>NC_080743.1:69329393-70579393 GCF_020826845.1 Diceros bicornis minor
CTGTGGAGAAGAACTGGTACCTCATACACTGCACTAGGTACAGCAATTGAAAGAAGGTTTGGATGGCACAGCAAAGACTGGCATCTAAGGAAGGAAGACACATGTGGGTGGCAAGCCATATAAGAGATTGGTAATGGGTGGAGACAGTGTGTCCAACAAGTGGATAGAAATAGTCTTGGTGATTTGCCTGTTGTCTCTCGGTTCTAAATCCATTTTGTGCTCTGCTCTGTGATGTTGGAGCTGGGTCTTTGCAAACTATATTCAGAAATTCCTTTACCAACAGACCATCTCTTAGATTCTGCCAATAGGAGACAGGAGATGAGGATTGAAAGACGGGAGGAGGAGAGGGGGCCTGCTGGATGGCGCAAGCGGTTAGGTGCGCGTGCTCTGCTGCGGCGGTCCAGGGTCCGCCAGTTCGGATCCCAGGCGCACACCGACACACCGCTTGTCAGGCCATGCTGTGGCAGCGTCCCATATAAAGTGGAGGAAGATGGGCATGGATATTAGCTCAGGGCCAGTCTTCCTCAGCAAAAAAAGAGGAGGATTGGCAGATGTTAGCACAGGGCTGATCTTCCTCACACACACACACAAAAAAAGACAGGAGGAGGAGAGAAGAGAGTCATTTCCTGTTTCTGGATATCAGTATTGTTGCTCCAGCAGTGGCACTTAGTCCCAGCAGTGGCTTTTCATACCACCATGGCAGTTTGTTCCAGCTTCCAGCTTCTTTCCATACTCCCAGAACCAGCCTCAACATGTCTCCTCAATGGTACCAGTAGAAACCAGATTTTCAGTACCTTAGAGATCTGAGCTGTGGTTTCATGGTACTCCCTCCTAGATTGTCGCAGTCCCGATCACACTCCTTTTATTCCCCTAGCCTTAGGGCGGTAGCTGCTTTCTGCAGTTATTATTTCTGATCAGTCAGCCCTCCAACATCTTTGTGGCCAATTCCTTACATTAGATCCCTTCTGTTGAAATACCTAGTGTGGTGTCTGTTTTCCTGACTGGATCCTGACTTATATAGGAGTAGAGCTCAGAGCACAGAACACAAGAGGCGGGTATTACTTAGGAATCCAAGTATGTAGTTGGTCAACATGTAGCCAAAGAGTTACTGGGATGCCTATGTGAGTTTCTTAGTGGATTTCTTCATCTGTTATAATCGAAACAAGGTTACCTATCTTCTATTCTTGTTGAAGTATCAGTTAATTTAGCAAAAGAGATGCCCACAGAGACCTGAAAGAAGTGTGATTTCAAGTTAACAGAAGCTCACTTGACACAGTTTAAGTAACACAGGTCAATGTATTATAAGGATACAGAGTGTCTTATGGGATCCAAGAGCAGGAAATGCATCTTGACTGTGGGAAGAAGAGCTTGGGACTGGGAACTAGAAAAAAACCAGGATTCTTACTTGCCTTTGCATTTTTCTGCATGCCAACTTCATTGTTTTTTCCCTGCAGACAAGCTTTCTCTGCTTCCACAGTCCATGTGATGCAGAGACTATTACCACTTACGGTTTCAGAGTTTATATCTCCTCTTTCCAAGAAACTAGTCCAGACTGGACTTGCAACTCCTTGATCCATTTTCAAATTTTATTAAACAATTTCTTGCCTTCTATGAAACAGAATTAATAAAATATCTTGGATCATTTGTCTATTACTGATCCCTTCAATTATAGCCAAGGAAGTGGAGATTATGTAACACAAGCACGGATTCTGGTAATCCATCCCTACAGGGGCGAGACAGAGGGCAGTACTGAGGTCACTGTGGATTGAGCAGATCTACAAATATTTACTATCCTGGGCCTCAAGAATGTTGATAAAACTTGGAATCGGGACCATGACCAGATGTAGGTCTTTAATCCAAGACAGACGAACCGTAACTGCACAGATCCTCCCATCTCAGGCTCAGATGGAATCTAACAAGATAGGGGAGGGTGGACGAGACTGAGTCTGCAGGTGAGGATCCAGGGGCCTCCTTTGTAGGGAGTGGGAGGGATATAGACTCAGGACCCATCTCTCCATTCACCTCTGCCAGATCTCTCTCAAGTATACTTCAGATTTCTCATGAAAAAAATAATTTTACCTTGAACCTTCCTGCTTTTGAAGAAACTGGGGCTGCCTATAGGCAGAGCAAAGAACAAGAGATTGCAGGACTTCATCTGTGTTCTCAGAGACTGCTGACATCTCACGGGGTGATCTTCTCCAGACTCCATTCCCATCTGGCCACTCTTTTAACCCTCAATTGGTCTAGGGACACTTTACCTACCTTTTCCTATTTACTTTGTTTGTCTCAAACCTCTTTAAAGTAAAAGCATTTTGTGCAATTGCGTGATGTTTTGGAAAGAGTAATGGATGGGAACTCAAGAGATGTGGGTTCTATGCTGTGCTTTCCCCTCCTGTATTGTATGACCTCAGACAAGTCACTCAACTGTGCTGAGACTCAACTATAAGAAACGGTGGCTAGGCTGGTTGACCACTGAGGCTCCTTGCAGCTTTAGAAGAATTTGCCCCTGCTTTCTGCTGCAGAGAACTGAAACTTGCTTTGCTAGTTGTGAGAACTCTGGCAAAAGACCACCGTGGAATTCCGATGGAGCCTGGCTTGGTATGAATGGTTCCTCTCTGGGACATGAAGGGCCCTGGAGAATGCAGATTCCATCCGTAAGACTAACATCTGAGCCTTCCCAGAAGCACACAAGGATTACATAGAATCAGAATCTGGTCTTTATCTTGAGAGGCAATTTGAGTGCTGCTGGACATTCCAAACTGGAATTGTACATGGAAAAATAGCATTGGCGCTATAAATTCCTTTCTGCTTTGAAATATGTTGTGTATTAGAAACAGAGAGGTGGTGTTTATGATGTAACTCAGGGCAAGAGGGATGGAGTTATGCATCGAGAGCTGCATGATTGGACGTTAAGCAAACCAAGTCTCTAAAATGAGCTGTTTTAGAGGATAAAATAATATTTAATAATTATGTAGAGGCTCCCTCCCAATAGGAACTCACAGATATTAACTTCTCAATGCCCCCCAGAGATACATGAGGAAAGGAGGCTGAATCCCTAAAAGCAAGACTCAAACAACTAAAAGTCCTTTGATTTTTCCAAGCTTCTTGGATCCCTAACAGGACAGTCAGTGGGGATTATGTTGTTTTTCTCCCAGACGCCGGAAAAACCCCAGCCCGGAAGCGAGGCAGCTGAGGGTCTTCAAATTTCATAAGGAGGGTTATCATTATGCATAAGATGATTGCTCCAAACTGGGCCTGAGCATGGAAAAATAACACTGCTGCTCGAACTCCACTCTGCTCTGAAATATGTGTGTGAGGAGCTGCGAGATAGTTTAACTAGCTGACGGTTGTTTCCATGAGTGCAGACAAGGATAAGGTACAAATGGTAGCAGGGGAGATTCAGGGTAGATATAAAGCAGAACTTTTGACACTGTTGATAAACACTCAGGCTGTTGAGAGATCCTGTTCCCTGGAGACATTTAAAAGTAGGTTGGTTTCTTATCTGACAAGGACAGTTTAGGTTTCCAGACTTGAGCCTGGAGAAGAGTTACATTTCCAGCATGATGATGTGAAATAAATTATTTTAAAAACTCATTTTGTAGCCCTCACTCTCCTCAGGGAATCTAAAGCCGAGTTACACTTCCGAGTTTTCTGTGCCTGTTTTTTCACCCCATCTCGGAATTTCTGCCGAGGTGAGGATTTGTTATTGTTGCTCCACGGCGAGAAGGGAAATGGAAGGACAGCAAGGCAGGCAGGGAAACCAGATAACCTAGATTCCTAGAACTGCGTGCAAATCGAGCGTCCAGAGGCTCTGAGAAGGTTTGTGGTTGATGCCAAATGGGCAGAAAGAGCACCGAGAATCAAAGTAGATTCAAACTCAGACTCTGCCATTTGCCAGCAAAAGCCCTCAAGTAAGTTACTACTTCCCTGAGCTTCGTTTTCCTTATTTGTAAAATGTGGATATTAATATCCACACTGAGTACATATTGGGGCTGTCTGAGGATCAGATGAAGTCATGTCTGTGAAAGCACTCCTTACGCTGTGAAATATTATAGGTGCCATTGTTAAAAACACAAGCAAATAGGAACCTTATTTTGGCCATTAACCTCAACTTTCTCTTTGCTTGACTTTTCAGCTCATCCATGAAAGAGTCGAAGACAGAATGATCTTAATTTTTTAAAAATCTCTCATTTCTTCCTCTGGTGGAAGTGTTAAGAAGCAGTGACACAAGGATGGGCTTCAGGGGAAAAAAGGATGCGAAGGAAAATGACGTGATGATTCTCCATATGGATAACAAGACGTCAATCCCTGAAAAACTAAGAATTGACTCTTCCCACCTACTCTGCGTCTTTCCTGTTCGCCACCTAAACACACACTTTATTGTCAACAAAGCACGTGTACACATATGTGTATTCTAGCTCCATCAGGCATGATCTCAGGCAAGTTAACTTCTTTGTGCATTAGTTTCCTCATATGGACATTGGGGAAATAATAGTACCCACCTTTAGTCTTGTGAGAAATGAAATAATGGTCTTGTGAGAAATGAAATAATAAATGCAAAGCTCTTAGAAGAGTGCCTGACATACAGTAAGCACTCAATAAATTATTCGTTCCTGATCTAATTTTATCCTCACAACCCTGTGAGTTGTCAGTTCATATCCCCCATTTTATAGATAGAAAAGTTAATGACTTGTTTTAGGCGATTCTGTTCACTAGGGGTTTGACCATGGATCATCCTCAATTAAAGTCCATCACAGAAGAACAGCATCTAGTAGCATGCAGGGTTGGGACCCAGCTCATAAAGGGAAAAATCTCTTAGGGTTAAGATGATCTTTGAAAGACCTTTAAATCACTCATAAAGATAGTATTGCTTTCTTTTTTTTTTTTTTTTAGTGGGGAAGATTGCCCCTGAGCTAACTTCTGTTGCCAATCTTCCTCTTTTTGCTGAGGAACATTGGCCCTGAGCTAGCATCTGTGCCTATCTTCCTCTATTTTTTGTATATGGGGTGCCGCCACAGCATGGCTTGATGAGTGGTGCATAGGTCCGTGCCTGGGATCCGAACCTGTGAAGCCTGGGCTGCAGGAAAGGAGTGTGCAAACTTAACCACTATGCCACTGGGCTGACCTCAGTATTCATGCTTTTGTGGATACAATTCCATAGGATAGTTCTTAAGCACACTAAGATTCTTGAATCATGAGCTAAACTCAGGAAGAAACCAAAGGAAAGCCTATATGCAGCTGTCTGGACATTCAGACCATTCTGCTTTTAAGAAAACCAAAGTATTTCTATTACCTAGATTTTCTCCACATTGATTTTTAAAAAATATTAAGCCTTTGTGCCTTAATATGTTATAAGGAGATTAACCAGTAACAAGGCATCTGATTTTAAGGATTAGGTTCTAAATTCGGTACTCAAGTTAAATAAATATTGTGCACAATATGACTCCACTGTATACAGTGTTCTCTGGTTTTGTTCGGTGAGTTATAATTTCTTTAAATCCCAGGGATTGTCAGGCTTTGTTCATTATTGAGGTAGCAGATGATTTTGGCCTGTCTTTCAATGTATGACACCCGTTTTCTGAGAATTGACTTGCCTGTGAGCATGATGGAGCCATATTTATATTACATGACCCATTGCCCTCCACAGTTTAGAGATCGAGGATAAATACATGACACACACATGACCAATCAATATTTCATCTCAAGATTCTGGAACTGGGCTTCCATAAAACTAGTCATTGTCTCCTGTTCATGTGAAGTGAGGAGATATACGTCTGAGAGCTAAGGCATCGTTTTAGTGTAACCACCCTCAATAATGTGTGAAAAGAAGCAGAAAGGCTAGTCTGCTGAAAAAGAATGAGTTAAAGCAAGATATGTAGAGATAAGCAGAGGAGAGAGATGAGAAATGAATGAATGAAGGAGAGAGAAAGAGAGAGAAAAGACAGTTAACTAGGTACTAGGATACTGCTGGCTAATTTCTGGTTTTAATTCCTTGTGAAGCTTAAATGTACCAACTGGGTTGGTTTCTGTAAATACCCACATGAGCCTTTGAAGACGTGTGTGTGTGTGTGTGTGTGTGTGTGTGTGTGTATTTCTTAAACTAAGTTCGTTACATTCCGTTTACTTCCATCCTTTATTTTACTTCCTAAGACATTACAAAGGTGTCCAACCTCTGGCCATTTCGAGACAGAAATACTATAGTTATTTCAATTCTTAACACATGTATTTCTTGAACTTTGGTTTATAGACTGGAAAAGATGTTGAAAAGTCATCTTGCACATTTCCTTACTTCTAATTAATACTACATCTTGACCGTTCCAGTTGGATTTATCCTATTTTTAGTAAAATCCAGGTAATGGAATTCTATACTGTTTGTCAGTAATTCATTTTTAGTGTAAAACAGTCCTCATAACCAGGATGTATTACCTCCCATGGAACATAAATAATTCCAATTGCAATGACTCATGTTTCCCAAGCCAAACCAGGGGGGCAAAATCTGTTTGCAAAAGAGTAACAAAATGGTATTTCTCCACATCTGGTCCCACAACTTTAGGAATTCCAGTCTTACTCAAAACTATCAAATCGTTCTGAGTCTCCAGGAAATTTTTTCTGTGTATTCCATGAATTACTTCTCTCAGCTTTGAAGTGGTGTTTGCCATTTTCTTTCTTCTCAGCTGTGGCTTCCTGCAGCAATGGCTGTTGTCAAGGCTGAAAAAGCATACCCCTCTTCCCCAACCAGAGCTGTCTTCCAAAATGGAGGCTCAAATCTAACGATTCCTCCCAATGCTTTAAACATCCCTCAAAGATTTTAGTAAAATACTGCTTTCAGCTTTTCCTTGCTCTTTTTTTGGTAGTGCCTTCTTCTTAGAGTTCAAGGTTAGACCCCAGATTTGGCTGAGAATAACCTGAGGGATAGATATGGTGTTTTTCTTAGAGGTTCTCCTTACCTTTGACACAGCTCACGTGCATTTGGGGCTGTCTTTTGTCCCTTGGTTCTCTCTTCACTCAGTGTTCCTCCCAGAAGTTTCCTCAGTCTGCGTACCAATAGACTCTTGACGGGGCTGCCCATCCTTCCTCAGACAGATCCCAGTGTGCCTGACTTTTGGAGGCAACATCGCTGGCTCAAGCTGGAATCCTAGTTACACACATACACAAACAAACAACCTTGGCTATGGAGTAGAACAACCTTAAATACTGGTGTTTGAGGACACATGCTTATACTTACAGGTACCTGTCCTTTATTAGGTTCTGGCTTTATGAAATTATTACACTGTCTTCCACATTTGACCTGTAGTCTCACCAAACCTGTGGAAATTGTAGATCATACTATCAGTGCATTCTTTATGGTAATGCCAACACAGTAAATTACTACAGGCCTAGACATTTGGGAGGATTCTAGGACTCTTTCTATAACCAGATGTCTGTAGTTGTCTCAGGCAAGCGCTCAGTAAAGTGCCTGACAAATGCTCAATTTGTATTTATTGAGTTGGGCTGAGTGTCCTAGCCTTAGTCACCCTCAGACCTGACTTCAGAGTTTCTAAGTAATTTGAAGAGTCTTCTTAATAGGTTTATCTCTGTGCTGTCTCTTCTCTTTGTAAAATAACCCTGGTTGTAGTTTTTTCTCTTAGGTCTTGTTTTCTACCTTTAATCTTCTCTGTGGCTGCCCTCTGAACAGTCTCCAAGTTCTCCGTGTCCTCTTCTAGCTGTGAAGCACAGATATGAAAGGCCACTTTCTGACTCAGCTGAAGGGCCTTTAGGGACTTAACCCTGACAGCTTGGCTCTTCATGGCCATCCCACTTGAAGGTCTCCTTGCCTCCCTGGTCCTCTTATCAAGTATCTCCTGCTCCAGACTTGCTATGGAAATGTCCCTGCATGATCCCTTCTCACTCTCCTTTCCCTGTTTGCTCCACCTCTCTTCCTGCTCATCTTGGAGGCTGTGCAATCCCAGATTGCCTGCCAAAACACAAGCAGGGAAGAGATGGTGATGGCTCAAGAGCCCAGAGGAAGGAAGTCTCTTTATGAGGAGGCCATCTCTCAAAGGCAGGTTAGGTCTTCTTAACCTCTCTTTTGCCATCTGCCTTCCTCCAGGGATCCTCTGACCTTGAGTCTCCACTTGCTCCGCATTCTCTATACTCAGAGAAAATCAGGACCTCCAGGGCAACCTGAGCCTGCCCGTGGTCAGAAACTACCCAGGCTCCAAAGGGTTAAGCTCTGGAGCCTTGATGGATGGAGAGGATTATTAGTTACCATTTAGAGAGCGGAGGCAGTGTTCCTCCCTGTCGCCTACACTCTCCTTTCAACAGGATCTCTGGTCATGGCCACGGAGAGGGAAAAAAAAAAGAAGAAAAAGGGAAAAAAAAAAAAAAGGTTTTCAAAATAATTTAGAGAGTTCTTGTAAATGCTTGTGTTTTCATTTAGCAGCATGAATCCAGGACAGCAACAGACCCTCAGAGGCAGCAACCGACTGGGAATTGAGTGGAAAAAAAATAGGAATCCTAGACTCTCGAACTGCCCAGCTTTTTGGTGGGGGAGGTAGAGGGGAGGACGGGATTAAATCAAATCTTTCTGGGGAGGGCTCAGCTCTGGGCTTTCATGGATAAAACACTAAAGATCAGCTCCATGTGTGTGACCCAACTCTCCTGGAACCTTCAACTGGAAGAGAATCCAAACCTTAAGTTGTGCTTATAGTTTTGCTTAAGTAAGAAAAATGGGGTGGGGGGTCTCGGGGTGGGGACCAAGCCTTAGATGGAGGGGGAGGGCTTGGGGATGGATCCAGTGGGGATAAGGCGGAAGAGAGCTATGTCTTTAAGTCTGTCTTATGGTTATACATATTTTTTTCTTCTATGAATGGGTTTTGCTGTAAATTATAGCTTTGCCCGTGGTCCCTTGGGTCAAAAGAAATAGATTCTAAACAGAAAACAGCTCTGATTGGTGACTTTCCTTCTTCCCTCCCCAACCCCCTTCCTAATTGAAACCAAATGTGCAATATATTGGATGCTGGGATCCCTGGCGCTTTCCCAGGAATCCTCAGAATGTGAGGTTTCTCTCAAAGGCATCTTGCATCAGCCTGTGGATGTATGCCTACCGCCGGGCGCCTTCACCGGCAAAGTGGAAAAAGAAGCGTCTCACAACAAATCCTTCCTTTTGGGTTGGGGGAACGCGGTGGATTACAGCTCTGTTTTCTCCTTTCAAAACTGTTCACTCCTGGATGAACGTAAGTTATGTGTTTTTTTTTCCTTCCTTTTTTTTTTCCTTTCCGAAAATGAAAGCTCTGAATCGACTTTTCCTGGTGTCTCAGGAAAAGTTTTAAAAAGGAGGCAGAAGGGAGTTTCAAGTCAGGAGAGAAAGGGAAGGGAATGGGGCACCACAGACTCGAGAAATCCAAGATCTCACATTTTCGGGGGGCTGGATTTATGTTACGGAGGGAGAATAAAGAGCATTAATAACCAAAGAAGACTGAAGCAAAATAAACGAGTCTTAGCAGCTGCAAGATACAATAAACAGCGTTAGCAGAGTTGAAATTGTTGGCAGGCCAGACAGGCCGATTGCAGAGCTAGTTTTGGGATGGAGAAACCAGAGCAGGGGAGCTAGGTTTTTCGGCATTTAGTTGTGGTGCTCGAGGGTCCTGAGTTTTGGAGAGGGCAACTTTCAGTACTTTTGTTTTGTCAGGGGAGATGCTGACTTCATTGTGTGAAGGGCAACTTTGGATGAGTTTAGGGTGCCAGGGGGTGGGGAGGGTGGGGAGGTTGGCGCTGGGTAGAGCCGGCATTTCTCAGTTGGGGACCAGGAAATACAGCTGCCCAGCCTCATCTTCCCCTGGGGAGCCTTTCCCTTTGTTAACGAATCACTTGGGACTGGTTGCAGTTGGGACCTCTGAGTCCTGGCTGAGGTTCAAGAGTCCCATCCAAGGGGAAAGAGAATTTTTCCAAGAGGCTGAAACTCCCAGGCCAGCCATTCGAGGCGGGAGTTCACTCTGTTCAAGCCAGTAGAGGTTCGGCACCATTTTGCTGACTGCTTGCTTTCTGCATCCTTTCCCTGGAGGAACGTTGAGGTAGAGTCCTGAAAAGAGCCTTAGAGGTCTCATCTGACCCCCTCAGTTGGCAGATGTTGGCGATGATAGAAGGGAGACTGACACGTTCAGGGTCACCCAGCATAGTCGCGGAGCTGACAATGAAATTGAGGTTCCGTTTCCGGCTCATCTAGTGCTCCTTCCACTCCATATCTCATGCTCATGCTCCTTCTCCATACCTCTACTTTCATGTTCATTTCACGGCTGAGATAATAGAAGCAGTTGAATTAACAAGTCGCCACAAGGACATGCATTATCAGCAAGAGAGGATGGATGCTAATGGTAACGCATCAGCTAATGGTGTATCTATGGTTATATTTGGTTGTGTGTGTGGAACTAAAAAAAGCTAACATTTGAGTATTTATTATGCACCAAGCTCCATGCTCAGAGCTTTACATACATTATTTGATTGAATCCTCACAGTTCTTAAGGCGTTATTCCTATTTTATAGATAAGAATGTTAAGGCTTAGAGAAGCAGAATGAGTTGTTCAAGGAAATGCAGCTAATAGGTTTGAAACTCATGTGTGTGTGATTCTACAGGCTGTGCTCTGAATCACTCTGCAGTTATACTCCCCTTGCTGCTCCGCACACACTTTTGATTACTTTTCGAGTCAGATTCCACGTTTCCCTCTGTGACCAGGAGGTGAAGGTGTCAGGCGAGGGGAGCAGCACGGATTCTCTCTTGGAGGCAGCTCCTGCACTTGGACGAGTGTTTGTCTGGATGTCAGAGAGGGGCTGCAGGTAGGCATCTCTGTGCCTTAATTCTCAGTGCTTGGTATATACTTAGCTTTGTTATGCAAAGAGCCTGCGATTTAGAGTCAGAAGATCCAGGTTCAAGTTCTGGGTCTACCTTTTACTACTCGGCCAAGTTGCTTTACCTTTCTGTGCCTCAGCCTCTGTATTGATGACAAGAGGATAGTGGCAATACTCTTTGGTATTATTGTTTTAAGAGGTATTGGACACGAGTGTGTTCTGAAGGCTATGAAGGGCTTAACCATACCAGTTCTTCTGATGATGATCACTGAATACTGGAACGTGACGGGCAGCAGCCTCCAGTGAGCTGGGTCTGGCCAGCAGTGCTGATGTCGGCAGGAGGGCGGTTGCGTTTGGCTGTGTGTGAAACTCTGAAATGGGTGGCTTCCGTCTCAGTGCCCATCTCTTTTGAATGGAAGCAATCCCTCATCACAGGGAATATTCCTGGGTTTTCTATCTGAAACTTTCCTCTGATGGCCTAGCTTGGCCGTGATTCCTTATCCGAGGAAAGCAGTGGAGGCTGAAGGACACCAGGTTGTTCGAGCATCACCTGCTGGGGTCTGCTTCGTCTTTGAACAAGAAGGGTTCAGTCAGCATCAGTCCACTGGTTTCTCCTCAAAGGAGACTGGCTTTTCAGGACCCAGGACCTTCTTGTCACCGGTAGGCACATCTCACCCTGTCCTTTCCCTCGTTTCCTCTTCTGTGCCTGCAGTCAGAAGGAATGCAGTGGCCCTGGGGGTGGCGGTGAGGGGCCAGCGGCAGTGGGGAGGCCCCTGACTCTGCTTCTGGTTAAGATCTGTTTCCTTTATAAACACCAAAGGTAATGGAGACACAGAAGGCGTTTCCAGAATCTTTTACTTAGAATCCTCAAATTGAAGCTCCCAACTGTATCCATGTCTGTGAGATAATACAAAATATATATCTTGGTCTCTGCCCCCAGATCCCAGCACAGAAATTCTAAAATCCTTGTAATTTCCTAAGTGATAAGAGCACTAGGAACATCTTTTGTTCTAATATTTGGTTTTTGACCCCAGTTCCTGACAGAGAGCTCTTAAATCCTTCAAAATTTCCTGAGTGATAGCAGTGTCTTTTGTTCTAATGAGGTGACTCTGAGTGGGCTCCTGGATGGCGGCTGGTCATCAGAAAGACCAAACCATGATTAGAAGCTTGGAATTTTCAGCCCCACCTCCCATATTCCAGGAAGGGCAGAGGGATTGGAGACTGAGTTAATGATCGATCATGCCTACGTGATGAAGCTTCCATGAAAATCCCAAAAGTATGGGGCTTGGGGAGTTTCCAGGTTGGTGAACACATCTATGTGCTGGGAGGGTGGCATACCCCACTCCACAGGGACAGAAGCTCCTGCACTTGGGACCCTTCCAGACCTTGCCCTATGTACCTCCTCATCTGGTTATTCCTCTGGATCCTTCATTATATAATTAACTGGTAATGTAAAAAAAAGTTTCCCTGAGTTCTGTGAGCTGTTCTAGCAAATGAGTGAATCCAAGGAGGGGACTGTGGGGACCTCTGATTTGTATCCAAGTCAGACAAAAGTTATGGGTAACCTGGGACCTACCTGTTGTAATTGGTGTCTGCACTGGGGGGACAATTTTGTGGGACTGAGTCCTTAACCTGTGGGGTCTGCACTAACTCCAGGAAGTTAGTGTCAGAATTGCTAGGTGTAACCCACACATCTGCGTCAGAAATATTGTGAGTGTGTGAGTAGAAAAAAACAGTGAGTTTTTCCTAGGTGATGTCCAACCACAGAGTGGGAGTGTCATCTCAAGGAGCCTCATCACCTCCCCACTCTCCCCTAGCCTCTCTGTTAACTCACTGTTTTCTTCCCTTTTTATAGTCACTTTCCAGACTTTGTCATATGAATTATCTGTCACATGTAATGAATCTAGTCAGAGCTTTCCATGTGACTGCATTTTAAAAAAATTTTTATTGAGGTCATAATAGTTTGTAACATTGTGAAATTTCAGTTGTACATTATTATTCATCCATCACCATATATACATGTGCCCCTTTACCCCTTGTGCCCACACCCCAACCGCCTTCCCCTCTGGTAACCACTAATCTATTCTCTTTGTCCATGTGTCAGTTTATCTTTCACATATGAGTGAAATCATGTGGTGTTTGTCTTTCCCTGTCTGGCTTATTTCGCTTAACATAATACCCTCAAGGTCCATCCATGTTCTTGCAAATGGGACGACTTCGTCTTTTTTATGGCTGAGTAGTATTCCATTGTGTATATATATATATATATATATATATATATATATATATATACCACTTCTTCTTTATCCATTCATCAGTAGATGGGCACTTGGATTGCTTCCACGTCTTGGCTATTGTGAATAATGCTGCAGTGAACATAGGGGTACATAAGTCTCTTTGAATTGTTGATTTCAAGTTCTTTGGATAAATGCATGGTAGTGGGACAGCTAGATCATAAGGTATTTCCATTTTTAATTTTTTGAGAAATCGCCATACTGTTTTCCATAGTGGCTACACCAGTTTGCATTCCCACCAGCAGTATATGAGGGTTCCCTTTTCTCCAGAACCTCTCCAACATTTGTTATTTTTTGTCTTGGTGATTATAGGCATTCTAACGGGTATAAGGTGATATCTCAGTGTAGCTTTGATTTGCATTTCCCTGAAGATTAGTGATGTCGAACATTATTTCCTGTGCCTATTGGCCTTCTGTATATCTTCTTTGGAAAAATGTCTATTCATATCCTCTGCCCAATTTTTGATCAGGTCGTTTGTTTTTTTGTTGTTGGGTTGTGCGAGTTCTTTATATATTTTGGAGATTAACCTCTGGTCAGATATATGATTTGCAAATATTTTCTCCCAGTTGGTGGGTTGTCTTTTCGTTTTGTTCCTGGTTTCCTTTGCCTTGCAGAAGCTCTGTAGTCTGATGAAGTCCCATTTGTTTATTTTTTCTTTTGTTTCTCTTGCCAAGTAGACACAGTATTCAAAAAGATCCTTCTAAGACCGATGTCAGAGTGAACTGCCTATATTTTCTTCTAGGAGATTTATGGTTTCACATCTTACCTGCAAGTCTTTGATCCATTTTGAGTTAATTTTTGTGTATGGAAAGGTAATGGTCTACTTTTGTTCTTTTGTGTGTGGCTGCATGGGACTGCATTTTTAACAGACACACTGAAAAATTAGTGGCCACCCCCTATATATTAATGTCACACCATTTTAAATTATCATTAACTCTTGGACACCCTTCCCAAGTTCCCTTATAAGATACACTTTTAGGCACTTCACATCACCCACACCTCAAACACACAACCCAAACACACGTCTCACAGGCATCCAGAAAGCTAACGCTCATCTAAAAACGGACCTTCACAGACATGCTGAAGCCTTGTGCCAGCTGACATAAATGGTAACCTGTCTGCAATGCAGACACACTGGATTCTTTGTACCCCTTGACCTGTTTGAAGCTGTGTTACATATCAACTGACTCTTCCCCAACAATGACTCCTCAGTCCAGATATATGTCCCACATCCCCAGGCATCCAGAGCTTCTCTGAATTCAGCAACCATCCACAATGAGGGCTGTCACCAATAAATTAGAAACCTTGGGTAGAACTTAAGGATCTCCAGATCAATTATATAAGAACATCTGTGAGTAGGGGATGGGAATCAGTACTTTGAAGTGTTCCTCGTGATTCTAATATGAACCTCTGTTGATAAATCTCCATGTTTGTTGCCTCAGCCATTCTTTAGCAAGGAGTAAGGGCAGGCTTGGGAGAGAAACCAAACATGGTCACATTCCCCTTCCTCACTGTCCTATAAAGAATTTAACTGTCAGTGCCCCCCTCCTCTGGTTGGCATCCTTCCCTTTTCTAGCTGGCTTCTCTGAGCTTGGTTGAGATCTCCTCATGATGTACACAACTTCCCTTTTCCCCTCAAGTAGAAGCTTGTCCAGGCCTCAGACTCTTTCCAGTGTCAAGTCAGACAGACCTGGCTTCCAATCCTTGCTATACACTCACTGGCTGTGTGACCTTAGGCAACTGCTTAAGCTCTCTAAGTCTCAGTTTCCCACTCTGTAAAATAAGGATTATAGTTCCCATCTAATAGTTATTACAGATGCCACTTGTGAGGACTTAGCATATGTTTGCCATGTAGTTAATAAATGATGTTGATGATGATTAGTTTTGTTATTAGGTCAGCAGTGTTGCTTTGGCTACCCTTGTTAAACCACGTAGAACCAGCCCAACTATTTTCCCATAGCCCATTCCTCAGTCCAACAACATTCTTCCAGGCCAACAGCATTCACCCACCAAAGTCCACTTCTGCCAAGAGTACTCCCCAAAGTGCTTTCACAGTGGAAAGGATGTGAGTTTAAATTTTGGCTCTGCTACCACTTACTAGCCGTGTAACCTTGGACAGGATATTTAACCTCTCCAAGTCTCATTTTTCTCAAGCCGTAGAGACTTGTTTGTTACAAAAACTAGGTACCATTAGATATGCAAAGGGGCCAGCATAAAGCCTCATACATAATTGATGCTCTAAATAAGTGAGTGCTCAGTAAACGTTAACTCTCTTACTTTTTCTGATGGAATCTTTGATACTTTACAGTCTAAATACCCAAGTCTCTACCCCTTTTCCCCATTCTGCTACATTTCTCAGGAGTTTCTAACCTGTTTCTCTCCCTGATCGTTTTAGGATCCTTCGGCAATTCTACTTTATTTTATTTGGCTTAATTCTATTTAGCAAGCATTTATTGACTGCCTACTGCAAGACGCTCTGCTTAACATTTTCTAATAACAATAGCTTAATAAAGGAACTGAGATGACTGTCCGGGGATATTCACCAGAACACCAATCACCTAATGCCTAAAATGATGGTCTCTAAATTTTATCCATCTCTTTTAATTTTATTTGCATATGTTATGATTGGGCCTGTGTTATTCAGATATGATTTAGCTGAAAATAATTCTCTTCTTATTTTTTTATTTTTATTTTTATTTTTATTTTTTGCTGAGGAAGATTCGCCCTCAGCTAACATATGTGGCCACTCTTCCTCTGGTTTCTATGTGGGTTGCCCCCATAGCATGGCTGATGAGTGGTATAGGTCTGCGCCCGGGATCTGAACCCGTGAACCCGGTTGGCTGAAGTGGAACTCACCGAGCTTAACCGCTACGCTGCAGGGCCAGCCCCAGTTCTCTTCTTATTTTGATTTCCTTTCTTATTTTCGCTTCTATCCTTCCTGTTTTGCACAGAACTATCTGATGTCTCCAAGTTTCTGTAGTTCTCCAAGCAATGGACATCCCAGGATTTGGCAGGTCATGTACTTATTAGCTGGACTCTCACTTTGGCCTCTAAGCCCTGAGAAAGGTTAGGTTTGAGCCAGCCCAAGTATCACTGAGGCCCGGAAGAGCAATGAAAAGGCAGAGAAGTTCTGAAATGGGTTTAGGCTTACCCTAAAGCTCCCTGGTTCAGCTGGGCTTCTGCTGGAGATTGGGCATTGTCTGTAATGGATTCACTCATTCAACTGTCTTGTGGCTTGTGTTTTGTGCCTAGAGAGACCCCAAAGAAATGTTTGAGGACTTCCTTGGACCTGCTTCTCAGAGATTAATGCTACATGCTCCATGGAGTGGGTGTGAGGGAGAGGGCGTGTGAAAAATAGAACCTCGTGCGCAAAAGGTTGTGAAAAGAACAGGTAGTAAGATTTTGGTCCCCGAACCATCATTTTCCAGATTTTTGACCTCAGAGAAGTCTTTAACTTCATTGTGCCTCAGTTTCCTCATCTGTCTCCCTCATGAGTTTTTGTGCCCTCCTTTTAGGTTCAAATAAGATAATGTGCAGGAAATCTTGTAAACTGGGGAGCACTGTGCCTATGAAGATGGTAGGTGTGGATGACCTTTCGGACACATTTCTTGGGTAGCTAATCCAGCAAAATTCACTGTGTGCAAGATTGTCTTTAGGGTCTTAATGGCTTAGATAGCCAAAAATAGATTGAGAAGGGAGATGGATTAAAAAGGAGGACAAATAATCTAGTGGGTTTTCTTTTTTGCATTTTTTCTTTTTAAATTTTGAACACTCCATGAATTCAGAAAACATGAAGCAATTAAAATCACAGTGAACTCTCATGTCTAAGATAAGCAGTTTCTCATTGATTTTATTTTTTCACTCCAATGGCGCTGATTTTTTTAAATCACAAGGTGTGTTTTTTATCCACTATGAATTTCACAGCATCCTGGTAAACTCTGTCATAATTTTGTTTTGGCTGAATTCATTTCTTCAGCAAATAGTTATTGGGTGCCTGCTGTCTGCCAGGCAACTGTTATAGGTTTTAGTGATCAAGGAAACCAGCAAGATTATAGATGTTTATGATCATTCATTGCTTTAGACACTCATTACTTTAGGTTCTGGGAAGCAAAATATGAATTTGATTGTACAAAATTCGCTTTGGAAAATCGGTATCCAGGATTAGGTTAATAAGATTTTTCTTTTTAAATTTTAACTGTAATTCAAAAAAGTTCTTGTATGGTGATTGTCAGCAGAGCTAGACATTGTATAAAACATAAGACCCGAAGTTTACTATGTTATTTTCCATAATTTCTTTCTTTAAATTAAGACTTTATATTTTAGAGCAGCTTTAGGTTTACAGAAAAATAGAGGAGAAAGTACAGAGTGTTCCCACGCACCTCATCTCCTTTTTGCATACAATTTCCCTGTTAATATCCTGCATTAGTATTATAGTTTATATTTTATCAATTGCTCAATATGTATTTATTAACATCCATTGTATGTTTTCTACTAGTTATTATCGAGGTAAAAAAGAATAAATCATATTTCTGCCTCTCAAATTGTTTATAATGTTGTATATCTACAGTTTGGATCCTCTCACTCATTAAAAAAATTTGTTGTGCACTTAGTGCCTGCCTAATTTGGTGGTAAGGTTAGCACAGTGCCTGGACACAGTTTGTTGTTGTTAGTGCCATTGAGTCAACACTGACCCCTAGTGACCCTGTGTACAGCAGAGTGGACCCTGCCTGGTTCTTTTGCACCATCCTCTTATCTTCCAGCACTGTATCAGGCAATGCTCTGCTGCTACTCAGGGCCGATTTTTTCAGAAGTGGGTGGCCAGGTCCTTCTTCCTAGTCAGTCTTAGTCTGGAAGCTCTGCTGAAACCTGCCCACCATGGGTGACCCTGCTGGTATTTGAAATACTGGTGGCATAGCTTTCAGCATTGCAGCAACATGCAGCCACCACAGTATGACAACCGACAGACAGGTGGTGTGGTTTCCTGACTGGGAAACAAACCCTGGTTGTGGCGGTGAGAGTGCTGAATCTTAACCAGTAGACCCCCACAGCTGGCTCTGGACGTAGTAGACAATCAATAAATACCTGTTGATTATATGAACAAATGAAAACGAATGATTGAGAATTAGAAGAAATAATCCCGGTCCTTAAGAGCTTGGGAAACAATGGACAAATATGACAGTGACTAGAGAAAACTTCAAAAATATATAAAATATTATTGGATCTCTGATAAGGGAGTCATTGGTATAGGCAAATAAGGTGTAAAGCCATAGGCCCATCTTCCTTATTGGGATTGTATTCCTGACCTTATCATCAGTATTGTCTTTGTTGCCATGGTCTTCATATTATGGTCTTAATTATGGCTATCTTTCTGTGTCTAAACCCAAGCATTAAAAAACGAACTCCCTCATCCTCATGATGGATACACACACATGTGTATGTGTGATTTTAGCAATTTTAAAGTGCCATCACACCAATTCATGCCAGTTACATTGCTCACTGGGAGTAAAACGAACTGCTACGTGGGCTGTGTAAAAAGAGATCACACCTTGGAAGTCCTCATGGGAGCTATACCAACAAAATGCCTTGTAGGACTGTAATTTCCCAGAGACAAAAAACTTAGAGGAGTGGTGAGGGTTACAAAGGCTGCTGGGACTTGTCCTTCAGGAGGTACTCTCTTGAGAGTCTAGGGAACAAGTTGATCTACAGAAAAGAGTGGTGGGAGTTAAATTCACTCAAGAGCAGCTAATTGTTCCTCAGACAGAAGTTCTAATTTTAGAATGTATACATTATATAGAGTTTTAAAATTGAGATTATGATGTTAAAATAGTATCAAAGGAAATTAAAAATAAATTCTAATCCCAATGAAAGTTCCAGTAAGTGATTTTGTGGCTATTGACAAACTGATTCTAAACTTTGTATGGAGAGGCAAAAGATCCAGAATAACCAACTCAGCATTGCAGGAGAAGAACAAAGTTAGAGAACTGATATTACCCAATTTCAAGACTTACTATAAAGTTACAGTAATCAAGATGGTGTGATATTGGTGAAAGAATAGACAAATAGATCAATGGAACAGAATAGAGAGCCCAGAAATAGATCCATATAGATATAGTCAACTGATCTTAGACAAAGGAGCAAAGGCAGTACAATGGAGCAAAGATAGTCTTTTCAACAAATGGTGCTGGAACAACTGGACATCCATATGCAAAAAAAAAAAAAAAAAGAAAAAAATCCAAAAAAAATGGGCCCTTACGTCCTTCACAAGAATTAACTCAAGATGGGTCATGGACCTAAATGTAAAATGCAAAACTATAAAACTCCTAGAAGATAACATAGAAGAAAGTCTAGGGGACCTTGGGTATGGTGATGACTTTTCAACACCAAAGGCATGATCCCTGAAAGAAATAATTGATAAGATGGACATCATTAAAATTAAAAATTTCTGCTGTGTAAGAGACAGTATCAAGACGATGTGAGTACAAGCCATAGATTGGGAGAAAATATTTGCAAAAGACACATCTGATAAAGGACTGTTATCCAAAATAATACAAAGAACTCTTAAAATTCAACAATAAGAAAATGAACAACCCAATTAAAAACTGGGCAGACATCTCACCAAAGAGGATATACAGATGGCAAGTAAACGTATGAAATGATGTTCAACATTATATGTCATTAGAGAATTGCAAATTAAAACAACAGCGAATCACCACTATATACCTATTGTATAATAGGTATTATCCAGAACACTGGATAATGCTCAAAATCCAGAACACTGACAACACCAAGTGCTGGTGCTGATATGGAGCAACAAGAACTCTCATTCCTTGCTGGGGGGAATGCAAAATGGTATTGCTACTTTGCAAGATAGTTTGGCAGTTTTTTAGAAAACTAAACATACTCGAACCATTTGATCCAAAAATCATGCTCCATGGTATTTACCCAAATAAATTGAAAACTTACGTCCACACAAAAACCTGCACACAGATGTTTGTGATGTTTATAGCAGCTTTATTCATAACTGTCAAAACTTTGAAGCAACCAAGATGTCCTTCAGTAGGTGAGTGGATAAATAAACTGTTGGTACATCCGGACAATGGAGTATTATTCAGCACTAAAAAGAAATGAGCTATCAAGCCATGGAAAGACATGGAGGAAGCTTACATGCATATTACTAAGTGGAAGAAGCCAATCTGAAGAGGCTACATACTGTATGATTCCAATCAAATGACATGCTGGAAAAGGCAAAACTATGGGGACAGTGAAAATATTAGTGGTTGCCAGTGGTTGGGGAGTGGGGATGGATGAATGGGCAGAGCACAGAAGATTTTTAAGGCAGTGAAACTATTCCATATGATACTATAATGGTGGATACATGTCATTATAAATTTGTCCAAATCCATAGAATATACAACACCAAGAGTGAACCTGAGTGTAAACTAGAATTTTTTGGTGATAATGATGTGTCAATGTAAGTTCATCGATTGTAACAAATGTGCCACTGTGGTGCAGGATGTTGACAGTGAGGGAGGTCGTGAGTGTGCGTGTGGGGGTGTATGGGAACTCTCTACTTTCTGCTCAATTTTGCATGAAAGGAAAGCTGCTCCAAAAAATAAAACCCCCAAATCCAAAATTCCCAACACTCTGATTTCATCCTGGCTATTTCTTTCTTATCTGAAGGCAGACTTTGTAATATAGTTATAATCACGGACATTTATATATATATTTGTTATATATTATATACATAACAAAATTAATAATTTATATTTTAAAATTATTGATTTTGCTTTTTGGATAAGTATGGCTATTGTATTCTAAACTTTAATAATATTATTTTATTTAATAAAGCTAATGGAAGCAGAAACTTTAAAAATTAGTGAGAAAAACTAATCCAACAGGTTAGTAGCAGATACTTGGGAAATCTTTTTGTCATATTCAAATCATAATAACTATCGCTTGAAAGAATAGTCACTTAAGTTGTTTTAACTAATGCAACATACAAACATTCTCACTTACAATCATGGTATGGTAGAAAGAGTGATGGGCCAGGGGTCAACAGGGTGAGATTTTCATTTTCAATTTGCCACCTACTAGAAGTTGGACTTTGTGCAACTATATTTTTTAACCTATCTGCACTTCAATTTTATCATCTGTAAAGGGCAATGTAAAATTTCTACATTTTCCAGTTCAATTATGCTAATCACTGTCTGTACCAGCACCTGTACCCCCATATTCACTTTCACAGCTAAGTCTTGAATCACTGATCTAAGTTCTCATTTGAGTTGGGCAGGGTTAGGGCAAAGAAGGTATTGGGCAGTTAAATAGGAAAAAAAGAGTTTGACACCGTAAAAATGGCTCCATATTTGTTATCTGCAGACCATATGTAACAAATGAGTCTTAGTTTCAAGTGAAATGATGCATGTGAAAACCCTGGACACACTTACGATGTTGCTTTACACAAAGGTGTTTAAGGCACTAGCAGGGGTACCTCCAATTTCTTTTGGAAATAAGTTGATATTTGGTGTTCCATAAAAGTATTAAAATAGTCATAATGAAAAAAAATAGGAACTTTATTGAACGTTCTTACAGTTAATTCTACATTTTTCCATTTTTTTAATAACAAAATACATGGTGGGGTGGGGTTGGGGAAGGTGCTATAATATTTTCAGTGCTTGGAGGCTCTGAAGGTCTTAATTCAGCCCTTTGTAGGCACATAGACTATGCCATCCACAACTTGTTCCTGAATTTACTCAGCCACAGTTCCTCAGAGCTGTAGGGAGAAGTACTATGACGCCATTCAAAAATACGTTCAAATCCATCCTTAGGATGAGGAGGTTATTATAGTTACCATTGCATGATTCAGCAGTAGACATTAGGGAAAAATATCCACCCCATGGATCATGGGGTGTTAAAACATTTTCTTGTGAATAAATGAGGGTTAGATGAAAGTGGTGACAAAGCATTAAGATATCTAGACCCATGTCTTTTCCTTTCATCAGAACTCAGTAATTCCCACTGTCACCATTAACTCCACTTCTTAAGGCCAGGTAAATGGCTTCAAGGGTAAGGCAAATGATTTTCCACATTCAAAGAAGTACTCTCTTGACTCCCACCCCCCAACCCTAGAATAATAGCTTTGCTAATGCTGATGGAGGGTGCATTGGGAAGTCAATGAAACAGCTGTCAAAGGCTGTGTAGAGCAGATATGCTGCAGGGGTGGCTTTAGTCATGGGTTTCTGAAGGAGCAGATTCTTTGCTGCTTACTCTTGGTGAAAAGGTAGGGGCAGGCTTTTTCAAGGGAGACAGAATAGACTCCGCTCTCTAAGAAACTTCCTTCAGGAGTATCTAATTTGATGTTACTCAAACCTGAAAAATATATGGACCATTTTATAGGGAAAATTTTTTCAGCTCCTTAAAATGATCAATTATTTGGACATTATTAAAAGGTGTACCAGCATAAAATGAAGTATACACTTAAATTAGGTTCCTGGACCCAATTTTCACGTGTGTGTGTCTTGGGGGGAGTTTCCCACACAACACCAAACAATTCTTGGGACATCAGCTGGGTGTCCTACAATTCAACTCAATTCTGACACTACGCATCCAGAAATAGCATCAGATTTCACAGGTTAAGGGTTCAGTCCTACAAGAGTGCCCTCCACCCTACCACTACTTCAGCCACCAGTTGCAAGCCCAGGCTGTTACCTGTACTTCTGACCAACAGCCTACAGATTGGAGGTTCCCACAACTCCCTATTGGACTTCAGATGCTAGTTGCAAGTCCAGGCTGTTACTTGTACTTTTGACCAGCTGGCCATAAATCAGAAGTTCCCAAGACCCCCTCCTTGGATTCAATTAATTTGCTGGATTAACACACAGAACTCAGAGAAATATTTTACTTACTAGATCATTGGTTTATTATAAAAGGCTATAAATCAAGAACAGCCAGATGGAAGAGATGCATAGGGCAAGGTGTGGGGAAAGGGCATGGAGCTTCCAGGCCCTCTCCAGGTGCACCACTCTCCTAGCACCTCCACTTGTTCACCAACCCAGATGCTCTCCGAACCCTGTCCTTTTGGGTTTTTATGGAGGCTTCATTACATAAAGGTGATTAATTAAATCACTGGCCATTGGTGATTGATTCAACCTCCAGCCTTCCTCCTCTCCCCAGAGGTGTGGGATAGGACTGCAAGTTCTACCCCTCTAATCACATCTTTGGTTTCCCTGACAACCAGCCCCCGTCCTTAGGTGGGGTCCAAAAATCACCTCATTAACCTAACAAAAGGCACCTTTATGGCTCTCATCACAGGAAATTCCAAGGGTTTTGGGAGCTCTATGAGCCAGGAGCTGTGTACGAAGATCAAATATAATATACGAGAAATGTATTTTGGTTGTCTGAATGCTATACTTCTTTATAAATCACAATATTGCAACACTTCTTATGCTTTAGTTCTGCAATATCAAGCCAAAGCAAATTTATAATTGAAATTAAACATAACTATAAACTCAATAAAATAAATTAAAAACATTATTTTAATGTGTCAGATGATGTGGTTTGTTGAAATTAATCACTTGTGTGGAGGTTAAAGATAGGCAGAGTGGACCCATGTAGCCTTAGGACCTGGTCATGTTTAATCTGGGTCTGTTATTTAAAGATAATTAATAATTTCATGCAGAAAATGCCTGTTGGTGTAAGTATGTTAAACAAATTGTTATTAATAGCCTCAAGGGTTTACAAGTTTAGGAAAATCAGATCTCACACTTAACCAAAACTCTGCCAGTAGCCAATGGTCACATGTCAGTTTAATGAGGTATCATTTAATAATTGGTTTAACGGTCTATTCACTTGAAGATGAGGTTGGCATTGTCGTGTTATTGAAATTGCTACTAAATGGGTATCTAATCCAATGACTAATAGAATTAGGGACAGAACCGTTCTGCTTTGTGTGTTTATGCCTCAGGTTTTGGCTTATAAACTGGTAGGTGTTGGTATGTAAAAAGAGAGAGTCCGCATCAGACATCTGTTTGCAGCATGAACGTGACATTGACCCCTATGGCTGAGCAGATTAAACTGCCCCATGCCATGCCATAACTCAACTCTCCCACCATTTTCTGTTTCTAGATTGGTTCTTGACTTGATCTGGCTTTCATTTGGCATTTGTATAATCGTATATACAAATGAAATGGCAGGTACTGAAATTCCACGACAGTACTTGGTTACCGCTAGGACTAAGAGTTTCAAATTATAGAATTGAAGATATAAAATTTAAAAAATTCTAGAAGTGTGCTGTGGACCACAGGAATGTATTTATACTTGGAGACATGCGGCTTTAAAACTAACTTCAGCATCCATTTTTTTTAAGGGAAACTTTCCCAATCTGCCCTTTCCTTTAAATTTCATTAATAATTAAAAATAATAATCATGATGACTTCAGAGTGATGAGTGTTCATTGTGTACCAAAATTTATGTTAAGCCGTTTAATATACGTAATCTCATCGAAACCTTATAATAATTGTGTAAAGTGGGGATTTCTCATATTTTATATATGAGGACACATGACACTAAGAGAGGGTCAATCACATAGCAAGTAAGTGGCAGAACGAGAATTTGAACCTAGGTCTTTCTCCTTGCAACATCTAACTTTTTACCACTGCTTCGTTACTCTCCTTGCACCTCCGTTACACCCTGTGAATATCTCTTTTATTGCAAGTAGGCACCGCTCTTTTGTAATTATCTCCTTATATGCCTGTCTCTTCCACTGGGCCAGTGGGTCTCAAACTTCAGTATGCATCAGAATCACATGGAGTGCTTTTTAAAAATGCAGATCCCAGGCTCCACCTGAGATTTGGTAAATAAGATATTTTCTGTCCAGTGTCCAGGGAACCTATATTTTTTTAACAACCTCCATCGTGTGATTCTTTTTCAGTAGTTCTTCTGATCATGTTTTGAGTAAAACTGCATTCAGTCGCGGGTGCCTCAAGGATGGTGATTATTTTTTATCCTCCTTTGTATCTCGAGGACTTGCTCACTAAATGTCTGTCGAATAATTCAAAGGGTGAATGAAGAAAGGAACAATTGTCAATTGAGAATACGTTCTTGGGAAGAACACTCTTTTGGCCAGACCCTTGGAAAATTTAGAGATACATGTTTAAATATCACTTAATATACTCAGTCTAGACTCTCTCTCCTGGAGGCCAAGCATGGCAAGGAGCCTACAAAGGTGGCAGAAAGCACAGCTCTGTCCACAAGAAAAAGAATGAAAACTCCAGGATGTGAAAGAATCAATCTTCCCTTTTTCTAAACTTAAGATCAATTGAACTAGAAAGGTTTAAACGCCTTTGAGGCCCAGAAAGGAGTTAGTTTCCCTAGTGTTTTGTAGATGTGAAGTTTTCTGCTTAACTCACAGTTCTGAGGTCAATATGAATTCATTCCTTGATTCGGCAAGAGTGTTTTTGAGTACTTACTGGTACCTTTAACTTAATAAAGCACAGTCTTTTCTCTTCCTGAGTTTATAATCAGTAAGAAAATTCAGGAAACAGTAAAGGAGCAACACGAGTAAACTTGGGGCTAGTTGCTCAGTGTCCACAAGTGGAGAGAGCACAGAAGGGTTTCGACAGTCAAGGGTCTTGGGCTGGATGTTGGAAGTTGAGTGAGAACTGGATGGAATTGGATAGGCAGGAAGCAAAGAGCAGCGAGAGCAGAGGCTTGGCAGTCAGCCTGCTTATGACTGGCCAGCTCAGTTACCAGTGAGGACAGGAGCCTGGGGTGGTGGGAAATTTCCACTGGGGAGCCTGGAGAAACAGCATGGCACAGATGTGTTTCATTACATTAAGGAGAGCTTCGGATGTTGTGGAGTCTTGAACATTTTTCTTTATCTTAAAGCAGGTGAAGTGTTGTTTTAAGATTAATGTGACTGCAGCATGTAAGGTAAACTGCAGGGGAGAAGGAGTTAAGTCAGGGAGACTCGTTAGAAGGCGGCTCTAGCTGTCCAGATGTGATGTGATTGGGGTTGGACCAGGATGGTGGAATGAGCAAGGACAAGCTGGGGAGGCTGTGGGAGTAACCTGAAGGACACTGACGGGATAGTATTGCTGCTAACCAGGGGTAGGTCTAGGGTGGCGGGTGAGGGGTGGCAGAAGCAGAGTGAAACTCACACACCAGCTGATGTGGAGTACTTGAGTACTTAGCAACCCGTTTTCCCACAAGAACTCTTAGCTGAAGACTAGTGCCTTAAGCTTACAACCAGGATGCTAAGTCAAAATTTCTCAAATAGCTTTTTCACCCTTTGTTGTTGGCGGAGCAGTTGGCTCTGGAGGAGACCGACTGTTTGTTGTTTCTCTTTCCTTCTCTGTCTCTCTTCACTTCCCCCACCCGGTTCTCACAGTGAAGACCTCTCAGCATTGACACTTCTGCTTGGGACCTGCCAAAGAAATCTTGCTAATTAGACAAAAGTGGTGTCTCCCAAAGTACAATCCTTGGAAACCTGTGGGTTTTTAAATAGATAACGACAGGGACAGGGCAAGGGCCAGAATTCTGTGGTCAAATAAGTTTGGGAAATATTCTTAGAGAATTAGATAGGTCTCTTCACTGCAGGACTTCCCAAGGTCTTTAATATGGTAATGAGCACTCTGACTGTCCAAGAGAGGGGTAGCTTATAGTGCTCCACAAACTTTTTGGACCATGGAGCTCTTTTTTAAAGAAGCATCTTGAGGGAAGAGAGTTGCGTAACATAGATTTCGAGAAATTAGAGACTAGAGAGTTTGTCTTAAAACTAAGTCTCTTGCACTAAAGGTTGGTAGGGTAATGGGAAAAAATAAGAGACCGGAATTTGGGTGAGGGTTCTACTTCTAACGGGTCATCTGTTCATTGAACTTCTCTAGATCTGTTTCCACAGACATTACGCTAATACTAGATGAATTCTTAAGTTCTTTCAACTCCAAAAGTCTGTGATCACGTGCATATTCAGACGAGGAAAATAATCTGTGATTTATCTACTCTGTAATAACACTGCTGGTGGAGACAGTGGTGGGGAAAGTGAGGGCAGAGAAACAGTGACAACAAGATGAATAAGATGTGGCTTGAACCCCTGAGCTGATTATATGGTTGGGCACAGTGACAGTGCTGGACTGATGTAGCAGAGATGAATGAAGTTTCTAGTTTGCTCTTAGGCTTCTCTGAATCCAACTATGTCCTATGGTGCACATACAGCTCTCCCAGTTACTAAGGCAATACTAATTCCCAAGAGTCACTTCATCCATCTAGTCTTAGTTTTGCTACTAAGCAGCTGTTTTGCTACTGATTTATCTTACATAAACAGTTAATCCCATGGGCCTGGGTTTTCTGCATCTGTGAAATAAGGGAGTTAGGTTAGATCAGGGACTCCTGATGTTTTGTGTGGAAGAACTATTTTTAATTTGTCCTGGGTCTTACTCAGAGATGTTCTTCCACCCACTCAATAGAGATGGGCGCCAAGGTTCTGTGTTCAGTTTTCTTCTCTCCCTTCTTCCTAGATCATGTCAACTGCCTCATACTTCAATTATTGCCCCTACATATTTGATGTTCAAATATGTGTCTCTAACACCAAACTCTCTCTTGAGTGCCAGAGCCAAATTTCTACTTCTCTACTTAAAGTGCTTACCTGTTCTAATTGTAAGGAAACCAAATTCCTTGTGTTCAGAACCAAACTCACAATCTTCCCTTACAAACTGACTCCTCTCCCAGTTTTCGCAGGACTCATTAATAGTGACATGGTCCTGGTCACGGGCAGGCTGGAAACTCAGGCTTCTTTGACTCCTCGTTCTGCCATGCTGTAACCAGTCACAGGTCAATCCTCAATTCTCTCCACATTGTCATCATTATACCTCCTCGTTATTTCTTTTCCCTTCCTGTGTCGTTATTCTAGGTCAGGCTCTAATTGGTCACTCTGCTCGTCTCTCCTCTAAAGCATCGCACGTGCCAGGTTAAGCCTTATAGAGCCTCTCTGAACCTGCCATCCCTCCCTTCCAAAGCTTTTCCTGGGTCACCTGTGCTCACTCCTTGCCAGCGCCCACAGCCTCACCCATCTTCCAGCTTTATCTTCAATTTCTGAGGTGTTCCTGTCCTCTGGCCACTATTTATTGATGTCCTCATTCCATAACTTGCCTGTTCAAATTGTTCCCTTGTCTTAGACTTTTGTCTTCACTTTTTCTACCTGACAAAATTCTACTTATATTTCAAGAGTCAGCTCAGATGATGCCTCCTCCCTCCTTCAACAAGTCTTTCCAGAACACTCCACTGGCTTGCTTTCTCCTTCTTTTACCACCTTATTCTTTTTTTATCTGATTATCCCACCAACCCAAATGAATAGTTATAGCCGTTATATCTTCTTTGAGGCCAAGAAACATGTTTTCTTCATCTTTAGCACCTATAGCACTTAATACATACTGGAAGCTAGAAACTTTGTTGGATAAATTAGTATTAAATTATTAATCTATTATTCAAAATAATAATCTATAAAATGAAACAATCTACTAATCTTAATCTAATCAAATACTGAGAAAATAAAATAAATAATCTACAAATCCAAAACTAATAAAATCTGGGTTTTAGTGTCCTTCCATTCTACTTTTATGTGTAGTTTAGGGATGATTTTCTGAAGAATTTTGATTTTGATTTTAGTTACAGTATTGGGTTAGTGAAATCATTAACTTACAGCTGAGGATAATTTGTCTTTCTTGTGAGACCATCTCTATGAAGCCGGCTGGCCTTACTAAGTCATGACAGGGCTGGGACCCTTTCTAGTTGGAGCATCATATGATGTGGTTGCAAACCTGGGCTTTGGAGTAGGGCAGATCTGGTTTTGAATTCTGACCCTGTCCTTGTTAGCTCTGCTACCTTGGGGAATTTACTTAGTGTCTCCAAACCTTAGTTTCCTCATCTGTAAATGGAGGTCATAATACATCTGTCCTGTAATTGTTGTAGATGTGGATTCTACTCCTGGGAATGGTTCAGGAGTAAATCTCTTCCTCATCCTCTCCTTGGGGGCTCCTCCAAACCTCGTGGATTTTCTCTAGTTTCCCTGGACCTACAAATGCAAACCACACTGGCCTATGTAATTTCAGAGGCAGATAGAAAGCTGAAACAGAAATGCAGGGACTGTTGGTGCCCATTTTCCTGGCCTGGTGAGGAAGAAAGGAAGAAAGTCGACCTGTGCCTCTTATTTTGAATTAGACAGATGACAAACGTCTCATGAAACTCCTTTTTGTTGGAAAAAAGTCCTCTACCATCTTCTTTTGCCCCAGTCTTCTATATCTCCAGACTTCCTAAAAGACTAGATTGCCAGGGTTCCCTGAAAAGCCAGCTCAGTCCAGGACACATCTGTCTCATATCTTATATCTGTTCATAGAGCAATAAAGGGAAGGAGCTAACAATTACTGAGCACTGAGCACCTACTATGTGGCAGGCACATTTTATACACAATTATAATTATTCTTCTTAATAACTTTGTGAGACAGGTCTCATTATCTCTTTTACAAATAAGTAGAAGCCAAGTAACCCCCCCAGATTACACAGCTGGTCAATCTCAGAGTGAGAAAATGAACCCAGATGCTCTGCATAAATTTTAGCGTTTGAAGCATGCAAGGTGATTTGAGCAAATTAGCTGTATGACGTGAAGGTTTCCTTTAGGTGAAGGTTTCCTTTTGGTTTTCTATGTCAGGAAAATTGTGATCTAACAGGGTTAACCTTTGCCACCTTAGTTCTACAGGCAAATAGTTTTCAGAAATACTGTTTGGGGACACTTGGACCCTCATCCTGCTTTCCTCTTCCACAATATGTGACACTAATGATAGTGAGTATTTCAAGAGAGGTTGATATTTGTAAACATTCCTGTAAAAATAGGCACAGAGATTGTTAGTACAAGTTTTTGTGGAATAGTGAGGTGAGCCCCAAGTATAAAAGGGCAGTAGTATAGCACAAGTTTGAATATTTTCTCAAATTCGAAGACTTTAGCTGCATGCCTTGTTAGGGAACTAGAAGCCAGGGGAAAGATGTACTAATATATGTGACATCTGTTCTTGCTCTGTGTGGCCACTTTATTCCCATTAAGTTCTGTATCCTTCCCTGAAGAAATTGGCAATTTACAGTGGCTGTTCAGCGACCCACATGAACACTGTGGCACTAGAGTTATATGTCGTTATATCCATTCAGTGAGAAAAAATGGATCTGTGGGAAGGAATGACATAACTACACGTGCTAACATGCAACTACCCCAACATATACGGTCATGCATCGCATAACGACGTTTCAGTCAACGACGGACCGTGTATACAACAGTGGTCCCATAAGATTAGTACCACATAGCCTAGGTGTGTAGTAGGCTACACCATCTAGGTTTGTGTAAGTACACACTCTATGATGTTCGCACAATGACGAAATTGCCTAACGACGCATTTCTCAGCGTCCTCAGGGTCTCAAGGACTCTCAGTGTTCCCCAGACAACAGTGGAACCACTGCTCCATACAGTCAACAGTCAGTCTCTCTTCCACCTCAGACTGTCACTCCCTTCTTCAGATGCAACTAGTTATCAGTTACCTGAGTAGTCTTCTAGAACCATCCTACACAGCTATAAAATATATGGATGTATAGTTTATTTTTAATTAAAAAAATCAAGTCTTATCATACTATACATTTCACCTTGGGTTTTCTGCTGTACAGTCATGCATTGCTTAACAACGGGGAGATCCACAAGGTCAAAACTATTGTCCTAATAGTACTAAGATGCTTTTGCTTTTTTCACTCTCATTCTTACGTGAGTGTATGGTGGAGTTTTCCAGAAGTTAAATACACATGATATTGCAACAAATTGAATCCAGAAGCAGATATGAGAATCTTTGTTTGATTAAGCCAGATATCAAAGAGATTTTCAAAAATGTAAAACAAAGTCACTCTTTGCACTAAATATTTTTTGAAAAAAGTTATTTTTTATAAAAAATTATGTTAACATGCAATTATTATTTTAATGAATTACTAAATCATAAATTTAAAATTCTCAGCTTTAATTTATAAGTCAATAAATATCAATAGGTATTACCCCCGTAAACAGAATCTCTTTGAGGTCCTCTGGGATTTGTCAAATTCCTTCACTGCCTGGGGTACTTGGGAGGCTTCTGTTTGATAGCAGTGACAGGAATGTCAAGTTGGAAAGAAAACATGAATGAAGCAAAAGTTTGCAATGTAATATTGTTTTCCCTTTTTTCCCCCTACATAAAGGGAGATCTACAACCGGTCTGGGGTTCAATGCTCTAGGAAGTTCCGAGGCTGGTGGCTTGAAGCAAGGAAGCTGCAATAATTGAAGAGAAACAGAGGCCAGCTGTTCTTGAAGATCTCGTTCCTCAGAGAATGTTCTGCACCTGTTGATGTAAGTAGGGCCTGTCATGGACACTCTGTCAGCATATGAGGTTGGGGGTGATGGCAGGAGGGGAAACCCCCTGTTCCCAATGTGGCTCCCCTGGAGTCCCTCACTCACCCTGGCTGGTGTCACAGGGAAAATTGAGCACCTGGGTTCTGTGTCTGAGCTGAGATCAAGTGAGAAGCTCATGTATTTTACTGTCTAGGAAACCTGATGTTGAATGTCAGCTTCCTCTTCACAGTTCATGGATCCAGTTAGGGCCAGCCCAGGTTAGAGGCCAATCTTGGGGTGTCTTGGCTCAGAGTGTCTGTTCCGAGTGACCTAGGGGATATCTAGGCCTTCCCTGTCCCTACAGGCCCTGTCAGAATCTCTGGGGTTCCTGGATCTAGGTCTCTTCTAATATTGTAATTTCATGTATTAATTTTTTTGTGAGTTTCCTTCTTCCAGCAATAATTTGAGGTGGCTTAGAGAAAAATAATACTTAATAGAACTACTAAAACCAGGATATTAGAACCAGAGTCTGGTAATAAGATTTGGGGGAGTTAAATGTACAAGAAAACCTAGCCCAGGGATACTTATTGCAGATAAATGCAATACTTAGCTCGGGATTCAAGGCAAAAGAGAAGTGTGATACACTGCATAGCTTTCATGAGGAAACTAGGAAGCACTCGCACATGTCAAGGTGGTCTGCTATAGGTGAATTCTGGTCTCAGTGGGACTTCTCAGTTCATCCTTCAGCAGCTCAAATCTCACCAACAAATCTAGATCTGTAGTAATTCCAGAATTCTCAGCCTGGAGCTCATTGAAGGCAGAAACCCTACCTCCTTCATTCCTGCATCTCCAGCATCTAATGCAGGGTCTGGCACATGGGAGATGCTCAGGGAGAAACCAGTGACCTGACTTAGACTTATTATATCCATTACGGCTTCTGTAAAACTTGCTGAATAAATGGATGAGTGAGTGAAATATGTGGACCTGTGAGTTCTTGGGAGTGAAGGATGAGGGCAGGAAGATAAAGCAGTATTTTCTCACATTCCCCAGGAGATTTCTTCTCACTGTCAAGATGCTTGTTGGAATATATACTCCTTTCTGTTTACTATCTAGGGACCCCCCCACCCACCCATTTCTCCTTAGTCTTCTTGTGGTGACAAAATATCTTGGATCCTCTTATTCCCACAAATTGCCTTGAAACTAATTTCCTTTCCCTTTCTTTCCTCCTTTCCTTCGTCCCTCCCTCTCTCCTTCCCTCCCTCCCTCTCTTTCTTCCTCCTTTCCTTCACTCCCTCTCTCCAGTAGACTCTTGATACTGGAGAGCTATGAGGTCTTAACTTGAGCCTTCATAGTGTACATTTCAGAATCAATAATTCATAGCTACATTTAACCACTAACCAGAAGTTATTGCAGGTTTTCTCTATTACATGAGATTCCTCAAACGTTATTTATCTGTGAATCATTCTGCTTTACCTTTCAGAAACTGTCATTGTGGTCTTTTCTTCCCCTGCCACCCAAACGTAAACAACTATTTCCAGAAATTATTATTTCAGTATCCAAGGCATGTGCTATATATAGCCTTGGCTTGTGAAGCATAATCTGGGTGCCTTTCCCCACCCCCACTATCATAGTATTATGCCTAGAACTATCTCAAGTACTTTGGCTCCCGCAGGAAAGAGTCCTCATCTCTTCTGGTCACTATTCTAGGCTTACTCCTTTTCTGAGAATGATGAAACTAAGTATTTCAGTCTGTTTAGAGACTTAATAGGTCTCAGTTTCCTGTGTTTCTTATTAATAGAAAGACAAAGTAATTTAGCATCTAAACTGGAAGACTTGTGAGGAAAAGGGGGCATTATTAATATACTCTGGAACATGAGGCTTAATCTGTATGTATGCTCACCTACTTTTTAAAAATTTTGCATCTTTAATGAATACTGAGAGCAAAAAGTTAACAAGAGCTTTTGGAGTTAAACTCCCCAAATTCTGTTCAGTTATCTGTTTTGGGCGGAGGGGACTCTGGCATAGATTTCATAGCATTGAATGTTCATAATAAGCCAGCGGAGAGTCTGTCCCCTCATGGATGTTAGAGCTCTTAGGGGAGCTGTCAAGATTGCCACAGAACTGGGGACCTGAGTTGGTGAGACCCAGCGGTACAGCAAGCATCTTCCTCTGCCTTTCTTCCCCCTTCTTTCTCTCCTCTTCCACCTCTCCCCTTTGCTCCCTAATCCTTTTGACCCTCATTCTCTTATTCTGCCTCCCACCTCCTCTTCCCTCTGTCTCCCTCCTGTTCTGTTTTCTCTCTCCTTTTATCTTTTTGTCTCCCTCTCTTTCTCTATTTCCTTCTCTCCATTTGCCACTCACACTTTCTTCCTTTCCCTCTCTCTCTCAAAATGGCTCTTTCAGCATTGTTGGAGGTCAACTCCAATGAGGAATGCTGCCAACATTAATTTCCCCTTTAAAGAAAAACCTTGTATTTCCAACTGTAACTTGATTTTCCTTCATGAGTGTGAAACTATCTTTTTCCCATTGCAAGTGGTCTGTTTCTCATGAATCTCTTTGATGGGAGGTTCTGGTTTCATGTGTCCTGGAGGACATGTTTTCTAGAGCATGAAGAGAGCATAGCCTGGGGTGTTGGAGGTGGGGGTAGGAGTGGGGATGGGTGGAAGTTGGGGCTGTGACAGGAACAAACCTCAGAGGCGTGTGCTTGTTACAAAATGGATTATGGTTGAGATAAATGAGACATTCTGATAATGTTGCTGCATAAGCCTTATTGTCTGAGATTTTGAACATTGGATGTGCCAGGATCATTTTAGAAAAGGCAAGATAAGGATCGGTGTCTAACTAATCAGAGAGCCATGGCTATTGTGGGTGTGTCTCTACAGGCGAGGAGAGAACCTATTAGAAACTGAGGAAACAAGCCCTTCAAAGGGCAAGGGAGGTAAGCTGTGCCAAAGGTTGACTTAGACATTTCTGTATGAACAGGGTTCCAAAAACATTCTGAAAAGCATAAGCTGAGAGCATATGGTAATATGAAAAAAATCTGTTGGGTTGGAGGACAACATGCTCTTATTTGCTCACAGGATCCAAGGACTTTGGATATTTTTACTTACTAAAATAATAACAATGTTTATTGAGCACCTGTGATGTGTAAGGGACTCTGGAAGTGACTTGAAAGGATACAAATACAAATATGAGATAATCCCAGCCTAAGTTGCTCACGGCTAGTCGGAGAGGGAAGGAACAAAAAAGAACTACCTCAAGGGAGGGTAAGGGTGTATCAAGAGAGTGATGAATGGTTGAAGGAAGGAGAGAGCACTTGTAGTTGGGATGGTCAGTTAACAAATGTCTTGACTGTGGAGGGGGTGGCTTTGGGCCAAACCTTGGAGGCTAGGTAGGAACTCAGCGTATAGAGAGGAGTGTGCATCAGTCACTATCGGTGGAGCTGACTAGTCAACGAGGACTCAGAGTGACCAGTGAACAAGGACCACACTGGGCATGCAGGTGGAAGGGAAGGAGGAAATAGCAATCTACTGGGAGCAGAGGGGTAGGGTGGAGGAGTAGCAGAAGATAAAGCTGGAAAAGAGAGTGTGCCAGATTGTTGAGAGCTCTGACCACTGCCTGGGCTAAGACATCTGGACACCATCTTAGGGATTCAGCATCTGCATGGTACACGCTCTGGGAGGGAAAGATGACTTTGCTTTTGGATTTACTCATTTCCGATGCCCCTCTTGCTGAGTGTGGGAGCAGTTCTGAACCAGATTTAAGGTAGTTATTAATGTAATTATTGTTATTCATAACAATAAACCGTCAGGGGGAAATATTTGGGGGCCTAAAGTATATATGCATGAGACAGTTTGAGCCAGTGTTTTCTAAGGTCTCAATGTCTTGTTTTTGATTTGGTCTTCATAGCTTAGAAGAGTCAGTTTAAGGGTAAGCAACAAACTGTATTACCGTCAGAGTAGATCTAGGGCTGCGAGCAAGAATCTTATTTCCATTGTTTCAATTTTCATTGCCTTATAATTTCTTTTTTTTTTAATTTTTTGTTTATTGCAGTAACATTGGTTTATAACATTGTATAAATTTCAGGTCTACATCAGCCTGAGACTGTGGGCTGCAGGAATGATGTTAAGTGTTCCTGGCTGGCAATGTCCACTGAATTTCCTCCTGCGCTTGAACCTGCTCAAAGTTCCTGCTTCCTGGGGTGTGGAGCTCCTGGTTCCTCCTCCATTTATGATGAATGAGAGGGATTGGGGTCTCCCTTCTAACCATTCATAGCATTTGTCAGGATTTCTCACTGATGTTTCGTTGTCTTATAAGAGACATTCATACAACCTCTCATGTTGATTAACTTTTTATGTATATGAGCTTTTCCCCCCTCTAAAGATGATGAGACTCTCTTAGTTGAGGTCTGAGTCTCTGTCAGGTATTTTCGCTTTTGCATAACATTTAGCATAGTATTATACATGCGTTATTCTGTTTGGGGGTAGCGGAACTGAGTAGGTGGTGGTGGGCTGCTGGAACCCACCTGCTCCCATGTTCCACCCCAGTATTGGGTTTTGTAGAGGATGGTTTAAAATAGATCTTTGCTAATTGAAGTATCATCCACTGACAGCATCAGCGTCACCCAGGAGCTTGTTCAAAATACAGAATCTTAGTCCTCAGACCTCAAAATCTGTAATTTGATTGGTGTTTGAGACACGTTGGTCTCCAGAAGTACTATATACAAGTCACCTGGGTATCATGTTAAATGCAGATGCTGATAATTCAAGGTTACTTAGGTAATGGTAGAACAACTAGGTTTCAAAGTTTTCTTGCACCAGAGTAGCAACTTCCTTTCTAAGGGTGTCGTTGAACATCATTCCTTTCTTAAATTGACACTCCTGCACAGAACAAATGATTTATGTCAGGGGTTGGAAAGTTATGGCGTGTGGTCCAAATCCCGGCTGCTGCCTGTTTTTGTAAATAAAGTTTTATTAGAACGCAGCTGTGCTCATTTATTTGCATGCTGTCTATGGTTTCTTTCCTGCTACATAGGCCAACTTGAATAGTTACGATTGAGGCCTTATGGCCTGCAAAGCCTAAAACATTTACTCTCTGGGCCTTTACAGAAAAAAGTTTGTTGATCCCTGGCTTATGAGATGAACCCTAAATATTTCCTTGAAGTAAAGGAAATAGCTATGATCTTTTGTCTCAGCTGCAAAATTTGCAAGCCTGTATTAATCCATCGTGGAGAAGCTGAATCATAAGTCATGATTCCCAAGCAGGCGAGGAAGGGTTTTGAGACCCAAATTGATCCACATAATGGTACCAAAGAGTCTGTGATTTTCCAAGGGCCATTTCATACCTTCCTCCTTAAAGAAATGATCATAATTTTATTGAGCTGACTCCTTCTACAAATTGATTCTATTGATTGTTCAAAATAAGTTTGACTTTCCTCAAGAATAGGAAAGGGCTAAGAGGAAATTCTGAGTACAGAAGTCCGGGACCAAAGGATAAAAACAGCCTTGTATGGGTCGTGTGGAATCCGCGTTTTACTCCTGAAACAGTAGCCTTAGCCAGCCCACCCCTGAGCTGTTCACTGGGCAGCCAGACTCAGAGGGTGTGGGCTTGGAGTCCTTCTTTTAATTCCCGGGGAGAATCCCACCACCTGTCTCTTATTTGAGGTTTTTGAATTGTGAAATGATGGCACACACAAGCTCCAAGCTTGCCGCATGTGTATGCCAAGCCTACAGAGACGCAAGGCAGTGACTTGGGCCAAGGAGCAGGAAGTACAGAAGGGGGGCTGCTGGCAGGAAGGCATCTGCTCCACAAACACCGCGGGGCGGAAGGTTGTGGGAGGAGACAGGCAGTCTCATGTAATCGTTGGAGGATGTGGGCACATCACTCTGATCTTCAAGTCTTGGAGATCCAGACTCTCCTCCTTCCAGAACCAAATTTCAGAGGAGGTGGGTATAGGAGAATTAGGATCTTTTTTCCTTATCCAGAGTTATTTGGAGCCAAAGAGGTTTAGTGTGGGATTCTAGAGGAATCTTTGCTGTAGCTCTAGGAACTTTTGTCTTCGTTTCTTTTCCCTCTGTCTGCAGAGCCCAGGGCACTAAATGGGTTTTTTGAGGAGGTGGAGTAGACAAAAGTGGGGGGTCATCTCCTCTGTTCTAGACTCTATCTTACCTCCAACCAATTCGGAGAGACATAGGAGTGAATTAGGGCCCCATGTTTTGAGAACCACCCGCCCTATTGCCAGAGAGTCCTCCTGGAGTTCCCTAGGGTGCGTTAGCTGATTAGCTCGACTGGTCAGAATGTAGGGGTTTTAAAACCAAAGTTATTGTTTAGGCTGAGATTTCAGCCATTCTCTCCATTGGAAGAAGTATCATTCACTCATTCATTCATTCATTTTCATTCAATGAGTATCCTTTGATACACCTACCATATAACAGGGTAGTGGGAAAAACATGAACTGGAGAGTCAGCCAAACCTGAGTTCAAGTTCTAGTTTCCTTGTCTATGAGCTAACTACTCCTCGTTCAAGTTCTGGTTCAGTTGGCATGTTTCCTCTGTCCTCATCTCACCTTCCCCGAATCTGTCTGCTTTTGCTGCAACTTCCGTATAGTCTGTCCTCATACCATATTACGTGGAAATCATCCATTTCAGCGTCTGTCTCTCTCTCTAGATTGTAAAGTCATTGATGGCAGAAATCTTTGTTAATATTTTTTTACCCTTAGTGCCTGACACACATTAGAAATTAAACACATGTCTGTTGCACTGAAAGGAACTGGTTGTGTGACTTAACTTCCCTAAAGTACGGTTTTCTCATCTATGGAATGAAGGTGATAAAAATATACCTTGTGATTTTGTTGTGAGGGTTAAATCAGATAATGTTTGGAAGAGTGTTCTGTAAATATAAAGTGCTCACAGGTATTATTGTTGTTCTAATACCTGGATTGATTGGGATTTGGTAGAAGACAAGTACAAGAGAATCATAAAAATATGTGGAGGTGTCTTAGTCCACTTTTCCTAAACTGGAGAATTGAATGAGGGGGATCAGGAGCCTTAGGCTTGTGAGGCACAGTTTGGGTGTATGAGCTGACACTGGACAGGAGGCTCTACATCTCCCTCACTAGATTACATGCTCACAACAGTGGGACATGTCATTTTTTTCTGTACTTCTGTATTTATTGTGTTCTTTTATGTTCCTAAACACAACTAAAAAAGTGGATCAGTAGGTAATTGGATTTTGATGGGCACTACAAGGCCAAAATCTCCTGTCCCCCAAATCTCCCCATATTCCTGACTTGTATCCGTCTTGTCTTGAGAACCTGGTTTGTGGAACCATTATATAGAAAACGTAGATTTCGGGAGAAGAGAGTAAATTCAGTTTGAAATACAGTGAGTGTGAGATCTGGCCATCAAATGTGTAGGACTGGAGAACTGGAAGGAGACGGGAGCTGGAGCCTTGTTATTTAACTTTTCACGTGTCTGTTTTAGCTCCCAGAACTAGACACAGAACTCACGGTATAGCTCCCACAGTGCTTAATGCTCACCATTAAAAAGCACATGATAAATATTTATTGATCCATTGCAAAATATTGGACCTTGCTTCCCATGTAGGTAACAAAGATCTGCTGCAGATGTTTGAGCAGAGTTATAAGATGATATGGATTTTGTTCAGGAAGTCCTGATCTTGCTGCAGTGTATAAGAAAGATTGGAAGGGAAGGGAGGTGGGAGTGGGAAGACTTGTTACGAGGCCTAGCAGAAGAGCAGGTGGGCAGTGAAGGAGTCTGAAGCAGAGCTAGACCATGAGGAATAGAGAGGAGGGGCCTTGGACTATACAAGAGGCTGATGACTCGGCTTTCTCCAGAGCATCAGCCCCAGAGAAGTCTCCTTGCTCTGGGAGGAACAATGTCCAGCCTTGTGTGACTTTGGAACAAAAGCCAGTGATTGCATCCAAGAGCAGATAATGAGAAACACACAGGCCATGAAGATCAGGAAAGCACCGTTAATCTTTTTGTTGCAAAACTTTGCTTTCCAAAGTCCTGGGCAAGGGTGCAGAAGCCTTAGTGTGTGAACTTGGGCCTTTTACTAGGAACTAGAAGATGGAATCCCCCTTAATCATTCACAGAACGAATAATAATGTATTCAAGAATCTGAGAGGCTGAGAGAGGACAGGGGTGGGGTAGGTTGTGAGGAAAGGGAGAGCGACGTAACATTGAGCAGAAACCAGGAGAAAGCAACAATTCAAAAAGTGGTCAAGGGTGAGTAGACATTTGATTTCATGTAATTCATGGGTTTTTTTTCCCCTCACAGTCTATTTTATGGAGAATTTTCTGTTCTTCAAATACAAAATATTTTTGTAATAAAAGAAAAGCCATTAAAAAGGAGAAACTACTTTCCCTCAATAAAAACTTTAGTAACCCTAGGTAATATATCCCTCAGAATTGTAAATCAATTCAACCAGATGCATGAATGACCTTAAAAAAATGTCCATACTATTTGATGTAGGAATTTCACTTTTATGAATCTATTCTAAGAGAGTATCTTGAAAGGTACAAAATTTATACAAGAAGATGTAGTATTAGGTACAAAAAAGAAATAATCTAACATCTGAAACTAACATACTATTGTATGTCAACTATACTTCAATGAAAAAAATAATTAAAAAAAAAGAAATAATCTAAATGGCCAGCACTGAGGATATTGTTTAAGTATATAGGTTATAAGCCTTTGAAATGATAGTTTTGAGAATTTTAGATAGCACAGGAAGGTATTTATAGTTTTATATTAAGTGAAATTAGAAGTCACAAAGTTATATAAAGGTACGAAGTCATTATGTTAAAATGTGCAGGAAAAAAACTCAAATGAAAATATGCCAAAATATTAACCATGCTTGACTTTAGGTGAGGAGATTATGGGAAGATTTTTGGTTCTTTGTACAACTGGAAGTTCATAAATGAGCATGCATTACTTTTATATCAGAAAAAGAAATAAAAGAAGTTGTGTATTTTTTTTAAAAGAGAAGATATTATAGAGGAATATTTGCTGTTTTCAGAGAGAATATATGAAAAATCTATATAACCTCTTTCCTTCCCAGGGATTCTGAGCTTTTTTTACTCTCAAGAAGATCTTTCCTTGCTCCTGGTAAATGATCTTTACGTGTCAGTCTCTTCCTGTGGACAAAACTAGCGAGTTTGGTATTTGAGCTCTGCTTCAACATATGTAGTAATTCTCTGTTACCTTCACGGAAAACAAGATCCACACCCCTTGGTCTGCTATGCAAGGTCTTTCAGAATCAAATCCCAACTGATCTTTCCAACTTCACTTCCAATCAGGCCTAGCAGAAGGCCTGCTCAAATCAAAACCCCCCTTGGATTTTCTTTTTCTTCTATGTGTCCCCACCTTCCCGTTTCTGAACCTCTACTTGTTCCTGGAGACAGCGTGTTCACAGAGCATGTATTAAACACAGTCAAGAGGACCAGGTTCGACATGACCAGGTTGATACTGCTGTGTGGTCTTTGCAAGTTATTCACCTCTCTGGATCTCAGATGGCACACCTGTGGCACAAGGGAGGGTAATAGATGGTTGCCAAGTTTCCTTGCAGCTCTAAAGCTTGGTGAGCCTTGTCCTCTCACTGTCATAGGTGTGCTCATTCATCTCTCTGCACCTTGTCTCAGGTTGTGATCGCTGCCTTTTGTGCCTCTCCCCTCCTCTCCACCTGTCAAGTTCTCCACTTCCTAGCTCGTGTTTCTTTTCCTTCATGATGTATCCCCAGCAGTTCCAGTTAACAATGACTGTGTGTATCAATCCTTTGGTCACTCATATGTACCGCCTCTTAATCAAAACCATGCCACATGCCAAGGATATAAGAGATACTATCATTGGAAAAACAATTCAACTCCATAGTAAAAAACCAAATTAAGTTAACTTTAGAGATGAAGGTGTACACTTCTCTAAATCCTTTGTTTATGGTCCAATAGTGTCCAATCTGTGATCCCCAAATACATAAGGGGAGAAGGGTGTATAGACTATTCACAATATTCCCAAAAATTCTCAGAAAAATCACACATGGGCCCGCAGTAAATCTGTGTTTCTTTATTTTGTCAGAGGAATTTTTTCTTTCTTCACCAGCATATGAATGTGAACTTCAAGAATCCATCAGAGTAGTTGCCCTTCTACCAACTATTGGTTTAACCTTCAGTTCATGTATAACTCTTACCATGACCAGAGCCCTTCTCTGCATTCAAATTTCTACAAATACATCGGTCTCCTTCTTTGTCTCCACTACCCATATTTCCACATTGGACAAAATAATGAAAGAGGTTGGTTGAGAAAACTGAGGATGTACCAAAATGTCGAGAGCATCTTTGCCATGTTCCAGCACAAAGGGCACTTTAGAAGGAGGGGATCAGAGTCGTCTTCTGACTCAACCTCTCAAGAGTAGCCAGGGCAGGTGGACGATTCCCAACTGTTTACTCTCTCTCTGCCTATGGAGCCTTCTTTTTCCTTCTGTTTTTTTTTTTTTAAGATTTATTTATTTATTTTCCCCCCAAAGCCCCAGTAGATAGTTGTATGTCATAGTTGCACATCCTTCTAGTTGCTGTACGTGGGACGCGGCCTCGGCATGGCCGGAGAAGCGGTGCGTCGGTGCGCGCCCGGGATCCGAACCCGGGCCGCTAGCAGCGGAGCGCACGCACTTAACCGCTAAGCCACGGGGCCGGCCCCTTCCTTCTGTTTTTTATTAACCGCATGAGAGACTGTGAACTGCTTAAGGGCAGAAATCTTACCTTGTTTATCTTTGTAATCTTTTCTGGAACCAAGTATGGTGTTAAACACAGGGCAGGCATTAGTAATTATTAGTGGAATGAATGAATGAGCAAATGAAGGACAGACATACTCTGATCACAATAGGAACAGTGTGAACTACGGAAAGAGTACAGGGTTATAGTCAGAGTAGGTGATAGACCATTGCTCTGACTGACTGGTTATGTAACCTTGGCCAAACCCCTTTATCACTGTGAGATGAGTTCCCCCAGCAGTTGAAAAAGTGTGTGTGTGTGTGTGTGTATAAAGCAGTTAGTGATTGAAAATGTGAGCCTTAAGCAGAGTGTATGCAAAATCACGTGGCACATGGTGGCAGCTGAAGAGTAGGCGTTTATGGAGCACTTTTCTTCCTTAAATTTTTTAAAATTAATAAACCCCCAAATTACTAAGTAAACATAACCCATAATCCCATCATTTAAGAATGATATAAAATAAGAAGTAAAATTTCCCTTCCCAGCCATCTCTTTTAATTCCCCAGAGATAACTCCTTTCCTTAACATTTAAGGTTTGATGCTTATCCTTCCTGATATTTTTCCAAAGTTGCACAGGTGTATCTCTATGCACACAGACCACATTTTCAAAATGGAACTATGCATATTTATTGTCTATCAATTATCCATCTATCATCTCAAAGTCAATTATTCTTTGAATGACAGCAGAACTATTCATTGTTTGAATATACCATAATTTACCACCAGTCCCCCATTCCAGTGTTTTGGGATTACAAACAATATTGCAATGAACTTCTTTGTACATATACATTTGTAAGCTTTTGTGTAGCACTTACTTTAACAACAAGGCACTTAAATATTTATTCTTCTCTTGACTTATAACCACTAAGAAGGAAGAGTAGATATTGTTAGACCATTTCACAGATGAAGAAACAGAGGATGAAAGGGAACCAGCAACTTGCCAGAGATGGAGCAAGCTGGGTGTGGCAGAGCTGGCATTTCCCAGTTACTCGACTTCTAGTCCAGAACTCCTTTTCTCACGCTAGTCAAGTGTGATAAAGCCCTCCAATAAAGCACTAGTCAAGAGGGAACAGCCACACCCAGGCAGAGAAGAGGGCATCAGTGAGCAGGCAGCTGCATTAAATTGTATTTAAAAAAAACAAACACACACACAAAAACACAAAAAACTCAAGTCCAAACACATTTAAAAGATAGTTTGGGAGAATCACACTAGCAGCGAGTGAGGGGCCAGCGTAAGATGAATTGTTCTTGTCTAGCTACCACCTCTTTTGCAATGTTTTCAATATGATATCCAAGTGATGAGGATGGCTTAGGTTTCATAAATTTGGCAGGAGAATTACAAAGGACATCCCAACAATCCCAACAACGACACTCCTCCTGCCCCGCCCAATTCCCACCCTTGGGAGGTGTCTAGAAAGAGCCTGTAGCCATCTGGTTAGGATTGGCCTTGATTGCCATCTTCCTCAATTATCTGCAGGAAATATCAGCTCTGTTATTAAAATTCACAGATGCAATCAATTGTCAAAGTCACTGGGGACCAAGAATTATTTCACAGGCATCAAGAGCACTGGAGAGAGGCTGGCAGGAAGAGTAATTCAGCCTGGAAAAATGCATACTAATGAATATAGTGGGAAAAGTCTTAGGGGAACAGGGCTGGGCCTGGGGTGAGACAGTGAAGCCCTCACCTCTGGTAAAAACTTTAAAGAGGCACCAAAAAACTCTGTGATCAAGATAAATAATATTTTAATATAATACTAAAATAATCAAATCGGCAATCTACAACCTATGGGCTGGCAGCCTGTTTGTCAATAAAGTTTTATTGGAAAGCCACTCAAAGTAGAGGTGCAACAGCAGGGGAGCTCCAAGCTAATTCTTTGACATGTAAAAACCCTGGTTAAGCATGTGAATGCTAGAAATATCAGACTTTAGCCTGTGATTTATGGGAAAAATACTTCTGAAGAAAAAGAATAAATAGATTTAACTGTTTCTGTTAGTTTCCTAGGGCTGCCTTAACAAATTACCACAAATTGGGTTGCTTAAGACAACCAAAATTGATTGTCTCACAGTTCTGGAGGCTAGAAGTCCAAAATCAAGGTGTCAGCATGGCCATGCTTCCTCTGAAGGCTCTAGGGAAGGATCCTTCCTTGCGTCTTGAATCCTCTGGTGACTGCTGCAATCTCTCCAAACCCTGCCTTCGTAGTCACATAGCCTTTTTCCCTGTGTGTGTGTCTCTGTCTCTGTGTCTGAATTTCCCTCTCTTTTCTCTTATAAAGATACCGCTCATCGGATGACACCCTAATCTAGTATGACCTCATCCTAACTTGATAACATCTGTGAAGACTCTATTTCCAAATAAGGTCACATTCACAGGTACCAGGGGTGAGGACTTCAACATATCTTCCTGGGGGGGGGGACACAATTCAACTCACTACTCTATTAAACAGAGGATTTAACTTAGATGCAGCAGAAACATATTATCTATTTGCAGGAATCTGACAGCAGAGTCAGGGGCCAACCCTTGCTGTGATTTAAGTACCTAAAGAAATATTGAAGGAAATACAGTTTAGTTTATATGTTATAACCTCTGTTAATGGACACGGTGACAAATAGGTGCAGGATTTTTAATGGTAGTCCTGATTTCAAATACTCAAATGATAGTGACTGGAAAATATTTTTGCTAAATTTTATATTTCTTTTGTTGACATTTTAGTCTTCTCAATAAAAGCAATTTACTAATTTATTACTACTATAACTGAATGTGATGCCTTTTAGAGATTTTTCACATAAATTCACAAACTGGGGGAAAAATGTCCTTTGTCAGACCTGGCATTCTGACTTTTAGCTCATGAAATATGGCTGCTATGCCCCTGAGGCCTGCTCAAAGGCAGTGAAACAATGGGGATTACTGGATGCCATTTGAGTTTTGAGTAAGTTGAGACGTAAATGGGAAACAAGTCTGCTTTCTCCCATTTTTCAGACATATCACAGCCAAGCTCCAAAACATGAATGAGTCATAGTCTTTTAGTGAACAACGTTTATAAACATGTTTGCTTAAAGTGCAGGTACAATTGGTTGCATCAGCAATAATAATATATTATTTATTTTAATTATTATATCACTAATCCATAATTACTATATAATCAATAAATGTATCATTATTAAATTAATAATTCAATAATAATAGCTAATATTTATTAAGGGCTTATTATGTGCCAGGTATAGGGATTGATCCCTTAATGTGCATTATTTCGTTTACTAATGCAGTAATTCTTTCTTAAGAATGATATTCTGTTTACTTGGGTTTGAAATGCCCTACATAGTTTTTTCTGCTTTTGGTCAGGGGACACCAGCCCATTTAAAGATATTTGTATCTTTCTGTATGTACATAGGTTATTTTCTGTATAAGTGCATGAACATGAACGGGTAGGAAGCATGACCAGCAAGGGCTGCTGGCGCCAAGTGAAGGGGTCCTGCTTTAATGAACAGGGAGAAACCAGTTGTCATGAGCATAAATGTTGTTGATACACATATTAAATTACCAAACCATTTTTTAAGAGCTTGAAAATAGTTTGCATTCTCAAAAAGGCTAAAGTTCTCCCTGCCATCTTGTTTATATAAATGATTTGCTTTGTAAACACTTTTTATGGTAGAAAAGTAAAATTGAATTTATTTTAGTTTAATTCAGTTTACCCCTTATTATAGACTAAAAATAAGTGGAGACTAAATAATTTTACAAAAGTGTCTAAAGAATGAAGGTCTAGAATTTGAATTAAGCGGCTAGAGGAGTGTGTGGATTTTCCATTCCTGTTGAAATTTTAATTTTGTTTAAATACCCAACATTTGTCTAATTGCTTTAGGTATGAACTTGTCTAGGGGCAAAAGAATGGACTAAAATAAGAATTCTTAAATCTGAGGTTCACACAAGAGGTTGGAGAATAGAATTTGGAGGGAAGGGTCTATAACCTTGGTTAGGGAAAAATTATGTTTACTTTTATAAACTCTAATCAAGATTTAGCATTTCACCCAATTAGCAGAAATCAAAGGTATTTTTTATCACGTTTTTTATACACATTATAATTGTAACAACTATCTCAAAATATTGCATATAGTCATCGCCACTTTGAACCTGTAGTAGCATTAGACCCCTGATGAGATCTTGTTATTTAATGGATTATAAGATGCACGTATATTTACTGTAACATACATATTTTTAAATATTTTGATAACTATACTTGAATATCATTGTTTTTTGTTGTAATCCTATGTTCTTTATTTTATTCATTTAACAACATTATTCCTGGAAAAAGTTCAGAAGCTTCACCAGACTGCAGAAAGTATCCATGACATGAAAAAAGTTAAGAACTTCTGGACTGGAGGAACCCTGTTGGGCCCTTCTCACTTGTTGATTCTGTCTGTGAGTTCATGACGGCATGGGCGTGATGCTGTTTTAGGAGTGTGTGTGTGATAGCAGGGTGTTTCCTTATAAATAAGTGGCTGACGGGTCACGAGGAACAAAATGAAATAGATGTAAATTTTTCCATTGCATGGCTCCTTACTTAAGATGACACTTGGCTGGCCACCTTCACCAAGGGTAGTGTACAGACATCAGAACGTACGTTGACTCGGAGCCAGAGAGGCTGGCGTCTGATCTCCACTTTGCTGCTTTCTAAATGTGTAGCTTTATCTTGTCAGTCAGCCCCTCTGTGTCTCATCCGTAAAGCGAGATGAATCGAATTTCTCCTCTTGCCCCATGTGACTGATCTCTAGTGGTGATGAATGAGAGAGAGAATGGAAAAACTCCCGTAAACTCTGAAGTGTTTTACAAGCATAAGGGAGTCCTGTTGGCAGAAAGGTATTCTGGAGGCTGATCTAGTTTGACCCTGCTGCCTAGCACTCTGGGACAGGCACAAGGAGCAGGGGGTAACAATGCCTGGAAGCTCTTTGGCCTGGGATGGCCAGAGTAATTTAATGGGAGTGGGTGAGGGGCTTGTGGTAGGCTGAATGACGGTCCCCCCGAAGATGTCCATGTCCTAATCCCTGGAAGCTGTGAATACGTTGCTTTACTTGGTAAAAGGGAATTTGCAGATGTAATTAACATTAAGGACCTTGAGATGGAGAGATTATTCTGGGTTATCTAGGTCGGCCTGAAATAATCACAATGGTTCTTGAAAGAGAGAGTCAGAAGGATCAGAGTCAGAGAGAGAAGATGTAAGGATGGAAGCAGAGGTCAGAGAGGAGAGAAGATGCTACCTTGCTGACAATGGCCAAGGAGTGTTGGCAGCCTCTAGAAGATGGAAAAGGCAAGGGAATGGATTCTCCCCTAGAACCTCTAGAAAGAAGAAAGCCCTGCCAACACTTTGATTTTAGGACTTCTGACCTCCAGATAATAAATTCATGTTGTTCTAAGCCACTAAGTTTGTGATAATTTGGTACAGCAGCAATAGAAAAATAATACAGCTCCCCCAAGCACCCTGATGTGACAGAGTGCTGTTGGCTTGTACGGGGACCTTCTTGCCACACTGCTGGTACTACCTCAAAGTCTGTAACTGTTCTGGTTTAATATTTGTCTCCTGTTTACCACGGTTTCTTTAGGCTGGTGTGTGTAAACACTAAGTTACTATAATGGCAAAAAAGAGTATTTCTCTGATTTTGTCTGCATCCTCAATTAGTGAACCTCCAGCTCCTTCTCTTTTAGGGCATGAAGATCCCTTCCAGTAGCTCCAGGGCTTCTTGGGGGGATGTCTCTCATGTGGCTCAGGCACACGGCTCTCCCATTCACCCTGCAGCAGCTCCATTTTTCAATCCTTCTTTCCTGGCTCCAGCTCTGGCTCTATGTGCTGGCTTCACCGTTGAGGTATCTGATGCCTGCACAATAGGGAAGGTGCCTGCCGCAGCCGCCACCACCCCTGTCTCCATGGCAGCCTCACCTCCCACTCCCATCCAGCCCAGGGTATCACCTGAATGTCCACCCCAGGCAGCTGCCCCAAAGCCACAGCTGTGCTGTGCCCGAGCTGCCAAGTCTTGCCAAACCCTGATCCTGTTGACGCCCCGCTCTGGGTTTTTCAACGAAAAGGAGGTATCATTCTGATACCACATTAATGCTATGATCCAGTTCTGTCTCATGTTTTTTTTTTTTAGTTGAGATATATTTGACGTACGACGTTGTGGAAGTTTAAGGTGTGCAACATATTGACTTGACACATTTATATTGCAGTATGATGATCACCATTGTAGTGTTAGCTAACACCTCTATTGGGTCACATAATTGTCATTTCTTCTAGTGTTGGGAACAGTTAAGATCTAGTCTCTTAGCAAGTTTAATGTTTATAATAGAGTTTCGTTGTCTACTGTCTCATGTTTTCAATGCCTCATAGACAGTATACACATTTTTAGTGAAAACAGATTTTTCAGTCTTACTTCAGGATCCCTCTCTCAGATGCTGAGACACAGCTATGTCAGCAGTGGCTGCACGAGTGAGAAACGTTGTCTTGAACTCTTTGCCACCCACTCCATCAACACAGAGGTGACTTAATTGGCCCAAACTTGTAGTCTTGATTCTCTCTTCCTTGGAGCAAGTGATTCCCCTGGAGGTGCCTCAGTCCCTCATGAGACAGACTACTAGAAAATTCTATCTCCAAATTCCTCCACACAGACTAGGACATGTGTGAATAAGCTCTATGCTGCATGTCTGCAGTATAGAATCCCAGCTGGACCTCTAGTTTCATATGGAAAATTCATGGGCGATCTGGAATTACTAGACATATATTAGAATGATTGTTTTTCTGTTCTTCCTAATTTGCCTGAGTTTTAAAGTTTTAGGGGTTCAAGTGGATACCCTCAAACTTATAACCTCTAAAAGATATGCCCTTTTTGAGGCTAAAAAATACCCACCTTTGCAGCATATTTCCCCCACTCCAACTGTGAAAAGAGTATATGAAGGTGTGGGGCACAGCCAAGGTCAAGGTTTCAAAGGCCAGAGTTCAGCCTGGTGGTAGAAGAGAGAGACCATGTTAGGTGCCCCATTTTCCCTTTGGGCACCTTCATTCTTCTGTGACTTCTGATCTACTCGCCTGTGCCCTCTGCTTGAGGGCTGCTCTCTGCTACCCCCTCTTAACTTCACTGCTGAGAAAATTGCCGTTCTTGCAGACTGCTCCCTCATCTTAGGAAAAACTGTGAAGATTTTACTTCTGTAAAATGAATCCTATTTCCTTATTCCCTTCAAAGTCCACATCTATCAGACAATCGGGAGAGGGCAATTCCAGGTACTGTATATGCATTTAAGGGAGTTTGTGGCAACCACCAGTACCTAACGGCAGGGGTTTCAGGCTGGTGTGGGAGGCACTCCTGGTGAGGCGGGTGTTCTGGTGCTCATCCTTCACAAGGTGCAGGCAGGTGCACCTTCACAAGGTGCCCCTTCACCTGTCTTTATTCTGTTCTGTTGCATCTCTGCCATCTAAAACAGGGCATGGCACCTAGTAAACACTCAATAAATACTTGCTGACTGGATGTATCTATTCAGAGGCTATCTTGGATTGTATCATTCAGGATTCAATCAGAGAAGCAGAACCAGTAGGAGGTACATATCAAGAGGTTTATTGCGAGGACTTGGCTTAAGTGACTGTGGGGGCTGCATAGGCAAGTCCAAAATCCATAGGGCAAGCCATCAGGAAGGGCAGGCTGGAACTCTTGGGCACTGGCTGAAGCTGTTTCCCTGAATTTCTTCTTCAGGGAAGTTTTCAGCTTTGCTTTTCTTTGGTGAGGAAGATTGGGCCTGAGCTAACATCCATTACCAGTCTTCCTCTATTTGCTTGAGGAAGATTGTCCCTGAACTAACACTTGTGCCCATCTTCCTCTATTTTGTGTATGGTATGCTGCCACAGCATGGCTTGAAGAGCGGTGTGTAGGTCCACACCTGGGATCCGAACCTGTGAACCACCATAACAGAGCACATGAACTTAACCACTATGCCATGGGGTCGGCCCCTCAGCTCTGCTTTTAAGGCCTTTCAATTGATTAAGTAAGGCCCATCCAGATCACCTAGGATAATCTCTCTTCCATGAAGTCAACTGATTACGGATTTTAATTACATCTACAAAACGCCTTCACGGTAATACCTAGATTAGTGTTTGAATAACCGGGGACTGGAGCCAGCCAAGTTGACAGATCAAGAAGACCATGACACCAGTGATTAAAGAAACTGTTGCCCTCTAGTTTCCTCTTGGGCTTCGACAATAGAGATAATATCAACTTGAATACTTTTGATGATATTTACTGAATTCAGCTTTGCTTCTGCCTCTGACTTCAGTTGTGTTAACCAAGTGCAAACTCCAAGCTGCTTCTGCCGTCAGTTGTACTCAGAGGCTCACGTGGTCTGGAAGGGTAAGTGGCTCCTCTCTGATTTGCCAGAAGCAAGTGGTTATGTTAGCTTTGGAGCCGAACACTAATTTCAGTGATTTGACTCTGGTACTAGTTCTGTGGGGACAGAGGGTGGGATGAAGTATTTTCCTTTGGCCCTGGTAAACATTTTATGCTTGTTATGGTGGTTGAAATGCTGGATTTGATCTTTTATTCGTGCGCCAGGAGGTTCACAGTAAATGAGGGGTGTGGTCTGTTAGGGGAAAGTGGCTGTGGCTTGGCCTCTCCCCACCCTGTCAGTGCACACGCGTGTTCTGTGACATGTGGATGCCTTGTGTGGGGGCTGCCCTGAGAAACTGTAGGTGGTGGTCTGGGGGAAGGGGAGGCAGTAGGGCTTGGTGGAAACAGCCCTGGACTGGGAATGCGTTCTTGATGCTAACTAACTACTACCGACTTCTCATCAGCATGGTTCCTTCAACCCTCTGCTTGTCCCTTCATCACTCAGGACGTATTTAGTTCATGCCAGGCTACGCAGCAGGCTTTTAGGATCAGCAGTGAATAAGGCAGATGCTGTCCCTGCCCTTTTTGAGCCTATGTCGAGCAATTTCAATGAGTAATAGTGATCATATAGTTAGTATTTACTGAGAGTTACCATGTCCCAAGCGTGTGGGTTGTGATAGAGGAAGTAGGGGGTTAGTCTAGGTTAGGGTTAGGGAAACTTCTGGAAGGAGAGGGATAAATTATTAACATCTCTTCTCCTTTGGAGTCATGTCCGTTCTTGGACCCTCTTTTCTTCTCCTCTGTGTCCTTTCCCCTGGCCATCTCAGGGTGGTCCGTGGCTGGGATCTCCTCTCTTCTGAGACCTCTCTCCCATCAGCCTCTCTACCTGACCTTTTGCCCAAGCTCTCATCTTGAATCTCCAGCTGCCTGATGGATACCTCCTGGTGGAAACCCTCCGGCATTTCAAAGGCACAACATTTGTGGAAGAAGTCAACATTTCCATTATATTCTTCCTTCCCTTTTCTGTCTCTGATAATTTTATCACAATTCTTTTTTTCTTTTAGATTCAAAACTTAGTCATCTTTGACCTACCCTCTCTATCACACCTGCCAGTCACTTAGCCTTCCCCTATGTACCCCCATTATGTCTCTTATCTCTCCCCTCCATTTATTTGCCACTCCCAAAGCCTGGTCAGACTGTCTTGGCCACTTTTCTGGGCAATCACTGTAGCTTCCTGACAGCCTCCATACTTGTAGTTCTCCCTCCTCGTTAGTCCACCTCTTCAGACAGAGAGCACATATTCTTGATAGGTCTCATGGTGTCACTCTGTGGCTCAGAAGCCTTCAGTGGATCACTGCTGGGCTCTGCAGCCAGACGCCTGGGTTCTAAACCCGACTCTGCCCCTTACCAGCTGGGTAACCTTGGGCAAGTGATTAACCACTCTGTGCTGCCATTATTTCATCTGTAAAAGAGTCGTGTGCATCTCTTGGGGTTGTGATGGGGATTAAATGAGTCAATGCATGTGCAGTGCTTATAAAAGTGCCTGACGTACTGTCAGCATTCCATCCAGATAGATCCTCTGGCCCCTTGTTTCCCCATGTTTTCCTTCTTGTACCTGGGCTTTTTGCTTTCTAACTCTCATTGTCTGTTATATTTCTGAATTGTTGTTTGCAAAGTAGTCCATAGACTAATGGCTGGACCTACATGATACATGATATGCATATATACACATATGTATAAATATACTAAACTATACACACATATATACACACACATGCATATATATACTAAAGTATATACACACATATACATATAGATTCATGTATAGTCTCTTCTTTGTTGCTTAATTAATTGACTCAATGTTTTGACGATGCTTCTAAATGAAAAAAACTTATTTAGGCAAATCCCTATGCATTGTGTGATGGCAAAAGATTAATTTTTCAAAACTGTCCGGAGAATAGCTTTCCGTCACACCAAGCACGTGATATAGTTTTTTTCCCCAATGTACTGGTTATTCTGATAAGGTTGGCTAGTGCTGACTGGTCTTGGTAAGTGTTACCAGTGGGCATGTTCTTAGGGATTCTCTGTGCCTATGAAAGGGACCCACTCAGAGACGTGGAAAACCTTCTCTGAGATGAGAGCTCATGTAAACAGTTTCTGTGATGAAAATAGCAATGTGAGGTAGTGCCAGGGATTTCAGGTTCACAGAGTATAACTAGGATTTTCCCCGACTCATTGCCCACTGTAATTTCATCATTGCATACATCCTTTAATTATGGGCTCTAATTGCCCATTTTAGTTCTGTAATTAGATATAAAAACGTTAATTTTGTAGATATTACAATCAGCTCAAATGTACTTCCAGATTCTTTCCCATACCCTACCTTTCAAAGAAAATCAATACATCGTTAAAAATTTTGTGCACGGAAGGCGCCTTTCAGAGGGCAGCTTTTGGGAACCCTGGTTCAGGAATGATACAGGAATGCTACCCTCCCTATATTCCCCAGAGACTGTGCTGCTGCATGTCAGAGAGATCTTGCTGGGTCTAGGGCAGTGAAGAGCTCCTTTAATTTATATAGAAGCAATTTCTCTTGACTGGAAAATTTGAAGTGACATCAATACTTAATGAATCATGGGAGAGGAAAGAACTAATGTTGGAGAAACTCTGGCTTTTTGTTTCTCTTGTGACTTACTAAAAGATGAAAAGATGAAACATTTTAGATTCATGGAGTTTGTATTTTTTATTTGTCTATGAGCAGCTAATCGTTTATCTATCTATCTATCTATCTATCTATCTATCTATCTATCTATCTACCTACCTATCATCTATCGTCTATAAGAGAGAGAGAAAGAGAGAGAAAGAGACAGAGTTACTTTACATGTTTAACAAGCCCAGACTTTGATTAAATTAGAATTAATTTTATAAGTACTCTCAATAATTTAGATCTTTCTTTATTGTTTTCTCTATCTATAGCACTCTACTTTAAAAAAAAGAGTAACTCCAGGGTTTTTCTCTGTGGACAATGCTGTTCCATTTTATCCTAGAGATTCTACGTATTTATCTATTTGCCTCCATTTGTAAATCTAAGCAAAAAGAGGCAGTGTGGCAGAGTAGAAAGAGCCTTAGTAAGGGTCCGGGCCCTTTTGTCTTCCTTTCTGCACATACACACTCTCTGTATGTGATCTCACTAGTCTCATGCTTCAAATGCTGTCTCTAGGAGAGCCCCGGCCTCTCTTCTGAGCTCCAGATTCAGATAACCATCAGAACTCTAGATATTTCTACTTGCATGACTCATCGGTGTTTTGAGCTTGATGCATCCAAAACTGGATTTACTTTTCCCCCAAACTCATTGCTTGTCTATTCTTCCCAAACTCGATAAATGGCAACACCATCCACTCAGCTATTCAAGTCAGAACTCTCAAAGTCATCCTTGATGGTTCCTCTTTCCATATAAGAGCCGTCAGCAAAAATTGTTTTGTCCTGCAGAACGTATCTTAAATCTATCCAGTTATCTCTTTCTCCAGTGCTATTGTCCCGGGGCAGGCCACCATCATTGCTCACCGAGCTAACTGTGGTAGCGTCTCGTTTTCTCCTCTTCAGTGCTTGTACATCTCATCTTTCTCCCAAATGCCAGCAAGAGCAATTGTTAAAATTAATTAGCTCACGTCGTTCTCTTGCTTAAAAATTTTCATTGATTTCCTTTCTATAATCTCAAACCTCTCACATGGTCTATTATTCAGCTTGGGCTGCCATAACAAAATGCCACAGACTGTGTGGCTTAAACACCTGAAATTTATTTCCTCATGGTTCTGAAGGCTGGAAAGTCCAAGATCAAGGTCTGGCAGGGTTCGATTTCTGGTGAGAGCTCCCTTCCTGGCTTGCAGATGGCTACCTTCTTGCTGTGCTCTCACACGGCAGAGACAGAAAGTGAGCTCTCTGCTGTCTCTTCTTATAGGAACACTAATCCTTTTGGATCAGGCCTCTGCTCTTATGATCTCATTTAACCTTATTTACTTCCCTTAAGTAATGTGACTCCAAATATAGTCACATTAGGGGTTAGGGCTTCAACATATGGATTTTGGGGGGACACAATTCAGTCCATAGCACATGGCCGTGAAGCTATATGTGGTGTGGTCCCCTTCACTTGCACTGGTCATCTCCACTCTAGCCATTCTGGACTCTTTGGTTCCTTGAACAGATCAAACTCTTTTCTGGTTCAGGACCTTCATGCAAGCCATTTTATTTGCCTGGAACAACCAACTTCACCCCTCCTCCTGACCTTTCTCCTGGTGACTCCTTTTCATCCTTCAGGTCTGAGCTTCCACCTTCTCAGGGAAGGCTCCCCAACTGGAGATTATTCTTCTCAATCACTGTGTGCTGGTCATTTCTTTCACAGGACTCAGCATACCTTGTAATTATTTCCCCCAACATGTTGTAAATTCCACTAGAACAGCAATTTATATACTCTTAATTCACTGATAGATTATACAGCATTTAACATAGAACCTGGAACATGTTCGATACTCAATAATATATATTGAGGAATGAATGAATGAATAACAGAGACTCTGCCTCCTAGGAATTAATAATTCAGAGTAGGATTAACCCACTTTCATAGGTAATTAACAAACAGGGTAAAGTGTGACATTTATCTTTTGGCGAGAGCAGACCACCCCTTCTGCTTTACTGTTTCACCAACAAATCTCTCTTTTTTTCCCAATTTTTTTTATTGTGGTAAAATACAAATAACATAAAAATACCATCTTAACCATTTTTAGGTATACAGTTCGGTGACATTAAACATATTCATAATGTGCAACCATTACTACCATCTGTCTCCATAGCTCTTTTCATCTTGTAAAACCAAAACTCTTATACCCGTTAAACAATAACTCTCCATTCTTCCCTCCCCTGGCACCTGGCCACCATCTTTCTACTTTCTGTCTCTGTGATCTACCCTTTGCTTTTACCAGTTCTTTTGGACACACAATTCTGTCAGAAGTCTGAGTTTGAATCCTACTTCTGTTCCTTACTAGTATAAAGGTCAACTGCTGCAGAACGCTGTACAAGACATTGTTTGCTAATTACATTGTAATTATTAATAATAAAGCTAATATCAATTTTGGGAAACCCCATATAGAGTTTCCTCTCTAGAAGCACTTTGACTGCGAGGGATAAATAGTGCACAACCAAGCTTTTCTGGTTGGGAATAGAGGAGGAACACTGCTTCCCTTAGCAAGTGCTAGTAAGAGTTTCTTGTGGTCCAGGGACTATGCTGGATGCTGCAGATATGGAAGTGAATCATACAGAGATCACAGGCTCATGGGGGGTTAGGCATGTAAACAATGAGAGGAAGAAAGGAATGGGTGCTGGTGTAGCATTCACACAGGGTGGATGGGACCACAGAGGACATGGGGTCAGCTCTATGGGGGGATTATGTGGGAAAGGGAAGACTGATGATCATGTCATTGTTGGTGGTGAGTTTACCAGTGAAAAGGAACAGATGAGAAAGTCCTGGATGCTGGAGGTAACCTGGAGCTTTCAAGGAAACACGCTTCTCCTGGCCTGCTGAAGTATGAGTTTCAAAGAGAATGTGCCTGGCCCAAAGACTTGCACATAGTAGGCACTTAGTTAATATTTAGTAAATGAATGAGTAGATAAAAGTGGCAAGGGGGAAGCTAGAGATGTTGAGAGAGGCAAGATCATAGGGGGCCTTGTATGTCAAGCTAGATCAGAGATGAGAGTGGAGAGGTGGCTAATGGAGTTTTCTTTAAGCAGGGAAGAGACCGGATTGGTTTGAATTTTAGAAACATTCCTTTGGCTGCAGAACAGAGGATGGATTGGAGAGAATGAGATGAAGCCCTAAGCACAGACAGGAAGGGTAGCTGAGCATTTGGTGGGAGCTGACAGTGGAGACAGGAAGGGCATTCAGAGACGGTTGCGTAATCCAGGGAGAAGCCCTGGGCCTGGCCCAGCATTGTAGAGAGGTAGAGACAGACACGTGGAGCATCACCATCTGGGCACTGATTGGAATGTGTGAACATGATTAAGCTGAATGTGTGTGTGGGAGAGAGAAAGAGTTGGAGTGTGTGTATGTGTGCACTTGTACAAATTAGAATGCGTGTGTGTGTAGGCAAGTGAGATGAAAAGTGTGTGTGTGTACACTTGAGTTGGAATATGTGTGTATACTTGAGTTGGAGTGTATGTTTGTGTGAGTGAGTTGGAATGTGTGTGTGTGTGCAAGTGATTTGGAGTGTGTGCATGTTGGAATGCTATGAGTGCTAGTGCATTGGAATGGGTGTGTGTGCACGCATGAGTGCAGGTCAGCAGTCACAAATGATTTCTACTAATAGTTATCTATTTGGCCTAAAGGCTAGTAAAGTCCTCCTTCTGCCTCACTCCTGATCACATGCTCCAAGTCACATGCAGAAATGGGCAGAACAGCTCAGCCCAGTAATTCCACCCTGACTCACCCCAGGCCATTTCCAGCCCAGTTAATTAATTGTTCCCTCCTTATGCTCACACAGCACTTTCTTCTATAACACTTGTCACACCACTGTTCTTCTTAGTTTATATAGTACTTTGCCATTGCTAGGCTGTGAAATCCTAAAGGATGGGAAAGTGTATCATTTATCTTTCTATCCCCAGAGCCTAATTTATTCAGGCACATAGTGGGTATTCAGCTAATATTTGCTGAATAAACTAAAGGAAAAGAGCAATTTTGTAGCTGACCAAAACTTAAAGTCTCCAAAGCAAGTCTCATTTTTGCCTCCTGTACCTCTTGGAAACAACAGTAACAACAGTTACCATTTGTTAAGAACCTACTATGTGCTAGGTACAATGCCAAGTACATTATGTGCAATGTTTTTAAAAGTCCCTGGAGTTTCAAAAATCCTAGGAGATAAATATCATCAACTGAGACAACAGACAGACAACAGAGGTCTCACGAAGGTCAAGTAACTTGCCAAGTCACACAGCTAGAAAGGAGAGAGCTACCACCACAAGCAAAACCTGCACTCTGAACTCCTGCACTCTGCAGCTTGCCCTTACCTACGGTGCCCCATCCCCAGCCCTCTATTTCCTGCACTATGGGAGAAGTCACTGCCCTTCCTGTGAGAAATCAAGGGTTTAATCTGGTCAAAAGGAAACAGTGTTTCCTCTGTGCTCAAGGGGGTTTGGCAATCACAGAGAAAGAACCAAAAACAATATTATCCCAGAGATGTGGCTGGTTTGGGTTAACTCCAGCTCTGGATGCTGTGAGCTGGTTCCCAGGAGCGCAGGAGGAATGATAATCGTTGAGATCCAAGCTCATGATGGGTTGAGCATGGAGATTCCCCTTTCCTCAAATGTTTGCCTTTTTCTTTTCTTCGCCAAGGATCCAAGCAGGATGCTTTCCACCCCAGGGGGAGCCACTTCCAAATTCTGCTCTGTTGGTTGAAAACTTCAAATTTATCGAGGGTTTGCTATTTGCAAGTCTGTGTTAGTTACTATGGGGGATTTAAACAAAAAGGCAAGGAACTTCTGTCTCCAGATTGCCTTGGACACAGTTGGTATTTTATTACTATTTTATTTGTTGATAGATCCCAGTTGGCTGGTTACTCTTTGTAAGGCTCCATTCATGGATAAATCACCGTTGATCTCTCCAGGCTCCTCAGCTCTTTTCCCAGTGGGTTTCTCATTGTCATGGGTAACCCAGGGAGAAAGAAGCAGCACAGAGGAGCCTCTCCTACATGGACAGGTGGGGTATCCCAGGGAGATCTTTTAGTTTGTTTTCTTCCTGCCTGACTTTTCTACACTCTCCAATTTGGAGGACTCATCCACATGGTCTTTTGATTTAGCGTTTTGGGACTGAACAGCATCTCCCAGGCAGCCCTCAGCCCTGGAAACTAGGCAGAAACGAACATGGGGGGTTATGAATTTTGGGGAAGTCAGTGATTTCAGGACTACAGGAAGGTATCCTACTTCCAAACCACTTCCCCTATCTGCTAGATATTAGCATCGTTCCCTCAGCTTTATGCTTAGGTCTCTACTTGAGATATACTCTTCATCACTTCTCTCGTTTCATATTATTTATACCTATGTGTTGGGTAAAAAAAAATTTATAGAAGGGAAACTATGAAGGGTTTGTGCAACTTGAGGGAAGGAGAGAGTGAATTTGGTGAAATCTAAAGTCAGTAAATGTCACTCATTGGGGAGACCCTGAGTTCTGCAGACAGATCCTTCAACATATAAAAGCAGTTAAGAACATGGCCCTACAACCAAACTGGCTGAGTTCAAGTGTTGACTCTGTTACCTACTGGTTGTGTGAACTTGGGCACGTTAGGTAACTTCTCTGAGCCTTAGTTTACTCCTATATAAATTAGTGATAGTAATAATTCCTACTTCATAGGGTTGCTGTGAGGATTAAATGAAGCAAATATGTAGAAAACTAACAATAGTGCATGACACATAGTAAAATGCTGATTAAAATGAGCTATGGTTAATATCTGGTTCTAAAGTTCTGTCCTACCTGGTGTGTTAACCTCTCTCAAATAAATCCCCTAGGATTTAGCATTAGAAACCTAGGCTTGCAGAAAGTTGGGGCTGGGAGGAACCTTAGAAGTGATCTAATACAAACGCCTCTTTTGTCAATGAAGAAATGTAGGCCCAAGGTCACAGAGTGAGTCGCTATGGCATCGGAAAACAGCATCCGGTCTGTTGCTCAGAACACGTTTCCTCTCATAAAACTGCTCATCCTTGTCCTGGAGGGCAGATGGACCAGCTCTCCAGGCACGACCTCATATTACCTTGTAAAGCCATCTCCCCTTGACAGTGGCACAATTTCTGTGGGAGTCCCTCAGGTAACAAAGTAGGTTGTGTTCAAAGACCTGTGAAGTGGAGACACTGCCTCAGCCACTGATCTCCAGGTTGGACTTGGTAAGGGGAGCTCAGTGAAGTCTGAGAGGCCTGGAGACCTGTGGGTAAAGGAGGATTTTGAGGTAATTTGAAATGGAATGAGAAACATGAAAATTCTCAAAGACACACATGAACATCTTATTTTTGAGTAAAGAACTTCGGTAAATTTTTGTTGTGATGGTTCCTGCATTGCTGAGGCATGTTCTTAAGAAGAGTGACGTCCCCCAGTTTATTTCTTTCTTGTTGAAGGCCTCAGTTCCTTGGCCTTAGACATATTTAGAACAACATTAGGGAAACAGACTCCTTTAAAACAAAGTGTAAAAATAATACAACCCAACCTTAGAGGAGATGTCTTTTCTGGGGGAGAGGACTTCACTCATAATCCTGTCAGGTGAGCATATTCCAGGCTTTTTCTATAAAGGCAAAATTTTATAAAATTGAAATTATAGAGCTAGACATTTCTAAGAAAACTCAAGTCCTGCTCTTGGTTCAGTGAAGGACTTGCTGACTAGTCTCAGGGAAGTCAGTCTGGTTTCTTTTTTGGGAGGAGAGTGTTGCATCCTTACGAACATGAGCATTGGAGTCTGTTTGTTTCCGTGATGGAGTGTGGTAGAAACCAGACTTTAAGCCTGAGCTTTGCTTCCCTGTTTGCTGGATGACCTTGAGAAAGTGTCTTAACCTTTCTGGATCTGTTTTTTGGCTTTTATAAAGTAGATTACTGCCACATGGTGATAGCATCAGCTTGTTTAACAGGTACTGTGCTCAGCCTTGACACAGGCAATAGGTTTCCAGGGGACTCAGGGTAAAATTTCATTTATATGGTCTTTGATTGCAGTTTGGTTCATTTATATGATTTACAATTGTGGATTGATTGAGAGTCTTTGCTAACTGATTTTCTTTATGCTGGTTCCCCAGGTCCTCTCCTCTCTGTGGTGACGGGGGTCATTTACCAGATCGTTTTGTCCTTCTATTTTTGTTAATTAAGCTACTCAAGCCCACCCAGATCCCAGGAGACTCTGCATAAATGGTGGAGGTGGTAGGAGAGTGAATGTTCCCAGCACAGGGATGTTCACAGCTGAAGGGAGCCATGAATTGTGTGTAAAACTCCACTCTTCTTCCCTGAGTCATCTTATTAGCTGCTTCATTTCAAGGAAGGAAGGTTAATTTTGGGTCCGCCTTGGAACATTCAAGGGACTCTTGCCAAATCCAGGAGAGCCTTGAGCTGTAACCCCACGGGGCCCCTGGATGTGTCTGTGTGTCTGCTTTGGACCAGACCCAAGGTGCTGCCCTGTGTGCTATTCACAGTGAGGGTGGAGATGGGGATCAGTGTTTATCTTGGTGGACCTCACTTGAGCTGGACACTGATGCTTTGTTGGCTGAGGCTGAAGTATGCCTCTCTTTTTTAATTGGCCAGAGACTCTCCCACAGGCACTTGGCCTACCAATGATTTGGCCCTTTCTGCTGAGGCCCTCTGGGATCATAAGGAGAGCCCTATTTCCCCCTGCCTGCCCAAACCCAGCAGCAGCCAGTTCCGACTGGCGTTCAGGGCTACAAGTACTATCAGGCTGAAGGACTAGCCAGTGAACTGGAACTTCATTTCTCTCCCTAGTGGGACTGAAGCTCCCTGAGCAGGTGTACCTGTTAGAATATACACAGCCTGTGCCAAACAACACCAGGGGTAGGAACTAGGCTATCTGCTTGCTGGCTAGCCTAAGCTGGTGAAGTATAATCGGTGCAAGCAAGCATGCTGGAGCCAGATTGAGTTCAAATTCCAGCTCCACTGATATCTGGATGTGTTAACTTAGGCAAATGTGTCTTGGTTTCCCAATCTGTAAAATGGATATGTTTTGGGGGTTTTGAGGATACTGTATTGAGGATTGAATGAGCTAACACATTAGATTGAAACACATGTAATTGCTGATATTTTAACTGTTTTGAACCTATAAACATAAAGATTAGCAGAGTGCTTTAAAAACATGTCTGCCTAATATGCTGTCTATAAGAAACTCACTTCAAATATAATGATATAGACATGATGAAGGAAAAAGGACAAAAAAAGCTATATTATGCAAATATTAACCCAAAGAAAGCAGGAGTGACTATAATAATAATGTGAAAATCCTCAACAGAATATTAGCAAATACACTACAACAATGTATAAAAAGAATTGCACAATCCTACAACCAAGTAGGATTTATTTCAGGTCTGCAAGGGTGGTTCAATATGAAAAATCATATGATCATATTAATTGATGTAGAAAAAGCATTTGACAAAAGCCAACACCCACTCATGATAAAAATTCTTAGCAAATTGGTAATAGAGGGGAATTACCTCAACTTGACAAAGAGCATCTGTAAAAAATTAACAGCTAACAGCATACTTAATAATGAAAGACTGAGTGCTTTTTTCCCTAAGACTGGGATCGAGGCAAGGATGTCTGCTCTTGACACTCTTATTCAACAGGGTGCTGGAAGTTCTAGTCATTGCAAAAAAAGAAATAAAGGCAAGCAGATTGGAAAGGAAGAAATAAAACTATCTTTGATGGCGACTTGACTGCCTACTTATACAATCCCCCCAAATCTATACAAAAACCCCTCCTAGAACTAATAAGTGGGTTTAGCAAAGTCACAGGATACAAGCACAATAAGCCCCGGATACAAAAATCAGTTGTATTTTCATATACTAGCAATGAACATGTGCACACCAAAATTAAAAATACAGTGCCATTTGTAATCACTCAAAAATACTTAAAGGTAAATTTAGTAAAATGTACACAGAACTTGTATGCTGAAAATTTTAAAACCTGAGGAAAGAAATCAAAAGAAAAACTAAATAAATGGAGAGACATACTGTGTTCGTGGATTGGAAGACTCAATATAGCAAAGATGCCAATTCTCCCCAAATTGATATACAGGTTTAACACAACTCCTATCAAAATCTTAGCAATTTTTAAAAATGAATATGGACCATATTATTCTAAAATTTATATGGAAAGGTCAAGGAACTACAATAACTAGAAAATTTTTGAAAAAGGATACAGTGGGAGGAATCAGTCTATCCTAATTGAAGACTTATATAGCTACAGTAATCAAGACTGTGTGGTACTTTAGATAAAAAGGATACACACATAGACAAAAGAAGAAAATAGAGAGTCAAGAAATAGACTTACACAAATATGCTTCTGTGAGGCTTTATTTTGCAAAAAAGCTCTAGATTCAGAGTCAGGAGGCCTAAGTTTTGGTCCCAGGAACTACTGTTCACTTGCTGTGTGGCCTTGGACAAGTGACTTCCTCCAGTTCTGAAAGTCTTTGATTCTCTGGGTCTAAATCACTTAACTTTTCTGTCTCAACTTCCCCTTCTGTTTAATGGGGACACCTGGCCTCTCTTCCTTCCCACCCTCTGTTTGACAAGGGATGACAAAATACCTTTCTCTTTTACGCACAAAGAATTCTACAAGCTAAAAGAATTACTATATTGATTGATGTTAATAATACACCTCAACATCATGAGAACTAAACTCTGTGCACCCAAAGTCAAATGCTAGGAACTTCAGTGTAATTTGTTTGTTTGTTTGTAATTTGGTTTCTTTCTTCCCAACACCATCAATTCTTCATTTGGACTTCTTAAGGAGCATGAGGAATGGGACTCATTTTTGTGGAGCTGTTTTTAGAGTTCTCTAAGGCCCAAAGTTCTGGGTTTGGCTATGTGAACTTCTGAGAATGTCTGTGAATAAGATATTTTATAGCAATTTAAAAGAAGTTCAAAGATAGATGCTCTGTTTCCCAGTAGAATACTTCTGCTTGTGTGGGCAGAAAGATCTTGAAATGACTCAACCAACCAACAACCAACCACCCGAAGAGGATTATAGGTAAATTCGTGCTGTGTGGGTACTGGGAGCTTTGAAAGCCACATACATGGAACACAGATGCACAGATACACACCACACACACACGCACAAACTAACAGCACGTTCAGCACCAATCCCACCTTATATGATTACTACCATAAATACTCATGGTTAAAACCAAGTAAGAAAATTTAAAATATATAGATGTCAGTAACACCCAAACTTGAACTAGGCCACAAGAACTTTTCCCTCTCAAACTAGTGAGGCAGCACAGCATAGTGGTTAGAAATATGAATCGTAGGGGCAGACTGCCTGAGTTGAGATCACAACCTCACCATGTATTAACTATGATATTGGACACATTACTTAACTACCTTGTGCCTTGGTTTGCTCTTCACTGTAATTAGAATAATACCTATGTCATAAGATTGCTGTGAGGATTTGAAGAAATAATTTATGCTGAGCTTTTATGCATGAAATACATTTAGAACAGAGTAAATCAGAAATAATTGTGTTCTTTCATATAATGTATGAATGGAGTGGGACAGTTTGGTGCCCAATGTCTTAAAATAATTTCTCCATATACCTGTCATGGTACTGTTGCCACAATACTCCTAACATTATTCATTTCTTTATTTGAGTCATTAAAATACAAATACATTTTGAGAAGTGTCACCAGAGTGATTTATAAACTAGCTTATTACACTGGGAGGCAGTTTGAAGACCTGGGTTAGGGGACTGGATCTAATCCCAGGGCTCCTGTTAACAAGGTGCATAATTTTGGACAAGTCAACTGGTGTCCCTGAACCTCATTCTTATCTGTGCACTGAGGACGCTGAGCTCTATGATTGCTGAGGTCCTTTCCAGCTCTAATATCTGAAGAGACAAGATGCTCCATGGATGAAGAGACTTTTTTTCTATCTTATATTTTTTTAATTTTTTGTTTATTGTGGTAACATTGGTTTATAACATTGTATAAATTTCAGGTGTACATCATTATACTTCTATTTCTGCATGGATTACATCATGTTCTCATGTTCACCACCCAAATACTAATTACAATCCATCACCACACACATGTGCCTAATCATCCTTTTCCCTCTCCTCCCTCCCCCATTCCCCTCTGGTAACCACCAATCCAATCTCTGTGAAGAGACTGTTTTTATTGACATAGATACTATGGAAGCTTAATAATAGTTAGCATTTATTGAGCACTTTTTCTGTAGCAGCCACTTTTCTAAGCCCTTTGACCTATTTAACCCTTGCAGCCATCCGCTGAAGAAGGCTTTATCATTATCCCCATTTTAGAGAGCTAGAAACTGAAGCAGAGAGAGGCTAAGCGATTTGCCCAAGGTCACATGGCTATTAAATGGCAGAGCTGGGATTTATATCCAGATGATGTAGAGCACACATACCAGGCATTCTGTTCAGTACCAGACGGTACTAGGCAAGTAATAACTAAAGAAGAGGGGCTGTGTCCTATTCATCTAGTGTCCCCCACAGGCCTGTTAAGAGTACTTGGAGCTTTGTATAGGTCCTCAATACACATTTATCATTCTTGTTGTTGATGATGATGATACAAATTTGTTGAATTAAGTTAATTTCAGCCTCCTGGCCATGTTTTAGAAGCTGACGATGTTAAGCTTCATTTTCTTTTGTTAATATTATCCACACAAGGTGAAGGTTCCCTTAGGGGCACAGGAGGGGTACAGGAGGCCTCTTGACAGGAAAATGGGAAGATCTAGAGCAAGGAGAAGACAGTGAGGTTGCCTGGCTTTGGGCCGCTCTGGTCTCTCCTCCTCCTGCCATTGTTTTCATTTCACATCTGGTAAAGTGGTCTTACTGTGTTCCTATGAGGCGAGTTGCACTCTCTGATGTCCCTCAAAGATGCCCTAGACGTGGTAGAAGGAAAAGGAGGTAAGTCACTATCTGGACCAGGAATACTGACAAGAGTTTGCTCTTCCCTCAACCAGGGAAGCCTAGTTGTAAGCTTAGGAACAAGTATGGCCGCCATGGCCATAAAATGGCACCACTGCTTAGCTTGCTTTCCCTAGCCTCTGTAAATTCGGCGCTGACTATTAGACTCTCTCTAGCAATGTTGAGCTCACTTATTATTTCGAGAAATGAGCATGGTAGATTAGAAATAGTGCTTTGTTTTGAGTTTTTGTTTTATTTAATTTTAATATTTTTATTAATATTTAATTTTAATTTAATATTTATTTTTAGTTCTGTACATTGTTGCAAGGACATAATCTTTAGAGGTGTTTTCTCAGCTGTGCTAGCAAAAGAGCTCTGATCTTGGAGCCAGTAGCCCTGGGTGTTCTAGTCTCAGTTTTGGTTTTAACTGACTATGATACTGTAATGACACTCTGACCTGTGCTGTTTTATGACCCAGATTTCTGGTGGGGATGGACGAAATGCCTGATGCACAGGTGATATTGCTTGGGCCAGCCTGCGGGTAGGAGAGAAGTTGAATTCTAAGACCTTGACCTCATCAGTTCCTTAACGCAGTTACATACTTGATCCTTCAATGAATAATGAGTGTTTAGGCTACACACAGCAAGCATTAATGGGGTAACAGAGTGGATCGTTTTTGTGGGTGCCCTTTTATATGTTGGTACAATCAGAGAAGCAAGACATGATGTAGGTGAGTATCTGGTGTTTTCATTCACAGCTTTTTGAAACTGCAACCCAATCTACTAAAAGTTTCCAGGCTGATTCAGTACAAAGGTGATTGTTTTGGAAAATTTGAATGAGATTGGTTGGTGACTCCAGTGTTATGCAAGTGAAGGATGGAGGCAGTTGAAAGAAGCTTTGCTTTGGATATGTTCTGTTTTGTGAGGAAGATTAGCCCTGAGCTAACATCCGTTGCCAATCCTCTTCTTTTTGCTGAGGAAGATTGGCCCTGGGCTAACATCCGTGCCCATCTTCCTCTACTTTATATAGGACACCACCACAGCACGGCTTGACAAGCGGCGCATAGGTCCGTGCCCAAGATCCAGGCCTGAGAACCCTGGGCTGCTAAAGCGGAGCACGTGAACCCAACTACTATGCCACCAGGCTGGTCCCTTTACTTTGGATATGTTCTAAGTGACTCTTACCAATGGGAATACTTGAGCAAGGGTTAAGAGTGAAGCAAGTGGGACTAACATATTTCTCCAGTCCAGTGCCAGCACACACAAGTGGACATAGTCTTTTGTTCTGTTCGGTGTGAGACTTCTTCTTTGGGTCTCCTTTCTCTTCATTTGCACAGGTACCTTTACCACCCAATGCAAGTGGTATGCTAATCAAAGCTAGTTCGTGTGTAGTGCTTAGTATTTGTCAGATACTTCCTAAGTGTTTTACACATTACCTCGTTGAATCTCATGGCAGCCACGTGCGGTAGATATAATTGTTATACTTTACTGATAAGGCAACTAACGCACGAAGATGTTGAGTATCTCACCCAAGATAAATAACTGGTTCACCCAAGATTTGAACTCAGGCAGCACCCGGCTCTAGAGTCTAAGTTTTTCACTACAACACTACACTGGCTCTATAAAATCTACAAGGTTATTGATTTTAAGCTCCGTTAGTTGAAAAGCATTTATATACTATCTCTATTAAAAATATGAGCTATGTTTGGGTTATGAATCTGTCTGTAAGGAAGACTCTGCTGTGACTCACAGAGGAGGGGTGGCCGGGGTGCGTAAGTAGCCATGATAGTCCAAAAGCTGTCCTGGGTTGAACTGAGTTGTTACAGCAGCTGCCAGAACACTGGCTGGAGAAGGTTCAGGAAAGTGTGGAGGGGTGGAAAGGTAACCTGAGAGTGCTTAGCTCCCAGCACGTCCCTCAGAACCTGACAATCATAGCTCGTAGCTCTGCTGGTTCTGGCTATGGTGCTAGCTCTCTTCAGACTCTTTTCAATGGATTAGTATCTTGGTGGCTTTTTTTCCACTGATGATGAAGTCCCAGGCCCCTGGGATGCCGTCACAATGTTCTGCCAGGAAATTGCCCACGCTTTTATTGTGTGACTTGAGTTGCTTAATTCAGTCTGGATGACGGGACTTTGTTCCAGTAATCAGTGTTGGCTTTGTGTATTACTCTTTGCATCTCTTCTGGCTGGTGTCAGGGCTGCACTATGGGTTGGGACCATGGCTCAGGTGCCAGTTGCAATGTGATCAACTGTTGCAAGGATAGCCAATGGCAGGACAACAACATACTCTGTCGTGTAGCTGAATTCATAGTGACTCACATGAATTCACTGGGGTGTCTATTGCATGTGGTGATGGCTACTACTTGTAGTGCTTTCAATGTGCCCATCACTGCTTAGTCCTCACCACAACTCTATTGGTAGGTGCAATTATTAAACCATGTTACAATTGAAGGAGCATAGGCATAGAGGGGGCAAATAATTTGGCCCAGGTCATACAGTAAACAAATGGGGGAATTAGGATTTAAACCTAGACAGTTAAGGCCCAGCATCTGTGCTCTCGACCATCAAGTACCCTCGTCTTCTCTGCTAGACTTTATAGGAGATAAAGTGATGAATAACATAGGACTTCCCTCTAAGACTGTCTCATTGGTCTCAATTATTTAGGTTTTTGGTAGTCTTTGGGTTTACCTTAAGTTGAGGGACTTCTGGAAAAAATGTAAAGCGTTGTTTATAAGTAATGCTTCAAGGTTTTGTCTCGAGCTAATTTTTCAAAGAGCTTATCAAGAACACAGAAGACAATGCCGAGCCATTTGGGACTAAGATCATTTAGTGCCATCTTATCATTTGTGGTATCATAATGGCCATTGTATATTGAGCACATCCTGTGAGCTGGGCACTTTCTGTACACTTTACATGTGTTTCCTCACTTTAGGCTCATAACTACTCTCTGGGAGTGGACTATAATTATCCCCATTTTATGGAAGAGGAAATTGAGGTTTGAGGATGTTATATAACCTGCTCACAGTCACACAGCTAGTCAGTGGTGGGACTGGCATAGGAACCCAGGCTGTCTGGCTCCAGAGTCCATGTTCTTAATTACCCACCACTCTAGCGTCCAAAGATTGTTGGGTTTGGGGTTAGGACACTCATGCCGGCTCTGCCAAAATGTCAATTACACAATGTGCTGCGTAATGCTGGCCAAGTCTCACCGTTTCTCTGGTTCTCATTCATTCATTCAACAACTATTTATAGCATACCTACTATGTGCCAAGCATTGTTAGTGCTGGGCACATACTGGTCAATAAGACAGACTTGGTCATGCTCTTGTAGAGTTTACGGCTGAATTGTCAGTTTTCTCATCTACAAAAGATGAGAATTAAAATGTATTAAAAACATTTCTCATTCTTTTGAAAACCCATGCCTCTTTTTATAAACACAAAACATTACGCCTTCCCTGATGTTCTTTGAAATTTTTAAGTGAGTGAATTACCGTGACTAAAAATAAATTAAAGCAATTATAATATTGAGTAATTTTTGTTTGAATCACACAGGCCCTCATCCCTTCCCCTAGGGAGATTCTGATACGCTGCCCTCCCCAACACCAGCTATTCTTTCGTTTAAGTATCATCGGGATGGTAGTCTCACTCTAACAACAAAAGGATCTACAGTTAAATTTTAATTGCTTTGAAATGCTGGGGTTGTTCTATTTAATTTGTATTCATTCTTTCACCAGGTTTTGGCTCTTGGGTTTGTGTGGCAAACAAAACTTTACTCATTCCTTTTACTGAAAACCTCTTTCCCCCACCAGGGCATTGTTGTGAGTCATGAGCTCTCTCATCATCTGACATTTTCCCATCCTGTTTATGGAGGAGACATCAAGGGACACGTCCATGTGTCTGACACAGTGGCCCACAGGCTCCTCCTCATTTAGTGGCCTTGTGAGTTACCTGAGCTTTTGGCTCTAGGAAATGTCTGGGCTGTTTTTACTTTGAGATTTGCGTGGGAAACGATGCTTCACAGACCTCTTAGGAACACCAACTGGCTTATAAATGCCCCTTGAGAACTGGGCTCTGGAAGGGTTCGCTTCTCTAACACACTGCTGTGCGCTTGGTTATGCATTACCCCCGTTGTTCTCTAAATGCGTCAGGGACTCACTTGTAGACTCTCAGGGATGGTGTCGCCATGTACAGTAAATGAGCATGACATACTTGCTGGTTGTACTGAAGGTGTAGAAAGCAGGATTATTCAAAGTGTTTTCTTATTTTGAGAAGAACACTTAACATGAGATCTATCCTCTTGACAAATTTAAGTGTACAATGCATTATAGTTGTATATTTCCCCTTTCCCCCAGCCTGTGGTAAACACCATTCCAGTCTTTGATTCTATGAATTTGACTATTTTAGATACCTCATATAAGTGGAATCCTGCAGTACGTGTCTTTCTGTGTCTGGCTTATTTCACTTAGCATAGTGTCTAATTATTATTGGAAGAATTTATTTACTTGGGGTTTTCAAAGGAGTGATAGGTGTTGTCAAAAAAATGTGATTTAATTCAGCAAATGTTGGTGCAGGCGCTATGCTCAGTGACAGGCATGTAAAGATGAATAAGACCAGTGTCTAGTGATGTGGTGGCAAAAGTTTAACAAGGGGGTCTGTGGGGGCACAGGGGAGCCCCAGTCTGTAGCATTTGCTGATTTCCATAGTGTAAAAATACTCTCATCATGGTTGATTTCAAGCTACCAACATGATGTCAACCAGCTTGCAGAAGTCTTGAAAATTTGCTAGTCAGCTCTCATGAGGCTATACAAGCTGGTCCTGTACTCTACTGCCAATGTCTGCTTTCAAAAAGTTGTCAGTTTAAACTGGAGCATAGATAAATTGCAGTGCGGTATGATAAGGGCAGTGATAGAAGTATGTACAAGGTAGCAAGGTGTCACGGTGGATAGTGATTCAGTTCTATGCTGGGCACATCCACATGGTGAGCTGCAGGGACAGAAAAGATGTGTAAGGAAGGTCTGGAGACAGGGACTTTCAGAGCATCCCTGTTGTCTTCAGGTCAAGGAGAAATGCCTTGGCCTGGCTTTAAGGTCCCTTGCAGTCTAGCCTCACCTTACCTGGCTAACCTTTTCTCCCACGTTGACTGACACAAACTTTCCCCTCTGGCCAGTCCCACCCAGTCTTGAGGGCACATCCTTGCCTTGGCTCACACCACTCTCCCCATTTGGAAAGCACTTTCCCCTCATCTCCATTTCTCTGTTTTCCTCATCCTCCTTTAGGAACTCTTCCAAGTCACAGAAAGCACAAACATTGATAAAGTGGATTACATCAAAGTTAAGAATTTATGTTCATCAAAAGTCACTGTTAAGAAAGTGAAAGGCAAACAACAGAGTCAGAAAAAAGTATTTGCAGCACTTATAACCAACAAATGGCTTGTATTCAGAACATATAAAGAACCCTCACAAATCAATAAGAAAAAGACAGAAAAAGGAGAGAGAGACGTGAACAGGAACTTCACAAGAGTGGATATCCAAGTGGCATATACGAAAAGATGCTTACCTTCACTAGTTATTGAGGAAGTGAGATTCGACTATGCACCCACAAAAATGGCTAAAATTAAATAGACTTGCACTACCAAGTAGTGTTGAGGATTTGGAGCAATGGAAAGTAACATACATTGCAGTTGAGAGTTGGAATTGATACAATCATTTTGAAAACTTTTTGGCAGTATTTGTTAAAATTGGACATATACATACTCTATGACTCAGCAATTGTTCTCTTAAGATATATAGCTTCCCCCACTCTGCCCCAAATGCATGCACATGTTCACCTAAAGGTATGTACTGGAATGTTCATAGCAGCATCAGTAGTAATGGCTCCAAATTGGAAACATCCAGATGTTCATCAATAGTAGAAAATAAGTTATGGACCATTTATAAATTGGAATCCTATACAGCTATGAAAAAGAATGCAGGGGCTGGTCCGGTGGCGCAAGCGGTTAAGTGCGCGTGTTCCACTGCGGTGGCCTGGGGTTTGCCGGTTCGGATCCCAGGTGCGCACCAACACACCGCTTGGCAAGCCATGCTGTGGCGGCGTCCCATATAAAGTGGAAGAAGAAGGGCATGGATGTTAGCCCAGGGCCAGTCTTCCTCAGCAAAAAGAGGTGGATTGGCAGATGTTAGCTCAGGGCCGATCCTCCTCACCAAAAAAAAAAAAAAAAAGAATGAAGTGTTACTCCATAGAACAACATGGATGAATCTCACAAATCTAATATTGAATGAAATGGACCAGACACAAAAGAATACAAATGGAATTATTCCATTTATATAAAGTTCAAAAGCAGGCAAAACTATTTATGGGGTTAGAGGTCAGTTTACTGGTTACCTTTGGGGAAGAGCAAGGCTGGTAGTGATTGGGAGGGTCATGTGCTCTGGTGATGCTTTACTTCTTGCACTGAGTGGTGATGATGTGATTATGTTCATTGTGTTATAATTCCTTGAGCTATATATGTATGATTTGTGTACCTTTCTGTATGTCTTACATTTTCATTAACTAAAACAAACAAAGGAGCTTCTGAATGAAAGTGTTAGAGGTGAGGGCATGTTTTTCTAGACTACTTTTGTGTTTTCTTTTCCAGCATTTCCTGTCTTTGTGAATTTAGTCGTTAAACAAAGATATATTGAGAGTGACAATATGCCAGGAGCTATTTTAGATACTGAGGATAAAACAGGGAACAAAATAGAGAAAATTGCTGCTCTCGTGGAGCTCACGTGGGGACAGAAAGGCAATTGAACAAACAAATACATCAAATGTCAGGTGGTGATAAATGCTATGAAGTAACATTGGAGTAGGAGGATAGAGAGTAATGGAGCTGGGGTGAGGATTTGGGCACTGATTCGGTGTGATTTTATAGAGGGTGGTTGAAGAAGACTCTCTGATGAGGCACCATTGGAGCAAGAACCCGAATGAGGTGACGGAGTGAGCGGAGGAGGTATGTGGGGGAAGAGCATTCCGGGCAGAAAGAACAGTGAGTGCAGTGGCCCTGTAGTGGGGTCCTCAGCTTCCCAAGCCAGAAACTAGGGCCTCATTCTGAGCTTCTGTCTCTCTTCTTCACCCTCATATTCAAACCAAATCACCAATCCATTTGATTCCATACCTAGTATCTTTTAATTTTTCTACTGTTTCTCCATCTGCACAGGTGTTGCCTATTTGGGCAACAGTCTCTTAACTCTGCCTGCCCACTTCCCATTTTTTTGGCCCTCTGATGGGCCTCCCCTTTGTGCTCAGAGTCAATGCCCCGTAAAACTTCTGCTTTCCTCTCTGCTCTCATTTCTTGCTGCCTGTGCCTTGAACTTCATGCTCAAGTCAACACCAAAATGATTTCTTTTCTCTAGTTTCCCTCTGAGCCCTCTGGTCTCTGGGCCTTTCTATATGAGGGTGCTTCTCCTTGTTGCTTGCTTTCCCCTCCCCCCCTACTCATTTCACACCTTGCACATCCCACAGATCTTAGCTTAGATGTTTATTCTGGGATTTTTTTCCTGCCCCTTAAACGTCAGCCGGGTATCTTTCCAAGGGGGTCTCATCGAACCCTGTGTCTCCCCATCATTGCTCTCTTACCTCATTCTGTAATTGCCTTTTATTTTTCTGAACCTCTCAATAAACTCTAAGTAAGACACAAGCGGGAAGAAACTGTTGCTGCTTTGTGCCCCAGTGCTTAGCACAGTTCCTGACATTTAGAAATTGCACAATAAATATTAAACAAATGAATGCATGTTGAGCTAGATCCCTCTGATACAACAAGAGTCTAGAAGTATTTTTTTTTTTTTTGTGAGGAAGATCAGCACTGAGCTAACATCCATGTCAATCCTCCTCTTTTTGCTGAGGAAGACTGGGCCTGGGCTAACATCTGTGCCTATCTTCCTCCACTTTATATGAGATGCCAGTACAGCATGGCCTGACCAGCGGTGCATCGGTGCGCACCCGGGATTTGAACCCGGGCCGCCGGCAGTGGAGCGCACGCACTTAACCGCTATGCCACAGGGAAGGCCTCTAGAAATATTTTTATTAATAATTGATAGAACTATTTTACAGTCAAAACAATATTCATCAACTCACAAAAGCCAGACCAGCCTTGTGTTTAAGTTCTTGTTCCTGGTAGTTTTGTGTTCCATTATTTCTCAAACACATAAATATTATCTGTCAAATTTTAATATTATCTTATTTCAATCAATAATATGTAAAATTTCAATTCAGAGAACTTTGAATCTATCTGTGAAAAAATTCAAATGTAGAGCTCCAAATGTCGTGCTCTGGCTGCAGATAATATCATTATCGTGACTTATTTCTAGAGTTGAGACTTAATTCTAGAAAAAAAATTCTGAGTCAAACTTTATGAGTTTCGTCAAGTTTTTGGCATGCTAGGTGGATGTTCCAGTTTGTCACAGCCCCTTAATATGGAAATGAACGCTTTTAACACACTGAGAGAGTGAGGGAGACAAGAGAGAAAGTAGAAGCTCTTCTCACCTGTGGTTTGTACCTAGGTGAGAAGTGGTACTCCTGACCCCATGAGGTGTGAGGACTAGAAGAGAGTTGAGCAGGGACTTAAAATCGGGATGGGGCATTGTGTCAAAGTGTCTCAAACTGACTTTTAAAATTGTTGTAACAGGATTATTTAGAGAATTATAAATGAGCATCTGACACACTCATAGGTACCATTTATTGAGGCCTTGCTATATGGCAGTCACCATAACTGCTTTAAATAGATAGTCTTATTTAATTCCAATACCAGGCATATGGGATTGTCAACAAAAAATATCTGCAATACAAGAATTTAGTTAGGAAAGCTTTATTGCTCATACAATTTGCAAACTGGGGAGTCGCAGCCTCCGAAACAAATCAAAAGTATGCACAGGGGAGGGTGTGGGAGAGCAGAGCTTATAAAGACAAAATCCATAGACCACAGGGATGTTTTTTTTTTCCAAGTCATCTGCTTCAAGTTCTTATTTATTTCAAATTCTCACTGAAGTAACTAAAGAAATAAAATAGGGAAAAGTCTGTATTGCCATTCTAAGCTAAGAAAGGGGACCATCCACTTTTCAAATACTCAGAGTGCTGTATTACCTTTCCGTTGGTCTATAACAACTTACCTCCAACTGAGTGGCTTAAAACAGCACCCATTTGCTATCATAGTTTCTGTAGTCCAAGCCTGGCTTAATGGTATTCTCTGTTTTGAGTCCCACAAGGCTAAAATGAAGGTGTCTGCCTGTCTTTATTCCTTTCCCACAGGGATTGTTTTGAAAGCCCTCTCATTTATTGGTTCCCCTCTAGATACTGGTGTTCTAAAATCAGCTATATCAGGCTTCTGGCCATCAGTTAGGAGGGAACGCTCAGTTTCATGTACAAGTTGGGGTTTTTCTGAGAACAGAGTATGTGACTGCACCTCGGCTCGCATGGCCACTTGACTCTGTTTTGTTTTAGGTCTTGGTTAGCTACACAGAGTCCATTTCGTCTTTCTCTTTTAAGGGTCCTCTATCTTTTGTTTTAATTCCACAGGATCAATATCATTATATCCCCATTTTACAGATGAGAAAATAAGGTTCAGAGAGGTTGAGTGATTTGCCCCAGGTTACGCAGCATGTCACTGGTAGTGCTGAGCTATGAACCCATTCCCTCTGACTCGAAACGTGCAAGCCTCCTACTTCCTAGGCCCTACTGCCTCCCATGTCGAAAAATAAATCAACTAACTCATTCTACAGCTAAATGCATCTCACTTTAGGTTATCTATTGCTGTGGATTATCCACAGCATAATCCACCCATTATGCTGCAGTCCTGGTTAAAGGGTGGGAGACAAGTGATGGCAAATTCCATGCAAACGTGAGCATCTGACCTACAGAAGACACTGAAATAACGTCTTTGTCACCAAATAACACTAAAATAAGCTTCACCAAGCACGGGTTCATGAAAGAAGATCTCTAAATTGTGGGTGGGGTGCCTAATTATTCTTTCTGCGCACAAAGAGTCCCTCCTCTCTGAGGAAATCGTGATCCTGGAGAGAAGGAGAGGGACCGGTTGGCCCTCTCTCCCCGAAGGGCCGGGCCGGCAGGCCCCTCTTTGGCCTCTGGGCCCAGAGCTCTGGCTGAGGGCGTTTGTTTGTTTGGCTGTGACTCTTTTCCTTCAGTTTCCCTCTCGAGGTGTCAGATTTCATGAGCTCCAGGGCCAGAGACTGCCACAGAGCTCCAGGCTCCCCCGCCTGTTTTCGGCCTGAGCCTCTGGCTTTAGTCGCTGCCTCCTTGGCCAAAGCAGAGTGGGGGTTTGAAAAATGACACTGATTGGACGCACATTTGGTGGGGGCGATTGCTGGACAAACACCTCTCCAATCCCCAGCCCAAAATGAAACTGACAGCTACACCCTCCTGGTAGGGGCCCAAACCACTGCCTTATTAAGAGAGGCCCCTTCCTCTCCCTCCTCACCCACACACTCGCTGCTTGCCCAGCTCTTCCTGCTGCAATCAGAGGTAGGCCATGTGCCCCAGAGCCTTCTTCCCTGCCCACGCTCTCTCCTCAGCCACTAGTTTCCTCTGTGATGGAAAGCCCTGCTTGTCTAACTGGACTAATCCTCTGCTTGAGGCTCCAGAGTTCACTTCCCAATTTCTGGACCTTGAGTCCTTGTACTTTGCTGCCCAGAATCTCCACTTCCTTGCTGAGATTTCCCTGTTCTAGAACCCTCTCCTCGTGCAGCCATTTCTTTTTGCTGAATCCCCAGTCACCACTCTGGGAGGGGTGGGGTGGGGTGGAATTGGTGGGGACGCATGCAGCTGGAGTCTGATCATCGTCCTAGGGGGAGAGCGCAGTAGAGAAGTAATGACACTTTTATGAGCACCTCTTTCTCTGTTCGTTTGTTTGTTGAACTTCATTGAATTCATGGATTAGGCTTACTGGTTAGAGTGTGTGTTTCTTAGAAGAGATGGAATTAGAGACTGTTTTTAAGAAGAACCAGAGACTGCCTCCCAGGAGTGCACAAAGCAGCTCAACTATTGGAGCCAAAGTAGTCTCCTGGGTAGGTCATAAAATCCAAGTCATAAGAGCCCCCTGGCAAGTAATCGAAACTGCAGAATCTCACAAAGTCATTTGCTGAAAGCTGAAATATCCTATAAGTTTATAACAAATGTAGCATTAGCTATCCTTGGAGAAAGACGTTCCAGGAAGGGATTGAATCTGACAACTTTGCATGCTAACCTGGACTGCTTCTTGTTAGAGCGAAGAAGGTGGGGCTTTTTGTTTGTTTCTGGTATGTTTGTTTTTGCTGCCAAAGTGTTGTAATGTCGTGATTATTTAATACGTATGAGCCCTCGCCATGTACTAGGGGTAGTCAAAATATATTTACTACGAAAGGAGACGAACTCCAGTTGTAATAATAATAGCCAAGGCTTGAGGCCAAGCACTGCTCTAAGTTTTAACCCATTTATTCCTCGTGATGGTCCTTTTGGGGAGCACTGCTGTTAGTATCTCATTATTTGGACGAGGAAACTGAGGCGTGAGTGTTACATAACTTGTTTAAAATCACACAGCTTATAAAGGTCAGAGTTGAGATTAAAGCCAGGCATCCTGGTTCCAGAGCCTGTGGCCCACCCCCTGAGCTCTCCTGCTTGCTACGGCTGTTGAAGGAGGGCTTGTAGCATTAGACGGGCTAGGGGGCTCTATTTCTAACCCTGAGAATCTATACTTATTGATCATAAAGATAGCAACTGCCAATCAAATAAATCCTCTCTGAGACTGAGAATAGAATCTACTGATTTCTTGGTGACCGATACTTGCAATTTATCTTCTTGTCTATGTGCATTAAAAGTATCCTCTTAGAAAGCTTTGCTGAATGAAACTCAACACTGGGCCAGCTCACTGAGTGGGAAACTGAGAAGATGGGATAATTGAGAAGGGAGAAAGATCAGATAAATGGCAAAGCTCTGTGAGCTACTTTGTGCAAGCAGAGCAGCCCAGGGATTCAGTCCTCAGAAGCCATCCACGTAGATGCTCTGCTTACCAGAGGGGATTTGCCCCTTGCTGTGTGCACACTTGAGACTGTTCAAATCATCAGAGGAGGCACGATTGATCTCTGACTCATTCAACATGCCTAATCTTGTTGCCCCTTCAGGCCTGCCCAGTATAGAGAATATGTTTAATTTACCCTTCCTTCTCCTTTATTTTCACTTTGGATGTGCCATGGTGATTAATTTTCAGGGAAGACGGAGGAATATTGCTTATCTCAAGCTGGGTTGAGATCCAGCCCTACGGTTAGGATCAGGCCATCCTCTGCCTGCCTCTCCTCTGGCTCCTTCTGTGGGCATGGCTCAAGCATCTTCAGGGCCGGAAGGTGCGGTGAGGAATGTTCCCACCAGCAGAAGCTGACTGCTGGAAGGCTTGTAGGCGCCTTGCAACTCACAGCTCTCCTTTCAAACTACAGAGGAATCTGAGGGGCTTTTTAGAGAGCTCCTCCCTAATTGTTTCCATTGCTAGCTTTGGAGGGCTTCTTCCGTAATTCATCGCCTCTTAAGAATGTGCTTTATTTCTAAAGGCCTGTCCTGGGGGTTTTCAGAGGAAAAGGAGGAGAGATTAGTAGGCTCTGCCAAGCCTGAAATTGCTGATTCATAGGGTGAGGAGTTTTTAATCTGTAATCCTTTGGGGGTTTTTGGTACTCTGATGATATTCTCTGGGGCTCTCCAGATCCTTATTTAACCAGAATTATCTGTAACAGGATGCTCCCATGGCAAGATAAGCAGGAGAAGGCTAGCACTGACTACTAACTTATGTCAGTGCTCCATGATGGGAAGAGGGCAAGGAGATTTTGAGAACTGACTAGAGGCATTTGGATTTCTCAATGCCTTCTCAAAAAGTGTTTGCTGAATCGAATTGAAACTTATCTCCTTAGCATTATAATTCTAAACACTGGCCTTACTGGGCAGTGTAATGATTTAATGATTGCCTTCGTAAGACCTATGTTGGTTCCACTTGCATTCATGGTTTCAATTCTACATTAATTCTGGACACTTATCCCACTTCCCCTATATCACTTGTTTAAAAAATACTGTTTGCCCTGTCCTGTACTGCAAATCCAATTTCTGTGAAAAACTGACTATAGCAGTTGCTCTAAATTGGGATTGTTTACTTTTATGAACATTGGTTTTGAAGACTGCGGAGTGTTGTTGGAGAACAGTTTGAGGCTAAATGTGATTATGTGATCTGGTTCCTGCAAACTGTCCAGCTGGTGGCTGGATACCGTTATGCCGTTCTCTATTTCTTGTTGGGTCCATTCAAAGTATGAGGAAATAAAAGCGAGATGTAGAGTATCTTCAGTGTGTTCAACTTCTCTTAAGTTCATTATTATTTCCTTCTCTAAGAATCACTCATTATTTCTACAAATAACGTCAATTTTATCCACGTGGAAACCCAGTTTTAGTTTCGTAACACTATGGATATAAGAATAAGAGCCAAAATTCTATGGTAAAATTCTTAGACATTAATGCCAATTTTTTTTGGATTTGTAAATAGTTTAAATAACACTCGGAAAGATCTCTTCCACCTAATTAGCTTCTGTTCTCACCCCGTCTTGTTGTATCAGTTGGTATGTGGCTCAATTAGTCAGGAACGAGATATCCCGTGTATGCCCTAACCATAATCACAAGCATTTTCAGACAAATGTTGTTACTCATGAGAGAGCTTCTTTAAACTGTCATGGACCACACAGAGGTGGCATTCAGCTCATTTGCCGTGACAGTAACTTTGCCCTGAGCCTGTCTCTCACCATGTTTCTTATTTCCAATATTTCGGAATTCTAACCTTATGATTTGCTTTCCTGTTTTCAGCCTTAGCTCACCCTTCACTTGATGTTCAGCAGCAATATCCTAGCTTCCACAGGCAGGATTATCTTCTGCCACTTTGGGTAAATGTGCTCCTTCTTATCAGTCCCGGATCCTATACCTAGGCTCAGGACCTTGTGAGTGCTACTGTTATCGGGCTAGATAATTTTGTCTGCCATATCCCTTTTCAGGGAGCTAGGTCAAGGACATCATGCAACTCGTTTGAGTGCCATATTAAAGATCACACCCAGGGGAATATTTTGTTCCTGGGCAGCCTGAGACTTTGGGACTCCAGGCTTATATGGATAGTGTTGAGCTTTTGGAATTTTTATCATATGATTTCAGTGTTGGGACCCTGGTGTACAGACAAACCTCTACACAAGAGAAAGTAGTCATGTAGGAGGATGAGCATGCTTGGGTTGGGTCTTTCCTTTACTAAACATGTTAAAATGTACATTTTAACCAAAATTTTAGAAGCAATGGGACTTTAGGATGCTAATATTAGGATCTGGGGTGATGACAAGCCACTGGAGGAGATAGTCTTGAGAAGATGCAGCTATGAGGTGTTACTCAGAGTCATTAATCACTTGCAGGGCACTATGGGGAACAGGCCAGAGTCCATGCCCTCAAACTGCTTATAGCTTCTGGGTAGAGATAGAAAATGAAACTATACGCTGTGTAATTAAACCAATGTTTTCTTTCCCATATTCTGTCTTCTATGTATGTTGTAGTGAAACGAAATAGGAGAAACACTGAGCAGTGTTGGTTTGTGTTTCAGTGGTGTTCAAGACCTTGATAAATAATTTAGCATTTGGGGATATCAGTATACAAGAGGAGAAACTGAAAAACAAAGGTAATTTGCAATGTATGTTCATAGATTAAAACACTTGAATAGCTAGGATTTTATGACTGACCACAATAGATCTAATTATTTTTTTTACAGCTATTAAGTGGAATTAAATAGGCTGACCATATTTTCTTGGAAAAGTGATCAATTTTGCCTTCCAGATCTCACTTCTGACTGAAGCTCAAAGTTGCTTTAAACAACTTAGCTGGAGTAGAGCATAGCCCTGAAATGCCGCTTTTGCCGCAGAATCTGAGCCAGATGGCATATGTGTAAGACAGAAGGTAACAATGACCAGCTCTGGTGTCTGCATGTGTATGTGTTGTGAGCACGTGAGAGTGTCCATGTGTCTACAAGCCATATGACTCTTGGGCCATATGTTATCGTTATGTGAGGTTTCAAATTTGTATCAGCATAAGTAAGTAGTTATTTCAATTCACGGGTACCTCTCTGTCCTCTGTGTCAGATTGCCTTGTTTTTGTGCTCTGATGAGCAGTCACATAGAGTATTAATATTGGAAGGGATTTTAGAAGTTAGCTAGCCCAGTCTTCTGGTTAGAAAAGGACTCTTTCCTACAGTCTCTTAAAATCGATGATTATTCAGCTTCTACTTGAACACTTGGGTAATGGGGAGCTCATCCCCTCAAAAAGAAGCACATTCCAATTTTGAATGGCTCTAATTTTTAGCATGTTCCCCCTTATTTTTGGCTGAAATCTGCCTCTCTGCAACTTCCTTGGTTATGACTTTGGAGCTCTGTTGCATGGTCTGAATCCCTCTACTTCAGGATAATGCATCACATATTTGAAGACCATCAACTCCTAGTGGAGTCTTCTTTTTTCCAAGTGAAACATTCCGAGGTCCTTCTGTGACTCTTGTTGTCTTTACAGGGAGACAACTTCTCCCTTCTTCCCACTGGATATGTAGTAAGCTCCTTGAACCTGTGGATCCTGGAGGTTCTGCTTCCTTGCCACAAAGTCCAATACACCCTCTTTGACGGAGTCTCATTCTTCTTCTTAGTCCCAGATGTACCATTTCGAGTTCTTCTCTTTCTCTTCTTTGTCTTTTTTTTCTTCCCAGCATCCTTATCACACAGGCATTATTATGCATAATGTACTGAACCACATTCCTTATCTTAGCTTCTTTGCAATTGTGGTCACTCTGCCTTCCTTCGTGGATTATTTCTTCCATTCTCCTTTGAAAATTTTTAACTTGTCCCATCAGCTGGAGCAAAGAGAGACACTCTTTAGGTCCTATTCTTTCTCCCACAGCCGTAAAACCAGATTCTATTTACAGCCCCTGGAACCAGTGAGTTCAAAAAGACCAAGAGCAATGCAAGGTCTTACATTCACTCTCATTTGCATCGATGTTGTCTACTCAGCTAGATTCACATGTGTGACTCTGAGTACAGGTCATAGAATGTCTGTCACTACTAAAGTCTCTGTGTATGTAGTTTATGGCTGTGGGCTTAAAAGTAGTTGCTTCTACACGCAGTTTAAATTTTACCTCCTGATTATTTCAACTTCGTGGATCTTATTCTCCTCTCAAGAGCTATAGTGCTTTTACTCCCTACCACAGAATTTAATCACATGAACTTTGGTCCTGCTCATTGTCCAGAAGGAACAGAATATGAGATAGGGCATGTCCTTGGCAGTCCTTCTCTCTGTTTTACAGATGAAGAAACAGAATCGCAGGGAGAATATTTGGCTCGTCCAAGGCTACACCAATAGTTGAGCAGCTGGTCAGATACTGTTTCCGCTAAACTGCTCAACTAGCTCATTCCCTTGGCTTCAGTAGAGAAATAGACTTAAACTGTGGCATTTCCGATCTATGTTGTGTGTGTATATACATCTTTTCCCTTTTCATCAGTTAACACGTTGTCTGGTATGTGATAAGTTCTCAATAAATTCTTGTTAGCTAGAGTTTAAAGCCTTTTTTCCTTTTGAAAGTTGGGAAAATGTTTAAGAGAAAAAGACTAGATTGAGTATCAAGGAAGTAAGTATAACTAGGGACGTCATATCTTGGGAGAGAGAGTCTGTGAGGTTTTTTCAGAGAACTATTAAAGCATCTTGCTGGGTACCGTGGTGCCTACAAAGGATGTGAAACTCGGTCTCTGATCTCAGTGAGTTTACAGTGAGATAAATACAGTTGGCACTATATAGATGGGATAAAAATAGAGACAAGACTGAATCATATGAAAAAAATTAACTTCCAGTCCAAGGGAGAATGTATTCAATATCAATGAGGAGCTCACAGAAGGGAAGGTAATGGACATCTTGCTATTATGTTGTTGTTCTCATTGGAAGGGTGGTGGAAGGAGGGAGGAAGGGAGACCAGATGGAAAATGAGAAACAGGTGTGCTCCAGAAAAGTATTGTCCATTTAGTGCCAGCCACGGGTGGCAAACAGGCCAGAAACCCACAGTCGACTTAAGTTCCTGAGACAGAAGAGATTAAGAATGTAAAGAAGGGGACAAGAGTTGGTTGAGCACTTACTATATATTAATTCAACAAATATTTTCTGAGCTCCTGCTCCATGGCAGGCACTGTGTTAGGTGTTGGGGATTCAGCAATGATCAAGAGAGATAATATCTCTGCCTTCATGGAGTGTAAATTCAAGTGCTAGCCAGCCCGTGTGCTAGGAACCAGGTATTCCAGGGCCTGGTTTTCATGTCTAATGGATTTTACAGTAGCTTCTCCCCCTCCAGTCAACCCCAGCCTTTTCCCGAGTCTCTCGGTCTTTCCCAGGCCTAGTTCTATCCTCTGTGATCATGCAGAGGTCCCCATAGGATTGGTGACACCATCCGCCGTTGGATCCTGTTGCTCGATGCACATTGCTGCAGTTTCTGCTGAGCAGGATCCCGGCAAAGGAGCTCAGTCCTTCATTTGCCTTCAGACATTCCACTTCCCTCTTAAAGCGTCTGACTGACATGGCTATTGATGAGCTTCACCCTGTGAAGAACCTGAAGCTCAGGAAAGAGTTGCCCATGAGTGTTTGCTGTCAAACACAAATTATTGGCAAATTTCCTCCTAACTTCCTTTTCTGGTGGAGGCACCATGTATTGGAGGGTTCAGGGGTGTGGGATGGACATGGTGTAGAAAGGGCATTTCCCTGTCCCTAACCCCTCTTTGTCCTGACATAAATGCTGTATTCTCTAATCACCGGGGAACGCCTTGGAGCAGTGGAGTCAAACAGCCTGAGCTTGTAAGGGGCAGAGGAGCCAGGCTTGCAGGATGAGAGTATGCATGTGGGCCTTGTTTGTTGTCTATGTGGGGGATTGCTTATGCGCATGCCCTTCCCCCTGATTTAACACATACCAACATCAAACAACTGTCTGGTAAGGCCTCTGAACAGCCAGGGACCATTTTACAGAATACAAGTTTGCTAGAAACTCTCTATGGTGAGCTGAGCAGCATAATTCTTGCTTCAAGGAGTTCACCTTGTAGGATCTGCCAGATTCCCCTGAAGATTGTCCTCTGGCTTTGGGGGAAGCCCTGAGGGAGAAAGTGTCTGGTTTCAGTCCTCTCCCACGTTGCCCATGGCTCCTTCCCTTCTGATTAATGCTTCTTGTTCTGCTTTGCGGATGCCTCCCAGGACCCAGGGGAAGACTAGCCTCCTTTCTCTGGAGACCTTTGGCTGGACTTCTCTGGCTCTCCCAGAGGTGAAAGACCGCGGTTCTTGCAGCCTCAGGCTTGGCACCAGCTCATCTCTGGTGGATCCAGGGCGCAGATCTCCAATCTCACTATGGCTAGGGCCTCTGTGTCCCAGAGTGACCTCGTGGGCTCTCCCTCTGACTGGCTTTTAACAGCCCTTGCCATTGGTGATTTTCTTTCCAGATACAAGCCAATGGATTCCTGAAAGGGGCTATATGGGCTCCTCTCTCCATCTCTTCTCTGGCTTCGGTCTGGCGGCGCTCTCCTCTGTGGTCTGGATGGGGAATGATGATGAAGCAGGCTGCCTGTTGTTTTTGTTTTGTGATGTTTAAAGCAACCAAAGCTCTCATTACTGTAATACAGTATGTGCCTGGGCTGGAGGGAGGAGCAGAATCCCTCCTGGATCCGGGGGCAGTTATGTTGTGGTGAGCCTGGGAAAGTGGAACCATGGCTGATGGAATTTTGAATGCCAGGGCTGAGCAGGGCCTCAGAGCTCCTCCATTCTCACTCGTTTCAACCCCCTCATTTGAATAAAGTGGGAGCTAAGCCCATTTGGGGAAAGGGATTGTTGCTCAGGCAATAGAGTGGTTAGTGGTAGAGCTGAGACTAGAACTCAGGTCCCAAAGTGGATTTGCCGTCAGTGAGTGAAGCTTCTGCCTCTGTCTTCCTTGCTTGTTCAAGATCCTTTTGAGGCCCTGAACCTAATTTTCTATTTGTAATTTTATATTTCTTAATAAAGTAGGCCCTTAAAATTGTCTAGGCTTTAAGTGCCATAGAACCACCTGCCCCTGCCCAGATCTTTCTACTACTTTGAACTGCCTGTGTGTGTGAGTTTGAGTGTGAGGGGAAAGGACAGATGTGGACATTGAGCTGTCCTGATGCTGTTCTGCCAAAGCCAGCTCTGAGGTCAGGTCCCTGAGAGTCTCCAGGTCAGCCAATGGGAAACAATGAGCACCGTGGAGCCAGGTGGGAACTCCCTCCTAAAGTCTGCTTCACATGCTGGCATGTGACAGAAATATTGCAAGTGGAGTAGAGCTGAGCACACCTTTGTGCCTGATGAGACTGTCCTGTTAGACTAGATAGTAGAGGTGGATGGGGAGAACATGGCGTGGCATACCCCTAAAGCCACATTGACCATCCCATAGCAACCAGATATTGAATGCCATTGTGGTTGCTACCTGTGTGATCTTGGGCAAATGATCTACTCTCTGGGTCTCAGTCTTCTCATCTTCAAAATGAGGATAATAATAATAATAACCTCATAAAGTTGTTATGAGGAAAAAATGAGAAAATTAATGTCTAACTTAGCAAAAGTACATAATAAGTGCTCTATGAATGTTTATCATCTCTCTCATAAGTCCTGAGAGATGCAAAGTATTCTTGTCCTTAAGGAGCTCACAGACTTGTTGAAGGGACAAGATTTCATACACATATGCAAGCACAATTAGGGAGCTATAAGTCACTATATGGTATCTGCTAAGTTTTGGGGTAGATGCAATGGAGTTGAGAGATGAGGCAGATTATCATGGGCTGGAAGATGTGTCAAAGAGGAGGTAAGAGCCTTATGGAAAAAAGCCTGTGTACTCCATCTTCTCAACTCTTAGCAGTGAGGTGAACAGGGCAACAGCCGTGCCTGGATACTGCAGATCCCTCAGGTCATCCATTGGCCCACCCAACACATTCACCGATTATCTCCAAACTCTGTGCTCTGCACTGGGAATTTAAAGAAAAGCATAACAAGATTTCTCCCTCCAGGAGCTCACAGTCTAGCTAGAGAGGCGGACATGCATAGAGATATTATAACTAACAAATGCTGTATTCATATCTACTTATATCTCCAAACCAATCTGAGCCCAAACGGGGGGCGGGGGGTTGTCAGAGAGGAGCTCAGAACAAGAGTTGAAGGAAAGCTTGTATATACTTGGTGAAAAAGGGGCACAAGCCATGAGATCTTGTCCAAAGGAGCTGGTTGGTGTGAGTCTTTCTGCAGGAGAGGTGGAGTTGATACTCTAAACAAGAACATTCTGAGACTGAGACTGAGGAGGCTCTGAGGCCAGAATTGGCAGGCCCTTGGTCTCACACTCAGCCCTGACCTGGGCTAGGAAGTGGAGAGGGGCAGGCCTGGCATATTGGAGAGAGGAGGCTCTTTACACATCAAGAGTAAATGCCAGACACTGATGACTCAAGGGGAATCTTCCTGAAGGCAGATGGAGTCTGCAGATGTTTCAAAGCCTTAAATAAACTTACATTCTCTGTGTCGCTTGGCTCAGAAGCTGCCAATAAAAGTAAGATAGAAGGGAATGTCCAGCCAGCAATGTGAAGGAAGCATGAAATGGAAAAGATTAGAGGCAGAACTTTTTTTGATCAATGACAATATTATTTTGACAAGGATTGCAGGAGTTGCAGGCGCTGAGAGAGTGACTTGCTTGAAGGAAGGGGTAGGGACCAGGAAAGGAATCCCAGACACTTGGTCCTAACCCAACTGTTGAACGAGGCTTTCAGGCTCTGGGATTTGGGCAGGAACTCCCGAGTCATATTTGTCCAAGGTGGTGGGGAACCGTGAGACTTCACTCTTAGCGTCTATATGTTCCTGGGCCAATTGTTGTATAACACCACATCTTCCACTTTGCACTGTCGTCCCTAAAGTCAGAGAGAAATGGGAAGATTAAGTTTAGAATTACTGCTCCATGTCCTTCCCCTGATTGTTTTTCCTAACACATTTGAGCCTAAGAAGACATTCTGAATCCCTGAGAGGGTCGACAAGGTGTCAGGGCTTGGTTGAGATAGAGAACAGGCTGGTCAACTCTGAATTCCTCTCTCTCTCAATCTGGAAGGTTGTCCTGGGCTTTTGCCTCTTTCATTGGCCAGGACATTCAAACTTTGCAGTTTTTCATGATTCCTTATTTTGTATTTTTCCTCCTTGGTCTTTCTTGGTCCTTCTTCGTCTATTATTTATCTAGGCCCACTTGTATATCCCCTCTTCTATCATACCATCTTTGCAGCCATGGCCTGGCATGAACTTTCTTGTCCACTGTCTTTGTTTTTCCAAATGTTCGCATATGCCAGTTGTGTAAATGTCCTCCTGGCAAGAACTAAGATGGGTGCATTTTATTGTGTTGCCTCCACCTGTGCTGGCTTACAATAGATGCCCAGTATATACTTGTCACCTAGACTACTCATCTTTCTTTCTCCCTATGCACCATTCTATTAATAATACCACTATTAATAACTACATGTTAATAAGCACTTACTGTCTCCCAGGCACTGTGCTGTAAATCCTTTCTATACATCATCTCATTTAATTTTAATAGTGACACTATTTTCTACTTTTTGTAGAAAGTGTCCTTCAACTCAGAGATTTATTAGTATCTAGCTATTTTAGAAGTGCCTGACCTGTCTCATTGCTGACGTTTTCACCACAGAATATGGTGGCAAAAGCCTAAGAGGTGAAATCCTCGCTGCCTCCTTCAGCTGATGGTCTTAGAGAAGGTGAGGGATCGCCCTTTATGGCAAAAACACCAGGCTTAGCCCTCACATCCTGGAGGTCCTGAATATGTTAAAGGAAAGACACTTAGATTGCTCTGCTGAAAGGGCAGACCCTGGCTGGAGCCTGGGAAATTGGGTCCAAGTCTCTCTCCATGGAGGACGTCCTTCAGGGAGCAGAAATCAGGGTTCATTGGCATCATACTAGTCTCTTCTGGGGTTCAGGAGGGTTTCTTACAGCTGGATGAGAGAGAATTTATTCATGTCCCAGAGATGCTTCAAGCCCATGTTGACTGGTCTTGTGCAAAAAGTAAGCAGCCTGATAGCGCCATGTGTTCTTAAGAGGCCAGCAGCATCACGGACCCCAAGAGTAGGGTGGCCCTGATGGAAATGGCATGGTCAGAACAAGCTCTTGGCCCTCCAGGCTTTGGGTAGCTGGATTGGGAGATTGTTGGGGTGTGTGCACTCTCACACACAGGGACAGAACAGCACTCGAGCAAGCAGTGTGATCGCATCACTGTCCCCATGGATGTGGCCACTGCCGAGCTCTCCTCAGCCTCAGGCTGGTTTCTGCTGTGCTGGTTCATAGTTAAGCACGTGGGTCGTTCATGACTTCCGAATGACTGCATGTAAGGGACCAAGTCACTTTCTCCAGAGGCAGCATCACTCACAGTGTGCACCCAGCAAAGTTTAGTGTGCTGGTGAAAGGCAAGGAGTTTGTGTTGTTGTTCTCACCTATTTTATTACCACTGAAATGATCTGTCAGTCAACCTACAAGTGTTCTCTGAGCACCCACTATGTCGGTGTTAGCCAATACAGAAATAAAGCTATGGGTGGGGGAGGCATGCTTTTTGCCTCTAACTTGCCCCTAATTTATTGAGGAGACAACGCCTAGGCATAGAAAAGTAAAGTAGAAATACAAATAAATGCAAACATTTACAAGCCAGGCACTGTCCTAGGCACTTCCTATGTGATAACTCATTTCATCCTCACAACATTCTTACAGGAGCGCGTGTTGTTATTACCTTCCCTTTACAGATGAGGAAATAGAGGTGCCAAGGTTCAGGTGTGTGGCCAGGTCCACACAGCTGGTGGAGGAGGAGACGGGATTAAAACCCAGCAAGTCTGGTTTCGGACAAGGCGCCTGAGCAAGATCGGCCAGGGACATAGGAGGCAGAGCATGGGGTACAGGGGCCCAGGGGCCACAGGAAGGGGTGATCCACGGAGTCTGGTTCTGCTTCCAGATTTGCCGCTGAGCTCTCAAGAGGAAGGCATCTTATATGTAGACACCATTTGCCTTTAAACTCACTTCTGGGATTAGGAGAGAGATGCGTCTCTTGCTTACCATTGTTTTCCGTTTGACCACTTTACTACATGACCTATGTCTTCCTTCTAGTTCTTGAGGCAATGGACAGATTAGTGATGAGAAAGGCAACTTTCAAAAACAAATACTTATGTTTGTGGAAGGTTGTGCCTGACTCAAGGAGGTTGTTCCAGTTATTTCTTGCTGTGTAATAAATCACCTCACAATTTATGGTTTAAAACAACAATGATCCCATTATTGCTATTCTCTCTCCTGTTTCTGAGATGACTGGGCTCAGCTAGGCTGTTCTTGCTCAGGGTCTCCCCTGTGATTGCAGCAGATAGTAGCTGGGGCTGGAGTCACCTGCGAGGCTTCCTCACTCACAAGTATGAGTCGATGCCTCTGTCTGCTGGAACCTCAGCTAGGACTACCGGCCAGAACACCTGCACGTGGCTTCTCCATGTGCCCTGGGCTCCCTCACCACATGGCAGCTGGGTTCCCAAGGCAACTATCCCAAGAGAGAGAGCCAAGTGGAAGTACGTTACCTCCTGGGACTAGCTCTGAAGTTTCATAGCCATCGCTGTTACTGCATTCATTTTATTAGAGCCTATATTCAAGAGGAGGGAAATTAGATACCAGCTCTCAAGGAGACAGTGTCACAAAATTTGTGGACACATTTGAAAACCACCACAGAGATTTTCCAAGTAACTTCCCTCTGGTTTAAAGAAATCAGTTATCTGAGACAGGCAGGGCCTAAAGAAGCTGTGTGTGCTCTGAGTTTTAGGAAGGAAGAACAGGAGGTTGGGCCAAGAGAGGCAGTGTGATAAGAGAACAAGTGCTAGACTGGGTGACCAGAGGCCTGGCTCTGCCTTTGACCAGCTGTTGCCTGTGGGGAGGCCTGTCTGCTTTTTGGGCTGCCTTACTTTCCTTACCTTTAACCTGAGAGGATTGAGAAAGATGAGCTCCCAGGTCCCTTCAAGCTTTCGCTATTGTGGATTTACAATTTTGAGGACTAGTATCTTTCTTTCACAACCTCCAAAACCCTCTGACCATAGCCCCTCATGCTGACCTTCTGTGCCCAATAGTGTACGCAGGCGGCCCTCTGCGCACCAGCACATGCGTCAGGGGTCTGAGGACCCTGGGGTAGAGGGTGAGATGGGGGAAGAAAATGAGAGAGGCCAGGTGGGGAAGATGCTCAAGTGCAGGATAGTGGAAGTCAGGAGTGGGAGTAAAATATCCCTGTGAAGGGCCAGGGATAGCTAGAGCTCAGCGAGGTCAGATGACCTGCTCAAGGTCTCAGGTGGCCTGGGGATACTGGATTGTAGAGCTTCTAACATCATTTTCTGTTTTGAAAATCCTCTGCCTTCAATTTGTATTTACTCTCCTTCTTCCTCCCACTAATTGCATGAAGACGTTAGATTTGACATCCCTTGTGCTTATAATACAGAAAGCATAACAGGCAAATGATGTCACACCATTGATGTTCCGTGGTCCCTTCTGCCCCTGGCAGGGGGAGTGTCTTCTGTGACAATAATTTCATTCAGCGTCCTCTCCTCTTCCTGAGTGGGGAGTGAGAGAGTGAGATAGCTCTCTGTTTCTTTCCCCCTCCACCTCTTCCGTGAACTCTAGTTGTCTCCATTCTACGGATGAGAAGAGTGAGGTAGAGGGAAGCAAAGTGCTCTTCTAACAAAGGGAGGCGCAGACCTTGCTGTTCCATCCCCCTCTGAGCAGTAAGGGACACCTCAGCTCATCTGGGGCCTGTCCTATGTGCTTAAATACTTACAGATTGGGCCGTTCTGGGCCTTTGGCTCAGCACTGAGGGGCTACATTTTGAGAAGCACGAGATTAGGATTCCCAGAGGAAAGCTGGGAATGAGGTGGACTTCAACAGATCCTTGGGAATCAAGATAAAACAGAAGGATGTTTGGGGTAGCTGTGGGGTGTGTGCGCGTGCGTGTGCATGTGTGTGTGTGTTTGGGGGCCCATCTCTCGCCAAAACCAAACTCGTTTCTGCATATTTGTTTGCTGAGTATTAAATACTCTAAAGATTACTCTTTCTATTTGTTGAATCTGAAATGAGAATGACTCAGCAGAGAGGAAAAACAAGCCTTGAATGCCCTGAATGGCCCCTAAATGAAAATATGTGGCCCTAAATCACGTGGGTTTTCTTCTCCCCACCAAGCCCTAATCTACAACACACACAGGCACAAGTTTGTTGTTGTTACTGCATGCGAGTGGATTCCGACTCCTAGAGACTTGTGTACAGCACAGCAGAGCCCTGCGCGGTGTTTTGGCTCCATCCTCTCCTCTCCAAGTGTTGTAACAGAGAATGCTCCACCACTATTCATAGGGTTTTCATGGCCATTTTTTTCGAAAATGGGTGGCCAGGTCCTTCTTCCTTGTCTATCTAGTCTGGAAGCTCCCCTGAAACCTGTCCACCAGGGGTGACCCTGCTGGTATTTGAAATATGGAAATCGTAGCTTTCAGCATCACAGCAACATGCAGCCGCCACAGTATGACAACCCACAAACAGGTGGTGTGGTTCCCTGAGCGGGGAACAAACCCTGGGCGTGGTGCTGAGAGTGCCGAATCTGACCCACTAGACCACCGGGGCTGGCTACAGCACAAGTACCACGCACACTTGTGCACACACCACACCTCCTGTATCTGCTCCGACTTAACCCAAGTCCTTTATCTCATTTCCGCTTCCCACTCCAGCCTTTCCAGGACCCTACCCTTTCCTGCAGCGAAGGCTTATTCATGTTTCGGTGGAGGGGTCCGGGCTGCCGCAGCTGATTTGTCAGGAGGGCGGGCGCTTCCTCTTTGGCCCCTATCACAGGCTCACTGTGAATATCCCTGCAGGAAATCTGTGACTTTTTATTTTTTGCCAAAGTGTGGTCACCTCAGATCATTTCTAGCTTTTGGATCTGGAAAGATGTACTATCCGGGGAGAATGACCATCTGCCAAATCAGATGTGCCCTGCTTTGTACACAAGCTGTATTCCTGAAAAATTGATTATAAACTAGATTTAGGTATCTTGAATCATATTTTGAATGTACCGGAAGGATTTGCTATTCAAAGGAACCCAGCACTGAATCCTTTTGTACAGTGAAGAACTATCCTGTAATGTGGAGACTCTCTCAGTGATTTATGAGTTAGGTAAGTAGATGGAACATTTTTGTATACCAAATGTTATTTTAAATGTACTGTGTGAAAACTTGTTATTCAAAGGTGCCAAGCACTGATGGCTTGTGCAAAGAATTATTCTGTAATGTGGATAAACATTTCATGATTTATGAGTTTGGCAAGTTCAGACATTTCTTGAAGTCGGGTATAACTCTAATTCTGCTGTAGAGAAAAAGATGATTTTTGCTAATATTCAAACTTGGGGGAAGAAAGACAGCTTTACTATCTGTAAGTTATGGTCACTCCAAAGGAGCTTGGGAGGACCAGAGGTACTCAGAGTTTCCACTTTGTTAGGGCAAAAGATCCCAAGGGTTGCCTGCTCTGCCTACTTTCCACATTATCACAGAGTGGAAATGATGCTGCTGTTTTTCCAAATAAATGGAGTTAACTATTATAGCTACATTTGTGAAAGTGTTTCTCTTTATATCTACATCTATATCACCTAAATATCTATCTATGTATCTATCTACCTACCTACCTACCTATCTACCTATCTATCATCTATCTATCATCTATCGATCTATCTCTATCATGTGTATTCAGTTCTATAGTAAAAAATAAACATTGCAGTAGGGCTTGTGTTTTGGCGGACTGAAAGGCTATTGTTCCACCAGCATAGAGAGCTCCATCCTCCAAGATCACTGGCGGTGGGAGCTGGGTGAGAGACTTTAACTTCCTGCTCACTCTTTCTCACTCAGCAGCTCAAGAGTCATTTCAGCTCTCCTCTCCCAGGTTTGTCAAGCAGAACATGCTGATGACTTGCTCCTTCGTCATAATGTGGCCCTGTCTACGTTTCAGAAAGAGGTTTTTGGAAGCTTACCCAAGTACGAGACAACTTGTAAGAAGTTTGACCTTCTAGATTCTTGTATTTTTGAATTTTTGCTAATTTCTAGTTGTGGCTGCCACACTCCCATCTGCCTGACCTTCCATTTGCTTCCTGATTTTCCTGATCCTGCTGTGGGCAGGCTTGAGATAGAGAGTCAACCACCTCCCATTGGCTCTGGGAGGTCTTCAGCCATGGCTCATTCTGGAGTCAATTTGGAGTGTTCATGCAGCTGGGCTAGGGGAGGGGATTTTGACTGTGAAGAGGGAAGTGGGGTCTTTATTATAAGGGACACATTCTCTCTGAGCTACATATTCATTGATGTTCCTTGGAAAATATTGGACTGTCAATGAAGAAACACTGGCCTTGGAGTCAGAAGAACAGGAATTGAGTCTTAACTCTGTCTCTTTTTAGTTTTGTGACCAGGTAAATCTGCCTAGGTTGCGGGTGAATTGACTTTGGGCCTTACTTTTCTACGTCATAAAGGGAAGTGGTAATCCCTCTCCTCAGGATTGTTATAAGGCTCAGTGATATTGTGTTTGTAAGCATCCACTACAGTGCAAGTTTTCCAAAAAAAAGAAAGTAGGGTATAAGCAGCAATTCTCAACTGTTCTCTGCTTCTGTTTAACTTGTGTTCAAGATGTACGAATCAATAATATCTCTCAATCCCCCAAGTGATTCTCGAGGTTTAAGTTCCTCCCACACCTCCAACCTCTGGGATATGCATGGTTGGTTGGAAAGCTCCCTCAAGATTCTGATAAACTATCCCCAGAAAATTGTTTTTTGTCAGAAAAGACAATGTAAAAGACGTTAACAAAGAACATATTTTCCTTGTTAAAAATCAAAACATCACAAATTGGGCTAGAGTTTCCTTTTGATCACAATTCCCAATCTCCCCTGCCAAACACTCCTATCTCTGAGGGAATTACTGTTATCAAGACTCATCTCCCAAGGTTCCTTGCTCTATCCCCACTTGCCATGCTATGTGAGCACCAGAGTGAGTACTAGAGTGAAGCTTGTTATCAGTGTGGTGTTTAACTCTCTAGATCTTTTATGTATATCTAAATGTCTGTGAGTGTGTGTATCTATCCATAAAAACATATGGTGTGCTTTACATAAATCTTGCAACCTGCTTGTTCACTAAAAACATGTCATAGACATCTAACCATGTAACTACATGTAGTTCTAACTCATGCTTTTTAACTATTGCTTAGTATTTCACAGCAGAAATATACTATAGTTTATAGCATTCCCATATTGATAGAAATTTTTCCAAGTTTTTTGTTCAAATTAAATTTAAAAAAAAATTGCACCAACAGTGTTCACAGTTTCCAATGTCTCCACATCCTTGCCAACACATGTTGTCTTTTGTTTTTTTGATATTAGCCATACTGACAGATGTGAGGTGATATCTTATTGTGGTTTTGATTTGCATTTCCCTGATGATTAGTAATGTTGAGCATTTTTTCATTTACCTGTTGGCCATTTGTATATCTTCTGTGGAGAAATGTCTGTTCAAATCCTTAGCTGATTTTTAAATCAAGTTATTAGTTTTTTGCTGTTGAGTTGTAGGAGTTCCTTATATATTTTGGATATTAATCTCTCATCCGATATATGGTTTGCAAATATTTTCTTGCATTGTACAAGTTGCCTTTTCACTCTGTTGATGGTTTCCTTTGCTGTGCAAAAGCTTTTTAGTTTGATGTAGTCCCACTTGTTTATTTTTATTGTTGTCGCCTGTGCTTCGGTGTCATATCTAAGAAGTCATTGCCAAGACCAATGTCATGAAGCTTTTCCTATATGTTTTCTTCCAGAAGTTTTAAAGTTTCAGGTCTTACATGTAAGTCTTTAATCTATTTTGAGTTGATTTTTGTGTGTAGTGTAAGATAAGGGTCCAATTTCGTTCTTTGCTTGTGGGTATCCAGTTTTCTCAACATTGTTGAACAGACATTCCTTTCCCCGTTGTATATTCTTGGCACTCTTGTTGAAGATAAGTTGGCTGCAGCCACTATGGGAAAAAGTATGGAAGTTCCTCAAAAAATTAAAAATAGAACTACCATATAACCCAGCAATCCCACTTGTGGATATTTTTCCAAAATAATTAAATCAGGATCTTGAAGAGATATTAGCACTTCCTTGTTCATTGCAGCAGTATTCACAGTAACCAAGATGTGGAAACAACCTAAATATGTATCTACAGATGAATGGATAAACAAAATGTGATATATACACACAACGGAATATTATTCAGCCTTTAAAAAGAAGGAAATTCTGCAATATGCAACAACATTGATGAATCTTGAGGACATTATGTTGAGTGAAATAAGTCAGTCGCAGAAGGACAAATACCGTGTGATTCCACTACATTAGATAACTAAAATAGTCAAATTCATAGAATGAAAGAGTGGAATGCTGGTTGCCAGGGACTGAGGGGAGGGTAAAATGGGGAGTTACTAGTCAACAGGCATAAAGTTTCAGCTAAGCAAGATGAGTAAGTTCTAGAGATCTGATGTACAACATTGTACCTGTAGTCAACAATGTATTATACACTTAAAAATTTAAGAGGGTAGATCTTATGTTAAGTGTTCTTACCACATAAAATAAAATTTCAATGTTGTAAAGCATTTCTTTGTGCATACCTCATTGTGCAGATACATAAGTCTTTCTCAGGGGTAAATAATAATAAGTGAACTATATGACTTATAAGGTATATGCCTTTTTAAATTAAATTATCTTCTAATTTATATACCCAGTGGCAGAGTATGGGAGTATCCAGTTCCCCACATTATTGCCAAATTTCATATTATCACACAAAATTTTTGCCAATCTGGTGAATAAAACTGGTATTCAATGAGTGCTTTAATGTGTGTCTTTCTGATCGCTAGTGAGGTTGAGTACTTTTAGATGTTTACTCTCATTTTATTTTCTCCTCTGTTAAATGCTTTTAATTTACTTCACCCATTTTTGTAGTGCTTTTAAAAAAATGATTTCTAGAGATTATTCATACCACAAATTATTTTGTCATAAAATTTCAAATATTTACCTTAGCCTGTTGCTTGTCTAAGTTTATGATGTCTTTTGTCACAAAGACATTTTGAATTTTGATGGAAAAATTTATCATTCTTTAATTTACGAATTTTGCTTTCTATGTCTTATTTATGCGGGCCTTCCCTACCTTAACTCATAGCAAATTACCCTATATTTTCTTGAAATGCTTTTATAGTTCTGTTTTTACATCTTGGACTCTTTATTTTTTGTGTGAGGTATGGGTATGCTTTTATTTCTTTTTGAAAACAAATAAACTGTTTCACTGACTTTAAATGCCCCTTTTATCATAGAGTACGTTCCGATTTATAGTTGAGTCTTTTCTGAGTTACCAGTTCTCTACACTGTTCTGTTTGTGTGCCAGTACCATACTCAGAGAGGCCTTTCCTGACCGCCTTACCTAAGATAGCCCTCATTCACTCTCTATCACGTTATTCCATTTCATTTTCTTCATGACACATATACCTCTTTAGATTTCTTCTCTATTTACTCGTTTGCTTGTTATAAGCTCCTTCTCTGCCTTTCTTAGCACCTAGAATAGCACCTAACCAACACTTAGAAAATAGTTGCTGAAAGAATGAATGAAAGAATACCCCAGACCAGGGGTATTTACATTTTGAGTTTTATTTTTAAGGCTTGAATAAACTGTTTGTCAAAGGAATTTGTACTATTAACCCAAGAAGTGGCTAGAGAAGGACCTTTTCAGCTCCGTGAAATTCTTCCATGTATGTTTATGGGTTCTGTTCACATGTTACATTGCTTAAATATTGAACCCTTGGAAGGACTCATTCAAAGGGGCAGAAAAGAGTGATGTCTGCTTATAAAAGCTTTGGGGATACTGCCTTTTAGGGTATGGAGTTTAGAGTGGGCAGATGCAATCACTGAATATGTGGCTCAAGGCAATCATTAATTCATTCTGCAAATATTTATGCAGCACTCTGGTAGGTGTTGAGAATGCAATGACGAGTAAAATAAACGTGGAGCTTTTTCCCCATTACGAGAGAACAGACACTAATTAGATGATACAGCAATGAATGTATAATTAGAAACTATGACCATTTCTATGTAGAAAAGTTATAAGATGCTTTTAGTGCATGTAACAATCAAGAGGGCCGGAGAATATTTCACTGAGGAAGTGACCTTTGAATGGAGATTTGATCTAGACAAAGAGAGCATGAAACTTTTTGGCAGAGGTCCTGAGGCAGAAGAAAATGGAAGAAAAAAGTGAAAGAAGCCCCAAATGTGACTGAAGTGGAAAGATGGAGCAGCAGTGTAGCTCTGATAAGGTAGGCAGAGGCCAGATCAAAGGAGAGTGTAGTATGACAAACACAAACAAAACAAACAACAAAAAAATCCTATGTGGATTTTGGAGTAATACAAACCCTGGGTTCACATATGAGTTTTGGCGCCAATCAACTGTGTAACCAGATCAGTTTTAACCTCTTCCTCCTTGGTTACCTTATTGATGAAAAGAAACCTCATTGGGTTACTGTGAATGTTACATGAGATAGCCCTTGGCACATGTTAGACATTCACGGTATAGTTATAGTACTTCCAGGTTTGTTAATGGTTCTTCTGTGTTTGTTAGCTGCTGGTCACCCTAATTTTAAGCAAACAAAGCAGAAATAATCACTGGTTTTGGAGATTCACAGCCTGAAACCAAGTCACAGTTTCTAAAAGGAAATTCAGTCAACAATTTTTGAGCACTTAGTGAGTTCTTCTTAGCTCAGTTCAAAACCATTTGTGAGCACCTACTTCGTACAAGATATAAAGTATTACTTTGGAGATAAAGAATGAGCCATTTTGAAGCTAACGATTAAATGGATAATTTTATAACAATGTTATTGAGGATCTAATAGAGGTAAATTCAGTGTGTGTTTTGGTGAAGGGAATGAGGTGTAGAAGATGTTCCCTGTAGAAGGAACCACTAGGGAAGCTTATGGAGGGGAGAAAGTTATGGCTAGTAACCATGGGGAAGGTGCCACGAGAGAGAGAGAACTGTAGGATTCTTCTACCAAAGGCTGCTGGGAGATGCTGGTTAGCCCTGGCAATACTTACAAGGCTGAAGGGCAGCTCACCAGGAGCTTGGGTCTTTGTGGAAGGACATCCTGGATCACGATCATGGGCTAGTTCTCGACTACAGCCAAGATCAATGTCTCCAAGATCTGCCTGTGTGTTTCCTTTTCTGGGCATGTTTGCTTGGGGGCTCATTTATGGAAACACCGTGTTCTCGCTGCTGGCAGTGACTAGGCACACTGAGACACATATTTTATCCCATCCAAATCAATGCCATGAAACCATGCTCATCACCCTTTTGTGGTCTGTGGATCACCAACCCCTGTCCCCCACCATGGGGCCGCTTTAGTCTTTTATATTTTATTGGTTTTGGCTCCATCCTCTACAAGCAGAACCATCTGAATATCTGATATATATATATATATATATTTTTTTTTTTTACCGCTTTGGGGAGTCAGAGTTCTACTGCCTAGAGAATATCATAGTTCTGCTTCCTCAAAAAAGTGTCTTTGCTATGTTATCCTGTTATTTACTCCATCCTCATTATTGCCCATTAAAATCTTACCTATCCTTCAAGAACTTGACCAGATGCTGATTTCTCCATGAAGCCTTTTCTGATCACCCCCAACTTAAAGGGATTTCATTTCCTTCACAATTTTGTATTACAGATTATTTTTAATAGTGGATCCAATGTTTGGTTGATTATTAGTGTTACCTGGAAGAAACTGTCTCTTTTTTAATAATTTTTTTATTTCAGAACAGTTTTATATTTACATAAGTATTGCAAAGATAGTACGTAGAATTCCTGTTTACCCCACACTCAGTTTCCCCTATTATTAGCACCTTACATTAGTATAGTACATTTGTCACAGTTAATGAATCAATATTGATACATTATTATTAAGTGAAGTCTACATTTTATTCATATTTCCTCAGTTTTCCCCTAATGTCCTTTTTCTCTTCCAGAATCCCATCCAGGATATCATGTTACATTTTGTCATCATGTCTCCTCAAGCTCACTTAGCTGTGATGGTTTCTCAGACTTTCTTGTCTTTAGCGACCTTGAAAGTTTTGAGGATTGCTCATCATGAATTTTGTAGAATGTCCCTCAATTGGGATTTGTCTGATGTTTTTCTCATGATTAGATGAGGAAGACCACAGAGGTAAAGTGTCATTCTCATCACATTATATCAAGGATACATATTATCAATATGACTTACCGAAGTTGATGTTAACCTTGATCACCTGGTTTGAATTAGTGTTTGTCAGATTTCTCTGCTGAAAAATTACTCTTTTTCTTTCTCCATTGCATACTGTACTCTTTGGAAGAAAGTCATTATGTGCAGCTCACACTCAAGGAGTGGAGGGGAGGTGGTTATGCTCCCCCCTATGCTTTAAGAGTAGAGAGTATCTACATAAATTATTTAGAATTCTTTTGCATGGGAAATTTGTCTATTCTCCCCCATTTGTTTATTCAATCATTTCTTTATATCAACATGGACTTGTAGATATTTGTTTTATACTTTGAGTTATAATCCAATACTACTTTATTTGTTTTGTTGCTCAAATTATTCCAGCTTTGGCCTTTGGGGACTCTTTCAGTTGGCTCCTGTGTCCTTTCGACATACCCAAATCATTTTTTTATATGTACACTTTCTCAATTTCTGGCACTAAAAAATCCTCCTGGCTCATCTTGTATATTTCCTTCTCTAGTCGTGGAATCAGCCATTTCTCCAAGGAACCCTGGTTCCTTTTGTTGGAGAATGGTATTAGAAACCAAGATCTGGGTGCTAGGTTTGCTCATTGTATTGGGGTGTCATGGCTTCTAGGCCCTCTCAGCTGATATAGCAAGGAGTTATATGTATGCATACTAACCTGTGTGTATACACGTCTATAAATATTTCCATATGTAACCATCTGTATCTCTGTTAAGCTAAACATGAGTTCATACTACTGTCTCAACTCTAATCCATTACCACATGGATCATTCTGGGGAAACTTCAAAATAAAGAATCCTAGGTACCACTCCAGAGCTAATAAATCAGGATAAATATTGACCTTACATCTTTTGAAAGGCAATCACATTAACATCATTGAATGTTTTTCTCAGTTTAATATTAGAATAAATACTAAAATTATGAAAACATCATAAGCGTAAGTTTTACTTTATCACTATACACAATTTGGGTAAGTATTTACCTTAGTGAAACTTTGTTACCTGCCTATAGTTTTGCTAATTTTAATTCCACGAGAATATGATCTAATAGAATTTGAAAATTCTTTTGAATTGTGAATGTCCCATTCAACTCTCAAAGTCTATGATTTGAAATCCTAAGTGTAGAAATAAACACTGTGAGAACACAAAGAATCATGCAAATTGTGTTCATTCATGTTGATAGTATCTGCCTCACTCATTTCCTCTCCTTCTCTTTCTTGTTTTCTTGCATATTTGGTGGGCTGTAGGCTCCAGTTCCAACACCATCTTCTGAGATGATCCTGATTCCCAGAATGCCCTTGGTGCTGCTCCTGCTGCTGCCTATCTTGAGTTCTGCAAAAGCTCAGGTTAATCCAGGTAACACAGCCTTTGCTCAGCCACATGCTAGAAGACTGGATACTCAAGCCCATCAATGTTCACCTTGAGACAGGCCTTGCCAAGGGGTCCAAAGGGTCTTTTTTTTTTTTTTACTTCTATAGTGAAACATGGCCACAGCAGGAACAGAAACTAATATATTCTCTCTATATAACACATTGAATATTGTGAAAGGGCCTCTGATATAGAGTAAGGTGGAGTAAGAGGGAATTTTAAAAAAATAAGAGGTGGAATGAGCAACCATTTACTTCTGCATCTTCTGGGAAACGGAAGGAGAGAATTTTTAGATGCTTTGGAGAACTTCTGCAGGTTGGTTTTCCAGTTATTTTTGGCTGGTTTAGGCCTGTATTTTACTTGGATGTCATGTTCTGCTTTTGGGACCCTGGTCTTGTGGGATCTCAGGCAGTCTCTTTACTACAGAGTGTGGCCATGCTAAAAAATAGATGTATTAAGAGGAATCTTTTAGTTCCCCCCCAATTTTTTTATTACACGTATATTTTAACTTTGAATTGAAGTCTACTGTTGTATCACTTGTCTATTACCACATTAATACTGTTTAACAACCAATGCAAAGTTGGTGATTTAGTCTGGGCTTGGTTGGGTTATTCTTCTGGTCTCGTCTAGGTTCAGGCACATATCTGGGAGTCAGCTGGTTATTGGCTTGTCTAGGTTGGCCTTGGTTCTGACGACTGGGGCAACTTGGCTGTGTTCTTCTCCAGCAGACTAACATGGATATGTTTTAATTGAAATTGCACAGGAGCAAGAGCAGAAACAGAAATGTGCAGCATTTTTCAAGCCAATGCTTGAGTTATGTTTGCTGAGATCTCATTGGCCAAAGCAAGTCATGCAGCCAAGCCCAAAGTCAGAGTGGGAGGGCACAAAAAATTACACGGGGAGGGTCTGATACAGGGGAGGGTGAAGGATTGGAGTCATTTTGCCACAACTATAAAGATAGGAAAGTATACCTAGCGTAAGTGCTCAATTTGATGCATTTTACAAATTGAGCACGTCCATCTAAGCAGTATCCAGATTAAGAAACAGAACTCTACCAGCACTTCAGCACTTACCCTTCTCAGGCTCCCTTCCAGTCACTTCTCTCCACCCTCACCCAAGGGTAATCATTATCCTGCTTTCTAACACCATGGATTAGTTTTGCCTGTTTTTATACTTTATATAAATGGAGTCGATGATGCATAAGTACTTTTTTGTCTGGCTTCTTTCATTCAATGTTTTGTTTATAATATTCATCCATATTATTGCATGCAGTTCGTGACGTTTCTTATGGTTGTATAATATTGCTTTGTTTGAATATTTTATTTATCTAGTCTACTGTGGATGAGAATTTGGATCTTCTCCATTTTGGGCCCATTATGATGAATAAAGCTCCCATAATCATTCTTGTAAAGGTCTTTTGGTAGAAGTGTATACTTAACTCTTTTGGGTATATACCTATAAGTGGAATTGCTGGGTTATATACTACATAACATCTGTTTTACTACATACTACCAAAGAGTTTTCCAAAGTGGTTTTACTTACTTACTATTCCACGGTAGTGTATGAGAGCTCCAGTGGCTCCATGCTGTATTTGGATCCCTGCGGGCATTTTCATTTTGTCCTCTTCACATTAGCATGAAGGTACATTTGTGAAAATGCTCACCCTCTTCCCCTCACAAAAATTCCATTTCCATGAGATATTCTTTATACTTTAACAGAAAATATAATCAAAACATCTTAAAATCAAAGATTTATTGGTTTAATGTATCCAGTGCCATATTATTTTCTTGTAATAAGCTTAGTTGGTGCATCTCAGATCTGAACTTGGACACCATTCTTTCATTTTTATGCTCTATATTCCTCTCTCCCAGTTGGAGTTTGGTTGCCTTCTATTACATCTAACGAGGCCAGTGTCCTTCTCCGTGCTTTGGTCTCCAAGGAAGAGTCTCTGTGAGTGCACAGAATGGTAGGATGTTTCGGTGCTGGGCACACTCACGGAGACTAGTGTGACATGGTGACTAAACCAAAAGAGCCAGTCATCTGTGTTAGAGAACACTTCTGTAGCTCTGCAGCAGGAAACAGGCTGTTTGAAGACAGCAAACAGTTATCTTTAAAAATTGTTTCCCCTATTCCTGGTGTCAACTGTTTCTACTGGCTTTTTCTCCCAGAGAAAGTCATGACTTGCAAAGATCTTTATAGGACCCTGGAATATTTGAGGTATGTTGAAGGAATAATCTTTTTCGTTACCATTTCCTCTATTTTACCAAGGTAAGCTGGAGACAAGCAATGGGAAGTTGTCACCAGAGAGTCTAGTCACAAAGCTTGGGGCTCATGGAGTCTTAGGGCTTGCACACTGATGAATATAGAGTACGTATGTAACAAATGCGTGTTGATTTAAGGATGACTTTTCAGATGTCCTCTTTGGTGTCTACTCAAAGACTGAAAGCAGCCGAGTAAATTCTGCTACCAGCTGCTAAGCCAGTTAGATTTTCCCCACAGGCTGGCCATATGGTATAAATAGATGGAATGTTGGACTTAAGTCAGGAGAACTGGAATATGAGCAAACATTATATATACAGCCAATTGTTAAAATATTGAAATATATTTTAATAGATTATTGAATATAAACATTGTTTGGAAAACAGTAACTGTGCAAAGCAATAAATTCAATTAACAATACAAAGTCTAAAACAAACATTAATTTAAGCTCATTTTGAATATTTCACCATGACTGTTGGTCAATGAGCCTTCTGGTTTAGCATGACTTATTGATAATAGGGATATCGAATATTTAAAAATATCAATCTAGAAAGATCTGCAGAAGCCAATAGAGTGTAAATAATGTTGATATTTAGAGAAATTCTCTACTATTTGACACCATAAGTCTCTTAAAGGCATCACCCCATGAAGGCTGCAGAGTAATGCTTGTGTGATATAGGTAGCCTATAAGTCAAGGCGCAATGGCAGTGGGATTCACTGCTCTAAACCACTGGAGCTTTGACAGTGGCAGCAAAGCAAGTAGTGGGGCAGCTGATGTTAGTGGCATTTCCAGTGATGGCAGTGTTGAAGGTGGCGTTGTCACTGGGGGCTGCAGTAGAACATATGCAGATCCACTAGCCATCTCCCAGCTGCAACAGTGCACCAGGGATTGGGACCTACTGACTGTCAATTCAATGGAGGAAGTCCCTGGAAAAGTTTGAGCCAGTTACCTTCGTCAAAATCATGACTCAGTAGTATCATTTAGCTATTGGCATCTGGGTCAAACAATCATACCAACAATTTCTGAAAAGTATTTCTACAAATCAACAAATGATTTGGATGTTATTAGAACATTCTGATGAATGATTTACAATTGATTTGGAAAATAATATTTAACTCATTTAGAAAATTAGTTTGAGGAACAACCCTAGTTCAAATCCTGGCTTGGTCTTAAATTAGTTGTGTGACATTGGGGAAGTTGTTATATTTCTCTTTGTACTTCCTTAATCCTTTTACCTGTAGTAAGATGAAATTGGATTAGATAATCTATGAGGTTCTTTCCATCACAAACTTACTATAATTTTACGAGTGGGAGCTTTACTGCCCATATTGGAAGATATTGATGGGCTTTAGGCTTGGAAGCAGGGTCCCTGAACTTGCATGGCCTTTCTTTGTAAGAAAGACCATTTGTCCCCAACTCTCTCCCACTTCCCAGGCCCAGGGATCTAAAGTCTGAACTTCAGGAGAATCTTGCCTATGAGGCTAAGCACATAGGAGATAGCTGATATTTTTAAAATTTAAACCCTAAAATGCCCTAGTGACAAGTTGGGTACAGAAACCTGCTTCAGCATAACCTGCAGGAGCTTCATGGTACTAGAAGCCACCCTACTCTAGGGCATCTTTTTCTCTAGAGGTGGGTCCAAGAGGAAGCATTTCAGGCAGGAGAAACATATGCAATGGCTGGGAGAGAGGGAGCAGTAGAGGTGGGGCTGCGTGGTGGAGGGTGATGAGAGAGGGACACAAAGCGGGCAGCTTTTCCATCCTTCTGTAGAGTTTGGGTCAAGTTTCCCCTCTTTCCTGACTTGGACTGGGGCTACTGGACTTAATAGGAGAGCTAAGAGTATCTCCATGAGAAAGGGAAGTCTTTAGACTCCACAGTGAAGTACAAGAATACTCCGGGCTATAGTAGTTCTTTGATCAGCCACCAAGGTCAGGCTCTTCCGGAGGGTATACAACCAGTGGTCCAATGGCCAGCGGTGGTCCAGAACCTTATGGATTTTCAGGTAGGAGGATGCGTAGAAGTAACCTGACTATCCTGAAAACCTAGCCCGGAGGTCTGAAGTCCTGAGGACTCATGCAGCCAACTAGATAACTGCTATATGTGAAGAGCACAGGGGCAGTTGGCCGCACTCTCCTGACTTGCCCTGTGACAACTGCTTGTGCTTGGAAAAGGGAGAAACACTTCTCCCCCACAGGCAACCCAGGCATTTAGGATCCATGGTACAGAGCCAGGGCAGGGCAGTGCTGGGACTTGCCATTTCCATTTCACATTTTCCCTTCATAGGAAGCAGGCAACTTGCTGGTGGTTCAGAGCCCTGGGATGGGGGAGTCCTCCTTTGGTGTCTAGAATGTTCCCACTTTGAAGGCAGGGACAAAGACATTAAGGGTTTGGGATTCAGAGAGGCGGAGTTCTTTTCTTACAGGCTCCAAATGTGTTTTAGGTTCATCACTGTGGTTTTGTTCTTTCCCCCATCAATCCTACATTCCAGTGACTTCTTAGGATTTAGGCAACTAGAATCCTAGGCTAGTCATATTGCAATGGACCTTAGAGATGTCTAAATCTCTCTTCCTCATTTTACAGATAAAGGGACTGGGTGTCAAAGGGGATAGGTGATTTGTCCATGATCACACATCTGGCTAATGGTAAAGCAGGTTCATTCCACAAGACCACCCGGCCATTCAGGGAGCCATTTGAGGAGATGACCTTTCCTTAATAATCATGTATAGCTGTACAGCCTCATGGTTTCCTTTCTGGGGCTTCCAATGTACACTTATGGGGGCGAGAGGCAATTGGGGTTTGAGGGACAGCCTGAGGCCAAGGACTAGAGTATGACTAACAGGATCACATGGAGCTCACACTTGGAAACTTGGTCTCGTTAGCACACTCAGCAGGCAAGGCTAGAGCTAGAAGCCCTTTGGCACTGACTCACTGTCATAAAGACATCGAAGCACTGGAGATGTTCTGGTTCCCTCTGCACAGAGTTGTCCCTTTCTCCCACCCTCTTGTCTCCCACCAAGGCTGATACATGTTACTTTACCTACATACATCTCCAAATTGGAAAATCATTTTTGTTTCCCTGGGTTCTCCTCACTCACGTCCCCAGAGATGTGCTGAGAGGGTTCATGGAGCCTCATCTGTTAATGAGAATGTGGTGTCTAAAACCAGGCCTGAGGTGCTAATGCTGTGTGTGTGTGTGTGTGTGTGCGTGCTTTATATGGCCTGAGCGGGGCCCAGGGAGGGAGATAAAAAAGCTGGGAGGAGACCTCCCTGCTTGAATTTCTCTTAAGTGAGCAATGCTACATGCTGCTCAGATTGGCTTTTTCTTGCTTGTGTGTTTGTTGAGTCTAGCCTGAGGGTGGCCTCTGCTATCCTTCCTGCCAGGGAAAGGATCTTACTCTAGGGACAACAGAAACTCATCTGCCCCTTAAGCACCCTTGATTGTGCCAAATAGGAAAAAAGAGAATGCATAGTTTAAAGAAGAGTACCAACTAATATTCAATGACCGCTTGGTATATTCCTGCGACCATTCTAAGTGATATCAACAAACTTAATCTTCACAGTAACCTTATGAAGTAGGCAGTATTATTATTCCAGTTTGACAGAAGAGAAATTGAGGCCCAGAAACATTAGGTAACTCACTCAAGGTTACAGACCTAGCCAAGTGGCAGTCCTGGGATGCGATCCACTTCCAGCAAGCACATTCTTGACCGCTGTGCTCTACTGCCTCTTGGAGTATTAAACTCACAGAATGTTCATGTGCTGCCCAATCGGGTCAAGTCTTCAATGTCATGTTGGCCGAGATATTGAAGATATGAGAGTGAACTAGAGATGAAGGAATTTGTCGGGCTGGGTGAAAAGAGGAACCATTTGAGTTTCAGAAAAGGCACAGAGGCACAAATAGAAAAACAACAGGGTGAGGATGGTTGTCATTGAGGGGTCATGAGGGCAAAGGTGAGGTTAGGGTTGCACCAAAAACAGGAACCACATAATTTTTGGATCCTCACTATGCGACAAGTACTTTCTGATCAAAACCTTTGTCTTCGCCCAGTGATAACAAGATGCTATGCCATGTCCTCCCTCCCAGCATGCAGGTTCCTTTTGCTATAAGATTTCAACAAATCTGAGACCAGAACATTCCAAGATTTAGACAGGCAATAAGCTTCCTGGGCCCTCTTTCCAGATTGTTCCCCAAATTGGTGGTTCTTCTTGACCCTTAGGTCACACTATAGGCAGTGTGGAGAGTGTGCGCTGACAGCGGAGTGTCATGACAACATGGGATGGTGAATAGTGTGTGGTATGGCAATGGAAATCAAGAGATCTAGATTCTAGTTCCAACCCTGTCACTGTCTAGCTTTGTGACTTAAGGTAAGTCTCTGTACCTCACTTCGCTCACTTATAAAATAGGAAGAATCAACTTTGCTCTCTGTACTTCATAGAGTTGCTATAGGGGGACCAAATGAGATAGTGGAAGTCAACGTGCTTTGGAAAGTTATGTGCAAATATTAAAGGTTGTGATTTGTTACTTTTGAAAGAGAAGGAAATTAAAATAGCCCAAACACCATAAAACAATAGTTCCTATCAAGCAGATGATGGAGGAGGAAAGAGAAAAAGAGTTCATTAGTGACCATTATGGTGCTTTGTGGTCTCCAAGAGAGACTCAAATTACCTTTGGGAAATGGGATTTCTAACAACCATGAACTCTGGCCGTCCTAACTCCAAGGGACACAGGGCCCTGTGCCCAGGTTGAGCATATCCATGACAGTGTATTTTTTCAGGAGAGAATTCTGTGATTGTTGACTTAGCTCTTGATCTTGGTCTTAGCCAGAAGGCCTCTGAAGAGCATGGCTGTGGCAAGATAGGCCACTCAGAATTTTTCAGTGGTTTGGAGACATACACAATATAGTAAAAGTTAAGACATTCGAAACAGTGAGCGTGTTTTTTGGGCTTAAGTATGAGGTGAAGAGTTGAAAAATATGCAACATTTTTTTCCCTGCTTCACAGATGTTTGTGACTTTATAGTCTTTGTCTTATTTGGTGTGGTGATGATCTCTTGTGTACTCATGACTGACACCTAGCACAGTGCTTGGCTTAGATAGGTAATCAGTAAGTGTTTGAGGAATAAGGAGAAGGCAGGAAGGGAGGAAGGCAAGGAGCTCTCAGCTTCTCTGTATTTTTCTGCAAAAAAGGATCTAAATTATGCCATGTGAGACTTGATCTCACAAAGATGTTAGGAAGCTGAGAAGGAGCCCATAAGAATATCATCCCTTTAAACGATGGGGCTGCTAAGTATGGGATGAGTAAACCGGAAGGTGGATGACAAACTGAAGTCCCCTGAGCTGCACCTACTAATGTGCAGTACCGGAGGTCCAGCCTTCTGGTGTCCAAGAGCTGGGGAAGAGCCCTTCCCCTTGCAGACAGAGAGCAGCCTCTGTGCTTATGCCTAAACGTCTAAGGTCTCCCTGCTTTGGCCTATTGACAGGGGATTTTAGTAGTTATAAGTAAAGGAAAATGTGCTAAACTTTACCCAAATACGTGTAAAGCTCTTACTCTTGGCGTGTCAAAGGGGGAATTCAGATTCAATCTTTTGGGTGCTGTAACCTATAGTCAAGACATAAAGTCTAACAATGAAGTGTATCTTCTAGGTACAAGCGTTGCTAACTTAAGACATGCTTCATCTCGGCGTAGCAGGATCCCTGGCTGTGAAGACAGAGTAAATCTACCTTGCGGAAGCTATAATTTCCATTTGTTTGTTTGTTTTTAATAAGTTAGACCAATATTTAGGACTTTGTTATAGCTTTTCTTATTGATAAATTTGCTCAATAGTGATGGATAGCCATATCACTACTACTCTTAACTGTTGATAATAAAAACGAGAACATGATATATCTTTGGTTACCGCTGTGTTTCTTGATTAAATAAATTAGTCTCTAATTTCTCTTAAGGGGATGAAGCGTTTCTTAAGTTAGCATTGCTTATACACAGAAGGTGAGCTCTGTTGTTAGACCTTATAGCTGGAATATGGGTTACAGCACCTGAAAGCCTGAATCTGAATTCTTCCCTTGACGTGCCAAGAGTAAGAGCTTTACACGTATTTGGGTATATTTAAGCACATTTGCCCTAATTTATAGTCGCTTAAATGCCCTGCCTGTAGGCGGAAACTAGCTTGGCCCATTTCCCTGAGAGGCTAGGTGGTCTTCTCTTTAAAAATGTAAAAATGTGTTTGGATCTTCGGCTTTCTTAAGAGAATGTGAACCCAAAGTCCGGACTGGCCAACAGTTACAGCAGTCAGATCTGCCTTCAGTTGGTGGAGTAGAATATCTTCACTCTGGGTAGTTGGTAGAGGATAAGCTTGAATTCTTGGTCATTCGGTGCTTTTAAAAAACTCCCGTGTGTTCTCTGGGGCCTCTCTCTCTGGTGGGTTCTGAACTCTAATCTTTGTCTTAACAGACTCTCCAAAACTCAGCTCAAATTTCTCCTTAGGTTTTTACATTCCCCCTTTTACACAGCCCCGACATTTGGTAAACGTGCTGAGCAAGAAAAACGCTGCCTGCTAGAGGGATCCCAGGTCTCCTTCAAAAGCTCTGGGACTCTGTCATATGGCGGCCCTCCACAGTGCAAAGCCCAGCGTCAGCCTCTTGCCCCTGCCTCAAACTGACAAATGGCTAAAAGTGGCTGCATCTTACTTCTCAGACTCTCCCTTCTCTGAAGTGTTAGTTCCTCTGTTCGTACTACCTCAGCAGCAATCAGCTGCCTTCAAATAGATGATTTAGGAATTTTATCTAGTTCTTCTAGTTATTCTTGCAAGCTACTCCATCCCACCTGGAAACAGAAATAAAAAGTTAACTTTACCCTGTTGCCATTGTGATTCTTGTTAACTGATTATATTTAACTTTTTGAATTGGCTAGTAGGAAGCTCAGAGCCAAATTCAAGGCCCTATACCAGCAAAGAGTATAAAACCAAATATATTTTGGATATCAACCTTACTACCAGCCTATCTTATGTCTCTATTTTCTTTCCCCTTAACCCATATTCCTTCACTTTTATTTATTTATTTATTTTTGTATCTTATATAACTTTGGAAGCCAACTCCAATGTTTTTTTAGAATGAGTCAGAATAAAAACAATTTTAAAAAGCCTAACCTTTATTAAACATTACTGCTCTAAATACTTGACATATATTAACTCATATTTTCTTTTTTTTTTTGGTGAGGAAGATCAGCCCTGAGCTAACATCTGTTGCCAATCCTCCTCTTTTTTGCCAAGGAAGATTGGCCCTGGGCTAACATTTGTGCCTATCTTACTCTACTTTATATGGGACGCCACCACAGCATGGCTTGACAGGCGGTGTGTTGGTGTGCTCCCGGGACCCGAACCTGTGTACCCCGGGCCGCCGCAGCGGAGCGTGCGCACTTAGCTGCTTGTGCCAGTGGGCTGGCCCCCTTAACTCATACTTTCTTACAGCATTCCTGTAAACAAGTACTATTATTACCATTAAACTGAGAGGTTGAAAGCTTAAGTAACCTTCCCAAGGCTATAAAACCTGTGAATTGCTTAAGACAGAGTAGTGTAATATTTAAAACAAAGAATCCCCTCTCCCATTTATTGAACCCTATTACATTCCATGAAGTGTGCTAAATTCTGTGTATACATTATATTAAATCTCTACAACAACACTGCTTGGCAGAATTATTAAAGATGAGGAAATTGGGGTTCATGGAGATTTACTAACTTGTCTTGGGTTCCCGTAATTTGGAAGTGGCAGAATCAAGTTTTAAGCATAGACCTATTATGATCCCAAACCATGCCCCAGTTTGCTTCTCGACTCCTGACCTTCATGGCTACCTGGCTGTCTCTTCAACTCACCTCCTTGTTGGAGGAAAGGACATGCTATCCTACCATGAGGCCTTCACTGACATTGTTAACCAGGAAGAAGAACGTATCTTGTCTGACCCTTACTTCAGTACCCTGAAATCCAATACAGTTTGGGGACCCCTCTTCTGGAACTCTGCAATAATTGTTTCTGGAAAGTATTTTGGGCTTCTAGGAAAACTGCAATTCTAAAGGGCTATTCCTAAGGAGAATTTCAACTTGGGCAAAAGAGGTCTTGGTAAAATGGCCTCCTTGTACATAGAGAAAACCACATAATCTTCCTTAGCCCCCAGCAGGATCCCATCATGTACATATTTACCTGAACAGTAAGCCAGTCTGAAGTAGCCTGCACTTGTGGAGGCTTGTGGAGAGCCAGAGCCCTGCTGACAGCGTCTTTAATTGGACCATCTTGTCGTTTCTGGAATTGGAAGAACTCGATCGTGGTAGCCTGAGGCTGAGGAAAGAGGAACCAAAGATTAGGAGACCAGAATTTCAGTCCTGGTTATACTAATCAGCTGTGCATCCTTGAGTAAATCAGTTCACCTTTCTGGGCCTCAGAAGTTCTGATATTTAACATGGAGCCATTGGAGGGGTTGGTTTCCTCAAGTCCCTTCCTGGCTCTAAAGTTTTTTGATTGCATATTTTCCTTTAGACCACAGACTATCTTGGGTCCCATGGGTGACCCCAATGGGAGTGGGGAGGGGTGACCCCCCTCCCGGTCAGTCTTGTCTTCCCTGTGCCCAGAGAGGCCCAGGTATCAGCTCTCTGTGCCTCAGGCCTCACGTGTGCCATGTGTGTGTTTTCCTGGAAGCTGCATATAGGACACTCATTGATGGGTAAGCCTGTGGTCTGGAGCGAGCAGTGAGATGGTAAACATCATGGAACAAGCAGCCCTTCAGGCTCTCAAGCTTGGCAGCATAATATGAAAATAATTCTTGGGAAGCTGGGGCCTGGTGGCAGCTGCTTCTCTTCAGCCTGCCTGCCAGGCCCTACCAGGGCTCGGGACAGATCGAGCTCCTGCCTGGGCATGCAGCAGCCAGTGCTGGTAGTTTTCCACTCTGGGAAACTGGAAAGTAAATTGGCATCCCTGTCCAGGAGATTGGTGGGTAGCGGAAGCGTCAAGAAACCACCAAGACGACTCAGCAGGCAAAATCAGGAGAGACTTCTTTGCTGCCGGGTCTCTGGCTTCCTTTGCTATTCTCTCCCTTTTCGTGCTTCTTTATATTTCATAATGCAGCATTCAGGGACAGATTGATGGGATCTGGTAAACAATGAAGTGGGTTTGGGGAGAGCAAGGGGGCCTGACATTTAGGACTTGGACCTACTTGGCAGTTCTGAGTCTTTGCTATTGGCTGGGATCCCTTCCACAGAAGGAGTTTACCAAAAATAGGCATATTCAATAGGAAAACCACACTGGTCCTGCTGAGAAGCGCCACGTTGGTTGCCCTGGGCCAAGGCTTATCCTGGTTCCAAAGACCCACTAGGATGAGAAAGGCCATCCAAGATCAGCTTGTCTATTTTCCTGTGCCCTTTCTCTGAGGCCCCTGGGAATACTGATTCACCAAGAAAGTTTGCCTAATGGCCGCTTTGCTGATTCCTGTCTCTGAATTCCCTATTCTCATCCTTACATTCCTTGGCTCCAACTTCTAGATCTCCAGACTCACCCCCATTGTCTGAAGAGGGTTTGTAGTACTTGTGATCCAGAGCCTTACTCTTGCATTGAGCTGGGGATCCTCATCAAAGCACAGAACCAGATTCCTGTTTTTTTTTTCCATCCTCTGTACCTCTCCTTACCAAAGCTGGGGATCCCTCCTTAGCACAGCTTGTTGGATAGTTATCCAGTGTCTACTCACTAAAATTCGTGCCAGAGCTTCTCTTCCTCTAGTGCAAATGCCCACAAAGCCATTAAAGAGCATCCTTGCTGCTCACTGTCCTCTGGAGATGGTTGTGAACTGGGAACCAGATGATGCTCACGCTGACAAACCTTGACCCTCGTCGGGGAGAGCACTGCCTGCTGATGGGCAGTTGAGCAGGGTATTTCTTCAGCAAATGTGTGCTGAGTACCCACTATGGCCAGGCACTTTGGGAGATCCTGGGCAGAGGAATGAATCGATTACAGCACCTGCCTGAAGAGTGCAACATGTGGTGAAGTTCACGGTCTCCATTCACCCGTCGTTGCATTCATCTGCCCATCTCTCTACCTTTTTCTTTACTTATTTATTTGCCAAGTGTGTGTTGAGCATCTAATGGGTGCTATGTGTTGGCAGTCACTGAGGAGTCACTATTCTCCAAATTGCTTGTGGTTTCAATAAGAAGGTAAACAATCACAGGAGAAACAGAAAATGTCTAGTGAAGGTTCTTACCTAAAAGAGCCCTCTCACCATCACTTTTACCCTCATATTACATTTTAGTGTTTTCCATTCTTTTGTCACACTACCTGAAATAGCAATAGCTAGTAATAGCTATTGTTGAATAGACAATTTGATTGCGTGTTTGATTATTGAAAATATATTGTCTTTTGTCTGTCTCTCCTACCAGAATGTAAGGTCCATGAGATAAATCATTTTATCTGTCTTGTTCACTACTGTGTCTTGAGAATAGTACCTGACACATAGCAGGAACTTTTTTGTTAAATAAATCCATGAAGAAAAAGATAGGTTGTAATAAAATACATAATGACTCGTACATCTGTTGCCTGTTTAAATGTCATTGACAGGGGATACCCATTACTAACTTCCCAGATCTTTGTTTTTAAGCCCTGTAATAATGAAAAACAGAAAACTCTTTTTTTCTCACTTTTTCAACAGATATTTATTGAGCACTCAGTTAATGCCAGAATAGAAATTGGAGAGACAACAGAGACAAAGATAGACAGGATCCATGCCCTCATGACACTTCCTGTAACGACCAAAATTAAACAAACATTATTTGTATTGCAAGTGGGAAAAGCCTCAAGAGGAAAACCAGTGCATTATAGGAGCATATAACATAGATTCCTAATTTACACAAGGGCTTAGAGGAATTCCCTGAGGGAGGGCTAGTCTGAGAGCTGCAGATGAGCGAGAGTCAGCAGGTAAAAGAAGGGAGAGGAAGAACACTCCAGGACAGCGGAGCATCATATGCAGAGAGACCCTGAGGCTGGAAGGTACTTTGTGCATTTATGAAGTTGAAATAAGACAGTGTGCTGGGATATAGAGAACAAAGATCTGGGCGTCTTTGACGCCCAGACATCTGAGACGTCGGCTGAGGCCTGATCACGTAGGCCCCATGGGTTACATTATCCTGAGAAGAATGGAAAGCTATTAGAAGGTTCATGTCAGGATAACGTTTTAGGAAGCGCACTTGGGCTGCTGTGTGGAGAAGAGACGATGGATGAACCAGGAGGAAGGGCTGGAAGGCATAGTAGTCCAGATGGGAGGTGGCGGAGGTTGGGCCCTGCCTAGGAGGAGTGGAGGAGAGAAAGAGCTGAACTCAAGAAATTCGCAGGAGATAGAATTTGTAGGATTTGCTGAAGGACTGGATGATTCTCAAAGGCCAGGTTTACTTGTCACCCCTTGATTCCTCCTAGCAGGAATAACATGTCACCTCTCATTCCTAAACTCCTCTTCGCCAAAAATTCCATATTGGTCTCCAGGCAGAGGTTCAGAGCCACCCGTCCTCACTCAGGGAGAGCCCTTCCAGTTCTTATCAATGTTGTTGGCACTCTGCTGTCCACACACAGTTGGCTTAAACCCTTTTGTGTAATGGAAGGATTGGAAGGGGTGAGGAGGGGGGAGCACACATATATTTAGCATTTTTTTCGTGAGGAGAAAGGAAGCCTCATCTCATTCTCCAGTTCCTCTAGTTATCAAAGTTGAGTGTGCGTCAGAGTCACCTGGAAGGCTGGTGAAAACATAGGTTGCTGGGCCCCACCCCCAGAGTGTCTGATTCAGTAGGTCTGGGGTGGGGACTGAGAATTTGCATTTCTGACAAGTTCCCAGCTGATGGTGATGCTGCTGGTCCTGGGAGCACACCGAGGATTGCACCTCTAACACAACGGTAGATAAGGAGAGCAAAGAGCCTTCAGGAAGGGAATTGTTACTCCTTTGACACCAAGTAGAGCACCCTAGGTGGATCTCTGTCTTTCTCTCTCTCTTAAATATGGAAAGTTCCTGTATGGGTTTAGTTAGAACACAAAATAGAAAGGAATCGTGAGCCCAGGAAATATAATTGAACTGAAATATTTCATAAAGGCAGCTGCAGCTGCAGCAGCTCTGTTAAAACTTTTTGGTTGCTGTTCCCAGGAAAAGCAGCGCCTTGATGGGAGAGCTATTTGCAACAATATCATGACTCACCCTGTGCGACCCTCTTTCTCCATTTCTGATTTACTTTAGATGTTCTGAGAAGCACAAGTTCTCATTATATTCATGGCCCAGTGTCTAGAGATGCATGATAGCCAGGAATGATCTATCACAGGGACTGAGCATGTGGATTTCTCTGGCTGCCCATCATGGCCCCAGAGAATCATCACATGTCCAGACTGGAAGGGACCTGAGAACAGTGGTTCCCAGGCCTGGCTGTACAACAGAGCCACCCGTCCTCACCTGTACACCTGGGAAACTTTAAAAATATGCAGGTTCCTGGGCTCAGCTTCAGATATACCAAAGAAAAATCTCTAAAAGAAGGCTCAGAAACATGTATTCTAGAACCTTCCCAAGCAATTCTAAAGCAATTGGTCCATGGACTGGCTTTTGGGAACCACTGCCTTAGAAAATGTCTAATCCAGCTCCCTTGCTTTCCACATGAGGAAACTGAGGCCCAAAGAGGGTGTGGAGTTTGCTCAGATTGCACATGGTGTAAGTGTTAGAGCCAGGAGTGGATTCGAAATCTTTGGATTTTCAGAGGTTGTATAGTTTAAAGAGGTCACAGTCTTTAGTGTCAGATTCTAAACTGAGTTATTATTTACTCAACGAATGGCCTTGCGGGGTTGTTTAAGCTCTTACTTGGAGAATGGGTGATTAGTGGAAACCATGAAATAATAAAGGAGAAAATACATATCACATTGCTTGACACTTGATAAATGCTTCTAAATGGGTGCTATTATTGCTGTATTTCGTCAAATTTAAGAAACTGCTGACTCTAAGATGCATCACTACTTTAGGTAACTTTAAGGAAAAAAAACCCATTAAACTATGACTTACTCCTTGCTTGTAATATGCAATCAGATTTCAGATACGTTAATGTGTGAAAAAAAAATGGGAAATACAGTACAGACCTTCCTCGACTTATAATGGAGTTACATCCCAACAAACTCATTGTAAGTTGAAAATATTGTTGAAAATGCATTTACTACACCTACCCTACCGAACACCATAGCTTAGCCTAGCCTACCTTAAACGTGCTCAGAACACTTACATTAGCCTATAGTTGGGCAAAATCATCTCACACAAAGCGTGTCTTATAGTAAGGGGTTGAATATCTCGTGTAGTTTATTGAACACTATACTGAAAGTGAAAGACAGAATGGTTGTATGAGCACAGAATGGTTATAAGTGTTTACCCTTGTGATCGTGTGGCTGACTGGGAGCTGTGGCTCGCTGCTGCTGCCCACCATCAGGAGAGAGTATCATACCACATATTGCTAGCCCAGGAAATGATCAAAATTCAAAATTCGAAGTACAGTTTCTACGGAATGCATATAGCTTTTGCACCATCGTAAAGTCGAACCATCACAAGTTAGGGATCATCTGTGCTCTACTTTTCTTTCCTCGACCCTGTGAAGATTATTATGTTACTAAATTAAATACTTAAACAGTAAATGCAAATTCCTGAAAAAGAAGCATACTTAGTGCGCCTGAGGAACAGCAAGGAGGCCAGTGTGGCTGATGGGGTGAGTGGCGTGGAGATGAGGTCCAAGAGCCCCAGGGGCAAGTTATGCAGGGCCCTGGAGACCATGTAAAGATTTTGAATTTTATTATGAGTGGGATGGGAAATTACTGGAGATCTATAAGCAGAAGAGTTACATGATCTGGCTTACATTTTAATAGATACATGGGGCAAGGTGGACAAAGGGAGACCAGTTATGAGATTACTGTTCCATTCCCGGTGCTAGAAGACAATGAGTTGGCTCAGAATGGTAACAGATTACGCAAGAAGTCTGCAGGATATGGGAATATTTTTAGGGGATTTTCTATCAGCTGATGGACTGGATATGGAGTATTAAAGGAGTCAAGGATGGACTCAAGATTTTTGGTTCGAGTAATTGGAAGAATGGAGTGGGCTAAAGTGGAAAGGACTAGAGGATAAGGTTTAGAGGGAGACTATATTTTACTCAACTTTATTCTTATGCCTAATTTATAGCTATCTCTAAGGTTTGCCTTCTTTTTCAATAAATATTTTTGAGCACCTATTCTCTCCCTGGATATGCATTGAGAAATAAAAATGAAAAAGATACAGTCCCTCCCTTTTTTTCCAAAAAGTTTGCCATCTGTAAGGGAGATAGGACTCACACACAAATAATTACAAAGCAGTATGTATCCAATGCTATAAAAGAGAATAAAAATGTCAGAAATAGAGGCACAAGAAATTTATTGGAATTGATACAATCCTTCCTCAAAAATGCTTGCTTTTTTTCATTCATTGCATTCGTTTCTTCATTCAAGTTCATTACATTGCAAAAGGAGAATGCTAGATAATATCTTAAGCTGGTCTTTCGACTTCAGGTAAACTGACCTTCTTGCTGTACTTCCCCATAATCAAGATACTCTCTCCTTAAGCTCACCTTTGTGCTTCCTGTTCCCTTTGCTTGAAGCATCTTCCCCTCAAAGAGTCAACTGGCTTGCTGTCTTCCTTCACTCAGGTCTCTGCTCAAAGTCACCTTATCTGAAAGGCCTTCCTGATCACTATACATAAAAGAACACCTAGTCCCTTTCCATAGTTTATTTTTTTCCACAGCATTTGCCATCTTCTCTCATATTGTATATTTATTTGTTTATTGTCTCTTTCCCTACACTAGCACATAAACTTTGTGACAAAAGGCCCTATGTCTGTTTTGTTTACTGCTGTATCCCCCTAGTGCTCAAAAAATCGTTGAGTGAATGAATTAATAAAAATAGGAATTTAAAAAGTCTATGGATTTGGAAAGCAATAAGCAAACAAGTAAATTATCCCGCTGGGGTGAGGTTGAAGATAGGACCGGATTCATGAACAAAGCTTTGGTTTCAGAAGGGAGGGAAGGTGCTGCAGAGCAGCTCTCTTACTAACCTGCAGTGCTTCACTCAGCAGCCTCGCATCTTGGGAGAAGCAGCTCGCATGAGGTCATTCTTTTGGTTAAGGCAGAGCAGGGGCAGTCTGGTGTATTGGGATGAACTTTGGATCAGGACTCAGAAATGTGATCTAAGTCAAACCCGTGCCACTTAATGGCTGTGGGACTTCAACCAGTTTCCTCATATATAATTTGGGAGTAATAGTACATGCCCTGCCTACCGCACAGGGTTGTTGTAAGGATGCAAAGAGGTACGCAATGGGACAGCACTTTGCAAATTGTGAAGAACTGTGTTTTAGGGGCCGAGGTGACAAATGGGGGCACTATGACGTGGACGATAGCCAAAGAAGCTAGGATTGACTGCCTTGGCCAGCCAGGCCCCGTCTGCAGGAGGTCCCTGAGGGAGATATACACACAGAGGACAGTGGCAAAAGGAAAGCAAAATTCTACTTTTAATAAAATGTAGCTGGGCTTGTGTCTCAAATGCCAATGCAAGTGCTCTGGTAAACTGGACTGAGGCATGCAGCATGTGGGATAAATGCCTCCAGAAGCCTCTCCTTGCCCATTAAATCACTGGTACGGAGGACTACAACACTTAGCACACCCAACAACATGTAGGATAAACACTGAGAAGTGGAGCCAGAGCAGGCTGTGCGTCAGGGTATGGCCTCTGCTGCATAATGGGATGGAGCAGAAGAGGGCCGAGCCCAGTGCGTGATTTTGAAATGTACATTGACCTCACTCATTGGTAATTTTGGCCTCATTGGTATCCAGTGTTAGTATTTCCACATCCTTACTCCTCCCTTCAATTTCACATTCCAGAGAGTTCAGAATTTGAGAATTTGGTGCTTCATTCCCAAACAGTCCAGATTTGCATTTAAAATTTAAGCAAAATGATTATCTGCAGAACCTACCACCTCACATGGAGAAATTATACATTTGACAAGAATAGGCAAAATGAAACCAAATACCCATGTCCATCTCTTGATTCAAATCTGACTTGGAAAATGTAGTGGACAGGGACATGGAAGTGTTTCAGTTGGGTATATGGCCATGTTTCTTGCCAAAGCTGCGTTTACATGGTTTTGCTTAATCATACTGTTTCTGGAAGTATCAGCTGGTCCTTGGCCTGGAGTCATCCTTCTGTGTCCTAGGGTCAGACAAGAATCCAGGAGATTTAGTTGGTATGATACAGGCAGGAAGGCCTCTTGTCTTCAGTTCATCATGGTTGCAGTGGATAACCTCATTCTCCAAGCCCATGATGTTCCTTAAAGACAGTGGTTCTGCTGTTTCTGTGCCAAGCTTGGGCACTATGCTCACATGAAACCATTTTCCCTTTGATGTTTTGCTGCCTCTGCAGGGCACTTCCAGGAAATGGGGCTTTGTCCTGTTAGTGCTGTAATTTGACTTCCTCTGACCGTTCCAAGCCTAGAGAAATCTCACCTTTCTTCCTGCCACCTCTACTCCATCCTACAGTCTCTTAACAAGGGCAGGCTTTCCAGGAAGCCATTTGTCTTCAAGCAGTTTCTTGTTGCTGCCCTGTAAACGTGAACCTCCCATGGGGTGAAGTAACATGAAGACCTGGCTTCCTGCTTTGAAAAGGGGAGTGAAAATATACAAATAAAAATCTCAGTGTATTATCCTGCCTCAGAGGTTACTTTTTCAAAAAGTATAATTTGACGTATAATTGACATACAGTAAAATGCACAATTTGATCTGTTCTGACATATGTATAAACCCATGAAATCATCACCATAATCGAGATAATGACCATATCCATCACCACCAGAAGCTTTTTCGTGCCCCGTTGTAATTCCTCCCACCCACTCCTCCCTTCCCCAGGAAACCACTGATCTGCTTTCTGTCACTACAGATTGACTTGTTTTCATTTTCTAGAATAATATATAAATGGAAGCATACATTATGTACTCTTTCCATCCAACTTCTTTCACTCAGTGTAACTATTTTGAAATCTATCCGTGTTGGAACATGTATCAATAGATCATTCTTTTTTATCACTGAGTAGCAGAGATGGGAGTGAGGAGCCTAGGGTGCAAAATGCAAGGTGATCCTCGCTCTCAGGATCGTGCAAAGGCAGCACTGGCACTTCCATAACCCTGGGAGCGAGCGCCTCCTTGCATTTGGCACTCTAGGCTCCTCACTTGCTTCATTCTAATCCCCATCCTGCTCTGTAGTATTCCATTGTATAGATGTATCAGAATTTGTTTATCCATTTGCCTGTTGATGGACATATGATTGTTTTCCAATTTGGGTTGTGTACAACAATTAAAGGTGTTATGAACACTCATAAGTCTTTGTATGGACAGACACTTTTATTTCTTCTGGGTAAATACCTAGGAGTAGAATGGTTGCATAATATGATAGGTGTACGTTATGTGTGGGTCTACTTCTGGGTTTTTCCTGTTTCACTGATGTATTTGTCTATCTTTACATCAATATCACACTGTCTTGATTACCGTAGCTTTATAATAAATCTTAAAATCTGATGTAAGTCTGCCTTCTTTGATCTTCTTTTTCAAAGTTGTTTTGGCTATTCTGAGATCTTTGCATTTCCATATGAATTTTAGAATCATTTTGTTTAAACAAAAATGCTTGCTAAGACTGGGTAGTATAGACATGTTGATAGTATTAAGTTTTTGACCCATGAACATTGTATATATCTCCATTTATTTAGATCTTTAATTTCTCTCAGCAATGTTGAGTAGTTTTCAGTGTACATGTCTTTCACATCTTTTGTCATGTTTATCCCTAAGTATTTTATAATTTTTTGTACTACTATAACTTGTAACTGTTCACTGCTAGTACATAGAAATCCAACTGATTGTTGTATACTACTAAACTCATTTATTAGTTCTAGTAGTAGCTTTTTTGTAGACTCCATCTCATTTTTTTATATAACTGATCATATTATCTGCAATCAAAGACAGTTTTACTTCTTTCTTTCCAATCTAGGTGCTTTTTATTATTTTTTTCCCTTGCCTTATTGCTCTATCTGGAAATTCCAACATAATGGGTTTTTTTTTATTGAGGTATAATTGACATATAATATTGTATTAGTTTCAGGTGTACAACATAATGTTTCTTTATTTGTATATGTTGTGAAACAATCACCATAATAAGTCTAGTTAACATCCGTCACCGTACATAGTTAAAAATTTTTTTTCTTGTGATGAGAACTTTTAAGATCTACTCTCTTAGCTTTCAAATATGCGATAGAGTATTATTAACTATAATCACCATATTGTACATTACATCCTCATGACTTATTTATTTTATAACTGGAAGTTTGTACCTTTTGACTCCCTTCACCCATTTCGCCCGCCCCACACCCCCTGCCTCTGACAACCACCAATCTGTTCTCTATACCTATAAGCTTGGTTTTTTTTGTTTTTTAGATTTCACGTGTAAGTTAGATCACACTGTATTCATCCTTCTCTGTCTGTCTTATTTCACTTAGCATAATGCCCTCAAGGTCTATCCATGTTGTTGCAAATGGCAAGATTTCATTCTTTTTTATGGCTGGATAATCTTCCATTATCCACATTTTCTTTATCCTTTCATCCATCGATGGACACTTAAGTTGTTTCCATATCTCGGCTGTTGTAAATAATGCTGCAATGAACATGGAGGTGCATATATCTTTTTGAGTTGGTGTTTTGTTTTCTTTGGATAAATACCCAGAAGTGGAATTGCTGGATCACATGGTAATTCTATTTTTAGTTTTTTGAGGGAACTCCACACTGTTTTTCATAGTGGCTGCACCAATTTACCTTCCCACCAACAGTGCATAAGAGTTCCCTTTTCTCCAAATCCTCACCAACACTTATTATCTTTTGTCTTTTTGATAATAGCCATTCTAACAGTTGTGAGGTGATATCCCATTGTGGTTTTGATTTGCATTTGAGCATCTTTTCATGTACCTATTGGCCATTTGTATGTCTTCTTTGGAAAGAAGTTAGTTGAAATCTCCAAGGATAATTATGGATTTGTCCATTTTTTTTGTAATTGTGTTTTTGCTTCATTTGTTGTGAAGCTCTGTTATTAGGTGCATAGATATTTAGGACTGTCATGAGTTCTGGATGAACTCAACTTTTTCTCATTGTGAAATATCATCTTTATTCTTTGTCTTGAAATTTTTTGTCTGGTAGTAATATAACCACTCCAGCTTTCTTTTGGTTAAGTTTTTGTTGTATATCTTTTTCCATTCTTTTACGTGTAACTTACCTGTGTTTTTATATTTAAAGTATGTTTCTGATAGGCAATATATAGTTTAAACATTTTTTAAAAATCCAATCTGATAATCTCTACTTTCTAATTAGGGTATTTAGACCATTTATATTTAATGGGAGTATTTATATGGTTAATTTAAGGTCTGTATTTTTGCTATTTGTTTTCTGTTTGTCCTATGTTCTTTATTTCCTTTTTTTCTGCCTTCTTTTCAATTAATTGAATTTTTATGATTCCATTTTATTTCTTCTTAACTTATTAGCTATAAGCTCTTTTAAAATATTATTTTAGTGCTTGCTTTATGGTTTATAGTGTACATCTTTAACTAAATAAAGTTTATGTTCAAGTGATATTGTATCATTCATATAGAATATAAGAAACTTTCAATAGGATGATGTCCAGTTTTCCCCTTTAAGTCTTTATGCTATTACTGTCATGCATTTAACTTTTGTATATGTTGTAAACCCCACAATATATTGTTATAACTTTTGTTTAGTCAGTTACCACTTAAAGAAATAGAAATAAGATGAAGAATCCTTTTATGTATTTACTATGTAATTACCATTTTGAATAGGAAATTTGCTGTCATTTTTATCTTTGGTCTTCTGTTCATAATGTGTCCTTTTTCTCTGGCTCCTTTAAAACTTTTCTCTTTATCACCTGTTGTAAGCAAATGGATTATGATGTGCTGCAGTGTAGTTTTCTTTATATTTCTTGAGCTTTAGGTCGTTGGATTTCTTGGATTTATAAGTTTCACCAAATTTGAAAAAATTTCCACCATCTTATATTCAAAATTTTTTCTGTCTTTCTCCTTCCTCTTCAAAGAATCCACTTATATGTACATTAGGATGTTTGAAGTTGTTCCACAACTCACTGATGTTCTACTTTTTATTGATTGATTAATTGATTGATTGATTCTCTTTTCTGTCATTGTTTCATTTTGGATAGTTTCTACTGCTGTCTTTAAATTCATTAATCTTTTCTTCAATGTGTAATCTGCCTTTAATCCCATCCAATGCATTTTATCTCACGCATTCAAGTTTTACCTCTAGAAATTTTATTTATTTTTTTTTTATATTGTCTATAACTCTCCTTATATTTTTAAACACATGCAATACAGTTATAACTGTTTTAATGTTTTCTTTTCCAATTCTAACTTCTATATTAGTTTGGAATCGGTTTCAACTGATTGATATTTTTTTCTCATTATAGGTTCTATTTCCCTGCTTGTCTACATGCCTCATATTTTTTTTTATTGCATGGGACATATTTATACTAAAAAATTATTCGTTGTTTATCTGAAATTTAAATTTAGCTAGGAATCCTGTGTTTTATCTGGCAACCATATGTCCTGAGAGCTCTAGTTCCCCTGATCTCTCCAGACTCTTATCTTTGTCTCCTTAACTCAGGGAATCCTCCAGCCTCTGCCTGAGTTCTCACTCGCTGTGCTGCAGTCTGAGCACTCTCTCATGGCGGTAAGCTGGTGCAATCATAGGGCTCATCTTCTTTGTTTCCTGTCTCTCAGGGATTGCTGTCTTTTGTTGTCTGATATTCATTATATTGAAACGCAATTTTTCATGCACTTTGTCCATTTTTTGTTGTTTTACTCAAGAGAGTAAATCTGGTCTCTGTTACTCTATCTTGGTTGGAAAGTGGAAGTCCATCTCCAGAGGTTATTATTTTTAGCCAGAGGCCAAAACATGGTGCTGATGGGAGCCAAAGCTGTGTTCAATCCTATTGTAGGAGAGTTTGTTGGCTTTGCTCCATAGTTTTATGCAATCAGCTACCTAGAAAAAAAGAATGCTATGGATCATAAAGGGTATATGGTGATTATGAGGATGACCACCACTGTTGGGAAACTGATTAGAAGTGCATGCCTGCTAATAAGGGAATGGGGATAGGCCACGAGGATATTACCAAATAAAGGATAAACCAGCACCTTGTATTATGTTACATTACGTTACAGTATCTGTCAGAGTTTGGTCCAAAAGATAGATTTGGCTGAGGGTCAATGCTTGGATGATTCATTGGTAATAAGTTTGGAGGTTGGGCCAGGAAAAAAAGGCGGAGAGAGTCAGGTTAATCAAACTGGGGTCATAGAGGGACTTAGAAAGATTAAGTCCTCTTCTTTCTTGCCAATAATCAATTACATTCTTCATGAGGGTCTCTGGAAATAAAAGTAAAAACATTTCATCTCTTTACTCTTTGCTTTCTCTTGGTCCAGCCATATGCCGCTATCCTCTGGGCATGTCAGGAGGCCACATTCCAGATGAGGACATCACAGCTTCCAGTCAGTGGTCAGAATCCACAGCTGCCAAATATGGAAGGTAAGGATGGACATCCCAAGAAAGCCTGAGTTCTGGGTTGGACAGGTTTCCCGACTCAAGGAGCTAGGGAAGAAGGGTGGTACCTGGTAGGAGCTGGTGGGAATGAAGGAAAGACATCAAGTGGGCCTGTCTATGTTTTCAGGGAGAGAATTCAGGGCCTGGCAGCATGTGGTGGTCTAGCAACCTCGTTCCAACCACAGAGGCCCTACAACCACACCACTCACAGCAAATGGGTTCATTGATGTGCGGTGAATTTGTTTTACTTTACCTTCTCACTGCGAGCTACCACAGGAAGTGGACTACAGTGGTAGATTTGGGAAGATGTGGATTATGTAGGACACTGGGAGTTGGAAACTCAGTCCTTTTCTCAGGTGGTTTCTGTGAAACATCACTCACAGTGCAAAGCATCAGGCCTTAAACAGCCATTGAAACCTCCAACAAGTTCTTCCCTTCTCTCAAACATACCTCCCATAGAAGAGCCAGCCTCATCCACAAACAGAATATAGGGGCTCCTTGTGGTCTAATACAAGGGGTCCTCTAAAGCAATAAACGTCTTTGTCAAAAACTACTCTGCTTGTTAGGGCCTAATCCTCCTCCTGGAATCTAATTCTTTTGGTGTAAAGTACTGATTTCTGTTAAAATGGAATCACCCCTAAGAAAAGCAACACTAGTAAACCTCCATAATTTCTGTGTCAGTGTGTGACAGATTAGAGTGATGGTTGGTGGGGTTGGAAGGGAGCAACAATGAGTAGGTGACGTCTGTGAGAAAAGGCGCATTCAAGGGAGGAGGGAAAGTGGTAAGAGGTTCCTGAAATAAACCTTATACTGATTTCACAATTTTCTTCACTGGTAGTTCAGCCTGGAGGTAATAAAATGAAACCAGATTATTTACTATTTCCCTGGCATTCTCTTACCCCTCACTCTCAACATGGGTTTCCATGGCTTTTTGCTGGGCTGCCAGGCCCATCTTGCTGGTTAACATTCCACTGCGTTACATAACCCACTCTGGAGATCTTATGATCCCTCCCTCCCCACTCCTATAACTTGATATCCAGGCAAGGAGTGGCTAGCCTTGTTACGCTGAGACCGAAAGTGGGAGGGGGGTGGTAAAATGACTCAATGGGGGAGTAGAGGGTAGAAAGGGTTTCAGTGCACGGGACCTCCCTTGAGATCTCTAAATTAAGATGGGAAATAAAGGCTACATATGAGTTGAAGGCTTCTAACTCCCTGGTGGTGACTGTTTTTCTAAATTTCATGGTGCTCCAGGGAGAGGGAACTGACCACAAGTGGGTACTGTGGTGGCAGTCAGAGTGGTGGGGAAAACCCCAAGAGTCCGTCTGGATGGGACTCCCAGCCTGCTCTCTCTCCTCAGGACAGGGTAGCTGCTTGCTGTGGATTGGTAAATAACTCTGTGGTTTCATGGTTCCTCCCTCTCTCCCCAACCGTCGTCTTTCAAGGCTGGATTCAGAAGAAGGGGATGGAGCCTGGTGTCCTGAGATTCCAGTGGAACCCGATGACCTGAAGGAGTTTCTGCAGATTGACTTGCACACCCTGCACTTTATCACTCTGGTGGGGACCCAGGGGCGCCATGCAGGGGGCCATGGTATTGAGTTTGCCCCCAAGTACAAGATCAATTACAGTCGGGATGGCACTCGCTGGATCTCTTGGCGGAACCGGCATGGAAAACAGGTAGGAAGAAGAGACATCTAGACCCTGGGATGTCCAGGACCATAATTTGACTTGGGCTAGAAGAGGAAGTATACATGTTGTATAGGTACATGTATCCACAGACCTGGCATGCCCTTGTAAATGTGTGACCCAAGATGAGGGAGGGTGTATAGAGAGGAATATTAAGGCTACTGAGAAAGCTGAGTGGATATATTCTGCTCCTTGAATTGAAAAGAGAGGGTCCATCAAAGGGGGGATGACTTAGGGGGTGAAGAAAAGTCAACATGACTTCATAGCATCTCCTCACTCTTTCTCTTCTCTCTCTTCAGGTGCTGGATGGAAATAGTAACCCCTATGACATTTTCCTAAAGGACTTGGAGCCACCCATTGTGGCCAGATTTGTCCGCTTCATTCCGGTCACTGACCACTCCATGAATGTGTGCATGAGAGTGGAGCTTTATGGCTGTGTCTGGCTAGGTAGGTCTCGAGAGAGAGATCTTACAGACCTTATTAAAAACTCCAACCCCTGGGAAATAAAGGCAATCAAATCAGAGAGGGATGGGATTACTAATCACCAAGAAGTGATTCCCTCTTGGTTAAAGAAAGGAATATTGTTCATCCACCCAGTACTTGGAGTAATGCATTCAGAGACACTTTGCTGACTGCCACTGAGGAGTGCTCCTCAGCAGTGCTCGCTGTGTGTCCAGATTGAGTCCTGGGTGGCCACACTGCACAAGATTGCACCCTTGAGGCCTCAGGTAGCTCTCTGGGATGGTTGGTCTGAGCAGCAGGCTCATCTCCTTTCCAAAGGCACTGACACATCTGTGTTTCTTTTGACAGATGGCTTGGTGTCTTACAACGCTCCAGCTGGACAGCAGTTTGTACTCCCTGGAGGCTCCATCATTTATCTAAATGATTCTGTCTATGATGGAGCCGTTGGGTACAGGTAAATTCTGGGAAAATTGGTCATCAGAATGGGAAATGGCCACTAGAACAGAATAATATTTTATCATGGCTTGGGATCGATACTCAATCAACCAACCAACCAGCGTTTATTTAGACCCTGAGATTTGTGAGATAATTCAATGTAAATTACCATTGTAAGATAATTCAATGAAGTAAAACATGTAATCTTTATTTGCAAGAAACTTAGAGCCTGGTTTGGGAAGACAAAGTAATCACAACGAAAACAATAAATTACACAAAGCAAGGGTTAAACTTTGTGGTATGGACCTAAGTATGGTAGCCATATTTTTTGACCCTCAAAAGAGGACATGTCATCTGACACAAATAGTGGCCTACTTATGGAGACAAAGGACCAAAAGAATTGAAGTTATAAGTATAGTAAATTGGGTGGATCAAGAAGTTCAGGAAGAATGAACCCCATAAATATAAATGCTGTAGAAATTGTGAAAAGGAAACTAGTAAGACTTACAATAGACAAGGAAAGTTTCTAGGATGAGATGATATTTGGAGCAGAGGAGGTAGGTAGAAGGGGACAGAGGAAAGGAAGCAGGGCCGAGGACAAGAATGACTTGACTATAGCAGAAGCTAGAGCTGGGAACGGCAGAATGACCAATGGCTAGACGTGAAATGGACCAATGGAGGGCCATGGTGGAGAAGTATGTTCAGATACAGTAGAAGTTTAGGTTTGGATCAGAGATGTCCCCACCCATCCCACTTCACTCCAAGCCTTGTCATTCTTCTTCTACCCACTTCAACAATTTTCTCTCTCTTAGCTTGACCTTTGTCTGCAGAGATTGAGCCTGGCAGAGAGGTCAGTCCATAGTAAATCCAGACTAGATGATGCAGGTTGCTAGTGGCTGAGAAAGAGAGATTAGTGAGTCTCAGGTATAGGAGTGTGGAATGACAGTACTTCCAATGGTTTAGATGTGAAGAGCAAACTATTGCCCCCCAGCTGCCATTCCCTGGTGAAGATCTGACTCATCCAGTGTTCTATTCCTAGTCACTTCCTTTCCATCTACTTAGTCACTGTTCTTCCCCATTTGCTTAAACTGTCATGGCATTATTTCACTCAGCCCCGCCCCAACCAGCGTATACTCAAGGAATAGAAGAAATTAGAGATTGATTGAATAAATCTTTGTTAATCAACCGTTATTGTGTGCAAGGAATTTGACTAGACATGGTAGGTATTCAAATATAGTGAAGTCATTGATCCTACCGTTAAGAAGCTCACAGTTAGGAATGGGGGCTACAATAGGATATAAATTACTATGACATAAGCATCAAGTAAGAGATATAGTGTGCGTGCTCTGGGGTTCCAAAGAAAGAGTAAGCTATATTAGGAAAGCACAGCATTGGGAGTGGAAACACCCGGATTCATGTAATAAAAGTTACTTCTGTTTGCTGTGAGTCTTAGGTGATAAAATGTATAAGAAAAGCATTTTGTAAAGGTAAAGCATTATATACATGTAAGTTATTATCTGATTGGAGGACCAATAAAGACATGATGGAATAGATGAAATTGGAAATGGGCCCCAAAAGATGGGTAGAACTTTCACAGGCAAAGAATCTTGAAATGACATTTTAGGCGGAGGGACTACCATGAGGACAAAAGAATCACAGTTGTAAAGTTTAGGGGAATGTCTGGGAAAGAGCAACAATTTAGTTAACCATGGGCCATGTTTATGTAGCAAAGCAGTAGATGAGAAGCATAACAGGGCAGATTATGTCATATTTTGGAAGAAATTGAATGTCAGAGCCAGGAGGAAGAGGAGGAGGAGGAGGAGGAGGAGGAGTTTTTCTTCTTTACCAACATAATGAGTCATTGAAGATTTTTAAAACTGGGAAAGGACATGATTGGAACTGTGCTTTAGACAGGTTAATCGAGCAGCATGTATAGTTTAGATTTGAGTGGAAAGAGGAGGTAGTGAGGGACATTTTCTAATTCCGAATTCTGTCAGATGAAAAGAATTAAGGACCAAGGCCATAATGGTGACTGTGGGAATGGGAAAGAGGAGGAGACATTCATTTAGGGAACATTTGCAATCTGATTGGATGTAGGGAGCTAGATGAAACGTAATAGTCCAGATGACTGAAACAATGGAGAGGACATTTATTCATTCAACAAATGTATTTTGAGTTCTTACTATGCACCAGGTACTTTCAGTGCAGATGAAAGAGAAATATAATTGACAGAAGTGGGAAACTCAGGTGAAAGATTTAGTTTAGAAAGAGATGGTGATGGTTTTGTCTGGCATATAAGTTTAAGGGACTGACAGGACATTCAAATGGAGAAATAAGGCAGGTAGCTGGAAGTATAGCTCTGAACCCCAGAGGAGAGATCAAAAATAGTTACAGGGATATAGATACAGCCAGCTTCCACTTAATTGAGACAATGAGATATCCAGTAGGGGTGTGGCTGAGTGATGAGATACAAGCCGCCTAATTCAGAGTCTCAGGAAACAGTCATAGTAGCAAAAGTGCTTTTTTAATTAAAAAAATTCTAAAAGTAGTATATGCATGTTGTAGTAATTCTAGCAATTCTGAAGAATATGAAGTAAACAGGAAAAGTTTCTTTCCTTATCTCTTCCCCCCTTGATTTAATTTTGATTAAGGAGAAACTGAATAAGCATTCTGTTTAATTTATATTGCTTTTCATAAGATTTTTATGGGGCTTTATATTTCTGGGGACAATAGGAAATATATTTATTGCAAGTAAACTTATGTTCTCCTAGCCTTCTGATCTGTAGAGAGAAGAAAAAGATGGCAAAACCTTGGAAGGGAGATCCAGGCTCTGGTCACTGTGGATAAGGCCAGTCAAATTTTTAATTTGCCAAACATTTTTCAGTGAACAATATATTTAAAAGTGTATCTGTAAGGCTGGCATAATCACTGTTAATCATTTTTTGTAATTCACAAATTTTACATATCGTTAGTCTGGCTGTAACCCCAAGGGTCACATACATTCTTGCTTGAGGGTGAGTAGCCCGATCTCCTCATTTGGGAGACTCCTGACATATCTTCCAGAGCTTGAGATGCAGAGCTTGAGAGGGACGTTCTATATGATAGGTTCTTGCTCTGTCTTTCCATGAAAAGAAGGAAGACCTCTTTACATTCTTAAAATAGTCAAATTGACATAAATACGAATATATCCCGTCTAGCAGTCAGGCATCTGGCCAACTCAACCATTCAAAACAGAGGCTTACACTCCGAAGTGGAAAGCCTGCCAAGCTGGAAAACAAAACTAAACCCAATGGCTGAGACCCTCGTGTAATCCATGCATTCTATTTCATGAGTCTAGTATTCTACAAATGTAATTAAAATTAAATATAAATTAGTATTTAAACTTGGCAAAGATTACTTTTTTTTTTTTTCCCCTTTAGTTTGATTTCAAATTGGGTTGTTGGAGATGTAGGGTAGAAGAGGGCATGACTGGCTTCTCTGAAACTGATTCACTGAACAATGACAACATACAGTCATAAAAGTTTCCAACAACCTCCGGGGCCATTTATTTAGTGATGGGAAAGTGCTACTATCTACTGTAATGTTCATTCAATGCATTCATTCATTCACTCATTTACTCATTAACGTATCCATTAATCAAATGCATTTTGATAATATTGAGCCATTATAGAAAGACTTATTATATTCTGTATATAAGAATAGGTAAGGATACAAGGAATTATAGAAAGCTTTTCGTATAAAATGATAAAATTTTGTTTAAAAATTTCGCTACTAAAGGAGTAAGCATGAAATATTTTGTGAAATCCATTTATGTGAAATTCTTAGCTCTCCACTGGTGTGGGAGAAATGAGTCAATGATATAAAATGTATTGGATTTTTCATAATCCTTCAACCTCCAAGATAATCAGCCCTTACTAAACCCGGGGTGAAAAAACATTGTTTCAGCTCTTCTGTGAATGTGTAATTAACTCCAGGTTCCTCTCTCCCTTTCCCTTCTCCTCTCCTGGCCTGAGCAGCATGACTGAAGGGCTGGGTCAGTTGACAGATGGGGTGTCTGGCCTGGATGATTTCACCCAGACCCATGAATACCACGTGTGGCCCGGTTATGACTACGTAGGCTGGAGGAATGAGAGTGCCACCAATGGTTACATCGAGATCATGTTTGAATTTGACCGCATCAGGAATTTCACTACAATGAAGGTCAGTGGAGTTAGGTGTGGTAGAACTTCTTCAAGGAGGTCAAAATCATGGTGTGATAGAGACAAGACATGATAGAAAGAACGCTGGGGCGATACCAGCAGAACTGTATTCACGTACATAATCTGCTCCTAGTTAGCTACGTGCATTTCACAAGTAACTTCATCTTTCTGGGTTTGTTTCTTCATTTGTGAATAAGGGTGTTAGACTAGGTCATTGGTTCTCATTGTTTCTGTTGTTTCAATACCAGAGTGGATACATTAGGCACAGTGGGCAGTGTCTAGGGCTCTTGAAAATGTTTTAACTTTTACTGTCAAAATAAAAATGAAATTTTAGGGTCAAAAATTATTTTCATGTGTTTAACAATACAGGTGTAAAATGTAATTTTTAATATATTTATATGGAAGGAGGGCTCTGCAAAGACAAAAGTGACTAGAGTCCAGGGAGGTCATTTCATGGCCCTGCCCACCACTCCCCAAGGAGAGGACATACTTATATCAGTAAAGGTGGCTCACTGAAACTCTGATTCTCAACGGAAGAGGAAAGGACTCTGTATCTTTTCCCATCTCTAGAGTTTCCTCCACTCTCGCAGCACTGAAAAATCGTGATAGAAGATTCCATACTTCTTCTGTCCCCAGAGTTCTTTGTTTCCTTATCTATTGTAACAGCACATCTATTGTCATCTATCTATGTGTCTGGTCTCTTACTAGATTTCAAACTCCTCTAAGGTAGGAGGACTTTGACTCTGCTTTCTGATCTCTATACCTGAGTGCTTGGCACTTAAATTGTGCTGGCTCAATAAACATTTGTAAGTGAACAAATGATATCCTTTATTGCCTACTCTAACCATTTACAGTTATAAATATCTCTGCCACTTTGCGTAGAAGGAAGAGGAGAAATGATGAACAGAAATAGGACACTGGCAAATAGTTTTTTCTTAACCATAAACAGAAACTTGAAGGAGAGGCTGAGGCCAGGGAGGAGGAACTGCTGTTACTCGTGGCTGGGCCAACATCAGAATTCCAGCTCTCAGGCTCAGGGCTTCAGTCTGTGTTCTCTGTGGGATCTCAGTGACTCTTTGTGCAGTGAGAGGAGTTGGTTACCCAATAAGTGAGATTCAAGGCTGGGAGTGGGGTAGGGTGGGTTTAACCCAGGTCTGATGTAAAGCCTAAAATGTAAATTATTAGATTTTTTTGTGGGTGTGGCTAAAATACCATCACCTAAAACTCTGTATTAGAATGCAAGTATTTTACCTGCCGGAGAGTAAGACATTAAATAATTAATGTCTTAAATGCAATAGCAGAAGTTATTTTGTCAGTTTATTGGCACAGAGTGGTTAGAAGAGAAGGGAAATTTTGTTGAGTGGTTGGATGGAAGCTGAAAGGCTGGGAAAGGTGCAGCCTGGGCGTGTGCTGGATCACGGCACCTGCAGACACTGAGAAGAGCCGGGGGAGGGGGTTACGGTCTGAGTTCCATTTTCTCTGAGGTAGGCCCTCCCAGGAGAGCCCAACATTGACTGAGGGGTGAGGACATCTCTTTTAATAAAATGGTGAGTTTCCTGGTACTTAGCTCAAATGATTATTTTTCTTTTCCCTTACTCAATCCCAAGTATGTTTCAGAGAGAAAGGAATGGAAGGGAAGAAAAGTCCTTGCAAAAAGTGACCAGATTGGATGCTAAACCTGAATTCTAAGCTTGAGGAAAACTGGGATTTAAGGATAGAGAGGAAAGTCCCTTTGTTGAATGTAAGAAAGAGACCCCAGGAGCTTTTGTGGTTTACATATAACACCTGCAGGTTTATGAAGGAGCATGAGAGGACGCCAGTATAAGCCTCAAGAAAGAGAATAGGCAAGTGAATTTGACCTCACACGTGGATCCCTGTTTATCTGTTATTTTTCCCCATCAGTAGTTGGGTGCAGAATATTAATGACCAACAAATTGGTGACTCTGCCTCTATTTACACTCAGTTCTCAGCTTCAGTGTTTGTTTCCTAAATTCATTCATTCTTCTATCTTTGTTTTTAATTTAGCAACAGTATTTGGAGTGTATATAGCATGAAGCTAGGTTCTGGGAGTAAACAGTTGAATAAGAATTCGCCCCTACCTTGGGACAATTCGCAGTTCAGCGGGAGAAGACAATATTTATTTGCAAAAGGAGGTGTGTAGGATGATATGGAGACCCAGAAGAAGGAAAACTGTTTTATCATTAAAGATTCCTAGTAAAGCAGATTTGTTATTCTTGGCACAAACTTAGGGTCAAAAAGACAGTGTATGTCTATAATATTACTCCTACATGTTAATATGATAATATCTCCTAAGTGAATTAATAGCCATTAGTTAAATGAATAAACATTTAAGATGAGAACAGAGGGATCAACACATGCCCAGTCTGCCAGTGTATTGTTCAAGGATGGCTCTTTGGTAATTGTAAAACATACGGGTGTGCAACATATTATTCTTCATAGTTTTTTGGTGAGGGAGGAGGGAAATATGAATGGTAACAAAACTATGCTTCAAGAGAAAATTTATTGTATTGTTGAATAATGTATATATCCATATGCACCTATGAACATGTATATCAATTTATTATATACCAGTGGAAGAATTTCTAGTCCCACAAATAATAAAATGTATTTTAAACTCACCATAGAGGTAGAATATTTAGTCAGTAGGCTTTGATCTTCCTGAGTCTCTAGCAGCTCCTATTTAAGTAGTTTATCACAGGTCAAAATTATTCAAAAGCATATTCTGCAATGAGAATGTTCCAGAACCTCTCAAGGTCACACAGATCTCTAGTATATTTTAATTTTTCTGAAACAAATAAAAAGTAAAAGATGACTTTCATGTCACTGATGTCTTCTAGGGGTAGTTTTTGTTTGCTAGGCAAATTACTGCCCATTCCCCGCCCCCCGAAGTATAGTTAAAATATACCATGAAAATATATTAATGCATTTAAAAAATGTATTCTATTTACTAAATAAATATGTAAGTCCACAGGAGAATGAAATCCTATGCTATTTATTTGCATTCCAGGAGAATTCTCAAAACATCTGTAGGAGAGATTATTACCTTCCCCACAGGCTACTTATCCAACACTTTGCAGATTTCAAAATATCTGAAAATTCTATTGAAGCTGTAGATGGTATTTCTTTGATTTTGTTCTTAGCCTTGCTCCATTGACTTGTGTTCAATAAACTGGAACTAATTCATCCCAAGGAAGGCATTAACATATGTTTTCATCATTAAAACATTTAGAGGAAAATCCAAATGGAAAAGTTAAGGTGATTTGCTCCCTTCCCATGTGGCATGGTATGTGGAATGAGCACTGGACTAGGAGTCTAACGTTCTAGACTCAGTTCTGTTGTTGACTGACCACAGGTAAGTCAAACCTCTCTGAGCACCAGCTTCCTCATTAGTAAATAGAGAGTTGGACTAGATGATTTTTAAAGTCTCCAGTTGCTCTAATATTCTATGATTGTAGTCTTTTTTTGGTGAGGAAGACCAGCTCTGAGCTAACATTTGTCGCCAATCTTACTCTTTTTGCTTGAGGCAGATTGTCCCTGAGCTAACATCTGTGCCAATCTTCCTCTATTTTGTATGTGGGACACCACCACAGCATGGCTTGATGAGCAATGTGTAGATCTGTGCCCAGGATCCGACCTGCCAACCTTGGGCCACCAAAGTAGAGTGCTTGAACTCAACCACTACTCCACCGGGCTGGCCCCTGATTCTATTCTTTTAGAGTATCTCTGGTCTGTTTCTTCAGTCATTAAATTTCTATAATCATTGTTGCTTCTTCCTCAGTTAAAAATAAATTCTGAATCCTGTAATCCTGTATTGACTATCCAGAAATCAGGGGAGGGTAGTGAAGACAGTTAAAAGATTACAATTCAGGACCTAGGCAAGACATTAAAATGGAACAGCAAATATATTCTGAGAATGACAGTGATGCTTTTCCAACCTATGAAGACTGTAAATTCAGGAGATAGTGACCAGCAAAGCTCCATTTTCCATGTAACACTGAGCCAGAGGAAATGTTAGTGAGCTACCACGAGGAACTTAACTTAGTTACAAATATGCACCTTCCATTTTGGAAGGAAATGAAACACAGCAAGGTGCTACAGAGGAACTGTTGTGAATTCTTTGTTCCTTAGGACCCTTAAAAGCCATACAGATAATCTGGGTGAAAGAGTTATGAGAGCAGGCAAGAGGATGTAGCTACCTTCCAAAAGACCTTCTTTTCTCATCTCGGAAAATATCTCTGAGGAAGACTGGATGTCTTCATCAGAATAGCTTCACCTAAACTGAATTTAATTAAGAGAGATCATTAAGTTTTGTGTCTTTGGCTGAAAAATGCTAATACATAGCACTTGAAAAGAGATTTCTAAAGAGAAAGATGAAATTGCTTTGGATTATGTATTATTTCAGGTTTCCCAACTAAACCTGTTGGGAGGAGTAAACTGGCTTTGGGATGTATGAAGGAGGAAGGACGATGGAGGTCTTCCTCTTACCTCAGTTCAGAATAGCTTGATTCGGGGTAGACAGCAACTGTGTTTGAGAGGATTATAGACTTGAGACTATCAAGGGAAAGGAAGTACCTGAGACGATGTTGGTCCAGCCCTCATTTAACAGATGAGGAGACTACTCCCAGCAACATGAAATGAGGTGGCTAGGGGCACACGGTTGCCTAGAGGTGACTGAGATAGCCACCCAGGTTTTATAAGGCTAGACCAATGTATCGCTGCCACCGTGGGTTCCTAGAAGGGACAAGCCAAAAGACTGCAGAGCACCAACTATTCATCAAGAGTGGTGCTTAGAGAAATGGTTTAGTGTCTTACCGGGTTAGCTTGCACTATGTCCTCATGCTACCTAGCAGTGTCAGCCTGTCACTCACATGCCTCTTTCTCTGCCAGGTCCACTGCAACAACATGTTTGCTAAAGGTGTGAAGATCTTTAAGGAGGTACAGTGCTACTTCCGCTCTGAAGCCAATGAGTGGGAACCTAATGCCGTCTCCTTTCCCCTTGTCCTGGATGACGTCAACCCCAGTGCTCGGTTCGTCACAGTGCCTCTCCATCACCGCATGGCCAGTGCCATCAAGTGCCAATACCATTTTGCTGACACCTGGATGATGTTCAGTGAGATCACCTTCCAATCAGGTTGGGAGCTCAGGGGCCCCTTAGGGAAGTGGGAGCAGGGTGGTGAAGGAGGCAGGCATGTGTCTGGAGCTTCTCATGGGCAGATCTCTGGGAGGAGGAGGGTTGTACAGGTGGCTCCTCATTGGTGGATACAGAGAATCTTTTGTGCAACTAGTTTTAATTGTGGAAGGGCAGAGATGAGATGGAAGTGGAGAGAATATTTACTGGGCTCCCACCTATTTGTCTAAAAGAGTTGTAAGATGAAGGATTTAAAATAATAAGAGTACAATGTGTTAAAAACTTTATATAAATTAAGTCAGTTAAGGGGAAGCACACGTAAGCAGCATTAAAATATTTAAAGGAAAATTTCTAAATAAATAATATTTATTGATAGCCTCTATCCTCTGTCATCCTGTAGCCTGGAGGTTATATCTACAGGCTAATTTGATTCAAGTCCAATATTTATTTTTGTCCAGGATTTTTCATAGGTAGTGCTGTGTACTTGATGTTGAACCTCATCGCTGGGATGCAGTGTTAGATTCTCTGACTTTTAGTGATGCTGAGATTGATCTCTGGGCTCAGGTGATTACCTCTTCAGAAGAAAGTTCCCCATAAACTTCTACCTTAGGTTCTACCTTCCACTGATGACCACTGCTTGAATTATTTATTTCATTGGGGATTGTTAAAAGGTGATTTTCTAATTCTTTTATTCCTTCTGCACTTATTAGCTCAATTTCTTTTCTTTCTTTTTTTTTTTTTTGTGAGGAAGATCAGCCTTGTGCTAACATCTGCCAATCCTCCTCTTTTTTTGCTGAGGCAGACTGGCCCTGGGCTAACATCGGTGCCCATCTTCCTCCACTTTATATGGGGCACCGCCACAGCATGGCTTGCCAAGCAGTGCATTGGTGCGAGCCCGGGATCCGAACCAGTGAACCCCGGGCCGCCACAGCAGAGCGCGTGCACTTAACCACTTGCGCCACCGAGCTGGCCCCTGAATTTCTTCTGAATAGAAGAACTATTCCTTGTGCACTTGTTTACCCTGAGATAACAGTTCACATTAGAAGGGCAGGATTACATGATTAATTTTTTTCTCTTCATCAATTTCGAGTAATGAGTTGATGCCCTAGCAACGTTTAATGGTGTCTACTGAGTTTTGTTTTTCATCCTTGTCTTTTTATTTTCAGTATCATTATACATTCATTGCTTTTCATAAATTCAATATGTTTAATCAGTTGCAATTATTATTCTTTTTGATGCTCAAATTATTCTATGTTTGACCAGAGCACACACCTTTAAGCTTGCTATGTGTTCTTTGGATTGGACCCTATGTGCCTTTATAACTATCTTGTTTTCTGAAATAATGAGATGCCCCAAGCTCATTTTGAACATTTACTGCCCTAGATGTGAAATCAACCATTTTCTCAAACACTCTTGGTTCCTTCGAGTGGAAAATGGTATTTAGAGACCACAAACTGGGTAATAGGGACTGTGCCTAGTCTTGAAAAGTTAAAAGGCATTTAGGACATTGTCTGTACCATCACAATTTAGATGCGGGTACAAAACCTATATGATGATTTTTCAAAAGATGCTCAAAGTGGTACCAACAATAAGTGGTCAGAAGGAGAGAGGCCACTAGAGGGTGGATTTGTAATGGACATTGTCAAAGGAGTGAGACTTGTACTGAGCCTGGAAGAAAAGTATATATAGGCAAAAGATAACAGAAGAGAAAAGGAAAGACTAATTTAAAGATAAACCAGAAGACCCCATACTTCCTGATTTGATTTTTAAAAGAAGAAAATTTCGAGAGAGTTTGCTCATTAAGATGTACTGATATGGGCCGGCCCCATGGTGCAGTGATTAAGTGCGTGTGCTCTGCTGCTGGCAGCCCAGGGTTTGGATCCCAGGCGTGCACCAACGCACCGCTTGTCAGGCAGTGCTGTGGTGGCGTCCCATATAAAGTAGAGGAAGATGGACACAGATGTTAGCCCAGGGCCAATCTTCCTCAGCAAAAAGAGGAGGATTGGCATGGGTATTAGCTCAGGGCTGATCTTCCTCACAAACACACAAAAAAACGATGTACTGATAAAAATATAGAGCATATGTTTAGAAAAACAGGTTTGGTGCCTCAATGCCTTCTGTTATAAAGATTTAATCTAAAAGTAAATGATTATTTTATGTGAAGTTTTCATTAAGAGCAGAAATTTAGATGTTCAAAGGCAGTGTCACTTACACTGTAAGTGTTAACTGGGGAACGATAGATTTCCATGCATTCTCAATGATTATCTCAGCAGAGTAATTGGTACATTTATCTTATTATAGCTAATTATAGCTTTGGATTATAGTTTTTGACTCCTGGGATCTCTTGAGCTTTAAATCCAATGTCATAATAATATTAGTTTTCAATGGAGCCTGAGGACCCAATTCAGAAAATACCTGAATATATGTAGATGCCAAATGCCTCCCTATTTGTATAATAATGCTAGGAGGAAGAAAAATTAGGATTTTTGGAGAGAATGTCTCTTAGGAGGGAAATACATATTCTAATTCTTGATTAGACAAGTCAGAGGGAATAATTACTTGCCAACATCAATCTGGCAAATACACTCTTGAGATCAAGTCTTAGAAGCTGCAACATCACAGTAAAGGATGCTCTGATATCAATAATCTATCTGTAAGGATGAAGACTTAGTTTATAAATTAAAGGGCGAGAGCAATGAAGCATAGTGAAAACCCTTCAATAAACAATTCAGTTTCCTTGAAGGAAAGAGCCTCTTAGCACTATGTCTGTTTCATGCCCACTTACACACGGTATTCTGTCTACATTTTGCTGAATTTGAGTCTCACTTCCCATGCATGCTTTATGATAATATGTGGTCACACTCCTCTCAACCACTGTTTCTTAAACTTTTTGTACCATGACACCTAGTATGTAAAAGTTTAAACAAAAATTTTACAACAAAGTTGCCCATACTATGTAGATGAATGGTGGTATTTTTTATTTACTATATTACATGATTTCATTTTTAAGAAAGGCTGGTGGCAACCCACTAAATTGATTTCACAATGTGCTAGGTCACACTCTGCCTTCAGAAAAACCGCTACTTAGCTGTCTTCTCCCCAGCTCTGACTTCCCGTTGTTTTGTAACAGATGCTGCGATGTACAACAACTCTGGAGCCCTGCCCACCTTACCTGTGGCACCTACAACCTATGGTATGTGTGAGTCCTAGTTATAACAATCTCCTGGCGGATGAAGAAGGGTGGAGACGTGCAAAGGCCTGACTGTCTGTGTAGGAGCCTTGATACCAGGTGGCTCTGGATAAAGAGTAGCCCTGGAAAGACAGGACAGCTCACCTCCAATGTTATGGGCCTAACCTTACTCTCTTCACCGCTGGTTTATGTGATTCTTCAGCTCAGGCAGAGTCTGGAGTTGTTCCAATTGATCCATGAAAGTTTGGGAAGCTTGAGGCAGGAACAGGGAAAGGGACATTTCTAGGTAAGAGCCGTAGTGGGGATCTCAATGAATGGGTGGAAGTCTATGAAATAAAATGCTAGTCTCTCCAACTGGAGATATTTATGCAAAAGTGTATCCACATATGAGTGAAATCATACGGTGTTTGTCTTTCTCTGTCTGTCTTATTTCGCTTAGCATAATACCCTCAAGGTCCATCCGTGTTGTCGCAAATGGCATGATTTTGTCTTTTTTTATGGCTGAGTAGTATTCCATTGTGTGTGTGTGTGTGTGTGTATATATATATATATATATACACACACATATATATATATATATATATATATATATATATATATATATATACACACACCACATCTTCTTTATTCATTCTTCCATGGATGGGCACTTGGGTTGCTTCCGCATCTTGGCTATTGTGTACACCTGAAATTTGCACCATATTGTAAGCCAATATGACCTCAATAAAATAATGAAGAAAAAGAGTATATCCATTGCTTCAGACAGTCACTGGCCGTATGAGGCAGCAATCCAGGAAACATGTGTGATCAAGTGTCTACAAAGAGGACTCTCAGTGAACTTGAACGTGTCTCAAAGAAGACAAATTGTGAAACTGCTTTTCCACCTGCTTTTCATGAGGTGTGATTAGGGGCCAGTAGACCCAGGCTGTGACAATAAAGGAACAAAATTTTGGAAGAATGGAAAACCTCTCCGTTATCCAGTGTGATACGTGAGGAGGAGGCTGCTGTCCCATGGAGGAGGTCTGTAGGATAAAGGAGCAAAGTAGTACAGAAGTAGCAAGACCAAGAACAAGCAGCAGTGTTCAGGTGGCATTTTGTGGAATTATCCTGAGGGGGAAGGTTCTACTTCCCTGTATCTAGTCCACTCTCCTAGACTTTTCCTTGCCCCAGGAGATGATAATATTCTCCATCTTTTTCTTCCTGGTCACAGATCCAATGCTTAAAGTCGATGACAGCAACACTCGGATCCTGATTGGCTGTTTGGTGGCCATCATCTTCATCCTTCTGGCCATCATTGTCATCATTCTCTGGAGGCAGTTTTGGCAGAAAATGCTGGAGAAGGTGAGGAGATGCAGAACAATCATGGTTAGGAAGCTGCTCTGCCCTTTTCTAAGCCACGGTTACCCCAGGAGTAATAGGCAAATTATGAGAATTTATAAATGGTTAGAGAGTTAACTGAGGCTGCCAAGAAGCACAGGAATGGAGAAGTTTGTTGCTGAAAGGAGTCAGAAAAGAATAAGCTAAGTCCATTTTCTTGTTTTTAGAATGGAACCTCCCTAGAAAGATGAGCAAATTCTTCCAGTACACTGAATTTCAGCTCAGGCATCTCCTTTGAAGATTCGGATTCACTGAGTTTGGGAGAGCGTGCAGATATCTGTATTTAAAAAAAAATTGACAAGTGATTCTGATGCACTAAAATTTCTGATAAAGCTGTTCCTTCTCTTCTTTTTCTGTTTGCTTGTTTGTTTTGAGCGTGTGTGTGTAGAAAAACAGCTAACCTCATTAATATTCAAGCCACGTTTCTCAGAATTCTATTTCTACTTCTTTGTGTATTGAAAGCTGTGACTATGCATGCCTCTGAGTGCCTCCTCAGATTCTTTTTGTCCAGCCCAAATTATCTGAATAATTTTTATTACAGTTGTCTAACACTTTACAGTCTACAAAGTCTTTTTTTCCTGTGTATCATTTTACTTGAACCTCATTGAATAATAGTGAGTTGGGCATAGTAGTTATATTTGAACTGTTTTTTTGATGAGAAAATGTGATGTGCTTCAAGGTCATACAACTAATATACTGTTTTCTATGCTCGTTCCAATTGTCAGCCTTGAAGTATGTTGGCTTCTTTTTTTTCCAAAATATATGCATTCTGTCAAAGATGGTATATCTATGACTTTTCTTGGTTTCTTAGGCCAAATAGCAGCTCTTTGGGCACTGCTACTAAGAGTCTGGTGCTCTTGGGGTCTGTTGATGATTGTTTCTACCTTTGGCCATGGAACCCTTCCCTGGTCAATGAGTTCAAATAGATGTGGACTGTGAGAGGTCATAGAAGCTCTGAGCTGTGAACTGCCTATCGAGGGCAGGGAACAGGAGGGAGGGTATAGCCTGATTGATCTCCTCTCTCAGGAGTATGTACTAGAAGAGGGGAAAGGACACCATGAGAATGGACTTGAATCTCCAGAACTCTTTGGATGTAGGAAAGGAGAGAAGGGGCTCAAGTCAGAGAAGTGAGGGGAACGACCCAGACAAGTAGCCTGCAATTCCTTCTGACCTATTCCACATTCAGTGGAGATGGTTGAAGTTTATTTTAAGGTTTTTAGGCAGGAATATTTCACAGAAGAGAGGATCTTGTTGCTTTGCACAAGGACCTTATCATCAGTCTGAAAATGCTTTACCTAATATAAAGCTTTCAATCCATTAATAGTGGCTGAAGACTGAAATGCAGAATCCACAGAGAGCTTACCCACTGGCATGATGAGGTGATATCAAAACCTTTCTTCTTTTGTGTTTTATCAAAACCTTTCCAGAATGCTGGAACACACTGGGTATCTAAATTCCAAGGTGAGGAGTAGCAAAGAGTGGTAGTGGTAGACGCTGGTGGACTGCAGGTTCATTGGACACCTTCAAGCTGGTGTATGTCCTTATTAAATAGTCTGTTATGACTGCATTTTAGTTGAGGGGGGAGGGTCTGTGTTCTCTACTCTATGAGCTATTTTTCTCTTTGAGCCAGAATTTACCACACTTCTCCGGGTCTTTCTTCTGGGTCCCATTGGAATATATTCAGGCGCTGGAGAGGAATGTTCGATTGGAGACTCTCCAGGTAAAAGAGAAAGCAAAACTTTTGCCCTTGAGTGTTTAACTTGGTTCTTCAATAAATTCTTTCCACACCTCTACATCCTGAGTAAGATAACTCAAGATGCTCTGAAATGACAGAAGGTTTCTTCCTGGGGACATAAACTTTTGTGGAAAACCCTTAAAAGCATATGCATAAATCTCTAGAAACATTACTCCAAATAGCTTTAGACTATAGCTTTATTTGTAGGATACTTCTGATGGTGTCCTCAGCATTCTTTTTTTGAGAAATTCAACCTGTATTTATTGAGTATCTGCTCTGTGCTGGGCTCCATCCTGAGTATTGGGGATGTTACTGTAACAAAGAATCTTTTAGTCTAGAAGATGAGGCAGACATCTAAGTTTCTTCACTGAGCATTCAAAGTGTATTTCTTGGAGTGGAGCATTTTATATGTTTAAATCCAAATAGTCATATATATTCAGATTCTGGAATTTTCCTTTTGAAGGCAGGCAGGTCACATTAGACAAGATGCCAAAACAATCAGTTGTTTTATTCTTCTTATTCCTGTATTAGATGTAATTCGCCTCAATATCCCCAGACATATAGGGCTTTCCTTTCCCCTTTTGTAGCCATTTTATTTTTGGTTAGTAAAACTGCAGGGTTGAGGGGTATCATGCTAACCTACAGTGCCAAAGTGATCAGTAATAAATCAGTAATTTATGTCTACACAAAATCAAAGCAGTTAAAGGATAAGTCAGAAAAATCCATTATTTAATAGAACATTGAAAACTCCGTAAGATTGAGAAGTTCTTTGACTGGCTCCTAAGAGGTTCTTATAATGTCATGGAAATAATGCTTATAAGAACTTCAACGAAAGTTAATGAACGTTGGCAGTGCAGAAATTTAGAGGTCAAATTCTGTGTTGAAGAAACGAAAGATTATGCTAAGTTTCTACAACATAGGCATTTGTAGAACCAGACTGCATCCCTGTCACCTGCAGTGCTTCTGGAGTTTGAGTATTAAAGAGTTAACTCATCTGAGTGGAAGAGCTGGGTTTAAGAAGAAGAGGACATGATGATCCCCTTTGCACCAACATGCCTTTCTCCCTGTCCTTCTCCTTCAGGCTTCCCGGAGGATGCTGGATGATGAAATGACAGTCAGCCTTTCCCTGCCAAGCGAGTCCAGCATGTTCAACAATAACCGCTCCTCATCGCCAAGTGAGCAGGAGTCCAACTCCACTTATGATCGCATCTTTCCCCTTCGCCCTGACTACCAGGAGCCGTCCAGGCTGATACGAAAACTCCCAGAATTTGCTCCAGGGGAGGAAGAGTCAGGTGAGGATGAAATAGTGGGCAGGGAATCGAGGGAGAAGCTTTGCTAAGTATTGTGAAGATGTGACACTATTGCTCCTACTCAACCAAATCTGGCTTTAGTCTAGAGAAGTCCACATTCTCCTGAGAAGTTCACACTCCCTTTCTAGATTTGGTCTGCTGCTGCTCAGAGCCTAATATGAGCACTTCTCCTTTGCTAATAAACATAGCAGATGTTTGGAGGGACCCACAGGGGGAAGAGGAAGAAAATAAATAAGAGGTGTTACTAAGGTGTTAACACTGGAAGAACCTAAACCGGTCAACTAGTTCAGTCTCCTCATTTTATGTAGGAGCAAAGTGAGAAGGCCAAGATAAAGTGCTCACCCAATACTAATGATCATTAGGGGTAAATTCAGGGCTAGAATTTCACTTGGAGAAAAAATAAATAAATGAAGCTAAAGACATCCTGGGATTCCAAGTTTCTTAGCCATCTGGATAATTGAGTTATCTCATTTTTGTTGATTTCTCTTTGGTGAAAATTTATTAGAATAACACAAGGTTTTATTATGAAAGTAGATATTTCTTTCCTTTTCCATGAAAACATTGCTTTGATAAAACAGTGCCAGTTGATTCGCATCCCAATGTTTTTAACAAGTGCAGCAGAGTGACATCAGAAGGGACGCTTGGGTGATCACTGAGGCTCAGAGCAGCTTTTCCATAAGGTCAGCAACCAAAGTGACCCAAGTCAGTAGAAGAGGACTTGTGGTGTTCAGGAGAGAGCTGGATGGAGAAGTAGATAGGGCTAAATATGAAAGCAGAGGCTTTTCAAGGAGTCTTTCCGAAAGAAGAAAGGAAACTAACACGCATTCATCACTCAGTGGATAGCAGACATCGAAAGAGCTCATTGAACTCAGGGAATTTTACAGAGACAGCAAGAAAAAAATATATAAACTGATTTATTTCCTAGGCTGAACTGAAGTAATTTACCTATTTTCTGAAGTCTAAAACATCCCCGTCGCCTCATATTTTAATGTTTTTTTTAAGTTAGGATGTGTCTTAAACTAGATCATATAAAGTTAATCAGAAAGTTCTTTAATCCCTAAAATGAATTATTAAATCTGTGAAGGTATCTTAAAATTAAGAAAATATGCTATTAAATCTTCAACTTTTAATACTCCCACTCCTATATATCATGAACCTTCCTATAGCTTCACCAAAATTCCACAAGATTAGCCAAGGAGGTTGTTAGTGACCATGTAATATGAGGAGAATAACAAGAGATAAAATGATGCTCTGTATTCTGAAGGCCACAAGAGTCTCTAGAGGAGCCGTTCTCTAAATAAGAATGTCGTGGAGTAGATTAGGCTGTCTTAGTGGCATGTCCTAGCCCTCCTCTCAGATTTTCTTCCTTGGAGAGATCTCCAAAGATGCCCCTTGGAATGAGACTCATTGCCACTGTCTTCCCAGGCTGCAGCGGCATTGTGAAGCCGGTCCAGCCCAATGGGCCTGAGGGGGTGCCCCACTATGCAGAGGCTGACATTGTGAACCTCCAGGGCGTGACTGGAGGCAACACCTACTCAGTGCCTGCTGTTACCATGGACCTGCTCTCAGGAAAAGACGTGGCTGTGGAAGAGTTCCCCAGGAAACTCTTAACTTTCAAGGAGAAGCTGGGAGAAGGCCAGTTCGGGGAGGTGAGTTGAATCTTTGAGTGGTCCCTCCTCTTCTTGGTAGCTTAAAGGTAGTGATTGAATAAAACCAATTGGTAGAGTGAAGTTTCCCTTCCAAAGTGGATTCACAGCTGAATGTCTCCACCAGTTATCTTTCCTTGCATTATCCTCCAGAAGACTAGCATTGGGTCAACCTCATCTTTGTCAAATAGCTGTGGAATTCCTGGGTCTTCTGATCTTTGTATAGGAGTTTTTAAAGCAGGCAAAGTCTCTAGACTTCAGATACCCTGAAAAATATTCAGTATTTTCAAAAATTTTTACAACAGGTTACAGAGGGTGGAGACCCATAAGATGTGATCATCTTTTATAAACTGTCCAAGAACACCCTGCTACTTGATAGCCACTTTGTTTTTCTCCTTTTAATGGGAGTTGTGTGTAAAATGGTCAAAAACAACCTCCCCCCTGCCTTTGGTCCCAGAATCAGCCACTAGGGAATGAATCACCAACTACGATAAGGAGGAACACTCTTCCCAATTGCCCTCAGAATGATGCATGTAATGTTTGACTTTTCACTCTTACGTCAGTCACATGAACCTTCTGAGAACTCAAAGCAATGATTTAAGTGGCAACAGGAGTTCTTCAACACTGCCATCTACACTCCAAGTGTGACACTTGGTTTCAGAAGAATGTGCTATTGGTTTTCTGTGTCGGTGGCATGCTTTACCCTTGGGTAGGTTTGGTGCTGGTGCAGATTGAAGGGTCCATGGCATCTGTTGTGGTGTTATATGTACTCCTTCTGTCCCCTGGGTTGAAAACACAGGCTTGTTCTACTGTTCTAATACATAGGGGTTCCTTATAAGGCTAATCTCATACTAAGGGATTACCTTAGAGAGGAAATTGCCTTGTGTTTGTATGATCCAGTAACTAAACTTTCTTGAATCAGAGTTCAAGCATTTATACCAAATGGCATTTTATAGTGGGTAATAAAATACTGTAATAAAATACTATGTTATAGATTCATTCATTCACATATTTAATGTTCCAGTCAATGTATATTTCTTTTATAAAGCAGTAACATATCATATCAGCTGGGTACTTTACCATTGTTTTTAATCAATTATTTGAATCAAAGATATGTTACACATATCTTCTTATTGGTCTTTTGATTATTTTGCTTGAGTTGTAAGAGTTAGTTTATCTCCAGGAAATGCCCAGCAAGAGTACTGAGACATCTTCAGGAGAAATGATGATGCTGAGACTAGATGACTTTTGTCTAGGTTCATCTCTGTGAAGTGGAGGGAATGGAAAAATTCAAAGACAAAGATTTTGCCCTAGATGTCAGTGCCAACCAGCCTGTCCTGGTGGCTGTGAAAATGCTCCGAGCAGATGCCAACAAGAATGCCAGGTCTGTGGTCTGCATTTTGAATTTTCCTTTATGTATTTCATCTTCAGGATCAGGAACACTCCTGAAAAATTTGAACAATTTTTTCTTTTGAGATGGGAAGGTCTTAGAGCTGCCTCACGTTTCTATTGTTCGGCTTTATTTTGCTGATGGGTCAGCAGTCCTTACCTTTGTTCTCCATCTCTCTCAAACACAAATATACATTTTCCATTGTATTTGCTGCATATTTACTTCCTAACTCCCTTTGCACAGCATTGTACTTTTCAACATACACAACAGTCGGAACATGTACTTCTTCAATCATTATACACAGACATACTCCTGAATGTCATTACCTCCTCTTGGTAAACTTGAAAATCACGCACATCTTTCTTGCTAAGCCTCTTCCATTCTCCTTTTTTTCGCATCTCTATTTACTTTCTCATCCCTTTTTTTCTCTTTTATGCTCCTTTTCTTCTGTGTCCAGCAACCCCCAAAATGAGAAGCTACCTCTACTCGGAAAAGTACCCATGGACCTCAAACAAAAGGATCCACAGTCCTTTAGCAGTTTTTCAAACTGGCTAATAATCTCTTGGATCCTTTACTACATAAATTGCAGTTTCCAGCCATACTTCGTTGTCTGACAGCCTTTCCATTACAGTAATGGTGAGTTAATCCTCACCCAGAGAGGCATGCTGATTGAAAGCTGGTTGTATGTGTCTCAGAGAAATCTGCACATCTGGGTAACATATGCATTTTCCCATTTGTGTTGGCTTGATTTGTCTCACTGATATTCAAAGTGAGAGAAATTTTATTATCCTTATTCCCCAAATATCATAAATTCCAAGAATGGTGATAAGGTTCCATTAAAAGTCTTGCAATTGACAGGATGTAGAATGAAGAAGAAAGAAAGGTGAGGGAACAGAATTGTGGAGGTCTTGGAATTTTAACTGAGAATTTTAATCTTAAGGATATTAGGATGAATAAAAAGTGACATCCTCTGGGTCCCTAGAGAGATGGAGTATTCCTACCATTAATCTTAACTCATGAGTGGATAAAGTGGCAAGCAGAGGGAAGAACCATATGATATGAGAAAGCCTTTACCCATTGTTTTGGTTGGTGAGGTTTGGTGTCCCTCCACCTGTGCCCACTCCAATTTAGCAATGATGGGTGGCCTAGACTCTGGGCCCTCCCAAGACGTGGAAACCTCTGGTTTGGGTAGAAGGGAGAATGAAAGAGGGGAGGTGTTGCATGGGACTACGTGGAATTCCAGGGTTTTATATTGACCTGGTATGACTCCCAGTCCAGGATTCCTAGACAGCTCACAGGAGACTTAAAACTGATCTGCTCCAACGGTTTTGAGAATGTGGGCTAGTGGTCTCACTAACTCAAATATTGCTACTGGGAAGGTTATAGCCCACTTTGTGATTCAAGGGTGGCTGTCACCATGTACTCAAACAGGTATTAGTCTTGGCCAACTGAGTACCTCTTTTGAAATAATCCCACATCGTCACCATGACCTTTAAACAGCTCTGTTTTGAGCAAACTACTAAATGTGTGTTGCAACTGACTGCTATTGCACCCTGTTTTAAGAGAAGCCAGTATGAGAAAATAAATAATTATAAGATAAATCAGAGGGTGATTATTCACTTTATAAAAAGTGTCTTCACTTTATTAACAGAATGACTCCATGGCTTTTTAAAAAGTTAAATACCCTAGTGCATTCAAGATATGATTTCCAGTGAAAAGTTTCATTATGCAGAGTAGTGTTTAGTAGCATATATTTGATTCAGCAAATATTAATCATTTTCGATGTGGCATGTCTTTTGTGGGATACTAGGGATACTAGGGACAAATTCACAAATGTGAATAAGTCATGGTTCATGTTCTCAGAAAGATTACTGTTGAGTAAGGGTGCATCATATTCCAGGATGAGTAGAATGAGACAGTTTCTAGGTGCCAATTCTCTGCCCTTTCAAAGGTTATCCAAAGGGAAACAAGACTTGGTGTCACGGATAGGACTAGATTTTGCTGTGTCTTCTTCCTCCTCTTGCTTCTAACTCTGGCAACCTCTGGGTTTATCTATGTCCGTGTCCTCCAAAGGAATGATTTTCTTAAGGAGATAAAGATCATGTCCCGGCTCAAGGATGCAAACATCATCCGTCTTCTAGCTGTGTGCATCACTGATGATCCTCTCTGCATGATCACTGAGTACATGGAGAATGGAGATCTCAATCAGTTTCTTTCCCGCCATGAGCCCCCCGATTCTTCCTCCAGCAACGTACCCACAGTCAGGTAAATAAGCCAGGTCTTCCGTCTCTTCCCTGTGTGCATGAGACTAACATGGGATGTGAAGATGGGCAGCAGTGAGCCTTAAAGTTCATCAATGTTCTGGGATGGCCGGGGAGGTTAGTGTGCAGGGAATAATGGAGTGACTGCACTTTGAGGGAAAACAAAGAGATACATGAAGAATAGAGATGAGATGTTGAGTACCCAGTTCGTTGGTACCAACTTTAGAATGTGTACCTGTCACGGCTTCCTTTTTCCATAGGCTACTTTCTCTCTTGTTTTATATTTCCTCAGTTATGCCAACCTGAAGTTTATGGCTACCCAGATTGCCTCTGGCATGAAGTACCTTTCCTCTCTTAATTTTGTCCACCGAGACCTGGCCACACGAAACTGCTTAGTCGGTAAGAACTATACCATCAAGATAGCTGACTTTGGAATGAGCAGAAACCTGTACAGTGGTGACTACTACCGGATCCAGGGCCGGGCAGTGCTCCCTATCCGCTGGATGTCTTGGGAGAGCATCTTGCTGGTGAGTTCCCAGCATTTGTAAGCCCTACCCTAGCAGCTGACATGTAGGTAGGCGTGCCTGGCATGTAGGGACAAATCTGAGACAGCAGGAGGCAAACAATAGACTTCGATATTTTCTTTGACTTGAAATGATTTTCTTCGTGTGCTAATAATTATTATTTTTTAACATTTGCCTATTTCTGCTGATAAAATGTAACATGCTTGCTATAGACAATTTGGGAAAAAAAGTTAAAAGTATACCCATAATGATAAGGGATTTAGTATCATTTTTTTTCTCTTTACTCTTTCTACCTACTGATTGGTCCTAATTAATTTAGGGTATTAAAGAACTTATCATTTAAAGAAATGTTTTGGCATTCCTTGTCCTGGGTAGAGGAAGGGAGATAACTCCAGATTATGAAAATCTAATCTGCTCTTGTTGTGCACAAGTTATTCTGATTTTCTCTTATTTTCCTTACTTCAACAGGGCAAATTCACTACAGCAAGTGATGTGTGGGCCTTTGGGGTGACTCTGTGGGAGACTTTCACCTTTTGCCAGGAGCAGCCCTATTCCCAGCTGTCAGATGAACAGGTCATTGAGAATACTGGAGAGTTCTTCCGAGACCAAGGGAGGCAGGTGAGGACTGTTGGGGAAGGATGGATGTGGACTTGGGTACTTTTGAAGGAGAGAGAAAGGAAAGTCCTGACCTAGCAGGGTAGGCCTGAGCTGGATGATGGGTTACCTGGGAGATAGTCTTTTGTTGCTAATTATCCAGATCATGTGAAAGACCAAGGTCCTCCCCAGGCATCATAGACTCCGCTTCATCCGTGTGTCAACCCATTGATCATTGGAGGGTATGAGGGGGTCACATCACAGATACCTAATCAAAGATACCAGGAAATAAAATCCTATCTCTCATGTTTGATCCATTTCTTAATCTAGACTGTGTTGGTTGTCCTTTTGGTTGAAAAAAATAAGAACAAAAATGTAAGTGTAAAAGTGAATAAGAGTTTTATTAGCATTAGTTAAAAATTTAGCAATGTTTCTAGACTTATATGCCCAGAGATGATCAGGTCCAGCTGTTGTGGCCCCTCGGGGCTCAGGAAAAGCTCAGTTTCTAAGAAGACAAAGGTACTAATTCCTAGCTAAGACACTGTAAGATTTCTTTGGTTGGCTCAGTTTTTAAAGTTCCTTTGAGATGTGGGATTTAAAGCTTGCTGATTGGCTGGAGCACTGAACCTCTGCAGAGTGGCCTGGCTGCAGCACACCCTGGGAGTGGGGCATCTCAAGCAGGAAAATGATAACAGCTGGGGAGAGGGCAAAGACTCTTGCAGAAAGTAAAAAGTGGATCTTCTGTGGCTTAAATAGATCCAAGCAAGCAAAAGATAAAGGAATGACAAGAGATAATGCAATATGCAGGTTGAAAATAAGAGAGAAACGTTCTGGAATTGAATTTTATCTTGACATTCTGTAGATATTTTGGTATCAAGGGATCTAAATTATACATCTTGGTTGTGAGGTAATTGCTTTCTTACCATGGCAAAGGGCACATTTACTCCCGTGTGCGTGAGATAAGTGAGTGGACCAAGGAAAGATGTTGTTTTTCCTCCTGGACTAATACATCACGGTCACCAGGTAGACCTATTGGAAGTCCCATGGCCAATTGACACTGAGGCTTGGAAGTCTATAACAATAATTTCAGTAATTAAAAAATGTATTTGACATTTTTGTTTTCAATTTATCTTTATAAAGTGTGAAGAATTCCCAGAGAGTACTTTTCTTGAAAGCTCATGGTCTAAACGGAATTAATTAAAAATCAAATACAGTTTTAAAAGTTTATTTTGTTTAATATTACGAAAGGTAATAAAATTCTACAAATGTGATAAGAATTATTATGAAATATAACTTCCATTATTTGCCGAGTTTATATGATTTTGAAAAGGGCAGCCCTAAGAATTTAAATTATTTATTATTTCAATTTTATTAACATCTGTTGGCTCAAAAGAGGTAACAATATTTCCTCTAAAGTTGTTTAATGAACACCTTAGAAGAGGCTTACCAGTTTTAAGTTTCACCAGTAGTATACGAGAGTGCCTGTTATCTTGTATCCTTATTTATATTAGTAATATTTCCTTTTAAATGCTTGGAATTTTATAACCATAGATACATTGTTACATACATAGTAATTTGTAACATACTGAGTTAGGCTTGTCAAATCTCATCAGATATTCCAATAGAAGTCACAGTTATTTGCCTTTTTTTTTTTTGTAGGGAAGGTCAGCCCTGAGCTAACATCTGTTGCCAATCCTCCTCTTTTTGCTGGGAAGATTGGCCCTGGGCTAACATCCGTGCCCATCTCCCTCTACTTTTTTAAATATGTGGAACGCCTGCCACAGCATGGCTCGATGAGTGGTGCGTAGATCTGCGCCCCGGATCCGAACCTGTGAACCCCAGGCCACCGATGCGGAGTGCCTTGAACTTAAACACTATGCCACCGGGCCGGCCCCTATTTGCCTTTTTATTTGTTAATTAAGAGCCACTGGCAGAAAGCTCCTTGACATCAGTCTTAGTGATGATGATCTGGATTTGAGACCAAAAACAAAGGCAACAAAAGCAAAAACGAACAAGTGAGACTACCTCAAAGTAAAAAGCTTCTGTACAGCAAAGGAAACCATCAACAAAATGAAAAGGCAACCTACCAAATGGGAGAAAATATTTGCTAATCACATATCTGATAAAGGACTCATACAACTTAATAGCAAAAAAACAAATAATCCAATTAAAAAATGGGCAAAGAGGGCTGGCCTGGTGGCATAGTGGTTAAGTTCACGCACTCCACTTCGGCAGCCCAGGGTTCACAAGTTTGGATCCTGGGCGCAGACCTACGCACTGCTTATCAAGACATGCTGTGGCGGCGTCCCAAGTAAAGTAGAGGAAGATGGGCACAGATGTTAGCCCAGGGCCAATTTTCTTCAGCAAAAAAAGAAGAAGATTGGCAACAGATGTTAGCTCAGGGCTAATCTTCCTCCCCCCCACCAAAAAAAAAATGGGCAAAGAACCTGAATAGACATTTTTCCAAAGAAGATATTAAAATGGCTGGTAAGTACATGAAAAGGTGCTCAATATCACTAATCATTAGGGAAATGCAAATCAAAACCACAATGAGATACCGCCTTGCATCTGTTAGAATGGCTATTATCAAGAAGACAAGAAATAACAAGTGTTGGCGAGGATGCGGAGAAAAGGGAACTCTTGTGCACTGTTGGTGGGAATGTAAATTGGTACAGCCACTATGGAAAACAGTATGGAGGTTCTTAAAAACATTAAAAATAAAACTAACATATGATCCAGCAATTTCACTCCTGGGTATTTGTCTGAAGGAAATGAAAACACTAACTTAAAAAGATATATGTACCCCCACATTCACTGCAGCATTATTTACAATAGCCAAGACATGGAAGCAACCTAAGTGTCCATCAATGGATGAGCAGATAAAAAAATGTGGTATGTGGAATGGAATGTTATTTAGCAATGGAATATTATTTAGCCATAAAAAAGAAGGAAATCTTGCCATTTGTGACAACATGGATAAACCTTGAGGGCATTATGCTGAGTGAAATAAGTCAGACAGTGAAAAACACATACCATGTGATTTCACTTAAATGTGGAATCTAAAAAAAAAATGAACTCATAGATACAGAGAACAGGTAGTGGTTGCCACAGGTGGGGTGGGGGTGGGCAAAGTGGGTGAAGGTGGTGAAAAGGTAGAAATTTCTAATTATAAAATAAATAAGTCCTGGGATATAATGTACAACATGGTGACTATAGTTGATAATATTGTATTGTATATTTGAAAGTTGCTAAAAGAGTGTATCTTAAAAGTTCTCATCAGAAGGAAAAAAATTTTGTAACTGTGTGTGGTTATAGCTGTTAACTAGACTTATTGTGGTGATCATTTCACAGTATATACAAATATGAAATCATTTTATTATACACCTGAAACTAATATGATGTTATATGTCAATTATATTTCAACAAAAAAAATAGTTGATAGGCAGAGGGAATAAGCAGACTCTGGGTAAAGAAGAGCTTCTATGATGTATGATATAGGGTGATGTGGTATGGGAGAAGGCAGGGCAGGAGGAAGTGGTTAATGATTAAGATGTTGGATCCATGGTTCAAGAGCTTGGGAAATTTAGGTATGGTTCAGGAATATGTCAATATACCAGAGTATTCAAAACATAGGTAAAGAGATGACAGCAATAGATTCTAGGCAAGCAGAAGGTGGCCTGGGAGTCAATAAAGTGGCATCTTATTGGTGGAAGTAGTCAGTAACTAATGCTTTGGGAGTAGTGCCAAATATAGCCCTAGCCTGGAATGCAGGGCTATAGAGAGGGTAAATGCACAGATGCTGGTGAATAATGTAAAGAAGAAATCCAATCTCCTCTATCCGGGACCAATACAGGGGGGAGGGAGCACAGAGGACATTATGGTTAGGAGCTACATGGATACATCCTGCATCCCAGTTTCTTCTTCTGGCTAAGATTTTATTCCAATTGAAGAGCTGAGGCAACTAATCTACTTTCTGCCCCTGCCATGATTAGCTCAGCCAAGATAAACCTCAACATGGCCTGGACCGTAAATGGAGGATCTGGTGTTCTAACCACTTGCTTTCCAGTCTGAGATCTCTTTTTGCTTCAGTTTCAACTTTTGCATGATGGTGGGGACCACAGAATGGCCCATCAGGAAATCCTGCTCCAGAGAACTGGAAAAGACAGAGGAGTTGGGCAAGGGACCGATATGAGTTAGAATTCTCATGAGTAGGAAGAACAGACACCACACTCGTTTCAGTTATCAAGTTCAAGAAAGTGGGAAGTGGGCAATCAAACTGAGATGCAACTACTCCTCCTTTTCTCTCCCTCTTCTTAATATTCTCTTTTTTTTTGTTCATTTTTGTTTCTGTAGACGTATCTCCCCCAGCCTGCCATTTGCCCTGACTCTGTGTATAAGCTGATGCTCAGCTGCTGGAGAAGAGACACCAAGCACCGTCCCTCGTTCCAGGAAATCCACCTTCTGCTCCTTCAACAAGTGGACGAGTAACGCTGTCAATGCCTGGCGACGTTCTGATGGCCCAGGTCCTCCTCACAAGACCTACCACTCACCCACGCCTAAGCCACTCCATCTGGACGTTGAATGGGCCTGAGAGACAGAGGCTGTTTGCTTTTCTCTCTCTCTGTCCTCGTCTCCCTCCACTCCACTCCCTCACTGTCTACCCCCAACCCATATATACATTTTTTTTTTACATTAAAGAACTAAAAAAGAAAAAAAAAGCCTAGGGCAGATAAAATCTAGTAAAGAAATCTTACTTGATATACCAAAGTGTTGGATAACGAAGGCTAGATAATTTAGATAATTTATAAAGGTTAAATATGCTTGTGTTTATAAATGTGCAGATTCTACAATATTTTTTCTCTACGTCACCTTTAAAAAAATATTTTCAGAAAGAAAAACTTGAAGAGTACTAATTCCTTAGGAAACATGAGATTAGGCTTAGGGAAAACCCTTGGTAAGTGTGGAGAATCTGATGAAATGGTATTCAGTAACTGATCACAGATGGCTTAGTTTCCTAATTTGGCCTCTGGACATGTCCTATACTCCACATTTCCCTCTCTTGTCAAAGTAGATGATACGTGCTTGGAAAACTCCAGCTTCTTGGAATGGGTGTTTTGTTCATTCACAGGTAGGGGTCAGGGTTGAGGTCCATATACATTGGAAATACAGAGGATGTGCATAGGAAAGAATGTTTACTGCAAGGTGGTATGAAGGGGAATTGTCATTTGCAAACAAAGAGTACCTCATGCACGGAAGGATCCTTGACTAGAGAATGGACACAGGAAAGGAGGCCTATGGAGGACAGGTAACAGGTGTGCTATTCTTTTCTGCGGTGGATCCCTCCTCTTTATCCTGTTCAGACATTTTCAGGTGTGTGTTTTAGTGAGAGCCTGATTTTGAATCAGTAAAAACTGGTATTTCGAGATCTTGATCTTAGACCCTTTGGTTCATCTTCTCCAAATCTTCCAGCTCTTTTAATGGCTGAATCACCTATGGGACCTGTGGGCTGGGGTTGAATTTCTCAGGCATTCATATCTGAAGGCCATGCACAATACGGTATAGATCTGTCCTGAGTGTTCCCAAAGGGTTGACCTAGGACCAATGAGGGGAAGTTACAGGGAGATTGACTTCCACTCCTTATTAGAGAAAACACAGCCAGAGGCAGACCATACAAGGAGGAGTGGGCTGTCTCCAGAGTGGGGAGTCCTTTGTCACTGAAAAGGTTCAGATATAGGCTGAAGAACTAGGCAGGAAAGATGTAGGCTTTCAACCATATCAAACAAGATAAGTGGTTGTGTAAGATGGTGTTTCAAGTCTTTCTAACCCTAAGAGTCCCTGAGAGGCACAGGGTGAGCATGATAGAGAAGTCAGCCAGTGCTGCTGCTTAGTATATACACTCTTGCTTTGGAGGTGGTATGACCAGCAGAAAAGACAGCATGAGGCTCTGGTTTCAGAATTCATGGGAACTGATACACTGCCAACTAAGAGTCCCCTCAGAGCAGATTCTGAGCTTTCACGCTCCACAAATCCTCAGATGCAGTGGGAAGCAGGAAAAGGGAACCCTCAATTCCCACTGAGGAGAAACAGACAAGATTATAGAGTAAGCTTCCTAAGCTTAGAAGAAATAGTCTTGACCCCTTGGGTCTGCTCTGTTGCCCTCACCCAGCCCACTTTCTACATAGTCCCTCAGGAACTTGAGTGTTCCCCAGTTCAGCCTTCAGCATTGCTCCAGGCCACAGCAGATGCGTAAATCCCAAATCCCCAAGATTCGTTTTAAAGGTCACCATCCTTCCCCTAGCAAATACTCTTTCCCCATAGTTGTCCTGTGACTCTGGTGTCTCGTCTCTCCCAGGACTAACTTTGGAGAGATCATTGGTTTGGGAGTCAGGAGAGCATTGTTTTGGGAGCTTTGGTCCTATTTCTGCCTCAAGCCAAGTGTGTCATCTTGGACAAGTCATTTTGCCTCTTTGTCCTTTTGTTTTCTTGTCTATAAAATGAGGAAATTGGATTAGGCGGTCTAGAAGTCTTTCTCAGTTCTGATATGTTCAGTGTTCTCTGGATAATTTGATCTACAATTGACATGGACTCAGTTATCTGGTCATTTCCTCCCCTGAAAATTGTGGTCAGCAAAAGGGATCATGCGGGGAGGTTACTATAATAGTAGTAACGGTAACACCTACAAATTGTACCGTGCTTTAAAGTTTTCTGTGTGTTTCCACATACATTATCTATTTGATAACGTGCAGGGTCAGACATGTTCTCTTATTACAGCGGGACCTGTCACACTCTGCTTTCAGGATCAGTGTTAAATTCATGTATTATTCAGAGAAACAAAACTCACGTATATATATATACACACACACACATATATACATATATATATGATTTATTATAAGGAATTGGCTCACACAATTATGGAGGCTAAGAAATCCCACGATCTGCCATTTGCAAGCTGGAGACCCAGGAAAGCTGGTGGTGGTGTAGTTCTGAGAACCAGAGACCAATGGCGTAAGTCTCAGCGGAGGGCAGAAGACTGACATTCTAGCTCAAGCAGTCATCAGAAAGTTAATTCCCCCTTCCTCTGTCTTTTTCTTCTGTTCAGGCCCTCAATGGATTTGATGATGCCCACCCACATTGGGGAAGGCAATCTGCTTTACTCAGTTCACTGATTCAAATGCTAATTTCATCCAAAAACACTCTCACAGACACACCCAGAAATAAGTTTAATCTGGGCATCCCATGTCCCGATAAAGTTGACACATAAAATTAATCATCACACTTCAATAGAATTAAATGGACTTGAAGTCGGGGCCTGCAGTCTATTCTTTATCGACCTTCCTCTTGTAGGGCTACTTCCAGACCATGCCATGACTTCTTATGTGGCAAGAGAAATTAGTATCGTTGTCCCTTCCTTTGCCTAACATCTCTGCACTTATTTCTTTTTACAGTTCTGTCTCAATTCATTGAATTTCATGATCCCATATGAAAAATCACATTTAAAATGAACTTAGTGTGTCTGCATTTTCCTGGCCTTCAGTCAGAGAAGGAATCTGTTTCAGGTGGCTAGCAAATATATGTTATCATGTAGAGTTATCCTTTTCTGGGATGAGGAAGGCTCCATTTTCTGGCACTGAGACTTTTTATTACAGACAAAGGTTTAAATTCCAATCTAGTCATGCCCATAGAGCTTAGCAGCATAAATCTAAGAGATGCGACAGAGTCCATGGTGAAGGCTTAGTATGCAGAATTTAAAAGTAGCTCGAATCTAAATGAGAAGAATGAAGCTAGGAATTATTTAGAAAAAGAGATAGGAAAAGAGATGAGAAACTGCGGGGCCTTGTTACCTTTGTAGTAAGTTATCCTCTCCATGATATATGTGAAATATTTTATGTCTGGATTGTGGTTTTGGGCCGTCAGATTTAAATTTATACTCTTGCTGGTTAATGTGCTGATAACTAGGTCCAAATCTTGATGTGCTGTCCAGACACATATGTGCTCAGAAAGATCTGTAGGGGAAAGAGGCACCCGAGGGGGAAATGTGGTTTTAATGCTGTGGAAAGAACACTTTCGAGTGTACAAGATGGTATAACAGAGAGCATTGTATGGAAGTGGAGTGAAAAATGAATAAACGAATGTGCATGAGACTGAATGGGGAGGCGGGTGGGGGTTAGAAAGAAGGTGACATAAAAGAGGTAATGGAGAATGCTCCAGAAGGACTGGGGAAGGTCAGGGCAAGCAAGGTAGAAACAGACACGCTGTTGAGAATACATTCTGAAGCATGAAAGCAAATCTCTCTGAAGAGAGATCTGAGAGATGGCAGAAAAAGTAAGTGTCTTGAAGATAAAAGATAAATATGTATGGAGAGAGAAGAAACTCTGGATGATAGAGATTATAAAAATATTTATTAAAAAATGAGAAGTCAGGTGCAGTGGGTGAAATGGAAAGGGGCTTTTCAGGGTTTTAAGAAAGGGGAAGTCCGTCACGAACATGAAACACATCAGCAACCATCACGGAGGGATCTTTTCATTTCAGAGGGAGTGAGGAAGCGAGGCTGTTCGAGCATCTGCGTATTCTAGCTAGACCACTTCAGGTGCTGGGGTTTAATGCTGGTGAGAAGAAATAAACTCTTTGCCTGAACTGGACTTGGTTTTCCAAGTGCTGCTTTGGAAATGAAGACCCAGAGATGGGGAATTGATGGTAGTTCACGGATCTTTGTGTTTCCCTCTCTTGCTTCTGTTAATGAAATCCATTTTAAATAATGCTCATCATTGCTGTGCCCAGAAAGGCCAGAGGGAAACGCTGAAACAATAGGCTTAAGTTAGACTAGACTAAATCTTGTTTGATATCTGCACAAAGAGGTATGTGCCATGTTGGAACCATGTGTTTTTCCAGTCCCGTGCAGGATTCCCACAAGAAAGCCATGATGCGGGGCTAAGCCATGTGTTTTGAGTAAAGGAGAAAAGAAGAAGGGAAGTGTCTGAAAGAGGGAAAAAGATGAAGATGTTCCAAGGAAATATTCTAAAACAGAACAGCATCTGTTTTGCCCAAAACTAAAAAGAATGAAGAAAATTACAGTTAAGACTTAGAATACTCCTAATATATAGCTATTAAGTCTTTGATCCTAAATTGAATTTATGGACCTGCCATCTTCGTCTTTTCAGTGAGACCTCTGACCTCTGGCAGTGCATATGGTAGGTCCCTAAATGTTTCTGGAAGTTGCAGATCTAGATCTACCCTGGGAAATCCTTCTGAATTAAAATTTAACATTTTTATAGAAACAGATTAATGCCTTTTCCACTTGGTAAATGTCTTGAAATGCTGAATTGCGAGGGAAAGAGACGGGAATGGTGATTCAATTTCTGGCATTTTGAGTTCTCTGCTACAATTAGCTGCATTGTTTGGTGGCAGAGTGTGGTAGGTAATTGTTTAGTTGCCGTATCCTTTTTTTTAAACTTGTTATCTTGAAATAGTTTAAGATTCACAAGAAGTTGCAAAAATAGTACAGAATAGACTTACCCTGACACCAGGCCTTCCCTACTGGTAACTGTCCATTTTCAAAACCAGAAAATTGACATTGGTCTAATACTAACTAAACTACAGACTTTACTCAGATTTTATCAGTTTTTCACGTGTACTGATTTCACTTCTGGATACTTTTAACCATGCTGATTTGTAACCCGTTCTTGCTTGGATGCGGTGGGACAGACACTATCTGGATACAATACCACAAAATTCTGAAGAGAATATAACAAATTAACCTGTTCCTTTATCAATGAGCAATATCCTGCCTAGACTGGGTCCACATTTTCTGACTAGTTTGGCTGTTTAGCATCTAGAACAATCCGAAAGCAGCTTAGAAGGATTCAGCAACACAAAAGACAGTAAGACCTGCCCATAGCTTGCTGCTAGAGAATCAGGTATGGAAGGATATTGTAGATGATTCCTGCAGTTCCTACAATGAGTAGGATTTGTAATGGTGGCAAGGAGAGGACTTTAGAGTAAACCAGTATTTTGGTCAACAGCTAGGTGGCACTTAGTTAACGGCAGCATAGATAGTTTGTGGAAAGGATGGAGTACAATGGTATAGACCCCTAATGTGTGATTAAACACTGTGTACAAAATAGTAGAGACATTTCATTTGCCTAAATATCTGTTCTTAAAGAGAGTAACAACCGCATTGGACCAAATTAAATACGAACATAGCAGCAACCTGGGGGGAAGGAGAAAGTCTGGTTTTGTGAATTACAGTTTTGAGTTTTGTGATGGCATTTTTAAGCTGCCCTATTTAAGTGTCATAAGATTATAAGAGTGAGCACCCAGTCAATATTTGCTGAATGTTGTTTTTTGAATGAATAAAGATGGACACAGAAACTTGTCATCCAGCATAACTGGGGTGAATTTAGGGAGAATTGCTTTACTGTAATATAGAGGGTTTATTTTTGTATGAGGAAAGAGAAAAAGTGGCCAGACTTGTACCTGGTGAAATACATCCTTTATTTGTATATTTTCTGATGGTGAAATCGATCTATGGAAATACGTTATTCTTTGAGGTATTTAGACAGCAATGCAAGGTAGTTTTCTAGGGCACGTCATCAAGAGTAGACCCCAGACTCTGGCCCCAAATCCAGTCCATTTGAAACAAGCTTTTTAGTTTCTCCTGCAGACACCTTGTCAACAACTTCACGGGTCTCTAAAGAAGAAGGATGGGAGTCCCAAACTAGCCTGTGCTTACCCACATTCACAACTGCATGTAAAGGAAGAATTTGCAACGAGACTCAAGGGAAAGCACAATGGGATAAGGTAATCCCTTTGAATGAAAAACTGTTTTCTTGACAAGAGGCTTGGAAATAATTGAAAGTTGGCAGGATTCCTGCAAACACACCAAGAGTTTGTAATCTAGCCTATTCATTTTATGTCCTTTACTATTCATTGATACTGCTATTCTTCTACCCTGTTGTCTGGTAACTTTTTCTGAGGCTTGAGTTTCCGAAGCAATGTGGTGCATTCTTCCTATGAGGAGGAAACATCTGGGCCTCATTCTGCAGGCTTTGGAGGATAATGTGTCTTGTCAAGGGGTACATAGCAAACTGATTTAATTTCTGCTTAAAACTATCATAGTCATTCCAAAATAGAATGCGTAAAAATTCTCTGTATTAGAAAAAGAAATGAGATACCAATTGTATATTTTCTTTTCTTTATTTATTCTCTGTAAGTCTGTCAGATGATAGATTGTAAATAACAATGATTAAAGAAATATGCTACTGATGGATCCTTCTTTCTGTGTAAACAGCACAGTTGTGGGCTTTGTTATTCTTACTCCTTTACACCCTTAGGTCCTTTTTAGAGAAGTGATGGGGCGCGGGGACAGAGCCGAGGGTGTGTCTGGTGTGGACGCCTGTTCCTTGAGGGCTATCCCGCAGAGGGTTATTTACATGGGCCTCGCACATATCAGTTGACTGTTTATTGGAAGAAAAGCATCATGGTCTTTGGCATATCCAAACACACCAGAAATTGAGATTTTATGAGTCCAGTTCTGGGGAATCCAGTCCAGAATTAAATGGGGATCTTTTATTGTTGTTGTTACAAAGTTGTCTTGTTTGATACACAAAAATCCCTTCTAAATCCAAATATGGTCTGTCTGAAGACTGCCTGTGCATACAAAAAGCAACAAAAACTATGGACAACCAGAATATAGACTCAGCCTTCATAACAGAGATTAGGATGATGAAACCACCCAAAACAATATGTTTCTTCTTTCCCCTGAAGAATACATTTATACTTTTAATTTTCTGAGTAATATGAACATGTTTTTTTCAGTGATGACCATGATAGATAAGGGAATGGATCTAAATCCCCAGAGAATAACCAGAGGACTCATGAATTCACACTCTGCCCCCTAGAGTGTCTGGTCTGATTCTAGGACTAAGGCCAGGGATTCAAATATCTGTGTGGTGGGAATGGGGTTGGGGGTGGAGGAAAAAACGCAAGCAGAGATAGCAGAGACGTTCAAACAAGTACAATTCTACTGTCAACACCTATTGCTAAGGTTTAAAGGTAGGTATGAATGATATATATGTGTCTGTATGTGATATAGCATAGATATATATTATGCATATATCTGAATATATAATCTGTTACTGAGGACAGAGATCACGTCTGCTCTTTTATGTTTTGACTAACAATTTGGAGGACTCTGTGTTTTAAGAGTTGAGGACTCACAAACTGATTTATTTTCATTTATAATTTTATATTCATTTTGTATCCAAAAAAGAAGTATACACAATTATAATATCTTCTCGTCCTTGAGTCCCACACAACAATAACTTCTTATGTATAGGCAACTTATGACCTCTTACTATCTAATTAAATGGGTAAAATCCTACACTCAAAGTAGTTTTGGGCCAAGCTGGATGTATAGTGATTTGAAGAGAAGATGGATGAAAGACACTGACAAGAAAAGCTACATGGTCCCATTGGCAGCTGTTCTTTTGCCCCTGTTTGCAAATCAGAGACAAACAAGTATGTCCTGGAGAGGTTTATGAGGGTCTAGACTAGAGCTCTGTACTGGAGGGTAAAGATACTCTTACTCATCTTTATCTACCTAAGGATTGTTTCAGGCACCATAAGAGGAACCAGAGATTGGTTTCAGGGTTTAGGGTCGAGGAGAATTTATTATATGAAGTAGTAAATATTCAAAGGTGAAGATGCTACATTTACTATTCCGATCACAGGGCCAAGGTTTGTCAGGGATAAATGGGATCATTGTGTACCATGTTGTTCTTCTGCTTTCCAGGAAAATAGCCCACGAATAACACAAACTCAAGATGACTCACTTGGGATGATAAAAGCCATACTTACCTATTTAATAAAAATGTTATGACTGTTATTGGGCAGTACTACATGTGATAAAATATTACGATTTTTTTTGGTGAGGAAGATTGGCCCTGAGCTAACATCTACACCCATCTTCCTCTATTTTGTATGTGGGATGCCACCACAGCATGGCTTGATGAGTGGTGTAGGTCTGAGCCTGGGATCTGAACCTGCAAACCCCAGGCTGCCAAAGTGGAGTGCGCTGAACTTAACCACTGTACCACCGGGCTGGCTCTGATAAAATATTTTTAAAACACAAAATTAAGTGACATCTGTTGTCAGCAGAGTTCTATTCTCCTGGTCTCTCTGGCACCTCTAGCAGTTCAGCCCATCTTCTGAAGGCTGCAGAACCTTGAAAGGAGCAACTTTAGTTGAAAGAAGGAAGAGGAGACCAAGGTTTCCTCACTGGGCTTGGAGGGACATCATGGTGGAAGGAGAGACTGCTGCTCTTGCTCTGAAGTCTTCCCACCTTCACTTTACTCACAGTTAGTCCTACACTGACTGTCATCCCAAGATTGTGGTGACGCTGAAACTCCAACCTGGGCCCTCCTCCTTCTTTGTAGAAATGAGTTATTCATAGGATAGCCACACAACTCTGTGTCACCACTCTTATCCCTTTTACATGTCACCTCTGAGCTCTATGACACTTTAAAAGGAGTCTTTGGGTCTATACTCTAAAGACTGGGGTTAATTTTATTCCAGAACTTTCAGAAAATATTGTTAAATTGTGATCTCTTTAAGAATAGTTGAAAGTGGGATAAGGGTAGAAGCTGAGTTCCACCCAAACAATAATAAAGAAATTCTATTATTTAGGAGCCTAATGTTCAAATAATCATATTTATTCTTTTGATCTAATTTTATTGGTATAAATGATTACTAAATTACTTGATATAAAATTTATCAACACCTCTAGGATATTCAAAAGCCAATATAGATTATCTCAGTCTCACAGCTTTCAGAGAACATTGCTGTTCATAGATAATTAAAACTTCGAAAGAGGCCGTGAAGTAAAGTATATTCTGTAGAGTTTGACACATGGTGTGCCGCTTCCTTACTGTGGACCCGGACTGGTGTTGGTCGCGTTGTTACCAGTTCACGATAACTACAGAAACCTAGAGTAAGCATTAGAAACTTTTACTGCAATGTGGCAGAGTATTCTTATGAGTTGAGTCTAATAAAAAATTGGGGCTTGTATTTTGTATGCCTTTTGCTTTCTGTTTCATTTTTCTACTAATTCATTTTTATTGTATTTTCCAAAAGTACCCATCTGGGATGGCTTGGAATAACAAAACGGCTCCTTGACCACAAAGAGTTTGAGACACACTCAAATGCGAGGTTGGAGTACAAGACCCATTACGACGTCCCACATGAGATTCTCTGACGCCGTATTCCCCTTCCAAAACCATTCCAAGTTTTGAAAATTGATTCTGCGTAAAATTCTTAATAAAACCAATGTTCATGTTCTCAAAGATGATTTTTTAGAGGAAGAGGAGGTCTGGGACCAGAAGCTGGGCTGTAAAGTGACAGTGCCCGGATCTACACGTCCAGGCGGAGTAGAAAACAGAGCAGATGATAATCCCCAAACTTCAGCTCCTAGATCCAAACCTTTCTTCCAAAATAAGGAGCTCTGGTGCAAATATCCTGAGGCCTTCCTGCGATGAAGCATCCATCTGAAGCGCCTGGGCGTCCATTCTGTGTGTGCCACTAATCCCGTACCCAACCACGACAACCGGCAGGCGCCCGGGAAGGCTGGTGAGTAGCCGGCGGGACACCTTCGCCGCGGACTGCTCGGCAGAGCCGGCACCGGCTCGGGCCTCTGCGTCACGCTGCCCCGCCCCTCGGCCTATCTCACCCCACCCCGGCCCCAGCGCGGCGGGCAGACGGCGGGCTGCGATTGGAGGGCCCGACTCGGAGTCGATGACGCAAGGGGAGGCGGGGCCTCACCGGGCCCTGATTGGAGGACGGGCTCGTGGGCGCGGCGGGAGGTCTTGGGGCTTCTGAAAGCTGTGGCGTGTCCTTGCCTTACCGCTCGGCTTTGGGGCGCGCCACGATGCGGAAGGTGGTTTTGATCACCGGGGCGAGCAGGTGAGGCCTCTCGTGATCGCGGCGGCGGGAGATCGGGGGTCCGAGGGAGCAGAAAGAACGGGGCCAGGACGACCCGCCACGGACAGACCCCCAGAGCGCCCACCCGTGACCTTGCCCCGGGGACTCGGGCCAGACCCCGTCCCGCTGTTCCCTGGGTGCCCCACTGCGCGAGGTACGGGGCGTGCCGGGCCCTTGAGGTACTCGGTAACTGGCGTTTTGAATTAAACCTGACAGTGAAAAGAAAACCTAGAGCGCCAGTGAGAGAGGAGTGTCGTAGTGATGATCCTGTCGAGATCCAGGAGAAAGGGCGCTTTCCACGCGGACCCTGCCCCGTCTTATCTTTGACTTTCTCTTCAGTTATCTTCCATGCCTGGCAGTTTAATTGTGACCGTGTGGCCATGTCTTGTACTCCCGGTGTTTTATCTGTGCAAGACTTTCACCCTCTGATAAATTTCAACATTCATGAGCATGAGAACAGTGGGGCAAAAAATCTTATTCCATCTAGCACAGTGCTAGACACCTGGCACATTCTCTTCAGAAACTCGGAGAAAAGTAACCTTTTCCTGCTAAGGCGTGAGGGGAGTGCAAATAACCGTTACTGCCAGTTCATAATTATTCCGGGCTTGCTCATTTGGACTCAGCATTTTCTGTTGCCTATTTAGCTTCTTATTTGCACTTCCCTGAAGAATGTGTGGAGGATGAAACTAATCAAACCATTTGTCTACTTGTTGCATGTGGAGTTTTTGAGGGATTAAGACAAAGGATATGATAAATGTCATTTAAAATTAGTCCACTTTCAATTATCTAGCCACATCCACATTAACTGAGCCAGCGTGGTAGGTATCTATGACTGGCAGTTTTTAAGTGTGTCTTCTCCTGAGTGACTTTAACAGCTGATATGGTGCTTCCTATGTTGAAGTTTCTTAAATAAGTCAGAATTGGTTTTGTTCGTTTCTTTTACATATATTGTTATATGTGCAATTGTATGTTTATAGTAATGGCCTACTATTCTCAAGTGAGCATCAATTAACATAAATATATTTGATGCTCTGTGGGCAGGGCCAACAGATTACTGATGGTGCTAGGCTCTTTTTGGTGTTCTGACTCTTTGCCTGGAATCAACTTAAGTCTTGGAACAGAATTTATTTACCTAGGTTTTTGTTGCTATCAGCCAAGCTGGTCTGACTGCTGTCCTGTCTACAGTGCAGTTTCACTTTCTGAAGTAGTTTATCTTTGACTCTCATATTCATCCCTGCTTCTCTTTCCTGGTGTTCATCTTATATTTCTTCTTCCGACCTTCTACTTAATCGTGTTGAGTTCTTTCTCTTCCTCTTGGTTATTTGATCATAGTAGTTGAGAGGGGCTTGTACCTCCTGCCGTGTTACTGATGCCTCTTCTTGAAAGCTTCATCCTATTCCTCGTCAGGAGTTTCTGGTGCTTCTGATAGTGACAGTGATACCAACAGATAGCAGAGCCCTTGCCCTTGAGGAACTTGGACAGCAGAGTAAAATGTGCACTCAGGGAACAGCTAATAAGATGCTCTTTTCGACACCTGCTGGTGATGTATTGACTCACTTTCATGAGTGGTATAATAAGTACATAATGAAAACCACTGGCAGGATGAACTCTGCATTGGAAGAAATGCTAAAGGACAGCTCGCATCTGCATTCCAGTTTTTTGTGTATTGAGCTATGGCAGCGTGAAAGAAACACAAACCGGAGAGCATCCTGAGCAAGTGGCTATTCGAGTGGGGGTTCCCCCCTTCTTTAAATAATTTTTGAGTCTTTTCTGTCTTCCTGGGCTCCTGATTGGAGCGCAAGTTGGTAGAATCAGTTTTCTGAACCAGAGAGAAATGGCTCTATTTGGCACCATCTCGATTAACACATGTGCTGTGTCTGAATTGTCCTCTCAGTGGCGTTGGCCTAGCCCTCTGCAGGCGGTTGCTGGAGGCAGACGATGAGCTTCACCTGTGTTTGGCGTGCAGGAACATGGGCAAAGCGGAAGCTGTTCGTGCTGCTCTGCTGGCCTCTTACCCCACCAGTGAGGTCACTACCGTGCAGGTGGATGTCAGCAACCTGCAGTCGGTGCTCCGGGCCTCCAAGGAGCTCAAGCAAAGGTAAACCTCCTGTAGATGGGTTTTCTTTCATGTGATTGCACAACACAAGAGTTAACAAAATGAGAAAGGATAGGAAAACCTAAAAAGAAACAGGTGCAGTGTAAGAAAACGATATGCTGAGGAAATCTGTATAGAGTGACCCATTATGTTTCAGTACCACGTTTTCATTCTCAATAATAATCATGATTATTTCATGAAGATTGATTTATAAGTACACTTTGATGTGTGTTCAGTTGTAATGCCTTCCATGGATATAACTCCTTTGATATTTGAATGCATTTTTTGCATCTTTCCTCCACAAAACAACTTCATTAAGTAGATCGGGCAGGTACTAACATTTAACAAGTGAAGAAACTGAGACACCCAAATAAGAGTAATATTGATATTGGTTGGGTTGGTCTTAGGACCCAGGTTTCTGCTTTGCTTCCTCAGGGATTTTTTTTTTCCCTAGGCCAGAAAAGATTTGTTCACACCTGCACGGTAATTGTCATGTAATAGACATTTGATAAATATTTAGTATGTGAAGGAGTAGAGTCCTTGGATATATAACTCCCCAGAAAGTATACACAAAAGTTACATGTAGGTGCACGATGCATTTTTCTGGAGAGAGAGAGCATGCTTTTTTTTTTTTTTAATTCTGAGAGGAGTTTATGATCACAGTCAAGAACCCTGCAGTAGTCCATGCTGAGCCCTAGGGATATCTGAAATAATTAATTTTCAAATTAATTTAATCATTTAATTAATAAACAATTAGTTAAATTTTTGTAATTGAGGCCCTTAAGAAACAAGAGCTGCTTTATTTCCTTGGACAGTAAAGTGAAGTGCAGTAGAAACAAGGAAGGCCTTGGTAAAGGCATTTCCTGAAGACTAAAACTTGGCATGTTCTTTATGTTTGTCGGTAGCCATTTGCATTTCCCTTTTCCAGATGCACAAGTTACAAAGCAAAAGTTGGTATCCTTCACCCCCAGCTCTTTTCATTGCAACCTTAGCCCTTTGTGAATGTGGTTTCTCTCTCCTCCACTGCTGAGCTCCTAGAATTTTCCGCCATATCATCTTTCTAAAAAACTGGGGAGAGGGGCCAGCCAGGTGGCGCAAGCGGTTAAGTGCGTGCAGTCTGTTGCGGCGACCCAGGGCTCGCCGGTTCGGATCCCGGGCGTGCACCGACACACTGCTTGTCAAGCCATGCTGTGGCGGCATCCCATATAAAGTGGAGGAAGACGGGCATACATGTTAGCCCAGGGCCAGTCTTCCTCAGCAAAAAAAAAAAGAGGAGGATTGGCAGATGTTAGCACAGGGCTGATCTCCTCACAAAAAAAAAAAGCTGGGGAGATTTTCTAAGTTCCACATCCCCTACTCCTCCATAACTTAGAGTCTCCGAATCTGTGAAACTGCACAGTAAACGTCCTTACTGAGTTAAAAACCCTGGAATCAGGACAGAAGTTATAAGTTTCAAATCATGCTTGCAGGCATTCTTTCTCCCAACTTTCTTAGCCAGCTGGCTGTCTTCCCTGTTTTGTGTAGATTTGGTATATTTCCTGTTTTTAGCATCCTCAGTTAATGATAGCCCATTCCAATCCAGTTGACTTTGGAGATTGAAAGTTGTAACATTCATAGTATTGACTATTCTCAATTGCCTTCAAAAGTTCAAGATATTCAGTATTCGCAAACTTAGTAATTTAGCCCAAATTTAAGGCACTGAACCTGTGGGGTAAAAGGGAGCTCTAAGGAATTAAGTGAGTTTTCCCAGCTGCCTGTCAGCGTTTTAGTGCAGCTTTGATGTATTTATTTAATCTTAAAAACAGCTCTCTTTGAGGGGCCTGCCTGATGGCTTAGCTGTTAACTGCGCGCGCTCTGCTTTGATGGCCCAGGGTTTGCAGGTTCGAATCCCGGGCGTGCACTGATGCGCTGCTTGTCAGGCCATGCTGTGGGGCGTCCCATATAAAATAGAGGAAGATGGGCACTGATGTTAGCCAGGGCCGATCTTCCTCAGCAGAAAGAGGAGGATTGGCATAGGATGTTAGCTCAGGGCTAATCTTCCTCACACAAAAAAACCAGCTCTCTTTGAGGTGGATGGTATTATCCAAATTTGGGAAATGATGGTTGTAGTGATATTCACAAATTTGGGAATATGGGACAGTGTTCAGATAGATCTCTTGCTTATGTCAAGGATCTCCTGCACTTAGGCCCAAATGGATATCTTTGAGTATAGACCTGAAGTAAGTTAGAGCCAAAGACAGCTTGAGAAGAATCCCTTCCAGTCGGCTAAAGCAACGCCGTTCCTGACCCCTGGTCTTTCCATCTGTAATCCTCTGTTCTATTAGATATGTGCAGGTGAAAACTAATAAGAAATAGTGGTTCTGTTTTATCCAGAATAGAGCAGTTGTGTCATTTAATCTTTGAAAGTAGTAAGTATACCATTTTACTGAAGCCAGACCTTAATTTGGTGTTCTGGTACCATTTACACTCTTTGCTAAGCATTTTGTCTTCATTCGTAGTAAAATTGTTAATATACTTAGATGAAAGTTTGCAAATTAGATGGTGGAACAACCAACGATAGATGGACCTGCACTGTCCTTGCGGCACTTACATGGGTGACTTGATGGTATCAATATCAGCACTTTAAACAGTCAGTTTAGTAATTAGAGTCATTTGGCTGTCAATTACTTGTAGGATGATCAAGAAAGGTTTGTGTGTGAACTGTATTGGTAACCATGTATGTATTTTAAGGTCCTAGCCTTAGTAGCTATGGCCCATATTGTCCTGGGCTATTACAGAGGACACAGAATTAGTGGGTGCATAGAATTCTAGGAGGTATTCTGAATATTCATGGTGTCTGTGAGTATCACGAGAGCAGCCTCTACTTGTCTTGGACCTAGTTCGAAAGGAATATACTTAGATTAAGGCTTATGTAGGTTTAAAAATGAAAACGCTTTCTCAAGCCAGCATTTCACAATTCTTTCCGTGACAAGTGTCCTGGAGAGAGCCCATCGAGAATACCTCACACCCGTTCAGCTTGCGTAATCTCAGTGTATTCTTGTGAGCCTTCATCATTTTATGATACAGAGCACCTGGCCATGAACAAGGAAAGGTTGCCACATGGATCTTCTGCTTTAGTAGATAGCTTGGCATTTGGATTCCTGAATTGATGGATCAGATTAGTTGAATATGAATGTTATATGAATTTTACTTATCAATAGGGAAGATATGAACCTTAAAAAAAAAAAAAGGCAAAAAAATTTCTTAAGACTAGAAGGAGAGTGGGTTTAATAGACAGAGGGTTACCGCAGTGCATGATTTGGCGGACTAAGCTGGAAGGAGTATTGATCAGAGATTTAACTTCAAAGCCGGTTATAGCTCCCCAAGTTCTGTTTGAAGCTGCCATCAAAAAAAACAATACTCGGATATTTACTGTGGCTAAAGGAAAACTGTTGAGAAAGAAGTAGTGTAACACTGACGTGTTATACATTCTCTTCAGCTTGCTGTAGACACCTTTTTGGTTCAGAAAGCATTTGCTGTCCTTCCTGGACCTTCTTTATTCCAGTCGCTCTAGAGATAACCAACAATCTTGTCTTGCTGTTTTATTTGCAGGTTTCAGAGATTAGACTGTCTATATCTAAATGCTGGGATCATGCCTAATCCACAGCTGAATATCAAAGCCGTTTTCTCTGGCCTCTTTTCAAGGTAATTTCCATTTTCTAGATGAACTGATTAGAAGGAAAAAGATGGTGTTTGTTTTCTGCCTAGTTTTGCCCTCAGTATGTTAAGTTGGCAGGATGAGGGGGTGTTAAGAAGAACGGAGACAGAAAGGGAAGTGTTGCAACCACGTCATGAAAGAAAAGCATTCATCTTTTGTGGGGAATGCTGCAAGTCGTGGTTCTTACGGTGTTCTAGGTCTCCATGACATTCCAAGTGTTTGGATGTTTCAGAAGGTCAATTTGTGCTCTGCCTGAATGTGTCTGTTAGTGAGAACATTTCAGAATCAGGCAGAGTCATCAGTGAGACTCCAGTACCCAGGAAGGCTACTTTGGAAGCGTTTCCCAGCTGTATGTCAGGTGCTCTGACCAGTAGCCTGGGGAAATGCACAGATGGAAACATCTTCCTGGGAGAGTCTCAATACACATTAGTATAGTGGCTTCCAAAAATGTTTGACCGCAACCTACAGTAAGAAATAAATCTTATTTTGTGACCTAATAACTTGTTCATAAATAGATATTCTTACTCTTACTGCATGCTCCCTACTGCACTGCTGCTTTTGTATTCCTTCTCTTCGCTTAAACATACACACAATCCCACACTGGTCTTGACTTACGAAATTGATCTCACAGCAAATCACTGTATTAATATGTTCAATGCTCCAAGAATTCCCAGTAAGAAAACAACCTGTTTCACTTTGGTCAGGGGTTAAACATCAGTTTGTGCAGGGGAGGACTTTTTCTCCTTGGCATAGCTATTATTCTCCCAGAGAAGTTTACTTGTAACGTGATTTGGAAAGAGGTAAAGAGAGTTCTATCAGCAGGTTTTTGAGAGACTTGGGTTCCTATTGGGAGTATGGGCTATAAGTATGTAAGTACTGCCGTGAATTGGGGGAAAGGAAGCATTTAATACTCACAATAATCCAGTCTGAGAAATGGGTATTTTTCTCCCTGTTATTACAGAATCAAGGAAAATGTGGTTTGGGGGCTGGGGAGGGCAGCAAGAGTGTCTCTCCAGTATCTTCAACTAAAGAAGCTTTTACAAGTCATACAATTGTCTTCTGCTGTTTCAGAAAAGTGATTCATGTGTTCTCCACAGCTGAGGGACTGCTGACCCAGGATGACAAGGTCACTGCTGACGGGCTCCAGGAGGTGTTTGAAACCAATGTCTTTGGCCACTTTATCTTGGTAAGAAGACTTTGGGCTTAATAAGTCAATGTTTAGTGCCGTGATCCTCAAGGCTTCCATGGGTACATCACAGTGTTCTTTTGTTAAGCTCATTAGTTTATAGCTAGCATTAAATCTTTGAGTATTTAAATAGGATGATCACGCTACTCTTTGAAAACATTACTTCCCTAAAGCAACCTATTGATATATTATTTTTTCTTTCGACATCAGCTACAGAGAGTGGAGAGAAAGCGAGAAAGAAACACACAAACACCCTCAGAAACAATGTACAGAACTGAGAAAAAGTGCTCCAGTCCTGTTCTAAATGGTCTTTGAAACTGGGCTTGGGCTTGGCATCAGATAGGGTGGGTAGCAGGCAAGCCGTTATTAAATAATAGTTCACAGTTACTTGTTTGTTATCTTGATTTCTGATTTCTGAAGCATCCATGCTTCTTGTCAAGATTCCAGGCATGCGTATCAAGTGAAGCAGGAGATGTGTAGCTTGTCTGGCCTGTTCTGTGTCTTGACTCAGGTTTAATCTCACATTTCAGCTGTAATATCTAGATTGAGTAATGCCCGACTGTGTTGCCAGTTGCTAATAATTCTTTGGTGCCGAAAGAACTCCTCCTGATGCTGAGTTTGCCTGCACAGAACCTGTATCTTTGATGCTTTTATATTCACGATCACTTTTCTTCACCTTAAGCCTGATTTCCCTCCAAATTGGAACTCCTTGAGGACTAGCCTATATTTATAATAAATTAAGATGTATGCAAACATTGGAATATCATGAAACCATTAAAAGAAATGAGGTAAATGTTTTGCACTTAATAGGATGGGCTCCAGTATTTTATTATTAAGAAGAAATAGGAGTATGTTTAGTGTGATCTCATTTGTATAAATAAGCAGAAAAAGATATATCTTTACATGTTATATATACGTGTATGTAATATTTCTAGAATGATACAAATGGAATTGGGTGCCTTTGGTGAACTGGGGTGCCAGGGTGTCAGAGATGAGTGGGAGATTCAGGTTTCATTCTATATCCTTTAGTACTTTTTTTTTAAGTGATATATTACTTTTTCAATGACAAAAGTTAATTAAAATATAAAGTCAGGATGTGATTGAATTCTCATCTGGTCATTTTTTTATAACTTTACAGGGATCCATTATCTAACATTTTCTTTATCGCTTAATAATCCTTTCTCCTTTACCCTCTTTCTAAATTATGACATTAATTGGTAATTATAGAGAATAAGTTAATTATTACTATTAATAGTCTGTTAACTTTTCGATGAATCTAGTGTTTAGAAAATTAAGTTGTTAAGAAAATCAAGTGTTTGGGTAATCTGGGTTGGGGGAATGGCAGAGGAGAGTTGTGACCATAGGCACAGTTATCACAGGTATCCTGGTGACATGACTTATCCTTGTGTATCCTTATAGAGGTAGGCATGTCAGCAGGGGTTTTAGAGTTGACTTAGCAAATAAAATAATAGGAAGGCTTATAATGTCTTCCATGTTCTTCAAATTAAGTTTAAAAATCTTACCACTTTTTATGGAACACAAACTTGGATTCTAGGTTCAGGTGTAAATGCATTATATAAGGGGATCCACCTGCGTTTTGATTATATGTGAAATGACCAAACTTTTAGGGTTGTTATAAAGAGTAGAGATAATTTCTGGAAGTCTAATGTCCTTTTTCAGTTCTAGTATCCCATCTAGGATGCCACATTACATTTAGTAGCCAACTCTCCTTAGGCTCCTCTTGGTTGTGACAGTTTCTCAGACTTTCCTTGTTTTTGATGACCTTGACAGTTTTGAGGATTACTGCTCAGGTATTTTGTAGACAGTCCCTCAATGGGGATTTGTCTGATGTTTTTCTCATGGTTAGAGTTGAGTAATGTGTTTTTGGGAGGAAGACCACAGAGGTGAAGTACCTTTCCCATCACATCATATCACGTGTGTGTACTATCAATATGACTTATCAGTATTGCTGTTATCTCTGATCACTTGGCTTGAGGTGGTGTTTGTCAGGTTTTTCCATTATAAAGTTACTCTTTTTCTATCTCCCTTTACATATTGTACTCTTCAGAAGAGAGTTACTATGTATAGCCCACACTTAAGGAGTGCTCCTTAAGGATGGATTAGCTACATAAATTATTTGGAATTTTTCTGCAAGGGACCTATGTCTATTCTCCTCCATTTAATTCTTTATTCAATCATTTATTTATTGATCAATTATATCTCAAAGCTGAAAAAATCATTTATTATATCCATGAGGACTACAGATATGTATTTTCTACTTTGTGTTATAAATACTACTTTATTTTGTTGCTCAGAATATTTCAATTTGGGCCATTGGGAGCTCTTTCAGTTGGATCCTGTATATCTTTGACATACCCTCATCATGATGGTTGTTTGTTTTGTTTGGAGCACGTCCTTTCTGACACTTCAAGATGTTTCAGGCTCATCTTGTGTCTTTCCTGCTCCAGTCCTAGAATCAGCTGTTCTCTAAGGAGATATGATTCCTTTTATTGGAGAATGGTATTAGAAACCAAGATGTGGGTACCCTTTGCTGTTGAGGTAGCAGATGCTTCTAGTCCCTCTCAGCTCACAGAGCAAGGAGATATATATGTGGATACTAACCCAAGTATGTATAAATATCTATAAATATTTTTATATGTAACCATCTATGTCTTTATTAAGCTAAACATCAGTTCATACTGATGTCTCTAACTCTAATCCATTATCACATGGGTCATCCTAGCCTCCTCCCTTGCTTATCTGTATTGTCTCACTCTAACAGTGACAAACCTGTTCAATTCCAGTATATGTGTATAGTGGCTTCAAAATTGTTATCCTGTCCTCCCCCACTGCATTTTGATACATTTTTTATTCCTTCTTTTGCTCATTCAGATTCAGGAACTGGAACCTCTCCTCTGTCAGAATGATGGTCCATCTCAGCTCATCTGGACGTCATCTCGCAATGCAAAGAAATCTAATTTCAGCCTTGAGGACTTCCAGCACAGCAAAGGCCAGGAGCCCTACAGCTCTTCCAAATATGCTATTGACCTTCTGAGTCTAGCTTTGAACAGAAATTTCAACCAGCGGGTGAGGCCTGTCTTAGTGATATGGGAATGGTGGGGCAGTGGTTTCTGAACTACAGCTGATTTCCTAGTAACATGGCTGGCTTTCTATTAACTGTTGTAGTTTAGAAGATACAATATTGTTTTTTGAGCAGGATTGCTGTGAGGACAAGATCAGGCGTGAAGAAGATTGATAGTTGGTGTATATGAGAGTTTTGGGGCAGAGATAATTAGCTCCTGACTTTTTAGGTAATAGGGGTTCATTCACCATTCTGTAGCTCTTCAAGAGCTATAATTTATGTAACAGAGTGGTGCTACTACCAATACCAATAACTACTGTTAAGCCCTTGCTGTGTTTTAGGTGCTGTACTCTGTATCTGGGTATGTCATTTAATGCCTTTCTCATCACAGTGAGGTAGGTCTGAGTATTCCCATTTTCATGTGAGGACACTAAAGTTTGGAGAATTAAGTCTTTTACCCAGAAGTAACATAACTAGTAAACAGTAGAGCTCAGAGTTGAGCCCAAGGCTGTCTGACTTCGTAGCTGGGGCTTTTCCCACTAAACTACTCTGTCTCCCAGTGTTTTCATATCAGATGCTATAGGACAGTCAGTAGTTACAAAGCCTTGTGGTGATAGTGGTGATCTTTGGTAAGACTCCAGCGATCTGTCTCTGTGAGGACCCTGGGTTTAGAGGCAACCCTTGTCAGTCGTGCTGGCTCCTTGGGGCCTCTGTGGTCTGGAACGTGCTGCTTCTTTGTATGTTTCTCTTGCCCAGGTCTAAAATCTTAACTGAAAATCTCCACTCTTTCCAGTGGGCATCTTCCTTTGTTTGCATGGACTATGTTGGTTGAGTGTGGGACTGTGGAGAAATTTAATTCCACTAATAATTGCGAAAGACCTTTCATGTTTAGGGCACTGGGCCAGGCTTAGGAGCGAGGAGGAAGGAGACATCACAAGATGACCAAGAAACTGCTCTTAAGGAGCTTCTTTGATCATACGTTAGACGCAGCCATCTAAGCCTTATGTGATGGTCTGAACAACATGGTTTATTCTGGATTGGAGACCTTTATCAGATGGAATTCTCACTTGTGTGTTCTGGCTCTTAGAATCATGCCTCTTAGTGAAGAGGATGGTATATAAGTAGATGCTAAGAGCATACTCTCTAGAACTAGATTTCAATCCTGGCTGTGTCACTAGCTTTGTAACCTTGGGCAAATTACTTAATCTTCCTATGCCTCAGTTTCCTCATCTGTAAAATAGGGATAATAATAGTGCCTACCTCAAGGATTTGTTGGAGGATTGAATGAGGGGACTGGTATGAAGCAGTCACAGTGGTGCTTTTTGCTCAGAATGTGTGCATTTGTGCATGTGTCTGCACACGTGTGTACATGTGGTATGAATGAGTGGGGTTGTATGTGCTTGTGTGCATGCATACATGTGTGGGTGTGCATCCACATGCACATGTATTGGTTTTGTGGGTGTGTGCACATGTGTATGAATGTGATTGTATAGGTGGTGTGTATGCATATGCAGACATGCATATGCATGTGGGCATGTGGTCTGCACATGTGTGTGTACATGCTTATGTGTGTGTGTTGGCTGTTATTGTTATAATTATTATTATTATATTTGGCCTTAGTGTGTCGGTCCAATTGTGAGCCTCCTTCTGAGGTTTTTTGAGATGTTTAAAAACTTGTTGCAACTGCTTGTGCCCTGGAAGCTCCCATTTAGGGGCAACATCGGAGTGGATTAGCTTCTTTTTTCATAAAAAGCTCTGGGATTTTATTTAAGTCTCAATTGTCAAGTAAGGTTTGGGATTTCATCTTTTACAAAAAAGGGAGGTTTAGCTAATGCTACTGTTACTGAGCAATGGTCTCGCTCTGGTCGCTGCGATCTGAGCCATTTAATCACAATGAATTAGAGATTGAGAAAGGAAGTTTAATTAGGTTAGCCAGCAAATCAGAGTACAGGTGACTAATATCTCAAAAACCCATCTTCAAGGATTACAGAATCTTGAGGCAGTTATATAGGGAAAATGGGCAGTAAGGAGGAGGTTCAGGGATGTTACTCTCCAGGCATGATGGGCTCCAGGCATCGCATTGTTCCATTCTTCTGTCAGCTGTGATGGATACCTTGTAGGTATGTTTACCGCCTGTGGTCAGCCTGTTCTTGGAGAGAAACTCATAGAACAAGGTTTTAATTTATCAAGCTATTGGGGAGTACATATGTAAGTGGAGCCATAAATCAGGAGAGCATGTGAATTTTTTAGAGTACATGCAGAGCAGCGAGTAGTCACACGGAGCAGGGGCTGGTGCTGTTTGATGTAACAAGGTGGCCTCACTTATGCTCACTTACACTACTGCTTCCTAAAATCTGTATGATTGGTTCTCAGCCCATGACTTTTCTTCCTTGGCTTTTATGAAGAGAGAAGCAGCTAAGAAAGAACTACATTGTTTTGAAGACTTGTATTACTGGAAATGTTGTTAGGTCCGTATAGGCTATCTGATAGTTGAATCATTCATTCATGACCCTTCACACGAGTCTTAGAGAAATAGTCAGGATCGTCACAGTTCATTCCCTATAATTAAGGGCGTGGAGGGACTGCAGTCTTGGGTAAGATTGCCTCCTTGTTTGTTTCTTTTGTTGCTCAACGTCAGAAAGTCATTGTGTTGGAAACCCTGGATTTTAGTTCACAGATGTCTTCATTTAGGGCTGAATAGTCTCTAGTTGTTCCTAGCTAGTTACCAGAATAAGAAATTTTCCTTAGCTGTCTTTGGAGCAAAATATTACTTTCTTGGGAAGAATTTTTGGTCTATAAGGATGATGAGTCCAGGCTCTTGCCTTTTTTCAGAGGACTGTTGGTAAATCCAGGGGTCTCTCAGGGACTGGATTATCTGTGCCAGGTCTGCCACGCCTCTGCAGCCCTGAATAAAGGAAGAAAACTTTCTAGCTTCTCTTGCTTAGGGTGCTCTCTGTCCACTGAACTGTCTGTGTTACACTGGCACTTCTTATTTTTCATTTAAAAGAAAAAAGAAGATTAAAAGTAATAAAAGTACGAGGTAAAATGGTCAATATCAAGATAAAGTAAAATATAGTAAAAATTAAACTAAATAAACTGGTAAAACAAATCCCAGTGCTCCAACGATTACTGAAGACCACATGGGGCCCTTTCTATTAACATACACTCTGTGTTAATTGGGGCTCTCTTTATAGGACAGATCTTTCTGAAATGATGAGTCCTAGGCTAGGCACTTGATTTAGAGATATTCAGGTGGAGGCTGTTTGTGGAACCACACACAGCCTTTCGTTCCTCTCTGATGCCGGGAGCTAGAGGTATGGGTCTTATGTACCTGCAGGGCAACAGACACATACTTTAGGTTTAGCTGTCTGTATTTACTAGATCAGACACTTCTTGAAGGCAAAGACTGTGCCGTATATGTATTTTTTATCTTAAGTGCTTATTATAATTGATAAACTGATCTTCAGTTAAGCCAATAACATGGAAAACTCAGATAACCAGGTCTGGCTTTTCTCCTCCAGCTTTAAGCTTGGCTATTCTTTGTACTGTAAGTTTCTTCAGAATAGAGACTTTGTCTTACTAATTTTTACATCCTGCGGGCCTCTCATAATGAGTTCTCAGTACATGATTCTTCAACTGAAATGGTTCATCCAGCTTCAAGGACAACTCAGAGCATAAATCCTTCATGCTTCCTGGCTCATTTGTGTATCTCTTTTGTTAGCTAGCATATAGTCAATAGCTGAGTCAATATACACTGAATTAATATCTTATTGCTACCTGTCTCTGTGCTCCCAGGGTCTGTATTCCAGTGTGTTGTGCCCAGGTACGATGTTGACCAATCTGACATATGGAGTTCTACCTCCCTTTATATGGACGCTGCTGTTGCCATTCATATGGCTGGTAAGTGGTAAACATTTCTTTTCTTAGTTTACTTAAGCTATTCGATTTGGGACCAAAAAGATGTGTTTCAGGCTGGGAAGTGATTTAAGAAATTGAACCTGAAAATGACAGAACACCATTTCATTCGAGATTTTTGAAGTTAGTTAATAAGTAACTTCTGCTTCGTACTACGCAATATTCCCACTGCACCACCATCTGAGTGTCCACTTCTCTTTAAGGGAATGTTTCTTTGATCATGCGCCAAAGATCCCAAGAGTTCTATGATTATATAATTTTGGGAACTGTGTTAAGCAATATTAAATTGGATTTCTCTCAGCTTTTAATGTGGTCATGTGTTCCAGAAGTTCCCAAGAAGGAGATGATTGTACACTGTATGACCTTAGAACCATGTTTTTGCTTCTTTGTTTTGTCTTGTGTTTTGAGCAACTTGCAGGACCAGTGTTCCTCCAGCACACATTAGGAAATGTTCCTCCCTTGTAGAGCTCAGGGAAAAATGTCCCTCCATTATGGCAGGTGTTGAAAAAAGATGAGAAGGAAATATGCCTTCATGTTAGCAGTGGTTGACTTGGAGTGATGGAGATGAAGCGATACTTCTTTTTGAAACGTCTTTATTGTTTGATACATAAAAAAATATTCTCTGCTGAGAAATGCAGGTTATCTTTTTAGTAAATAAATGAATGATGCTTTTGTGACTCTAGTCTAAACCACCACAAAATGACTGTTGTTTTCTCTTCGTCAGCTTCGCTTTTTCGCAAATGCCTTCACTTTGACAACGTACAATGGAACAGAAGCAATGGTATGTTACTAGAGGTTCAATGGCTTGGACAATCACTTAGCAGATGTAAATTGTAAGGTCACTGGTAGTAGGAACAATCTCAACAGAAAAGATAAGAGAACAAGCTTTGAGCAATCAAGGTCCTGTTTTGGACTAAGGGGGACCATAAGGCTAAGTGTAGAGCATTAGGAGTGAAGTTTGAGTTTAGTATCTGCTGTGGCACTGGATGCCACAGTTGTAGAGACAGCACTCCTGTAGAAGCAAGATCCACCAGCCGCTGGAGGAGAGCAGAGCAGTAGAATACCATAGGGACAGGCAAAGCAAGAATGGTGGCTGGGCAATCAGTGTGAGATTTCCCACGGGGAAAGTGCATCTTGCGGGTCAAGAGTAGAGGCAATGAAGTCCAGCTCCATTTCCTTATATGAAAATTCCCTTTCCTCTGTTAATAGTAGAGGATCAAGTTGTTATTTTATTAGGAAACCAGTGCATTTCCTTGAATCACACGTGGCAAGTGGATTGTGTATTTCCTCATCAATGGCAGATGTTACTAATGGATCATAATACTCTTTTCTATTGTACGCAAATGATATCTGTGACTATTTTCAACCCCAGACCCCAAAGGCATCCTCTGCTAATGGATCAGAATTGTTATACAAGATGGAACTTATTTGTCCTCTGTTCTTTATACCATCTGGTTGAAATCCCATTTATTAGAGTCAGTTCTTCGTGTGTTTGTCTTCCTCACTCCACTTAGCTCCTTCAGGATTTATGCTATCCATCTTGAAAACTTGAGAGACTAGTACTGTTGTGCTTATACTTAGTAGATTCTTAAATCTTGGCTGAATTGCAATTAACTAAGGAAAACCTTAAGGGAATTGGCTTGACACTCCTGTTTTGGTAAACATTGCAGAAATAAATGCATTTCTTGTAGGGACAGAAGTTGATTGTAGAAGCAAGTGCTTTCAAACTAATTTTAATTAGTTTTTAATATATTTGCCAAACCATTAGAAATAATGAATAGTCCTTTCGGAATTACTCATTGTGCACATCTACAACACAGCAAATCAAGTCTGGAGATCAAGTATAAATTGAGTGTCACTGGTATGGGGAATAGTTAGAAGAAAAATCTCCAGTTATTAAGGAGCTCAGAGTCATGTTTAGAAAAAAGAATGAATACAGAAAATAGGCAAGAAATAAAACATTCTGTCAGCAGGTGGTGGATACTCTAGGAGCAACCAGAAAGGGGGATCAGTGGGGACTGGACCAGTTGGAGCAGGCTTTGCTTACCAAGTAGGGCTTGGTCTGGGCCCTGAAGGGTGTGTTGGATTTGGGTGGGACAGGCAGCGTGATCCCAATGTCACTGTGTAAAAAATTTGTTGTGACCCTGATGTAATTTCCTAAAATATGGGTGGGTAGGAGACTATCCCTTTAATTACCACCTAGTGATGGTTGTAGATGCTGGTAGATATGGATGAGGATTTGAGCATACCACATGTGTAGGAAGAGTCTCTTCAATCTTGGAATACATTTTATCTCCTTAAATGGCCTAAGCTTGAGTGGCTTAAAGCACAGTGGTTAAGAGTGTGGGTTCCAGAATTCTGTTCAAATCCCAGTTCTCCAATTCCCAGCTATGAACCCATGGCACATTTTTTCACTCGTCTGAGCATTCTATTATCTGTAAAATAGGAATTTTAGGAGTATATGATAGAAGGCTTATTGTAAAGGATTCAGTATATTTCAGTGTTCAAGATTTTAAAGACAACTATCTTAATGAAAATGGGATGGTTCTGGTATGTGAATTGACAGATCAGTGGAATAGAATAGAAAGTTTAGAATAGGCCCATAGCATTCAGGGATTTAATATATGATAATGATAGCATTCCAAATTAGTGGGGAAAAGATGGGTTATTCGGCAAACGTTGCCAAACAATAGACCTTACAACCAAATAAAATCCTGGATAAATTAAAAGATTTATACATAAAAGTTAAAATATATAATTACTAGAAGAAAATATGAGGAAATGTTTAAATAATCTGAGTGTGGAGCCTTAGATACTCCAATTTACCGTACAAGAAAAGACTAAAAATTTTGGTTAAATAAAAGTAAAAACATTTGCATGACCAAAATCCTCATTATAAATATACTCCAAAGACTAACCACAAAGTGGAAGAAAAGTACCTGCCACTCATATCGTAGATAAAGGGTTTATTTTCTTAATAGTTCAGGAGCGTCAACAAATCAAAAAAAACAATAACCTCTTAGAACAAGGGGCAAAGGACGTGAACAGAGTTTTTAAACTGTTTTAATTATATGAAAAGATGCCCTCTTACTTCTACTAAGAGAAATACGAATTAAAACTACAAAACTGTTTTTCAACTCCAATTAGCAAAGATTAGAAAGTTTAATAAGACACTGATTAGCAAGGATAAGGGAAACGAGGGTGCTCGTTTAGAATAGAATCCACTCTTCTATTGCTGGGGGAGAGTAGATTGATATAGCCTTTGTCAAGGACTCTTTGGCGAGATCATTCAGAATAATAAATACGTATACCCTTAACCCAGCAATTCCATCTGTAGTAGTTATCTTATAGATGTACTCAAATTTATATAAAATGATGTATTCATCATTCATCACAGTGTGGTTTGTAATAGCAAAGACTGGAAACAAGCTATATGTCCATCAACTGGAAACCGATTGTATAAATTGTGGTACATCATGAAATGGAATACTGTGCTACTTTAAAAAAGGATGAAACAGCCCTACATACATGATTTGAAAATATCTCCAGGGCCTATTGTTCAAGTGAAAAACGCAAAGTGTGGAATAGCATGTATATTTTTGCTTTCGTTTGAGTAAGAGAAAAGGATATATGTGTTTTTAAGCAAATAGATTTTTTGTATGTGTGTGAGGAAGATCAGCCCTGAGCTAACATCCATGCCAATCCTCCTCCTTTTTTCCCCTTTTTCTCCCGAAAGCCCCAGTAGATAGTTGTATGTCATAGTTGCACATCCTTCTAGTTGCTGTATGTGGGATGCTGCCTCAGCATGGCCGGACAAGCGGTGCGTCGGTGCGCGCCTGGCGTTCCAAGCCCGGGCCGCCAGCAGCGGAGCCCGCGCACTTAACCGCTAAGCCACGGGGCCGGCCCCGCGAATAGATTTTCTTTGGAAGAATACATAAGGTACTAGTAAGAGTACTTGCTTCCAGAAAGGAGAAGTAGGTGGCTGGAAAATTGGGAAGGGAGAAAGACTAGCTTTTCACCACGTATATCTTTTGAATGTTGTACCTATGCATGCTTATCTATTAATAAAATGAAATATTACATAAATGACTTGTAGTTTACTGTGGCATGAATTGAGTATCAACTCAGATAGTCTATACGCCGTGAACTTTGATTTGGGGATTAAGGGAAGAGATGGCTAACATATGAGAGTTATTTTGCTTTAAATAAATTTTCAAAGGGTATGTAAACAGGCTGCCTTACTTTCTTCCTTCAGATTACAGTATTGGTTCATGAAGATATCACACTTAGCTGATGATATTGAAGAGGATTTTTAGAATTTGTTTGGAGGTCTGTTAATCACTTGTTGTAAATCCCACCAGCCTCGCTCACCTTGGGCAGAACAAAGAAATCATTGACACCCTCTTCCTTTCCAGATATGGCTTTTCCATCAAAAGCCCGAGTCTCTTGATCCTTTGGCCAAATATCTGAGTAACACCACTGGCTTTGGAAGCAATTATGTAACAACCCAAAAGGTAAATCTGTTTGCATTGTTACGTGGAAGAGGTTTACTGCCAGGCTGCTGAGCCGGTCCCGGGGTTGCTGACCAGCCCGAGCAGCTTCCCGGCTTCTCGTCCCCGAGTCTTCCCTCTCTTGTGCGGGCATCACGCTGGCCTGTTTTCATTTCTGTCCGCTGTCTCCTGCCTCTGAGCCTTTGCACATCACCTGGTCTTACCCTTCTTCTTTCAACTGATTGATTTCTACTATTTATTCTTAAGATCTCAGCTTGTATCTCAGCCTTCTCTGACCCTTGAGACTGGGGCAGGTGCCTCCGTTATAGGCCTTCTTGACATCTTATACCTTTCCTGCATAGTATTCAGTCAACGTCGGGCTCCCTTGTCCAAATATAAGCTGTGAGAAGGAGGGTTATACCTCCCTTTCCTAGTGTGTTGCCTTGCACATAGTAGGTACTCAATTAAGGTGTTGCAAGATGGATGAAATATAAAATGTCTTTCTGAGTGAAGTTAACTGCCCTTTGAGTCTTCAGTTCCACTTGTAACTATTATTAGCTTTAAGAGATTGGTGTTTTGGAGAGGTGGGGGATGGATATAGGAAAAGAATCAGTGCTGTGTTTTTTAGACTCTGTATAATCTCGTAAAAAGAATCAAACAAAGAGTTACATGTTAGAAAATGAGAAAATTTATTTTGAACCTGTAAGAATTAATTTTGTTGTATTTTTGTCATGAGTAAGGTTTATTTCAGCCTCCCATTTTTCACTGCCTAGCTTATTGTGAGGAGTCATTGGCATAAAATAAAATTAGGTTGAGGCAAATAAGTTATCTCAGGAAAGTCAAATAATTGGCAGTGATCTTGTGTAAATGTTAGTGGCTTGACGTCTAAGGGGAACCATGTTCCCTGCTTCCCATGGTATCTGTTTACTAAAAACGAGCCTGTGAACCTCCAGTGTTTCCTGAAATATGTTTGTGGGATACTAGTTCCTTGAGAAGATTTGCAAAAAGCAGTTCGTCCATCAAGTAAATTCGAGAAGTGCTTCATATTTTATATTCCCCTCTTTCAGAGACGTGCACAATGCACATTAGCCTAGTAAAGGCTTTTTTGAGAAGTTGATACAGTTAAGAAGTACGTATGAAATGTTTAATCCTGGCATTTCCAAATTGTTCTTGACTATATGACTTTTTTTCCCTTCATGTTGTACATAACACTTAATAACATCGCGAAGAGCTCTATTGTAAATTAATAAGCTTACTTTTAGAGCCTTAGAGTTTAACTTACTATTAATCTTGAGGGAATGATTTGTTTACCAAATGGAGAAAATGTTTAATTCTATAAACCAAAGTATTTTATTAGCATTTTATGGAAATGCATTGAAGAAAATGTTTTAACCTTTGATTAATTTGGGGAAGTCAGCTTATCCTCTGTTAAAAGGTTGGGTTGAACTAAAGGGATCTCTCCTACCTCTTCCAGTTCCAATATAGAAAAACTCTTAACGTGACTGAATGAATGTAAATGCTATTTCTAAAATGTTATAAAGTTTTCTTTAATTTTTAGCCTTTTAGCTTTGTGAAGAAAGACCTCTTTTGAAGTTTTGGCTCTGTGTTGACTTGAAAAGAGATATCACTTTATTTTATAGGGGTTGAAAGTTTTCTTCTACGTACAGTGTGTCAGTTAAAATTAGATTTTCTACATGAAACAGAAGAATGTAAAATAACAATGGATTAAACAAGATAGAAGCTTAGATTTCTCACATGTGAAAGCAGTTTGGAGAGAGGCAGCCTTGGGCTGGCCTGGCAGCTCCGCAAGTTGTCGGGTACCCAGGTTCCTTCCGTCACCCCTCTGCCATCCCTAAAGTGTGGCCCTCATCCTTAAGGCTCAAGAGAGCAGTATGGAAGAAGGGAGGAAGAAGGGAAGGCCCCATTCCTTTTAAAGAGACTCCTAGATAGGACCCACAACAGTTCTGCTTACATCTCATTGGCCAGAACACAGTCACATGATGCCCACTAACTTCACTGGAGGCTGGAAATGTAGTCTTTCATCTGGAGGGCAGTGAGCCTAGCTAAAATCAGGGCTCTTTTACTAAAGAAGGAGGTGAGTAGCAGTTGGAATAAAAAAAAAACCTTGATTTTCCTCTTTTGTCCTGTCATATCACAGTTGGTTGGTGTCTTCTGTTACTGGGTATGTAGCTGTTAGGGGAGACAGCAAAACTCAGATCTTTCAGTCTTGCCATTTAAGGGAAGCATCAGTAGAGTTGGTGAGTGTTGGAGTTTGGACTGAGAGTTATAGGTCCTCAGAATCTCCGAGTTTCCTAAAAGTCCCCACATGGCTGTCACCACAGCCCTTTCCAACCGGCCATTTTGGTTTTTTTCAGTTCTCTTACATAGGTTGAATGCATTCCTTATACACAAATACTGTTAGTTTCATTTTTCCTTTCTAGTGATCCCTATCTGCTTCTTTTCCAGATGGACCTAGATGAAGACACTGCTGAAAATTTTTACCAAAAGTTACTGGAACTGGAAAAGCATATTAAGGACACCGTTCAAAAAACAGATAACCAGAGCTAACAATGACACGCTCTGAAACACTGCATACCTTCTGTGCACTCTGGAGCACATGGGTTTCTGTTGAGTTGGGTGATGTGCATTTGTGGTAAACTATGAACAATAATTGTCTCTTTTCCTTCCTTTCAGAATTATCTCTAAGACTGTGTATGTGTGCATGTGTGTGTGCACATGAGAAAATAGATTGATAAAGTAAAGTGACAGTTAGATGGTCTCCAGAATGGTGTCACATCAAAATTGTGCTAGAGGTACCCAACAGAGTACCTGTTTATTTGTTCTGCCCGCTGGAGCCCGAAGTGCACTTTATGGGATGAGGTGAGGACCAGGCACACGCTGGTTCTCCTTTCGGCCTTCCCCAGCGGGGCGAAGTACTGGCCACTCTCTAAGTGGCAGTCTTAGCTTTGTTCCTTTTCTTGTGAACAATTTCCCTAGGTCTTGTACTTTATTTCTTCCTCCAAATGCTGCTTCTGACAATCCTGAGATTGTTAGAATCCTAACAATCCTAATACAGATGTCTGTGTAGTTAGTCACAGGAACAAAAGTATATGTGTATTTAGGGGGCCGGCCTGGTGGCATAGCGGTTAAGTTTGCATACTCTGCTTTGGCGGCCCAGGGTTCACAGGTTTGGATCCCGGGCGTGGACCTACACACTGCTTGTCGAGCCATGCTGTGGCAGCATTGCATATAAAGTAGAGGAAGATGGGCACAGATGTTAGCCCAGGGCCAATCTTCCTCAGCAAAAAAGAGGAGGATTAGCATTGGATGTTAGCTCAGGGCTGATCTTCCTCAAAAAAAAAAAAAAAGTATATATGTATTTGGGCCACCATTGGCCCAATTATTGAATTGAATTATTTCTGTCCTTGTTTTAAAAGTGTCTTTTATTGATATTGAGGTAGTCCCTGTTAATATTGGGCCTGACCTTTAATACCATTTACACATTTGTTCATTACTCACCAACCCGTTTTCATGATCATATTTTAATGGATGTAATCTTACAGCAAAAAATGATTTACTCACATTGTTTCAATAAAATTTTCCAATTGAATAATTGCTGGTGGGATATCTGCTGGTATCAGTAGTGTGTTCATAGGAGCATTATTCACAATAGCCAAGACTTGGAAGCAACCTAAGTGCCCATCAAGGGACGAATGGATAAAGAAGATGTGGTACATATACACAATGGAATACTACTCAGCCATAGGAAATGATGCAATCCAGCCATTTGTGACAACATGGATGGACATTGAGGGTATTATGCAAAGTGAAATAAGTCAGAGGGAGACGGTCAAATACTGTATGATTTCCTTCATTAAGTAGTAGATAATAACAGCAACAAACAAACACATAGAGACAGAGATTGGATTGGTGGTTACCAGAGGGGAAGGGGGGAGGGAGGAGGGCGAAAGGGATAATTCGGCACATGTGTGTGGTGATGGGTTGTAATTAGTATTTGGGTGGTGAACATGATGTAATCTATGCAGAAATAGAAGTATCATGATGTACACCTGAAATTATACAATGTTATAAACCAATGTGACTGCAATAAACAAAAAATTAAAAAAAAAAGAAGCGGTTAGGGCTTAGTTTGCATTATATGAAGACAAAAGGCAAAAATGCCTAGATGTTTTTACCCTGAATATAACCAACACAACACGTAGAATATAATAGAGTAAAATTTTGAATGAGTTCATAAAAGTGAAAAACTTTGTGTAAATTTAATTTCTGTACACTTTAAGTTTTTAGTTACAATTTCTCTAATTTTGTTGCTCAAGATATTTTTATTAAAGTTAAACATTCTTTGCGTGAAAATGAGGGCTGAACACTAGTGGACACTCTCCGCTGCCTCTGAGCAAAAGGATGAGGCTGGAGAGCTGAAAGCAGAGCTGGTGTTTGCTCTTCCGTTCGCTCCCATTGTACGTTTGGAAGAAGCACTTGATGGTGAATCTCAAGTTCCTCATCTGTAGAGTAGAGTAATTATCTTTCTGCTTCCTCTGATTATGGGTATGGAGTGATCATGTAATAATATACGTGAATGAGTAAAGATCATTTTTTGAGAATGATGACAAGAGAGTTTTTATTAGAGATTGATAAGCCAGAATGTCATGGTTCAAATGCCACAGTAGGAGGCACTGAGTGACCATGTCCCATCTGACCAAGAGCTGGTTCTGTTTCCCGAGTGTTGACTCTTCACCCAGGAGGCAGCATGAGGTCAAGCGGGAGGGTGGTGGGAGAGCTTGGGCTCTGGGACTGGGTGGACATTGGATCAAATTTGGGTTCAGCTATTAACTAGCTGTATGACTTTGGGCAAGTTACTTCAATTTATACCTCGATTTAATTATACAAAGTATTGATACCAGTGCTTACCTTGCAGAAAATTGAGATTATATCCTAGTAGATGCAGAGTCAGTATAAATTATTAATTCTCTTCTACATTAAGTACCCAAAAGGAGACTTTAAACATGAAATAAATCCTGATTTCACGTCATTTATTATGTGTCAGTAGGTTGGTGCTCTACATATTTTCTGAGCCATTTTATCCAATTTCCTTAGAATGGAGAAAAAATTGTATGTAGCTCCCCCTGCCCCCTCAAACACACATCCCAAGTGGTATACTTCAATAATTGGTTCTTGTCGTTAAATTATCTCAAATTTTACTGTTTTGGTACCTGTGCTTAGCTACTAGGTTGGAGATTCAACCACTAGGTATACGTGTTGCACTCCAGGAGCTGCCTGATTTCTCTCACATAAACGGCTAATCAGATTTCTTTGGACTGGTGCATTTATCCTGACTTCCGTGATGGGTTTAGTATAAATAATTTATTAATTCCACAGATATGTATGGAGCACGGGCTATGTGCCAGCCACTGTTGGGTTTTGAGGATATAGAATGAACATGTGGATGATAGGATGGGACATTTCAAAATGCATTTAATAGGTGTTCCAGAAGGAGAGAAGTGAAAAAATGGGGAAAGAGGCAATATTTGAAGAGATAAAAGCTGAGCATTTTTCAGAACTGATGGAAGCCATGATCATCAGATTCAGGAAAAACGACAAGTATCAAATGAGATAAACACAAATAAAACTTAGGTATACTGAAACTGCAGAGAACCAAAGAAACTGACTTGTCAATCAGAGAAAATAGATTACTAATGAAAGGTAATTAGATAACAGCAGACTTCTAGTGTTGCTGTTGAGAAGACAAGAAAATAGTAATTTCAAAGCACTGAGTGAAATTAAACCCATCTAAACTGTAACTTAAGAGCAAGCCTGAAATAAAATTTTGAGGCAAAAGTTGAGAGTTTATCTCTAACCCTTACTGAAAGAGTTTACCTCTAAAATTCCTTTTATTAATCACACAAAAAATTAGTAGGCGCATGGAAGATAACACAATTAATAAGCTTGTTCTGATGAATATGTGTATGGAACTCACCATATTGGAGAAGCATATTCTTTTCAAATCCACATGTGACAATTTAAGAACTAATGGAATACTAGACCTCAAAGTAAATCTCAATAAATATTAAAGACTGTGTGTTACACGGACCATGTTCTCTGACCACAATGCATTTACATAAAGGTAACCAGGGGTTGGCCCTGTGGCCTAGTGTTTAAGTTCAGCATTCTCTGCTTCAGGGCCCAGGTTCAGTTCCTGGGCATGGGCCTACACCACTTGTTGGCAGCCACACTGTGGTGGTGACCCACATACAAAATAGAGGAAGATTGGCACAGATGTTAGTTCAGGGCGAATCTTCCTCAGCAAAAAAAAACAAAACAAACAAAACAAAAAAAAGCAAAAAACAACAGTAATAAAACATGTTTTACCACTTTTAAACTCATGGGTCAAGAAAGAATTCACATTGGAATTTAGAGAATATTTGCAATTAAACAACAATGAAAATTCTACATATTGATGAGTGAAATTCATCTGAGAACTACCAAGGGAGAAATTTATAGATGAATAGATTAGAAAAAAAGAAAAACTGAAAATTAATGACTTCATTCTATTCAAGAAGATAGAGGAAAAGATGAACAAATTCAAAAAAAAGTAGAAGGAAGGAAAAGATAAAAGCAGAAGATAATGAATTAAAAATACAATAGAGAAGAACAGACGAGAGTTGATTCTTTAAAAAGAAAAATAGGCAAACTTCTGACAAGGTAGATACATGAAAATAGAATAGACACTAATCACAATTTAGGACCGAAAGGGGGACATAACTAAGAAGTAGAGATTTTAAAAAGGAGAGGAAACTATGAGAAACCTTATACTTATTTGAAATATTTGGCAACAGTTTTCCTAGAAAAAATGTACTTTACCAAAATGAATACAAGCAGAAACAGAAAATCTGAATAGACCTACAACCATTAAAGAAATATTATAAAGAATACACTCCTTCTCCTCTGTAAGGTTATAAAAGGACAATACAAGAGATCCTTGAGATTATGAGACTGTTCTGTATCTTCACCGTGGTGGTAGATACACAAACCTACAAATGTGATAAATTGTATAGAACAAAATACGTACATACATACACACACTTACAAATGAGTACAAGTAAACTGAGGAAATCTGAAAAGATTGTATGATTGTCAATATCCTAGGTCTTGTATTATAGTTTTGCAAGATGTTATCAGTCGTGGAAACTGGATAAAGAGTACATAGGATCTCTCTGTATTATTTCTTACTCCTGCATATGTACCTACAATTATCTCAGTAAAAATTTCAATTAAAAATATACATCCTTCCCAAATGCTGGATAGGATTACTGGTGAGTTCCTCCAAATATCAAAAAACAGATCATCTCAATGCTATGCAAACTATTCCAGGTATTTGAAAAAGAGTGTCTGCTGGCAAGATCATGTTAGGAAGCTAGCATAACATCTGTATCAAAACCAGACAAGTACAATACTTTAAAGGAAACTTGTAAGCTAAATTCACTGAACATAAATACAAAGATCTTATAACTGAATATAGCAATATATTAAGAAACAAAACTAAATAGGACCAAGTTGTATTTATATTAGGAATAAAAGGATAGCTGAGCACCAGAAGAGCTAATAATGTAACTCATTATGTTAAAAGAATAAGGAAGAAAAGTAATATGATCCCCTTGTAGATGCAGAAATAAATTTAATAAAATTCAACACTCACGCATAATAAAAACATCTTAACAAATCAGTAATGGAAGGGTATTTCCATAACTGGATATAATTAGCAAATACCCATAACATCACACTTGATGAACTATTGAAAGCATTTCTTTCAAAGATAAGAACAAAATATGTATGTCTGCTATCCTCATTTCTTTTCAACATTATACTAGAAGTTTGAGCTAGAAGAGTAAAACAAAACAAAGAAATAAAATGTCTAAAGATCAGAAAGCAAGAAACAAAATAGCTATTATTTGCAGATGATTGATCGTCTATATTGAAAATTAAAATGATCAACAAGATAGAGATAGAAATTAATTTTTAAAATACATCAATTGCATTCCTTTACATCATGAAGAAACAGTTAAATGACCATTAACAAAATAACAGATGGTCATACCATAAAATTCTATACAGCGGTTTAGAATTAATGACCTAGAGATACTTGTGTCAATAGGGATAAATCTAAAAATGTTGAATAAAGACAAGTTTCAAAAGGATGCATACAGTTTGATTCCACTTATAGTTTAGGAATACATTCATATGTAGAAGAAGTAAAAATTATAGATGTGATAAATGCCAAATTAAGAATACTGGTTACTTTGAATGTGAGGTAAGAGAAATCAGTGGGTGAACATCACATGGGGTTTTGCATTGGGATCTGTAAGATTTTATTTCTTAAGCTGGATTGTAAGCACATATATATAGTTCAAATTAGACAGTGTGTTGTGTTAGCTTTCTTCTCTGTTGTAGTGTCCTTGTGGGTGTGTGTGTGGGAAAGGGGGTAGTTATGGTTGCTAGCTTAAGTGTTTTGATTCTCATTTTGTTTTCTTCATTTCTCAATGAGGTCCTTTCTGATCAATTTTAGATTCTGATCTAAAATTTCATCATGCCCCTCAAGTTTTCTCATCTATATTTTTTCTTTTGACCACTTATTCCTATCCATCATATGTATTTTACTTATTTATCTTGTTCATGGCCTTTCAACCCTACCAAAGTATAAGCTTCAAGAGGGTTGGGACTTTAACGGGTTTTTTGGTAGTTGTGCATTATTGTATCCCCAACACTAAATCAATGCCTGGCCCATAGTAGGCTCTTGATAAATACTTGTTGCATAAATAAATATATGATCAATTGATTAAACAAATGTTTGTTTGAATAAAAATATCCCGTTCTTTGATATTTCTGTTTTGTAACCTTAATCAACTTCTTTTTATTGTAGCTGCATTAAAAAAACAACTATATGACAACTTCACACTCTTCATTGGGAATCATGTTGTGAGTCCCAAGCCAGAGTTTATGGAGGCTCTGTCTGCTGTCGCTGTCAGCCTAGAAGATCGCCCTGTGCTAATACATACAACTCCTTCTCATGGAAAACAGTTAAAAAGTACTAGGAACAACCAGAGTGTAGAATGAGTTTTATTCCTAGTAATGGATAATCTATGTTTCTTATCTGGCACCTGAAAACCTGAATGATTTTCATTATCTGATAAATCTCATTTTTTTTTATAGCTATGGCAATAGAGACAAGGGACTGTTGAAAATGGAGAGTAAACTACTGGATTAGAGAGGGCCCATCTTGCCTTCATTAGGGGTTATCCCTCACTGTCTAATTGACTCCTGCTTCAAGGGCAGGAATTCTAGGAGGTTTTATGGAGGGTTTGTAGTGGGATAAAAAATCCCAGAAACTTTTGATGTTCAAGAAACACCTGTTTTTTTTTGTTAGTGACCCATAAATGGGTTTAAATGTGGAGAGGTGTCATAAATACAGCTTTAGATGTAGGCTATGCATAGATGTCTTTCCTTTCTTAGATGAGGAAGTAACTCTGTCCTACTCTATTCTATCTAACAGCCAGAATGATGCTATATTCTCTACGACTTTGATTACAAAATGATTTCCATTTATAACTATCATTTACATTCTGTATTTGAAAAAGAAAGCATATTCACAAGCTCTCATTTTCTCACTTCTGAGGCTTTTAGAACAGAAAAATGATTTCTTATTTGTGGTCTATGAGTAAGAATCCATTACTTATCACATATAACAATCTAAAAAAATCCCATCTCACACATGAATTCTGAGCCAGGCTGGATGTATGGAGATTTGAAAAGAATAGATATGAAGGAGAGGAGGGAGAGGAAAGGAAAGGAGGAAGTATTAGATATCAAGGCAGCGCTTCTTTTCCCCTACGTGCAACTGAAGGTAAATTCATTCCAGAGAGATTGACAGAGAAGTGGAAGTTCTCTGTTATAAAGGGCTAAGGATAACTCATTTTATTCCTGGCCATCTATTATATAGTTCATACGCATGAAGGAAATCAGAGCTAGATTTTAAAGTTCGGGGTAGAAATGGATGAGAAAATATCAACCATCCAGAGAGAGAGCTGTCAGATTAATATCAAGAGAACGAGTCAGTGATTGTACAGGAATAAGGTTACCATGACCAGGCTGTTCTTCTGAGTCTCCAGAAACTAAAATATCTACATCTGCAAAACAAAAATCAAGATGAAAACATTGGAGTTATTGAAATCTCATGCATAGAAATGGGCAAAATGATAATATTATAACTATCTTATACACAAGATAATTTAACAGCTTAAATAAACGACTTCTTCAGGCATCCCAAGTTCTGTCCTCCTGACTTCTCTGTCATTTTCACCAGTTCAGCCAGTTGTTCAAAGGTGGCAGCAGATTGAAAGTAACTTCTTTAGTTGAAAGATGCCAAGTCTCCGTAGATATAAGCAACCAGGTCTTTCTTACCGGGTTTGGATGGACGTATGATGGGAGAGAGGGGCAGCTGACCTTGCTCCAATGCCTTCAAGCTGTCCTGGGACTCACAGTTTTGTGCTGGCTGTCCTTCCTGGGCTATAATAGCACTGAAACATACAAGATCTAGACCCTCCCCTCATCTCCACAGGGGTGAGCTCTTCATGGAACAGCCACACGCCTGAGCTTCCACTCTCTTTCTTTCCACCAATGGCACATCTGAGCTCCAGACCCTTCACATCGAACCTATGGGACTGGCCCTAGAATGCGGCTATTCTTATTTCCAGGGGTTTTAGAGTTGTCAAATACTGATGTCTTGTCATTAGAGGAGTTGGAGTGGGAGAATGGTAAGGGCTGAGTTCCACTCAAATCATCAACATTTCCAAGTTATCCAGAAATTCAAGTTTCAAGCAACCAGACAAATTGGTATCAGTAATTTATTCAAAATAGCTTTGGAACAACTGGCTAGTAATCTGGAAAAAAGTTGGAGACTTACTCCATTGCTGTAGTAGGCAGAATTCAAGATGTCCCGCATGACCTTTGCCCAGTGTTACTTTCATGACTGTGTTGTCTTATGTGGCACAGTTGACCTTAAGATAGGGAGATTATCCTGGATTATTCAGATGGGCCCAGTGTAATCACATGAGCCTTTAAAAGCAGAAGAGAAGTAGCAGAGGTCAAGTCAGAGAGATTTGAAGCTGCACTAGATGCTCTTCTATGGACTCTGAAGGAGCGAACTACCATATTGTAGAAAGGGCCATGTGACACGTGAGGATGGGTGGCCTCTAGAAGCTAAGGCTGGCCCCTAGCTGACAAACAGCAAGGAAATGGGGACCTCGGATCTACCGTGCAAGGAGCTAGATTCTGCCAAGGCTCTGAGGGAACTTGGAATTGGATTCTACCCAGAGCCTCCAAAAAGAGATCTGCCCAGCCAATACCTCGATTTTAGCCCAGTGAGACTCAGAGCAGAGAATCTAGTCAGGCTGTGCTGGACTTCTGATCTACGGAACTGAGAGATAATGCAGTTGTATTGTTTTAAGATGCTCAATTTGTGATAATTTGTTAGGCCTGCAAACAATTCCTTACACCAAAACAAATTCCAGATGAACCAATAATGCATAAATATAACTAAAAAAGAATTAAAACTTCCTGCACAATGAATTATTACAAATAAACTCAAAATCAAAAAACAAACAATGAACTGGGAAAAGATATTTGTAACACATATGGGGAGCCAATGGGGTAATTAACCTAATATTGAAAGAATGTCCACAAATCAATAGTAAATTTTAAAGATGCTTAATGTCACCCATAATGAACTCAAATTAAAACCACATGAATTATCACATCTTCATGTATCATATTAGCAAACATCAAAAGCTTTTGTTCAGGGTGCGAAAGAACAGGCATTTTCATTTAATATTATTTGTGATATAAATTGTTTACTCTTTTGAAGAGCAATTTGACAGAATCTATCAAAATTTAAAATGCACATACCTTTAACAACTCTACTTTTTCAACTTTATCCTAAAGATACAACTCATAAATATGTATAAATATATCTATACAGGGCCACCATCACTTGTCTAAAACCCTAGGGCTGAATGTGCTTCAGAACTTAAAACTTCTTGGGTTTTACAAAAATAAATTGGTGCATACAACACAGTATTTTTTGTAACAACTCTACTGGGAGCTGGGATAACAACCTGTAATTGAACCCAGTAATATGTCAGCAAAAAGATATATGAATTCACATTAAGTAGTATACAGACTATAAATAGCCTCATATTGGTTCAGCAGTAGTTTAGCTGCCAAATGAGTGTGCCAAAAATCTGAAAAGATGGTCAGTTTTTTAAGCTGTTTGGGCTTTGGAACTACAGATAAGGGATTTTAGACAAGAACATTCATTGCAGCATTTTTTTTTCCTGTAACAGCAAAAGAGTAGAAAGAACTTAAACGTCTTTTTCCAGCCTCTTGGGTACTGGATAAAGGATTATGTCATATGCATAAAATGTAATAAAAAGTATTTAAAGTAATAAAAGGAATGAAGTAAAAAAAAATGCAAGTAGGTATATATGGATTGATGTTATTAAGTAAATAAAAACAAGATGCTGTGAAGTTTGTATATTTTGCTTTCATTTGTGTACACACACACATACACACAGACACATACACACACAGAATCTCAGGAAGGACCCCTAAGAAACCTGAATTTAGTGAGAGTGACTGGTTGTTCTGGGAAGATGAATTAGACAAGAGGAGTACTATATGGGCTTTTCTTTGCATTCCTTTTGTAGTGAATTTGTAGTTGATATATTTTATTTCATTTTTAATTGTCAGGCTGTATTACTCAAAAGGAAAAAAAATCTCTAGGATGTTAAATGGTTGGTTCAGATTTAGTTCTGTCTGCAGACCTCCTATGTTGAAGCTGCCACCTCCCCCTGATGGTGGATATTGGGAAAGATGGCCCTGAGAAGCAGAGAAAAAGAGAGAGAGAGAAACCGATTGAAATATTTTATAGAGGTTCAGTTTTGAGTGTAGGTAGCTGAATGGATGACCTCTTCTACACCATGAAATTATATATATTGTGATAGTACATACAATTTCTTATCGAAATCCAGATTATTTTCCACTTCAGCCTGTAAACAAAGAAATCAAGGCAAATGAAGAGTTTTCTCAAAGATGACTGCAATTAGGAGTGCCATGGCACCGGAGGGAAAGAAGAGATGAGAGATTGGAAGGTGAACTCAAAAATGACAGTGTCTCCATCTTCACATTTAAAATGAAGGGAAAGAACAAGTGGAATAATGATTCAAAATTTTAGCTCCTAGCAAAAAAACAACCACCTAGAAACAGCTCGAGCCTGTGGCGGAGGACGTGCGTGGAAGTGATGGGCGGACTGCGTGGACCGATGTGGAGTCCGTGGCAACAAGTGGCAGGTTCTGGTCCCTGGCACATCGCTCAGCCAGCAGGGGTCACCCTCACGCTGTGGCCGCCGGGCCAGGTGCGGCGCGGTGCGCGGGGCTTGGCCCGGGTGGCCGGCAGCTGGAGGGTGGAGGGCCCCCAGCCGGCGGTCCCGGCCTTGCACGCCTCGGTGCGGCGGGGTCGAAGGACTGAGCTGCGGGCGGGGCCGCAGAGTCAGGTGCGGGTAGAAATTAACTATTTGGGAAACTGCGTCTGTGCTTCTGCTGCTGGATGCTCGGTTTTCGTGCCCATCACGCTGATGAGGAAGGTGGTTTTGGTCACCGGGGCGAGCAGGTGAGGGCCTCCCCGCGGACCCCAACGGAAGCACCTACCGAGTGGGGGACCCACGGATGGGGGCGGTCATTGTATCGCCTCTCCTAACCGCGCCCAGCCCAGGGGAGCTCAGGGAACCCAAAACTGAATCAAGCTGGACTCCAAAACCGGAGTCCCGCCGTCACACAGATCCAAGTAGTAACCATCTAGTGTGATGGGCAAGAGCAACCCCCCGTCCCTGACTCCACTCACAGCCGCTGGTCCTGACCCACGTGGTCACGTAGTGGTTTCCAGTTGTTTGACGTGAGTACAGCTTCTCTCCCAAGTAGATCTAATGATCAAGCAGAATAGAAACTGGGGGAGCATAAATGGATTTTGCCCCCTCAGAGCTTGTGCTGAGCAACTGGGAGAATCTATCAATTCTTATTCAATGACAAACTGATTGAAGGGAAGAATCATTTATTTACCTTTTGAGTATGGAAAGGATCAAAGACAACCAGAACATTCAGTGCCTCCCCGTGCTGGCTCTCTCTGTTTCTGGATGTTTCACTTGTCTTTCCAGTGCAGGGGCATGACAAGAAATGGCTGTAGACATTCACCAATCCGTTTTGCTACTTTGGGAATCTGCATTTATAGTCTATGCTGGTGCTAAATTTGAAGGTCTCAATTAAAATAACACAGCATTGATTGTATTTGCCTACACTCTCTATTAACTGAAACAGCTTTTCAGGTGCCTGAGTGCCCCTTTGCCATGCCCAGTGAAGCCTCACCATTTTCCTTCTCCTCAACCCTCCTAACAACGCCTATAATAGTGCCTTCCACACAGCAGTGTCTAAATCATGCACACAAGTCAAGATAGAGTCTTGTTATAAAACTATGTTAAACAAGTAACACTAACCAGGTGCCAGGCATTGCTCTAAGTATACTATGTATATTTTTCATGTAATCTTCATGCTATGGGGTGGGCACCATGATTATCCTCATTTTACAGATGAGGCAAAGAGATTAAGTAACTTGCCCTAGGTACTTAATCTAGCAAGCAATAGAGTCTGGACTCAAACCTAGCCAGATTACTTCCAGATTCTGTACTCATAACTACTACACTAAATTGTTTCTCGTAAGACCACAATATGTGTGGTCTTTCTCTCTCTCTCTGAGTGTGTGTGTGTGTGTGTGTGTGTGTGTGTGTGTGTGTGTGAATGGATGTAAAAATAAGGCAAGGCTTGGGGCTGGCCAGGTAGCGTAGTGGTTAGGTTTGAGTGCTCCACTTCGGCGGCCCCGGGGTTTGCGAATTCAGGTCCTGGGCGTAGACCTACACCACTCATCAAGCCATGCTGTGGCGGCATCCCACATACAAAATAGAGGAAGATTGGCACAGATGTTAGCTCAGGGCCAATCTTCCTCGCCAAAAAAATAAATAAATAAATAATAAGGCAAGGCTTCATCTTTCTCAGCGAAGGAAGAGTGCACAATGAAGGTGTTGGGTTCTGTGCTTACAGGGACAGCAGCTTATGGGTATGTTTCACAACATGCTTTAGTGGATGTGTGAACATTTTGTCACCATGTGAGAGGGAGATGGTGAAGATATATTCCATGAGAGGTCTTGGTTATTGTCTTTTAGCTTACGGGTATGTTTCACAACATGCTTTAGAGGATGTGTGAACATTTTGTCACCATGTGGGAGGGAGATGGTGAAGATATATTCGATGAGAGGTCATGGTTATTGTCTTTTAAATACACAATCCTGTTTGCTTCCTCTGAAGACCTGTCCTCCTTTGAACGCCTGTATCTTGAGCATCCTACTTTTCCTAGTTTCTCCTTCCTGGTCCCTATTTTGTATTTCCTCCATTCTTCCTCCTAAAATTCCAATTTCTTCAAAGAAAAGAGAACATCACAAAGCCAAGCACATACTTAATTACTCTAACTCCCCTTTTTTTTACGTTAGTTATTTGCTCATACTGACTACTGAAAAATGAATTCATTCAGTCATTCATGCAGAAAATATTTGTTGTTTGCTCCTGTGTTGATTATACATTATCATGATATTGTACTTGCCCCTGAAGGGCTTGAAAACTGGTTGAGGAAATAAAAAGTATGTAAAATGGTTAATGAGGCTGCTGTCTTTAACACCTGCTCTTGATGGTTTTAATCACCCTCAGGCGTCAGTTGCATAATAAGTGCAGGATGATAACTTACAGCCAGATAAACTGGATACAGAAATGGAAGAGGACAACTCTCATTGGTTGACAGTACCCTGAGTAAATGGCTATTAGAATACAGCCTCACTCCTCCCCTTTCATTAAGTGATTTTTGAGTTGTTTTCTTTCTTTTTTTTTTTTTTTTTTTTGAACCTCTCCTTGGGCTCCTGATTGAAGCCAAAATGGTCAAAGTCAGTTTTGTGAACCTGAGAGAAATGCCTCTAGCTGACACCATCTCAAAGTGAGGGTTTCAAAGTTAAAGTGCAAGTGAGAGAGTCAAGGGGAAAGGTCGTGATGAGTCGTGGAAACTCCCCGCGGTAGGGGAGGAAATGAGGGCATGGGTAGTGGGGGCCATGGAAAGGTGGTGACATAGGTTGATTAGAAGTCTGGAAGGGTCTCCCCTCCGGGGGCGGTCCCTTCAACAAGATCTTGTAAATTTATCTGGATAAAAGGCGAACTGTTTAGGAGCGGAGAAAACCTGATGATACTGGATGTCAATCCCTTTGGCTGTCTTCTTTTGAAAAGAACAATGGTTTTTCCTTTTTTGGGGAGAGTAGTTGTAGCTAACAATACCGTGTTCGTGTTTCACTTACAGGTGTCAGAGAGTAGACTATGTATATATCTAAATGCTGGAATTGTGCTTAATCCTCTGCTGAACATGAAAGCATTTTTCTCCTGCCTCTTTTCAAATTAACTTCTATATTCTAGATGTATTTGTTAGAGTGCAAGTCTTTGTTTTTCTGCCTAATTTTGTGTGTGGCAAATGTGAGGGGATGTTGAATAGGTTAAATAGGAAGGAATAGGTATTGCCATAATATTATGAAAGGAAAATTTCTATTACGAGAAATGCTGCTAGGCACGGATGTTTTAATGGAATTCAAAGTCTTCAGGACGCTACAAAGTTGGATTGTTTTCAGGATGGAATAGGAAATTAGTAATTCTTGGAATGAATGAATGTGTCAGTGTCTTCTTTCTTTAGAAAAATACAACAAAAATCTCTTTATGACCTCATTTCCCCGAGCAACTTACTACTCATTTTATTTTTTTTTTTTGCTTTTCTTTGTAGCAAAACTCAGATGACCTGTCTTTAGTCACTGTTTCCAAGGCCTCTCCTCCCTTCCTCTCTTAGATCCGCTTCAATCAGACTTTCCTTCTCTCCCTTCTACCAAAACACTTTTTATCACTGACAACAATAACCTTCATTGCTACTTGCAATGGTCCTCATCTTACTTGACCCATCAGTAGCGTTTGACACAGCCGATCGCTTCCACCCTGTTGAAACACTTTCCTCATTTAGCTTCCAGGACACCACACTTTCCTGATATTCTTCTATCTTGATAGTTCGTCCTTCTCAAGTTCCTTTCCTCCTTGACGTCTCAATGTTGGAGTTCTCTAGGGTACAATTCTTAGTCCTTGTTCTTTATGTACACCTCCAGATCCATTTCTCCACTCTGTGGCTAGAGACACTGACATTACAAATGATCTACCAGATTCCCCTGCCATCTGGCTTCCAGTAGGTTTTGGCCACTGGAAGGAGGAGGTAGAGATGGCAAGATGGGAGAAAAGGGAGATTGGAGTATTTACTTCCTTGGATGCCCCTCTGCTGGGCCAAATTGGGAAGAGGTTGTGTTCTACTGCAGGCCACAGCTTCAGCCAGGAGCCCTTTTATAGCTATAGCTGCGGCTACAGCTCTCTCAGGATTCTGGTGTCTTCTCTCTCTTCTTGACTTTCACTTAGGAAATTCCAAGGGTTTTAGGAGCTCTGTGCCGGGCACAGGGGACGAAGACCAAATATATATATATCTTATTGTAAATCACAATGTCACATTAACAAATCTAAAAGTGAGCTGGTTTTCAAGATACAGTTTTGTTTGTTGTTTGTCCTCAGATTCGAGAGCTGGAACCTCTCCTTTGTCACCACAACCATCCATCTCAGCTCACCTGGACATCATCCTGCAGTGCCTTGAAATCTACTTTTAGCCTTGAGGACATCCAGCACAGCAAAGGCCAGGAATCTTACAGCTCTTTCAAATACGCCACTGACTTTCTGAGTGTGGCTTTCAACAGGAACTTCAACCAGCGTGTCAGGCCTGTCTCAATGATATGGAAATGGCAGGGAAAGAGTCTCTTTATTACAGTTTAATTCCTGATTATGAGATTCAGCACCAAAATCGCTGCCACCAAAATAGTTTCAGAAAGTGTGTTACCACCACTTGAGTAGGATTGCTGTGAGGACAAGATAGGATGGAAGCATTGCTAGTCGGCATGAAGGAACATTTTAGAGCAGGGAATATAAGTTCATGGCTCCCTACTTGTGTGTAGCTCATTCTCATGCATTCTGAAGCTCTCCGGGATATCTCCTTTATCTAATGAGTGATAATAAAGCAGTAGCTATCTGTGATGGCACTGTACTGGGCTCTTTATTTGTATTATCTCATAAGCTTGTGAGGTGGCTATGATATCTCCATGTTCCAGAGGAGGCCACTAAGAGACAGAGAGGACAGTACTTACCTTGGGTCTCATGCTGGGATCTGAGGTATAAATGAATCCCTACTACCCTTTCCCTTTCAGGTCATGCACTATTTGAGTGACATATATATAAGGGATTACCAGATTAGCTTTATTTCTAGCAAAACAGGACCTGAAGCTAAAATTAGATTTTTCTTAGTTATTTTTCTGTGAATTAATGTTACCCTGCATGGATGGATGATTGCAACCTTCCCTCTGGTGGCAGAGCCTGCCTCACCGAATGGAGGCAGGAGAGAGAAGAGGAGTAGATGCTGCTTGTGGGAAGCTAGCTCTGAAAGAGCTGAGCCACACACGCTCATTGCTTTTGCTTAATCTCACCTGTAAGTCATCCTTTCTTCCATAGGGCGGTCAGCAGGAGGTGGCGGGAGGCGTGGAGGCTTCTGAGCAATGTCGTGGAGCCGCATGTCACGGAGACTTTGGAAACTTTGGCTGTGTACACGTGAGAGAAAAGAGTCACAAAATCAAAGATGTATTATTATGAAAACAGTTTTGACTTCATAGACCCCCTGAATGAATTTCCCAGATCACACTTTAAGAACCATTGGTCTTGGGGGCGAGCCTGGTGGCGTAGTGGTTAAGTTTGTGCACTCCACTTCAGCAACCTGGAGTTTGCAGGTTTGAATCCTGGGCATGGACCAATGCACTGCTCATCAAGCCATGCTGTGGTGGCGTCTCACACGCAAAATAGAGGAAGATACCCACAGATGTTAGCTCAGGGCTAGTCTTCCTCAGCAAAAAGAGGAAGATTGGGAACAGATGTTAGCTCAAGGCCAATCTTCCTCACCAAAAAAAAAACAACAACAACAAATTGTTGTTCTAATACCAACTACTGTTCTAATACCAACTACTGCTTCTTTGTGTTTTCTCTAGGTTCATGGGGTAAACGTTTGCTCCCAGAAAGTTCTGGAAGGAATCAGAGCAGTTCATTATGAAATTAACCTTAAAGTCACACTATACCCAAAATAAAAATTCACGCTCAATTCTCTGTTCTAATTCTCTAATTATCTGTCCCATTGTTTAATATAGCTCTCCGGAGGTTAAGCAATGAGCTTAAATGACAACTAAAATACACAGTATGAGCATTATACAAAATCCCTGAATTTGGATAGTATGCATATTATTCCACTTTGAAATTTCCAGGGAAAAATTGAAGTCCAAAGATTAAACTTCCTTTCCCCTTTATATGTTATGGTCTCAATATGTCCATGTCCTCAAATCTTCCTTCTCCATTTTCTTTGCCTGTCCACTTTAGCAGTCTCACTCAGATGTTTAGGGTGAGTAGGGCTCTCCAGTGTCTGTAACCTGGGTTTTCTCTTCCTGGAGTAGACACTGTTCCTTTAGAACTCCATGGTTGAATTAATCCAACCCTCTTCTCTCCTGGTCCTCTCTGTAAAGGATCTGTGGTGTGAATAGGAGACATAGGATTTTCACAGTTCTACCTTCATACTCCAAACATTGAGAGACTACAAACAAATCCTGAGCCCTTGTAGCAACCATCCTAAGCAAACTTCAGTGCGCTCATTGTTATTCCAACCAAAGACCATAGCAGGGACTTTGTGGTAACCAGTGGGGAGGAGGGTAGACAGTGAAAAAAATGAGAGAAAAGAGAAAGTCTTGGTTTTCAGCTTCAACTGGATGCGGGCCTTTCTGTGCAGCTATCTGGAGTTAAATCTATGTAAGAAATCATGAGCTTCATCAAGGCACTCGATCATATTTGGAGGAACATGCATCTAAGCATATTTGCTGTCAGAGAGTAGTATTTGAGGCATTTCTTCTTGCAAATTTGAAAAGTTTATAATGGTGACCCATCACCAGGCCTTTGCTTGAGATTCCCTTCTTTTCTTCTGTGCCTATTTAAAACCTTTTCATTTCCTTTTCTCAAGTGCTGTGTCCCCGACTACATTGCTGTAGCAGGATCTGTCTGGTGACATATTTGTGGCAGGTGTGTCCCAAGCACAGAGCTCATAGCCTGGCCTTCTCCACATCCTGATCTCTTGCTCTTTCTGGGGATTTCTCCATCCCAACAAGGTTAAGACATTTTTAGCCGGATGCCATTATGGCCCCTTGCTCTGGAATTTCTATGAAAACTTCATCGAAAACCTATGAAAGTTTTCTATGAAAACTTCATCCTAGGGAGAATCTCCCCCTTGTCATAGATTTATCTCAGCTAGAGGATCCTCCTCAAATACACCTGAACTGAAACTGCTCTTAGTGCTTCTAGAGTCTGGCTTCAGGCGACCCAGTGAAGACCAATACTCGTTCTGCCATACATTCCCCAGACTTTACCCTTTCTCATTGTTTGCACATTGGAAGCTTTGAATAATTTATGCTAGTAGTGCTATATTTCCTCTGAGGGTTTATTGCTCCTAGGCAGCTCTGTTGAGCTTTTCAAATTTTAGCCTATTTCCCGATTTTGTCCCTTTCCTTCTCCAGCACACGTAGAACTAACACTCTTTGTAGGATCTCAGTGCCTTATTTCATCTTTTTTTCTCTTTGCTTTTAGGCCCAGACATTTGTTTTCTTAACATGCTTGTTAAGAAGCTTTAAGAACATCTTAAGAAACTTAAGGAAGTTTCTTTCCACCTTCACATCTCTGAGTTTGGATCTTTGAACCAGTCTGTTGGCTTCTGTCCCTCCTCATTAGTGTGTTTTGTCCACATTGCACTTTCCTAAACATGTTCCTTCAGGGTACACGCTGTAATGACATCCCCGCCTCCAGTTACTCTCACCTGAAAATTTTCCTGTTAATGCTTTCATTTTTTTAGTGCTGATCTTCCTTTCAGATCTATCTCCATCTTATGTAATCATCTAGCACTGCTGTTCCACAATCTTTAAGGGATAATTCTCCTAAAACACATAAAATAGACTCTCTGTAGCTTGAAGGGTGGTGGAGTGGGAGTGGTGATCATTTCAGTGTCCCTCTCTTCCTCTGGTCAGTTTCTTTGAATCCGGTCACCCTTGCTTAGCCTGTAAAAACTAAGCTAGTGCTGGGCGAGGTCAGAGTATGTTACCTGTTCTCTGTTCTGGAAGGGATCTGGGATTTTACTTCAGCCACGATTGCCAAGGGAGGTTTGAGACTCTGTTTTCTGTAAAGAGGGAATAAGTTAATGGGAGAATATTCCTTTCTGGAGAGTCTGTTGGCTTTTTTAATCAGGGAAGACCTGAGAAAGAACTACGTTAGAAAATTCCTTTCAAAGGACTATGCTGTTAGCAGTTGTCAGGTTTCATAGAAGCAGAAAAACAGATTTCAGTAGCTCATGTACCTCTTATAGAAAGTCTCAGGATTGCCTGCCTTTTTTTTTTTTTAATGAAAGTTATGGTGGCATTATAATGAGGAGTCCACCAGGCTGTGACTTCCTGCCTAGTTATTTCTCATCTAATATTGATTCATGTGTTGGAGACTCTGAGGTTTAGTTCAGAGGCTTCTTCAGCTAGGGACTTAGTGTTAGTTCTAAAAATAAGATAGAAACACAGCTCTCTCAGCGCTTCTAAGCTCTTTTTGAGATAGAACTCATTAGTCTTTTGGGGGAAAGTTCTGGGTCAATATTTATAAAATGCTTAGAACAGTATCTGGCATATATAGTGATGGTGCTCAGGGCAAGCTGCCCCAGGAAGCACCACTCTGGTATGCGGATTAAACCTTAAAGGAAAGGGCAGAGAGAGATTCTCCCTCTTCCCCCGACAATAGCTACTGCTATATTAGTGTTTATTAAAATAAATAAACAATAAATAAATAATTGTCAAAGATCTTCATATTGGGTTTAAAACTCTTCACCTGACCTTCCCAGAGGATGTTATGAACCTCGTATTTAATCACTAAGGTTAGGAAATCTGCTTTAAGGACTAACAGACTTTTGTATTGCTGGCTGGCGGAAGAAAGGCAGTACGTTATTTTATTTTGGGCATAGGCTGAACACAGATTATTTCACTGACATTGGCATTTTCTATTCCTCACTTAAATGAATAAAATTAAGATAAAAAATTAAGATTAAAATAATTTGTTATTAAAAATAATTATTATATGATTAGTTATGATAATTATATGACATAATTGTTGACATTATTGTAATAATTATATATTATATAATTATAATAATTATTAAGACTAAATTAAAAATAAGCTTTAAAATAAATTAAAATTAAGATTACAAATAATAAATATATTTAAAAAATAAATTATCAATAATTAAAATAAATCACCCAAAATTAAAGTAGATAAAATAGTGAAGCAATTCTGCTGTGGATAACAAATCACTAAAGATCAAGCTATCCCTTTATATGGAATAAAATAGCTAAAAGCCAACAAACGTTTGTGTAGACTGAGATTTTCATTATTGGAGCAGAATTTACTAGAGTGATGCGACTCAGGCTAAGTGTATCATTTTGAGACTTTGGTGCCGAAAGCTCCTATCTCAGGCTAGAGCTGATGGCTATTTCACCTCTGGGAACATTGCCCCACCCCTAACCATTTCTTAGGAAAAGGCACAGGATAGCTGTCAATGTTTTTATACTGGAAGTTTCTGGGGAGTAGAGGTTTTCTTTTATATTCCAGGATCCTTTCATATAGTGGGCACACAACACATGGTTGTTAAACTAAATAGATCTCCAGTTTCAAGGAAAATTAAGAGAATATTTGCTTAGGATGGTCTCTTGGAGATGATGATAATTTAGTGCGTATCTGATGACTCAAGATCCTCACAGCGCCTCTGTCTGTGTCCCCAGGGCCTGCGTCCCAGTGTCGAGTGTCCAGGGGCAGTGACGACCAGCCTGACATTTGGAATTCTGCCTCCTTTTATCTGGATGCTCCTGGTGCCCATCCTACTGTTGGTGAATAAGAAATATGTCAATTATAAAAATGCATTCACTTTGGATCATAGAAGATGAATTTCAGGTTTGTGAAACGAAGATAGCAGATGTCTGTGTAAATGGCAAGTTTTAAAAGTTTTTGAAGTTTATTAGTTCTTCACTTTGAGTTTATCTTACCAATTCCAGAGGGTATAGCTTGGTAGGGTTTTATCTGGCAATCTTGTTCAGCCCACACAGTATTTTCTGAGGCAATATACCTCAGCGAGCACCATCAGGTACAATGCAAGCATCTTAGCGCTTGTATCTTGCACAAAGTAGGCCTGGTTCCCTCAGGTTGGCTGCTTGGCCCTGAGAAGCATATAAATGTGGGAACCTGGGAACATCAACTGAGAAAGTATTCTGCAGAAATGTAGCTCTGCTGCAAGATGTAGTTGGAAAGAAAAGCAAGCAAGCAGGAAAGAAAGGAAGGAGAGGAGAGGGAGAGAGGGAAGAAGGAAGGAAGGAGAGAAGGAAGGAAAGAAGGAGGGGGGGAAGGAAGGGAGGAAGGAAGGAAGACAGCAAGTAAGAAAAAAGAAAAGTTTCCGTGGGAATATGTTTCTTCACTGTGGAATTTCTCAGGACCTTTGTATGCTGCTACGTTGTCACCACTGCCCCTCCCCCACCCTAGGATGGGGATACAGTCTGCAGTGTATCCCAAATGTACTTAAACATAGACCTCTTTTTTGAGAGCATCTTGTGGCAAGAGCACTCTATGAATGCACTTGGAGAACTGTTGTCTATCCCTTAACAGAAACAAAAGGTGAAGGCTTCTCTATATCTTTATTGTTGTTAGAATGTTCCTCCTTTATAATCATCTAATGATGCTTAGAAATAAGATTGGAAAGAAACGGCAGTGTTGCCTCTTAATGGTAGGACTATGTATATTTTATTAGCCCCTTGTAACATTTTTTTTGTACTTTCTAAAAATCTACAATTAACATACATTATTCAGTCATAAAATAATTAAATAAAAATTATGTCTTGATGACCCTGGCTAAAATACGAAAATATTGCAAGTTGTTAATGAGTGACTTATATTTTTCCTTTGCTCAGCTGTGCTTTTTTGTGAATTCCTTCACAAAGACACCTTACAATGGAGCAGATGTGTTGGTAAGTACTAGGGCTTCAGAATCCTTCTCAACGCAGTAGTCCAAAAGCAGCTGCTCTCATGGCCCATGAGAAACAAGCCTATTTGCCAAACCTTCCTTGTGTCATATGAGACGATCATAATGCATTGTACTTGCATGTTGATCTGTCTGCTCCCCACCGCCTCTCTGTGAGCAGCTCCAGGCCCTCATCTGGCACATGGTGAGTGCTCAGTGAGCGTTAGCTCTTCTCTTTGTATCTCAAGCAGCTAACCCAGGAGTGCCTACTAGGTATTTCATAAATATTACTGGATTAAAACTAAGTAAAGTATTTAGTAAAAGGGAAATTTACGATCAGAGTGAGAAATCTTAAATTCATTTTCCTATAAGGCTTTCTTTCTTTTTGAAAATCTCCGGGAACACTAATGAGTAGCCTACTGAGGGCACTTACTTTCTGCAATTTACAGCATTGGGAGACAGGTCAAGAGCATGGATGTTTATGGATGCTCATGCTAAAGCTCCAGAGGATAGATAGAAAACAGCATCCCTAGTAACCCCTTCCCCCTCACACACACACTGAGGGACCTTAATTCTTGACAAGGAAACACAATTTAAATACAGAAACAAAGAGAGTGAAAACAAGACTTTCTGTACTCAGGTTCAGAATTGTGTGGTACAGATGGCAGGTGTTCTAGCAATGCTGGGCGGGGGAGACCAGCTGGGAGAGGCTTCATGCAGTAAGTGGGACATAAGTGGGAATAAAGGGATTTCAGCATAATCTAAATTTTCAGTTGATGTGATCTTTCTCTGATTCCTTATGATTTGGACTATGGGAGACTATCACCCAAGGCTTCATTTTAATTCTAACATAATATTGGGTTGTTCATAGGTGAGGGATGTTAAAAAAAAGTATGTGTATGTGTGTGTCACACAATATACACACTCAGATACACCTCGTTTCATCAATTCTAAAATTTACTTTTTCATATTTTAACTTCTTTGAAATTATGATGCACCTACAGTCAATAGCATGCCATAGTGTAATTGGCAGTATTTTTTTTTCTTTCTTACTAGTACATAAAATAATGTTGCATCTCATAAAATACGGTACCCTGGGTCCAATGGAATATGGTAACGAATATTGATGTGTCTATTTACATGCATATAACTGTACCTGCTTGTGCATATGTATATCTATGCTCACATCAATGTTGGAGCTTGTATTAGAGATGCAGTTCGCACTCCTGTTCTGTGATTTGAACAGGATGAGCTACTCTAGCAGGTATGAGGCTTAGCCCTGCATTGTCTGTCTCACCTGGGTTTGGATGTGTCTGTCTGCTCTGCAATTCCATTTGGAAAACTAGACTAATAATAATTCTATGCCAAACGATGTCTATAAAGCATGTTGAATTAATTACGGTTGAGGGGTCTGTTTAGATCCCCGGGTTACCGTTCCACTTTCAAGGTCCCAGCAGATTAGGGATCCGTATCTCGTGTTGACACAGGGATGCTATGTTATACTCCATAGAGCTTGAGGGAAGGAGGCAGATGTAATGGGATTCTTTTCCCTTAAATAATTGAGGACACTGCTCATCAGTTTGTCCCACTTCCTTCCTCTGGCTTACTTTCCAGGTATAAGCAATCACCGGAGAAATAGCAAATGAAGAATATGGGATTTGTAAGGTTGTCCAGTGTCAGGTACTAGGTGAACAGCGCTGGAACCTCCCTTGGCTGGTTGGTGAGAGTCACGCACATCATGATTGCCTTTCTAGGTATGGCTGTTTCAGCAACAGCCCGAGTCTCTGAATCTACTCACCAAATGTCATAGCATTTCCACAGGTGTTGGAAACAATTCTACAAATCCCCCAAAGTGTGTTATTTTAACGTTGTTTAACTGCACACTTGGAGTAGCAAGACTCCTGCCATCTCTGCAAACCTTTCCAGCTCATTCCTGGCCACTCTCTTTCTCTCTCTCAGCTCCAGCCACACTGCTCTTCTTTAAGGACCTCCAACCCCCTACGCTTATTCTTGCCTAAGGGCCTGTGCTCAGGTTCATCTTCCTTCCAGAAACTCTCTGCCTCACCCCCTTTCATCTTGCCGACTTCTTCTTACCCATCAGATCTCAGCCTAGACATCGGGCCCTCATAGAAGCCTTCCTTGTCTCTCCAGGCTAGACCAGCCCCCCTGTTTTAGGCTTTCTTAACACCTGTACTTCTTCCTCACACTCATCATAATTGCGATTTAAAATTAATTGAATAGGGCCGGCCCCCTGGCTTGGTGGTTAAGTGCGCACGCTCCGCTGCTGGCGGCCGGGTTCGGATCCCGGGCGCGCACCAACGCACCGCTTCTCCAGCCATGCTGAGGCCGCGTCCCACATACAGCAACTAGAAGGATGTGCAGCTGTGACATATAACTATCTACTGGGGCTTTGGTGGGAAAAAATAAATAAATAAAATCTTTAAAAAAAAAAAAAAGAAAATTAATTGAATAATTACTTTCTTATTGTTTGGCTTTCCTGCCAGAGTAAATGCTTTGAGAGGGAGGGTTATATACGCATGTTTCCTGTGTTCCGCACATCTAAAGAACAGAGACTTTAGATAGAGTAGACAGTAAATATGCATTGAATGAACTGCCAAACAAAGGAGAGCTCTGATTCACCAAAAGTAGTTTTCCCTTAAGAGATTAACTACTTTTTAAGTCACCCTAAGGCCGCTCTAACTTTTGTTTGTCCTAAACACTGTTGTTTTGAAGGCACTGAGGGTGGAGCGCAGAGAGAGAAAGTCTTCTTAGACTCAGAACAGCAGAAGAAAGTTCATAATGAGAAAAGAGAAAACTCATGGTTAACCTACAAAAACTGTGTATTGTTTTATCTTGGTCACATTCAGGGCTTACTTCAGTTAAGCGTTCTCATCTTTTGCTCTTTTGGCTGTTGTAAAGGTATATGATGAGGTCATTGAGGAGAGGAGCGGGAGAGTGGTGTGTTTTCCTGGCTAACACCGGCCTATCAGATGTCTTTACTGGATTAGATTCACAGGCAGGAACCAATAGCCTGGAAGTGGGCCTACTGTGCACTGGTCCTGGCTTGTTTTCTGTTCTCTGTAATAAAAGGACAGACCTATCACATAATGGTGCTCAATAGAGATATACGTTGGATGAATGAATGAATGAATGAATTTTCAATCAGTAGAACAGTGGATGTTTTATCCCCTGGCTGGCAACTACCACATTGCATATATTAACTTAGCTGTGTATTGGAAAAGTCAGGCCCCCTAATTATATTAAAACTGGTAAAATAACAAGGAAAGAAAATAAGGGAGAGAGAGATTGATTCTTTGTAGAAAGAGGATGATTTGACCAGAATCACAGCATGGGTGTGGTCTAAAAAATCCAGGCAGGGAGTGGCTCCTGACAATGAGGGTGAGGTTTCGTCGTCTTCGTGCGTCCTGTGCCTCAGACACATTACAATATGTTGCTCTCAGTCTCTTCTTGTTGATAGTCTCTATTGGACTCTTAGCCACTGATTCTCTTCCTTCAAATTTTTCTCTCATTTTTAGTCTTTGCCTGAAAGATTTAGAGGAAAACTAACAATTTCCTCCACTCCTAATTTACTTTCTATGATTCCCATCAAGATGGCATCTTATGCACAAGCATATTCATCAGGTCCAAGTGAGCTTAGTCTCCCACAGTCTTCAGAGTTTTGGTTGCCTAGGCTTTCCCAGGGTGAGGTGAGGACTCTGCTCCTCGTGTGTTACCAGTCCTGGGAAACTTAAGCCATTATGGACTGCTCATCACTTCCTATGCTGCCTCTCAGCCTGGAACAAGATGACTGCAGCAGTTTGGGGAGTCACACCCAGATGTGACAGTGTCTAAAGGATGAAGACAATTATTTTCTCTCTGTTGATTTCTTGGGAATGGGAATAACTTTCCCGGAAGCCCTCGATTGACTTCTTAAGTCTGATTGTCAAGGATTGAGGCATATGCCCTTTCCTGAATGAGTGACTAGCAGGCGGAATAGAATTACCATAATTGGTTTTGTTTGACCATTTGGGAGTGGAATAGATGTTAGGGAATAGACAACAATTGTGACTGCAAAATCAATTTTAATTGAATTTGTCTTTGAGTCTGTTTATTCTACTAGACAGCAAACTCCTTGAGATCGGGGACTGTGCTGGAGCCCCTAGCCTAGCACTTGGCATTAGCAATTTTTGTTGTTATTGGACTTTTGGATGGGAGTAAGCAAGGTGGTATAATATAGTGGGGAGAACAGCGGCTTTGGATCTAGAAAGAAATAGGCTTGATCTCAGCTCTGTACTTCTTGCCTTTGCAGGATCCAGCTGGACTTCTGAAGTTCACATCTCTAAACTTCCGATTTCTCATCTGTCAAACGAAGCAAAGATTACCTCCTGATAATGCATGTAGCATATATAAGTGGCTGAATAGCCACAAATATTTCCCCACCCTCTTGCCATTTCTTTCATTTTACCCTAAGAATGTTTTTGAGTAAGGCTGTTGTCACATTTGTGTGTGTATGTGTACACACGTGTGAGTGTGTGTATGCATGTGCATGTGGGAATACCTATAAGGAAAATATCCTCTAAAAAAATGTCATTCCTACTATTGCCATTTGGAATTTGTAAGATCTTTGCTGACTATTTGACCTATATGAGATAAAAGTCTTATCTTAATCTAGTTTTTATTCCAAGAGAGTGTTTCTGAAGTATGCTTAGTGAATTACCACAGTCTCTGAAGATAATTTATGGACTCAGTTTCATGGTCATATCATTGAAGGGAATTCAGCATGACATAATTCCCCCCTAGACATTCATCATAGCCTAAGCATAGTAAAGATTTAGAGAGGTTCCATGGTAGAGAAATTTGTTTTCATTGTTTAATTCAGGTTTTCCCAAACTTATTTTAACCTAGAGTCCTTTTTTCCTATAGCACTTAGCAACATCTTTTGGAATACCCTTTGAGAAATTATATTAGTCTAATAACTAATTTCCTGGCTCTCAAGATGACTTGCTTGGGCCTGCTGTCTTCACCACTAGGAGGGTCATTGGTTTACATAGAGCGAACAAACTTTCAACTCTAAACTAAAATCGTTGGTGGAAAATTCACTGAAAACAAGTGTTTTCACTTTCTGTTTGTTTTGAAAAAGTCATTTCACACCTCTAGACTGAGGTGGAGCTGGTTAATCCCTGCAGCCTTTACCAACTCTAATATCCTATGGAAAAACTCCAAGGTAACTAGTATAGACAAGATGAAGGTGGTTATTTCTATGCTACTAAAAACAGGTTTGTTTATTTTTTTAGTGATATTTAGGATTAAATGGTAACACAGGCATGAGCTGTAGAACTCTTCAACCTAGGGATTCTGATCACTCTGAACCAGATTTCAGAGAGTATATTCTCCTGAATGTGACTTATTTGCAACCTCTGGAGGGTCAGCTATGAGGTAAAAGTAATGTAGGTGTGGATGAATGACTATCGCTTGTTTTCTGTAATGAAGGACTGTCCGTTGGCAATTGGTTGTTACAAAAGGAGAAAAAGCTACTCATTGCTGCTCGGATACTTCAGAAAGAGTCTTGATTTTAGAACTGAGGGCCCTGGTGTGTTTTTAATATGGGGACTTTATTCTTTGTTCATGACACCAGTAGTTAGTGCTTCTGCTACAAGGACAAGAGGATTAGGGAGCAGCAAAGCTCAGATCTGTCAGCTTTTCTGTTTATGAGAAGTCCCAGTGCGCTTGGCAAGGGACAGAGTTACAGCTATGAGATAACGTGTCCTTATGTTCCTAGTAATTCCTAGAGGAGCCCTATCTTGCTGATCTCTTTCCAGCAGTAACTTTTAATTCTCTTCCTGGATGTATTAAATACCTTTCTTTTCAATCCACATTTTACGAATCTAATTTTCCTTTAATTTTAGGACCCAAGTTGTACTTTCTTTTTTTTTTTTTGCTTTTATATCCAGATGAACCTGGATGAAAACACTGCTGAAAAATTTACCAAATTTGCTAGGCTAGAACTTGAAAAACGTTTTAGGGCAACTATTCAAATCCAATATCCAAAGTTGAGGATAAAGCTCCCTGAAACATGATCACCTCCCACTCGCATGCTGGGAGCCACTATGTTGTTGGTGTGAGTGTTTGTGGTGAACCACCATCTGAGACCATGGGGCACCTTCCTTTCATAGCCATTTTTTGAGAAGAGTGTTGTGTGAGAGTGTTGTGTGACTGTCACACAAGGAAAGGAAAGTCACACACACTAAGGAAAACAAGGGAAAAATCCTTTAAGAAAACTATTATTCAAACATAAATTCTTATACATATTCTATAAAATTCTACCTGATCTTTTATTTAATAAAATTAAAATAATTATTGCAATCACTAATTATTCTGCTCATATTGTCCTATTTGCTGAAGCTTAAACTAAGAGAGAAATAGGCTGAGGACTCTGTGATGGCTCTGCAGGCACAAACATGCCCACTGTCTGTTGCTCTCTCCACTGCTGTGAAGACACATCAGTCACTTGGTTTGGCAGTCTTAGCTTTTGTCCTTTGCTTTTGAACACATTGTCTATGCCTTTTGTCTCATTTCTTTCACCTCAATATGAACAAATAGTCCTCAGCAAGAGTGTTCAAAATTTCCCAGTAGTGAATTACATAATTAAATATCTTTATTTACAGCTTGCATACATTTTCTCATTATCACATGCTGTTTTTTTTCTTTTTTTGAGGAAGATCAGCCCTGAGCTAACATCCATGCCAATCCTCCTCTTTTTGCTGAGGAAGACCAGCCCTGAGCTAACATCTATTGCCAAACCTCCTCCTTTTTTCCCCAAAGCCCCAGTAGATAGTTGTATGTCATAGTTGCACATTCTTCTAGTTGCTGTATGTGGGATGCGGCCTCAGCATGGCCGGAGAAGCGGTGCGTTGGTGCGCGCCAGGGATCCAAACCCAGGCCGCCAGTAGCAGAGTGTGCGCACTTAACCACTAAGCCACAGGGCCGGCCCTATCACATGCTTTTGATATAACGTTTTATTAATAATAATTTTGAGCTGAGAGGGTCCATGCTAGTATCCGGTTTGATTCCAAGCAACATGTGTTGAGTGTATTTGGAGTCTTGATGTGTATATTTGTATGTGTTTTCCTTTTACTGGGAAGGTTTCTTCATTGCCCAGTTTCATGGTACAACGTGAATGGAATTAAACTTGAGCTGTTCAAAATAATTTAACTAATTACAGTCATGTGCTGCATAATGATGTTTTGATCAATGATGGACTGCATATACTCCGGTGACCCCAAAAGATTAGTACCATATAGCCTAAGTGTGTAGTAGGCTATACCATCTAGGTTTGTGTGAGTACGCTCTATGATGTTTGCACAATGGCGAAATTGCCTAACAATGCATTTCTCAGAACATATCCTGGTCGCTAAGAGACACATGACTGTACATTAAATTTCATTGACATTTTCTAATTGATTGGTGCCTCCTATTAGGACACGGAGCAGCAACACATTCACAACAACAGTGGTGGGAAGATGGGAAAATTGGGGTATAGTTCATATTACATCTAATTAGGTAAAACTTTTTCTCCTGTAAATCTCAAGTGGGCCACGTCCCAAGCCACATTTGAGGTGAGGACCAAGTAATAAATACCTGTGCTCTTTATGGTAAATGTTTCTTAGCACGGCACCTCACCATATAGATTAGATTGAGGAATCTCAACTTGATGAGGTATACACAAGGGATGGATATCTTTTTCCCCCGATAAGTGCCACTAACTTTGCTTAATATTATCTCAGTCTGATCCAATAACTGCCAGTCACTTCTGTTTTAAAAGTTTTATTTCTGGTAGATATTCTTTCATCACATTTGGGTATTATTAATTACGGTCCTTGTCTGGTTTAAAGTCCTCCTCCCCCACCCCAGTGGAGCTACTGTACTACCACAACTTGCCTCAGGCAGAAGAGCGAGGGAGGGAGGCCTCCCCTCCCTCCCTCCTTCTGCCCTCAACGTCCAAATGCCTGCTGCCGGGTGGGAATGGGGTGAGGGAAGGAGTTGGCTCATGCAGCAGTTCACACTCCTCTGGCTTCCCTTTTTTCTGCAGCAGTTCCTTGCTACTCTGGATGTCGTTGGTGAGGTGGGGCTGTTGACTTCTGTTTGAACTGGACCTAGGCTTCCACTGCCCCAGTGCTCTTGGTGTGGGGCCAAAGCATTTCCCCAAGTACGAGTCCCTCTGCTCTGCTGTCAGGGCTGTTTCACCCTCAGAGGGGCTGGTCCATCCAGCGTTACTGGTAGCAATTTACTCAGTCTCATCCCCCACACTGAGGATTGTGGGAACCTCCAGCATCTCCCTCAGCAGTCTCCAGAACCTTTGGACCCTGAGTGAGAGGCTGAGTCACCACCTCTGAGAGTTTCCAGTTGCCTTTGTCTCCAGGTGAAAAGTGGATTCCCTACCCTTGGATGGGTTCAGGTAACAGGGTGAAAGCCCCCTTTTCCTCATGGGGGAGTAAATGGAGAGGACATTGGGTCTCCTCAATACATCTCTGAACAAATGAATGAACATAGTAAAAAGTGCCATGGTCCCCCAAACTGAAGTATGAATTTTTCCTTTTTGCGACTTCTTTCTAATTTTTGTGTTAAAGATTTTTATTTGTAGGGTTGAAAAGTATTTCATAACTGAAAATGAGGGCATACGCCATTGGACATGCTGTCATCCCCCCACCCTCTTTGAGAGAGAAGGATAATACAGGAAAGCAGTATCCTGGCCTTTGTTCCTCATTCACTGTTGGGTATGGAGAGTGTCACTTTGCTTATCGTGAGCCTCAATTTTCTTTTCTGTAAAATGGGGGCAATTATCTCGCTGATTTCCTACCTCAGAGTGTTTTGCGAAGATTTAATGCAACGGTATATAGGTCAGGGTCTTTTAACCCTCTCACTTGGGTGTGACAATCAAAAATGTCTCTGGACATTGCCAAACATCTTGTGGGGAACAGATTTATCCCAAGTTGAGACCACTGGTATGAATGAATGACTTTAAGCTGATTGGGTGCAAGCCGCCCAGAGCTCAGTAGGCTTTGTGAAGATTAGGGATTTAAACTTTCTTTAGAATTTAACGAGTTAGGCCAAGCAAGGTCCCGTGCAGTAGCTTTCCCTTTGGTTGTGTTGAGTTATACCAAGAAAAGTGTTGTCTCTACTGTACTGAGGAAGGAAAACGTATTAGACTAAACGATAAGCATATAAAATCTAAGTGGTTAGAAGATTTGTCAACGCACAGTTCTGTGGCAATGCATGAAATGTCATTTGAAATAGAATGTATAAAATATTGGAGTTAGAAGTACAGACAGGGGCCAGCCGGGTGGCACAAGCGGTTAAGTGCACGCGCTCCGCTGCGGTGGCCCGGGGTTCGCCGGTTTGGATCCTGGTCGCGCACCGACGCACCGCTTGGCAAGCCATGCTGTGGCGGCGTCCCATATAAAGTAGAGGAAGATGGGCACGGATGTTAGCGCAGGACCAGTCTTCCTCAGCAAAAAAAACAGGAGGATTGGCATTGGATCTTAGCTCAGGGATGATCTTCTTCACAAAAAAAAAAAAAAAGAAAAGAAATACATACAGATCTGGCCCTTCCAGTATATATAAGATACAAGCATGATAAGAAGAAGGAACATGCAGGATGTTTATTTCTCAGGTTCACCCGACTGAGGTGTACTTGGAATTGGGGGGTTTAACCAAGTGGAGCAGAGGCCTAGGCTGAGGCCACGCTCCCTGCTGCCCTGGTGGTGGCCCAGTCCTCCAGTTATGGCGAGCACAGAGAAAAGACCCATTTAGAAGTGGGCTAAGTCATTTTGAGAACTCACCCTTGGAGAGTGATTGTGATGGAGACAGACAGGGTTTAAGTAGCAGGCAAGGAGAAAGAACATAGAATAAAGGGCTTGGGCAGTTTACAGAGGAGGTTCTCTCAACTGCGCGTCCCTATTCCTGCTGGCCCACTGGTGACTAGTGTAAATAAGTATTCATGAATCCGTTCTGTCGCCCCTGGCCTGCCTTCCCCCGATGCTTTGCTTCTTGGAAGAAAATGTTAGAGGGAGCACATTTCTTGTAAATTGTTAGTTATTCTTTCACTAGGATACAAAAATTTGATAGGATCAGGTTGAAAGTGGGAATGAGGAAACTAAAATGGAATTAACTGGCATTGAAAGAAGTAAGGAAAGGGATTCAAAAAAAGAGCCTAGAGCTATGGCAGGAGAGAAGGTTTTATTTATAAACCATATTACAGTACATATTTTCAATTGAGTTCCCATTCTCACCGTTAATGTGTGAAACTAAAACAAACAGAAGAACTATGCCATTCTGCCAGCAGGTGGCAGCATAAGAACCTCATACGAGGAAAGGTGGACGCTTAACATTTTCTCTCGCAGGAAGTCTAGTCATCAATGTAGATTTACATTTTTGATGATATTAGCAACACATGTGCATTGCTTAAAATCTTTTCAGAAGATTCCTCTCTCCCCTCATTTTTTATATACCAGCATTGCTCATTAAGTGAAAGATTATATGCCAGTAAAAGAAAAAAACCTGAGGGTTTATAACAACATTGACTTATATATATTTGCATTGCTTACTACAGTTACTTGAGGAGCACATTTCTATAGTGATTGTGAGGTTTATTAGATGGTTAGAGAGGAAGTAACTTAGATGGTCACCCTGTTCTCACACCCCTTTCCTGCTCTGGACATAAGGATTCCTTGTGCCCGAATATCTCTCCAATGCTAAGCAATCTCTCAGACTCAGGAGGGACCCTGTGCCTGAGGTAGTGGGCATTTCTGGCCTTTGCAAACAACTCTAAGTAGGTTGATGCTGTGGACTCGCCTTTGAAGTCTGCTGCACATTCCATGGGATTCGGGGGAATCTGGTTTCCAGCATTGTGGTCTGGCTTTTGGTTGGCATCTTTTGATCTGGTCTCATCAACATGTGCCATTCTGCTATCACCAGCTGGGCAGGAACCAGGGCCTTGGTCTAGGGTGTGGGTGGAGGCTTCTTGATCTTGACACAGAGTAGAGATGCCCTCGTTGGAGGCTTTGCTCTTCGGCGGGTTTATAGAATCTTTCTCTTGGGCTTGTGACTTGTCTTCTGTGAAGTGGGAAGTTCTGTCATTTTGAGTCAGTGATTGATTTTTGCTTCTCATGGGGTCCTTGAGGCCAGTGTGAAGGAAAGGAGGCATCTGGGACTTGGTTTTGTATATTTTTTGGTCCATATTGGTTGCCGGTGCTCTGGGAAGGGAAGTAAAAAAGAAGAAAGATCTCTGAAAACCAATGAAGAGGCTCATATTTTGAATTTTCAGGTTATTAGGCCATGGCACCCTTCAGTGTGGTATCATCTGAGGTAATAACGTGGGTGAGACGGGGTGAAGGGTGAGAATGGGTGGTGATGATGTGAAGGAAATGTCTCTGTGCTTAAGAAGGAGAAGGCAGCATTTCCTCAGGGAGAGGATGATTTGAAGAAGCCAATTGGGAAGAGGGATTCAATGCCATATCCATGAGTTTAGCAAGCATTTTCTTACCTAGCTTTATTAGCCTGTGGAACTCTGTGCTTCTGCCCTCTCTGTGGTGAGAACACGAGAACATCTTCTAGTCTTTTCTGAATTCCATTCCCAAGATAAGAGGAGAACTTTTTCTTGATGATATCTGCTTTGAGTTAATAAATAAGTGTTATGGGTTAAATTTTGTCTTCCCTAAATGTCATATGTTGAAGTCCTAACCCCTAGTACCTCAGAAGATGACCTTATTTGGAGATAGGGCCTTTATAGAGATAATTAAGTTAAGACGAAGTTATTAGGATGAGCCCTAATCCAATATGGTTGATGTCTTTCTAAGAGAGAGAAATTTGGACACAGGGGCACAGACAGAGGGAAGATGATGTGAAGAGACATAGGGAGAAGACAGTCATCTACAAGCCCAAGAGAGAGGCCTGGATCAGATCCTTTCCTCACAGCCCTCAGAAGGAACCAACCTTGCCAATACCTTGATTTTGGACTTCCAGTCTCTAGAGCTGTGAAACAATACACTTCTGTCGTTTAAGCCACCCAGTCTGTGGTACTTTGTTATAGCAGCCCTGAAAAACTAATAGAGTAAGAGAAGAAGGAAAAGATTGCTGGAAACTGGAAACTGGAAACTGGTTCTTTGGGCGGAGAACCAGTATATGAATACCCTTGGATCACATTTCACATTAGGTGGATCTGGCGTGATGGGTGAAAACAGAAAAACTTAAAGCAGTTCCCCAATGTTTACCTAGAACATGTTAATGAGGATTTAGAAACACTGAGATCAGAAGTTTAAACTGGCTAGGCCCATGGAGGTTTTGTTTGAATGTTTTCTTTGGCAAGCCTGGTGTTTTCAAAACAAAATAATTGGGTATGAGCGATACCTAGAGATGGTGGCCCTATTGTTTCATTTACCTCCATTATGTGACCTTCTACCTACCTGAGCCATGAGTTGCAACTACTAGTCATGATTAAGTGGATTTTTTACTCTCTGAGCTAATGTTTCAGCATCTTGTAGTCATTGCTGCTGTAGAGTACCCAGTTAGTTTTCAAGTCATCCCATGAGTTGGGGACTTGGGGTTGAAAACCTTACACTAGTCTTGCACTAATGGGAGTGAGTTCCTTCAATCCACACTGGAGTTAGTAGGCACCGGGCAGAGGGAATATGACTAGATAAGGGGCCTAGAATTCACATTAAACTCCTAATATTCTTTCATCCAATTTCTTCTTTGTGAGGTAGTCAAGATAAGAAAGGGTCCTTTGTGGGCCTCTCCTCCTCTGTTGTGTCCTTGAGTGTGTGTGTATATGTAAGTGTGTGTGTGTATGTGTGTGTGTGTGTCTTTAGGTCTTTTCTATTTAAGAACTTCATCAATTCCCTAAAACTAAGAGATTTTGAGCTGCTTCTCCTAGCCAGGTCACTCTTCTGCATTTTGACCCGCAGAGCCAACAAGTTCAGAAATGAGCATATCCTTTCTCTGAAACTTGGTCTTTCTCCAGTGTTCCCTCTGTGAGGGCGTGGTACCTGTATCCATCCAGTTATCCAATTTAACAAGTATGTTTGGGTGCCTACTTTGTGCCGGGCAATATACTCGTGACTCTGGTTTTCTTTACCCTTGGACATGTAATTAATCATAAAGCTCTGACAACTCCACTTTCTGTAATATCTCAAGATGCTAGTCCACTCAAGATACAGTTCAGTTTTCTAAATATCTTAAGATACTCCTTTTCTTCACCTGGACAATGCCCTAGTTTAGGCCTTCAAACTGTGGCTTGAACTTTGGAATTCTCCTATCAGGTCTACCTTACACGTTGCAGCCAGAGTAATCCTTCTAACATTGGAACATGTAATGTCTCCACTCCCAAACACTATAGGGTGAAATCCAAACTCTTTTGCAAGACCTATGAAGCTGTTCATGATTGGATACAATGCCTACATTGCTTTCCCTTTAAACCTGGCACCTGCACCTTCTCCTCACCCCTTACACTCCTGCAGTATTGAGTTATTTGTAGTGAGTCATGCTCAGGCATGCACCTTTGTACATGCTGTTCCTTCTGCCAGGAGTAGCCTCATTCCACATGTCGTCATGACAAACTGCCCCCCTCCATTCTCCTCCTCCTCTAAGATCTTGCCTACACACTGCCTCTTTCAGGAAATCTTACCTGAGGGCCTTTTATAGACATAGGAACCTTCCTATGCTCCTGGCCTACTTTGTAAATAACTCTAATTAATTTAGCAATTAGCATTTTCTATCATAATTTTTTGCAAGCACAGCTACCTTCTAATTTAAACGCGAGCATCTTGAGGGCACAGATCATTTTTTTCATATTTGCATTCCTGCATTTATCTGAGTCGCTGTAATAGTGTTTTGTAAAGTCTGGTCCACAAAACACCTGTTCCAGAATAATCTGCCTTAGTATCACCTCAGTTAAAAATGTGGATTTTGAGTCTAATTCCTAACCTACTGATCCAAATCTCTACAGATGAGGACTGGGAATATGTATTTTAAACAATCCACCAAATGGTATGTAGTTGAAGCTCGATAATAATTTTGTTAAATGAATCGTGGAAAAACATCACCTCGTACAGTGCCTGATAAATACTGAGACTTCATACATATTATTTCCTTCCCTTTCCCCTAATTTTACTGTGAAGAAGTCTGAAGCTCACATAGGATATGACTTTCCAAAGGACATGGAGACAGAGGCCCCTGAATCAAAGTCTTCTGCATCCTGGTCCAGACTTTTTCCACACCACCTGTCACTGAAGCAAACTCTCTACTGAGCAAGGACAGCCACCTACCTAGGGCCTGGCCTTTTGCTCATCCTCCTGAGAGCAGGTATCTGGTCTTCAATGTTCTTTTTGAGAATTGAAGTGGGAATCAACCAATTGGCTTCTAAGATCCTTTTCCAGGATGTGAGCTCTCATTCTAGTTCGGTTGAGCCACTTATTACAGACAGGGAAATTGAAAGCAGAGAAGTTCAGTTACTTGCTCAGAGTCATCTTTCAAACCCAAAGCTGGAGGTCAGAAATAATTCCCAGGCCAGACATTTGGACATTACTCTTGGCTCTTGTGTCCATATATTAGCTGTGTAGAGCTAAAAGATTTCACATTGAGTCATGACCCCTGGCTCTCCTCTTGAATGCGCTACATCATTTTCAGAGCTCTTGAGTTCTGGAACCTGCCTTAAGTAAGAAGAGACTGTAGTTTTGAAGAGCTGAGATGTATCTATTCTATGCTGAATTTTGAAGTAATATTAAAATCTAATTATTTTAAAGATGAACAAAGGATAACTAGTTTCTACAAACGGTACAACTATGGCAATTTTCAACAAAACAGTAGAATTTCAATTCTGTAACAATCTTTGATTGATGGAGAAGAATAAACTCTTATATAGCATTCACTTTGTGTTTTGGTACTATTCCAAGTGTTTACTGAACCCTCAAATAATTTCATGAGGTAGGTAATATCATTTCCATTTTACATCTGAGGAAACTGAGGCACAGACAGGTCCAGAAATCTGCCCAAGGCCTCACAGCTAGTAAGTGACAGAGTCAGGATTTCAACCCAGATAATCTGGGTCCAGAGTCTGTGCTCCTAGCCACTATATTTTAACTCTTTTTACTGAATGGTATAGACAGCTTTGGAAGGTCTGAGATTCTGGACACCATTGTGTAGCCCTTCCTTCTGTGATGATCAGTGGCTACTAACTCGAAACTAGTTTTTGAAGCTAGTAATGTTATTCTTGTTATAACTATTTAATGATGTAGTCTATGTTAACTGGATAACCTTCTAGGTGATGTATGGAAAGTGTTATTCCTAGGGGACAGGAGGTCTTTATGGGAGGGAATTATTATAAAGAATATAAGCACATGACTTACAGGCAAAAATGCCTCTTTGGAGAAATGACAGAAATATTTGCCCTCTGGCTTAAGAAGACAAAGAAAACACAGTACCAGTGCACTACAACTGCCTGCATGAAATTTTCTAATCTAAGCAAAATCTGCAGATTCTAGTGTGAAGACACTTTAGAATACAAGGAGTGTAGGGCCTGAATCTCCGATGGGTGTGTTGAAAATTGCCAAGAGCTCCTTGCTCAGCCCTATAGAGGTCAGCTATCATTATATACTGCCCTCTGTTCACTAATCCCAGGGAACTTTTTTTTTACTTCCTCTACTTAAGATGACTTGCATGGTAACAGTCGCTCAATGAATAGTTGACCAGGCATAAAAAAGGGATGAAATCAAATCAACCCAGATATAGTGAAAGCAAAGCAGAATGAAAAATGAAATAAGAAAGAAAACTAAGGATTTAGGCAAGAGAGGGCTAATTTGAAAGACTGGAGCGACTGGAAGCTGAGCGGCGTTAGCTCAAGAAGGTTTGCACGTGGGCTGCTCCAGGGAGCTGTGTAATTGAGGGAGGGAGGGGCATGGAAGGGTGGGCAGCCTAAAATCCAGGTTGAAATCAGAAGTTCTTGCTTCCTTGGTATCTTTGGTTTCTGGGTCTCTGAAAGGGCCCCTGGCATGAGGTGAGGGTGTTATTCTCACCTCAGCCCAGTGATGGCTGGCTGCCCTGCTCTGCCTCTCCCCAGGACTGGAAGCCCTACCTTGCTGCAACCTCAGCAGTTCTTTTTGGAGCTGTCTCTGCTCCCGCGTCAGCACCTTCAGATGGTACAGGCAGATAGCCTCTAGTCTCTGCAGTCTTTGGCGGAGTCTGGCTTCAGCCTGCTTGGTGCTCCTCCTCTCCAAGTCAAAGTGCGTGTACAGTGGCCCCCTGACCGTGTGCCTCTCCATCCTCTTCATGCTCTAGAGACAATAAAACAAGATTCCCCCAGGCACCACAACTAACCTGATAAAGCAAGACTGGGACCCTGACCCCTGGCTTTTAATCAGAGACCAGAGTTTGAATCCTGTGTATTTCTGAATCCACAGCTGCCTGGTCAGATGAAGTCACACTATTGGGAAATTTTGCCCTATAGTAGAATGAGTTTCCAGAGTGACACGGAAGGATTGAGGGTAAAGTCTTCCTCTGAGCCTCAGTTTCCTTGCCAATAAAATAGTGATAGATGATAGGCTCCCTACATAGCCCACAATCAGATTACTGCAAAGATCAAGTGAAAGGTGTACGAACAACTCTTGGTGGAAACAAAAAATAGAAACACTTTACACATATAAGACATTATTCACCCAATAAGGGAAGTCCCTTCTGCTACTCTGTAAAAGCTCGCAAAAAGCCTGCTCAGAGGTCTGGAGAGGATTTGGGGACTTGGGGCAGAGCCGTTCCAGGACCTCTTAAGTTCATTCATTCACATATGCATGGGTCCATACAGCCTGTATTCCTACCACGTGCGAGGTGCTATGCTAAGAGCTGAGGGTACTGGTGAATGAAACACAGTCCCAGCTCTCAAGAGGCTTTCAGATTTGTGACCGTGGAGTCTAATAATGCATGCTACATCTGAACATCAATATTCCAAAAAGTGGGAAGAGTGGTGGGATCTACTGATCACAAAATAGTACCGGCCTCCAAAACAAGTATCCAGGCAGCACTGGTGAAACCGCTTGGATCAGACATAAGCTCCTCTTCCTGCCTCACCCATCTTCTCAGAACTTTGATCCTCTCCATGTTTCTCGTACCCTGATGACCAAGCCCACACTAACTTCCTCCTCCTCTGAGCTCTACAGCACTAATGGGCAGGGACAAATCTTTCCTCTTCTTTGAGTCCTTCACAATACTTAATTCAGAGTTAAGAGTATAACATGTGCCCGGGATATGAATGGATTGTTATCAATAAGGCTTTGGTGATAATAATACAGGAAAAAGCTCAGCATTAAAAGGGAAGTTAAGGTCAAGACACAGGAAAGAAGTTTTAAGACAGCTTGCTTGATAGTCTAAGGTGTAGACTAAACTTTTGTTAAAAAACAGGATGTGTAGCACTTACCTACAAATCCAGGGTTCTCCCCATGAGAATACTTCTTGTTTCTTTTGCTGTCAGGCTGAGTCTTCAGTAAACTCAGGAGTTTGGTGTTGTGGGGGAGGGAGGGGGAGGGACTTTTGCAGAGGGCCCCAGGGGAGAATATTGAATCCACTTGAAAGCTTTCTTCCATGCCACCTCCCTTCCTTAGGAATGCTAACTCCCTGGGCATGGGCACCAATCCCAGAGCTCTAAATAGCTCTGTGAGTTAAGGAAGCCTGCCAGCCTCCAGCCCTCCCCTAGAAGAGCCCACAGTGCTCCTTCTGGGCCGTGTCCATGGAGCCGAGAATGAAAGCAAGGAGTGTCTTACTGTGTTCTCAGTCTCGCTCTCTCTCCCTTTCCCTCCCCACACCCTTCTCCTTTTTTCCTTCCTCTTTTGCCTTATTTCCTGCCCCTCCTCCCCCCCCCCCCACAAGCTCATTTCTGCTTCTTAGAAACCAGGTCAGGCCCCAAAAGAAGGCACCCTGTTTTTTCATCAGGTTGTGCACATTTTGTGCAGGAGAGAAGTTAATTGGTTTATTTTGCATTATTGCACATCGTACTGACTTTTCCCAGGCTTCTATCCATGTTTTGTGTCCTTCGGTGCTTATTAAGGTTTTCAAGTTGTGACAACAGAATTAGGAAAAGTGAAATTTAAATCAACTTTTGTGATCATATTTTGGACAGCTGCAGTAGAAGGCCAGTTGAACTATTGGTTATAGACTAAGATATTAAGTGGGATTTGCACTGTTGCCTTGGGGCTTCATCTGAAAACAAGAGGCACTGATGTGCCACAGTCCAAAGAGAACTGCCAACACAGGGACCTCTTGATGCCCTCAGAGCTTACTGAGAGGTAGCTAAACAGGCCCCAATACCCACAGCCATCACCTAGCAAACAAGCTGTAATAAGGAGCTTACTGGGGAGACGGAGAGAGAAAGCCATTATTCTCTCAGTGGGAGGTAGTTCCTTTCCCATCCCTTCCCATGAGGTAATTCTCTCACCTCTAGAATTTAAATGAATGAGGTGGGGTTCCAAGAAAATCATCAGAGAGAATGGGATGCCTACACAAGGAGAGACTGGCACCTCACTCCCCAGCTGGAGACTTGATGAACTACAGAACCACAGAACAGCCCCGCTCCAACCCTTTGTTGCCACCAGAGCTGATGAGTGAGGGATTTCTTAGAAAAGCTTGGTTACTGCATGTTATCTTGAGAGAGAGCTGAAAAGGAGAGGCTTGCATAAATAAATGAAGGGCAAGAATGAGCTTTAGTGTGGTGGGCCTGGGAAGGGAATGGTGGCCAAACTCATCCTAGTTCCCCTTGGCCCTTTGAGAGTGCCCAAGAAGACCTCAGCAGTTTCCTGGCTCCTTGTGAAGGAGCATAGGGCTTATATAAGGGAACAGAAACCATGGCATTGCCTCTGGAAGACTCTAGGTCAAATAAGGTAATACTTTACCCAGAGTGGGCATAGAACCACAGGCAGGGCCAGAGGGGATCTGATTGAAGGTGAACTTTTTCATGAAAACAACACGTCTTAAGAGCAGAGGACAGTAGAAGCACACGGAACAAGAACTAATGCCTCAGCACCACCAAAGCAGCAGGTATGTAGGAAGAGCTCTGCATCTTCTATTCCCCTTCTATCCCACAACCTTGGCGGGGTTAAGTAGTGAAAAGACAAGCGAGAGGAGGTATACAAAACAAGACCATGTTCCCCATTCTGCTGCAAGGGGTTGGAGAGGGAAGAATGATAGAGCATATCATCTTCCTTCCCTCCTCCAAGTCCAGAGAGGAAAGGGTTTAAATTGTCTATGAGATTGGAGCCTCAAAGCATACTGGAAATTTTTGATAACCAAAGTGGTCAGAAATATGTAGAAACTGCCGATGATATCATTAAGGGACAAGAAAGAAAAATCAACAAAGATAGTGATCGGAAGTGTAAAAAGTGTCATTCCCAGATGATGTCCCTGCTATCACCACTGGGGAAAGAGGAAGTTTAAACTGCTTATTAAACTGGTGATGATTAAAATGAATTTTACAGAATGGACATTATTTATTCACGTTCATATACGTTTATATCTCTCTGTTTTATAAGGAAGTGGCATCCTTTTGTAGTCAAACACATCTGAGATCAAATAATTATTTTGTCATTTAATAGGATGTACAACTTTATTCATTAATCATGTCATGTCCCCTCACTTCCTCATCTGTAAAAAGGGTTAATAGTATCTTCATATAGGACTTCTGATAGAATTGAATGAAAGAATGAATGTAAAGTGTTTGGTGCATTGTAGATGTTCAATAAAAGTTACTTCCTGGTTTCTAGCAAATATGGAGCAATAGGAACTAGATTTACTCTTCTGTATCAAATAATTTGAAAAATCAGGCAAAATGTATGAAATAGTATTCTTTTTTTTGACATTGGACATCAGGCAGATAGGATGGTGGTCCCTGAGAGAGTGGAAACAAACCAGGGGAGCCCTATCATTGCCACAACATACTGCCTGGAAAGAGTTTCCAGGCCACATCACAGGGAGGAGGCAGCCAGGCAGTGGATTCCCTGACTTGAGGAGACAGAGCTAGAAGTCCAGAAAGGCCAAGACAGCTAGCAGTAACAGGGCAGAGAATCAGATCCAAGAAGCTCAAAGAATTTCAAGCAAAAGAAACATGAATAAAACTACTCCGAGGTATATAAAATAAAATTGATAAAAAAAAGTAATAAAGAAATAATCTTAAAAACAACCAGAGAGAAAAAAGACATGTTACAAATAGAGGAACACAGATAAGAATTAGAGCAAACTCCCTGTCAGCAGCAATGCATGCCAGAAGGTAGTGGAACAAGATTTTTAAAGTTCTAAAGAAAAAAAGAATTAACCTAGAATTCTACACCCCACAAAAATATCTTTCAAAAACAAAGGCCAATTGAAGAATTTTTCAGTCATACAGAAGCATCAATAATTCTCCAGCAATAGTTCAAGAAATGTTAAAGCAGAAGGAATGGATGGAAAGCAGCAGGAAACAGATGGAAATCCAGATCTACACAAAGAAATGAATAGCCCAGGAAATAGTAACTACATAAGTAGGTATAAAGATGGTTTCTCTTATTATTTCAATCTCTTTAAAATATAATTGACTGTTCAAAGCAAAAGGTAATAAAGTATTGTGAGATTTATAGCACATAGGGAAGTAGAAGCATGGCAACAATAGTACAAAGTCCAAGTGGGAAGAAATGGAAGTATACTGTTATAAGGTTCTTATACTATATGTACAGCGGTATAAAATCAGTTGAAGAGGACTGCAATATGTTAAAACTATATACTCTAAACTCTAAAGCAACCACTAAGGGCTGGCCTGCTGGTGTAGTGGTTAAGTTTGTGTGCTCCATTTCAGTGCCCCTAGGGTTCACAGGTTCAGATCCTGGGCGCGAACTTACACACCACTCATCAAGCCATGCTGTGGTGGCGTCCCATGTACAAAGTAGAGGAAGATTGGCACAGATGTTAGCACAGGGCCAGTATTCCTCAAGCAAAAAGAGGAAGATTGGCAACAGATGTTAGCTCAGGGCCAACCTTCCTCACCAAAAAAAAAAAAAAAAAAAAAAAAATCAAAACTAGAAAACTAAACAAAATATATAAAACAACTGTTTTCAGACATTGGAAAACAGGCAAGGCAAGTTTGTGATCTCTTTGAGATAAGAAACGAACAGGATGAGGTCTATGATTGCCCCAAATTAGTATCTGGAAGCAGTTTTCAGGCTGCAGTGCAGGAAGGGGGAACCAAAACAGAACTCAACTGTCTCTGAGTTGAGCATACAGAGAATGGAGTTTGAGCAGGCCAAGGTGGCTGGAATTCACAGAACAGAGTACCAGATAGGAGTTAAATACAGAGAGAGAGGGATGAGGGGAGCAGGTTCCAGAGATCTGCAGAGGGGTCTCTTTGAGTCTTTGGTTGAGTAATGATCTACTCATGCAAGGATAAACTGTCCAATAAAATTGTAGATTAATAAATAAAATGTGGTACATTCATATAGTAGAAAACTACTCAGCAATAAAAAGAACGACCAATGCATGAAACAACGTGGATTAATCTCAAAAGGATTATGCTAAGAGAAAGACGGCCATACAACTCACTATCCTGAAAATTAACAAAGGGAAAGAATCAAGCATCTATCCTGTCTTTCCTGTATAAACTATAGTTTCAGGGTGATTAAAGAGTAGATGAGAGAAAGATTTTTGGAAGACTTGCAGCTGATAGATGCAGAAGGAATGATAGAAGTAGGAAAATCATCATTTTTCAACCTCTAATGAAGTCATGGATCTAGGCAACAGTCCTCAGTGGTATTAAAAACTTAGGTGGAAAGTTGAGGGAAACCTCACAATGGTCGCGTCAGCTGCCACCACTTGAACATACTCATCATCTGAGTCACTGAAAGAAGGAAAACCAGACATTTTATTCATCATGAATACACTGACGAAGGATACTTGCCTAAAATATATTTAACCTGAATCTAATCAAACTTCCAGGTCTGATTGCCAATTCACAAGTTATGAAGAAATTAATCAACAACTTGAGAAAGCCAAATCCAGAATATGGGTCTTTCCAGAGAATTATCAGGTTTCTCTGACAAATCAATAGCAAGGGGAAAGCAATCAAGGGAGGGCCACTTGTAATAAAATAGTCTTAAGAGGAATAATGACCAAAGCAATGTGTTGACTTGTTTAGATCCTGATTCCCACAAACCAACTGTAAAAAGCACTTTTGGGACAAGTGGAGAATTTAAACAGAGAATGGGTATTAGAAGATATTAAAATGTTCTTGTTAATTTTACCGGTTGTGATAATGGCATGGTGCTTAACAGTTGTCACCAGTTAGAGATACATACTGAAGTGTTTACAGATGAAAAGATGTGATATATACTTTGTATCTGCACTGAAACACTCCAGTAAAAAATAAAATAAAATATTAAAACAAGTGTATAAGTGTCTGTATATGTGGGAATGGATTACACAAAAGTGGCAAAATGTTGATAATTGTTGAAGCTGGGATATAGGCACAAAAGTGTTTATTAGATGATTCTTTCTAATTTTGAACATGTTTTAAATTTTCCATAACAAGTAGTTAAAAAATCTTTTTTGAGGCAGCCAGATTGAAAGGAAAATTTATTATGTTCAAAAGAGTGGCAACTATACTTTTAGCTGACTTTTAAACAGTAATAATGGAGATCAGAAAACAGTGGAATATCTTCAAGAAAATAAAGTCAACCTAAAATTTTTTAATGCACAGTAAAAAATCACAGCGTTTTCAAAGGAATAGAACAGTTAAGTATTCTGAGGTTCTTTTACTGCCCAAGAGAAGGGCAAAGACATTAATTAACATATTTCCATAAATTAAGATTCATGTCATCATTTCTGGGGTAACTACTAAAAGGATTAAATAAGAGGTATGTCTTAAAAACCAGTAGAGGACAAGAATTGAAATGGCAAGAAATAACGAGTCTGAAAAGAGAGAGGGAAAGATGGGGAAAACAAAAAGTACAAAGTAAGATGGAAATTTAAGTCCAAATATATCAGTAATTATGCATGTAAATGACTGAATACTCTAATTAAAAGAATTGTCAGACTGGATTTTTTTTTTAAAAAAGGAATACTACTTGACCCAAAATGATCATAAATATAAATGCAAATGGAAACAAGGAAATCATGTGAAATTTCTTCATTCAATGATGATTACTGAGATGACCCAAATATTTTAATATTGCTCCCCAAACATGGACTTGAAGTATTTAAAGTGAAAATTGAAATAACTATAAGAAGAAATAGGCAACCAGAATCACAGTGGAAAATGTTAATTTGCCCATGTCAGTAATTAACAGGAGCAATTAAGAATCAGTAAGGGCATGAGATATTTGAACAACACAATGGCAAACCCAACTTTACAGACATATATGGACAATCACCTTGCTTTGAAGGATACAAGATAACTTCTGTTTACAATTCATTGGTTTGAACTTAGTCGCAAGGCCACAGCTACCTTCAAGGGAGTCTAGGCAATGTAGTTTTGTTTTCCGGACAGCTGTGTGCCCATCTAAGTCTTTGGCGTTTCATTACTTTGGAAGAAGAAGAAACTTATATTAGTAGACAACCAGTAGTCTCTGCCACAGATACAACTACACGGGGACAGATAGACAAGAGTTACTGAATGTTTGCCACTCTTAATATGTGACAGGCTACCATCAAATAAGCACTAACTGGTACAAACTTATAAATGCAAATGCAAAATCTAAAGTCACGTGGCAGTACTCACTTATAAGGTGCTCATCCATCAGAATATGTTATTATGAATGTTTTTAGATTATATTTGGAACAAAGTACAACCACATGCATACATACATTCTTATAGAATTCAAAATGCCTCCACTCTATTTATGGACACCGGTTTGAAATCAGCTGGTTCAGAGAATGATGCTCACACAAAGATTTTCAAAATATGGCCCCTGCCTCATTTCCCACGTCTTCCCTGTGCTGTTTGCATTTCTCCAAAGACAACGTGAATTCTCAAGGCTCTAGGTCTAGGCACAGACTTGTTTTCTCTCTCTGCTTGTCCCATTCTCCCTACCTTGGCCTTTTGTGTCCCTTGGAGGAAGAGGAGTGTGCCAAGAGGGCAAGCAGGCAACCTTATCTCTCCAGAGGGGGTTAGACACGCTTTTCTTCTGCTCCCTTAAGACATGTAAAGCATATGTACATGACATTATTATTATTAATATCATCATCATTATTAGATCTTTCAACAATAACCATTATTACACTGCAATTTTTAAAAACCTCAATACCCTTTAATTATTTATTTGCCTATTTCTCCCACTGGTGTGCAAACTCCTTGAAAGCAGGGATTTAAAAAAAAATTCTCCTTGGTATCTTCATCATGTAGCACAGTGCCTGGCTCACGATAAGGGTTCAATAAATGTTTGCTGAATGAAGGATTAATTAGAAAAAAATAGTCAGCAAGTTAAATAATCTCCCCTGAAAACTTATGCCACTCAAGTTTTTAATTTTCCTATTAGATAAATAACCAAGAGCACTTTTGTGCTTCTCTTATCAGACTGAAAAGAGTGTTTTTAAAATAATGCCAAATGTCTTACTAGTATTTTGAGCAGGGTAAACCACAGCCTTGGGTATATCCCTGCTTGTCATGGTTCTCTCCTATTACTTGTATGTTGACTCATTTCGCCTTTTCATGCTCCCTCAACTGGCTCATTCTTGATTTATCTGTGAGCTTCTTGTCCTCTGTCTTTCCATTTTATGCTGAAATGAACATTTTGTGAGCTTTTCATGTTTCTGAAAACCAGCAGCCTTTGCCAGAGGGAAAGGGGTGCAATCAGGTGCCCAGGACGTGTTTCTCTAGTGGGGATGGCATGTGCCAGGAAAGCGGGCTGGACAAGGTCTCTATTTCTCGTAATGAGGCTTCAGCCTTCATCGCCCAGTGATCAGATAACAGCAGGGGCCACCCTTATCAAGGAAAAAGTACACAGAGTTATTGAACTAACACACTCCTAATCTCCCCATCTGTTTAATGGGTAACTTTACACGGTACGGGGATCTCCATAGTGACATAGCCCTGTAGTATCCACCCCACCTACAAAACTAAACATTTACCTCTCCTCTTCTGCTCTGAGTGCTGAAGAGGGATGGTATTCGTTTGCTAGGACTGCCATAACAAAGTACCACAAACTGGGTGGTTTAAAACAACAGAAATGTGTTCTCTTACAGTTCTGAAGGCTAGAAGTCTGAGATTGAGGTGTTGACAGGGCTACGCTCTCTCCTAAGCCTCTACAAGAGGACTCTTCCTTGCATCTTCCAGCTTCCGGTAGCTCCAGACATTCCTTGACTTGTGGCTGCGGAATTTTAATCTCTGCCTCTGTCTTCTCATGGCCGCCTTCCCTCTGTGTCTGTTTTTGTGTCTCTTCTTGTCTTACAAGGACACCGGTCATATTGGATTAGGGCCCATGCTAAGTCAATATGAACTCATCTTAAATTGATTACATCCTCAAAGACCCTATTTCTAAATAAGGTAACTTTCATTGGTACAGGGGTTAGGACTTAACATATCGTTTTGGGGGCCAGGATTCAACCCCTGACAGGGACTTTTAAAGAAGTCCTATGGAGCCCCTTCTTTTGGGTCTGTGTTACCTAATTTTTATCTCCAATTTTTACAAATGAGTAATTTGTATATTTTTAAATTAAAAATTGCTGTCATCTTAATGTTTGCTATATTTACTACTGGGAGTTACAGTATTTTAATGACCAAGCATATCCTATTACTCTATTATGAAATTTCCAGGAACATGATATGTATCTTCACGTACCATGTTCACCATTTGATTTACTCATTTCTGTTGTCAATACTCTAATTTTTCCAGCTCCTTGGGCTTGTCACCATTGCTGATTCTTCTTTTTCCCTTGACCTGGTTATCCATTCCTAAATCCTCTCAACTCCTTAGAGTATCCATTGCTTCCATTTCTCCCTTAACACTGACTGCCATCATCCTTTTGACTCCTTATGCCTAAACCATGATAATGAACTCCTAATGTATTTCTCTATTGTGGTCTCTCCTCACACCACCAGATTGAAATGTATGCCACCCCATCGTTTAAAACCTTTCTATAATACATCTTTGAGAAATAAAAGAAAAATGCTTTAACGTGGAAATTAGAAGTTCCATATGGAAACAAAGCTCTATGGCATGGGTGATAGAAGATTTCATGTTCCATATGTCTTACAGATATTATGTCATGAAAAATTACATTTACAGCAATGTACATGATGACTGCCAACATCCCCAATCATCAAAGAAAAGTTAAATTTTGTCACCAGCTACTTAGAAAGGTAGAAAATAGGAATCAGTATAACTTAGAAAGATATTAAATAAGTATTGATATAAAAGAGATTTTTGCAACAATGTTTAATATTTGACAAGTATGAAATTAAGATCTGCTTAGTGCATAAAATTTGGAAAATAGAGAAAATTATAGGTAAAATAGTGAAGAAAAACCTGTGATCTCATCAACCTACTAATGTTTTGAAATGCTTCTGTCTAGTCTTTAAGGAGAAAAAGTTTCTAATGAAATGCTGCTCTATTCAGGTCACCAGAACCCCCCTACCGATTCTTATTATTCCTACCCTGTCTGTCCCAGCCTATATTTTACTTAGCCAACACATGCTCGTTCCATGCCCAATATTTTTCGCAAATTCTCTTCTTATGCTTGGGAACGAGTTTCAGAGGTTTCCTCTTCCAAAACCAATCTTTAGAGGAATTGGAGTCTTGAAGATTTTCTGAACCATCTCGAACCTTATTGCACCACCTGCTGGAGAGAAAGGAAATGGGAAGATTACCAATCAGCAGCACCTGTGAACCTCCCAGAAGAGATCTTCCAAAGAGGGATGCAACAGCATCAGAGAGGAGAGTCAAGCCCACAGGCCTCCTCAAACATCCTGACCTTTCTTCTTGCATCAAAGAAGGCAAGTTCAACTTTGAACTCAACTACCCTATGCAGAGAACCTGATGTCACCGTTCTTTTGTTATGATCCCATCTGACCTGGTCTCTGAAAATGACAAATTAAAGATTTCCTTGGCTTCAAAGATCCATTCAGCCTTCTGTCCATTAAGAAGAGAAGTCTGAGAATGGCTTTGGAGATGCAAACAACTGAATTTGGAAGCTCCCGGAGGGAAGTGGAAGCAACCAGAGCAGAGTGCATATCAGTGTCCCCCCACTCACAGAAGACGAACATATGTGTTTCAGGCTATTCCTGCCACGTCTCTCCCCTTACTTTCATCCTGTCCTTATTTCCTCCATCTTTGCACTGGGGCAGCAGTTTAAAGGCTGCAAACTCCTGGGTTAGTTATAAAAGAGCCTACTTTTTGAGAAACTAGAGTCCTTTCTTAAGATTTTTCACTGATTGCGCTCACATCTGCTCACTTCTTGAGTCCCACAGCCAGAGATTCTTCTCCTACCCTTTGTCATCCATTTGGAATTCTGTCACTGCCATGGTCAAGAAGTCTCTTCCACATCAACCATTAGTCTTTCTGGGTTAACTCAACAAACATGCATTGAGCATTACACTGTGCTAGCAGGGGAGATGTTGAGAAACGTAAAAATAATTCTTGCCTTAAGTAAGTGAAAATCAAGTAGAAAGATTGAGACTCCAAAATTAAGTTTGTTCACCTCTTTAAAATATTCTATGAACAAGGGACGTGGAAGAAAACAGGTAACATGTTTAAGAAAATTATGACCAGAGAGAAATGATTTGAACCTAAGTTCCATTTGTTCTGGAATCAGCAGAAGCATCTCAGTTAATGTGGGGACGATTTGTAATTAAAATCAAGAAAAGAAGAATTCGAATTTACTTTTAACACAACAAGTTCAGGGTTATTATTTTGCACATCGAGTTAAAAGCTTTTTGTTTGTTTGTTTTTACAAGGACTATACAGGTTAGTCTATATGGTCATTGGAAGAAAATTAATTTCTGAGGCAGCAAAGTGTGTTAGCATTTTAGGTGAATTAGAAGGGAAATATGATGGAGAAGTATCTTGAAGTCGGAGCACCAGCTTTTCACTCTATACCCTGCACCATCTCACCCCACTCCCCGTTTCAACACCAACACGCCCTAAGCCATTTCTGCTTCCTTTCTCCATCCCTAGGACCGAAGTTCATCCTTTCTTGATTCTAAATTCATCAAAATTTGGACCAAGGAGAATGTCTTGGATATTCAACAAATCTGAGGTGGCAGAGTTTTCAAGAAACAAGAGTTTGGGGTGAGGATTTGTTATTCTCTGAGACATAGGGTGTAAGGATGGGGAGGGGGAGGGTTCAAATATAAGGATCAAGGACATCGACCCAGTGAATGAGAAGGCTTCCACTTTGAAATACCTGAGTCTTTAGGCCACTTATGTAGTTAAGGGAGTACTTCCTGTCGCTTGATGGTGATGATATCCAGTCCCATAACTCTATTTTGCTGTCAGACAATTTTTTAAATCATCCAATATAGAACCGTAAACTTGCGTTGGAGTTAAGTTGCATGGGCTACAGAGATAATTATAGGCCTGAAATTATGTTATGGTTGGAATTTTAGTTGGATATCTCTAGTTAAAGCTTTCGTCTAGAGAAAACTTGTTGTAGTTCCTGAGTCTGACACGGGGTGGCGTTCCTAAACCATTCACTCTGCGCTAAGCCTCTGCACTGAAACTCGGGACCACTGGAAAGACCTGCCCCTGGTCAAGAGCTTTGGTGGGTGAAGTGAGAAGTCAGCATGAGTGCCTATTTGGCCAATAAGTGGACCCTCTCCCTTTCCCTTCACCTTTTTGTTTACATTTAACATTTACTTGTCCTAAAGTCCCCCAAATCTTGTTTCATTAAATTGAATTTTCAATTTTTTTGTGTGTGTGTGAGGAAGATTAGCCCTGAGCTAACATCTGTTGCTAATCCTCCTCTTTTTGCTGAGGAAGACTGGCCCTGGACTAACATTCGAGCCTATCTTCCTCTACTTTATATGTGGGATGCCGCCACAGCATGGCTTGATAAGCAGTGTGTAGGTCCACGCTCGGGATCCAAATGAACCCTGGGCTGCCAAAGCAGAGCACAAACTTAACCGCTACACCCCTGAGCCAGAGTTTTCATTTTTCTAATGTGACTTAAGCCGAAGCCATTTTTTTCATGATAAAAGTTAGGAAACATTTAAAAAATACTTTTTAAAAGGATAATACTATGCTGCATGATTTAATTCTCTCTTCTTTGATATTAAAATGAAGTAAAGATGACTTTTCTGTATCAATAAAAAAAATTATTTCTACAGGGTCCTGCCCAAAGTCTCACGTCAACTCTTCCTTCTAAACCTCCGAAGCCATTTTGACGTTAAATTCATAATATAAGATAATAGAGCGAAGGGACTTTTCAAAAACCATAAAATGCCAAGCAAATGTGACTTGTGGTGATCATCATTGTAAAATTTGCCTGGGTGGGAGGTTTAAGTTCATTTAAATTGCTAAGGACTTTCTTACTATCATTTCACTTATTTTGGTCATCAGTTCCCTCCTGATAATGTTTCTTTCTCAGTTTCTAATTTGTCAATGCTTATCTTTAATCAAGAGGAGGGAAGCAAACAAGAGCTGAGCTGTTCTGCCTCCTCTCTGTCATCTGTCAAGACAACATCCCTTCTTTGCTCTCTTTTCTGTTTATCTGACCATTGGACAATCACCTTTTCCCCCTGAGGAAAAGAGTCTCGTTTGCTCTCTTTAGCATTTTCCTCCTGTCTCAGCTTGGCCCAGGAATTTACCTTCCTGACACCTGCCTTCACAGTCCCAGGCTATATTGGATGCAGATTGAGCTTCTTCCATTGTTTGCTCCTTATTTTATATGCATACATATATATAATATGTACTGTATATTATATACATATAGAAAGAGAAAGACGTAGTGTATGTGTATATACGTATATATTTACATATATGATATAGATATGGGCTCTCATGTAGGGAGCTCTATATATCATATAGAGAGCAGCCCATGCATCCACTTGGTTTGTTTTATGCCATCCTCTTTATTCCTTATTTTTCTATTATTTTCAGGAAATTTCCACAGTTTTTAGACATATCTCTGAGTTACATATTTCTCTTTTCTGGACTTAAGCCCACACAGAATCACCTCCTTTTGTATTCATAGACTCCAAGATGACAACTCTCCTCCTACATCTCTCTCTTAATTGAGGACCAATATTTGTCTTTTTTTTTTTTTCCCTTGAGGAAGATCAGTGCTGAGCTAACATCCATGCCAATCCTCCTCTTTTTGCTGAGAAAGACTGGCCCTGAGCTAACATCTATTGCCAACCCTCCTCCTTTTTTTCCCTTTTTCTCCCCAAAGCCCCAGTAGATAGTTGCGTGTCATAGCTGCACATCCTTCTAGTTGCTGTATGTGGGATGCCACCTCAACATGGCCGGACAAGCGGTGCGTTGGTGCACGCCCGGATCCGAACCCGGCCGTCAGTAGCGGAGCGCGTGCACCCAACCACTAAGCCACGGGGGCCGGCCCCCACAATATTTGTCTTTATTTCTACTCTTCAGTTAGTTCTTTTTCTTTGCTTTCAGTTCTAGAATTTTAGTTTATAGTAGAAATTTTCCTTCATGCTCCTGAGAGCCAAACTTGTGAGCTATGAAGTGAAGAACACATGAAATGAAATTTAAAGAAACTACTTATTAATACAAATAAGTCTCTTAGCAACATGCTTAGCGCATAGTTACCATCCATGAAATGAAAGACATTATTATTAGTTTCCCATCCAATTTAATTCAATACCTGCTTGATGACAAACACGTTGTAGTATAGATGTGCAAAATAAGTCACGATCTCTTTCCTTGAGAGACTTAAAGACTAGGGCAGGAGGCAGGCATCTAAACTCATAATTGAAAAACAATGTGATCCGTCTAATTAGGAATTGTTGGGAAGAATGGTAAGAGAAGATGAGAGAAGAATCAGGGAGGTCTTCGAGGAATTGTGACTAGCACCCATGCTGTGTTTAATATGGACTAGGAACTGTTTTAAATCATTTACAGATATTAACTTAATTCTTAAAACAGTTGTGTGAAATCAATCCTATATCTACCAGAAAGGCAAGTAAGGGGCAGAGAGGTTAGGAAGCGTCAGCCAAGGGTGGCAACGCTGGGATTTGAACCCGGCAGTTCTGGCACTCAGAGGTGGTGTTCTTGACCCCTCTCCTGCTTCCAGCAGGGTTTAAGAAGTGGGGTAGAGCAGGAGGGCATCCCAGGAAGGGAGAGACAGGCTGCGCTAGTCATGGAGGCAAGAAAACATGTGGGGTCTTCACAAAAGCCCAGTTAGGTATGGCGGGACCCAGCCAGCCATGCGAGGATGGGGGAGATACTCAGGACTTCTCGGGTTATTTCTTGTCCTAATCTTCTATTTTGGACATCAGGCTGACTTGAGTTGAGGGCAGAGCCCTGACTCGTCCTTGGGAAGGGGGGCACATTTGGGCACTGAGCCATCCGGAGCAGAGAGGGGTAGAATTTGCTCCTGTGCATCCCGTCCTCTGAGTGGCCATCACCCCTTTTGCAACCACATATGACCTTCTACAAGTTCACAGAAAAAGGGCTGTGGAGGTGAGAACAGTGTTTTCTCCACGGACCCACAGCCCCAGGACCTCGGTGGCCCCCAGAGCAGCCTCCTCTCATCTAAGGCCTGGGCTATCTGTTGATGTGGCTATTGCTAGTGCAGGCGGCTCTTTGCTTGACAGTCCTGGACGTTCTGGTATTTCTCATCTGCTCCTGCTTTAAACCAAGCCCATTTCCAATGATACCCCTGAGAGGATGATTCTGGGGATGTGTGTGTACGTGCTCCTTACAGGTAGTCATGAGAAGATAACAGGGCAGGGGGTGGGATGAAAGGAAAGAGCCTCGACACCTTGTCCAGAGCCTGCATTCTGCCAGCAGCTCACGTGCCTGGGTCCCTGTTCCCACATTCCTCTTGTCCTTTAGTCCCCATGGGAGGGGTGTCTCGTGTCCCAAGCAGATGCTTCCTAAGTGTGTGATTTCAAGCCTGAGACAGGCAGGCTGGGAGAGGCTGTCATTTATAACTAGATTCAGCTGCCTGTTATGGCTATAATGGGCTTTCAGAGTCCAGATGGCTGCCCCCTCGGCTGACTCGCATCTGGCTGAGAATGCAGTGAAGCACGTAGCTGGCTGGGGTGCAGGCTTGGCCCTCTGGGGGATGTGAAGGAGGGAAGGATTGAAGGGAGTGTTTACGCCACACTCTCCACGTGTCTGGGATGCTTTTCTCTGCTGTCCCGCACCCCCCTCCACCTCTGACCCCAATGCACAAAGACCAAAGCTAGAACTAAACTTCTGACGCCACCACCTCTGATTTCTGCCTCCCTGTCTGTGACGGCAGAATACGGGGCCTTTCCTTAGGGAAAAGTCACAAAACTTCCAGTTGAACTTAGTCAACAAATGCACTCTAAGTCTGACACCAGTATATCCACAGGATTGTTCTTTGGTCCCACAAACAACCTAAAAGATCAGATCTACTTCCCATTGACTGTGGAGGCTTTGAAAATGTCTGAGAAATCATTAGCCACAGGTAGCCAGTGATAGGCAGGTGTCCTATATAATATCACATGACAAATCAATTTTTGATATGGATTTTCAGGAACATACCTGTTGTGGGGAGCCACTGATTTTTAGAGTTGAGACATACTTTAGAGAGGATCTAGTATTCCTATCATGCTTGCCTCATCTTCTAGGAGAGGACCTGAGACGCAAAGGTATAAAAAAACTTGCCCAAAGCTATGCAGTTAGTTAGAAGCAGAGCTAGGACCCAAATCCAGATTTTCTATCCCATAGCTTGGTATTTTTTTACCCAAAGCACACCTAAACGTACGTTCTACCCTCCAGCTGCTGTGATAGATTCTTTTCTAACAGAGAGTAAGGACAGGTTGTGTCAGGCACACTACAGTCACTGGCAGAGAAAAATATGCAATTAAAACCAGGAATATTTTTGGACATCTGTTCATTCAACAAACCAGTACTGAATACCTATTATGTGCAATCCCCTGCTACACTGGTCGGCCTGGGCTCTGCAACTTGGTTCTCTGTGGTCTCTTTGTCCCAGTGGGAGCCAAGTCTGGTTTCAGACAGGTCACCGTCAGGGTCATTTTTACTGCAAACACCTATGTCGTGTTGCATACAGTGTTTGGATTTGGTCCGTTTCTAAGTTCTTGACTCCTGTTCTTCTGCCTCCTATTGTCCACCCTCCCAGCCATTGTTTGAATTTTCCATAATGTTGCATATGATTTGACGCCCCCATCCGTATATCCCTGATTGGTGCTGCATTGTTTCCCGCACTCTTTGATGCTGTTTTATTGGCTCTGGTGTTTCCTCTCTGCCTCTCATTTCCCAGAGCAGGCATTCTGCCTCCACGCTCACCCTGACACTACAGAACCACCAGCTCATCCTGTGACGCTGGGCTGCACGGATGCTTACTTCTGCCATCCTCCTCTGGGATCACCTAACTCTCAGGTCTGGCGTCTCTTAGAATTTTCCATCTTGCTGTTACCCAAGGCAAGGTAGTATATCCTTTCCTTGAGCTCAAGGAAAATAAACCATGGACTGGATTGCCTCTGACTGAAACAGAGCAGAGAAGTATGCTTAGAAATAAGCAACCAAGAGTGATTTTCAGGTTGAGCTACCTGGAAATTGAGGTTAAATTACTGAGGAAGTTTTTGATTCTGAAACAACCGTATAGGATGAGTTGATGGAAGAAGAGTTAAATGTTAGTGAGAAAATTACTGAATCATACCAAAGACTTTTAAACTTTGCTCCAAAGTATCACTTTTAAAACCAATGGTTGTTTAATATTAGTTGATATTTATATGGTTCAATAAATATATTTTTTATTTTTATAAAAGGAGCAGCAAATTCATGGTAAAATATCTTCTGTGTTTGAGCACAGGGTCTCCCGTGGACTCAGTTGATGAAAATACATCATTTAACACGTGGTCACAGCACAGTCTTCTCAGCTGGTGGTAGCCCATGTACCTAAATTTTTGTGTCAACTTTTTGAAAGGTGAGTAACTCCTTGAAAATTTCCTCTTCAAAACTGAAGTGGCTGCAAATGCCAGTCACACGAAATTATCAGAGCGCTGTGTGGGGATCAATTCTTGACTCTTAGCCTGGTGGTTCCCAAACTTTGCTGCACATTAGAATCACCTGGGGAGCTTAAAAAATCTTGATCACACCTCATATCAATTAAATCAGAATATCCCTGGGGGAGGGGGCTGGGCGTCAGTATTATTATTTTTTAATGCTTTAACATGCATCATAATCACCTAGAAGGCTTATTAAAACATAGATGGCAGAGCTGGCCCAGTGGCATAGCGGTTAAGTTCATGTGCTCCACTTTGGCGGCCTGGGGTTCGCAGGTTCGGATCCCAGCCGCAGACCAAAGCACCACTTGTGAAGCCATGCTGTGGTGGCGTCCCATATAAAAAGGAGAGGAAGATGGGCATGGATGTTAGCCCAGGGCCAATCTTCTTCAACCAAAAAAAGAGGAGCATTGGCAATTGATGTTAGCTCAGGGCTAATCTTCCTCACAAAAGAAACAAACACACAAACAAAAAAACACAGATGGTTGGGTCTCATCCCGAGTCTCTAATTCAGTAGTTTTGGGCATGAGGCCGAGAAATTTGCATTTCTAACAAGTTCTCAGGTGCTATTGATGCTGATCTGATGGCTACACTTTGAGGACCGTTGGGCTACTCTATACATCAAAAGCAATGGCCCTTCTTGTTTATAACATTGTTGTTATCAGAAGTTGATGAGTGAGCCCTGCCTTGAGTTGACATCTATCCTTATACCCTTTCCATGCTACATCTTTTTGCACAAAAATTCATTGCGCATACCTCTGACCCCTTCTATATCTGTGAGGCAGTGACAAATACACATGCTCCTTAAAGGAAAAAACATTACCTTCAAAAACTTAGAATTGAGCCTTCCTATCTCCTGTGCTTTTTCCCCTGGAGGCAAGACATCTGCCAAGCAATGATATCAGAGACTGGTGTTTCTATCATCCAGTTTATTGCCCCTTAGATAACAGTGATACATTCGTGCTGAGGAAAATGCTCGTATTTTCTAACACTAAATGTCTTGTTGTGTTTTCAGGAATCTTGATAGAGCTTTACTTTAGAGAGTTTATGGCTGGGTTGTCCCTTGCTGGGAGCTGTTTTCGTCTCTCAGTGGTTTTGAGTGGAGGAAGATATCTATCAGGGTCCAACAGAAGTTTATCCACGACAATTACATTCAGCGCCTGAAGCATGCGGGGGAAGGATTCCAGTTTAACTGGACCTTTCTCCTTTCCTGTTTCTATTTTGGTTATTTCTTGTAAACAGACTAAATCAGATTGATGGTATCCATTGTCTAATCACATCCTATTGGTGATGGGAATAATTCAGCCCAAAATTTATGGGGCAGGTCTGTGTTCTTTCTCCAACAGGCCAGAGCTAAATTCTACTGGGCAGCTGCCCTTCTTGGGGCAAACGAGGAAAGTTTCTGAAACCAAGCAGCACAGCTTGGACAAATTAACCACTTTGATCAATATAGTCTCTACTGATCAGGGATTCGCAGAGATGATGGGTTGCCAGGTCTCCTTCGTGCTTTATGTAGCACGTCATTATGCCTCAAGGGATATAGAGAGTGGGAAAGTAAGTGGTTGAGGGAGATTGTTGAGTTCTCTGGCCCTGCTCCACCCAGGTTAATCCCAGCTTGTTTTGCAAGCATGCTCTTGCTCTCATCCAGCCAGGAAAAAGGTAGGAGTCTGCAAGGCTCACCAATATGGGGAGCCTTATGGAATTCCTGACAAAGTAGGCAAAAGGGACTCAGTATAGATTTTACTCTGAGATTCATGAAGGCGTTGTGATTTGGTCTTAATCCTGCATCCAAAATCATGGACAAACAATGAAGTCCAGTTATGCTAAAGAGGGGCTGGTGACCTGACCCCACTCAGTGCAGTCACAGGAAATGACACATTTTCATTTCACAAGTTGTTGACCACCTACTACTATGTGTCTGACGCTATGCTCAGCAGTGAAATTATGAACATGTGGTGCCTGACCTCAAGAGGCTCACAGCCTTCAATTATTACCATGTTTTTTATCTCTGTGCTCAAAATAAATTTTGGAAGAATTCTTTAAAACTAGTAGAAGAGATCCTTGTTTGGAGAAAAGAAACCCATGTTAGTTACCATGTTGTGATAGTTCGTGGACTCATTCTTTCCTTCCACAAACATTTATTCTGCACCTAATATATTTCAACACTGTGCTATGTCCTGTTGTGTAAGCGATGAACAAGGTGCATTTCCTACTATTGAGGGGCACACAGCACGACCCACAGGTGAAACTTATAACCACAACCTCTTTTGGACTATTAGGACTTTAACTGCTTTGTAGGTGGAATTTGAGAACTTTCTTTTTGGAGTGGGGGGCCACTGTCTAAAGGGAAGAGGAACTATTTAGGTCTATTTTGACCAACGTCCCTTCTGTTCCTCCCAGCGCACAGCAGCATTCTTACTCCTTTAGCCAATACTTTTCTGCTTGAGTCACATGGCTGGTCCATAGGAGACAGAAAGGTGGCCAAAAGCTACAAAGTGGATTGTGCAGGTGACCATTTTACTTCATCAAGAACCTCAGTACAATTACGTAAAAGGAATAACATGTAAACGTTGAGATAGTGACATTAGACACCATTCAAAGCATCATAAGGAAGTATTTTCCTAGGGATAATCAATGTTTACCTCTTGGAGTGAGTGACAAGTGACATGGGATAGTGTGGTTTGAGTCACAGATCTTTTGGAAAAGCATAGGGTTCGTTAGAAACCTCTCCATTCATCCCATCCTGTCAGGGATGGCTACCTTTGTTGACAGACATTTTTAGGTGGAGGTATCCTATGTGAGTAAACATGACAGGGGCCTTAATGCCTACAAGGGAGCACTGGGGAATCAAGTGAGGTGAGATACTGTCTTGAGTTATGTTTATTTTCCAGAATAGAAAGTGGTGCTTCCATGGTATCCAGGCTACCTCCTAGACATTATGGCCAAAGAAATTACCTCCCAAAGTTGGCTTTGATTAAATTCATTTTCTGTTTAGAAAACTCTTCCCCTGCACAAAACTTTTCTAAGGCTCTGTATAGCTTACTGAATTAATGTCTTACCTTGGTATTCTTGGTCCTCTCTTTCATGAAAATCTTCCTGAACAATATTTCCTCTCATTGTTTTCAATGGTATAACAAAACTAGACTGTCTGTGGTTCTCAGGCCTACTTACCATTACTATTACTACAATGGAGCCCTGAAACAATGGAAATCTGAAGGGCCACTTTTTGGAATTTAATAATATGTAAAACCCTGTGGGATAATCATGATTTCATATTTGCACAGTATCTGTTATAAGGTCATCACAGATAAGATCCAAGGACCCCAACTTGTTGGATTCATGGAGTCTAACCATACTCCCGTGTGGAAATAGAATTTTCTCTAAAGGTAATTGGTGTTACCACAGCTAGCCATCCTGAGAAAGTGCTGGAGCTCACTCCATAATTTGCAGACCCAATGCAAAATGAAAATGTGGGCCCTAGCCAGGGATGGGGAAATCAATCTCTCCAAACTCTGTTAGAGAGGCAGATGCCAAGGGATTGCATCTCTGTGCAGGGGCATAGAATAGCTCCACCCCTGGCCTCTTGTCAGTCACCCCCAGTTGCCCAGCAAACACTCTTTGGTACTGCCATCCCAGTTGTGGATAGATGGGTGTTGCCCTGCCCTGACCCAGAAACCCTTCCCTACTGTCCTCTTCTCCATGTCCTGAACTCCCCTGGGGACAAAAGTTGACAGCAGAATGAGGGCCTCCCCTCGCCTACGTGACCTAATTACTCTGGGCAGAGGATGGCAGCGGTCACCGGTCATGGGCCAGGGCGAAGAGAGGGAGGCCAAGAGCCCGTCCCAGGGAGGTGGTGAGGTGACAGGAGGCAGGACTCCACGTGAGATGGAGTTCCAAACCCCCAGCATATGCTCCACTGTCCTGTTAGACTTCACTTACAAAACATAAATTAAAGGATAAAATTAAGAAGACTTTCAAGATGGTCGCCACAGAGCGTTAAGCCCCAAGTGCGGGGCCCTTCTGAGCACGGGACCCTGTGCAACTGTGCTAACCACATGTCCATGAAGCCAGCCCTGGCAGGTTAATCCTGGGACAGAAATAGGCAGGCTGGGTGTCCTTCTGAGGTAAGACCTGGACTCTAGGGTCTTGGGAAGCTGATGATGGCTCTCATTGTATGGTAGGCTGACAAGGAGAGCAACAGGCTGACTTCTGTTAAGAGACCATTGGGCAGGTTTAAGTGTATGCTATAGTTGGATGAGTCCAGGCTTGGGTGTGCTACAGAGCAGGGAGCGTTCTCTCCCTTGATGTCAGAAGGCACGGTGCGAGCGAGGGCTGGGCAGTGCTGGTTCAAATAGGCTACCAGCGAGGAGTAGCACAGAGTCTCTACTTTCTGGCAGCTGTACTTGGCAGCAAGAGCAGTGCAGAGGTGGCCTGTTTTGGCATCTGGGGCGGCTGTTGTAGCTCCTACACACTCCAAGGATTCCATGAGCATCCTGGTTCCATGCTTGAGCTGGGAAGGGAGCTGGGAATGATCTTGTTATATACGCCAGAAGCACATGGGGAGACTTGGAAATGTATCACGGAAGGGGAGCTCTGGGAAAGACTGGACTTCTTCTTAATCTCGACGGTTTAATAATGATAGTTAACACTTACAAGTGCTCATTGTGTGTCAGATTCTATTTGAAGAACATTTTATGCATTCACTCAATCCCATGGGATAGGACTATTGTTTTCCCCGTTTTACAGGTAGGGAAACTGAGCTATAGAGAGAGAACTTTCCCAAAGGTCACGCAGCTGTTAGTGGTGGAGTCAGGATCTGGTTCGGGCATGTGGCTCCAAAGCCTGCACTCTGAACTGCTCTCCTATACTGCCCTCTAACTGGGAGACACTGGGCTGGGTGCTCTACATACACATCAGGAGTTGCACTGTGATGTGTGGATTGGGGTGTTATTGTTTCATCCCAAGAAGGTAAAATTGGATCTACTGGTTATGAACTTTATAGTTTACAAGGTATCTTCACATACTTGATCTCATTTCCTTCTTCTAATTATCCATGAGAGAGGCAAGGCAGGATTACTATAAAGTCTTGGCTCTGCCGTGCACTACTCCAAGACATCAGGCAGGTTACTTAACCTCACTGAGAATCTATTTCCTTGATTTTGCCTCCTCCTTGCAGGTCAATATGCTATTTCTATTTGCATTTTTTAAATGCAGAAAAATTTATGAACCTCCGTTCTTATCTTGGAGGACTCCTTAAGCCTGGGGTTTCCAGAATGGGGAAAGTTGCTCTGTTCCAAACTATAGCATCAATTCCATGATATTTCCAAAGATTTTCCTTATTGTTCCTGTCTTGCCTCCCAGGGCACACCATAGAGCTACTGCTCCCACTGTCAATTGTCCTGAAGTTTCTGGATTGTGAGTGGTGAAGTCAGGAAGTGGTGGGCACTATGGTAGGCTTTCTTGTGTGGTATAAGCTCCGCCTGATAGAAGATAGGAAATGATCGAATATGCTCTTAAGTATAGGTTTACTGACCATATCAAATGTAGTTCTGCTTTCTCCAAGTCCAAAATTCAGGCTGTTTTTCTTCTTCATGCTTAATTACAAGTGTTTTTAATTAGATGAATTCCATTAATGGCCAATTAAGTTTCAATTTAGAGGTCACACATGAACACTGGCAGCCCCATCACAGCTTGGGCTCTCTGCAAAGTGTCCCGGGTCTAGGCTTCCATCTGCTTAATACTGCTTTGCCCATTAAGGGAAGTTAACGCTTTCCTAATTGTTTGCTTTGGGAGAGGAGCCAAGTTTCATCCTTCCCTCAGCAGCCTGTACTTTCACAGCTGTAATTGGACCTGCTGGGCAGGGGAGGAAAGAGAAGGAGGTGTAGGCTGAGGAGAGGTCTGGGGTGCTACCAAGAGAGGAAGGGAACCCAGAGGAATGATTTCTCAGAAAGATCTAGAGTGGCTATGGTTTGAGAGCTGGCGGAGACTCAGATTATGACAATACGTCATGAAGAGGGTGATGGTTTGGGTTTCTAAGGCCAGCACTTGGAGGATGCTTATTTCTTCCTAGGTGGTTTGCCTGGTATTAGCATATGCTGCGGGTCAGCCAAGAGGCCTGGGCACTGTTGGTGCCATTCTGCTGTCTTATTATTCTCAAATTGCTGCCATAGGAGGAAGAGAATTGAGGATTCTCCGTAATTAGCGTGTACTTCCTATGTGAGACACACTCTTATACGCACTTTACCTGAATTATCTCATTTAATTGTCACGATGTTATATAGTAGGTAATATTATTATTACTTATGCTTTACAAAAGGAGAAACTAAGGCATACAGAGGTTAAATACTTATCGGAGGAGTAGAAACGGGATGTAACACTATACTACCACGTCCTTCCACCTCTGCTGGTTTATCTGTTCACCTCTCCCACCAAACTGTACCTCCATGAGGCTTGGGACCACGATGAGTTCACCCCAATACAGTACCCGAATGATGGAAAGAATAACACAGTCTTTTCATCTAACAGGGTGAAATGTCTGTATTTGCCTAGTAGACTCCAAAAAGCAAATGTGGCTTTTATTTCAAGAAGTGAAGCCACATGGCCACCACCACATTTCTGAACAAAGGTAATACTCTCATCTTAGATAGCAGGAGGAAAAGGGGATAAAAGGACACAAAAGGATCAAGACGATGGCATGTATAAACTCCTCCGTTATGAGTATTAAGAAAATGTATATCAATATTAAATAACAGTGGAATATTGAAAAGGAGAGTGAAAAGCTTCATGGAAAGTCTTCACCTTTTTGTCACCACGGTTACTTCTCGCCTCCCCACGTATAGGCCTTGCAGTCTGCACGTGCTTTTGCATACAAGATCTTGTTTAATCTGCCACCAACCCTGTGAGGTATGAGACACTATCATCCCCATCGTCCCAAGGTTTTGCGCAACATCAAGCAACGGGCAAGAGGTAGAATTCAGTCTCATTTCACTGCCCAATGAGGAGAGGAGGGCGCTTGTGAGATGGCGGTGAAGAGGTGTGTGTGGGCAAGAGGAGGTGTCCTAGGTTGTGGTGGAAATGACATGTCCTGATATATAGGAGTTTGGATGAAAAATCAACAATAGTTTAATCTCATCATACAAGAACTTACTCCACCAGAAAAGGGGAAGTATGCTTTTGGAGCTTGGGGTCAAAAACATTCTTAGTGTGTAAATCTGCTTAATTATAAATTATAAGCATAATAGTCATTCATCCACATGCTGTGATATTAAGGGTACTCAAATATTAGAATCATAGAAAATCAAAGTCTAAATGTCTTAGAGCTTGGTACTTCAACCTTTTAATTTGCAGTTGAAGAAACAGAGGTCCAAAAAGCAAGAGTGATTTGCCTGGAGTGTGAAGCCAGAGCAGCCTCAGAGTAAGAACTAAATCCCAGATCTGAGGACTCGAAGGCCAGTGTTTGTCCATTTCACCACATCGTCTCCAACCCGTGTTCTTGAATACTGTCTACAATCTTTCTATAGAGAGAAAAGAAAAGCTTATTTCTCTCTGTCTCAGGTATTGGGGGTTGATTTAACGATACTATCACTATCAGCATAAAGGACAAAACCCAACTTCCTCTCCTCCATCTTTTGCTTTCCTCTGCTCCTGTACCTCCTGTAGCTAAGCCAAGTGACCAATGAATAATTTAAATACTCAGTAGCATACTGTTTAAAATTTACCCTAAATTGTAGATACCTGGTGCTAGATCTCCTGAGAGTGGGTTTGGATATGTAGAGGAAAAGAGACAGAGAAGGCGGTGGGCAAATTGAAGGATAACAGGGCACAGAGAGCGGAGACTGGGACACTTTGGGCTTTCTTCCCCTTCGTGAGAGTTTAGCGGTAGGTTTGACTGTGGTTGTTGGATCAGGCTCTCGTTGTTTTTAACTGAACAGTTGATCATTGATGAAAACGCAAGCATATTTAGGGAGTTAATTAAATGTAAATTTATGAATTTTTAAAATAAGATTTTATTATCCTTTATGTATAAACCATGCTGGTTGCCTGTGCTCTAAATAGGTTATCGTAGGAATAAATTAAATGTTGAGTCACAAACTCTCTCATGTTGTGACTGCAAACACATTAATATCACTGTGATCAAATTTACAAATAACTTCATATATTTCAGGTCTCTAAAGGGTGTCCCTGCCTCTGATATCTTTGTGTGATTCCTTTGCTTCTTCCACATTATAAATGGGCTAGTCAAGTCTTTGGAAGTTAAATGCTTTGCTCACAATAGAATCAGAATTTTGTGGACTGAGCATGAACTTTGGAATCAGACATCTGTGTTTAAACCCTGGCTCTGCCATTTACTTCCTAGCTGTGTAACCATGTTAAGTTTCTTAATTTCTCTGAGCCTTAGTTTTTCATCCGTAAAATTAGAATAATAGCATTTCATAGGGTTGTTGTGAAGGTCAAATAAGATAATATGTGATATTACAGTGACTGACATATAGAAAGCCTTTGATAAATGCTTTTTATTACCTTCCTTCTCTCTCTTTTCTTCCCTTTTGTTTACAAATGAAAACTCTGAGACTAGGTGACGCTGAAGGACTTCTTTAATAGCCCAGAGAAAGAATCCACTCACCAGAAAGACCTGGAGTTTAATGACCCTCTTGGTTTAATGCCCCTCACCCATCCCATCCTGCTTAGTCTCCTGGCTGTTCTATTGCTCTCCTTAAGTGTGGAGAAAACATGTCTCTTGATAAATGACCACTCCCATAATGAGATTCCAATCTTAAGATTTCAACTGGAGCCTCACGTCAGTGACAGCCATTGGGTTTCTTCAAATACATTGGGACAAGTGATAGTCAGAGGGGATACCCAGTATCTTCTTCTCTCCTTTTCTTCCTCTCTTCTATCCTTTCCTCTCCTCTGCTCTTTACCTCCTGATTAACTCTGCAGATCTCATGTTTGTCTAGATTTAAACTTAGACTTCTACTCAGGAGATAGGACCAGGGAGTATACAACTTCTCTGAGGCACAATAACCCAAAGAATGATAGACCTTTTGTCCTGGATGAGGCTCTAGTCCTTTGGAAAAGGAAAGCAATAATTTTCTGCTTTAGATTCTGCTCTCACAGATATAAATGGGAATTTGGGAAGCAAGTTTTAGTTTTCTCAGGATTACAATAGTTGGAGACTTGAAGACTTTAAGCGTTCTACTTTAACTAGTCTTGGGACGTTTCTTCTGTGCACACAACATTCCAAAGCAATCACGTGGTATATAAAAGGCCCCTAACAGTAAATCATTTGTCACTTTCAAACTGGCAGAGATTGAAAAAAAATACTCTTGAACACAGTTGGCAGAAGTAGAAATTAGTATTAATTAGCAGAAGAGCCATTTGAAAATATTTTTAACACTTGCAAATCTTTTTTTTTTTTTTTGTGAAGAGATCAGCCCTGTACTAACATCTGCCAATCCTCCTCTTTTTTTGCTGAGGAAGACTGGCCCTGGGCTAACATCCATGCCCATCTTCCTCCACTTTATATGGGACGCCGCCACGGCATGGCTTGCCAAGCAGTGTGTCAGTACGCGCCCGGGATCCGAACCGGCGAGCCCCAGGCTGCCGCAGCGGAATGCGCACACCCAACTGCTTGCGCCACCGGGCCGGCCCAACACGTGCAAATCTTTGATTCACTAATTTCACTTTCATTGATCCATTCCCAAATTGTTGGAATGGTTATCATTATATCCATATAATATAATATTATATAGCTCTTTAAGATTATGTTTTTGAAGACTATACAATGATATAGATGGTTCAATATTAAATAAAAAATCAGGAGGCCAGCCCGGTGGCGCAGCGGTTAAGTGCGCATGCTCCGCTTCGGTGGCCCGGCGTTCGCAAGTTCGGTTCCTGGGTGTGCACAAACGCACCCCTTGTCAAGCCATGCTGTGGCAGCGTCCCATGTAAAGCAGAGGAAGATGGGCACAGATGTTAGCTCAGGGCTGGTCTTCCTCACAAAAAAAAAAAAAAAAAATCAGGAGTCAAATCTATATATAACGTGTGATCCCAATTTTGTAAAAATTGTAGTTGTGCCTAAATGAATAAATCAAAATACTAACAGGGATTATCTGAGACTGCTGGGCTTTCTACTGATAATTTTTGTTTTCTTTCTTATACTTTTCTGTATTTTCCAAATTTTCTGCCATAAAAGATGTATTTATTGTTTAATTATAAAATATTATGGAAAAAAAAGGATATCTGGTACTTTCTGATTTAATGAAATGTAAAATATTTTAGGAATCTTTTTCAAAAATCTCCCTTATTCTTCCTGTGGAAAAAAAAAATTGGTATTATAGATAGTTTAAACATTTAAACATGAAAATCAGTCATACAATTTCCAAAAGAAAGCATTAGTTGATATGCTGATAGTCTTACAATGAGCAAAGCCTTTAAGCAAGAGAGAAAACCCAAAAGTCACATAGAAAATGTTTTATAAATTTGACTACATAAAGAAATTTTTAAAAAGTCTGTTTGGCAAAAAGAAACACCTCTAATAATGTCAGAAGTCAAACCACAAACTGAGAAGAAAATATTTTTAATGCACATGACGGCTAACTAATATTCTTAATCTACAAAGAGACCATCTAAATTGTTAAGAAGAGAGATGACTTGCTCATTAGAAAAACATGGACAAATGGGATTTCTGCTTTTGGTAATAGCAGGCTATGTACTTTAGACCCACTATCTTGCTTTACATAGAAATCTATCTAAAGGTAATAGGAAAGCTTGCAAAGTGTTGACTAATTAAGGGCAAGATCTGGGAGAATATGGAATTGTAAAAGAGTGAGGCCATATTTTCCCCTAGGGGTAATTGCCAATCCGGAAAGGGCAGCTGAGAGGTTGAGCTTCTGATCAGAACATCTGACAGAGAATGTCCTGACAGGAGCCCCATTTCGGGTATTTGAGAAGTTTTGGGGGAAATAGTCATTATAGAGACTGTGGAATCAGATGATTACCTTTGGTGTCTTTAATGCATTGGAGAAAGATAATGAAAGGCTGAGGGTAACTGATTGCCAATTTAAAGTAAATTATGAAAGACAGAGAATCTTCTTTTTTATGGAAAGAACTGAGAATAAGGCCCAGGATTTAATTATGAGGATAGCGGAGGTCCAGAGAAAATTTAGATCAAAGTTGAGCCACTGATGTAGCATCATTTCTTGAGGAAGCAAATCAACCTCTTGGTGGTATGTTGATTACATTGGACTCCTGCCATCCTTCCCCTGCCTCCATGTCAATGTTACACTGTACTGCATATGCTACCTCTTGTCCTACTCTCCAATGACCTGTTCCCCTGTATTTTGCAACGTTTTCCCAGCTTTGATGTTTACTGTCTGCCCTCAGGGAGGTGGTGAGATGTAGCAGAAAGCATATGAAGCTTGTTCAAGTCCTGGCTCTACCAAAAATTGATATGACTGTGGACAAGTTACTTAATAACTGTAAAAATAATTTATCTAAGGCCAAGTATAAACCAGACACTGGCCATGAATATCTCTGTCTCACAATTCTTCATTTGGAATCAGGAAAAACAGAGATTTGGAGGGGGTTAAAAAATGTGCCCACAGTTACACAGCTAGGAGGCGGTAGAGTTGAGATTCCAACTCAGATCCACCTGTATCCTAAACCTATCCCATCATGTCTAATTAAAACATCTGGGCTTCAGAATCTCCAGTTGTAAAATGTGAATAATAACACTACCCTCATGGAATTTGAAAGAAGATGAAGAAATTTGTGAAAGCGCTTTGTAATTGACAGTGCACTATGGCAATAATAATACCTAATATTTATTGAATACATATTCTATGCCAGGCACTGTGCTAAGAAAAGTGTTATCTCATTTCATCCTATGAAGTAGGACCACTATTATATCCATTTACAGCTGACAGAACTGAGGCACTGAAAGGTTGAGCAACATGCTTGTGGCGTCTTAGCTTCTAGGTGATGGATACAGGCTCTGTCCTTATGCTAGTTGGTTCTTAAGCAGAGCCTGAGCTCCTTGCCGTTATAACTTAACAGCGAATGTGAGGGATTATTCCTTATTCATTAAATTGTTGGCTTGTATTAGTTTTCTAGGGCTGCCGTAACAAAGTACCACAAACCAGGTGGCTTAAATAACAGAAATGTCTCATAGTTCTGGAGGTTAGAAGTCCAAGATCAGGTTGTTGTCAGCATGGCTTTCTTCTGAAGGCTGTGAAGAAGAATCTCTTCCATGCTACTTCCCTAACTTCTAGTGGTTTGCTGACAATCTTGGTGTTTCTTGTAGAAGCATCACCCCAATCTCTGCTTTTATCTTTATGTGGTGGTCTTTCCACGTGTGTGTGTGTCCAAATTTACCCTTTTTGTAAGTATGCTGGTCATATTGGATTAGGGACCCATCCAACTCTGGTATGACCTCATCTTAACTAATTACATCTACAAAAACCATATTTTCAAAGAAGGTCACATTCTGATGTACTGGGTGCTGGGACTTCAATATATGAATTTTGGGGCACACAATTCAACCCATAGCAGGGCTCATCAGTAGAAAAATTTCAGGGTAATCTTTTGTTGTTGTTGTCCTTTCGTTTCCTGCAAAATGAGCAGATTTTTTGCAGATGGGGGTGGTGGTGACAGACAGAGAGAATAAGAGGTGGTGCCTCTTCTATTTGTCTTCAGAAATGCAGGGGCTACTCAGGCTTTTACATTTTGAGTTTTTCCACACCAGGAGCTAGGTTAATGGGTCTGGTGGCTGGAGTAACACAGCTGATTGGGAGGCTGTGTACACATTGTACGCTCTGAGGGATAAATGTGATTGATGTGTTTTTAATCATTTCTGCTTTATTGCTCTTTGTTCTAGTCAACACCATTGTCTAAATTAAGTTCATTCTTTACATAGTGTCTCATTTTGTAAAGTCAGAGAAAGCTTTTTAGAAGAGTCTTTCTGCCTTTTAGCAGGGCCTGGTGACAGGCAACTGGACTGAAAGTCTGGAGACCATAGACCTGGGCAGGACGTTTCCCTTCACTGTGCCTCAGTTCCTCATTCTGTAACTTTCCTGAAGTGTATGTGTGCCCCTTTCATCTTTCTAATCCATCCTGCTCCCTGCTATTGCCCACACATCACAACTCCCTGCTCCCATCCCAATCCAGCCTAACCAATTTTTATAAACCATAAACCCCTCCCCCATTTTTTTGGACCTCACATGCAGAGGGTTGGATACACGTTAATTTATGGCCAACTGTCTTCACTCGTCTGTGCACGGGGCCTCACTTGCTTTCTTTGTTTATTCCTTTTAGATTAATTCCCTTTCCCTCTGCTCTCCCCTGAAACCATCACTCCGATGTGTTTGTTGTTTCATCGAATGCTGTGTTTACATATATTTAGTTTACAAAGAATATTTTGCTTGAGACTCTCTTAAAACTCTTTGTAGAGGTTATTTTTTGGCCTCATTAATCTAAAATGACTTTTTATTTTTTACAAAATTCAGAAATTCTAGATTTTAGTGACCCCACTTCATTTTTCAGAGGAGAGTGAAGTGACTTACTCAGAGTCACAGCCCATGAGGGCAGAGCAGAAACTGGAACGCACCATCAGGGCTCTCTACTGCCCCTCGATAACCTTGTATCTTTGGACTTTTCAGTTCAAAGAATTTCTTGTACTTTGGGGGTTCCTCAGAGTACAAGATATTCATGTAAGGGAAGGTACAGGAACTGAGTCATGGGGAAGGGAAGGATAAGCCGAAGGAATGGGAATCACTGACTATTCCCAGAAAGGCTGCGTCAACTCCCAATGTAATTTAATTAAGTTTAACAAATACGAGTCAGGCCTTAGGTCAGGCATCATTAATACAGTAAGACACATTCCTGTCCTCAAGTAGCTCAACGTTTTGGCAGAGGCAAACTTGAAAAGAAGAGCCAAATAGTGTATCAGAGGTTATCATGGAAGGAGGTCAGAAGAGACCATGGGGACCAAAAGGACAGAGAAGTTAGGTCACCCTGGAGGTCAGGGCAGGTGGTTAAGCCCAAGAAGAGCATTTTAGGCAAGTGCAGAGCCATGGAGGAGTGAAGCAGCCGCAGCCTGGGGTGTTTGGGAAACACCAAGTGTTTCTGGTGGCCAAGAGTGACAAGATGATAGCCAGCCCTTGCCTTCCAGCCTGAGCTCATCTTCTCAGCAGGCAGGTCCTGAAACCCTATGTTCCAGCTGTGGTCTGAGGTTGTAACTTGTGCTAAGCCTCAGCCCAGAAGAAAGGAGTTACTTCAGGAGGATACTCAGGATTCTCACTTTTGGCCAAATTGTAACCTGAATTGTCGAAATGCTCCATCCGATTACTGATGGCTGTATGGGTAATGAGCCCAGTGGTCTGCCTGAGCCTCTATTAATGCCGTGGTTGAACCAGCTGCCTTGGGCTCATTTAACTTCCTATAGAACTGGGTAGGGGTCCAGGCTTGTTCTCTATCTTTGGTTGGCACAACTGCCTCACTGTCCACTCACATGGTTCTAGGCAAGCCGTAGAACATCTGTGATCCCCATCAGGGCCACAGCTGCCAGGATGGATCCCTGGTCACTCTCCACTCCAGCAAAACTCCCACACGCCTTCCATCTCACCTGATGGGCATCAGTGCCTCTGCCTCTTTCCCTTTTCTCTTATTTGAGGAACACATTATCCTTGTCCTCTCACTCAAGGGAAAATTCCATTTTAGCCACAGCCCATTTGTCCAGTGGGATGCTGGCACATTGTATTTTCATCTTGAAGCAAGAGCCAATATTTCATCATATTCCCCAAAACATTCAAGCCACAATGCATTACCAAGGAATGGGTATTTTACCATGGATTTAGTGGGGATACATGGTGATGTTGCAAAGATTATTTACATGTGCAGCACACAACAGGGTGTCCCAACATTCTGCTTAGATATTAATTTTGGCCCCAAATTTAGTTCTGGATGGCAGCTAACTCATTCCAATTTTTTTCTTCCTCCACGGCCTCTAACCTACCCAGTTTAGAACCTCTGCTTGCAGATAAAGAGAGCAAAGCAGAATCCAGCTCAACTTACCAAAATTTTCATCTCTCAAACATTTCTCTTATTACAGGCAAATGGATAATCTGCTACTAAGAAAATAAGATATTTCTTAATCTCAAATTTACTCTGGTATTCAATTTGCCATTTTCTATCCTTGTTAGACTCTCCATCCTACGTTTACAGCTTTTAAGGACCACTATTCATTCTACGAATTTTTTTTGAAAGCCTACCATGTGTACTCTTGACTATGTGTGGAAAATTTAGTGGTGTTCCTTATCTTTATGGAACTTATCTTCTGGGGGGTGAGATAAACAGTAAACAATAAATAAGTAGCAAGTAAATAGATGAGGTAATTAGGGATTGTGATAAACTCTTCTTAGGAAATAAATACTGGAATACTTACTTATACACAGTATCTGCTGTGTGCCAGGCCCCAAGCTAAGGGCTTTACCTGAGTTAACTCACTTAATCTTTAACAATCCTGTAAGACAGGTACTGTTATACTGTTCCACCTCTATAATAACCCTGTTAGGTAGGGAGAGCAGATATTTTTAAATCTGCATTTTTAAATCTCATCAGAGAACCGCTAAGCCAAAGCTAGAGAGCTAGTAAGTGATGGGACCAGGATTCGGAACCTGGTTTCTGTGGGTCTAAACAACACGCTCTTAGCTACAACAATGCTGTTTCATGTGTTGATAGGGTGATTAAAGACCACTGTGAAGGGAGAATACTAACTGGAGAAGTTAGGCAGGGCTCTTATAAAATTGTGGCTCTTATACATATTGTGTAGTAGTTCGCACATGCTTCCTGATATTACCACTGTCAGTGTGTGTGTCCATTTCTCTCACATGATTGTAAGTAAGTTCTTTGAGGAGCAGGGATCGTGCTTATCAATCTCATGTCAGCTGTATTCCTAGCTTCTCTTTTACACAAAGTTACATTACCTAAAATCTTCTAGAAGAATCAGAAATTGTGACAGTGTTCAATAAAAACAAGGTCATCAGAGAGAAAGAACATCTAACAACTATTCAAGTTCCACAGAGCTTGACAATGCCCACAACTGTAACTGCTGTAGACTGACTCCCTGCTCCCAGGAAGCCAGTGATCAGAGGGCCTGGGTTTCAGGGCACCCTTTTGGCAGCAAGAGGCTATTCTCTAATCAACTTTGTGGAGAAGTACTCTTCTGTGCTTGCAGTAGCAAGCCAGTAAATGTTGAATTCGATAAAACAGCTATTTTTTAAAATACTCAATTACAGGTTGAGTCAGCCTTGGAGATGGCTAGCATCCCTGCCAACCTGACCAGATGAGCACTAACAATGACTTATCTTGTATAATGGCTTATGAATGACAAAGGTCTTGCTCACATATTTTTCTATTTGGTCCCCACAACAACCTTATGTGGCAGAGATTGATAAATGTCCCCCAATCTCTATCTCCCTTTTCCCCCCACAATAACATAATCTGCAACTTTTTGATAGCTTTTCAGAATAAAGACACTTCCAAGTCTCACATGACCATAGATGTGGCCAGGTGACTAAGTTCTGACCAACATAATGTAAGTGAAAATAACGTGTGCAGATTTTGTAATTTCTCTTGTGATTTCTTCTTTGACTATTGATTAGTTAGGAGTGTGTTATTCAATTTTCTTATATTGTAAATTTCCCAACTTTCCTTGTGCTATTAATTTATAATTTCATTCTATTGTGGTCAAAGAATATACTTTGTATGAATTCAATATTTTAAAATTTATTGAAACTTGTTTAATGGACTAACATATGGTCTATCCAGGATGATGTTCCGTGTGCACTTGAGAAGAATGTGTATTCTGCTATTGTAGGATGGACTGCTCTATAGATATCTATTAGATTTACTTGGTTTATATTGTTCAAGTCTTTTATTTCCTTGTTGGTCTTATATCTATTTGTTCTATCCATTATTGACAGTAAGGTATTCACATCTCCAACTATTGTTGTTGAATTGTCTATGTCTCTCTTCAATTCTGTCAGTTTTTGCTTCATGTATTTTGGGGCTCTGTTGTTAGGTGCATATATAATTGTTATTTCTTGAAGAATTGACCCTTTTATCATTATAAAGTGTTCTTGTTTGTCTCTAGTAACAATTTTTGTCTTAAAGTCTATTTTTTCTGTTATTAATTTAGCCACTCCACCTTTTTTTTGGTGATTGTTAGCATGGTTTATATTTTTCCAGCCTTTAACTTTCAACTTATTTGTGTCTTTGAATCTGAAGTGTGTTTACTGTAGACGGCATATAGTTGAATCACGTTGGTTTTTTTTTTAATTCATTATGTCAATTTCTGTCTTTGAATTAGAGGGTACGCTTAATGGAATTACTAGTAAGGTAAGACTTAAGTCTGCCATTATGTATTTGTTTTCTATATATCTTTTTGTGTTCCTCTATCTCTCCATTACTTTCTCTCTCCTTCTTTTCTGCTAAATAGATACTTTCTCATGTACCATTTTAATTTCCTTGTCATTTATTTGACTATTTTTTGAGTCACTTACTTAGTGGTCATCCTGGGATTATAATGAACATCTTAATTTATCACAATCTAATTTAAAAATTTAATTACAATGGTATACAATATATATAACTCCATTGCCTCCTTGCTCCTTTGTGATACTATGATCATATAATTTATATTTTTCTATATTTGAGATATATTCAGTTGAAGCCTTGGGCAGTGGACATGGGATCGTACTCATCAGGAGTAGCAGCCAAGTCCAGAGATGGAGGAATTAATTAGAGAGGAGTCAGATAAGCTGCTACAGGGGAAGAGGTCAAAATGAAAGGCCAGGAAATTTTAAGGGACAGAGAGAGAAGAGAAATTCATAGAGTTATGGCTGAGACCAAACAGAACAAGAAATGAATGAGGGGAAATTTCTAGACTTTATTCTTTTTGGATGCTATCATTATTTTTTTTTAACCAGGGAAGGAAATTTAACTTTAGATTTTAATTTTGAATTCTAATTTCTGACTAGGAACTTAATAATGAGAGAAGGTTCATATTATATTATTTGGGATATTGTTAAACATCCTCTGTTGAAAAATTATTTAAACTCAAGGACTCTGGAGCCAGAGTTTCCATGTTCTAATCCTTGATTTACCAGTTCTAAGGTATGCTGCCTTGGGCAAGTTACTTATAATTTGTGTGCTTTGATTTATATTTCTGTACATGGCAATGATAATAGTGCCTCCTCACATAGCATAGGGGCAAACATATTCTGTATATCTTGCCATTTTCTTCTGATTCTGTGGGTTGTATTACAGATTGGCCTTATCTCACACCGTGCAGGAGAATCACTTTCTGGGATTCAGGAATGAAGTAGGCAGAGGTTTGGTGGGGAGAAAAGAAGAGGCTTAATTTAGGCCTCTTAACTATACTCTCTAACCTAGCTTTGATCGAAAAAGTTTGCATTGGAGTATTAAGTCCTTCCCTGGTTATTAATTAAACCAGTACTTTATATATATGTATATCTTGTTATAATTCCTTGTGTTCATGTGCCATCAGCTCCAAACACAGTCGTGTGGTAGAGGAGCAAGCTATAGTAGTATTCAGCCATCAAAACCCCACCACTGCCTTCACAAGGCACATATAGGATTTTCTGCCTGGCACTTCCTCTTCTCCAGAAGAAGATAACTTCCCCCCACTCCAACCCCAAACATCGCTATTTTGAAAGCTTCCATTTAAATATATGTATAACTCTCTTTATTACAGACACAAGTGGTTGGTCTGGGGGGGGGGTGACAATGTCTTTCCATAAGATTTTTAAAAAATGTAGTACTGAGATACTTAAGCTAAAATTTCAGAATCTATCAGTGGCCAAGTTTCCTGCTAAATGGAGTTGTCACTTTTCAGTGAAAAAAGAGAGAGATGGAGGGAGAGAGTGAGGAAGTGAGGAAGAGGGAGGAGGAAGGGGAAGAAAAGGGAAGGGAAGAGAAAGAAAGACAAGAGACTGAGAAGTGAAAAGAAATAATTCTGGCGTGTTTTCTCCAGGGGTCTGATTTTATTCATAATTCTCTTGCATTCATGTCTCTCTCAGTTTAACAGGGACTTCTTGGCTTCCTTGACTTCTGGGAAACAAACACACACGCACATATTTACTAACTTAATTTGTCTTGAATGTTTTTTTCACTTGCATCCAAACTAATTTATTTCTACCAACTAACACACTAGATCCTTCCTGGGTCTTGGTCCTGTCCTCAATCCCAGACCACCCACTTAGAGCTCCTTATCTACATATGACCAGAGTGCTCTCTCAGGAGGCAGGATCCTGCTTCCCGGGCATCAAAATGCTGGTTATGGTGCTACTCTGTGAATAGATTAATTATCTGAGCATATGAAGCTGTTATTTGGGACCCACAACTTTTAACCCTCCAATTGTCAACCATATATCAGTGAACTATCCTATTTAGATGAAAAATGAGCTAGTTAACTACCTCATTAAGGTCTTGATGGCTTTTATGAGGAATATCCTGTAACTGGACTAATTTTTTTCCAAGATCTGTTCTTTTAGGACCTCAGGAAATGCTTATAATTTGGTTAATGAGGGGGCTGGAAACACTGCTTTAGCTGCTTTTTGAAGTTTTACATGGACCGAGGTATTTAGGAGACTATGCAAAATGCACCTATTCATCCTCCTGTAAATCAAAAAAGACTTTCAATCTTGAACTCATCTGTTTCTATTGCTATGTGTGGAACTGAAGACATTATCATTCGTTGAATACTTAGCATATACCATACATTGTGTGAGATGCTGTCATATTCATTATCTCCCTCAGATCACAGAATTTCAGAACTAGAAATGACCATGGAGAGCACCTGGCACAATTTACGAATGAGTGATTTGAAGCCCAGAGAGGTGAAGATATTGGGGTGCAAGGGCACCAATGAACTACACCGTTGTCTTATACCAAAGTTCTGAATCAATTAAAAAATAAAATAAGACAAAAGAATAAGTTAGATAGACCCCAAGTATTACCTATATTGTTGATACCCTCTGTTATTGGATGATGTGACTTGTGTCTGTTAACAAAGGATCTTGATACTGAACCTCAATATTAAACAGATAAATTCGCTCAGCTACACTGAAGCGAGGGAGGCTCTCCTCAAGGGAAGAGGCTGCCCACACAGAAACAGAGCAGAACACGTTCCCTGTGGACAGAGGAACGGAAGAGCAAAGGGATGGGCAAATCAGCATTCACTTTCCATGAACAGGAGTGAGTGAGTAAGTGGAAGGAAGGCAAGAAGGTTATTCTTCTTACACTCCCTGCACATGGAAGAAAACATCAGGAATGCGGGGAGAGAAAACTACCACCCATCCTTCCAACAGGCAAGATTTACCCAAATTAACAAAAGTAGCTAAAGCAGAGCTGGGACCAGAACAAAGGACTTTGGTGTGCTTGCCGCTGCACAATTCTGTCCTCACCAATAAAGAGCTACCTTTGAAAATGTCACATTGTTTCCATTATAGACAACAGGCATCAGAGAAGCCAGAGCAGATGTGGTTCTCAAATTCTCCTCACAACTACTTTGCGCAATAGGTATTATTATCAATGTTATGCAGTTAAAGAAATGTAAGTTCAGAGAGGTTAAGTAGCTTGCTGGTGATCACAGAACTAGGATGTGGTGACTTTGGGATGTGACTCCAGGTTTATCTGACTCTCAAGCCCATGCCCTTTCTACTACATCAAAAGTCTTCCCAATGGAGTTAATGACAGATGCCAGTTGAGTGGCATAAGTGGTGTAACAGTTCATTGGAAGGCAAAATCTCTGCTAAGTACAAGAGACAGAAATGATTTCACGGAGGATTTTGATAGGCAGAAAGCAGAGGTAAGAGAATTCTGGGGAAATGGAATGAAATACACAAAATTGTAAAATTTGGAATCTGTGCAGCATTATTGGAGAGACATGAGGTAAAGCAATTATCCTGAAGCTGAGGATTGCCTATCATGTTCTATCAAAGTGTCAGCACTCTCAACTTGCTATGTTAACACTGGACATAGCTGGGCCTTGGACCTCAGGGGTCCAGGCCAGAGAGAAGTGTGGATCAGGATTTGAATCCTGCTTATAGGAACAGTCCAAGAGAGCAAGTCAAGGAAGACAGGGCCTAGGGTCCCAGCCAAGAAGATGGTTACAAGAAGGCCTGTAACATGTGCCAGAGGAAGGTCACAAGCAGAAAGGAGCAGAACAATTCAATGCTAGTGCTAGAGGGGCTGGGCAGGTAGGGCTCTGCAAAGATGCGTAGAGTGGTTGGTTGTTATGGAAATGGAGGCATGTGAGGTGTGAGTGGGGATGAGAGCAGCTTCTGTACGTCTCTCCTGGACCCTCGGCTCTGACCAGTATTCCTTTTCGTATACAGTCTAGGTCGAGATCTAAAAGGCTACTTCATGCTGAATTTAAAGACCAATAGGCAGTATAGATTTTTTGACTAATCAATAATAAGGAAATCAAGCAATTGATAACACATATTGCCAGACAGATAAGATTTTTCAGAACAAAGTGTCTGCTTCATAGAGGGAAAAGATTTCTGAGGAATTCTTGGTGATAAAAGTTTTGGAACTAAGCATGAACTAATGATCTCTAAGATCTTTCCCATTTTAACATTCTATACATTTTTTCTCAGTTTTCTGATTCTCTTCTTGCCAAAGCCTGAAGTTATCTATACACTATTCCTTATTAGGAATTCTGGTGAACATTCAATAGCAGTTACCATTAATATTAATATATTTATATTGTTAATATAATAAGTAATATTATTCTGAAGTATTCTGAATAGTATTCCGAAATATTGTGGGGTTTTCTTTTTCTCCTAGTATTTCCAGTTATCTTATAATTCTTCCCTTCTCTGGGTAACTAGATTATGAGCACTAATAAATACTATCCTAGAAGCAGAGAAAAGATTTTAATTTCAGAAGCCTAGGCTTTGAGAAGATGCATAGCACAGAAAATGCAAAATGAGTCAGACCTATTTCTCATGCCCCCAAACTATCTAAGGTTTATTGGAGTAGAGGAGACAGTGAGCTGGAATGGAGGAGGTGAAAGTCACAGAGGAAGCTAGAAATAAGTAGGTACTCTGGTTTCTAAGATGAATTTGGAGGATCCAGCTGCAGAGAAGACCCACAGTTCCTTTCTTGGATGGAGACCAGTGAGGCAACAGTACTCCCAAATAGAAAGAGCCACGTGGATTGTCTAGTCTGATAGGCCTGAGAGACTTTAAAAACCTCCATTGCTCATTATGCTGTTGAAGTAGAAAATGAAGCCAGAGAAAATCATGAATTTGGTGCAGGACTATGGGTAGCCCCACTGGATTTCCACAGCTGTGTGACATGGGAACATTAGCACAACCATTCCAGAGTGGGACATCGAAGTTATCTGAAAGGGCACCAGTCACAAAGTATCTTGGCCTGAGAATGAGGAGTGATTCAGCAGTGACCTGTATGGAACCAAAGAGTGGTTAGGAAAAAACTCAGCAGACAGGAACCTGCCTAGATAGGTAACAGCCTAGAATAGGTGCTCCTCTCCTTTCCCTTTGACCCCACTGTTCTGCCCTGTAAACCCATGTTCAGCTCCACATAATCTCTCCCCAGAAATGAAACCATGAGATTGTTGGGGTATGGTGCAATCAATCAATCACTAAATTGATTGAGGTTAAGTTTCCGCCTCTCTGCAGATTAAGGATGCACATGTAGATTGAGTTATAGAAAAATAAAGTTGCATTCAGACACTTTAGTTTGTAGGTTAAAATTCTTGTCCGCTATACCAAACATGATCAGTACCTTTAATTTGATTATTTACAATCTTCCCAAAGATCTTGCAAAATTTCTTTCATCCCCATTTCACAGATGAGAATTTAAGGCCAAAAGATTAAGTAACTTGCCCAAAGGCACATAGCTGACAAATGGAGGGAGGAAGACTTAAGTCCTTCTGGTTATAAAGTCCCTGTTCTTTCTACAGACCACACCACTTTTTTTAAGGATGTGCCTGCCAAAGGCGGGTTAGGCAGAAAATGAGAGTAACCAAGTATAGGGCACCAATCCAAAATAGTTAAGGGGCCAGTTGCCAAATGCTCTTTGAAATAACTCTGGCTCACTTACAAAAAGAAAGAAAGCTGCCCAAAAAGAATCAAAATGGGTCTTCCTGCAAGAGACAGTTCAATTCCAGTCTCCTTGGGTCAAGTCCCCTTTATGGTTCTTTGGTGCCCACACAATGACTCGAATAAATTATGTCTAAAGAAAAGACTGTTAACTCTAGGCTGTATATTGGTGGGATAAATCCAAGACACAGTCTAGCAAATTTGTAAACAGAATTCTCTGAGTTGGCTCTCTGTAGCAGACTTTTTTGTGTGTCTGCGATGAGTGGGAGCAGAGCCCAGGAGGACCAGGCACAAGGGCCCCTGTTCCAGGTACAACAAAAGACGGTGCAAAATGACTGCCAAAGCCGATAGAATTAGTTTGGGTTTCCTTGTGGTAGTTGTTGAAGGCCTAATGGAAGGTGGAGAGGCGGCTGTTAGCTCTTAGTTCATCAAACTACACAAAAACTTTGCCTTGTTTCATTGTTCAGAAAGACACTAACATTTCTACTTAGACCTTCTCAAAATAGTAAGACTTACTTCAGGGTTTACCATATGGTTCTGTTTTGTTCAAATCATTGCCTTTAGTAACCTCTTCCCCTATTTAATGTTTTTACATTTCCTCCAAGTCTAGGACATACAGGGCATCCCTCATGTCTGCAAGCAACACCTTTCACAGTGTTGTATTTTCTGGCTGCTGTATGGAGCTTTTCTTTCACACTAAATCAGTTTGTGTGAAAAGTCTTTGTCACTTGCAACGTGAAGTTGCTTCTGAGTCTATGCGCCATCCTAACAGAAGGTTCCCCAGGTGGACCATAAGCTGTCTGCCTGTGACCCCGCTATGACCTCCCTTACAGTGTTGCCCTTTTCTTTTGACATTTCTGATTATTACCTCTGAAAATTCAGTTGCAACAGCTCTCTCTTACACAAACTTCACCCACTGGAAGTAAGTTTTGGGTTTTCTCTTGTTCTCTTTGAGAACTTCTTCTACCCTCTGATTTCTTTCCGGAGTGTGTGTGTGTGTGTGTGTGTGTGTGTAGTTCTCATCTATTAATATGCCCTCAAGACATTCTAAATTGTGTATTAGATTCTGGTTAATGCTAATAATAGTAATAGTAATAAAACCCTTTAGAGTTTACAAAGCACTTTTTAATGCTACAAATGAGTGGACTTAAATGGCCTAAATAGCAGAAGTTCTGGGCTACTATATAGTAAAACGTTGTTAGGTTTAAAATTCCTGTTCCGGATAAATTTACTCAGGTAGCACCCAGTTCAAAGGTTGTTTTTATTATCGTTCCCCAGTAATAAAAAACAGAAACCAACCAACCAACACATAGACAAACTAAAAAATTGCAGGAGCAAGTTTTTGAGATTGCACTTTGTGGGAAGAGTAATCCTGAGAAGTTCCTGATTTACACAATCCTGTGCCTTAAAATTAGAAATAGTAGTAGCTAGAGCTGAGAACAAATACTTGATGATGAGTTTACTTATAAATTTCTACTAACTGCATATGGAGAGACTATGAGTTCTCTTTTCTAATAAAATACCTCATTCAGAGAAATGTTCAATTCAATACAGATTGGGGCACTGATAAGGAGCAGGGGAAATCAAATCCAGGGTGATGACAGAGTTGCTTTCCTTAGTCAACCTGATTGTCTAATTACTGGCTTCCTCCTTGAAAAAAGTGTTGGGGTGTCCTGAGTGTGTGTGTGTGATATATGTGTGTGTTTATGTGCTAATATATACAAATGCACACTCACACACTGTTCTGTATATATGTGTTTATATTCATATGCTTTAGCTGGCTTTTCAGCAAACTAAAGTTCATAAAAATAGCTAAAATTTATTGAGCAATAACAATGAGGCAGCATCTCTGTTTAGTACTTTATAGGTCTTAGCTAACTAAATTTTCCCTCCCAAATCCTGAAACTGAAACTTATTATCCCCTTCTCCATTTTATCAGCTGAGGAAGATGAGTTTTCTACAAAGTTTGTATCTTGTCCAAAGTGAAAGCTGAACCTAGGTCTGGCTTGGGCTCTTTACGACTCTGCACTAGTCTTTACTATGTAGTGTCACTTAAGTCATTCTCCTTGAACCCTTTTGCTGTCTTTGCTTTGTAAAAGGCCAAAAGCTCTTGTTAGGCCATAAAACAAGTCTTAATAAATTCAAGAAGATTGAAATCATACCAAGCATCCTTTTTGACCACAATGGTATGAAACTGGAATCACTTAGAAAAAGAACACTGGAAAATTCACAAATATGTGGAGATTAAACAACATGCTCCTGAACAACCAATAGGTCAAAGAAGAAATAAAAAAATATTTTGAGACAAATTAAAATAGAAACACAATATATCAAAACTTAAGAGTTGCAGCAAAAGCAGTTCTAAGAGGGAAGTTCATGGTAATAAACTCCTACATTTAAAAAAAATAAAGATCTCAAATAAACAACCTAACTTTACACCTCAAGGAACTAGAAAAATAAGAACAAACTAGGCCCAATGTTAGCAGAAAAAAGGAAATAACAAAGATCATAGTGGAAATAAATGAAATAAAGACTAAAAAGACAATAGAAAAGATCAATGAAACTAAGGGCTGGTGTTATAAAAGATAAAAAAAAAATAGACAAACCATTAGCTACACTTACCAACAAAAAAAGAGAGAGGATTCAAATAAGTAAAATAATAAATTAAAGAGGAAACATTACAACTGATACCACAGAAATACAAAGGATCATGGGACTACTATGAACAATCATACACCAACAAGTTGGACAATTTAGAAGAAACAGATAAAGCCTAGAAAAACATACAGGCTACTAAGACTGAATCATGAAGAAAGGGAAAATCTGAACAGACCAATTACTAGTAAGTAGATTGAATCAGTAATCAAAAATACCCTAACAAAAAATGTCCAGGACTGGATGGCTTCACTGGTGAATTCTATCAAACATTTAAAGAAGAATTAATACCAATATTTCTCAAATGCTTTCAAAAAACAAAAGAGGAAGGAACATGTCCAAACTCATTTTATAAAGCCAGCATCACCCTGATACCAAAGCCAGATAAGGACACTACAAGAAAATCACAGGCCAATATCCCTGAGGAACATAGATGCAAAAAACCTCAAAAAATATTAGCAAACCAATTTCAACAATATGTAAAAAGGATCACAGACCATGATCAAGTGAGATTTATTCCAGGCATGCAAAGATAGCTCAACATCCACAAATCAATTAATGTGATATACCACATTAACAAAATGAAAGATAAAAATCATATGATCATCTCAACAGATGCAGAAAAAGCATTTGACAAAATTCAACATCCTTTCATGATAAAAATTCTCAACAAACTAGGTATAGAGGAAATGTACCTCAACATAATAAAGGATATATATGTCAAGCCCACAGCTAATAGCATAGTCTATGGTGAAATACTGAAAGCTTTTTTTCTAAGATCAGTAATAAGACAAGGATGTCCACTCTTGCCACTTTTATTCAACATAGTATTGGAAGTCCTAGCCAGAGCAAATAGGCAAGAAAAAGAAATAAAAGGTATTTAAATTGGAAAGAAAGAAGCAAAATTGTCTCTATTTGCAGATCACGTGATATTATATATACAAAACCCTAAAGACTTCACCAAAATAACTGTTAGAACTAATAAATGAATTCAGTAAAGTTGCAGTGTACAAAATCTACATACAAAAATCAGTTGTGTTTCTATACACCACCAATGAAATATCAAAAAGAAATTAAGAAACAATCCCATTTATAATTTTATTAAAAAGAATAAAATACTTAGGAATAAATCTAACCAAGGAGGTTAGGTCTATACCCTGAAAACTACAAGACATTGATGAAAGAAATTGAAGAGGACACAAATAAATGGAAAGATATCCTGTATACATGTATGGGAAAAATTAATGTTGTTAAAATATCTATACTATCCAAAGTAATCTACACATTCAGTGCAATCTCTATCAAAATTCCAAAGGCATTTTTTCACAGAAATAGAAAACACAATCCTAAAATTTATATGGAAACACAAAAGATCCTGAATAGCCAAAGCAATATTGAGAAATAAGAACAAAGCTAGAGGCATCACATTTCCTGATTTCAAACTATATTACAAAGCCATAGTAATCAAAACAGTATGGTAGTGGCATAAAAATAGACATATAAATCAATAGAGTAGAATTGAGAGCCAAGAAATAGACCCATGCATATATGGTCAATTAATTTTTTGACAAAGGAGCCAAGAATATACAATGGGGAAAGGACAGTCTCCTTGACAACTGGTGCTGGGAAAACTGGATAGTCACATGCAAAAGAATGAAACTGGATCCTTATCTTATACCACTCACAAAAATTAACTCAAAATGGATTGAAGACTTGAACATAAGACCTGAAACCATAAAACTCGTAGAAAAAAACATAGTGAGTAAGCTCCTTGACATTTGTCTTGGCAATTATTTTTTAAATTTGATACCAAAAGCAAAGACAACAGAAGCAAAAATCAACAAATTGGACTACATCAAACTAAAAAGCTTCTGTACAGCAAGGGAAACCATCAACAAAATGAAAAGGCAATCTATGGAATAGGAGAAAATATTTGCAAGCCACGTATTTGATAAGGGTTAATATCCAAAATATACAAGGAACTCATACAACTCTGTAGCAAAAAAAAAAAAATCTGATTTATAAATGGGCAGAGGAACTGAATAGACATTTTCCAAAAAAGACATGCAAATGGCTAACAGGTACATGAAAAGGTGCTTAACATCACCAATCATCAGGGAAATGCAAATCAAAACCATGAGGCAATATCACTTCACACCTGTTAAAATATCTGTTTTCAAAAGACAAAAGATAACAAGTATTGGTGAGGATGTGAAGAAAAGGGAATTCTTGTGCACTGTTGATGGGAATGTAAACTGGTACAGCCTCCATGGAAAACAGTAAGGAGATTCCTCAGGAGATTAAAAATAGAACTACCATATGATCCAGCAATCTCACTTTTGGGTATATATCCAAAGGAAACGAAACAGTTTACTTGAAGAGATATCGGTACTCCCATGTCCACAGCAGCGTTATTCACAACTGCCAAGATATGGAAGCAACCTAAACGTTTGTCAATGGATGAATGGATAAAGAAAATGTGATATATATGGAACATATATATAGCGTACAATATATATATAATGTAATATTATTCAGCCTTACAAAAGAAGGAAATCCTGTCATTTGCAACAACATGGATGAACCAGAAAGGCATTATGCTGATTGAAATAAGCCAGACAAAGACAAATACTGCATGATATCACTTATATGTGGAATCTTAAAAAAAAAGTCTAACTCATAGAAACGGAGTAGAAAAGTGGTTGCCAAGTGCTGGGGAGTGGGGAAAATAGGCAGAGGTTGGTAAAAGGGTACAAACTTTCAGTTGTAACATAAATGAGGTCTGAAGATCTAATGTACAAGCTGGTGAGTATAGTTGATAGCACTGTATTGTATAACTGAAATTTGCTAAGAGATCTTAAATGTTCTCACCAAAAAAAAAAAAAAAAGATAAATATTTGAGATGATGGAAGTGGTAATTAACTTAATGGAGGGGATCCTTTCACAATGCCTATCAAATCATCACATTGTACACTTTAAATATCTTACAATTTTATTTGTCAATTATACCTCAATAAAGCTGGAAGAAAAAGAAAGCTCCGCTAAGCTATTATTCTTACGATGTATCTGAAACAGGTAGACTTTGATTGCCAACAGCCATCAAGATTTGGGTTTCCAGAATGGATGGACCAGACACAGCCTCCTTACGAAACAAGGCTGGAATGAAGCTCCTCCTGTCTACAGGTGACCCATGTTCCATTTGCACTGCATTGTGTCATCTGAAGGCCTCCCATGCCTTTGCATTACTATTCAACAATAGTGCAGGGGCTCACTCAACTTACCTTTCCACCTTGCCAATCCCCACCTGACTATTCATCAGAATTAAGCATGGAAGTCTCAGATTTGCTCACTTCTGGTCACCAACGCTCTGGTACACTTATCCAGGAATATCGTTTCCACTGTGTCTGCCATTTACATAGATATTCATATGATTGATGTTCTCTGGATGTGTGCAACCCACCAGTTCTGCATCTGATTTACCTTACTGTGATATTGTGATTTATGATAAGAAATGTAGGTTTGATCTTCAACCCATTCCTGGCACAGAGCTCCTAAAACCCTTGGAATTTCCTGTGATAAGAGCGATCAAGGTGTCTTTTGTTGTGTTAATGAGGTGATTTTTTGGAAAGCCCTTAGGTAACATAAGGATGGTGGGTGGTGGTTGCCAGGGCAACCAACCTTGTGATTGGAGGGTTGGAACCTTCAGTACCCCCACCCCCAACCTCCAGGGAAGAAAGAGATGCTGAAGGTTGAATCAATCACCAATGGCTATGAAATGAAGCCTCCATAAAAACCCAAAATGAGGGGGTTCCGAGAGCTTCTGGGTTGGTGAACACATGGAGATTCATGGAGAGTGGTGCACCTGGAGAGGGCACAGAAGCTCTGCACCCTTTCCCCATACCTTGCCCTATGCATCTCTCCCATCTGGCTGTTCCTGAGTTACATCCTTTTATAATAAACCAGTGATCTAGTAAGTAAAATGTTTCTCTGAGTTTTGTGAGCTGCTCTAGCAAATTAATCAAACCCAAGGAGGGGATTTTTAGAACCTAGCCAGTCAGTCAGAAATACAGGTAACAGCCTGGGTTTATGACTGGAGTCTGAAGAGGGAGCAGGCAGTCTTATAGGACTGAATCTTGAACTTGTGAAATCTGACGCTATCTCTGGGTTGACAGTGTCAGAAATGAGTTGAATTGAGTTGAATTGTAGAACACCCAGCAGAGAATTGTTTGTTGGTTGTATGGGAACCCCCATCCCAACAAACACATTAGAAATTGAGTCTCAGAACGCAAAAGACTTATTATCTAATCTTATACAGTCTCCTAACAAATGCAGTTTGCCAATTAAATCTGAGCTCCATTCGGGTGTCAAATCTCCAACCTCTCACTTTTCTTATTTGAATGTATCAGGCGTTTTCTTGAAACAGAGCTAGTAGTTTATTTACAATCCAATGTTTTCTGCTTGCTTGTTCCTGGGATTGCTGTCTCCTGAATCATCCACCTGCTTAACTGACCCCACAGGTTGTCTTTGGACAGCAGCATTTCCAACTTAAATTTCCATGAAGATGTGTTTTCATGATTCAATTGCTTATTGCAAATTCAATATCTGAAGCTTTGATCAGTCTCCCATTTTAATTAGCATCTTGCTGCATAAACTGTGTAGATTTTCAATATCAAACCTGTACACAGGGACCTGTGTCAGGGCCAAAAAATGATTTTGTTTCTTTTGTTCATTGCTATGTCTCCAGAAACCTGGAAAAATGACTGGCACAAATATTTGTTGAATGAATAAATTGATGGTGTTGCAAACTGGAACTTTAGTAAAAAAAATTCTGATGAATAAGAAATTTATGTAAAAGACAAGACAGGTAGTAGACACTCGTGCACTCTGTCTGAATTAGAATCCACAAGTTACACTGACTGTGATGAATCATTTAGAAAATGCAGCATTAATGATTAATATTTAGTCCAGGATGAAAACTTGGTGTGCTTTTGGCATATTTTCCAGTATGGAAGCCCATTTGTCTGAACGTTCCTAAGTCATGGAAGAAAGGGAGTGTGAGAACTTTGTGTAATTATCCCAGCCCCACCTCATCCCACACACATCAAGTTGTTTTCAGGAGGTGAGGGCGTGGGGAACAGAAGAAAGCCAGAGGTTATGTGTGGTGTTTTCAGAATACACGAGAGTTTCAGCTCCATGAGGACAGGCTACATAATTTGGAGGCCACTGCAAAATGAAAATGCAGGGTCCCTTGTTAAAAAATTATAAAACAGCAACAGCAGAGCATTAAACCAAGCGCAGGGCCTTTCTGAGATTTTTTGCAAAAAATAAATTTTCATACACACCTGCACTCCATGTGAGGTTTGCCACTATAGATCCTATGGGCTTAGTTTAAGTTAGTCTATGGAGAAAGCAATAGCTGCAGAAGAAAGAAACTGCTGTGATCTTCCTGTAGGTTCTAACACTGGGAGTAATCATGAACCTAAGTGGGATTTTTCACACTGGAGCTGGTATCTGCTGAGGCAGGGCACTGGATAGGGGGAAGAGATATGGAACAGTTGGCATTCTTAGGGCATTGGCAGGGAGGACCCTAAGGCCCCTTGGAATTATAAAATACCTAGAAAAGACAGGGGTCCGTGGAAGCCTTGGTCTTCAGGAGAAGGTAGAGATGGACTCTTGTCTGAGAGCTTGGAAGTGACTTTGCTGACATCAGGTTCTCTAAGAATTGGAGCCCCAAATACCTGTATAGAGGCCTGAATTCAATGCAATTTTTATTTTAACATGGGTCCTTAGTTTAATAGAAAATGGTGTGACCTGGAAAATATGAGCTACACATAAGTCATACTCAGAGGGGATGTGCATCATGGGAAACCTAAGCAGAAGGTCTGGGCTGTAGCCCTGGCTTGGCCGTGGGCAACTGTGACCCTTTAAGCAGCTCCCTTCTGTGAATCCCAGCTTCCTAAACTGTGCAAGTTGAACCACCTGATTCCCCAAGTTACCTTTTAGCATCAAGAGTCAAAAATGTCGTGATTCTTTCTGGCGCTGTTGCTTTTATAGTGCACAAAGCACTTTCATATATAACACATCATTCTGCAATTTTGAAAGCAGGCCTTCTGCTTCCCAGATCAGGCTCCTTCCACTTCACCACACTGCCTTCCTTGTTATAGATCAGAAATGAGCTTCACATCATCTCCAGCTCATAATTTTTTCTTCCCCTGGGGTTTACTCCACAGAACACTTCTGTCTCAAGTGTCTAGGTGGGGTGGAGACATAGAAGAGGTGTCCCTGCATCTGCAGACCCGGGCAGTGTGCAGATGGGGCCTCTGTGATGGAAAGTGGTCCTCCTTCCTCCAGAAGTAGGTGTAAGTCAATGTGCCAAGGGAAAATCTCTGAAAACATTTAGGCTTAAATCCTCTACACAACTCCCAGGAAAGCAAGGAAGTACTTTCTTGCTCCTGTCACCAAAGGGGAAATAAAAAAGACCAACTCCACAAAGCAACAAAGTGGGGTGACAGAAGTAGGCTGGCTAACCTTTAGAATCTAACATGACATATTCAGTGTAGGCTTGGAAATAGTCCAGTGCCTGTGACAAAACAATAGGGCAAGGCCATCAATGCCGCACTCGGGAGGGAGGCGGGAAGTTGGGCCTCACACTAAACCCAGACAGTAAGGAGCTGTGGTTTGCCACAAGACTTCTGGCAAATTTGCTCTCATGCCCAGAGTTGCACTGCTAGCTGCTAAGTCCAGCTGGTTTGTCGGCCAAACATAAATTAATTGATAAAATTTGTCACTATCTTAATTTGATTAGCATTCATGGAAAGAGCACGGTCTTTGGATCAGACACACTTAAGTCTGTGTGAACTTACAAAATGGAAACTAATAATGATACTTTATTCAGAGGTTGATTTAAGGATTTAATAATAAAATATATGTGAAAGTTTCTGGCACTTGGTGATTACAAAAAAAGATAGGGTTAAATCCTATACCATCACTGAAATATTTAAAAACCTGTAAAGTCAAGAGCAATTACTCTTTAACTAAAGAGGATCTATTAGAGAGACTGCTTTGGCACTATGAGGTCTGAGGTTTCTATAACTGGAATTTGGTATTAGATTAATAAAAAAGCAATGAGAAGAGGACACAGAATCAGGCTGATTTGCTATCAATCTCCAAGTGGGCCAAAGAAAAGGGGCTATTAGCTTGAGCCCAAGAACTCTTCTTTAATTCTTGAACAAGAAAAAGTTAGTTAAATCGGTGGGAAATGGGAACAAGACAAAGCATTGGTGGTCCTAAGAAGGATGTCAGATGTCAGGATTGAGGAAGAAAATGGATTGCTTGCATTGCCACTTAATAAACATTTATTGGATCCTACTATGTGCAAGGCATTTGAAATTGCCTTAAAGTTACAGTCTTAACAGGAGACGCATGGCACATCATTGGCGCTAGAGAGCAAAGTGCCGAAGAGATGCACTACAGGAGTTAAGATGGCTTAGGGCTCAATAGATTAGTGACGTTTGCCAAGGAGGCAACATTTGAGACAGTCCTTCAAGCAGGTCCTTCAGACTGTGAGTTGTAAATTTATTAAAAATATGAAAGAAAAGAGAAACTGCACATAAGAATAAGTATTGCTTTCTGGAATTTTTGTTTCACAGTGTGTACTAGGTCAAAATGTGCATTTCTTAGTGTAATTCATGGTCAAAAAAAAGTTTGAAAGTCAATTCCTTAAAGGATGAGTAGGATTTGGACATGTTTCCTTGAGCTCCTGTCTTTTGCAATGAGTTATTTCATTTCTTGAGCTACCCTCGTGTTACTATTCTCTCTTTCTTGCCTTTCCAACTCTGATTTGAACTGCAAAACTCAGTTTAGGCACTGCCTCTTTTCATAAGATTTTCTTGGCTTTCTCCCACTCTCCATCTCTACCCTCAAGTGGGTTGAATGCTCCATTGCCATGTTCCCACAGCTTCCTGTGCTTACACATTTCACAGCACTTACCATATTATATAGCAATTGTTTTTACTTACCTGCCTACCTCCATCCTAATAATGAGCTCCTGGGGTCAGAGGCTGGGTCTTATTCAGGGCTAGCCTTATGGATCTACCACCTGTGCAGTCACATAGGGCTCTGTACTTAGAAGGACTCTGTGCTCATAATGCACTGCTGTCACTGTCTTGAGATTTTTAATAATTTTAAAACTAAGAGCCTGAATTTTCGTTTTGTACTGGGCCTACACACTAATGTAGCCTGTTCTGTTCTTATCTACCCTAGTGAACCAGAGCCCAGCATGGGCAATGAGGTAAGAGAACCACAAATGAATGAATGAGTGAATTAAGCTCATCATTTATTGAGAGCCTGTTATGTCAGCCCAGGCACTGGGCTAACACCGGTCATATACATTATACCATTTAAATGTCTGCAGAATGAAGGACAAATTAACACTTGTAGAGGGAGTGATATGTGAGCCAAGACTGGAGGTGGGACAGAACAGGGTGTGTAAGGAAAGTGGGGAACATGGGTTAGTTCAATTTAGTAGAAGGAGAAGGTGCTGGTGGAAGATATATCTGGAAAGTAGGTTAAAACCAGATTGTAGAGGGAGCACTGAGAATTAAGGAACACTTTTGAGTAATAAGATATGGGCATGAAGGAAAATATTTGAGCTGCTTAACAGCTATTCAGCTCTAGACGAGTAAATGGAAAACCTATTTATCATTTGGGAATGGAAATTTTGGAGGCCTGTAAAGTCAATGTTAGACTGCATTTTCATGTGTTTCTGCATAATTCTGTGAAAATCAAATGTCGCAAATCAAACTGATTTTAAAAATCAAATATTTTAAATGCACCGAGAGACTGGAATTTTAAGGAATCCTTTTTTTTTTTTTTTTAAATCAATAATCAATTTGATTTGCAACTTTGGAAAAGTATATCTTAAAGTGTGGTCATCCATGTTTAGGAAGTAGTTGATGCAGAATAAATTAGATTTTTTGTGAAATATTAATGTTTGGTTTCATAAAGAAAAAAGGCAAAGGTTGCCGTGACCGCATTTATATTGGAAACAGTGTCAGAGCATTTCTAGGTAAGGACAACGTGTGTCTCTGGTAGAGAGAGATCAGACTGGAGGCTGGTCATGTGATTTCACCAAATACCTCAGTGAAAGAGCACTGTATAGACATCTTGAGATGACTCCTGGAGAAATAAATGAAACTGGATCTTTTAAGGTTTCATTTAGCCCCAATTCCTCTTTTACAAGTGACAAAACTAAGGCACAGAGAGACGTGCCCCTAGCCTAGGCTCAGACAGCCAGTTAGAGGTCAACTCAACCGAAGCTGATTGCGTTGAATTCTGACGATGGCTGCTAATATCTGGTTTTCTTGGTATAAGACGCATTTCTTTCAGGGACTGATGCTGATCATGAGCTCACACATTGCCTTGGAAATAATAAAAATTTGAACTCTTAAGTCTACTTATATATGGTGTGTGTGTTTTTTCCCTTCTTCTTTTCGCTGCCATAATGGAATCCAAAATAGAACAAAGACGTGTTAGATATTCAAACCGTGCCTAGCTAACAATTTATAGCTATCCCTATCTAAACATGTTATATATCAAGTATCTAAATAGAGATCAGAGTCATTTTTCTTTTCTTGCTGCCAGTAGATAAGTAAATAGAAGGAAAAAAAATAGCCAGAGAAAAAAATAGAAGGAGAAAAAAAATGCCATTTGCTTAAAGTAAACTAGCTTTTATTATGGCCCTGAGAGATAAGGAAAAAGCATTTCAGAAGGTTGCTCTGGTGATAAATCATGCAGAGGAGATTAGAGCTTAGAAGAGACAGGATTGGTGCAAGGTGCATGGATTCGTTTCATGGGGAAAGTGTTTCATTTCTAACCTTGGTAGGTTGCATGCAGCTCCATCAGCAAATGTTCAACAAATTCAAACCAACAACCAGTTTTTGACTACTCAGAGTGTTTCAAGCCTTGTTAGGAATTGGGGACATAGTAGTAGAAGAGGTACATTTCCTATCTGTAGGAGCTCACAGTCCAGTGGGTAACACAGCAGGAAATAAGAATTACAGTATGGTGTACATGCTATGATAACATGACCTTGAATATTATTAGAATGAAGAGGAAGACCATGTTGCCAGCATTGGAGATCGGGGAAGGCTTCCTGGAGGAAGTGATGACTGTGTGATATGGAGATAGAGGGAGGCTAGGAAAAGATTTGAGGAAGGAAGTTGTTCCAGACAAAGGAACAGCATGTGTAAAGGTGTGGAGGCATGGAGGCCACTGCTTATTCTGCCTATGTAGCCAGAAAAACTTGACATGTTTCCTATCAATTCTATTCCTGTGATAAAACAAAGTGATTCTCCACCCATCTCTTGATCCTGTAAATTTCAAAAGAGTCAGTAGAATGTATTAGAAGACTGCACTAGAGAAAATATAGAGTCATCGAAAAATACAAGACCAGGAGTGAAGAGATCTGGTTTACAGACCTGACTTCAGCCCTCCTTGTTTATGTGATCTCTCAAGGCTTAATTTTCTTTTCTGTTACACAGAGATAATAATGCCTGCCTACATCACTAACTCCTTGTGCTAGTGATGCTAACAAACTACAAAATGCTGTATAACATAATAAATTTGACATACATGTACACATGCATGCACACACACGTGTAAGTATATAACATAGTTCATTAAACAGTAAATAGACTATGTGTAATAATTCTCATGACCTAAATGTTTTTCTTGTGTTGCATATCCTCTACATTGCAACCTATACAATCAACCAAAAACATACATCTGATCTGTCATTTCCCTACTTAAGACCCTTTAAATGACTCCCCTCTGCCTATCAATGCCCAAACCTCGATGTGCAAGACTCTCCTTGTTACTTTTTAGTTGAATCACCCACAATTTATTTACTTTGTTTTAGTAATACCCAGAGATCAAGATGGCTCATTCTCCTCCCTCCTTGTTCTTTTTCCCTTTACTGCCCCAGTCAAACTCCTGCCTAGGATATAGTTCATCTTCTGCCTGCAATAGGGACCATTTTGAAGTACCCAGACTATCTACTACCACATCTGAGGTTCCTCTTGACTATCAAGGAATTTCTAGCTCATGTATTCCCCTTTAACCTATAAAAGTCTTGATAATGCACTGGGCCTAGCTGGTAAAAATGGGTCCTAATGCAAACTCTCTATGCCCCTCCCCTCTCCCCCTGTACAGAAATATCCTTCTCCGTTTCCCTGATGGTGAAAGTTTTAGATGTGTTATTGAGGCTGATCTTAAAATTATAAGATGTGAAGCTAATTTTACACTTTTAGAACATCATTTGTCTAAATGTTTGATGCCAAATATTTGTGCGTGGATGCAGTGCTCAAAAAGTCCATTAAAAAAACCAAGCCATTTATGATGAACAGTATTTTCCAGACTTTGTCCATACTGTGTGGTCACATTTCTAGTAAAACTCATGTGTCTAAAGGGTCCCTTTGGATTATTTTCCTACACAAAGGGACAGTGCCGATAAGAGGTGATTTCAACTCCCCCCTTTAAGGAAGTAGAAATGCTTTCAGCTTTTCTACAAATTCTGTTTTCTCTTCACGCCCAAACTATGCTCACACCCTTCCTCCTACCTCTTTCCCGACTCTCATCTTTTCATCTGTCTGGCAACATGGGCTCGGTGGTGGCTGCTCTGCTTCTACTGGAGCAAGTGAAGGCGCCTGGCTGCAAAGGCCCCTAAAAGCCCCCATGAACACGGCAACCCATGCATGGCTTTGCTTTTTCTCCGTGGGGAGAAGGACCTAAGAGACAGAAGGTTGAATGACTCCATCTCAAGACTTTCAAGAGGGTGGAAGGCAAGTCCTCAGACATACACAGAGCCTCTGGTTCTTAAACTTTGTTGTATTGAGTCATTTGGGGGATTTTTTATGAATTCACATTCCCCATCTTATCCCTAGAGATTCTGATTCTAGGCTACCGTGAAGAGAGTTTGTATAGTGGAGGGTAAAACATAGAAATAGTTGCCCAAGCTGAAGAAAGACCTGCTCTATTTTCCTGAATGTCTCAGGATATGAAAATCTTGCTTCAATGGGGGTGGGCGCCCAATGCTGGGGAGGGAATTGATTCATTAGCTTAAAGCTTTGCTGAGCTCTTTGTTTTGTTTTGTTTAAAATATTCAGTAGCAAGGGGTCTCTAAGCTTCCATATGTACTTGCTATGGACCCATGCACATACTCTGCCCACATCAGGATCAATAGTGTGTGTGTTTGTGAGTGTGTGTGTATGCAGACATGTGTGTATCTATTCTTTGCGGTTTGGAAAACACAACATATCCCATATTACTCCTTTTCTGAATAGAGCAGCCGCTGCCTGCACGGGTGTCACTGAGACCTCCACCACAATCAGGATGGCTAATTGAACAAGTGCTGTGTGCATGACTGGAATGTCACCTTCCATAGGCACCCTTCTTTGTATCCTTAGCCCCCAGCTTAGCAGCATCTCCTAGCCCCCCACATATGGAAAGGACCTTTCATGGAGCTTTATTCAATCACTTCTGTCTCCTTTCTGCATCTTCTCCACCATTAGCTTTAGCTAGCCTTTCCTAGCCCCAACCTTTCACTAGCTCCTCAATGACCATGTTCCTTTATAGACAGTCCTTGACTTACAAACTATCATATGACCCTCCAGCCTACTAGAGTGAGTCTAATATGTTTCCTGAACCCTTACTGCTGCCCTGGAGTGCTGTTGCTGTTATAAAGTTGGGGCACGGGGACTAACATAAAATATTTATAAGCTCCGTATGTTGCTTACTTATCTAAGCCAATTTGGTCATGAATAGTTAGGCATTAATGGTTAGAAGGGGTTGAAATTAACCATGTCCTGATAATTTTGCTGCTAGATTATACAAAAAGTAGAATAAATTCTACCTTAAATGTCCACATTTACTATATTAACAAGTAGGCACAACAGTTCATAAAACCTATTCTGTAAGCTCATTCAAGATGAGGGTCCACTGACCCTCTCCCTGCGCCAGACTGAAGCAATAGGAAATACCAGGAGGCCGTGTAATTAGTAAAGGGAAGCTGCATCCTAGGCTGGTTATCTCTGCTTCAAAGCCTGTGCTCTTCCGTATGGGCTGATGTGTGGAGGATGGGCAGAAGAGGAAGAATTGGTTAGGAAAGTAGTTAAGAGGCTTTTTCAATGGTCTAGAGAGAGATAATGGTATCTATGTTGGTAACAGTGAAGTTGAAGAGAGGTAGACAGATTAAGAACAGATTTCAAAGGTAGAATGGATAAAATCATGGTTTGTATAAGCAGGGTGGATGATGAAGGAAAAGAGCAATTAACACTTAATTCCAGATTTTTGGCTTGAGCAACTGAAGTGGATAATGTCTTATCTTGTGAAAAAGGGGAAAATTTTAGAACAAAAGCGTTTTGGCCAGGGTGGGAAGAGGTTTAAGGAAGAAATGTGGAATTTGTTTTGAAATTCTTATGTTTTTAGATGCTTATTAGACATACAAATGAAATGGCAATTCAGCAGAAAGATAATCGTGAATCCATGTAACCCTCTTATGAAACTTGCAAGTCAAGTTTGTTGCAAAATGTAATCCTAAATAATTAAACATTGATATACAGTATAGATCTTTTGGGATAGGGCAATTACATTTCAAAGGATGTTTATTAAAAATTACAATTTGGGTCCTAGAGAAGTTGATGGTAAGCTGTTCTTTCTGACAGTTTTATAACAGGGTGTTGAGTCTTTATTCTAGTTCTCTGGAAAGGACAAGGTGGGAGGTTTTCAAATATCTTCTTTAAGGCTTTTCTGTGTCTATCCCCTTACTTAGGAAACTTTATTCCAACTTCCAGGAGACTGAACAAAGGCTACTTGTATTGAAATTCATTTTACCCATGTGTTAAATGACCTCCAAGGGTCTAACCTGAAAGCCTATCTACTCTTTATAACAGGTTTTTTTTTTTTGAATGAAAAATATATCCTAAATTCTAAACAATACACATAAATAACCTTGGGAACATAGCCTGCTAGTAAATCAGAGACCGCCTGTACTTCCTTTCTGTTATTTCTCAACCCAATTTTCAGTTAGGAGGAAGTTTAAAGGAGGAGAATATGCTGAAAGGGCTCAGCTGTGTATCTAGACAGAATTTTAATTGGAATGTGAATCATATTTGGATAGCAGAGTAGAACTTGATATAACCCAGGTTCTCAGGAACAAAGGTAACACCTGTGTTGGAGATTTTAATTCTTTATTTTGGGGGGAAGATCAGCCCTGAGCTAGCATCCGATGCCAATCCTCCTCTTTTTGCCGAGGAAGATTGGCCCTGGGCTAACATCCGTGCCTATCTTCCTCCACTTTATATGGGACCATGCCACATCATGGCTTGACAAGCAGTGCGTCTGTGCACTCCCGGGATCCGAGCCTGAGAACCCTGTGCCACGGAAGCAGAGCGCGCTCTTTTTTTTTTTTAATTTTTATTTATTTATTTATTTCCCCCAAAGCCCCAGTAGATAGTTGTATGTCATAGCTGCACATCCTTCTAGTTGCTGTATGTGGGACGTGGCCTCAGCATGGCTGGAGAAGCGGTGCGTCGGTGCATCCCACCCCAGCAGCGGAGCGCACGCACTTAACCGCTAAGCCCCGGGGCGGCCCTTAACCGCTGCGCCACCGGCCGGCCCCTGTGTTGGAGATTTCAGAAGTGAGAGGCCCATGGCTCCTGCATGGCACAACTGCAGAGGCACCACTCACAGTGTATTCTCTGAGAATTGTATCTCCTGGAGTTGTGCAACACAGAGTCCGTGGAGATGCCCCAAAGGCCATTATATAAACAGGACATATGTGAAGTATCATGGCAAGGACATGGAATTTAGAATCAGATAGGCCTGGATTTCAGTCATGCTTTACTACTTACTAGTCATAGGGCCTTAATCTATATAAGAAAGTCATTTAACCTATATGAGTTTCAGTTTCCTTACCTATAAAAGGAAGGTGATAAAAATCTATCTCATTAGATTATTATTTTGTTGTTGATTTGTGCATTCATTCATTCAACAAATATTTTTTGAGCATCTACTATGTACCAGGCACATGCTTGGTGTTAGGCACACAATGGTAAGTAAAGCAGACCTGCTCTCTCCTCTCATAGATCTAGATGGGAGCTAATTACATGAGCAGTTGTCATAAAGTAGAATAATTTCCCCATTAGAGGGAAAAGGTATTCAAGTACATGGCAGGAAGACCTTACATCAGCTTGGGGGATACAGTTCTGGAAAGGCCACCTAGAGATGTGAAAGATAGAGTTGTCCAGATAAGAAATAGATGCAGACAGAATATATCCCTATCCTTATCCCTTCTGTTTAATGACCCATGTCCTGTTGCTTCTCTCTTCTTAACATTTCTTTCTTCTCCAGGTAGAATAATCTTAGGCAATCAGGCAGTAAAGCTCATAGAATGGTCTCTAAGTCATTTGGGCCCATCTTTTTGACCTGGTTCTTCTGCTTGAGAATTCCCCAAGGTAAAGTTTGTTTCCCTTTCCTCTTACATCCTCTAACAAACCAAACCGACTTTCACTTTTAACAATAACCTCCATATTGGTGACTCATCAATCTGCATAGCTGTGGTTCTCAGCTAAGGGTGATTTTGCCCCTTGGAGGACACTTTGCAATATTTGGAGACATTTTTGGTTGTCACAACTGGAGGCAATGGCTATTGGTAGCTAACGGGTAGAGGCCAGGGATGCTGCTAAACATCCTACAATGCACAGGACAGCCCCCACAACAAAGAATCATCCAGCCCAAAATGCCAGTAGTGCTGAGGTTGAAAACCTGCTCTATAGGCCCCCTCACTCGAGCTCCACTTGTTCAGTTTCATCAGTGTCTGAGACATTTCCATTTGGACTTTACAGCATTATGTTACTTTAGAACCAAACCCAGCCTCCTTTTCTTATTTCCATCAATGATAATAATAGAATTTACACTTACATAAGTGACCCAGAAGTCCGTGGGGATGGGATGGCCTGTCCTAAGAGATCCAGATAATGTGGCTTTTATCCACAGACTGTCGAATCCATTGCCCTCTCCCCCAGATTTCTATAAATACCTAAGGGCTTATACTCTCATATTTCTCTCTGCTTCCTGCACTTTTTTCCCCTACAGTTTCCTTCTGCTTCAGTCTGCATCAGGCTAGACATAGCACTCAGTCTCTGAACAGGTTTACCAAAAAAAGACACTCACATCAGACATTCTTGAGTTTATTACCCTTTATTGGAGATTTCTGAGGAGTCATAGAGAGAGCACGACATTGCACAATGCAATCTCTCTCTTTCTTTTATCTCTCCCGTCTCTGTTCCCATCCTATCCCTCTTGAATTATCCTTCTAGAATGCCAGATTCTTTTCTATTGAAAAAGCAACTTCCTCCTTATCTGAAGGTTTTCCATCCACTGATTCCTGAAGATCTGGTGGAGGTTGAGAGTTTTGAGGTTTACTCACTACTAGTAACACTTATCAAGACATTTTTAAAAGTAAAATAGTGGTATCTCTGAGATCATTTCTGGTGTATAAAATCTACTTGTTTTTAAAATGTTTGTTATTCTTACATTAATTAAAAATTTTGTTGTTTTCAAAATGTTTTCTACTTGTGAAATAGAAAAGTGTATTAAGATGTAGGTCCAGTAACACAAAACTGAGATGTAAAACCATAGTTGGTTAAGGATATAAAACCAATATACAAAAATCTGTTGCATTTCTGTACATTAATAATGAACTATTAGAAAGAGAAATTAAGAAAATAATTCCATTTACAATAGCATCAAAAAGAATAAAATATCTAGGAATAAATTTAACCAAGGAGGTGAAAGACCTGCACACTGAAAACTGTAAGACTTTGATAAAGGAAATTGAAGATGACACAAATAAATGGAAAGATATTTCAGGTTAGTGGATTGGAAGAATTAATATTGTTAAAATGTCCATATTACCCAAAGCAATCTACAAATTCAATGCAATCTCTACCAAAATTTTTCACAGAAATAAAACAAACAATCCTAAAATTTATATGGAACCACAAAAGACCCCAAATAGCCAAAGTAATCTGGAGAAAGAAGAACAAAGCTGGAGGCATCATACTTCCCGATTTCAAATTATATTGCAAAGCTATAGTAATCAAAACAGTATGGTGCTGGCATAAAAACAGACGTGTAGATCAATGGAACAGACTAGAGAGCCCAGAAATAAACCCATGCATATATGGTCAATTAGTTTTTGACAAAGGAGCAAAGAATATACAATGGGTAAAAGACAATCTCTTCAATAAATGGTGTTGGGAAAACTCGATAGCCACATGCAAAAGGATGAAACTGGACCACTATCTTACACCATACACAAAAATTAACCCAAAATGGATTATAGACTTGAAGGTAAACCTGAAACCATAAAACTCCTAGAAGAAAACGTAGAGGGTAAACTCCTTGACATTAGTCTTGGGGATGATTTTTTGGATTTGACACTAAAAGCACAAGCAACAAAAGCAAAAATAAACAAGTATAACTATAACAAACTAAGAAGCTTCTGCACAGCAAAGGAAATCATCAACAAAATGTAAAGGCAACCTACAGAATGGGGGAAAATATTTGCAAATCATTATCTGATAAGAGGTTAATATCTAAAATTTACGACGAATGTATACAACTCTATAGCCAAAAAAAGCCTAATTTAAAAATGGGCAGATGATTTGAATAGACATTTTTCCAAAGGAGACATATGATGGCCAACAGATGCATGCAAAGATGCTCAACATGGCTAATCATCAGGGAAATGCAAATCAAAACCACAATGAGATATCACCTCACACCTGTTAGAATGCCATTATCAAAAAGACAAGAATCACAAGTGTTGGCAAGGATATAGAGAAAAGAGAATCCTGTGCTCTGTTGGTGGGAATGTAAATTGGTACAGCCACTATGGCAAACAGTATGGAAGTTCCTCAAAAAATTAAAAATAAAACTACCATATAATCTATCAATTCCACCTTTGGGTATTTATCCAAAAGAAATAAAAACACTAACTTGAAAAGGTATATACACCCCCATGTTCCTTGTGGCATTATTTACAATAGCCAAGACAGAAAAGCAAAAAATATATATATGTTATATATTTATATACCTATATATATAATGGAATATTATTCAGCCATAAAAAAGGAGATCTTTCTGTTTGCAACAACATCAATGGAACTTGAAGGCATTATGCTAAGTTAAATAAGTCAGACAGAGAAAGACAAATATCATGTAGTCTCATTTATATGTGGAATCTAAAAAAGAAAAAAAAAAAACGAAACAAAAATCTCACCAAAACCATAGTGGCTTAAACAAGATAGTTTAGTTTTCTACTCTCAACTATCTGAGCTAGTATGGTAGCTCCATTCTGGGAAAAATGGGCCCAGGGATCTTCTCCCACTTGCTCTGCTGTTCCTGGGGTATAACTGTTGTCTGCACAGTCCGTGATGGCCATCTACCACATCCTCCTTCCACAGGAAGAAGAGGGAGAAAAAACATAAGGCGTGATTCTTACTTTTAAGGGCAGGACCTGGAAGTTGCTCCATCAACTCCACTCCTATTCCGTTGGCTAGAACTTAGTCATATGGCCACTCCTAGGGACAATGGGAGCTGGAGAATGTCATCTATACTCTCACTGGTCATGTGTGTAGCTAAAAATCAAGAGCCTTCTTCAATGGAAGAAGAGGAAAATGTACAATTGGCAATATCTTCCTCAGAGGGAACTTGGTTTCAGAAAAAGTACCAGGCTGAAAACAATGGAGATATGTGTATCTTTACTCCTTTTTCTATTCCTCCTATTTTCTTGATTACTTACAACGCTCCTGATACAACCCTCATTCAGGCCCTCCTTATGATAGGACTGTAGTAATGCAGTTAGTTCCTATCAATTTGCCACATATAATTGCACTGTGTTCTGTACAGTTCCTTGGACACCAAGGAACTGCACCATTCCTTGGGGCAAACCCTTGTCCTGAGTTAAACCTCATCCTGGCAACAAAGGCCCTCCAATTTTTAACCTCCATTTTCCAGTCTTAACTCCCTTTGGTAACACATATTTCTTGAACACACTGTCTTAAAGCATTTTCTTCCTTTTTTTCCCAGTCATTCCAGACCAGAGATGTGTCTCTTCTCTGAACTCTAATATGCAATGAGTAAAGGTTGCACTAGGCAGTTTCACATTTGATAATTTATGTGTATGTGTATATGCGAGTATGTGTGTGTGTGTGTCGGGGGGGTCTCTTTTGGAGGGATGTTGGGAGTCAGCAGAGGTGAATATGGAGTGGAAAGGGCCAGAATGTGAGAGTCTTGTTAAGAATTACTTAAACCTATAGACCCACGGGCATTATCAAGCACTCCTGGGATGAGGGCATCAAGAATTTATACTGGGAGAGAGGCTAATTAGAAAAGAGTAATCAGACAAAGTGCTCTTTGATCTCAGTGAACACTTGCTTAGCACTGAGAAGGTAAATCCTAATGAGATTGGAAGCTCAGGACAAGCAGAGGCCTTGACTTATCCAGTACTAGCAACATCGATGAAATGCCAGCTGGTTTGTTTGTTTTTCTATTTGGAAATACTTAAGAAAGTAAATTACGATGTTCCCAGAAGAGATATTTATTAACAGGCTGGCTATGATTCCCTAGCCATCCCAGGAGAGGGATAAAACTGGAGAAGAAGGAATACAGTAGGATGTCAAAAGAGAGAAAAGTAAAAGACTATCTTCCTTCTTTCCTCCCTCCCTCCCTTCCTTCCTTCCTTCCTTTCTTCCTTCCTTCCATCCTTCTTTCTCCTCTTTTCATCTCTCCTAACAGGGGTAGGCTATGACCCCTAGCCTTTCCAATGCATGGAAAAGTGTTGCCACCTGTCAGTATTTTAGGACACTGAACTGCCTCCAACTAGGTTTAATTTTTGCTTCTCATGTGCATATTATCCAGCTCTTATCTCATTTAATGTTATGAGGGGTCTCTGCTTGAATCTAATTTGTAGTCATCCTAAGATTTAAACAAGTTGTGATGATGGGGTGGGCATGAGGAGAGGCCCGATTCATATGAGGGGCTCAAAGACATTCATAAAGTAGAGGTTAGAAAGAACTAACCATGAGAAAAGAGAGATGCAGGCCCACTTTTTGTTCAAGGCCAGAGGGCCAGGGTTGGAGAGGAGGAGTGATTCTGAGGGGTGCAGCCTTCGATCTATAGCCCAGCCCACAAAGAACCATGCCTGAATCCTAGAGTGAACTGGATGTAGTAAAAATATGGGTAAAAGAGCTGTTTCCCTAAAATCTCTGCAGTGCGTTGGGAGCCCGAGGTATCAGGAGAATTGCTGCCCAGACCTGCAGCAGCAACACAGGTGATGCCTGTGACTCCAGCGGGAGTGGAGGTGGTTTAACCAGAGCCATTTCAGTGGCCATGAAGCCAGTCACTGGCAGCCTTAGGTGGGTGGCATAGTAGTGGGTCCTGTCAACATAACAGTCACATCCGGCATAAGCATTGGCAACTATGGAAGTCATTGCCTCTGAGCCGAAGCAGGAGTGGAGGAAAGTCACAGAAGACCAAAGTAGCCAAGATAACTAATTCACAGAGCAAATTTGAGACATGCTCTGGGGCCACGGTTTCCACAAATAGGTTAGAGTGAATCTGTAGGTCTGTAGTTACCCTCAGGCTGTCAGCTTTAGAGGCTGTGGCTAGATAACACTGGACTTGGGAGAGATTTAGAGCCATCCAGCAGAATCCTTTCCTTTGATAGAGGAGGAAGCTGAGATCAGTGAAAAGTTAAGGGATATGCTCAAGTTCAGAGGGAGAAACTAGACTCTGAATTTAGATCTTCTGATTGTTAGAATGGAAGTCTCTTATGACAATAGCTTCATTTTCAGATTATTTTATTGATTAAGTGATCATTTTTGCATAAAGGAGTACTGAAGAAATTCTGGTCAAGAAAGAAAAAAATCTCCACGTGTGTTGTATGATGGACCAGCCCCACTCATGGTCCCACACAGTCATCACCCTCCTCTAACCCAGGCCTTGAGTTGTGCTCTTGGACTTAGATTAGTTCCTTCTTAGGGGGCTTCTGAACCCTGTTTCTATTACCAATCCTGTTGACATAAGCAGGCATGGGCCTAGGTCTCTGGTGAACACAATTAGGGTAAAACAGAGACTTCTATACTAATCAGTGGTCCAATTGTGGAGGCCAGAAGGCCTGGGCATTGAAGAAAGATGGCACTGGAGGAAGAAGTCTATATTGTCATGGTGTTCTGATTGGAGGAACCTCAGAGCAATGGGAGCAACCCCTGGCCTGGGAGGACAGAGAGCCTCAGCCCATCCCTTCTGCAGAGGAGGATGGATGGTGGCAGTTTTTTCCTTTCTTCTCCTGCTTTTTCTTCTGACTATCATCTGGGCTGTTCCACAACGTTTCTCTTCTAGCGTCCTTTGATTTCTTACTTAGTTCTAAATCTGAAACAAGCCTTTCCAATGCAATGCATCTTCTTTTACCATTTAGAATTACGATAAAATATCGAGTCCACATTTGCAAGAAGCTTAAGATTGTACTAAAAATTGTAAAACAAAAACTCATACCCTTGAAAAGGTCAAGCTGCAGAGACAGAATATATGCCTGCAATCAAAAGTATCCTAGGTGCAAACATATATCTGGTAGGCACTAATTTTTGAATATACCTCTTAAATGCTATGCTGTGCTTATATGCATGCTCTTCTTTAATTTGCTATCATCTATATGTGATCTGTAATTTTTTAACAGATGTGGAAATTGAGGTTCAGAGAAATCAAGGAACTTACCCAAGGTCAAACACAGTGAGTAAGTCCTAGAGCTGGAATTCAAACTTCAATATCCATGGAGATCTCCCACCACCCTCAAATTGAGTATGTTATAGCTGAAGACCACAGGTCTGACCGGCAATAATGAGGACATGAGTCCTAGAAGAGAAGAATTTTGCCCTAAGCTTTGAGAGTTATGAAGATGAATGTAACTAACTTTCATCAAGTGCCTATAATGTGCCTAGTGGTCACTTTACATGTCATCTCACCTAGTTCGCATAATCCTGTGGAATTAAATATTTCAATTCTCACTTTAATGATTAAGAAACTGAGGGTTAAAGAGGAAAATTTAACAAGGAAGTTCTCACAGCTACTAGGGATCAGAGCACAATTTCCAACCCAATCTGCCCTTGAAGTGTGTGACTTTCACAGAGGTGGCAGAGAGGGAAGCCTGGAATTTCAGGTGAGGGAACTCCCAGGAGCACTAGTACCAGAGTGGAGAAATGTCATATATAAAAGACCAAAAGAAAAATTGATTAGGCAAAACACTGGGTTCAAAAGGGAGAAGTAAGAAAAGAGGGTGAAGCTTTGGGAGAGGAAGTAGATGATGGATCTTGAAGTCAAAGTTTATGTTAGGTTCAATACTCCTGGCCTTGGGAATCTACTGTATAGTCTTGGGCAGGGTTGTGACATGGAAAGATAGGGTGCTAAAAGATGGCTTCACCCTCTGTGTCTAAGACAGAAAAAATGAGAGCGACTGGAAACTAGGCAACTGCCTGGGAGGTCTTCCTTAATCTCTCCTAACTAAGGATGGTGGTGATAGTTGCGTTTTTTGGAAACCGGCCATGTGCCCAGCTCTGATCTAGGTACTTTACATATACATATACTTCTCGAATATTCCCAATTATTTTATGAACTATTATTGTCATCATCCTCATTTTACAGACAAGGAATCTGAGGTTCACAGACTAAGTAACTCCTGAAAAGCAAATAATAATTTAGCGGCAGAGCTAGAATTCAGACAAGTCGTGTCTGACTTCTCAGCCGTTGAGAACCATGCTGCTTCTCACCATTCTCCCACCACTTGGTAACAAGGGCACAGCCATCCAGAGTATTCTCATTGGCACAGCTTCCTACACAAAACCATAAGAGTGCCTGAAAAGAAGAACCAGCAGTAACTGCTAACATTTCTCTTGTGCCAAGTGTTTGACTGTCCTATACATATGAACACTAGATCAGGTGTTAATTTCTCTGCCTGGGCTGAGAAGTTCTTGGCGCGACGTGTTTCAGGCTAAGCTTGAGATTTAAACAGGCTGTTCTGGGTACAATGGATGGAGACTTTCTTTGACGAGGCTGTAGCTTTGTAAAAGCTTCAGAAAAGGTGCTAATCGTGTACAGTTTACCTGCAGAGGTTTCCCTTTCATAAATATTCTATTTTCTCTCAAAGAAATTGACTAGTTCCTAAGAGCCAAATGTCATTGCATAATGGCAGAGACTTTAAAATAGATCAAAGAGTGTATCTCAAACTTTTCCACTCTCCTAACTGCAGGGGAAGTGAATGGAAGCCCCAGGGGTTTGGAAGAGAGTAGGTCAAGAGGAAAACATTTCTTTGAAGTTTCATGTTTCATCTTAAAAATTTGTGTAATTTTTAAAGACACATCTGTGTTTTAAAATTAAAATGTGTTTAAAATTAAAATGATTTTAAAACTAGAGAGGGGCACCATGATAATCTAGTAGTTTCACTCCCTAGCACCCCACCTCTTAATTCCAAAGTCTACAAAATCCCGTGAGACAACAGATGTAACAATTTTCAACTACATCTGTGTGGCGGTGGGAGCAGACCCTTCCAATCCCATGCTTTCTCTGCTGGCAAAGGGAACCAGAGGGTCATAACCCATAACAATATCGCGTACCAGGACAATTGCACTATGCGCAGACCAAGTTTGCAACTAAACAGACTACCAGGTCTCTCAGGACACCTGAAAGCTAATGTAGTGTAGTGGTTAAGGATGGGGCTTTGCACTTATAGAGCAAGGATTCAAATACTGGCTTTGATGATAATAGATGTACCACCTTGATTTATTTATTTAGCCACTATAAATCTCAGACTCAGAAAGGTTAAATATGTAAATATATATTATAGTATTTAGAAGAATGTCTCGCATATTATAAATGCTCAATAAACGTAGCTTTAATCATGGTGAATGATTTTCAGATCACTAGATTTATTTTTGAATGTAAAATTTAAAAATACATAGGTCAAAGTATTGCAAATGATTATTGTCTCTTAAAAAGAAAATAACCTTTAATAGTAGAAAATATTCAGATGTCATCTATTAGTTCTGGAAACCTGAAAAAAAATTCTAGTCTAAATTTTTAAACATATACTACACGGCCCCTTCCCTCCACGGTATTGAAAGAAACATTGTGATGCAGCAAAATCATTGCAAATACATACAGAAAGGTTAGGAGAAGGCAATCAATGAACTAACACAATTTCTCAACTCTTAGAAAACTATTAAACTATTCTTACACACTAGTGTGAATATCCAATGGTTGAAAAACAGCATAAAATTCAAGGAAAACATGAATATATGCATACTTAAGAGTAGAAAATAGTGGAAGCAAAATTTGAAAACTTAATAATCAAAGAATGCCAATCAAAAGTACATATATTATAATAATTGAATAATGTAAAACAAAATGAAGTCCTTTAACTCAGTACCCTGTTCTAGGGTTGGTGTGGAGTATGGGGACTTCAGTTTTTCAATCCACAAAGATTCACTGAGCTAGGTGTTGTGTTACATTCTGGAACAGAAGGTGTCAGCGTCTATTCTCAAGGAGCCTATGATATTAGGCTGTGACAATGTTTCTCCTTCCTCTATGATGGGAATACAGTAGTCTGATCCTTCCAGCTACTTCCTGTTCCTAATATATCAGATCTAATATTTGTTTCATCAGGTCTTTGACTCTTGCTAACTGGACAACTATGACGTTGGGAAGACAGCACTTTAGAACACCCTTACCTTTCTGCTATGGTCTGAACGTTTGTGTCCCTCCAAAATTCATATGTTGAAATCCTAATGCCCGATGTGATGGTATAGGAGGTAGCGACTTTGGGAGGTGATTAGGTCATTCCTAATGGGATTCATGCCTTTATAAAAGAGGCTTCAGAGAGATCTCTCACCCTTTCCACCTTGTGAGGACACAGTGAGAAGGCACCGGTTATGAACAAGGAAGAGGGCCTTCACTTGAATGCAGCCATGAGGACACCTTGATCTCGGAATTCCCATCCTCCAGAGCTGTGAGAAGTAAATTTCTGTTGTTTATAAGCCACATAGTCTGTGGTATTTTGTTATAGCAGTTGGAGCGGACTGAGACACTTTCTGAGAAATTTATTTTAGAGACTCTCAGGAAAGAGAAATCTGGGGGCAATTCAGAATCAAAGAATAATGTATTGATTAGAGGGACTCATGCATGCGACAGACATATATTTCTTGGTTGAATTAACACAGTTTGGTGAGAAAAAGAGATTTTAGCACTTACTAGACTCTCTCACCATGATGTGGTCAGAAAAACTGCAAGCGTTGTCTGGTGAATTAAAAAAAAATGTTTCTGGAAAGAAACAGAGTCTCTGTCTACAGCCCTGGGTATGGGGGTAATAGAATTAGATTTGATGCATTTGTATGTTGAACCATATTAAATTGTCAGTATGTGGCCATCTTTGACCTAATAAATGTCAATGTCTTATGTTCAATTTAATACTTCTCATGAAGACATGAATCATAAGAATTTTTTGTATCTAGAAGAACACTATAAATAATATGTGGTTGCCAAATGAGTGCTCTGGTTAATGAGTACACGTGTTAAGGTAAAACAGATTGGTTGCATGGGCTGTGGTGAACTAGAAAGGCTTACTCAGGGAAGAATGAATTTAGATAAGTGGAAAGAGGACAATCAGTTCAGGCAGGGGCAAGACTACACCATAGTCTATGCAGGGGTTAAGAGTAATTCCAATTGCTTGCAATTGAGGAATATTTAGTGGAGTCTGTGATATTCGATGGGGAAAGTTGGAGCCATATAATGGAGAGCCTAGGATATCCAGTTAAGGAATTTGAATTTTTTCTGCTAACAGTGAGGAGCCATGAAAGTTTTCTAAGGAAGGGAGTTGTATGATCAGAGCAATATTTTAGGAAAATTCCTTTAGATCTAATAAGCATAGGAATAGAGCCTGCAGCTAGAAAAACCAGACGGGACGGTATTGTGGGATAAGAGAAGTGGGATGCAGGAGAAGACATCAAAGGTGGTGCTAATTGTTAAGTTCTGAGTGGCCAGTGGCAGAAATTGAGAAGCAGGAGTGGAGTAGAACATCTTTAGGAGGGACTATAAAGAATTTATTTTAAATTTTCTTGAGTTTAAGGTTATAGCTGCATTTGTAAAGTAGGTATTAATAAATGAATAAAAATAAGAACATTGATAATATCTTTTGAGCACTTAAAATGTGCCAAATACTGAGCTTAGTGGTTTTGAGGTAGTCTCATTTATCCTTAAAACTAGACTAAGAACTAGACACTATTATCAATCTCATTTTACGTAAGATGGCATAAGAGGTAATCAGACTCATCAGGCATTTACAGATGTCAGATAGACTTTTAGAAAGCATGCCAGGGATGCAGTTGTGGAAAATTATACACAAAAGGGATGAGGATGAGGGGACCAGCGAGCATTGGAAAGAAGGTTTAGAATGGGAAATTTGTGCGTGTGTGTGTGTGTGTGTGTGTGTGTGTGTGTGTGTGTTTGAGACACTATTGATTTCAGAGCCCAAAGTCCTGATCTTCAGGAAATTGTAATCGTCATCTTTAGCACCCAAGACAAGAAGAGTAATCATTCTCTCATTCATTCATTCCTTCATTCAATCATGTTTGTGGAGACTGTGGCATGTGCCAATGACTACAGTAGACAACAAAGAGATGAACTTGACACAGTCACAGCTGTTAATTTTCACTGTTTAGTAAGAAAATGGTATCAGAGTTTTTGTGATTTGGGTCTTAGCAGGATGGTAACAGAGATGAGCAGGGTTGTACAAAGAAACAAACAAACAGACTATAGGTTTAGGCTGTGACCTAAGAGATAAAATTGTGGTATGTAGCCAGGGTTGGATATTGAAATCCATGCTGCAAATTACGTGGCTGAGGACAAAGGCCAATGAAGCAGGTGAGGTAAGCAGAGAAAAAGATGAAGGAAGGAGATGCTCACACAATCTGATGTATTTCTGTAGAATGGCATCTCTTGCCCAGAGCTATTTGTCAATGGTCTAGGCACTCCCATCCTAAGGGCAAAACCTAGCACCGAGTGCTTTTTAAATACTCTTTGGTACCCAGGTCTATTTGTCCTTGTGGGGGACAAAGATATGCCAGTCATTGTCCTTGCCTCTATATGTTTACAATAAAACCAAAGAGGTAAGGATTTACTTGTATGGAACCAATAATCAACAAAACAGCATAGAATTAAACCAGGTGCTAAGTAGAGTGATACAGTCATCAGAGACGTAGAAGCTCATGAAGAGAGAGCGCTAGAGTAAGATGCCCTCAGAATTCAAAAATAAGCTTAAGTCTGAGAGTGAGACCAGTACAATTAAACTCTTAGTGGATAAAGTTAGCTGTCCTTAAAAGAATCACAATGGATCGAGCCACAAGGGAGCTGCCCTGGTGGTCTGGTGGTTAAGATTGGGCGCTCTCACCCCCGTGGCCCAGGTTCATTTTCCCATCATGGAACCACACCACCCGTCTATCAGTTGTCCTGTTGTGGTGGCTGCGTGTTGCTGTGATGCTGAAAGCTATGCCACTGGTACTTCAAATACCAGTGGGGTCACCCCTGGTGGACAGGTTTCAGTGGAGCTTCCTAACTAAGACATCCCAGGACAGGAAGAAGGACCTGACCACCTACTTCCACTTCCACAAAAAAATTGACCATGAAAAACCTGTGATAGTGAATAGCAGCAGAACATTGTCTGATACAGTGCTGGGAGGTGAGAGGTTGACACAAAAAAGACCCGGCAGAACAGCTGCACGCAGGGTTGCTAGGAGTCAGACTTGACAGCACTAACAACCAAGAGTCACAAGCAAGGAGCCAAGAATGAAAACTGTCAGGGAGAAAAGTTAACCTAATCAATAATATTGTAGGCTCTTGACAAATACCTTGCGTAAGGTGCTTGGTGGTGCTTTGAAAACATTAGCAGTCTAAGAGTTAGAACTTACGTGAAGAAGAATGTATTTAGAGAAGTGGAATGGTTTACTAGGGGCCTAGAGAAAATAAAAACAATTTATTATGTCATCTCCAGCCCAGTGCAGAGGATAGGATGCCCTATCTGGCCAATGCAGTCCCCTTGGCAACTAACCACACAAAGATGTATGTTCCAGGCTCTCAATGTTGCTGGAGGGAATTAAGGGAATTCGGCTAACTTGTTCTGATCCCATGCTCACTGACCAACTTTGTCTTTCCATGTAGTTGTCTCCTCCTCTGTTGTAATTGCATGAAGAATTCAGCATAGATTAAAGCAACCAGGGGACAATGTTGGATGTGACCTGGACTTCGAAGAGGGTGGGATTTGGGTGGGTGCAGAAGAAAAGGGCTGACATTTTGGGTGGGTAGGGTAGCATGAGCAAAGATGCAGAGGCCAGGAGATGACAGAAGGAACACTTGGCAATTCTGAGGCTGAGTAGGTACTTCTCAGTCCTTCTAACATTTCCTTCTCCATGCCCTGTCCTCTCATACCCTGTAGGATTCTTTTCTCCTTGTCCTAATGATGTGACCATGCCAGTTTCCCTATCCCCTTGACGCAAGGAGAAATTATCTGATACAGCAGAGGTCAAATGAGGCTAAGGGAGCTCTCCTTGACCCAAATTTTAGAGACACCATTATCAACTACAACCAGCACATGCCCTTAAGGAGATGAATCAGACCTGGGGGCTTACAGGAAGCTTCCTGCCAGAGGCCAACTTCCAACAGCTCTTCCTGCAGCATGCAAATTTGATCTAACAGGTGGTAACTCAAAGAAAATAATTAATTTCTATGATTCTTTCACAGTCACACACCAGACACATATTCAAGGAATTGTCATAAATATTAATATTCAAGGAATTTCATGAATATTCAGTGAATGGCAAAAAGATCTCCAGAGAGTCCTATGGTGTTCTCCAGAAAGGACTGCTTCTTTCTTTGCAAGCTCCCTCTCCATGAGAGACAGATGAGAGGACAGGGTGGAGATGGATGAAGAGAGATGAAACAACCTTTGCTGTACAGCCTTCTGAGTTGATGATCTACCTCAGCTGGATTTGCAAGCGTATAATCCAAGCCAGATGGCTGGCTGCCCTCCCTGCTGCATCTAATTAGATGTGGATTTATGCTTCCTTCATCCATGATACTTGATCTCTAATACTTCTAGAGTTCATAGAGCAGGCAGCCCTTGAAGCCCTTTAGATTTTCCTGTGTAGCCCTTGAAGTCAGCATGAAGGGAAAGACATAACATTATGAACTGTTTGGCTGCTGAGATTAAATGTAGTTTTATATCCATGAAGGCCTAAAACAATTTCATTGAGAAGGTGCATGCTGGCATTTGAATTCTAGTTAATTAATATGGAAAGTGGATTAATACATTAATTTTTTAAAATTACACTTTTACTTTTAAAATGTTAACATTAGCATTTATAACATTAAGAAGAAAATTATACTATAATCCCATTACCCACACTCCCAAAGATTGTCCTTCTCTCTGATTTCTTTCAATGTTTATTTAGATGTATAGACACTTTTTGTATAAATATCATTATAGCACATATATGATTTTGCATTCTGTTTTTTGTTTTCTTAATATTATTTGAAATAAACTTTTCCGTGATTCTACCATCGTACTCATACTTTCTGTTGTAATTGTTATATAATATTCCTTCTAGTTAATGAAGAACTTAAAGAGAAAATAATACTATGGCCAAGAATTTCTGTGGGCATTTTATTTTGCTTTGGGCAAATTCCCAGTACTTACTTTGGGGGAAGTTATTGATATTCACTGGATTTTAGCTTCCTCATCTGTAAAATGTAGGTAACAAAATCTAGTCCATAGAGAGTGTGTGTAGACTAAATGAGATAATACATGTAGAAGACTGTATAGTGCTGCCCAGTAGTAGGTGTTCAAGTCATGGAAGTTAGCGTAATTATGTAAAAGGTAGATTTGGCAGAAATCTGTAAAAAGACAATAACACAAGGCTTCCATGCATGCAGCACAAGGCACATTAGTGGAAGGGGTTATTTCTGAGGTCTTTCTTTTCCGAAGTCTCTATTCTTTTCCTATTCTAAGTGTTATGATTGAATGGTGTCTCCTCCAAATTCATATGTTGAAGTCCTAACCCTCTCAGAATGACTTTACGGATTTGGAAATAGGGCGATCACAGATATAATTAACGAAGTTAAGATGAGGTCGTTAGCGTGGGCCCTAATCCAATACGACTGGTGTCTTTATAAAAAGAATGTCACATGAAGAGAAAGAGACATGCATAGAGGTAAGAGAATGTGAAGAGACACAGGAGAAGACGGCTACGTCCACTCTGAGGAGAAAGGCCTGGAACAGATCCTTCTCTCACAGCCCTCAGAAGGAGCCAACTCTGCTGATACCTTGATTATGGACTTCTGGCCTCCAGAACTGTGAGACAATAAATTTCTGTTGTTTAAGCCAGCCGTTTGTGGTGCTTTGTTACCACAGCAAAGTAATATAGTAAGGCTCTCCCTGGCGCCAGTTTGAAGGGATGATTCAACATTACTTTACTTCATGAAGAGGGAATCTGTTCGCTCACATAAAGAATTTAATGCCAGATCACGGAGTGAGACTAGACCACTAACACAGTATCTAGGGGAGCTGAACTAAACTTTAGATATTAACACATTCACACAAGGATGCTGCCTGCCAACAATATGAAACATTGTAACCATCATTATTACCCCCTGCCTCCCTCCTGTAATATATTTTCTATATGGTTGCCAGAATGATCTTCTGGAAATAAAAATCTGATCATACCTCATTTTTGCTCAAAAGCCTCCAAATGGCTTCATATCACACCTGGAACAAATGCTGCAATTTTATCAGAGTTTACAGAGCCCTGCAGGGTTTGGTCTCTGATGACTTCTCCAACTTCATCCTGCCTCTCTCTTCCTAGCTCCCTCCACTCCAGGCACACTGGGCTATTTGTTTCCCCAAACTGCCAAAGCTTTCCTACCTCAGAGTCTCTGCACTTTCTGGTCTCTCTGGCAGGATTATTCTTAACATAGATAGACGATAGATAGATAGATAGATAGATAGATAGATAGATAGATAGATAGATAGATAGATAGAGATACAAATCTCTATATCTATGTGCTTTAATCCCTCACTTTATTCAGTGGTCCACTGAAATGTTGCTTTCTCAGAGAGGCCTTCCCTGGCCATCCTGTATAAAATAACTCAGCGCTGTCTGCGCAATCCTTTTGCCACATTCTATCCCCTCCCTCTGATTTCTTTTTCTCCTTGACAGCTATTACTATTTGGCATTATATTATATATTTATCTGTTATTTGGCCAGTGTATCCTCCAATGAAATTAAATTCTTTGATGGCAAGAACTTTGCGTCATTTATCACAATATCCCCCACACCTAAAACAGTACCTGGAACATAGCAGGAATTCAAGTGCTATTTGTTGAGTGAATGAATGAATGAATGAGTGAGTGAATGATTTCAGGCTAGACCCAACTCATTTACCCCAGGAATGACCTGCTCTGAGACTGGATTCATAAAATCATAGAAATAAAGAGAGCTGAAAAATCGACATCTATCTCTCTGCCTTAAGATGGATAGAATTGTCTGAAATTATATAAGTAATTCATTCATGGTTTATCAACCCATTGCTTATTATTTCAGAACACCCAAAATATTAGGAAAGAGGATAAAAAACAAATGGAAGCTATTAGTAATATTGATGATATTATAATCTAAATACACACATCATAAAAGAACTTCAAAAAACATACAAGTGAGGGTCAGCCTCCGTGGCCTGGTTGTTAAAGTTCGGCACACTCCACTTTGGTGGCCTAGGTTCGGTTCCCAGGCGCGGAACCACGCCACTCGTCTGTCAGTGGCCATGCTGTGGCAGGGGCTCACATAAAAAAAAAAAGAGGAAGGTTGGCAACAGGTGTTAGCTCAGGGTGCATCTTCCCCAGCAAAGAAACAAAAGAACACACACACAAAAAACGTACAAGTGAGCACATTTATTTAGAGCAAGAAGGAGAGAAGAAGATCTAAGTCCCTCCTGCAACATAAGGCGCTAGTTAAGAGCACAAACTGCCTGGGTTCAGATTCTTGCTCTGACACTTGCTGGCTGTGAGTACTTGGGAAAGTTACCTAACCTTTCTCAGTCTCCATCTTCTCATCTGTAAAATGGAGATAATAAATGATAAGTTTCCTACAAAGAGTAAATGTATTACTGTCATAAAGCACTTAGAATAGAGCCCATGCAATTGTAAGCATAATTTAAATTTGTTAAAGTTAAAAAATAGTATTTATCTGTATTTCAAATGTATAAATATTATTTTCTACTTGAAAACATTTTTATGTAGGTTTTTGTTGAAGTAAGATATACAACAGAAAAATGCACAAATTACAAAGGTACAGCCTAATGAATTTTTACAAAGTAGATTCCTGTGTAACTATCTCTCAGATCAGGAAAGAGACTATTACCAGCATCCCAAAGGCTGTCCTCCTATCTATTCCCTGTTGCTATGCCCATCCCCAAAGTTAAGAATGATTTCTATCACTATTGATTAGTTTTGCCTGTTTTTGAAGTTTATGTAAATGGAGTCATATGATATGTGCTATTTCATGTCTGACTTCTTTAATCAACATTATATTTACAAGATTCATTTATGTGGTTGCAGGTAACAATAATTTGCTTATTCTTATTGCTATATGGTGTCCTGTTGCAGGAATGTACCATGGAATATACTGATCTACTGAGGATGGATATTTGGATTAGTTCCAGTTTTTGGTCATTATGGATACGTCAATTTTGAACATTTCTCTATATATCTCATGGTGAATATACGCATTCATTTCTATTGGGTATTTATCTAGAAGTAGAATGGGTCAGAGTAGAATGCATATATACAACTTTATTAAATATAGTTTTCCAAAGTGGTATTACTGATATTGCTTGATAGTATGTAATAGAGCTGAATATATCTATAACCTATAAGAGTTCTGGTTGGTCAGCAAGCTTAAGGATTTTCCTTCCTATGAGAGAAGGATTCAGCATGGGGTAGGCTCTGAACTGACAGCCAATCAACTCCTGCAGACCTGTACCACTTAAGGATGTTCTCTCTGGTCTCCCACCCTTCCCCAATCTTTCTTGTGAGTGGAGGCCCGCGAAGAAAGAACCTGTGAGTGAGTGTGGACTCCTACTGAGAGTGAGGCCATCGGCTATTCCAGACTGACATGCTAGCCCACACTGGCCTCCAACAGTTCAACTACTCATTCCTCCCATGCTCTGCCACAGGTGACCAGCCCATATCCCACTTCTCTTTGGAAGGATCTATCTCTCCTTGGAATTCAGGCCATTTGGATGCCTTGTGACCTTAGCTCCCTAATTGGCTTAGAAATGTTGTGGTTTTGTAGTTTCTTCAGCTTTTTCTCATCGTTAGGACAGAAGCAACTCTATGTTCAAGTTTTACATCTACATGGAAGTAGAAATCTCAAGTCTCAATCTTTTTAGTGTGGTCAATCTCTAGTTCACTTCCGCTGGTAGAATGTAGAGCTCCAGGATCCCAAATGAGAGCCTGTGCTATTTACTCCCATTCAGGAGGGTGTCTTGAACTCTAATTTTTGTCTCCAGAGTACTACAAGACTCCCCCAAACTACGCCATTTTCAGTCACTTTCTGTTTGACTTCTTGGCCTCTTGACCTTTATAGCTCAAGAATCATCAAATTCCTCAGGAGCAAAACTGGTGATAAGTGTTGGACTCACTTTTCTGCGCCTCTCTTCTCTCAGAGAATTTGGTCCCTCAAGTCCTAGATGCCTTTGACAGGCAAGAGCTCACATTTTCATCTTCGGAACTTCCTAAAATTGCTGAAAGCTCTGCTGCCTCTCTGCTTCTTAGCAGCTGCCGCTGCCTGGCTCCTCAGATTTCCATCCAGAGCCGAAAGTTGGCAAATATTCCAAGGGGAAACATGGCAGGAAGAAAGTTGAGCTGACTTCAGTGAGCTTTCCTTCTCTCTGCGCTATTGGCTTCAAAGGTCTGCCTGACTTGACAGCTGACAGCTCTCTGATGCTTTAGAAGAGATTTGTTTTTCTATTTTTAAAAAAAGTTTGTCTGGCGTTTCTAATTGTTCTTACTGGGAGCATTAGATTCTTGCATTATACTCTATCATAGCCAGGAGAAGTCTTGATTGCATTCTTAAATGTGAAAGACAAAAGGAATACGGCCCCACTAAAAAAAATTGTTTTAAACTCTCTGAAGGTGGCTAGGTTTCAAAACCTATGGAAAGTGCTTACAGACATTATTAAGAAAAAATTCTGCACATTAAATAAATGCCATGTAATTTATGTATTTATTTATTTTACATTAATTGGCTTTAATAGGGAAGTAAGGAAGGAAGAAAAAGAGAATCAGATTCTTTTGCTCTTTAAAAAGAAGCAATAATCTTTAGCAGAGCTTCCCATGGAGTGAGCTAGGGAAAAGGCAAAGAAGGGCCCTTTGACTCAGGTCTCAAGTTCACAAAGCATGGATCAAATACAGTTCTACATACAGACATTATATGTTTTGTGTTAAAATATTTGGAATCTTAAATATAAATGTATCACAATTTTTATAATCTTGTTTTGGTATATTTAATTTTTAATCTACCATGAGCCTCAAAAACTGAAAGTGGCTTGAATGAGACCCTCTCAATCTTTGAGGAACCCTGGTTTTTAGATTTCAGTGTTTTATCTTAGACCCAATCAAATCTCTCCTATTTGAAATATTCCTTTCCTTTAAAAGAGAGCTCTTCTAAAAGAATACACATATTGTCATGCAGACAAGCATTTTCTCAACATTTCCACAACTCTGCTTCTAGCTCATTAGAAGAGCTGTTGTCTGTTTCAGAATTGATGGTGATCTTGGTTTTGTACTTGTAGAAGAGAATAAAACCAGTGACAGGAAATACTAGGTTACATAAGGTGCACAGATTATTCCTTCTATTAGCTGGTGACATTGAGGCAGAAGAAAGTGAGATTATACATCTTGGATCAAATAACAAATTTGCAGGAATACAAATCAACTGCCAGTCTATAGGATTATATTTTTAAGGAAAATATCATTTCACAAATAAACTGTTTATCTGTGTCCTTTTCATCTCTAGCATCTCTGGATGAACAAGACACTCCTCAGGTCTCACATTCCTCCCTGAGGTTTTGTGTTCCTTATGATTTTGGATGGGGCCAAATGGCCTGGGGTTATTATGCAATTATGCACTCAAGGTGGGGAAGTGCTCCTGGTCTAGGAGACCTGCTCTTAGGTGCCTGGATTCTGGTGAATGACTGAGCCCAGAGAGGCAGGTTTCACAACCTTGTTCTCTGTTGTCAAGCAGATAAAAAGGAATGGTGGCAGATATGGTATCCTGCAACCGTAACTGTTCTGCATCAGGGGATATGTGGGTCAACTCAGTCTCATTCGATTCAGCTCTGAGTCGTTTAAGGCCCCCAGTAAAATTTTGGGATGTATTTAGCAATCACCCATTAAGTGCTCACTACGTGCTTCACTCTCTGAAAAGCTTGCAGACTAGTGAGGGAGAAAAGCACACAAACGAAAAATTATAGGTCAATGCATTAAGTGTTATAATGGAAATGTCCCTGGGGATGAAGTGACCTAGTGGGCGTGTGGGGAGCCAAAGTTGCAAAGGAAATGACATCGATAGAAATAACCCAGATTTGAGTAATTGAATGGAAGGTGTTGCCCAAACAGAGACAGAAAACGAAGAAGAGGCCTCGTTCAGCACTGGAAACAGGGTCTTTAACTTGACTACAGGACATAGCAACGAAAATGTTTAGTGGGCAATTAGAAGGATCCGCCGCTTTGGAGATAGGTTTGGACCGAAATTGTAGATTTGTGAGCAATCAGGATATAAGTGATAGTTGACCCTGTGGAAGTAGGCGAGAATACCAGGGGAAGTATAAAAAGTGAGAGTAGTAAGTGGCTGAGAATGAATAGAGAAACAGGAATAGGAGCAGGTCGCTAAAGAAAAGTCTGATTTCTCCATCCAGGAACGAAGCTGGGATCCTGTTGCCAGTATCCTAGGAGACGCCTCCCCAAACTTACACTGCCTTCTCCCTATCCTCCTCCTTCATCCTTCCACCCTCAACCCCCTACTTCCAGCTTCCCGCTCTCATACTCCATCCTCCCTCTACCTTCACGTTACCCGTGTCTCTTGCTGTCCCTTCCTGGTGCTATGCACTGGATCCACTGTCGCTTGCCTCTTATACTCCCGCTATCCACCTGGCTGAGCTGCTTCCGTGGCCCATAGTGGTGTCTCTCTAGCTGCCTTACTCGCTGATCGTACCTCATTTCCAATCCAGATCCCTCTACATCTGGCCTGTGACACTATCTATAGAACTCCGAGCTGCCTAATTGACAGATCTCTTGATCGTCTTTTTAGGGTGAGTGGCACCCGGTGTGCAAGTGAGCAGGTGTAAATGTGTGTGCACATGTGAATTTTATTTAAAACAGCAAGGAAGAGGCTGAATATGACTACACTGGATTTTGTAAATTGTAATCACCGTTTTCATTTCCTCTCTAAATAATCATATTTTCTATGACATTTTGCCCCTTCTAAATATTGCCAGTGCAAAAACCTGTCACAGGGCAAACTGTTTTTGTTTTTCTCATGTGGTATAATGCATCATTTTCTCCCCAACCTCTTATTTTCAAACACGTTGTTTCTGATTCCCCCTTGGGTGTTTACCAACAGCACAACTATATACATAAACGTGACTCTGTGTCATCCTGTGGTTTTGGTGTCTACTTCTGCATCTGCCTGTGGACTATTAACTACAAACTTCATGATCTGCGTTAGAGGGTAACTTGGTTAGAGTGAATGCCTTGGTTTCTGTGATGAATTGGTGTACCATTTTTACTTTGCAAAAGTGCTATCAACAGTCGTTCGTATGACCGTTTGTTCATTCAACAAGATTTTCTCGAGTATCCCCTGTTTTTGTATGTGTGTATATTTGTGATATACTCTCACACTGACTTCCTTGAGCCTCAGAATAAGGAAAAAGATGGAGCCAGCAACCACGTCAGTGAGGAATTGAGCTACGAGGACATTAAGTGACTATCCGAGGTTCGTACAGATAATTATTATTGGTTATCAGAGGTAGTGCCATAACTCCCATCTCAAGACTCCCTTCCTTACATTCTTCCCAATAGATGAGGTCAGCAGCCTAAAACATGAGTCAGAAAGATGACACTGTGCACTGGTCCACTGTCCCAGACCACCACCAACAGTAATAATAACAACAGAATAACAATAATCAAATAAGCTAAAACGTATTGAATATTCATTATGGGCCAGGTACTTTGCAAATACTTTACCTACATTATTCTATTTATATTTCATTTGACATATAAAGAAACTAAGACTTTGAAAGTTTGAATAATTTGTTAAAAGTCATACATACAGTTTGCGGCACAATGAGGGTAATATGATGAAATGAGTGTCTTAAGATTTATTGAGCAGTAATGAGAAGTGGAAAGAGACTGAAATCAGGATGAGGTCATGGAATTTTAAAGTTAGAAGAATGATAGGTAACAATAAACACTTGTGTGATGCTTATAAGTGAGGGTAAGTTTTTAGGATTTGTCATTTGTCAAGGTTCTAATAAAGAACCAGTGGGATATATATGCATATGTATATGTACATATATGTATATGGTTATGGCATATCCATGGCTATGTCCATGGCTATATCTATATCTAATCTATATCTATATCTATATCTATATCTGTATCTGTATCTGTATCTATATCTATAATCTATATCAAGAGACTTATTTCTAGGAATTGGCTAATGTGATTGTGGGAGTTGGCAAGTCCTAAAGCTGTAGGGCAACCCTGCCAACCGCACACTCTATGGGAAGAACTGACACTGCAGTCCACAGCCAGAACCTCTTCTACTTTGGGAAACCTCAGTTTTCCTCTTAAGGCTTTTCAACTGATTGGATGAGGCCCACACAGATTATGAAGGATGATTCTCTTTACTTAAAGTCAACTGATGTTGACTTTAATGTTAACCACACCTGCAAAATACCTTCACAACAACACATACATTAGTGTTTAAATAACTGGGTACTATGGCCTAGCCAAGTGACGATTAAGCGAGTTAATATATGGGAGGAAAATGGGATTAGACAAAACAATCATTTTAGCATTGTGCTGGGATTTTGCATCCATTATTTTATCAAATTCTTACAACTCTGGGAGGTGGGTGGTTTGATTCTTATTTTACAAATGTGGAAACTAAAGAATGACCCAGTAACTTTTCAAAAGTCCCGTAGTTCATAAGTGGCTGAGTTGGGATTAGAAATGATTCTGATATCAAAATCCACACTTTTTCTACTGTGCTGTGATAGAGTCGATTTCACTTATTGTTAAATTTTTTATCTTAATTAAAAGAGCACCTTGTATGTGATTGATACTCCTTAGATGGATGGAATTGAATGGATGGAATTGAAACAAATGGAATTGACTTGGACAAAAATGAATTGAACTGAGCCATCACTGAAGAGGAGGTAGGTCTACAGTGGATAGAGTAAGCTCTTATCCTGACTTTCTTGGAGACTTTAGTATCCCTACCTCTATATGTCCCATCTGTAAAGTGAGTGTTTGGAGATGATGCTAAAATTCATTTCAGCTTTTAAAGGCTATTTTTTTGTGAATTGGCTTGCCTGAGGTCACACAGCTAGAGGATGACATTAAGGCGAAATGTTTTCCCTTGACTTTTATTGTAAAAATGTCCCACATATAGCTAGAGATGAAAAGGCAGCAAAATAAATGCAACAAAACAAAATACCATGAGGGAAAGAATGGGTAAATAAATGTTTTTCAACTGTCATTACTGTTTCCGAGCTGAAATAGAGGCAATGTAAAATTATAATAGGAACACAATGAGCTGCACTTGATTTTTTTTAAGGGATATTGATTTCAAGTGTTCCTGTCCCCGGTTTTTTGGGCAATTGCTGTTTTTGAGTGACCTGATTGACCACCTTTGTTGCCTGGCCCCAAAAATGCTTGAATAAATGGGCCTCATGAATGCGTCCATCAAGCCCAGCGCTGCTCTCATGGTGACAAAGGGGCACATTTAGCTCTTGTTTTCACCTTTCGTCTGATTGAAGTAGGTGCTCAAAAGACTGGGAGGACAAAGGTAATTGCTGTAGATTTTTCAGCACAGACTGTTACCGCATAGGGGAACATTGACAGTGTTTATAGGATGCAGAATGATGTCAAGCCCCTGGAATTGCTTAATTGACTGCTCTTCTTTGAAATCACCTACTGGGAATCTCTGCTATCTTTGCATCTTAAATATTCCTTAAAGAGGTCGTGCCACCAAGAGATCCCCTGAATTCACAGTTTCTCAGGTGCAAGTCCCCCCTGTGGTGCTATTCCCTCTCATCACATTTTTTATATTCTAGGCTCTTAGCTTCCTTATTTCTGGGAGGGAGCTTGTATTGTCTAAGTCTGAGGCATTTTACATTGTTGGCATTATATTATTTGGTCTCTGGTGCCATTCGGTGTTCACTGTAGAACCCTCATGGTCAGCTAAGTTGGGTATTGGGTATAATTTGAGATAGGAAAGAGAATATGTTGTGTATTTGTGACTAGTATGGCCTAGAAGTTGCCCTGATGTTCTTTTCTAGCTCTTTTCAGAAGCTTCTGAGGGCTACCTTTGCCCTTCCTGTCTCATTGGTCCCATGCTGCGGACTTTCCATTTGTCCCTCCAGAGCCCCTTTCATGCTCTTCTGTGTCCTGAAGGCAGAGTTTTGTGGGCAGCATTATCCAGCTCCCTTGCCCTCTGGCTTCTAATTCCACCAGTGGGAAGCCCTGGCAGGAGATCCAAGGGCAGAAGGAGAAAGGTTGAGGTATTTTTCTCCTGATTCCCTTCCCCAGGGCCTCTGGTTGGCAGGGGTTTATTCCTTTACTTAAGACAGTGCTCATTTCCCTGGTCTTCTCTTACGATTATAAGCATCCCTGAGTTCTAGTAACCATGGCTTCCCCTTGCTCTTTCAGGCCTAAGAAGGGTGCTGGCTTCCTACTTTCTCTTCACTGTGCCACACTTTTGTGTCAAGTCCCTTCATTAAGCTTTCTTAACCACCCATTTTTGAGGATGCTGTCTCTTTCTGCTGAGACCCTGACCGATATAGATACATAGAAGTAAGTGTTGGGAAAGTGTCACCCAGACTTGTTGGTCAGATTTCCCTGATGATCTCTATTTCTCTGCTCCAGCCACATCCCTGTAGACCAAAGGCTTGTTGGAAAGCACTGTGTTTTACAAGAGAACTGTTGTGTGGGAGCAGCGCCACCATCATGGGTATGCAATCTGCATAGTCGCACAGGGCCTAGCACTCAGATGGGCCCCGGGCTTGGTTAAATGCTTTGCTGTTGCCATTTTGAAATTCTTAGTAATTTTTGAGCAAGAGGCCCTGCATTTTCACTTTGCCTAGGGCTCTGCAAATTAGGTAGCCAGTCTAGTGTGGGAATGTAGAATGGAGGGAGAGGACAAGCTCTTAGTTACTCTTCTTATCTGACGGAAAGTGCTTCACGCTTCCCTTCTTATTCCTCACCCTCACCCCGAACTAGAGGAATGCTAATCTGATTCTAAGGTTGTGGCTGGGAACCGCTCTTTACTCCTGGGAAGAGGCACCATGAGATCAGGCATATGGCTTTCTTCTCTGCTTTTTTTCTTTCCCCAGCTGCTGCTAGCCTGAGGACCAGATCTCTCTCTCTCTCCTTTCATTTTCTCCTTTCAAGTGGCCTTCAGACATAATAAGGCCAAGACTACAAGAGAAGGGTCTGGCATTGAGAGCACTCTTTTATTCTCTCAGTGTTCTCAGGCACTCCCACCTCTTTGGCCTCCCATTCCTTGTGGCTGACTGGAAATCTGGGTTTAGGCTAAGGAAGAGGAATAGGCCTCTCAAACCCATCTTTAGGCCTGGGGCTTCAGTCAATGACAGCAACAATACTTATCAGAACTATGATTTGGAGTTTCAGCCCTGCTAATATATTGAGTGCTTTGACTTCCTTTGCTATTGTTTTCTGTGTGTTCATATCATCTAGAAGCTCACAGGGGGAATAATTACTAATTAGCAAATGGAACAGAATTTGGACACTCTCCTTCATCTCTCCTCTCTTCCTCAGTACCACTTGAACATTTTGGCATACATCCTTCCAGACTGCCCCTATATTAACATTCATCTACATATATTTACACACACATTTAAAAAATAGAACTCAGATCATGCTGCCTGTATATATCTGTTTGTGTAATTTCTGTTGTGTGTAATTTTTAGATTTAATAGTATGTCTTAAAGATCTTTTCATGTCACTACATGATGATCTACCCCAGTCATTTTTTTCATCTGAATAGTATTCCACAGATTGAAGCTGAATTGTTCTCTGTTAGACATTTATGTACAACTTTTGCTGTTATATACAATCATCCTCATACCCCTATCTCTATAGATTAAAAAAAATTCTTTAGGATAGATTCCTAGAAGTGAACCTGATGAGTTAAAACATTTCATACCTTAATTTTTAATAAATACTACAAAATATTAGCTTTAAAAATTAATCTTCCATAGCAGTGTCTAAGCATACCTATGTTCTCAAATTCTCTTCAACTCTTTATATTTTCATCCTTTTAAGTATTTATAAATATGATGGGGGAAAATTATATCTTGTTTTAATTAGCCTTTTTTTCTGATCATTTGTGAAAGTGAGCATATTCTTATATATTTGTCATTTATATTACTTATTCAGTAAATAGTTAATTTCCTTTTCTCATTTTTCTATGGAATTGTTTGCCTTTTTCTTATGGATTTGAGGTTGTTTCTTATAGCAAGTACTAATCCGTTGTCACATATGTTGCAAATAGTTGCACTAGTATTTCTCTTGTCTATTTATTTTTCTTATGTAGTAGCCTTTAAAGGAAAGAAACTAATCAAAGTAATAAAAGGAGAAATTATCAAAATTTTAGGAAAGTATTATTTCCTGTCCTCTATTTTCTGTTTTCATCTTCTGGAATGAGGTAGAATTTTCAGGTCTGTGCTGCACATTTTCTAACTATACTACACTTTCCCTTCTTTGGATGTCATGCAGTTTTTTGGAAGAATTTCATCACATTCTCTGCCAGCATACTGATTCACTCTTTAACTGCATCCAGTATGTTTTTCAGCCCGATTATAAAGCCAGCATTATACTTCAATTCTCAAATTGTTAATTTCTTAGATCCCTATAGTTGATTCTTTTAAAATCTGCTTTATAAATACACCCTTTTAAAGTGTACAGTTAATGAGTTTTGAAAACATGAAGAGTTTTGTTACCATCACCACCGTTATGATATAGAGAACATTTCCATCAAGCCAAAAAGTTCCCTCCCGCCTCTTTGCAGTCAAGCCCTTCTCCCCACCCCTAATCCCTGGCAACTACTGGTATGCTTTTTGTCACTAGAATCTTGTCTTTTCTAGAATTTTTTAATAAAGGCAACCATACAGTATGAAATATTTGGGGACTAGCTTTTTTTCACTTAGCATAATACTTTTTAAGATTCATCACTTTTATGGTGTATTTAAGTGGTTCATTCATTTTATTGCTGGGTAGTATTCCAATGATGAATGTACCACAATTGTTTGTCCACTCCCCATTTGATGGTTTTTTGAGTGGTTTCCAGTTTGGGGTGCTAACATTTGTGCCTTGTTAATGGCTGCTTTTGCACTACAGTGGAAAAGTTGAGTAGTCATGACAGAGACCATCTGGCTTTCAAATCCAAAAATATATACTATGTGGACCTTTACAGAAAGTTTGCCAACCCCTCATGGAGAGTATATTTTAAAAAGCTGCTTTAATGTACTTGATTGTTAGTTCTATCAACTCTGTAATTTCTGGATCTTTTTCTATTGATTAATTTTCTTTTGCTTATGGTCATATTTTCCTGCTCTTTTCATGCCTGGTAAGTTTTTACTAGATGCTGGACATTGTGAATTTTATGTCATTATGTGCTGAATTTTGTTGCATTCCTGTAAAAAGAGTTGGAATGTGTTGTGGCATTTGGTTAAGCTTCTTGGAATCAGTTGAATCATTTCAATGTTACTTTTAGCCTTCGTTAGGGCATGTCCAGAGTTGCCTTTGGTCTAGGGATAATTTAATGTCATTACTAAAGCTACCACGTTTTGAGAACTTAGCCTGATGTCCCTTGTGTTATGAGGTCTTTCCACTTTAACTATTGGGAACATGAACTAATCCCAGCCCTGTGTGAGATATGGAAATTGTCCAGTCAACTATTTTTTCATTGTCCTTTCCTTAACCTTGGGAAATTTCCTCTCACTCAAGCACAGATCAGCACTCAGCCAAAGTTTCAAGGGGACTTTTCTACAGATCTCTGAAGCCTTTTTTCCATGTATCTCTCTTATTTCTGATATTCTGTTCCAGCAGATCTAGTTGACTTGGTCTCCTTGAACCCTCATCTCTGTCTCTTTGTTTGGTTTTCTCCTTTCTGTGTGGCAACCTGGAAAATCTTCCAGTTGGTCTCCCCTCTCTTAGAGATAAGAGATCTGCTCTGCCTGTTCTACAATGTCTTAAAACTATTACTTCATATTTTCTGTCCCATTTTCCACTGTATTATGTGGAGTGTAAATCCAGTCTCTGTTACTCCATCATGGACAGAAGTGGAATTCTAGTATTGTCCTTCTTTATTGCTCAATTCTCCTTTTATTTTCTTGGCTTCGTCTTCCATATGGTGGACCAAATGACAGTGGGAAGCTATGGATTTCATCCTTCCAACAATCCAAACCCAGCAGAAATTCTCTTTCTTAAAAGCTCCTTTAGAAAACTTCCAGTGAGGATTCTAATTTTCCTGGTTTGGTAAATGTTCCACTTTCATGTCATCTTTTCCATCTCTTTACTGTATTGTGTTTTAATTCCCTCTTTAACTGTCTATCTATTGAGCTTTTTCTTTCGTTTTTTAACTATTAATCTCCAATTTCTCTAAAGTTGATTTGTTATGAATATAAAATCCTTTCATATCTCTCTGAAGATATTTATATTTATTCTAATGACTACTTCAGTTTCTTTTACTTATTCTGTCTCCTCAAGTATTTAGTTCTTCAGTTTGGGGAACTTTTTGCCTCTTTAATGTTTTTAGTTTCTTCAAGTGTTTTGTGATAGTTGGTTGCTCATTTTTGTGTTTGATAATCCTTGTTTGATTTGAGGTAGATGTCATTCTTTCCTGAATAGCACGAGATGGATTTTTCACAAACAACAAGGGTACTTTACTTGACTAAGGAGTAGGGATGGGAGCTGAGTAGACAATAACAACAAATGTCTATCATACTATCTGGTATTGTCTTCTAACAATTGTATTACTTACCTCCCAGATCATTTGATTTCCTACTTTTTTCCCCCAAAAGATCCTCCTTTATACCTTCACAGCATTGTTCATGATGATTCTCCCACCTACGGGGCCATGTTTCCTTCTTTCTACTTGTAAAAATCCTATACAAGCTTCAGGCCCAATACAAGACTAATCTCTTTCAAAAAAAAAATATTCCTGAGCCAGCCCCTGATGGCTTAGTGGTTAAAGTTTGGCGCACTCCACTTCAGCTGCCTGGGTTTGGTTCCCCGGGGGCAGAACCACACCACTCATCTGTCAGTAGGCGTACTGTGGTGGCACCTCACATAGAAGAACTAGAAGGACCTACGACTAGAATATACAACTTTGTACTGGGGCTTTGGGGAGGAAGAAAAAAAAAAAAGAGAGAGAGGAAAATTGGCAACAGATGTTAGCTCAGGGCAAATCTTTCCCAGCAAAAAAATTCCTAACCGCTTTATCTCTTTGAGTTAGTATGGCTCTTCTGGTTAATGGTGATTACACATGTCATTTCAAGGTCATTTCAATTACAATAATTGCTACCATTCTGGGGGATCTTGCTTCGTGCTAAGCCCTGTAGTGGATACGTCACACACACTGCATCATTTGATCCTTATGTAATGGAGTGGGTGTTGTTTTTCTATTTTACAGAAAAAGAAACTACATCTTGGAGGCGGAAGCCATCCAGCTCTGAGATCCCTGGACCAAATCTGGAAGGTCTCTCAAAGTTGCTGGACTCTCCCACACTCCTGCAATTCCTTCCACCCAACCCATATCCCTGAGTCACAGTCATACAGAATCTGCCAAGACTCCAAATCCAAAGAGGGGCTTTACTCTCAGCGTGGCAATCTCAAGATTTAGAGGAAATGAAAATATCCTTTTTTTTCCTCCTCACCATTAAGATCAAAGATACTTAATCTAAGAGGGCAAATTATCTGAAGTTTACACAACTTGTTGGAAAAAGAGCTGGTACCAGAATCCTAATGCTGGGTCTGGAGCTCTTTGGCACTGCTCCTCCTTATCAGTGTGACTTTCTCTCTTGTCTGGAAAGAATACAGTGGAGCAAGGGAATGTTCAAAACACATGAGTTTAAATAAAACTTTCACTTCAGCCAAAGATTTCTTTAGCCTGAACATCTGAATTTGGAGCTAGGTAAAAAGCACAAGTAGAGACAGGTTCCAGAGGACAGGATTTTCACAAGTAGAAAGAAGGAAAAATGGCCCTTTAGGTGGGAGAATCATCATGAACAATGCTGTGAAGGAAGAAAGGAGAATCTTCTGGAACCTCTTTGCGTAGGTTCATCCCCAGTAGTCAAAGTTCTATAAAAAATAGAAGGATAAAGATAACTATGCTATGGATGTCAGAGGTAAAGTAAGAGAAAGCATAAGCCAGGAGCACATTGTCTAATTAGTCAGCTTTGTTCTATGGGCACCTCATGGCCCTCTTCTCGGGCAAGGGGCTTTAAATGCTTCTGTCCACAACTTCAAGTCTATAAGCCAAAACACACGCCTGACGCCAAACCAGATTCCATTTCTTCCACGTCGTGTCATCCTAGTTAACTACATTCCCAGGTGAATCAGAGAGTGTTGATAACAAATAGAACTATAAAGAAAAAAATCAACACGCACAAAAATGTTACTCATTACAGTGTTGTTAGAGTGTTTTCTAGTGTACAAAGCACTTTCATATATATATTGTCTAATTTACTCTTCACAACTATGTGATGTAGGAATTACTGTGTGCATTCTACCATTATGGAATGGAGGCATTTGGTGTGACTCACTTGAGGTTATCCAGGTAAATATTGGCAGGATTGGGATTAAAATCCAATTCCAAATTGCATCCTCTTCTCAACACCACACACACACATACACACACAGCACTGTTTCCGTCAGTGTTTTACCTAGGATTGTCTCTAGGCAAAATAATGAGGCTGGAAATTCATTCGATACTTCGACCAACATTTGTTAAGCTCCAATGTGTGCTATGTGCTGTTCTAAATGCTTAGGATAAAACATAGAACAAAAGAAACAAAAACCTCTGCCTCCTGAAACTTGCATTCTAGTGAGTAGAGATAGACAATAAAGATAAATGCAATAGATAAGAAAATTATAAAGTATGCTAGGAGACAGCAAGTGCTATGGATTAAAAGAAGAGATAGGTTAGGATTAGGGGAATTTGGATTACGCGGCCAGGGCCGATTGCAGTATTAAATAGCATGGTCAGGGTAGGACAGTTCAAGAAGGAGAGATTTCAGCAAAGCCTTGAAGGATGTGAATATCTGGGGAAATAATCTTCCTGGCATGGGAAACAGCTAGAGATAATGTGTGAAAATGCCTGACATGTTTGGAGAACATCAAGGTGGCTGGATGAGAAGTACAGGAGGGAGAAAGTAGTACAAGATGCCATCACGGGTCATAAGGGATGTGTAGAGCCACATGGATCATTATATTATGAGGACTTTGATATTCTTCTGAGTAAGAGGGAGAGCCATTTGAGAGTTCTGAATAGAGAAGTGACAGGGTATCATTTACATTGGAAGGATTATTTGGGCTTCTCTGTTGGGAATGAATTTAGGGAAAGAGCAGAAGCAGGGAGATCAATTAGGAAGCTATGGTAGTGTATTAGTTTCTTAGAGCTGCTGTAACAAAGTGCCACAAACTGGCTGGCTCAAACAACAGAAATGTATTCTCTCACAGTTCTGGAGGCCAGAGGTCTGAAATCAAGGTGTTGGTTGGACCATCTTCTCTCTGTAGCCTCTAGGGTAGGATTCTTGCTATGTCGTCCAGCTTCTGGTGGCTCCAGGTGTTCCTTGGCTTATGGCAGTGTAACTCCAATCTCTGCCTCTGTCTTCACATGGCCATCCTCTCTGTGTGTCTCCACATCTTCTTCCCTCTGTGTGTGTCTCTCTGTGTCCAAATTTCTCTTTCTCATGAAGATGCCAGTCATACTGAATTAAGGTCCCACCCAAATGACCTTATCTTAACTTGATTACAGCTGCAATGACCCTATTTCGAAATAAGGTCACATTCTGAGGTTCTGGGAGTTAGGACTTCAACATTGTTTTTTCAGAGGGGCACAACTCCACCTATAACATGCAGTAATCTGGGTAAGAAATGATGGAGGCTTAGAATAGGGTGGTAGCAAGGGACCTGGTGAGGAATGGTTAGATTCTGGATGAATTTTGAGGGTAGAACCAGCAGAAACTGCTCCTAGATGGGATGTGAAGTATGTGAGAAAAGCCAAAGACGACTCTAAGAAATTTTGCTGAGCAGCTGGAAGAAACAGATATCTGAGAGTGAGACAAGTTTTTGAAGAAAGGGGAATATTAGGAGTTTAGTTTTTGATATGTTGAGTTTGAGATATTTACTTAGAGGAACAAAGAGAGACGTTGAATGGGAAGCCAGATGTACGAGTGTAAAATTCAGGAGAGAGGTCTGGGATGAAGGTATAAAAGGTTTACATTTGCAAGTCTTTAGCATATGGAAGAAATTTAAAGCCTAGTGAGTGATAGAGATCATCAAAGAAGTGAGTGTAAATAGAAAAGATGACCCGGGTTGAGCCCTGGGCCACTCCAACGTGAAGACGTCGGGTAGAAGAGGAAGAAGGAGCAGAAGAGACTGAGAAGGAGTAACTAGTGAGATAGGAGAAAACCCAAGAGAGTGAGGGATCCTAGAAACCAAGTGAAGCAAGTGTAGCCAAGGAGGGGAAAGTGATCAACTATGTTGAAAGCTGCAGATAGTTCAAGTGAAGTGAAGACTGAGAATTGATCATTAGATTTTGGAATAGAGAAGTTTTCGTGACAAGAATTGACAAGAATTGCTATGGAGCAGTGATGGAGAAAGCCTTTTTAGAATGGGTTCAAGAGAGAATGGAAAGAGGATTTGGAGACAGCAAGTACAGCTAATGTTTTGGAGGACTGGAAGGATAGCAGATAGGACAGTAGTCAAGAGAGGTTTTCTTTTTTTTTTAAGGATTGAAAACCACAGCAGCATGTTTGTATATTGATGGTAATGACCAGGAGCAGCTTACCCCTTCTCCTTTTCTGATTGTCTCTCTGCTCTCCTGATGCTTCCTCATTCCCTCCCCCTCAGGCATCCTTGCTCCTATCTCTGTCTTGAGTAATGGGTCCCATGCTTTGGACTGCCTCCCCTCTTCATTTGTTTGTGTTTCAGTTTCTTTCGAGCACTTTTGCCTAAAACAGCACTGTTAAATAATTTCTCTGCCTATCTGGAAGGGTAAAGTCGGAAACCACACACACATTTAGTTCATTTTTAAAATATGATTTAAAGAAATCCATCCAAAGCATGCAGTGTCTGCATCAGACAGGAATTCCCTCCTCTCATCCCCATGGCCTTTGTCCTGGTCTGGTCTTCATCTCTTCTCATCCAGTCTACTTAAGTAACTCTCTAAATGCTCATCTCTGGCTCAGACACTTACTTCTTCTGTTCCACTTCCCACACCACCATCAGAATCCCCTTTCTAAAATGCAAAGCTGACCCCATGCCTTCTCCTGCTTAAAACCCTTTGCTGGCTGAAGCTATTCTAATCCTCTAAATATGGACTTTTGCATCTGTCTGTCTTGGTTTCTGCTTTTTCTTTGTCTGAACTGCCTTTGCCTCTGTTCTTCTGTGCCTGGAATGAGTTTATATTCATCCTTCAATACAAGGTACAAAGGACCCCTTATCTGGAAAGACTTTTCTGAGCTCCTTCACCCAACCCCAGGCAGAATTGACTGCTCTTGCTTCTGTACTCCAGATGATTTTATAAATAACGCTATAATATTTTTTCAAGTATATGTCTGGTTTTCCCCTTAGACTATGCCATCTATGAAGATGGAGACCGTGACTAATTCTTTTTGTTTTCACACTACCCAGGACAGTTCCTGGCACACAATAGAGGTTTAACAAAATGTGTTAAATGGATGTTTCTCAAGGCCTGACTTGGCACTCCCCAGGGGTTCTTACCTCACTGGGCTGGTGGTGGGTGTTGTGGAGACTTCCCTTCTGCTCACCATTTGCACCTTCCCTGGAGATTCTCTTTACCTAGAGGTAAGGGGTAGTATATGTAGGGTTCTTCTCTGCTAACAAAGATGTCTCCACCACTACCATTCTAGCTTCTTATGTTGCAGAAGCACTGTGAAAATGCTTGAAAGTTGCTGCTGTCATTGAGTCCATGGAGGAACTGTTTTCAAAGGTCATAAAGACCAGAAGTAGAATGCCAATGACTAATGTGAAGGTAAGGAATATTATTTTTGGTGTGGATAGCCTGCCTGCCCCTTCACAGGTGAGCAGACACTCACTCATCCTTTTTGCAATTAAGAAACAGGTTTTCTTTGTCCTTGGCAGGGTCAGCAAATGAGACTCCTTTGTCAGAGCTCAGACAGCAAGACATATAGAGCTTCTTCCTGTTAGTGAAAATGCAATTTCCAAATACAATTCATAGCTGAGCTATTTTCACTGCCTAGCCCTTCTTCCATTCCAGATGATGGGGCTGACTGCTCTGGGTGACCTTTAAGCCAACCCTGCTAATTAGCAAGAAGCCATAGACCCACCAACCAAAATGGAAGCACTTTAGACCCCCAGGATGTTCACTGTCTTGGGAAAGCCTAAAATTAGGCCTCCTGCTTGTATATTTGGATTATTATAGATCCTGGTGCATTCACTAGCTCAGCCACCGTCTGTGTAATTCCTGTGACCCAGGGGAACTAAGGGAAAAGCAGATGCACATTTGATAGAACAAAAGAATTTAGGATCCTGAAGAATAATGTGATTTTTCCATCAAGGCTACATTAGGCTGCGGTCCAATCACAATTTTCTCAAAGTACTTTTTGCTAGGGAATTTGGAAGTTGTTGGCATCTATTTATCTTTAGAATGGAAATTTCTTATGCTGCTTTTCCTCTTCTATCTGAAGCCTGCATCAGAGAATTCTTTCATGGAAGAAGAGGCAACCATGTGGTGTAACAGAAAGAGCACTGGACGTGAGTCAGGGAATTTGGGTTTGAGAACTAACTCTGCCTCTTTTTTTTTTTTTTTTAAGAATTTTATTTATTTATTTTTTTATCCCCAAAGCCCCAGTAGATAGTTGTATGTCATAGCTGCACATCCTTCTAGTTGCTGTATGTGGGACGCGGCCTCAGCATGGCCGGAGAAGCGGTGCGTCGGTGCCCACCCAGGATCCGAACCCAGGCCGCCAGCAGCGGAGCGCGCGCACTTAACCGCTAAGCCACGGGGCCGGCCCCAACTCTGCCTCTTTTTTAACGAATGATTTTGAACAAATTACTTAAATGCTATGAACCTTCATCTCCTCTCCTTTAAATGGTGATAGATATGTTTGCCCACTGCAAAGAATCGTTAACAAAGCTCAAATGCTTCCCTGCTTGTGGGCTGTGAGGTGCTGTTCTCACGTAAGCTGTCATGAGTAAGAAACTGTGGGCTTTTTCTGGTGGGATAGTCTCTGTCCATATGAGGCAGCAGGGGCTCAGGCATTATAGTGCCCATCTAATAATGAAGCTTGAGTTACTGATCAGAGAGGCCACCCATGGGGTTTGTCCCTATTTCTAAACACCATATCCTTCTGCCTCCCAATTCACTCATGGGTGCGCAAGGATAGAATGAGTCAGCCAACATCATTTCCTACGAATTTATTCTCTGTCTTTAGGAGGAATCAACATTATTTTGTTTTTGAAAAGATACTTGTCCTTGAAGATCTGTAAGGATTGAGACAAAAATAGTTAAAGCATATGAAACCGTGAGCCCATAAAACTGCAGCACAGCAGAGAACGTGAGCCACGGAGTCAAGTATTTATTGGGAAAGGCTTGACGTAAGAGGTGGATTTAGGTTAAGTTTGAAAAAAGATCATTATAATTCAGAAGTTATGTGACCTTGGGCAAGTTACTCAACCTCTCTGAGTATCTATTTCTTCATATGAAAAATTCAAATATTGATATATTCTGATCAGTGTTATCATGAGATTTAAATAGGTTAATCTTGGTAAAATGGTAAAGAACATGTAATAAAAACATAAATAAACAACATCTACAAATAAGTTTAAATAATGTAAATAAAATAAAAAATAAATATTTAAAAAATAAACACAAGTGATGGGAACTCTTATTATTAGCATCAAGCAACTTTAATTAAGTGCACTGTGGTGAGTGACAGTCTTCAGGCTGAACAGGCACTTAATGCCTTGGAGATTGGTCTACAGAGAATAGAGCCCCAGCTATTGGCTGACGTTGAGGAACAGGGAAAAATGAGGAAAGACTTAATCTTGTTAGCAGGATAACTCAGCCAGGACTTAAGAGCAAAGACCAAGACAAAAGATCAGTTCCAGGGAAAGGGCCAATACGGCAGGTGAGAAGACATGAGATATGGGCAGCCCCACCAGCCCAGATCCAAGAGTCAGCTGCTAGGATTTAGTGGGGAAGGGAGAGGTGGGTTAGGGCTGTTTAAATGCTGTCTGCCTCACTCTTAACATCATGATGCCTCCTTTCTGGTGTGGAGCTAAGTGGGCCCGGCTGAAGAGTGAGGCTGGGGCAAGGAAGTGGGCCTGATAGAAAGACGTTGTAGCTGGTGGGAATGACAAGAGCACATGGGTGTGCAGCAGTGAGCCATGTAGGAAAGAAGAACAAATCAGTAGGCTTGGCTGGAGAGGAGGGGTATATCCTGAGGTGGAGTTTGGATTTTATCAAATTGAGTACAGGAACATTGTAGTTATTGAGAAAAGAGGAAGAGAGAGACAATGAAAAATAAGGCTTGATGAAGACTATTTTAATGGCCGTGAGATGGATGGATTAGACATGCAGGGACAATGAACAAACAAGAGTCTGCAGGTGGAGCAATCAGGGAAGATACTGCCATCAATTCTAGATAGAAGTATGACAAATAAAGCACTCAGAACCCAGGCCAGAGTTGGGGCAGGGCAGGCCTCTGGAGTTAGAACAGGATCCCTTCTTTCCCTACTCTGGTGTTTATTCCATTCAGTTCATCTTGTGCAGAACAGATGCTTCCAGAAAGGTCTCTTTTGGATCTGCCAACCAAACTGAGGTTTGCAGAACTAGGTAGGAAACATCATGAAGAATGAAGGCTCTAGGGGGCCCTCTGTTCCTCTCAAGGCATCTTAGCTCCCAGAGAGCTCTTATTACTGTGGCTCAGGAGCAGAAAGGCCTGAAGGGAGCACCAGTCCTTCAGCCTCTTTTGAACAGGCAGGACCCTCTTAACTAGCATCTCTACTTGACGAGATGCTTGAAAATACAATGGAAGAGAAGAGAAAATTTGGAACGGAAATGGGATACCCAAAAGGGCCCCCTTTCAGCAGAAGTTAGATGGTGAAGGAGAATAATTAAGGAGTGGAAATATACCTTGGAGTGGGAAACAACAAGGATTGTAGCCTCCCTCAGATCATAAGCATCTTTGGAGACTTCTGCGATACTGTCAACCCCCACACATCACTATTTGTTTTTCCTGAGATGTGGGGCAGCTGAAAAGTGATTCAGTAATATCTTCCACCCCCTCACTAGATAGACCAGCTCGAATGAAGCAGAACATGATGAAATGTCAGATTCTCAGTAAAGGTAGCCTCGTGTAATAGGAAAGGCAGAAAATCATGATTAGATGTACTTGAGTTCTAATCTCACGAGGATCCTTCATGAGTACTGGGACCTCGGTCACATCATAGCACCTCTCTGAATATGGTCTTTTCTAAATCTATAAAATCATGTTTCTTCTAATTTTAACATTCTATAGTTCTGAAGTCTTTAATACTATAGAAGGAAAAATACAATGAATCAATATTTTCCACATAAAAATGGGTGCATTTGCCTTTTTTTAATTAAAAAAAGAGGTCTGAGACATCACAAGTCAATTTTACCCATTGAATGAAAGAAATCTAGCCTATGTCTTTTTTCTAGGTTCTGGGGTACTATTTTTCTATGACTCACCAGAATAATAATTATACCATAAGGATAGGATGATTTTATTTTTTTTGTCTTGTTTTGGATTTTTATTTTCTATTCTTTTAGATGATATATCTTGATTTAAGCTGATTCCAAACTATCCCCAGGAATCTTGGTTGAGTCTTAAGTAGCTATGAATTTCAGTTTAATTGTTTCCAAATTGATTCCTCTTCCTTTTAGCTGCTATGACCCAAGTTCAAGTTATTGGCCTTGTTGTTACCATGGAAATGATGGATGACATCACTGAATCCAGAAGCTGGCAATTTCACCAAATGCTAAGTATGTGTTGGAAAGTACTCAAAGAAGATATGGGCTTTGGGACTAAGCTCTGGAAGATAAATCTGTTTTTCCTACACAATTTTATACTTAAAGTAAAATATATTAAACCTATTGCCATGACATATTTCTCTAAGCAATATAAATTATTTTACAGAAATTCAGTCTTTATGCTTGCCCTTATCGGAAAGAAGCTGTCCCTGAGATGTTTTTTATTCTAAGAGAAATAAACTTTATGGATCTGAGTGCTTAATACACGCCAGAATCTGTACACAGTGCCTTATATGGATTATCTCACTTAACTTACGACAGCCCTAGAAGATAGGCAAATGTTTTAAAAAAAATAATCATTCCCATGTTACATATAAAGAAACCAAAGTATAGAGATTTTAAGTAATTTGTCCAAGGTCACATCTCGTAACTGATGGTGCTGGGATGTGAAACCAAGCACTGTGTTTCCACCAACCAGAGCCCATATGCTCAACCACCTACGGCACTACCTCTGGTGAAGGGAGATGCTCAGCACCTGGGCTTCAATTCAGCTGTGACTCACCAAGAACTCATACTTCCTGGCATCCTCTTGCTATGTGACATAGTATAATTGTTACTTGGCGATAGAGAACATTTTTTTTAATGGATGAAGGAATCTTCTGAAGAAGACAAAGAGCCCAGTAATTTGGTTTTGTGTGTGAATTAATGCTTTCCCTAATCAGGAAGCTCTTACCATAAAAACCTTTTCAAGACAGAAAATAGCTGGCTGGCAGTCTTTGTGGTGTGTGTACATGTTGTATGAGGAGTTGGGGGACTATGAAAAGAGAAAAGATGCTGAGGCTCTTTTGGGAACTTGAATGCCAATCACATTTAGAGGAGCCCAAATTGTGCATCTCTTCCCCAAGCATTGAACAGGAAGAGAGAAGTCTGGAATGCATTTACAGAAAAAATGCTGGACTGGGCTTCAGGAGGCCTAAGTCCAGTTCCAAGCTCTGCCATAAATTATGTAGACAACCAAGGATAAGTCCTTGTGCCTCTCTGAACCTCAGTAAAACCAAGGATGAAATTAGCTGGTGTATAAGTTCCCTTTTTTCACTAACACTCTCATTTATCTTTCTAGATGCACCCCCCCCCCCACACACACACACAGCAAAGATGATGGGATGATGAATCTTGAGTGAGGTAGGATTGAAACCCTGGGCCTCTTAACCAGCTTCCCTCCTGGCCTCTCTCAAAATTCCTCTCTGGTTGCCAGGTCAGGTACACTCATCTGCCTGTTGATGTTGGTGTGGACCTATTTGTTTCCCAAAACTTCTGTGCGGCTGGAGCTAACAGTTCCAGTAAAGAGAACAGTGAATTAAAATAACAATTTTGGTTCCAATTTCTAACATTAAGTCCTTTCCTTCAACAAGGCTTCTTTCTCTCCACTGTACAATAAGTAGTTTGACCATATCCTACTGTGAGCTCTCTAGAAGGCTCTCTTGTGATAACTACACCTGTATTAACAATTCAGGGAGGTGCATGAGATGTATCTTTCAAAATTTCTCTTTAGAAGTGTTGAAGAGATTAGTTCTGATACCTTAATTAATTGTCCACTATTTGGAAGTTGAGTATCAGTGATTAATTACCTAAGGGATACATTTCAGGAAAGATGCATAATTAGTCATTCTAGAACCCCACTTATCTGTTATGTGGGCAATTTCTTCAGGCTATTAATTTATTTTCTTGCCTCTAACTCTTCCTAACTTGTATTCACCCTCTACATTGCCACCAATGTTCTTCCCTTAAACACAAATCTGATCATGTTGCTTCAATTATTAAAATCTTTCGGTGATTCACCATTGTCTATAGGATAGGTGTATTAGTTTTCTCGAGCTGCCATAACAAAATACCGTAGACGGTGGCTTAAACAACAGAAATTTACTTTCTAACAGTTCTGGAGGCTGGAAGTCCTAGACAAGGGTGCCAGTATGGTCAGGGTCTGGTGAGAGCCTTCTCCTGGCTTTCAGACAGCTGTTTTTCTTGCTGTGTTCCCACATGGCAAACTGGGACAAGTTGGTCACCCCAGCACCATGGCAGGAGCCAGGAGCCTCAGTGGAAAAGTCAACAGAGAGACTTTAAAAACAGAGATGCCTAGTTTCTCATTTTAAGCTATTTGCTTGGCTAAATTGCAATTTAACTCCTCTCCCACCAATCTTGCCCCAAATCTTCACTGAAGTCTCATATATTCACAACCTTGAGTCAACAGGATTATGCAAAATGAAGGCACCGGGATGGTATCCTGTAGAGCAAAGCAATGCAGGAAAGAGAAGCACACGGAAGAAGAAATCAATAGAATAGAGAGCAATAATTTATTTCTACTATTTTGTAACCATAATGAAATAATGGATCTAGACTACGATCATCAATGGCAGTTAAACTCATTAAGTGAAAGGTTGGTGAAAAACTTTATAATGGATGGACCAAACTGACAACATGTGAACCCAATGATTTTTCTTAACATCACAAAGAGTGGATTCTAGACAGTAGGAGTTTCCAGGATGATACAGTCGGACGTACACAACATTAGGTAGGAAGTAATCCTGTCCTGTCAAAAAAAATCTGAATCTGATCATTCCTCTGGATCTATTGATTTACTGAAAATATACTGGCTAAAGGACCATGTTAACACCACTGAGAAACGATTAGCTTTAGAAATTCCACAAGTGGGAAACTCTGTAGGACAAATGACCCAGATATTCAATAAATAAATGTCAAGGAAAGAAAAAAGAGATAAAGATAATCTCAAAACTAAAAGAGGCTTAAGAAAACATTACAACAAAAAGTAATATGTGGACTTTTTAGGTCTTGATGGGTGTAAACCGACTGCAAGAGAAAATTATAATTGGGTAAATTTGGAGAGCAATCAGATATTTGATGACATTAAGGAATTACATCATCAGGAATGTCATTAACAAATTATCTTTTGATGTGGTAATGTTGTTCTGGTAATATAAAAAAAGAGTCTTTATCTTTCAGAGATACATACTGTATTGGTTAACTAGAGGTATGTAACAAATTACCACACTTTTACAGGCTTAAAACAACACACACTTCTGATCTCACAGTTTCTATAGATCAACTCTGAACACAGCTCAGCTGGGCTCTCTGGAAGGCTGTGATCAAGGTGTCCACTAGGACTGGGATCTCATTTGAGGCTCTCCTGGGGAAGGGCCCATTTCCAAGCTTATGTGATTGTTGGCAGAATTCAGTTCCTTGCAAGCTATCAGACTGAGGGTCTTAGTTTCTTGCTGGCTGTCAGCTGGAGGCCCCCTTCAGTTCCTTGCCATATGGCCCTTTCTATAGGAAAGCTCATGACAGGACAGCTTGCTTCTTCGAAGCCAGCAAGGGAGAGAGTCTCCTGGAAAGATGGACATTAGTCTTACATTATTTAATCATGTATGCACAATCATGTACATTCTGTCACTTTTGCCATGTTCTACTGGTTAGAAGTAAGTCATATGTCCTTCCCACACTCAGGGCAGGGGATTACACAAGTGTGTGAATACTGGGCAATGAGAATCATGGGAGCCACCTTAGAATCTGTCTGCCATACATACTGAATAAAACAATATATGCATGAATAAAATAATATTATTTCTGGTGAATATTACGTCTGGGATTTGTTTTAAAACAATCAAGTTATGGTTAGAAGTGGAGGACATTGATTAAATAAGTTTAACCATGTGTTGGCCATTGTTGAAGCTGGGTGACTGATACATGAGGATTTGTTACATTCTTTTCTTTTTCATATGTTTGCTAATTTTCATAATAAAATGCAAGACAATATCAAACAAATTATTTAGAAGAAGTACTGAGGACCAGGAAGGATTAGAAGAAATATGAGCACCCCAAGAATTCCTGGAGCTACTGAGGACTCTGAAATCTCTGATATACTTAAGATGGACATTCAAGCCAATTTTTAGTTAAGTGTTAAAACACACGACTTCAGCAAGCTGGAGAGCTTAGGAACAGTCAGGGGCTGACGTTTAGACTGTACAAGGCTTAGAGGAATCTATGAAAAGCACCTGGTATATGATGCGTGTTGATAAATGATCACTCCTGTTACCACATATTCTGCAAGGTGCCCAAAAGGGGGCATAGAAGTAAACCCACATAGATCGTCTTCTCGGAAGCTTTGTGCTTGTTCTTTTTATTTCTCTCTCTGCCAGTCCCCATACCATGTACTGTTTTTATACTACCCTTAGGATCTACATGACATTAGATCTATTGTGAAAACTCAGTATTAATTAATTACATGTAAAAATACCAGAAGGAGTGCTTCCACTGCCCCATAAACAGCATTTAATAGTGCTCTCTTGATCTCTGACATTCTTACTAACAAGCAAAGTACCAGAGATGAAGGTTAGTGATAAACTCTGGCCCCCACACTGTCCTCTCAGTCTCTGGAAGAACAGCATTTGAGATCCAGATGGCCAAGTTAGCCCACAATGCCTTCCACGAAAAATGCTTTAATTAGTGGCAAAAACCTACCAGTAGGGGAGGAAATGTTATAGATATTCCTTAGAAGGCCAGAGTTAGGGGAGGCGGGGAAAAGAAATGAGGCCTTGCTTCATCACAGAAGTTCCTCTCAGATTGGCAAGAACACAAACATGGGTAATTAGAGGAAATGCATGCTGGAGTACTTGTTGTTATTACTGTGGCTGCCTCTTAACTTGCTGCACTTATCTCATTAGCAGGCAATGAGAGGGAATACTCTGTCCCAGGGTCTTGCACATCCTAGAATTGATGTGCTCCCGGAAACAAGCTGAGAAAGTGATCCAGACAAGAAGGAATCAGATGCATTCGACTTGTGACCAGAATCACCGGAGTTTTCCCATGTGGCTTCATTACGTAAAGTAAGAACCAGAGAGTCAGATGATGGGTAACAAGGAGGCTGGGTCCCCATTTTGAGAAACAAAGTCATCAAGACCCCAAGAGATCTGGAAATGAGTTAAACCCCATTGAAATCCTCAATTTGGGCTTTCAGATTGGTTAATCACATTTGGAAAAATGGAACAAAAAATAGTCTGCAATGATCCAGAAAGAATTATTTAATGATTTACTGCCTGGGCAAAATAAATGTTCAACCTGGGGATAGGAGAGAATTTGAAGGAAATTCCACAATATCCCCTCTTGTATTCTCATCCCCCACCATACACTCACACACACACAGACACACACACACACTTTATAATTTTATTTATTTATTTATTTTTCCCCACAAAGCCACAGTAGATAGTTGTATGTCATAGCTGCACATCCTTCTAGTTGCTGTATGTGGGACGCGGCCTCAGCATGGCCGGAGAAGCGGTGCGTTGGTGCGCGCCCGGGATCCGAACCCGGGCCGCCAGCAGCAGAGCGCACGCACTTAACTGCTAAGCCACAGGGCCGGCCCCACACACACTTTACTTTTAAGGATAAAATAACATGGACAACCAAAAAAATAGCTATCACTTATTGTATACCTACTATAGATCAGGACCTCACGTTACTTCATTTAATCCCCAGATAGTATTGCAAGTAGTAATAAAATGATAAATAATTCCCATTTTAAACATGAAAAAACTGAGATTGGGCAATAGTACTGAGAACAATAACTCTGATATATTAAATGCTTGTAAATATTAGCTGCAGGAAGTTTATGAGTAAGATCACCCAGCTAGTAAGTTGAAGATTCTGAACTTGAATTCAGGTCTATCCTCCTGTGCTTACTTTATTACCTGCCACTGTCTCTTACTCCATCGTCTCAATGCTCAGAATGGATGGGGACTTAATCAGAAAAGGGGAGGTGTCCCTAAAATCCTGAGACATCCTGAAGAAACATATGAGTGCTCGTGAGCCCGGCAAATCCAACACATAGCCAACTGGAGTGATGCTCTGAGCAGTGACGTGATGGGATTCTTCTGCTGTAGGTAACTGAGTTCAGAGAGGCAACCAACCGGTGGAGGAGATGATTTAGCTAATTTGTGGTAACATAGAACTGAATAGAAATATACTCTCAGTTTATAGACATGTTCTCCGCCTCCCCTAGCTTCTTCCACACCTCCACCTCACATTGCCCTTTAGTGACAAGGGTTTTCCTTTGATCTCCCTGATAATTATTTAACCAGTTTACCCCCTAGGATGGATGTGAATACGCAGGAGTAGAGAGGTATCTACAGTAAGCTCTGCTCCGGAGCTCTCACATCCTGTGAAGTTCCTGAGCCTGAACCAGGGACTTCTGATTCGGTCCCTACAGAAACCCTGCTCTAGGGTCAAGCAGCTCAGAATATGAGCAGATGAAGCCAATGGAAGTTAGGACTATTTGTTGAAGGATTCCAGGCTTTTCAGGGGCCTAGGTTCTAGCACAGAGCAGAGCACAGGGAGAAGATGACTACAGACCTTCAGGGATCTATTTTGGCCTCGCTTGTCTTTTTTGTTGGCTCTCATTGGGCCCTCTCAGTGGTCCCAATTTGGTTCCTTTAGCATCTTACTCTTAAGATGATAATTAACAAGGTAAGAGTAGATAAGACTTAGCTTTCCCAGAGGTTTGGCATAGAGAAACATGAAAACAAAAGGCTCTGAGGCCACAAGGGTAAAATCCAGTGATGAATTAAGAAGCATCAGGATGGACATTTGGGACAAGGGTTTTACCCAGCTCTTCTTTAAGGCACACCGTGAAGGTGTCTGTTTAATTTTAAAATCATCCTTCTCATGACTGGGAATAATCTTTCACACGGTGTGGATTAAGCACTGAATTGGGAGTCAAGACAGCAAGGTCTAGTCCGTACTCTACCTCTAACTAGCTGTATGTCTTAGGTACTGTGAATACTGTGAATTAATCTCTACAATCCTTAGTGTCCTACTTTGCCAAGTGAGTGGATTTCACTACATGCCTTGAAAATGACCACATTCTCAAATTCTGAGTGTCAGAGACAACTGATGGAAATTGCGGAACTTGGCACTATCTGAAATTGTTAACTGATAATTTGAAATCATCTCTTTTCCACCATGCCTTGGTCTCCTCATCTGGAAGGTGTGTGTCAGGCTCCTGTGCCCCCTCTCTCTCCCTGGACTGTTAGTAGTGGACCCGTGGGGTGAAGAGCCACAGATCATCCTGAGCTGGCTGACAGTTCTGTTAATAAGCAGTTGTACAAGTCTGGCAGACTTCCCCCTCCTAGATGCCCTTCGTAAAAGAGTGAAGAGTCCCTGTCTGCATAAATATCTGTCAGAACCACTATTCCCTTAATACACAGGTACATTTTAATTGGAATCTAAATGTTCTGTTTGATAAAGACCAATTCATTTCCAGATGATTTTGACTACATAAGACGCCTTCCTACTGCATTAACAAGAGCATGTTCTGCCCCAGAAATCCTTTAATATCTACCTGAAACTATCAGCTTTCAAATACAAGCTTGGACCAGAGCTTGGCAGGGCTAATAGGAGAGGCATGCTTTTGCATAAACAGGAGCTTATATTTGGGAAGAATACATTAACCTTTCCCAATGCAAATGATAAATGCTTTCAACAATCTCATGATGGTCTGAGCCACTAAAGCGGCAAAGGAAAATAATTGCCTCCAAAGTACACTCTGTGCTCTATAAGATGATCTTAAGGCTGAAAAGGAAAAGTCCCATAACGCCATGTCACTGGGCCCATTTCACTTCTTCCTTTTCGTTCATGAACAGTCTATCAGTCCACAAGCTTCGAACAAACCTTTTGGGAAATCTTTTTAATTCAAAGATAGGGATTGTGCAAGCTCTAGTTCTGGAAGGATGATCAGAAAGCAACTAAATTTGCTTATTAAGAAATAAAAAGGACCCACCTCTTCTGCAAAATAGGTATTAAAATAGTTTCCAGGCAAGTAAGTGTGTTTGGATGAAGTAATTAAGAAAATTAGCTCTTGATATATTTGGTTAAATTTTTATTAAAATCCAAATAATCTGATATGAACATAATGCTTAAATTTGAATGCAGTCAACCATTTCCTGTCAGAGGCAGGTGGGCAAAATTTACACTTATTTTTCCATTCCAGAAGGTCCACGTTAGTGACTTTTCCTTTATTGACATTTCCTCTTGGCTCTCCCATCACAAGTTTCTAACAGCAATGAAAAGTGGAGAATTGGTGTGGGGTCTGACTGCCAGGATTCTCTCCTTGGTTTCAGAGAGGAGAGGAGTATGTATTGTGTTGCACGTGTTTGGTTGGGGTGGGGGAGGGGTTCCTAACCGCTCTCTCCTGGATGTAAAAAGTACACCACAGAAATGGATGGCCATCATATCCTGAACATTACTGAACAAAATATAAATGGAAACTGTAGGCTCAGTTAAATTTTTATTATATGTGACCATAGATTAGATCAGGGTCTCTCAAAATATGGTCCCCAGACCAGACCAGCAGCATAAGCATTACCTAGGAACTTATTAAAAATGCAAATTCATGGTCCTCACCTACTGAATCAGAAACTCTTGCAGTAGCGCCTACAATCTATGATTTAATAAGCCCTCCAAGTAATCCTCCAGCATACTACAGCTTGAGAACCACTGGTTTATACCACATCAGTGCCACCCCCCAGAGAGAAGACTCCTTATATGGTGGAAGAACTGGGATCCCTAAAGAGAAGCCAGCATTCCAACTTATAATATCCAAAGGGCTATGTTAATGACCTTTGGTCAAATTCGGGAGTATGCAGATACTTAATCAAATTGGTTTGAGAAGACATGTGAGATATCCAGCCTCAGTACCTAGCTTCTAGTTGGTAATGGAATTTGGTTTTGGTTGAAGGTCAATGAGGGTTAATTCAGAAATCCAACCAGTGGCTAAGGGTATTGGGAACAGGGGAATCCCCTGAGGGAAAAGACTTGAAGACCTAGATGGTGGATTAGGGGCCTAGATAACAGAATTGGTCAGGTTTCCCACCCTGTAGACAATTGAGGTGGAAAGTAGCAACATAGAAACTCAATCAGGTGGATCCAGCCATGTAGTGAAAGTTACTGAGAAATGGCTATAATCTAATGTGCAGGAATCCAGAGACTAATGTTAGGATTTTGACGTGATACCAAGGCAGGGTTTTCAAAAAAAACATTTAGGTGAAGCTTAGAGGGCATGTGGGAAACTTTCTGGGCCACATCTATCAGGGTGGAGGCATATGAATCCTGATGCTGATTTCTGATCAAGAGCATCCCATAGTCCTACCCTTGATTCCATCCATTCCATGCATCACCCACATCCTCTCAGGGCTCTAATGGTGGCATCCATGTCCTACAGTTAATTAATGATTTATTTCATTAATTCAAACAAAAATACATTTACTGAGTACCATAGTGTATCAGCCATACACTATGATAGGCACCAAGGATACTATATTAGTCAGGATTCTCCAGAGAAACATAACCAACAGGATGTGTATATAGATAAATAGATAGATAGATAGATAGATAGATAGATAGATAGATAGATAGATAGATAGATGGATGGATGGATGGATGGATGGATAGACGGATGGGTGGATGGATGGATAGATAGATAGATAGATAGATAGATAGATAGATAGATAGATAGATAGATAGATAGATTTTAAGGAATTGGCTCACTGTGGAGGCTTGTTAAATCTAAAATCTGCAAGGTAGACTGGCAGGTTGGAGACTCAGGGAAGAGTTGCAGTTTGAGTCCAAAGGTAGTCTGCTGGCAGAATTCCTTCTTGCTAGGGGAAAGTCAGTCTTTGTCCTATTATGACCTTCAACTGATTAGATGAGGACCACCCACATTATGGAGGATAACCTGCTTTACTCAAAGTCTATCAATTTAAATGCTAATTTCATCCTAAAAAGCACCTTCACAGAAACATCCAGAATAATATGCCCAAATATCTGGGCATCACGGTCCAGTCAAATTGACACAGAAAACTAACCATCAGAGATACCAAGATGAATAAGACATATTTTGTTGCCCCTAAAGGATTTTACAATCATCTGTACACTGAAAACTATAAGACATTGATGAAAGAAATTGAAGAGGACACAAATAAATGGAAAGATATTCCATGTTCATGGATTGGAAGAATTAGTATTGTTAAAATGTCCATACTACCCAAAGCCATCTATAGATTCAATGCAATCCTTATTAAGATTCCAACGGCATTTTTTACAGAAATAAGAAAAAACAATCCTTAATTTGTTTGAAACCACAAAAGATCCTGAATGGTCATCAAAGCAATCATGAGAAAGAAGAACAATGCTGAGGCATCACACTTTTGATTTCAAACTATATTACAAAGCTATAGTAATCAAACAACATGGAACTGGCATAAACCAGACACATAGACCAATGGAACAGAATAGAGAGCCAAGAAATAAACCCTTGTATATACTATCACCCAATATTTGACAAGGGAGCCAAGAATACTCAATGGAGAAAAGACGGTCTTTTCAATAAATGGTGCTGGGAAAGTTGGATATTTACATGCAAAAGAATGAAACTAGGCCTTTATCTTACACTGCTCAACAGAATTAACTCAAAATGGATTAAAGACTTAAATGTAAGACCTGAACTGTAAAATTCCTAGAAGAAAACAGGGAAAAAGTTCCCTGACATTGCTCTTGGCAATGATTTTTTTGGATGTGACACCTAAAACCCAAGCAACAAAAGCAAAAATAAACAAGTAGGACTACATCAAACTAAAAACCTTCGACACAGCCAAAGAAATGATCAATAAAACTAAAAAGCAACTTATAGATGGGAGAAAATATCTGTAAACCACATATCTGATAAGAGGTTAATATCCAAAATATATAAAGAACTCATACAACTCAATAGCAAAAATAATAATAATCCAATTAAAAATGAGCAAAGGGCATGAATAGACATTTTTCCGAAAAAGACATACAAATGGCCAATAGATACATGTGAGGGTGCTCAACATCACTAATCACCAGGGAAATGCAAATCAAAACCACAGTGAGATACCTGTTAGAATGGCTATTATCAAAAAGACCAGAAATAGAAAGTGCTGGTGAGGATGTGGAGAAAGGGGAAAACTTTTGCACTGTTGGCGGGAATGTAAATTGGCGCAGCCACTATGGAAAACAGTATGGACGTTCCCCCCCAAAATTAAAATAGAACTACCATATGACCCAGCAATTCCACTTCTGGGTATATATCCTAAGGAAATGAAAAAACAACATAGAAGAGATACCTGCACGCCCAAGTTCACTGCAGCATTATTTACAACAGCCAGTCGAGACGTGGAAACAACCTAAGTGTCCATCAATGGATAAATGGCTATATATATGTGTATATATATATAGTGGAATATTATTCGGCCATAAAAAAGAATGAAATCTTGCCATTTGTGACAACATGGATAAATCTTGAAGGCATTATGCTAAGTGAAATAAGTCAGACAGAGAAAGATACATATTGTATGATCTCACTTACATGTGGAATCTGAAAAACTGAACTCGTAGAAACAGAAAATAGATTTGTGGTTGCCAGAGGAGGCGGGTGCGGGGGGAGGAAATAGGTGAAGGTGGTCAAAATGTTCAGACTTTCAGTTATAAGATAAAAGATAAATTCTGGGAATGTAATGTTCAACACAGTGACGATAGCTAGCAATACTGTATTGATATTTGAAAGTTGCTAAGATAGTAGACTTCAAAGTTCTCATCACAAGAAAAAAATGGTAACTGTGTGAAGTGATGGATGTTAACTAAACTTATTGTGGTAATCATTTCACAATATATACATATATCAAATCATTGTGTTGTGCACTGTAAATTTACACAATGTTATATGTCAATCATATGTCAAGAAAAGTGGGAAAAAAAGGATTTTATAATCTAGTAGGGTATTAGGAGAAATAGACACAAACACACATAATCAGAGTACTACATTGAAGTGAAATAATAGACTCACAAGGTATTATGGGAAAACACGAAGAGGCGATGGGCTGGTGGCATTCCTAAGCCAGCTGGCACACAGGCTCTAGGAAAGGTGACACAATTTCCCACTATACACCTTTCTATTCTTAAATTCTTCTTTACTGAGAGACTTAAAAAGCATCATTTATTAAGGAAAATTTTATTATATTGAGACATTCTTGTGTATTAGTTAAGGTAACTCATTACTAGCTGCTGTAACAAATAAATCCCCAAATTTCAGGGTTTTTTTTTAAATTTTTTTAATCCACTTAAAATCCAATTGGTTGAAGAGGAACTCTGTGCTTCACAAGCCAGTCAGGGACTCAGACTGATAGAACATCTGCCATCTTTAACATATGGCTTCCAGAGTTGACTTGGGCACTGATTATTGGGGAGAGAGAGATAGCCAGCACCCAGGAGAATGAGAGAGTGGAGGGTGTCCCAGGAGAGTTTTGTGGGCTAGGCCAAATTTCACTGGCCAGAAATCAGTCACATGGCCACAGCGAAGTGCAGATAAGGCTGGGAGGCTGGCAAATAAAGTCTAGCTGTATGTCCAGAAGGAAAGGGAAATGAGTTTGGTATACCGCTATCCACTCTCTACCACACCAGGGTTTCTACATTTCTCAGGACAATAGGATGCAGGAAATCTTATATGTTATCTCATCCAGGGTTCCCAAGCATGGGTGACCATCAGAATCACTTAGGGAAACTCTCAGAAATATCAGTTGCTGATGCACACTCCATATCTCTGAGGTGGGAGCTGGATACGTATAAATTTGAGAAGTTCTCTGGGTGTTTCTGATGCTTGGTCAGTCTGGGAACCACTATTCTAATTTATCCCACTGGTTTGACTGCTAAGAAAGTTGGGGCACAAAGAGGTGAAGCGACATCCCAAGGCCTCATCCCAGAAAGTAGCAGAACCAGGATGGGAAGCATGTCATCTCTGGTTTCTCAGTAAGACTGAGCTATACTCCACTTGTAGACTTCCAAAGTCAATTTCTCTGTGCTCCACACACCTGAATTCTCACTCTTCTACCTTTTCACACTGTCTGACTTGTCCCCTCTCCTTCTCATCATAGAGGGTCATGCTACACAGCCTGGGAGAATGGAAATCAGAAGAACTGGATTTCAGCCCTGGTTCCTTCTCTAACTTGCTCTAGTCCTTGAAAGAGACTATGCGAGCCTCAGTTTCCTTAGGGCTAAATAGTATTATAATAATATCTGTTCCAATGAACTTGTAGAATCAAATTAGATAAGTATCAAATAAGATAAACAAAGCCTTTTTACATTGAAAAGAGTGCCACAAACATAGAATAAGAATGATGCTAGTGGTGGTTCGTGTTTTATCTATCTTCTTGCATCAAGATCCACAAAAATACTTCATAGGAAATCAACCTACATCCCTTATGGAGCATCTATTATTTTAAAAAGACTATGCTAAAAACTAGGGAATCCAGAAATAAATAAGAGATACGACTCTTGCTTAGTACAATTTCAAAACTAGTTAGTGAGATACACTTGAACACAATACAAGATATCCTCTGAAGGCGCACATCAACACATAAACATTGAGCAGATGGCGTGTAGAAGCAGGTGTGACTCACTCCTGGAAGGGTGTCCGGGATACATATCCCCTGTGATGCAGCCTTCTCTGGGTCATGGATCCCTTTGAGAATCTGATGAAAGCTTGGGATCCCATCCCCAGAAAAGTGTACGTATGAAAAGTGAACATATGCATGGAGACTCAGAATTTGTGTAAAAACACAATTTCTGGATATTGATAGATTCTCTTGAAATCCTCTTGTAGACTTCCAGGTTAAAAACTCCTAGTGTTGGAGAAGGTAAGAGACAGTCATTGGCAAAAAGAAGGGAACTGGCATTCCCAGAGGGCTTTGTGAGAATCCCGTGGTTGCTAGAGTTGGCACTTCCCCTGTGACTCACTTTAACCAACAGAATATGGTGGAAGTCATGCTGCATCAGTTCAGGATCTAAGTCTTAAAAAGGTGTGGTAACTTTGATTTTGTGGTTTGGGGAGTCCTGAGCTGCCATGTAAAAAAAGAGAGAGAGCCAGCTCTACCAAAATCCCAGATAAGCCCAGCTCCTACCCAACGCATATAAATGACCTATCTTGGCTGTTCCCACCAGGTATCTTGGCTAGATACCTTGACCAGGTATCTTGACTAGAGCCCCACCAGACTCAATGGGGAGCATAAGAGCCCAGCTGCAGACCCAGTCAACCCATGAAATCACAGGAGATGATAAAACTATTCTTGTGTTAAGCCACTAAGTTTTGGAGTGATTTGTTATGCAGCAATAGATATCAGAAATAATCAACTAGAACAAAAGTAAGGAACTGAGAATCAATGAATGTGTGCAGGGAATAGTGTGATGACTAACTGGCCTAGAACAGTCAACGCAGAAATCTGTGTGAGAAGTGGGGCAGTACAAACGAGGAATGCCAAGCTTATGCACGGCTTTGAGAATTACAGAAAATTATTACATTCTCAGGATGTATGTCACTTTCTAGACTCATCTTCGGGTGAGGTGGAGTAGAGGGTGCTACGGGGCTGGGGCAAGCACAATGACAGTCTGTGCTCACCCACACCCAACTGATTCGTACGTTTCGGCCGGCCCACACTTGCGCTAGCCTAGGGAGAGCTTTGCTTTGTGAGCCCTGAGAAGGCAGAAAGCATCTGGTACCTCTTTATGGCCCTATTGTTTTCACTTGTTTACTCATGTAATTATCAGGAAAAGGCCTTGCTTCCAGCCTTTAGAAAATGAGAGACGTGTTCTCTTTGGAGTAATTCTGAAAGACTTATCAACTGTTCCCTGTTGGGGACCTTGAATGAGGAGCGAGGAAGGGCAAAGACTAGAGATGGTCTCTTCTTTGAGTTTTGAATGGAACTTTTGTCAGCTGCTTTCACAGGCCAATAGAGCACTCCCCAAATTCGTATTCAGATGGGACAATTCAGGCACACCAGTGCCAGCAATCTGTGCAAATATGAGGTTGGAAGGGACAGGGCCTGGGATGACATAAAACTAGGGGCAAGGCCAGAAATTCTTGGATGCCACTTCTAACATCCTGCCCCAACCACAGCTTCTGAGAAGCTACATGGCACACTGGCAAAAGTCTCACTCTCGGAGATACTGGAAGTGTGTTCTGGTTCTATTACTGATCCTCAGCAAGGCCTTGGGCAAGTCACTTCTCTCAAGACTTCAGGCATCTTACCTGTAAAATTAGAGAGTTTTAGAAATTGGACCAGACTAGTGCTTCTCAAACTTTAATGTGCAAGCACATCACTTGGAGTTCTTGTTAAAATGCAGATTCTGATTTGATAAATCTGGGGCAGGATCTGAGATTCTGTGTTTCTAACCACCTCTGACATTATGCCAGTGCTGCTGGTGCCCTCAGCCACAGTTTGAATTGCAAAGGACCAGTTGATCCCTCAAGGCTTTCTTTCGGGTTTGTGATTCTGATTCCGTTGGTTCTTGGAACCCTGTATCCATGAGCACCCCCTCCCCCCACTGTCTCCTCTAAAACACAAACATTTCATTGGTTAAGATGCCCATGGAGTTTCCAATGTTTGTCAGATGTTTACCAAGCATAAGAAACCAAGCTGTACGCTCTGACCACGTGCACATGTGCAGCTCCTAGCCTGACCTGACCCAGAGATTTGTGTCCGGTGAGAGGTAGAACATTTGGATCCTCTCCAAGGCAGTCAAATCATTCAGGACTGCAAAAAGAATTCAAATCCAGAAACAACAATGGAAAGATTGTCCTTTAGCAAATCAGCTCAGTAGAGCAACACCCAAAGCTGCAGTTTATTCTCCTAGCAATTTGCATGCGAATGACTTTTGACACCCATTTGCTAACGCCAGCTTAATGCAGACATATGGGAGGATATTGAAGTAGAAAGCTGCCCTTTCAGATGACAGCAATTATTATTACAATTCCAGGAACTCCTTTCTCTGTTCCCATAGCAACTCAGATCAAATTAACTTTACCGACACTGAGCAGGTTTAGTTGGGAGAGGGAGTAGTGAGACCATCCTCAAGTGGGACTAACTAGTTGGCTACACAATCTGCTATTTCACCTCCTCTCACCCTACTCACTTTGTATGAAATTTATTCGAATTTGTGGGAGTCAAAATGCTGTTTCCTAGTTCAGGCCACATATATTCTGGTTTTATAAAATATACCACTTTTTTCCATAGTCTACTAAACTTGAGTGTGAAGGGTCCTAACTCAGAGGTTCTGGTCCCCACCTTCCTTAATGCCTCTGACAGAGTAGGGGCTATAATAGACAGGAGTTGCTCATCATAATTAATAGAGAATGAGTGGGGAGCACACCATACACGCCTATAGCCACTCACGCTAAGGTTGTCCACACACACCTGCAACCACCCACGCTAAGGTGGGCCACACACATCTACAGCCACCCATGCTAAAGTAGGGTGGAATGGAGAGGGACAGAGGCAGACCAACCTGCTCCAGGGGGCTTTGCTGCCTTTTGACCAGTGCCTTAGGAAGCTGCTAAGTTGTGTTAGTTTAGACAGAATACAAATATCTCTCCTTCATTCTGTCACTTATTGAACTCCCATATTTTTTATTTCATTTCTTTGGAGCATGAAGAATTTTTTGGCCTATGAGAGTTCCTGGTGTAAATGCACCTAAGAAGAGAGATGTTGCATTAGAGACAGCTCAGAACCGGAAGTCTAAAGACTCTTCTAACTTTGGTTTCAGGACTAAGGAGCTGTGTGACCTTTATGGAGTCACTCTCTCTTTCTGGGCCTATGGAAAGATAAGAGTAGATCTTGCTAGAGTACCTCCTTGCAGGTGGTAATATCTCCTTGACTATAAAACAGCAAATATTAGTAATTGAGATGATGAGTCAGAGTATTCATTCTTATGGATGAAGAAATGTAGGAAAAGATTCCACATCATCCCCTCTGTCTCTCTCTATCTGTACCTTGCCCCTCTTTCTCTCACCAAAACTTCTCTCTCTACTCCCAATTACACAGCAAAAACTTCCATGTTCACCAACAGAAGCAGACTTAACTGAGGAGGAAATGTGTGTGCAGGAGGGGGTTACTAAGAGCGTATGGACCCCACGTTAAAACGCCCTGTTGCATTTAGATGTTGGAAAAATCAATTACTCAAATGTAATGTGGCTTGCGGTTATTGCATGACGTGAGTATGGGGTATAGACCCCATCATTTGGGGTTCTTTGACTACTCATCAAGACAGCAGGTTTCCTGTCTGTTTTTATTCCTGGCTTGGCATGGATCTAGGAGGAGCTATTTAACTTTTCTCCCCAAAATCTTAAAGGGGTTTGCACATCCTCTGGAAACTCAATTCCCTATTACCCTGTATTTGGGGTCCGTGATCGAAACTGACATGCGAGTTAGACATCCTCCTAACAAGGAACTCAGGGCAGACTGAGAACCAAAATGATGTGCCCACAACAAACTAAGTCAATATAACCACAGGATTCCGTCGAATTTCCTGTATGCACAAGTCTTTGTGTTTTTATGTATACCACTAGGCCTAGCACAGTGAGTAAACCACTGGCCCTTGCCTGCAGTACTGCTCGCAGGTGTGGGGGGTCCTGGGGGGCGATGGAGACAGATCTCATTTCCTCATTTGAGCCTCACTGAAGCATTTCAAGGCCATGTTCTTTTCTTCAGCCTCAAGGGAGTTCAGAGTACTCAAAAAACTAGGTCACAAATTGCTTCCATCTCTTAGAAGAAAGGAGTTAAATGACATTGTTCTTCTCTCTGGTCCTCTTATCCGGAGATAACAGTGAATGTGCGCTTCTTCAGAAGAGTAATTATGAATGTGTGAAAATCTACTGTGATTCAATGCCAGTGCACATTAGTCAAAAACTCTTTGGTGGAGCTGAAGCTTATGGCCTACCAAAAGCCAAAACCCTTCAGAGCTGGAAACTGAAGGGACAATGAAATTTAATCGCAGTCATCCTGTGAGTCAGAGGCAAATAAGCTAGCAGCCCCGAGAGTGCTTATGACCTCTCTCGGGCAAAGGAAAGAGGCCTCTTCAAAGCTGTAGGGTGGAGAAGGGCTTCTCGAGTTCCCCTTCCTCCCAAGAATTCTCACAGGTACCAGCACCACCCCAACGATAATGAGTTTCCGAGGAGCTCTCTCCTGATATTGCAAATAAGCACTTGCTAACTCTGGATAGTTTTGATATATCTCAGTTCCCCGGCCCACATGCAGAGCTCTGGTTTGAGAAAAGTTTCTTGGTTTGGAAGAACTTCAGTGACTTATGAAGGTGAAGAAGGAAGGGGATGGTGAAGTATCTTAAACTACCCTCCCCCTTCCACACCTGTGCAACAAAGCCATACCTGGCTCTGAGCATAGAGCCCAAGATCCTCCAAAGAGCTCCTTCCTGGTCCCCAGCCACTGCTCCCAGTTACAGCTATCTTTGTGATTAGCTCTGGCCAACTATCTGTTCCTGAACGCTCAACGGGACCCTGGAATAAGGTCAAGCAAGTTGGGGGAGCCATGCCTAGTGGTAGGATCTGTGTGTGTGTGCATAAGCACACTGAGCTATGCTGTCTGAAAAGCCAGGTTGCTGTTTGCAAGCAGGGAGCAGGGTGGAGCCGACTCAGCAGAGCACACAACTGAAGAATAAATGACAAGCAATAAGATATATTGGAGTATATGAGGAAGCCATTTGATTTAAAACTAATTCAGCCTGACCTTGTTTTTCGGCCTGATGAGGCTTGTTGAGCATGCATTGTACATCTGCTTTAAACATTTACAATGTCTCAAACACAAGAATGATACCTTTAAAGATAGGGATGTGGCTTCCCCCCATATTGGCATTTCTTTAAGGATAAGCATCTCTTCCTAGAAACTAAGGATTAATTCCTGACCTGCTGTGTTCACCTTGTGACCACTGACCTGCTGTGCCAGCAAAGGAATCTTGTGACTGTTGTAAAAGGGATATTCCTGTCATATGTGATGTGTGCTCTTTGTTCCAAGAGTGTATATAACCACTCTGTACACCCCACTTCTTTGGTGTGCTTTCTTCTTTGGGGAAGGAAACCCCAGGGCTATAGTCCTCAGACCTGGTTCATATAATAAACTTACCCCAATTTTGATTTGTAGATTGATTATGGATTATTGCGTCAACACGGATTGATTACGGATTATTTGTGTCAACACAGCCGTGGCATCAGGCTTTGGTGAATCAGGTAGGGAAGAGGTGCATCATGACTGAATAGCCCCCTGGTACAACTACCTTTCACTTCAGGAGTGCCCAGAGGGTGAAAGGGAAAGAGATGAGCAGGAATTCGAAGCTACTTGGAAACTGTGTGATCACTAAACAGCCTCAACCCAACGCCCCTAGAATGGGGGAGGAGATAGATTAATCACTTCCTCTACTTTCATGGGAGACATTTGGGAGCAGCAGTGTCCTTGATCTAATACCAACCATGTGCCTGAGAGGGTTCCAGAGGGCCTTTTTCCAAGGTAAAGCGCCCCCTGGAAGTGGTAAACTTGTAATGACATCTTCCCTTTAGCCTCACCAGGGCAGTCCAATTGGGGGTGGAGGGAGCATGGTGTGACGAAGGGAATGCAAAGTCTGGCTTTGGAAACACTTACACAAGTGAGACAGAACAGGTCTCCTCACCCCCTTCTGCAAAGCCATCTTGCTTTGGAATCCTCTAAGCCAATACAAATTAAAGTTCTAATGGAAATTGCACAGGATACTCTATTCAAGAGATTTCCTGGCTTAAGTGCAGCCTCTATCTACTCAGTAAACTTGGGTAAGCTACGTACTTTTCTGTAATCACCTAAAATTTGTAAAAGTGATGATTAGGAAAAAGCTAAAACGTTTACCACTGCTAATATCATATGAGTCTAATTACTCACCCCTATGTACCTCTTGCAATCCCCTACAAACTCTTACCACCACCAAAAATTCAACTATCAAAAGGAATCGGAATATACTTAATACTTCTTCCTCCTTTTTTTTGTCTGGAAGAATCATGAAGTTATGGAACTTGAGGGTCAAAATGGGTCCCAGGAAGAAAAATAGTAGTAACAGTGGAGTAGATGACTCTCTCCCTGAGTAAAGAAAATGAGTGGCCCAAATCAAAAAGTTAAGAGGGGGTCATCATTGCCAGTTTTCAGATAGAGAGTCAGAGAGGATTAGAAGAAAGCACAGGTCCCTTCATACCCCTAGGACCAGTTACAACAGTTTCCTCTGTCAACCCCAATCTCTTGTTGAGCTTTTCCCCTAAATAGTGCTTCCTCTGCTCCAACCTATATTTCCTTCTTCTTCTGCCCTATCCATCTAAAATCTTCTCTCAGGCCATCCCTGCACAGATCCTTCCTTCAGACTAGGAAGGTCACTGCAGCACACTGAGAGCTTTAGAACTTAACCTCGTTTCCATCCTAGGGAGCTCACTGCAGGAGCGGATCCAGATTTGGGCATGGGCGCCTCCACAGAAATCTCCCCACTCCAGCCAAATCCTCCCTATCCCAGTCTTACCATGAGCAGTGCAGCCAAACCATGAGTCTAATGTGGGGGTCTTTTCTCATTAGGGATTCTAGTGAAAAGACAGAAAGACTATGCTGCCTTTTTTGACCATTCTTTAAGCTGAGGGGAAATTTTTGGACCTCTGGTAAACTATGGCACCTTCCACACTAAAAGGAAAAATGCCGACTTGGAGGTTTTATGTTTTCCAAAGAGCTGGAAATCTTCTTCTTCTTCTTCTTCTGTTTTTTTTTTTTTTTTTTTTTTTGCTGAGGAAGATTCGCCCTGAGCTAACATCTGTGCCAATCTTTCTCTATTATGTATGTTGGACGCTGTCACAGCATGGCTGTGGGCTAGTGGTGTAGGTCTGCACCCAGGAACCGAACCTGGGCTGCCAAAACAGAGCATGCCAAACTTAACCACTAGGCTACGGGCCCAGCCCCTGTTCTTCCTTTTAATGTCATTAAAAATGTGTATTTGAAGAGCCCCAGGAATTCATGCCTCTAATGAGACAAATTGCCCTTGTCCCATCTCCTGTCTTACACGATTGTGCCCTTTATTGTCTTTGCATATCATCTCCTGGTGGGCTCTCTGGAGCCAAGGCAAGGGCACACTTTTTAAGCACTTACCAAGTTTCCTGCAAGCAAAGGGCATCAATGGAAAGTCTGCTGGTGAACCAAGAAAGGTGACTCCTGGAGAGAATTGAATGCAGTTCACGGGGCTTCTTGCTCACAATAGAGCCGTCATAGAGTAGAGCACTTGGCTTTCCTCAGTGCATCCCAAGGCATTATGCTTTTCTCTTAACTGTTCTCCCAGTCTGTCACGCTTTATAATCATAGACTTTACAGCCGTGAGCAATAGCATTACTCAGGGAATTTGTCAACATTTTCCCTAATCCTTATAACAATGCCTTCTAGTATTTTTACCTATTAATCATCATGACTCCACCCCAATCATATATCATGAGAGCAGAGTGAAATACATATCAAATCTCAAGTGTTCATTCAAATTAATACTTATTGGCTATGCCCCCCCCCGAATCGATAAGATATCATTCCAGCCTCCAAAGAGCTCATTCTCAGTCAGAGGAGGCTGACATAAAAAATGACTAATGTGGTGAGTTCAAATGGAGGTAGGTACTCTATCCTGTGACAGCTAGAAGACAAACCAGTCAACTGAGTGTGTGCCAGTGCAGAGAGGGTCAGAAGGAACAGGGTGGGAGGAGGCAGAGCAGGGATGCTGGTTAGAGAAAATCACTAGGAAAGATGGGATGAGAGTTAAATTTTGAAGGTTAAAAAAGAACTTGGGCAGAGAAGGCAGGGAAGAACATTCCAGCTAGAGGGAAGACCATGTGCAAAGAAGTCAAAATAGCACTGTGGATGTTCAGGAAACCACAAAAAGCTCAGACAAGCTAGAGGCTATGGTTTGGTGTGGGATGGGGTAGGGTGGCAGGAGACCATCTGCCCCAGGAATGCAAAAGTAGGCAGTAACCAGACTGGGAAGGAATACGTAGGCTATGGTAAGAAGATTTAACTCTATCTAGGATATTATGGGTCTGATTAGGTAGGTGAGAGAGAGACAGATTTAGAAGGAAGAGATGTGGTACATACTTTAGCGCTATAACAAGATTCCCCTGAATCAGTGGTTCTCACGGGATAGTCCCTGGACCAGCGGCAAGAGCGTCATCTGGGAATTTTTTAGAAAGGCAAATTCTCATCCCCCATGCCAGTCTCACAGAATGAGAAACTCTGGGGTTGGCAGCCTCCAGGTGATTCCAGTGTGTGCTCAAATTTGAGAACCACTGGTCTAAATCAGTCAGTTTCTCTTGAAGTTTGGATAGGAGAGACAAATAAATGAGGCAAATGGAGAGGTCAAATAGAACACAGACCTCATTCCATTTGCTCCATTAAGGACTAAGTTATAGGATTCTGCCCTTATGTGCTTTGAGAATCAGGCAGAGGGTTTCATGGAGGAGAAGTAATTTGAATTATGGATGCAATTTACATAGACAAAGAAGAAAGGGAGTATTTAATAGATAAATCCACAGACCAACAGGTAAATAAATATTCAACAAATAAATAAATCAACACTTTTAACAAAACTCGATGGAGCCCCTATCATGAGCAACGCTGTCTCTTAGGTGCAAGAGGAGCAGAGAATAAAACACGCCTTCAAGGAAATAAATCAGTGAACTCAGACTCCTTTAATTCTCTTTTGTTATTACTTTTCCAGATGCAGTGGAAATTTTCTGGCTATTGCCCTAATCTTTCTTTGGAATAAAATAGCATGGATTTAGGCCATGGAATCTTTGGGTGCCCGTTCTTTCACCTGGGAGGGGGGGTTGGTGAAGGAGGCTTGGGTTATTCTCCATGTGAGAATCCTTGCACGTGTGGGTTGCTGGCTAGCAGCAGCTGCTGCAAAGAAAATCATTATTTTATAGAAATGGAAACCTGTTTCTTCCAGGACAAAGCAATCTAAATCCCATTAAAACACGTTCTATCAATTCTCTCCTCTGTGTTCTCTGATTATGAGGGAGATGAATTGTCTCGGTCTCTCTTCATCACCCCCTCCCGGAGCCAGGCCAGGTCTTCATCTCTCTTTATTTTCAGCCTTGGGGGAAGCTCATTCTCATAAAGTCAGGAGTTGCCATGTAGTCACTAGGTAATCTTGGTGAGAGCTGGAGTTGAGACTGGTGGAGGAAAATATTGCATAGTTGAAATCCCACGGCCACAGTAGTGGGTTATGAGAGTAACTATAAAAGCAAGCCATTCCCCTACTCCAAGAGATGACTCATTTTCTCCCTTTTTTTTTTGGAAAAGAGTTCTCTGCGGCGATTAACCTTGTACCATGAATCATTCTTTTTTTCCTTAGGCAAATTCGATTCAAGTTAGTATAGCACTTACTATGTCCAAGATATTGTCCAGGTGCTATGGGGAATTTAAAATTTAAATAAATAAGACAGGACCTTGCCCCTAAGAAGATTACCATGTAATACACGAAGGGCTTTATAAATATGCTAACCATAAACTGAGGCCAAATGCAATAAGTACTAAACGGAAGTATAAAGGTATACTATTGGGGCAAAGAGAAACAATTGCCTTTGTAATACTAGGAAAATTTAAGGAAGACTTCCTGGAAGAGGTGGAATTTGAACTGCCTTTGAAAAGTAGGGATCGGGGAAATAAAAACAGAGTATGAGAAGAGGGGAGAAAGGCATTCCAATTGGAGGGAAGAGCATGAAAAAGTCACAAAGTCATGAAACCCTAGAGCATGGTTAGGAAAAGTGAGTAGTGTGACAGGATAACATAGTGGGTGGGAGTGTGAAGAGGAAAATGAGGCATGGCAAGGCAGTTGCACTCAGATTGAGGAAGATCTTGAATGCTATAGATTTGTATAAAACTGGGAGCAACAGCTTGTACTAAACTTACAATTTGCTCATGAGACTCTAACTACATTTTATATGTTTTTGCACTGAAATCAAGAGGTTAGGCTCTAGAACATCACTCTTTGTTTCTACAAAATTCCATTTAGTCTATGTACCCCATTCCAGCTCAAACATTCCAACTATCTCTGTAATAAAAACTATCTGTTCTCCCCCTCAAAGAGCCTAGGGGGAAAAAAGCTTCAGGGTGGGGGCTTCTGTTTATCATTTTCCTTTTCCTATTGCCACAAGAAGAATACCTCTTTTTGCTTGCTCACTCACTTCAGAGAAACGAATTGGTCCCCAGCTGTTGCAAGACAAAAACGTGATTCCTAGAAATGTAACCCCTATAACAAAATTTCATCATATGGAGTTTGAGCAGCATCTGGCCTTCCTCCTCATTTCTGTGAGCTGAGTCTCCAGCCTCCAGGATTCACAGTCTCCATGTGACACTCCTTCCACGTGTGCGTGGTCTGGTTGCTAAGCCACAGAGAGAGCATGACTTAATGCTGTTTTCAAAAGATCAATTATTGTTTATCCACTCTTGTTCTCTGCTCTTCTAAAATATAATACAAGCAAGTCCTTCTCTACCAGGATCTGTAGGAGGCCCAGCTGGTCCCTGCTGACAAACCCCAAGGCAACTGAGAGTAACATTAGATGGCAGACCAAGGAGTTGTTTGAACTTAACTAGAGAATTTACACTCTGTGTGGACCTAAGTCTATACCTATAGATTTGACAGGAAGCCCATGAGACAGGGTGAGTGTAATCAAATATGAATGGAGGTGTAGATCCTTAGAAATGCTAAGATCAGGAAATACATGCTATAAAAAATATATGATTAGTTGGTGGTGGCTGTAGTGGGGTGAGTGTGTGTGTGTGCGTGTGTGTGTGTGTGACAAGTGTCAAAGAGTGGCTGTATGGTAACCAGGCTTGGACATTCCAAGAGTTGATGAGAAGGATTTCAGGAGTTTCTTGAAAAAGAGTGTAGGATAGAGAATCTGGATCAATCAGTTGAGGCTTCTGGGAAACTCCTAAAGTGGTCCTCACACTTGGCTGACCATTGGACATCTGGGAAGCTTTCATGAAGTCCTATGCCCAGCTGTACTCTAAAGGTGCAAATGAAAATCGATACAGCCACTTTTGAAAAACTCTTTGCAGTATCTACCGAAGAGGTACGTATGCATCTTCTATAATTCAGCAATTCCATTCCTAGGTATATACTCAATAGAAATGCATACGTGTGTTTACCAAAAGACATGTACAGGGATGTTCAGAGCAGCATTATTGGAAAAGGTGAAAATTGATAACTAACCAAATGCCCATTGCTGTAAGACTACACAACAATGAGAATGAACCGGAAATGATAGACACGAATATGGATGACTCCTATAAACATAATGCTGAGCAAAAGAAGCCAGACACACAAAAAATTACATATTGTATGATTCTACTTAAATAAAATTAAAAACGGGGGGCCGGCCCGCTGACTTAGCGGTTAAGTGCGCGCACTCCACTGCTGGCGCCCTGGGTTCGGATCCCCGGCGCGCACCGATGCACCACCTGTCAAGCTATGCTGTGGCGACGTCCCATATAAAGTGGAGGAAGATGGGCACAGATGTTAGCCCAGAGCCAGTCTTCCTCAGCAAAAAGAGGAGGATTGGCATGGATGTTAGCTCAGGACTGATCTTCCTCACAAAAAAAAAAAAAAGAAATTAAAAACGGGCATATGCTATTGGAGGTCAGGATAGTGGTTATTCTGAGAAGGTGTGGAAACTGGAAGGAACAAAAGGAGCTTCTGGGGTGCTGGTAATGCACAGTTTCTAGATTTGGGAGCTGACTACACAGGTGTGTTCACTTTGTGAAAATTCATTGAGATATACGCTTATGATTTGTTCACTTTTAATGTATATTATACTGGAATAAAAAGTTAAAAATAATCCCAAACAGCATGGTATTGGAAAAGAATAGACACAAAAACCAAAGGAACAGAATAGAGAGCCCAGAAATAGATCCACGCAAGTGTAATTGACTGATCTTCACCAAGTGAGCAAAAGCAATTCAATGGAGAAATGATAATCTTTTCAACAAATGGGGCTGGAAGAAATGAAAATTTACATGCACAAAAAAAAAAACGAATCTAAACACAGACCTTACACCATTCACAAAAATTAACTCAAAACTCATAGATCTAAATGTAAAATGCAAAGCTATAAAATTTCTAGACGATAGCATAGGAGAAAATCTAAGTGACCTTGGCCTTGGTTGTGAAATATTAGATTCAAAACCAAAAGCATGATCCATGAAAGAAAAAATTGATGAGTCGGACTTTATTAAAAATAAATTCTTTTGCTTTGTGAAAGACACTATTAAGAGAATAAAAAGACCAGCAGCAGATGAGAGAAAATATTTGCAAAACACATATTTGATAAAGGACTTGTATCTAAAACATATAAAGAACTCTTAAAACTCAACAATAGGAAAACAAACAACCCTGTTAAAAAATGGGTAAAAGATCTGAACAGACATCTCAACTAAGAAGATATACAGATAACAGGTAATCATATGAAAAGATGATTGACATCATTTTTCATTAGAGAACCTCAAATTAAACAACAACGAGATACCATTACACACATGTCTGAATGGCTAAAATCTAAAAAAATGACGATACTAAATACTGACAAGGATGCAGAACAACAAGGAATCTCATTCATTACTGATAGGGCTGCAAAATGGTTCAGCCACTTTGGAAGACGGTTTGGCAGTTTCTTACAAACCTAATCATAGTCTTATCATATAACTGAGCAATTGCACTCCTAAATACTTATCAACTGAGTTGAAAACTTATGTCCACACAAAAACTTGTACACAAATGCTTATAGCAGCTTTATTCATGATTACTAAAAACTGGAAACAACCAATATGTCCTTTAATATGTGAATGGATAAAAAAACTGTAGCACATCCATAAAATGGAATGTTATTCAGTGACAAAAAGAAATGAGCTGTTAAGCCACAAAAAGACATGGAGGAAACTTAAATGCGTATTGCTCAATGAAAAAAGCCAGTTTGAAAAGGCTATATATGATATGATCCCAATTATATTATAGTCTGGAAAAAAAGAAACTATAGAGATAGTAGAAAGATCAGTGGCCGCCAGGGGTTCAGTGGGGGTGTGGGCAGCAATTAACAGGAGAAGCACAGGGAATTTTTAGGATGGTGAACCTATTCTGTGTGATACTAGAATTATGAATACCTGACATTATACATTTGTCAAAATCCTTAAAACTCTACAACACAAAAGTGAACCTTAATGTGCGCAAAATAAAAAAGTTACTTAGGAGGTCAGGTGATCCTAACAAAGAATGCAGATCGTGACAAGGGAATCTAACTGTGTTACAGATGTATGAAATGACCTCGCTGAAAAGGATGAAGAAGGGGCTAAGCTAAGAAAATTGAGAAATAAATGGAATTTGTAAGACAAAAACCAAAGGACCGCATATAAGCACTTTAGTTCATAAAGTTGTCTCCCATGAGGGTACGGGTTAACAATTCTGATAGTCTATACGTGTATACCGGAAACGAACAGTTATATAAATAGATGGAAAATGGTGGGAGATAGGTTTCTCACTATTGGAGTTGGAGGTTACAACAAAGAGAGGCTAGAATGATTCACGTGGTGATGGATGAGGGTTGGAGACATTAGAACTCGTGTTTAACTTAATATATGTATCAACATTTGTTCATTAATTGTACAAATATAACATATTAATGTAAGAAGTTAATAATGGGAAACTGTGGAGTGAGGGCTATATGGGAACTCTGTATTACCAGCTCAATTTTTCTGTAAATCTAAATAACTTCTACAAATTAAGACTCTAAAAAATAAAATCTACTAATAAAAAAAAGTCTTTATAATGTGAGTAGGCCTCACCCATCAGTTGAAGGCTTTAAGAGCAAAAACTGAGGTTTCCTGGAGAAGAAGTTCTGCTACAAGACTAGTATAGAAATCCTGCTTGAATTTCCAGCCTGCTGGCCTGCCCCACGGATTTCGGACTAAGACCGCCAACATCAACTCACCTAAATTTCCAGCCTGTCAGCCTGCCCTGCAGATTTTGGACTTGACAACCTCTACAATCACGTAAGCCAATAAATAAATTTCTTAGAGTAAATTTCTCTCTCTTGCATTTACTGACAGAGAAAACAGTAGAAAAGAACCAAGTTTGGGAGAGATCAAAAAAAGCGACTTTCATATAATTACTAATAATTACTTGAGAGATAAGTTTCATTTTAATCAAGAATGCCATTTATCAACAAGTATTAAACAAAGAGTAGATACTACCACACCACTAGTTTGAATAAAAGCTCAAGGTTTTCTCATTACTTTATGAAACTCATTCTACAAAATTACTTTTTAATATGTGTTTTGAGATCAGTTAATATATATGAGCCTAGACTAATTTAATACTTTGTTGAGTATGTATAATGAGCTAAAGTCTTGTGTTATATAACTGCTTCAATCAAATGATCCTATTAAAAGGCTATTTGTAAAAGATGGTAGCACGACTGGAAAATACCTTCGTGAGGTTCCAGGGCAATGAACTTCAGTATGATCATTAACGCCAGATCTTTACAATGAATTGTTCTCAGCTGTTTCCATGACGGCCATTGAAATTTACAAGAAAATGCTTTAAGGATGCATGTGTCATGAAGCATATTCACTATTAAAAAGCCTGGTAGAAAAATAGAAATGTAAAGAGTGCTAAAGAGAAGAAATATAGTTTCCTGTGTTTTCTGATTATCTGATTGCATGCACAATCCGCGTGCTTTCCTTGGAAAATAACTTACCCCCGAGCTACATGATTTCTTTTCTCCTCTATTCAAAAGAAATGGAATCATTCTTTCCAGTTTAAATCCTGCTAATAATACATGTTTTGCACTGACATATTTTCATAAATATTCAACTTCGAAAATCTTCAAGTAAATTCATGCATTTCCATTTTTAGGAAGTGAACACCCAAGAGAAGATCCCCCGCATAAAAATTAAAGAAGGAATAGTTAAATGGGTAGATTTCAGTGCAGTGTGGGTGGGGAAACTTTGCCTGACAATTGAGTGACAGGCAACTAGCTCTTAATGTTCTATTTTAAAGAGGTTGGGAGTCATAATTCAAAACAACAGATATATTCATATTTAGCTAAGGAGCATATTTATATATGCAACTTTCAAAATGTATTATTCTGAAACTTTGGAAATCCACAGAATTTTTAACTACAATGTGAAGAATTGCTTTTGGATAAAGAGGAAGATGCCTATCTCTTCTTTCTTGTCCTGAGTGTCGGTGGCAGTCATGGTGGAGCACTCCTCTGATCTCTTTTCAAGCAAGAACCTGCCAAATGGAGGGCAGTTGACAGCCTCTGGCTGCATTACCTTCAGGATCCACTGCAGCATTGGAGCCAAAGACACACTCTCCCACAGCAGCACTAGCCAATGCCTAAGTTTGGTGGAGGAAGTAGCTTAGCCATTTTTGTGCAATGTGGAAATCCTCTAATGGGTAATTTGCTCTGGAGCTCCATGTTGGGCTGGCTGAGATCTCAGAGCTACACTTCATCTGAGGCTCTTTCCCAGTCATCTCTCCTACCCTCTCTGTTTTCACAGGTATTGAACCCGCATTGTGGTCTAAAGACTTCCCTGCCTACTTCTGCTGCTTCTCTCCTATTTTTCATGGGTATTCACCCTAATATATCTACTGCACTTTTACCTTCTTTTTGGCATCTGCTTTCCAGAGGACCTGACCTGGAGCAATCTCTGATCCCTCTGGTGTCTGAATTCCCTCTTGCATTATTTACTGTTCAAGACCTGCCTTAGCCTGCATTTGGTTGAGTTTGATTCATTTTAAAGTCATGTCAGTGACAACTCTCAATCAGGCACAGTGCTAGGCATGCTAGATGTACCAAGATGAGTAAGATACCATATCCACTCTTAAGAAGTTGAGAGGGGGTTGGGAGGGAGGGGAGGAATGGAGGGATGAATAGGTGAAGCACAGGGGATTTTTAGAGCAGTGAAAGTATTCTATATGAAACTGTAATGATGGATACACATCATTATGCAGTTGTCAAAATCCATAGAATGTTCAACACAAAGAATGAACCTTAATACAAACTGTAGACTATAGTTAATAATAATGTGCCAATATTGGATCATTAATGGTAAATGTTACAAATGCCAGGCATTATTCTAATTGCAAGATATTGATAATAGGGGAAGAGGTGTGCAGAAGTGAGGCGTGAAGGAGGTAGATACGTGAACTATGTACTATCTGCTCAATTATTCTGTAAATCTAAAACTGTGCTACAACAATAAAAATCCATTAATCATTTAAGAAAAGAATCCATTCGCATTTTCTTCCAACTTGATTGCAAACTATTCACCATTTTTCTTGTCCCTGAACTTCCTGCTCTACTTCCTATTCATTTATTCTCAAAAACAGTTTAATTATATACTTTGATCCTTTATCTTTTAACAAGCCATGCCCAAAGACTTTTAGCTTTCTTCCCCAAATATTTATCAGAGTATTTTTTTAAGCCAAGACTGTTGCCTTCCTAAGACACATGTTGGTGCCAGATGAAAAATTTTTTCACCCTGCTATATATCTGTGTTAATAGTCTTCTCTGACAGACTGATCAAGTGTGACTGTGATTTGTTTAGGATTAAATAATACTGATTTTGTTATCAAATGAGCAAAATGAGGAGATGTGATGACTAGAAATGGTTTACCCATTTGAATATTTGTTAAATGTTAAAAATTTTCTGCCTCCCAACTTTTTTTTCCTTTCTGGTCACTCTTCTCTGTATCTTCTTTACTGAAAAGAGCATTGACACACAAACATACAGATACACACATATAGCACACACACACAGATACACATTCATGCATCTCCACAATAATTCTTGAAACTTAAAACGTATTAATTATTCTTGAATTAACTATAGGCAGTGAGCCTAGAGGAGGACAAGTCTCCTGGACCACCTTCTAGTGGAGGATGCGTTTCACCGTAGCTTTATTTCATTTGCATTCTTATCCAGAATTTGTTCTCTTTATGGTTTGCCGTTTAAACCATCACGTCGGGTCTTTTTTCACTTTTAGTGTTTTCCATTGTCCTAAATTCCTAAATCCTCACAGCATCTTGAATTCCTTTGGGCTAGTATTCTGTTCATCTTGAAAACTTGGATTCACTTCGAATATGAATTTGATGTATTGGGTGTTCTGGTCATAACAAGCTTGGCCAAAGACATAGGCTAATAGGGTTATTGCGTATCTGGTTTTCTCATCCAACACACCAGAATGTCACTCAAAATTTTCAGGCAGGATCTAATTGGTTCCAGTATGCAATAATGATAATGTCTGGAATGCTTGTAGACTCATGATTTTGCAATGGTAACAGAAAGAAGGCAAAATGATGGAGAAGAACCAACCCATACCATGAAATGACAACAAAAGATATTTTAGTAAAGTATAACCATATCCGACAACCTATAAATGATATACAATGGGGCTCTGCTTTGAAATGTATTAATGAGAACCCTCAGCCAGGTGTGGATAAGGGAAAGGTCTCTGCGTTGTCATGTTGCTGGTATGTAGAACTTCCTATATTATTCTTTTCCACTCCTCACAGGTACTGGGGTGCCCATTTCCTTTAATAAATCAATATGTTATCCATTGCAGGTAACTGTTTGTTTCCTCACCTCAAATTTAGCTGAAGTTTCAATTTAGAATAAAATGGCCCCCATCAACTCAATTTTTGTTATGAACTGAATGTTTGTATCTATCCTCCTCTCCATGCCCCCCCAATTTTTTATGTTGAAGCCCTAACCCCCAAAGTGATGGTATTAGGAGGTGTGCATTTGAGAGATAATTAGATTAAGATGATGTCATGAGGGTGGTGCCCTCATGATGGGATTAGGATTATCAATTAATTATTGTCTTAAGATGGCTTCTCTCCCTATTTTCACGAACCTGATACTTGCCATTTTCCATTAAGTATAATAGGACTGCTACCTCTGTATTTTGCCTGGCTGTCTCTCTCTCTCTTTTTTTTTCCTAATGCTTTGGTGGAAATGATTTTCAGATTAATTGGAGGTGGAAAGGCTTCCTTAGGTTTTGTTTCCTTATGCATAAAGCAAAGTTGTAGGTTTCTGATCTCTTCATCTTGCTTTAATGTCCCTCAGTTTTTAATGAGATCATTTAATCATTCTCTTTGGTCCTGATTCAATAATAATTTGGTTCTTATTCCTGTTACCTTCTTAGGAGCAAGCCCCTGGTGAGCCAGGGTGGAAGCTTTGTGACAGGTTGTGGTTGTGTCAATAGTGACTCTGAACCCATCTCTCATGGTACAGCTGGCTTTTGAGTCTACCATGAACCGACTGACAAGGAGTCAGATGCCAGCCTCTGGGCCTGCAGGGTCCCAGCATTTGTTTTCTATGAACAACCTGCAGCTTGACTCTTTGTCTTTGCACCAGACCTAGTTTTGCCCACAAAAGGATTCCAGCACACTACACCCATCCTGGTCCTGGGGAAAGTAAATGGATTTTCCGGGCGCAGGGAGTGCCTATTAATTTTCTGGCACAGATGCTTTGGAAATCTGGTTTTCTGGAAGAATACTCTCCCTCCTTGGTGAATATTTTCCTTGCAAGTTAGTATCCTTATCTTCATTCACGATAGGTTGGCCACAGTATAGCATTACTCTTCTCAAAATTCCTGTGACTCAAGTGCTAAAACATGTACAAATTTTTTCATGTTAAAGAGGAGGAGTTTAAGACACTCAGTGAGACACCCAAGAGCACACAGGAAGTCCACAGCTGCTGCTCCCCGGAGTAGCTGGCACCTCGGGGGAATTAGGTATAGTATTTGTCGAGCTCCTACTAAATGTCCTTATGAACGCCAGGCTCTTTGGGGTACACAGAAAACTAAAAGATAGTCTGTGGCTGTATTCTGTAGAGGTAAGGATAAAATTCTAACATGTGGAGATCAACTAGCTGATAATGTACCATGGGACCATGTGTTAAATAGTGGTGAAAGTTGTGGCACTTAAAACTAAGTTTTTAAAAAGAGAAGTGACTCACTGGTAAAGAAGGCTTTATGGAGGAGGTGCTATGCCACAGTGGAAAGGGTATGAGCCTTGGAATCAGATGAAAGAGATATGAGTCTCTATTATTACTGATTAACTCAAAGATCTCAGGCAAGTTACTTAAAGTCTCTGAGTTCAGGTCCTTTATCTTCAAAATGTAGCAAAAAATATCTACCTCTCAAGGTTGTGAGAATTAAATGCGACAATTAATGTAATATGCTTAATGGGTGCTAATTAAACTTGAGGAGGTAGTATTAGAAGTGGGCCAGAAAGGTATGATAGGTAAGCAGGATACAGACTGATGGGGAGGAGTCAGAGATTGCCCTGCGACTGGACAGACCTGAGCCATTATTATTAGTGGTTTCAGTTTTGCCTAAATTAACATTTGCCTAAGTATGGTCAGTGGACCACCAGCATCAGAATCACCCAAGAGAGCTTGTTAAAAGTGCAGATTCAAACCCAGACCTACTGAATCTGCATTTCCAAAAAGCACCACAGGTGACTCCAAAGGAAGCTATCTAGATGCCACCAAACTGAACGGCTTCCAAGATGGGCTAGCTGGCCAATTCCCACTTCAGTGGAAGATGAATCAATGGATCTACATTATTTGTGCTGGGTCTTAGGCCATTCTTGATTAATCACAAAGTTGTACTCACCTCTTCTTATCCTACCCTATGTTCTTCTGAATACACCACATGAACTTTCAACTTTACTTGCCTCAAACATAACTAATTATGCCTAACTTTGACCCTCTTCCTCCTCCTCTTTGTCCATCTAGTTACCAAGCCTAAACTCTGGGGATCACTTTTGACTCCTCTTTTTCTTCACACTCCTTACAGAATCTCCATGCTGATTGGTCACAATGTCATGAATGTTCTTCTTTTCAGTGGCAATCAAATCCATCCTTTTCTCTTGATTTCCACTATCATTGCCCTAGTTCACGTTGTGAGTGCTAAAGTATATGTTATTTTCTTTATTCCAAGCTATATTATTTCCTCACTTGCTACAATATTTTAGAAAACTGTCTAGTAAAAACACAGGCCCTACCTGGTGATATAAATCCTATCACATCATTCCCATGCTTAAAATCCATCAACAAGGCCCTATCACCACAACGATGTTCTTGTTCATCGTGTATGAGGCCTTTCATCATCTGCACCTCATCTCTCTCTCTCACTTCAGTTCCTGCTGCTCTATGCTCCATTCCAGTCATGCCAAACGACTCACAGCACCCTAAGTTGGTCACGCTATTCCCTATTTCCATGTCTTTATGTAAATGCTTCCTCCTCACCCTTATCTATTCAATAGATTCCCTACTCATCATTCAACAATTAGTTCAAATGTCTCCATTTCTGTGAAGAATTTCCTATCTCTATTTCTCCTCTTCCCCTACTAAATACTTTTTTCATGAATTTACTGAATATTTATTGAGCACCCAAGGCAAGCATTATTCTAGGTGCTAGGGATGCATAAGTACACTAAACAGATAAAGATCCCTTTGTTATTGAAGCTTATATTCTATGGGGAATGGGGTGGGGTGGATGCTGACAAGAAGCAAAATAAATAATGAGTTCTATGGTGGTAAGTGCTATATCAGACAATAAAGCAGCAAAGTGTAACAGAGGACTGGCATAGGGTGGAATTCGGTTTTAGATAGGGTGATCAGGAAGGGCCTCACTGAGAAGTTGACATTTGAGAAAAGATCTAAAAGAAGAAAGGGAATAAACCATGCAGATATGTTTGGGAAAAGGACATTCCAGGGAACAGCAAGGGCAAAGGCCCTGAGGTGGGAGCAGGCCTCACATGTGCAAGGAATAACAAGAGGGCCAGTGTCGCTGAAGTAGCGAGTTACAGGAGATGAGGTCATGACGTCCAGATCTTGCAGGACTTTGTAGCCATTGAAGAATTTTGACTTCTAATCTAAGTGATATCTGAAGACTTTGGCCAATTTTGAAGAGAGGAGTGACATGATCTGACAGCGTTTTAATAGAATTGCTCTTGCTGCTATTCTGAGAGTAGACTGGGCTTGGGATGGGAGGACAAAAAAGCAGGAAATCAGGTGATAGCTCCAATTGTGTGCATGTGTACGTGTGTATGATCTAGATATATGGATACGTATCTCTGTATTCATATTTATGTGATGTATGTGATATTATACATGATATATTTGTGTCTCTTTCCCTCTGAGTTCCTTCACCTTAGGTCATTCATCTTATACACAATCCCTTCCACATTGTAGGTGTTCAGTGAATGTTGGAGGAAACAAATAAGGGAGACGGAAGGAAAGCAGGAAGAGAGAGAGGGAGGGGAAAAAGGACAAATGGAATAGAATGGAATGAGAAAGAGCAAAAAGGAATAAAATTAAGTGAGATATTATAGTCTGATGGTCAAAAGTTTGTGCTCTGCAGCCAGAGTAGCTGGATTTAAATCATGGTGGATTGTCATACAACGGCTGTGTGATTGGGGGCACATTATTTAACCTCCCTGTGCCTTAGTTCCCTCATCTGTGAAATGAGAAAAATAAGAGTACTTACCTCACAGGGTGGTTATAGGATTAAAGGAATTGAACATGCAAAGCCCTTAGAATAATGCCTAGAGTGCAATACGTGCTCAGTGACTTGTAACTATTGTAATCTGTTGCTAAAGACTTGATCTAGGAGGCAGCAGAATATAGTAGAAAGAACATGGAATTCTCAATAAAATTAACTTAGTGTTGAATCTCCCCTTGACATTCACTAGTTTAGGAATAATTCTTACCCTCTCTGATTTTTTCCTAATAATTGTAAAAGTGGGGGGCAATGATTAAGAACCTATCACTGATATTTGATGTGAATATTAAAGGAGAAGATAAGGCATGTGAAAGTACCTAACAGAACCTGCCATGTTGCGGTACTTCATAAGCCTGAGACATATTGCTTCTTTGCTTATCCACCATTCAGTTCTAATATTTAGGAACACAGAAAACTACAATTGTGGTAATGAATTTCCTTGTCTTGTCCACTTACAGCAGTGTAGTTAGTTTTCACACGTACTATTGATAGATATATTATTTTCCCACCTCAAAAAGGAGAAGTAAATGTGACATTATATTTTTCCATTTATATTCACTAAGGCCCTCCTGTACTTAACAATTTGTGGCAGAGGAATTCGTGATGCAGCCATAAGAAAAGATTAATCTAAGCCTATTCATCATGTTTTTGTTTTTGCCTACATCATCTAGGAAGTCTGTCTCCAAACTATTCAAAAAGCTGATGCCTAGAAATTTCCCCAATGCTTACAACCTTAGCTTCAGTGTGGGAAGAGCTCTAGAAATTTCGAGGAAAGCAGTCACTCTTGAGCTGGAAGAATTAAGACATTGGCCTGGTTTTGGTGGGATTTGGGTATGAGAGTAGTACAAGAAAGATAAGAGAGAGAAAGATGAAATCAAGTTGAAAAGGAAATGAACACTGAGGGCAACTCTTAAAGGCATGAGAAGCCATAGAGAAGCAGCTTGGGGGAGGGGATATGAGAATGGAGGGAGCAGAACTTTGTGAGTGCAACTTTATAGGCTGGTGTATCTTTAGAGAAGTCGTAGCATTTTTTATATGATCTCAAGGATCCACATCTCTATTCCCAGCCTCCTACCAACTGCTAGTCACTAGGTGTGGAAAGTGCTTCTTCTGACATCCCGCTGCTCTGGGCTCTTGAGAAACTTCAGGCAGAGTGTGGAGTGATGAATAATTTTAAACAGAAGAATGATACAATCTGGAAATAAAGAAACTGCACACTCTGGTTCCGGTTCTGGTTCTTCAAGAAACTGTTATTGGACTTTGGGCAAATTGTTTTGTCTCTTTGAACTGTTTCCTCATCTCTAGAATGAAAAGGTTGGAGCCGATGATCTTTAACACGCCTTCCAGATTGGAGGGTCTCTGTTTCTAACATGTCTCTCTTATCCATCTATCCAAGTTACCTTTTGGATTTAAGACTTTTTGTCAGTTCCAACTTAATGGAAGGTATGTCTCGTCTGGGGCCCCCGACCCCTAGACTGGTTCCAGGCTCCTCTGGGAAGGGAAGAGTCCAATTTATACCAAGTGGTCATTTTACAAGCTTAGTCAGGGTCAGGCTTCTGTGGTCTTAAAACAAACAAACTAAAAACAAAACAAAACAAACACAAGAATTAAATTGTCTTTTGTTTTAAACTATTGGTTGGAATGAAATCCACCAAATCTTACTTATTTTTATCCAGCTTAGGGCAGTATGAGTGTGACATATTAAAATAGGCCTTTCAGATATTGGATATTTAAAGAAATAATAACATTTTTTTCTCCTCTTGCTTTTTTCTCCCAGTAGAAATGTGGTTTTAATTCTTTTTGACATGATGCACATGGAATTTTTTCAAAAATATTTCCAAAAAGATGCCTTGCATCTGAGATTATCCTTCAGAAATTGGGACCAGGATAAGAAAGTATGAGCAACCAAAAATGAAGACTGTAGTGGAAAATGTTTTGTAATCTTAATTGCGGCATCTGCTAAATCAGGCTGTAGGTTATAGAGATTCTTTGCCCAGTGTAGTCACAGAGATTCTTTTATCTTCCCACTACCTCTGCCTGGCTTGAGAGTCTCATCCTTTCACTTTGCTTATGGTTTCTTGTTTCTTGCTGGGTTCCCTGGCTCTGGTCTCCCTCACTCCCATCCATCCTCTCTACTATCCCAAGTCACCTACCTAAACCTGTAGACTCTTAGTAGTGAGTGGAAAGGCCTTAGAAGATGATTAGGCAAACATCACCTACACCCTCTGCTCAAAACCTGACAGTAACTCCGCTAAATAACAAAGCCCAGAGTCCTAACCATAATGTTTAGGTTTCTATAAGTTCGAGGACAAAGCTAACTTTCCAGATGTCTCTTCCAAATTACCCTGCAAGAGCCTTTACTACCACCCACACGGAAAATTCTTAAAACCAAAACCCACCATACACCATCTTATATGTTCACCTTTTTCATTCCCAGAGCCTAGAATATCTTTCTCCACCTGTATATAGTTTACCCCTTCTTCAAAGCTTAGCTCAAATCCTTACTTTTCCAGAAGGCTTTCTTAATGGCCACAGACAAAACAATTACTCCTTGTTCTTCACTTCCAAACCACATTGCTCTGTTTAGCACATATCTTGTTTCAACTTGTCTTAGAATGACATTTACCCATTTTTTTCTTTGTTTAGAAGCGAGGAAACTCCACGCAATAAGGGTAAGAGTGTGCCATGAGCATTTCCACATCTCATAGGTCTTAGCACAATGTCTGGATCATAGTGGAAACTCAAAAGATATTTACTGAAATTTAAGCCTATGCCTTAATTCTAATGCACTCCCTCCTCTCATCGCACCCACATTAAAATAAGCATGAGAATGAGAAACAATAATGAGTGGAGATTAGCAATGATCCTCTTGAGGAAACTTAGGGGGTAAATTCAGGAGATTTCTGGAGAGGGGAACTAAAGAGAGGACAAATCATTAGGGCGAGGCATATTGGAGCAACGGTGGTCTTGACTGCTGTTCTCCAAAGCAAGGAAATTAAAAGGCAGGTGTTGACAGAGCATCATGGCATGACAAGGTCGGGAGTGATAACTTGAGGGGTGTTGGTAGTGTGTGAGCTTCTTAAAAGGAATACCAGCCATACAGTGAATCTTTGCAGGCAAGCAGTGGCAGAGGACAATCTTCACTGAATATGGAGGCTGAGAAGAGATTAGAAAAAATCAAGTCTCAAGCAGGTTGGAGTTGAAGGGAACATAGGAAAGAAGCTGAGTTTGGAGAGGAAAAGCAAGTCAGAAGTTAACCTTACAAACTAGACTGGACGTGTACCATTTGGAGGTAGGGGATAATGAGGGCCATTTTGGTGGTCACGTGCACGACTCATATTTTTCATGCTGGATAGTGCCTCTGGCTGGTGAACTTAGGTTGCTATTGTTGTTTTCCTGGCTGAGATGTGCTTAAATTACTGAATGGGGACAGAGCTTAATGTAATAGACCTCAGCGATTAGAGCTGGAAATCTGAGGAAGATAGGGATTGGTAGCAAAGACCAGCTCTGGCTCCCTCCAAGGTGAATTATAAGTTTAAATTTCAATCTGTCAAGTTTTAAATTGTCTTCTAGAATCTGCCGGCAACATCTGTGGTGATAATACAAAATTAAAAAAAAAAAAACTGGGGGGTTCTCAAGGATTACGTTAAAATTCAGACAGAACTTTCCATTTCTTACTCCACACTGCTGTATGGAATAGATTTCTCAGCTCAGTGCTATTGCACAAAAAAAGGAAGAAGTAAGGGATTTGCTTTCTGTGAATTTTTGGCCTGTATTGCATCTGCTTATTCCTAGGCCTTTTGCATTTCTCTTATTGCAAATGACCTTGTTTTCTCCAGTGTAGCTAGTTAGCTTAGCTGAAAGGACTGCTGTGGCCTTGCATCCTGGCTCCATCTGTGGATCTGGGTAACTGTCTTAGTCATCACAAGACTGTTTCCTTATCTGAAACATGGGGACAATACTCAAATCACAGGATTGTTGTGAGGGCTAAAAAAAAGAGTTTAGTTGCTGTAATCATGACTATAATGACAAAGGCTCCATTAATTCCTGCTTTTAAGTAATCTATGCAAATAAGCACTTGACTATGAGACCTTTTTAAAATCACACCATTTAATACTTCACCCAACTAAGGGTCCATGCTCAAATTTTATGTGATATAATTATTATTATCTTGCCAGCTCCCTGGGCCCCAGTTTCTACAATAGTCAAATGCAATTACAAAGGCTGCCAGGCTTCTAGAATGTTAAAACTGGTCCTTGTAATTATTTCCTAATTCTAACTTTTAGTAATTTTCCTTGTCCAGCTAATGGCTTTAAAAAGTAAATTTCTGCATACAGAGAGGAATACATGTTCATTATATGCAATGTGGAAAATACAGAGAAGTAAAAAGAATAAAATTAAAACATTCTGTGTTAATATTTTGGTGTACTTTTTACTATTCTTTTTTATGTTCTTATATCCTGCTTTCCCCATTTCCTTAACAATTTTTCTGCAATATGACAGTCAATGGATGCAAATATTCCCTCATAAGAATATATCGTCATTTAATTAATCATTACTTTGCATATTTTGGAGCAATTTTTTATATTTGTAGATGAAATCCAGATGTTACCTGAGATAATTTAAATAAGATTTTCTTAACTTTCCCTCCCTATTTTCACACGCTGTGCAAGTAAAAAGCCTTTCCCCTTGTTGGACAAATTTCCATGGAGACCACATTCTCATGGCTGGCCAGCTCTGGCTCTCTGCACTTACTTATCCCAAGCTAGTTTAATTTCTGGATAGTTTTATTGCTTCCCTCCCTTTTCATGCATCCCTCTCCCCATGCTTTAACTATGGCATGGAGCACAGACTTTTTCTGGGATGCATACACAGACACCATAAACCCCTTCACACCATTCAAATGAGTGATAGCAGATCTCACTGAAGCTATGCTGGATATCCTTTAGTGTTCTTCCAGAGACGTAGTTAAGATTGGGACCAATTTCAAATACATTTGGTTGCCAGATTGTATTTCTCTGAACACAACACCATGGTGAGATGAAGAGGTGACATGAGGCCTGGGCCTCTCTTTGAGTTATACTTAAGATAGCCTCCTACAAGTAAAATTGTTTTGGCCAAAGGCTATGAACATTTTTAAGTCTATGGAAACCTATTGCCAAGTTCCTTTCCATAAATGTTGTATTAATTTAGACTCTCACCAGGAGGGTATGAGAATGACCATCTCACAGCCAGTAATAAAACAGGCTGAAACTCCTAGCACTTATATTCTACACTCAGCCCTGTGAAGCTATCCCCAGCTCTCACAAGCAGAACTCGTATTTTTTAACTCTGTACATCCATTGCTTTACGCGCATACTGCTCTTACAGAACTAATCACAGGGTATCAAAATTATTTGTGTATGTGTCTGGCTTCTTCTTTAAACTGACCCTCTCAAGGTCAAAGTCAATCTCTTCTCTGTGACTTTAGCACGGAACATAGTGACTGGCTCCAAGCAGATATTCAGTGCACTTCACTGCTGGATGTAGAAACCAGTCTGAGGAGTGTGAATCAGCCACTTCTGAACTCTGAGGGATCTCCAGTCAATTTAAGCTCTTTCGTGGTGTGGTTATCCTTTGCCTGATGACTCCAAACTGGCATTCTTCCCTGCCCTTCTGTGATGCTCAGGCCTCATTTGCTTGGCTTTCTCCATTCCCTCTCACACCTACACATGCTGTTTCCTTTAGAATGTCCTTCCTCCATTTTCCACCTCATAATTTCCTTCTCATCCCTCAAGGCTCACTCAGTTCAGAGCTCACCCTGGTGTTCCCTGCCCTAACATCCCCCAGGAAGAATTAGTCTCTTTCTTTAAGGTCCAAGATCTCATTGTCTCTATGGCTCTTAGAGTATTCCCATATTATATCGAATTTATCAGTTTAGTTGCCTTTCTCTTTCCATAGACCAGTGTTTTTCAAATTAAGGATCACAACCCATTAATGTCTTGAAATAATTTTAGTTGGGGCATTCAACATGGGGAAAAAAAAAGAAAAAAAACACAAACACAAAACAGAATAGAACAGAAAATAGAATAACAGAATAGAATAGAGTAGAGTAGAGTAAGTAGACAGAAAATATCAGAATGCGTTGCTTATAGTAAGAGCAAGTATTGCTTTATGAAATTTTGAGTGTGCTGTATGTGCCTTTGTGTGTGTGCATGTGTGTGTGTGTGTGTGTGTGTGTGTGTCTGTGTGGTGTATGGGGGTTCAATGTAAAATGCATTTCTTACTTTGGATTGTGGTTGAACTGCTTAAAATCCACTGCTCTAACCATGAGCTTTGAGGGTAGGGACTCTGCCTTCTTTATCTTTGTATTCCTAGGGCCTTGAATAGAGCTTAGTTTTAGCACACAGTGGGCAATTCAAAAATTCCTTTAATGTACAATGAATGAATGAATGCACGATTCAATGAATATACATAACCGCCTTTAAGCCAGAAGGAATTTTCTCCCTTAAAGGGAAAATATCACTGAGATAAAAGCTTGAGGCTGTATTTGACTAGGCTTTAGTGAACGAAATGCCAGCCAACAATCCAATGCCTTTAGTAAAACCTCTGTCTTCAACACACAACTGACGGTATAAGCAATTCCATCAAATAACTGACCATTTCATTTTTTGCAAGTTCAAGCTTTCCTATTTGTATTTGGAAAATTCATTACAATGATATGTGAGAGTCTCCAACCCTGGCACTGGAAGGTAGTTCAGATAAGCAGGCTGGCTCTACAGACACCTTGCTCAGTTCAAATCCTGGCTTTGCTGCTTAACTTAACTTCTCTAAGCCCCTGTTCCATCATATCTAAAACGAAGAACAAAGTACCGACATCATGAGCCCCAAATGCTTACTATTAACCACTAGTTACCACTCAATAAATGTTAGCTATTAGTATCTCGTTGTAGTTACTTGTGGCAGAGACTGCTGATTACCTACGCAATATCAGCTCTCTCTTGGTCCTTGTTAACAGAATTTCATTTTTATTTGAGGCAGCACTATACCCAACTAAAATATTATACCCCTCAATCCTCTTCAAATTTAGCTTGGCTATTAGTGGAGCATCATGAACACTCTTCAAAGGAGGATATTCTTTTAGCCTGGATTTTTCCCCTTCCCCTCTTCCTTCTTTCATTCTGCCTGGAATTTAGATATGGGAGCTGTAGCTGAAGCCATTGTCATGGAGTATGAGGTACCCTTGAGCATGAAGGCAATATGCTAAAGATGGCAGATCAGAAAACAGAAGGAACTTGAGTCCCTTGGATCCAGCTCTGGACTACCATCTCCAAAGTTCTTTTACAGGAGAAAAAAAATTAAACTCTATTTTAAGTCATTGTTATTAAATAGGCAGCTGGAACTAATTCTAACTAACATAGAGCTCAGTAAATATTGGTGTCTTTTCAGATTTAGAACAATTTTAAAGGGAGAAATGTAGCTTTTAAATTAACACCCATCATGTGAAAGGTACTGGGATACATTTTCTTTTTTCCGTTTAGTTCTCACAAGGTGCCAGAGAGATGGAATTACTATTTTCCTTCTACAGAAAAGGAAGGTGCAGCTCAGGGCCTAAACATCATGAACAGGGACAAGTGACAAGCAGATCAAAGCCGGATATGCCTGGTCCGAGGTCTCTCCTCTTCCCAGTAAGAATTGCACGTGCTTTAGGGCGTATATGTGGTCTATTTTTATAGTCAGCAGATACCACTGAAAATATGAGGAAGAACAATTGTTTTTCTATTAAAATCAATACAGGTGAGTTACAGAATAAAATTTTAAAAATTCAGATGGATATTAAGAAAATATGAGACTTCAAATTCAATTTATAAGGAGGTTCATCTTATCTGACCACTGATGTTAGAGATTCTTCAGAAACAAAGTTTGAAAAGCAGGGGATTTGATCCTACTACCTCCTGGGGAATACAGGTGGTTTTCTTGCCCCTCAAATGCCTTGCAAAGCACTCAGCCTCTGGTGGTGGGTGGGACAACCCCGAAGAGTGATCTGCTGCTGAATCATCAGCCTGTGATTCACTTAACCTCCACTTCTAGCACTATTCTCCTTTCTCCTTTCTGGACAATTTGCCCCCTCCTGTCCATTTACTCTTCCTTGCAATAGAGGTACCTTGACCTTGACCTTGGAAATGCAGTTTCTGAAAAGCCTCAGTTTTATAAGATAATGAGAGCTGGTGTTATCATCATCAGTAGGAGAAAGCATCATGCATCTCATTGCTTATGATGCTGCATCTTCAGACAACTTCTCAGCCTCCCCCCCGCCCCCCACCATGGTCTTCCCCACCTCTCACAGAGATTTCCCTTTGTCTGACTGAAAGCAGGAAGACCATCAAAGCCTGCCACTGAAAACTTCCATATGCTACAGAAAAGCTTTGATTCTGCTCAGGGGCAGCATGGTGGAGAAGATGGAGCCTGGCTGATCTGTTACTAACTAAACGTGCTGCTAAAAAGCAATTTAAAAAGCTAACTGACCTGTTGCTAAAAAGCAAATGACTTTTTAAAACCAATCTTGCAAAGTTACTACTAATTATTTTTATTATAAAAGTAGTATATGCTCATTTGTACAAAAATGTGAAAAATAAAAATTACTTTTTCCCTCAAGGCCATTCATATTTACCAGAAACATCCATATCTAGGTCATTCTGTTATCCACGAATTCACAAACATGTGTAAGTGTATATATGAGTGCTTTAGTGGGGAGTCTATCATGCATATAATTCTGCCATTTTCTAGGGCATTTAACAGTATATCTTAGGTATCTTTCAAACTCTGTGCAGATAATTTTTAAAAACTGCATCATGGTATCCCATTGTATAGATATACCATAAATTATGAACTTACTTCCCATTGAAGGAAACTTAGATTGTTTTCAGTTTGTTTTAAATTAACAAAGATATTTGCCAAATACTTGACAAAGTCAAATTGTCTTTGACAAACAACCAAAGAAAAAGACAAACAACTCAAAAGAAAAGGATATAACATGTAGTCAAAAGAAAAAGAACTCTGTGTGTCCAATATACATATAAAAAGTTATTAAACCTCATAACTCAAGAAATATAAATTAAAGCTCTTGTTTTCTGATGTCATTTATGCCCATCAAGTTGGAAAAAAAAATTTTAAAGTAAATAATAAATAGTATTGCCAGGGTGTTGGGGAAAAGTCACACTCATTCATTGTTGATGAGTGTTAATTTTGTGCACTTTTTGGAGGGCAATTTGGCAGAATCTATTGAAATTTTAAATGACCATAGCCTTTGACCCCAATTCCACTCCTAGGTGCTCTTGCTTATGTATTTCTGCACGCCTGAGCATTATATAATAATATAAGTATATATGCATATTGCAGTTTATGATTGGAATAGTTATCTAAGAAATCTGAATTGCCATTGTCACATCTGTAAGACGGGAATAATAATAGTACTAATAATACTCACATTGCAGTGTTGTTGTGAGGATTAGAGATAATGTACTTAAAGAGTACCTGACGATAGTCGATGTTCAGTAAATGGCAGTCATTCAATTCTCATGAAATCTGATTCTTCCTCCTCTCAGCTGCAGAAAGAGACTGGGTGATTCCATTACAATGTCAGGCGTGAGACAGGGGGCTGGGGGGGGTGGGTCGTCCACATCATATGAAGCCCCTTTCATCCCCGCCTCCTAAACGTACAACTTGTTATAAATACCAATAAGGATGTTGCAGCTGTCAGATTTCTACACTGCTCAAGTATTTCAGAGTGTGGAAATTTAGACTTCTTGGTTTGAAGATGCTTTAATGTGAAATAGTTACATGCGTTAAAAGAGGGTTTCCACTCTCCTAACGTCTAGGACTGCTCAGGAATAAAAGAGGAGGGGACAAATAGTTACTGAACAAGAACTGTGTTCCAGGAACTGGGCAAGGGGTTTATGAACATCACCTGAAACTTCACAGCAATCTCTGTGGGTAAACAATATGCTTCATTTCCAGATGAGGAAGCCAAGTCTCTGACAGGTGACATGATTCGTAGAGGTCACAGGCCAAACACCAGTTGAAGAGCTAAGATTTCAACCCAGATTTGTCTGACTCTAAAGCCAACTCTAGGATTTTCCTTGTGACTAAATCGACATTAAATGTGGCAGCAAAATAAAAAGAGGTAAAAATTACATCCTCCCAAATAGTCATGCCCCATATGAGAAGTGGCACAGAACCCAGAAGCAGCCCCTTAGGAGTTAGAAAGCCAGCGTTGTAACACTACCTCTGCCACTTGCCAGCTGGGGGACTGCAGAAAAGTCACTTAACGCTAGACAACCTTTTTCCTTTCTATAAAATAAAGATAATAATACTTTGCTATGTATCTCACAAGGTCCTTGGGGAACAGAAATAGTCAAGGCTTAATGAGATGGTGAAATAAACAAACAAAAATCTCCAGAAGGAAATCAGACCAGATTCTTACTTCCTTAGTCACCTGCCAAATTCTTTGAAAGGAAACCACATTCAGTCCTATCATTACTATTGGGTTATGATGTAAGAACAGGAGGTGCCATAGAACCATTAACAGAAAATGCTGATTTTTCTCCTATCCATTTCCCAGAATGTTTTCCATAGAACTGGAGTTCCTTGGCATGTTAATAGGAATAAAGTGAAGGGGAAAAAAAGAAAAAACTCCTTTGCCAAAAGAGTTAAAAAGCCCTAGCCAAGGAAATTTAAACAATTTTCTTTAGTTCTTTTTAAATAGACTTCTGACAATACTATTCTATGTTGTAAATTTCCAAGAGAGGGATGTAATACGCAGCATCTCCAAATCTTACTTGACTATAGATGCCTTTTTCATGGAACCCCTCAAAGCACTATGTTCTGTAGAATATGGGCTGCAAAAGGCTGTTATAAAGCATCTTTCCAGGAAGATTTAGCTTTAAATTTTAGCAATTCAAACATTTCTTCTAAACGGCTGGTGAGGGAGGGATAGTGACTTAGATGATCTCCAAATGTGCTTGTGCATGAAACGTACAAAGGAGAGCGCAGTTTCTTGTACTGGTGGAAGAAGAGATCCATAAGCTGAATCCTGAAGGCTGTGTAGATATTTGCCAAGTGGAGAAGGTGAGACCATCTCTAGTATTTATTTGAAATAATTTAATATGCAGCAACATCTTCATCACAGAAATTTCAGTTACAATCAGTGAAAATTATATGGCCAATTCAATCCAATAAACATTTATCACATTCCAATTCATTGGAAAGAGCAGAAATCAGGAAAACACAGTTACTGTCTTAAAGAAGTTGATAATCTAATGATGAGAAAGACATAAAAATAACTCTTACAAAGAAAAAAATTTGACATGTGTTATTAATAGAAGTATAAGGTGTAATAGAAGCACAGAGGAAAGAGGGTTTAACTCTATTTAGGTGAGTGAGTTAGGAGAAGAATTCAAGGGAGGTTACTTCCAGAGGTGGAGATGGATGCAATTGAATTATTTCACTAAGTTGCACTTAGACTCAGAATGTAGAAGGCTGAGTGAGGTTAATCATTTATTACTCTTCTGGTGACATATTTTACCCCTTTACTTTCTTTTACCAAGACTTCATTAACAGGGAGGACTTACAAGGAAAAATTATGGGGAGGAAAAAGCCTTTCTCATCAACACTTGGAATTTAAGATTGGTAAAAAGGAAGAGTTAGACAGAGTTGCTTTAGAGTCTCTCCATTTCAGTTTACCGGTGGGACGGAAAAAGGTTCCCTTCTATCAATCTCACTTAATGTATCCTTAAATTTTTAGAGCATTTTATGCTTTCCAAATTAGTTTTGATTACTCAGTAAAAATTTATTGCTCTCTTCCTTTGCCCAGTATCTTGTGGATTAGGAACAAAACAGAGTCCTAGAGGGTTGGCACTAAAAGGAATCAAGTCTAACCATCTCAGTTTTCAGAGAAGAAATTGAGGTTCAGAGAGAAAAATGATTTGTCAAGGAGTACAACCTTTAGACCCAGGAAAGAATGGGAAGAGATCCTGTGCTTTGAAGGGCTCCCTATGCCCTTCCCTGGTTCTGCCCCCTCCAAGGAAGCAGGAGTCCACAGGGCAGAGGGGAAATGCTCACTTGGAACCTGTGCCCCATCACCTTCTATCCAGACGAAACCAGGAGTATCTGCAATGCTGGACTTCCTCCTAAATGGCCCAAAGCCTGGCTCCAGGGCCTATGCAACTCTCTTCAAAGTGTCCATCCTTCTGAGAATGGACTTTGCTGTAGATATGCATACCCTGAGGTCCAAAGAGTGGCCAAGGGGTAGCTGTTTGCAGCAGGTGTGTGTCTGCTTGGACATGTAATTGGGGTGTTCACTTGCACATCTTGTAGCCCATTGCGGTTCATGGAGAAGAAAAGGGGACAGGCTTCAGAGTGGAGGCTAAGGACCAGCTCTTCCTACACTCTCATATTCCAACGTAGTTTTCTGAGGAGTAGAAGAATTCTACGTTTAACCCTGAGTTGTCAAGCTAGGAGGATAGAACATATTTTGTTTAACAGTTTGTTAGCTTGATTTATAAATGTAAACATTTATACCAGTAGTTCTCAAAGTTTTTAGCCTCGGGACCCCTTTACACTCTTAAAAATTATTGAAGACCCCAAAGAACTTTTGTTTAAATGGATAATATCTATTTATATTTGTGACTTCAGAAAGTAAAACTAAAATCTTTAAAAAATATTTATTTCCTTAAAACAGCAATGAAAAATCCATTACTGTCAACATAACATTTTTTTAATGAAAAATACTATATTTTTCAAAACAAAAAATTAGGGAGAAGAGTGATATTGTTTTACGTCTTTACAAATCTCTCTATTGCTTGATTTACAAGAAGACAGCTGAATTCTCCTATCTGCTTTAGCATTCAATATATTGAAATGAGTAGTCCTGATCAAAGTACTTGAAGAAAATCCGGCCTCACATAGACATATAGTTAGAAAAAGAAGGAATATTTTAGTAACTTTTTCACATAATTGTTGATATTCTTCTTTGCTTCTACACCAAAACTTGACAAGTGGTAATTTCTTAAAAATATTTTACAGTGTAAACTTTGAAGCTATATCAAAGAAATTTTAATACCTTGCTACATTAAAATCCATTAATCAGTCTTGCACTTTGAGTGTTGTTTTACCCAGGCATGATTTTGATCTTTTGGAAAATATTGGTTCAATGAGTTATGCAGATCTTCCAAACATTGACATATTTCTTTACACAATATTTTTAAAATCCATTAATATCACCAGTTGTCTCACCAGAAAAGTTGTTAAGTATTGGAAAGCTGTTAAGCTCATGGTGGCAAGTACAATTTTTCCAAAATTTTAATTTTCACTTGAAAGCTCCAGTTTTATCTTTGACAACAAACACTATCAGTTGTTTTCCATGAAGTGATAGGCTCATTTAGTTCATTTTTGAGAAAGTGTCTACCAAATACCCAAATCTGAATTACTATAGTTTGTGTCATTTTTTCAGGTAAAAATCATGTTGACATTTGAACTGATGCTGTAAAAGAAATATTGGGTGACACCTATCACTTTAGCATGAATCAAAATGCCAAACTGTCCTTGTAGACATTATATTCTTCACTCACAGAAAAAAAGTGCCAGTTTCTCTTAAAAATATCCTTGAGGGGGCCAGACCCGTGGCCTAGTGGTTAAGTTTGGTGCGCTCCACTTCAGCAGCCTGGGTTCCTGGGTTCAGATCTCAGGCGTGGACCTATACCACTTGTCAGCCATGCTGTGGTGGTGACCCACATACAAAATAGAGGAAGATTGGCATGGATGTTAGCTCAGGGCAAATCTTCCTCAGGAAAAAAAAATCCTTGGTAAAAACAGTAGCCAGTATAATTATCAATTTTCTTAAATCTTAACCCTTGAGCTCATGTCTTTTAAATATCCTATGATGAAATGGAAATTTTGCGTGAAGTACTTCTCCTGCATACTGAAATATAGCACTTATGTAGTTGTCTGAACTAGCCCCTGTTTTTTTCATGAAACATGATTTTTACCTGAAAAAATGACTGCCATTTGTATTTTTGACTTAGGTCATGAAAATAAATGTTAGGGATTAGATCTGTTGCCAATGATTATTTACAAAAAATCAGAACTAGCATATACAATATAATTAATTGCACATATTTTTACTAATATATTTTATGTATTAATATAATGTATGTATATATGTATACAAATTCCAGCACCCCACGAGCATCTCCATTCAATGATGCTCAGATACCTCAGTCTCAATTTAGCCAAAAGTGAAATCGTTATCCAGGAGACTGTGCTCCAAGAGAGGTCATAGAAGGGTGGAGATCCTGAAGCAAGTAGGGAGAGGCTTGCCCAGGATGATCACACTTGAAAGGGGCCTGCACTCCTGTCATCCTTTGTAGGCCCCTTAGGATACAATAATAGTAGGGGATTTTGATACCCCACTATCAGCAATGAGTAGACTCTCTAGGCAGAAAATCAGCAAGAAAATGTTGAAATTGAACCACACTTCAGAAAAAAATGGACTCAATAGACTTATACAGAACATTCCATCCAATAGCAGCAGAATACTTTTTTTCTCAAGTGCATATGCAACATTCTCCAGGATAGATCATATGATAGGCCACAAAAAACAAATCTTAGCAAATTTAAGAAGACTGAAATCATACCAACTGTCTTTTCTGACCACAATGGTGGGAAACTAGAAATCAACAACAAGAGGAAAGTGAGAAGATCTACAAATATGTGGAAACTAAACAACACACTTCTAAGCAACCATTGGGTCAAAGAAAAAAATCAAAAGGGAAATAAAAAATTATCTTGAAACCAATGAAAATGGAACTACAACATATCAAATATTGTGGTATGCAAGAAAAGCAGTTCTGAGAAGAAAGTTTATAGCAATAAATGCATATATTAAGAAATTAGAAGATCTCATATTAACAACCTAACTTTGCACCTCAAGGAACTAGAAAAAGAAGAACAAATCAAGCCCAAAGTTAGCAGAAGGAAGGAAATAATAAAGATCAGAGCAGAAATAAATGAAATAGACACCACAAAAACAATAGAAAGAGTCAACAAAACTAAGAGCTAGTCCTCAAAAAAATGTAAAGGCAGAAATTTTTAAATTCAATTTTGGTGATATTCAGAAAAGAGGAATAAAGTGCAGTGCTCCAAGCATCCCCTCCTCCAGGAAAACGTTGCCCTACCAAAGCAACAAGGTTCTCCCCAAACCAAACCTGCTGCCCTGTGTTCCTACACATGATCTTCCTTTGCACTTGCAGCTTTGTGATTGGGGGTTCATTCCCCTTACCTCTACCTTCCGTCATTTTCCTCCTCACTGCTAATACTTTCATTCATATGCACGTCATCTCCTTACTTGTTTCCAGTTTTGACTCCTACCCTCTTTCCCCAGTTCTACCAGAGGTATCTTTCAAAAACACGGATCTGACCCTGTCACTCCCAAGATTCAAATTCCACAACAGCCTCCCAGTGCTTGCAGGGAAAAGTCCATATTCCTTGACCTGGTATATTTGATCATTGCTTGACCGTAGAGACTAAACTGCTGCTCTATTCCACCTTACCTCCTGGTCTATACAGTGTGCTGTTCCCTGGAAGCACGGGCAGCTCAATGCCCTCTGCCTTTCCATGGGATATTTCCTGTCTGAAATATTTTTTTACCCATGTTTACACATTTGAAAACATCTGACTATTTTTCAGAACTCGATGCAAGAGTCACGTCCTTGTAAGCTGTGATACTGTGGTATAATAAAAAATATTTATTTGGTCTTTGTCCCTGGTTCCTGGCACAGAGCTCCTGACACCTCTGTGATTTCCTGAGTGATAGGACTGAGAGGAGCATCTTTTGTTCTAATAGTTGGTCTTTGCTCTTCCTTCCTGACACAGAGCTCTTTAATTCCTTGGAATTTCATGTGTGATCAGAACATTTTTTGTTCTAATCAGGTCCCTAGATAGCTTCAGGGTGAGAGCTGGTCACCAGAAAGACCAAGCCATGATTAGAAGCTTGGAAGTTTCAGTCCCAACTGCCAACCTCCAGGGAGGGGAAAGGGAATAGAGATTGAGTTAACAATCAATCATGCCTACATGATGAAACCTCCATAAAAACCCCTAAACAATAAAGCTCGGGGAGCTCCTGGATTGGTGAATACATCCATGTGCTAGGTGGGTGGTGCACTGCAACTCCATGGGGATAGAAGCTGCTGTGCTTGGGACTCTTCTGGACCTCGTCCTAAGGATCTCTTCATCTGGCTCTTCATTTATATCCCTTATAGTAAACTGGTAATAGTAAGTAAAGCACTTTCCTGAGTTCTGTGAGCTGTTCTAGCAAATTATCAAACCTGAGGAGGGAGTTGTGGGAACCTCTGATTTATAGGCATTTAGTTAGAAGTGGTGGAAACAGGTGGAAACCTGAGACTGGAGATGAGTCTGAAGTGAGGGGCAGTCTTGTGGGTCTGAGCCCTTAACCTGTGAGGTCTGCACTACTTCTGGGTAGCTAGTGTCAGAATTGAATTGAATTGTAGGACTCCCAGTTGGTGTCTGGACTGTTGAAGAATTGGTTGGAACGGGGGAAAAAAACCCCACCCATTTGGTGTCAAAAGTGTTGTGAGTAGAAACAGATCACAGGGGCAAATGATTGACCATCACTTGTGCCCTCAACTGTATTGGTCCCCAACTGGTATATGCACCTCTCCGACACCTTATGAATTTGCTTGACACTTTGCACCCACTAGACTGTGGTCTCCTTGACTTGCGTAGGGATTTGACTGGTCTTTGTAATCCCAGGACTAGTACACCGTAAGTACTCAGCAACTTGTTTTTAAATAAATAAATAGTATCAAATACTTTTCTGATTTTCATGGAGCTATAGGCTAAAGAGAAGAAATCAGAATATCTAAAGGATGTGGAGTAGAAAATTAAAGATAAACTTGAACGACTTCTTAATTTATTTCCCCACGTGTGCACCTTTCCTTTTATGTGAGCAAATAGAGGTTCCACTGTGCAGCCTGGAGGTGTGTGAATTATGAGGAGTGGGCCTTGAGCCTTGCGGTACATGTCAACAATCTGAAAGATTTAAGACTTTGGTATTGCTTTCCTTTTTACAGCATAGTTCACTTTGCTTAGAGAAGACTTGGCATTGACGCATTCTTGTATGGATGGGGTCAACTTGTGAGAACTAAGGAGAACCCCGAGAGGGCCAGTGGAGGACCTGTATATGCTGAGATGTATGGGGGAATATGTCTCATGGTCCAGACTGTTTTTGTAAAGTAAGATGTCAAATTTTTCTTAAGAAAGTGAATAGTTAATTATATATATAGTTAATTATACTGAATAAGTGAGGTGGGAGTACATATACTTAGGTCAATAATGAAAGATAAACACAAATGTTGCTAACTACCATGTTCCAAATTAGAGCAAGCGAAGCTGAACATTAATGGATCAGTTCCGCATGATGATCTTAAGTGTTAGGCACGGAGAGGGCTTATTATCACAATTTCTAGATCGGGAAACTGAGGCTTAGAAGAAGTTGACTCATTAAAGGTCACACAGCAAATTCATGACAGCTCCAAGAAGACAGCCCAAGTTCTTACATAGGAGTCCATTCCAATGTGCCATACTGTCTCCTGAGTCACGGCACCATGCTCTCCAACAAGCTGGAGCCCCCAAGGCACGAAACCAACTCACAGGATGTTCCTGAGGGCAACATCTACATTCGTATTTAGATGACAGCCTTGGAAACAAAAACAGAAAACCAATGAAACAAGACAACACCTAACTCTAAAGGCACCCACCTAGTGGCAAAGTAGCTATGTTGTTTCAGATAATGATGATAATAACTTCTGCTTCTAATTTCCCCTGTGAGACCACTTCTTTAGGAAAAAACACTTTGTAGCACAATTCACGCGGCTGAAAAAGCCAGGCAGATAAACAGTTTATCTTGTCAGACTCAGCTTTGTGAAATGTCGCCTCAGCTGAGCTGTCTCAGACATTCTTTCTTTTAATTCCTCCAACAAACCATACACAGTAGATCGTATTTACCCCTTTTCAAATAGTAAGACCAGTGTAAAAATGGAGATTGAGTGTGCTTTGAGCTGAGGTCCCAGCAAACAGGTGAGTCCCAGTTCAGGGGGGCTTGACCTCTGTAAGGAAGGCAATATGACTTAATTAGTTGTTGGGAGTTGAATTGTGTCCCCAAAAAGACATGTTGAAGTCCTTACCCCCAGAACCTGTGAATGTGGGCTTATTGGAAATAGGGTCTTTGTAGATGTAATCAAGTTAAGATGAGGTCAAACGGATTAGGGTGGTCCCTAGTCTAATATGACTAGTGTCCTTATAAGAAGAGGGAAGTGTAGACACAGAGGCACACAGGGAGAATGCCATGTGATGATGGATGCAAAGATTGGAGTAGTGTGTCTACAAGCCAAGGAACATCAAAGATTGCCGACAACCATCAGAAGCTAGAAGAGACAAAGAAGGATCCTCCGTAGACGCTTCAGAGAGAGCCTCACCCAGCTGACACCTTGATTTCAGACTTCTAGTGTCCAGACTGTAAGAGAATAAATTTCTGTTGTTGTAAGCCACCCAGTTTGTATTTTTCAATGGCAAAACTAATACTAATATAGGAAACTAATACATCAGTATATTCTTATGAGATGTTATTGGATGAGGAATTGCAGCTGGTCCTTAGGCTGGGATGATCATGCCTCTACTAAGTGGAAATTGAGGATCAGTAGAGTTTCTGGCACCTAGAAGACAAAATTGAAGCTCCATACAAGGTCCTCTAAGATCGGACTCTGGCTCCTAACTGCCTGCCCAGTTTCTTATCTTGACACTCCCTTACGCTCCAGGCACACTGAACTAACCATGTTCCCCAAACAGGCCACACTCTTTCAAACCCCTACAACACGGCACACACTGTCCACTCTTCTCAGAGTGTCTACCTCCTCAAGTGTCTACCTGGAGAGTGCCTTCCTACTCTTTAAGCCTCAACTCAAGCATCGCCAACTCTCATTGCCAAATACTCCATTCCCTATGTGTCCCTTGCAATGTTATCATATCATTTTGTAATGTTTCTTATTCTTCTATCCACTATACTAGTGTTTCTTAACTTCTGTGTTAATATCTGCAAAGGGTTCTAATGAAAGAAAGATATTCAGAATCTTCTCAGGAATAGGCTTGTGTTCTAGACTTTCCCATTTAACTGAAGACTGGGTAGAAGTCAGTGAACTGACTTCCACAGGTAAAAGATACACACAATATTACCTAGCTCCTGCGAATCTGTAGGATTTCTCTAAATCAGGATTCTCAACCTAGACACTATTGATATTTTGGACAGGATAATTCTTTATTAAGGAAGATGTTTATGTGCATTGCAGGAAGATTTGCAGCTTCCCCGGCCTCTACCCACTATAGGCCAGTAGCCTCTCCTCAGTGGTGACCACCCAAAGTGTCTCCAGGCATCGCCAAATGTCCCCTGCAGGGCAAAACCACCCTGGTTGAGAGTTTCTGGTCTAAATGGATAGAGACAGCGGTTAAAAAGCCCGATAATAGACTGAAGCAGGGCACGGGGATGAGCTATTGGCCCTTCGAGATCTTAAATATATAAGCCCTCCTTATAAGGCAGCGAGGTATAACGGAAAGAACATAGACTTTGGGATCATCCAGCCTCGAGTTAGTATCCCAGATCTGCTCCTCACTAGCTGTGTGATTCTGGGATTTGCTTTTAACCTCTGTGAGTCTCAGTTTCCCCTCTGGGTTACTGAGAGGACGGACCATCTGAGAAAACATCCAAAGTGCCTGACTAAAGGCCTGGCACATAGCGGATTCTCAATGAAAATCTGTTCCTTTCATCTTTTCTGTCGAGTTGGGTGTGGATGCAATAGAAAGCCCATGGACTTTGATACTCTGTCTAGCAACATTCTCCTGAGGTGAGTGAGTAACTCCAGGAGAGAGGTCTCTATTTCCGGGGCAGAGAAAGGATAGGGTGGGGAGGATAGTGGTGGTGCCTGACTGGGTGGGTAGGGATGCCAGGCGTTAGAAATAGAAACAAAAGACCTTTCGAGAGCCTTGAGAAATGACAATTTGAGTCAGAGGGAATTAGAAAAACAATATTGAGATGCATTTAAATTTAATTGACAAGGAAAAAACCAAGGCACGAGCAAACATTGTTTCCATAACATGTGCTCATACCTCTCTGGCAAGCCTAGTTTGAGGTTGTGCGTGTGCCTTGCAGTCCTACATGTTCTTCTTTTGTTACATTTCCACTGGAGTGGGAGCCTGCCATATGGTGCCACTTGCTAAAGGAGTTTTGGGGGCAGGTGCTAATCGAAGACACAGCCACCATCACACCCACACACCACATACACATGCATGTATGCGCACACATGCGTATACACACACACACAAACACACACACACATTCTTTCCCCTAAGGGAGAATTGCTGTATTAGGCAGGACCTGTGAGCACAAGGCACAACAATAAAGTGGTAATCATTGGGAAAGGACTGCATGAAGCCACACAGACTCACTGCTCTACTTACCTAATTATTCTGCCCTTGAGATATTTTTATTTAAAGCTACTAAGATAAGTGTAGCATTACCATAGCAACCAGCTGCTGGATGTTGCTTGGTATCTCCAAGCTGATTAAATCACTCACAATTCCCATCAACAATGCTCTAGCGGCATAATTTCTAATAGTTTAGTGCATTTTCCCACTTGCTTTCTGTAAAGTAGAAATGAAAGGAACAGGATGGCCATTGTCAAAAGTTCCCTGCCGTTTCTAACCCGACTTCAAAGAGACCACATTTGGGATAGCAGCTGTGAGTCATTGAGAGAAGCACTGGAAATGGAGTTAGATCTGGACTCCAGGTTTAGTAGTAATTACTTATTAGTAGTTACTTGCTAATTATTATCTTCAACAATTCCCTAACTTCACCTTTCTGAACCACATTTTCCTTATCTAAAAAACAGGCTTAAGATTGTTTTCCTTCCCCTCATCCCACCCCCAACCCACAGCTTGCTGTGAGGGCTACATAGGAACATGCATGTAGAAGCACGTGGACACTGTGCTGGGTAGAGACAGGAGGTGGGTTTTCTGGGAATTGAGCTCATTTTCAGAACCTCCAAGACATGGCCCATGCATGCTTCCTGATTTCTTGGGGGTCTGTAAAGACCTCACTCGTTGTGTTGGTTGTAAGCTTTTGTAAAAGCCATTCATTCCTTTCCTGATTATTAGGCAGAGAGAATTCTGATCTATAGAGTAAAATTTCATATAGAATGAGAAGAACCCCAGGTTGTTTCCTTGGATAAATAATCAAATAATAATGAACTTCCTTTCGAAGATTTCCAACGGCAAACTCATCTCCATCTCTCTGAAGAAGGGTGGGGCGGAATAAGACAATTCCTTGATTGAAATGTGAAATCATCTCGGAAACTGAAAAAACATTGTGAATATGTAAGGGGCCACTGGTCTCTTGACACAAGCAGTTTCTGTCTTCATAGGTTTGAAGGGGCTAGAATACACTTGTTGCTCAATAAATGCCTATTCTGTGGATGGATAGCAGTGACTGGGGGCAGAGGTAGTGAGACAGGTGTCTAGGTTAGCCAAGAGGAATGGACAGCCTGAATAAAAGTAGAGTCTGTAAAAAAGAAGGAGCAGGGGAAAATTTCTCCCATGTCAACCCTATTTCCTTCCATCCCACCTTTCACTCAGCATGATAGATCTGAAAAACAAGGAGCAAAAATGGTAAAAATAAAACTGGTATTAATAACTTCCACCTCTAGTTTTGGGTAGGGTACTAACTTTGCTGCTAAAATCCTGACAGGATTTAAAATAGAAACTCATGATAGCACCAGTGTTGAAATGAGACATTTGAGGTTATCAGAGCTCACATTCTGAATGTTTCTTCTTTCTCTTTATATCATTATCCGTATGTGTCGATTTTTGAGACTAGGAGCCCTGTCTTCTTTGTCTTCACATCCCCCATGACACTTAGTGCTGTACTTGTCACTTAGAATTAGGCCAAAAATGTAGTTAGTAACATGGCCTCATTTTCAAATTACCTGAAATTGAAAAGGAAAAACATCTTGGCTTGAAGACTTATTACCAAAAATCTTTCTAAAGAGCATTAGTCCACTTTCTACCTTAAGGGGAAAAGTGTGAAGAGCATAATCGAATTTCTGGCAACTCAGTGGCTCAGAGGAATAGAGCATGAGCATTAATTCTCATTTATCAGTGCAGCAGGGTCCTCAAGAGGAGGGGCTGAGGACCCAGAAACAGAGCTTGGTCCAACTGTGTGCTGATTCTAGATCCTGCTCTGGAAGATTTTAAAAATAGATCTCCAATGTAAATATTTTCCCCTATAACTTGACTTTTTCTCGTAAAAGTTGAATACCGCTTCAACAGTACAATAGAAATTTAGTGTGTAGGGTTCAGCAGCTAATCTAAGTACTGCTTGCCCCTTTCCCTCCTCCAGTTCCATAAATACAGTCACTCCTCTTCTATCCAAATAATGCAGTCCTTACACGTCACATTCTAACACCTCTTGAGACCTTGTACGACAAATCTACACAGCATATCCTGAGACACACTGTCTTTCTCTGTTCATCCTATACTCACCCAGCATCCAATTAATTTTCCTAGAACAAAGGCCTCCAGGCCACCCACACTGTTTTCTTGGGACAAGGAGACTTTTTAACAGGTAAGCCAGCCCATCTTCCCCTCCCCCCAACTCAACCCTTGGAAGAGTTCCGTCCCAGCCACTGTAGTTCTCAGGCTTTCCTGAGGCAAAGCCAGATCCCAAGTGCTTCAACTGCCAAAGTAGAAGTGAGAAAAGAAGAATAGACCAAAGCTTTGGAGACAGCTGAGTTTCTGAACGGTGCTATAAGTGGAGTAGAGGAAGAGTCCAAAGCTGCTAATGTCAGACAATAGGAGGGCAGAGGAAGGAGGAACTTAATAAGTGCAGCTGTTGGTTATGAATTGTCGATGTTTATAATTGGAATTAATTTTCGATAATTTTTTTCTTGATTTTCTGTGGATGTTTGAAGGTGGCACCAAGAGGGACCCTGGGATTAATGCAAGTTATGCTGTATTTCTTGAAATCTTAGTCATACTTTAAGGCCTGCTTCAAATGACACATCTTCTATGAATTCCTTCCTGTTTTTTCTAAATTGATATGGTCTTAATCTCTCTTTCTTTCTCCTTCGAACCCCCTTGGCATTTTGTACCTCTCTTATGACACTCATCTGACACTATTTTGTTTTGTGTTATATTTAACATTACTTTTAATTTTTTCCTGTTATAAGACTGAGAGTGCCTTAGAGGACAGATCACAATTTTCTCATGTGCATAGTCTGCTCTATAAAACTATTGAATTGAATTTAGTTTAAGTGAGCAAAGGTAAATTCTGATGCAATGTGAATGTTTTGCAGGATCTCTCAATCTAGAATTTCACCTTATATTCTCTGGCAGTAAATGGTACCTCCATCCATCCAACTGCCCAAGTTAGAAATGTAGGATAAATTTTTGATGCCTTTTTTTCCTTTCCTCTCCTCTCCTAAATCTAATAGGTCAAAAATTGTAATTGATTTTACCTCCAAAATATTTCTTAGATCCAACTACTTTTCCCCATCCTCCTCATCATCACTCTAGTCCAGAGATAGCAAACTTTTTCTGTAAGGGCCAGAGAGTAAATATTTTAGATTTTCAGGCCCACATACTGGCTCTGTTGCATGTTCTTCTTCCTTTTGTTGTTGCTTTTACAACCTTTTAAAAATGAAAAACCATTCTTTGCTCTTGGGCCACACAGAAACAGGCTGTGGGCTGTGGTTTGCAGACCCCTGCTTTGGTCAGAGTCACCCCAACCCCTCACCCAGACCACAGCATTACCTTCTATCTGGTCTCCCCACTTCTACTTTAGCCTGCAATTCATGTTCCAGAATGAAGTTTTAAAGAAGGCAAATCTGACCCTTTTCCCTCCCTATGTAAAGTCTTGCAATGGCTTCTTTACTTTTCTTAAAGAAAGTTGAAAGTCCTTAGCATGGCCGATTAGGCTGTCTATAGCTCGTTTCTTCCCCCAACTCTCCCCACATTAATCATCACTTGCTTCTCTCCTTGACTCTGACATTTTCACTCTTGCTTCCTGGCCTTCAAATGTGACATTTCTTCCACCTGGAATGCTGCCTCTCCTATCCCTTCACCTGTTGACTTCCACTGTTCTTTCAAACATCAACATAAACATCATATTATTCGTTAGGTTCTCTTTATTCAATGTTCCCATTGAATTCAGTGTGAATTCTCTAGTAGAAGATCCTGGAAGAGGGTTCATGTGTAAATGCTCACAGGAGAAACCTTAAAGAAGTTGCGGGTTGGGGGAAAGAGTAGGGAAGCCCAGTGTGTTTGTCCAGATCCTCTGAGGAGCAGATACCGAGATGGGATTAAGCGATTGAGGGTTATATTAGAGGAATGCCTATATGAGAAATGGGCAGGGAGGAGTCAGAATAGGCTGGGATGCAAGTCTGACCCCAAGTGAAGGAGAAAGGGAAGGAAGGCTGGTGGGAGAGTCCTAGAGTGCTGTCCAGTCTAAGGAAAATTTGCTGAGACTGCCAGATAGTCCTTGAGCCAAAGTCATCTGTCAGAGGAGTCCCATGTTTCCCACTCTTGTGTCCCTTTACTCTCAGTCATTGGCTGGGAGCAGCCTGGGGGGGAGCATGGCCTTGGCACAGACTCAATGATGGATTTCAGAGGCAGAAGTGGGACCATTGGTCAATTATTCTCTTTATAGTTGGCAGTCTGTGGTGCATTCTCATGGCCATGACACCCAGCAAGGGTACAATTTCATCAAAGGCCCAGCCCCGGCCTGACTAGGGGAACTCTATGGTGTCAATTATGCCTCTGACTTTATTTCCCTGGAAGGCAGGCGAGTTTGACTTTCAGACTCTCCTATCAATCATTGGGTAAATGCACTTAAACTCCTCGGCAACTCTCACTTTCTGTGCTTGCTGCCAGTGTGCTCCAATACCCTAAAGGCAGTCCACCAAAGAGACAGTCAGGTGCAGGCAACTGGAAGTGAAGGCACTGAGAAGCTGGGGGAGGAGCTCACAGAAAGAGTAAAAGAGATTCAGGAGAATCTTGTCAGAGCACCAAGAGTGTCCACTACAACCCTGTTCTTCCCTTTTCATCCTCGACACCCTTGTAATCATGTGTTACTTAATGTTTGCATTTTACACTAGATTATCATCTCTGTGAAGTCAAGGGTTACGTCTGTCTTGTTCCCTGAGCTTAGCATGGTGCCTGGAACATTGTAAAAATGAATTAACTGTTTGTTGAATTCTCCATAGAAATGGCCAGAAATCTACTCTAGTTATACGAACCAAATTCAAATAATCTTGCCATTAATAGGAAGATGAATACATTTAAAGAGACGTACATAAGCAAAGTCACTCTCAACCTTATATATGTCTCTCTAGTCCTTGTGCTATTAAGGTTTCTCATGCCTTTTTATTCCTGAATGCTGGTAATGCCATTTAGAGTGCAGGTAATACAGTTGAAGCTTTATTCCATTTACTGCTTTCTCACTGCTTCCAGCATGCTCTTAAGGCAATCAACAATAACAGAAGCTGTCACTTCCTGTATTCCCATCTATGGCCACAATAGCTGATTCTCTGATACTAATGTGCTAAAGGAACTGACCTAAAGAAATCACTGATCTCATTTGTTCTCCACCCCTTCAAATGTTCCGGGCTGGTGGGTCAGTTCAAGTGGTGAAAACATAGTTGCTCCTGTAATCACTGCTTTATTCCCTCTGAAAGTCAGTTTGCTTTGTGATGAAATGAAAAGAGAAACTGGGCTTATGTATCAAATGACTTCCTTTCAAGCATTTATTCTGTCACTTGCTAGTTGTGTAATTTTGGGCAAATCATTTCACCTCTTTGTGGTAGACTTTGTTATTATTCAAAAATATTTACTGCCCCTCCTAGGGGGAGGATTATACTTACATGCCCCTTTGACATCAAGCTTGGCTATGTGATTTGCTTTGGCCAATGAAATATAAACAGAACTAATGTGTGTCACTTCTAAGTAGAAGTTTTCAAAGATAGTGTACAGTTTGCTATGTTCTCTCTGCCATGTATACCAGTAATATTCCAGACAGAGGCTGTTCCAAGTCAAGACAACAGCCCATAGTCCTGGAGTCAAGACAACAGTGAACACAACTACACTTGATGAAAAAGGGCATGTAGTATGAGCAAGAAATAAGTCCGTTTTTTCAAGGGCATTTGGATTTGAGGGGTTGTATGTTACTGCAACTTAATCTAATTTATCTTGAGTGATACACATACTTTCTCTTGGTTTACTCAACTGCAAAATATATATTATAATAATTCTTACTCCACGAGATCACAGGTTTATTCATTCAGCAACTCTTTAGCTTGAACTTAAATGCAAGACACGCAGTGGATACTAGTAGGTTCTGCAAGGTTCAGCCTCTTATCATCAATGAGTTTATAGGATAATAAAAGAAAGAATGTATATATATATAAAAGAACATAGACATATATACAAAGAACATATATATATAAAGAACATATATATACAATGTGTGTGTGTATATATATATATATACACTATACATAAATTAGAATGTATGATAGAAATTGCTCAATGCCATGATAGGTAGTGATTAAAGTACTTTGGGAAATTGAAAGAAGGAGGTTTCTTTTCACCACGAGCTCAAGAATCTCTTCCTGAATGAGTACTGAGTTTGAAGATTGGGTAGCTAAAATGACTTAGTTATAAGGAAGCTTGGACCACTGAGAGAGAAACCAATATTTCAGAGTGTTTGTGAAGGGATTGGAAATTAATGTAGAAAAGGTACTTGGAAGTCATCTTTTGGGTAGTCTTGGCTAAGAAATTTGAACCTTATTTTGTAGAAAAATAGTAGTATTAACTTTTTGAGGCAGGATATGACTGAAGTTTGTTAAATGAATTAGAGAGAGAAGAGTTAATATGGAGGCCCATTTAGATACTATTGCTATATTTTAGGTTAGCAGTCAGCACATTTTTTTTCTGTAAAAGGCCAGATAGTAAATATTTTAGGCTTTGTGAGCCATGTAGTTTATATCGCAACTACTCAACTCTGCCACCATAGCATGAAAGCAGATATAGACAAGAAAACAAATAGATGGGCAAGGCTATGTTCCAATAAAACCTTAGGGCTTTCAAGGATGTCCTGAGGGTATGGAAAGCTCCCCTTCCTACTCTCTAGCTGCTTCATGTCACTGTGCTCTATACACTAATGTTCTGCCTAGGACTTCATTTGAGACAGGAGCACTCCAACTTATAAAACAAATGATGTCTGCTCCAGGGGACAGCCAAGGAGGGTCTAAACTAGGGCAACAAGGCATGGAAAGGAAGAACAGAGTGAAAAACTTCATAGGAGTGGATTGACGGGAATAAAGAACACTGAAGGCAGAGTAGCTTTGAGAGGGGAAAATTATTTCAATTTTGGACATATTGAGTTTGATGTGAAAGGCAAATGAGATAATGTAGGAAAAAGTGCTTCACAAACTGTGAAGTGTTATAGAAATGGATGCGTTATTTTAAGAGGAAATGGCTGAGACCATTTTATGACTCAACACATACCCATCAACACGCCTGCAAAAACAATCAAAGCACATGAACTATATATGGCGGGACAGTCCTATCATATTTCTAGGTCAACACCTCGGTGTTATGATACTATTTAAATCACCGTTATTTCCTTTGAAATGAGGGGCAGCTGTTCATATACATTGATATGGGTGAACATATTGACCTGTTTACACGTGGGCCTAGGTCAGAACTCCCATAGGAGTTGCAAAGCTGCTTCCCTGGAGATCTTTAACTGGGTGACGCTGAGCTCAGAAGCCAGGGGTAGAAATTGATAGGTCCTCCTCGGATGGGTTCTTTTTTTAGGATTTTACTGCAGTGTCTCTTTAAAACCTGACCTTTCTAGAAACAGATGCAATTACTTGTTAATTGTCAAGTCCAATGATTAACTATAAGTTAAAAAAACATGTAGCTTTTAAAATAAGGTTTGTACTTGGAGGAATTCGTCTTGGCAGGCACTATCACATGAATTTATAAGACTTCTAGAATTGTCCTTTCTTCTTATCTTGCCTTCACTTGGATTTTTTTTTTTTCGTTATATCAGTGCCAGTAGAAGAGTATGGATTAAAGTCAATAAATTCAAAGTGGACATGGGTAAGTTAATTCACTGACATAATAGAGGTTGACTCCATTGTCCTGGTTCTCTGAAAGAAAGGAAGCAATGGAAACATGCTAAATATCATGAGAACAAGGAAGCACATGAGATAAGGAACTTCTAGTAGCTCCTTATGGCCAGGCAGAGAAGCACAACCAGCATGAGAGGCAGCATTGTGTTCAGATTAAGAACATGGCCTCTGGAGCCAAGTGGCTTGAGTTGCAATCTCGCTCGATTAATTCCTTGCTGTGTAACTGCTGAACATGTTACTTCTATGTGCCTCAGGTCCCTCATTTGTAAAACGGGCAAATAATAATGCCTATCCTTTGAGGTAGTTATAAAGACAACATTTTAATACACACAAAGTACTCCATAGGGATTAGCTGTTATTATGAATTGCTGAGAGCAACAGAGCAGTATAAACCTAGAGGAGGGCCCACGGGCTAAAATGAAAGAGCATAACAAAGACCCTGCACTTGGTTTAAGTGGGAGGGGCAGAGTGGAGGACATGTCCAGTTTCAGACATTGCTTTAAGTGTGAGAAACACTAAAACATGAACCAAGAAAATGCAAGCCAGAACTGATGAAGCGAATAAATAAGGAGCCACCATAAGGAAGATATGGAAAGTATAGAATGAGTCCAGATTAAAAAAAACTGTTCATGCTGGTACTTTTTGAAGGTCCAGCTCTCTCCTTTCTCAGGGGCTCCCTCATCTTTCGTGGAGTCATAGCCTTTTACGGCTGGCTTCTGAGATAAGCTTGGTTCCCTTCTTTGAGCTGGACAGTACATTTCAGTATGCCATCTATGCATGCTTAAAGAGGAAGTAAAAAAAAGAAAAACCGACTTTGAGGAGGAAAAGAACTTAGGTGTTCAGCCTAACCCTTTCATTTTGCCAGCCAAAGCTAAACAGAACCCAGATCTCCTGCTTTTCAGCTGAGTATTATTATTTCTCATTGTTATGGATTTTATTATTGTTGTTATTTCCCATCAGAAGTTTCCAAAATCCTTCTTGTGTAATGAAAATACAAATCACAAGCATCATTTAACCTACGGTACCTGACTACTAAAAACATTACATCGATTTTATAACAGAGATTCTAGAGACAGTTACATGTAAAAGGGCGACACACCTCAAATGAGCTGCCAAGGGAGGTTTCACGCCTGCTTAGGTGGTGCCACTGCTGCTAAAAATGCCCCAAGCCAATCAGTATTGGGAACCTACTAGGAGCTTAACATTGTGCAAAAGCAGCATGAAACAAAGAATTCACAGGTTTGTTCCAATGGTGAGGCCTAAAAACCTAAACCTTGTTTAAATTGGCAGAGATTACAATTGGCTGAAAAAAAAGTTGACCTTTAATCGGATTGTTCATGATAGGCTTACGAAAAGAGAAGGTCTTAAGCTGGGCTTTAATGGATCCCTCAATGCTTTGGAAGCTGGGGGTTGGGGTGGGGGGCACAACACGTCAAGTTATGTGTGCCTTGCTCAAGTCCCCACTCTGTTTCCATTCTCTCTTTTCAGTATTTTGTCCTGTTACTCCATCGTCTGCTTCCCTGGATCCAGGATCAATATGCTGCTTCCTGGCTATCCCTTACCTACCTCTCCATCCCACTGTGGAATCATCCCTGAACAGTTCCTGTGCCGGGGAACCCTCATCAGCATTTTCCTAGTGTTTTGATCCTGCCTTATTCTTAAGATGCAAATGCTGAGGGAACAACACCAGGGCAGTGATAGAGGTTACTGGAGTGGGAGTGGGGGTCTCATAACACACTACAGAAGGCACAGCAAACTCAACAAATTTGCAAGACTCATTTGACATCTGCCAGGATCTCATACTTGCCTCTTCTGCTCTCCAAGCACTCGTGATTATCTCTGTTTTTGAATGTTTGGCATTTTGCTGAAATTAGTGGTATAATGACGTTCACCACAGGCAGAACACAAGTTCTTCAGCGATCTTCTTCACTTCTCTGTTGCAGGCCCCTACCATTCCTTCTCTAGACAATTTTTGTTGTTTCCTACACAACCTCTCGATCTTCTGCAGTCTATTTTCCATAAAACAGCTACAGAACCTTGAAATGTAAGTCATAAAGTGGACACACCATTCCCTTGCATTGTAGGTGAAACAAAGTTCAACCCCCTTACCAGGGTTCCTATGAAACTCCTTGACCTTATCTCACGCTATTCCTGCTTCTACTCACTGCATTCTAGCCTCTGTGATTTTCTATGCATCAGACTTCTTCTGGCCTCAGGTCCTGTGCACAGGCTGTCTTCTGCCTACAGTGCCTCATTATTTGCATATCTAGCACCTTTTCCATCTTGTTAGTCTTAGTTTAAATATTAGCTCCTTAGAGAAGACTTTCTTCTTCATCCAATATAAAGTGAGACTCCTTACCCTTATTTCTTAAGTCATCCCTGGTTCTGCTTTTATCCTTAAAAGCACTTATTGCAATTTATCATTATTTTACTTATTGGCCTATATGCTTAATTTTTATTGTCCATCTCCCCACCGGAATGTCAGATCAATGAGTGCAGGGTCTGGTTCTGTCCCTAGTACCTAGCATAGCACCTAGCACACAGAAGTTGTCAGTGTATATTTGTTAGATTAACGTCTCCAGAGTGAGCACCTTTTCAGATACGTAGAAAATGCTCAACATGAATCTTGACATAAACCTTACTAGCAAAGGTAACACAATCAGATTTAAAGAGGAGTTAAATAGGGGTCAGATTCAAGCCCCATGCTGAGAGAGTACAAAAGAGGTAGCAATTGATTAGGATTGGGGACAGAGGAAAAGAGAGTTTGATAGGCAGGGAATTGAGGACATTCCAGGTTGATGGCACAGCATCAGCCTAGGCACAGACGTGACGGGAATACTCAGTAGTATGGGATGACTGTAGGGTAGAATATGATGATATGATGAAGAATAGAGTGGAAGGGGAGGATGAAAGTTATGCTGCAGTCAAATTATGAAAGTACTGGAGTGTCATGCTAAGGAGTTTAAGTTTTCATTTGAGGGCAAGTGGGAGCCCAGGATTGATTTTTAAAGAGGTAAATAATGTTCACGTTGCTAATCAATAGGAAATTTTGTAATATATTCCTAATAATCATAGTTATAAGTTTTGAGTTTCCCAAATGTTCCTGAGAACTTTTGCATACATTGTATTATAGAATCTCAACAACATTCCTTCAACAAATACTATTGAGCACCTGCTATTAGATAATTTACTATTATCCCAGTTTACAACTAATAAGCTGGAAGTCAGAAAGATTACCTTGCTTGCAAGGCCACCCAGCCAGTGTGTGGAGGAGCTAGAATTAGAATCCAAGTCTGCCTGACTGTGAAGTTCAAGCACATTCCATGACATCATGTCATCTCTTTCTACCAGCACAATGTAAATGAACTCTTATGAAACTACTGTTTCTATCTTGGACTAAGCTCTGCATAAAAAAGATGAAATCTTTGGGATAGGGATATTTCGGTTCTTCCGTTACTTCTTGGGAAAGAAAGACCTCCCCCCCCCCCAGCTAAATAAGTGTCTAAGAGAAATCACCTGGTGCAGTCAAACATCAGGGTGAGGGGCTCTGATTTACCGCATATGCCCACAAAGCTTGGTGCGGAGAGGAAGACACATTTCCCAAAAGTAAGACATACTGGGAAAGTCCCTATTCATCTTCCGGGTATACAGCATGCTCCAGCTGGATATGTTTGCTTTTTAGTACTAAAAATCAATAATTGTGAACTCTCACTGACGTCCAGGCCATTGTAGTGAACAATAAAGGAGGAGGGAAGCTTCTAATAGCTGACAGGAAACTGTCGTCTGAGATGGTGTGAACGCGCCTAAGGCTGAGCCTTGGCCCATATCCTGCCCTAGAGAAGAGAAGTGCCCCGTTTTAACCTGGGAGAAGTAAAGAATCCAATGCCGGCCACAATAACTTGTTTCCTTGTATTAGATCCTGCAAGAGCTTAAGCAATGTTTTCTTTTGCTCTCCTTGAGCAAAGGGTGGCGAAACTAGAAACTTACCTGGAGACCACACACAGCTCATATTGTGCTGTGTGGCTTAATGTCCCCCAGCAGGAAACAGTTCTACTAAAGCCTTGTCAACAATACCTTCCAGATGTTCAGCACTTTGCAGTCTAAGGAGCTCTTTTTTATGTATTACCTCATTTGACTCACAACAATCTTACGCATTATTATTTTTTATCGTCATCTTTCACTTGGACTATTGCAATAGTCTTCAAATTTTTTGCCAGTTTCTCTCTCATCCAATCTATTCCTCTATGGTGCCTCCCAAGTTCTACTTCCAGATACTAATCTGATCTGCTTAAATGCTTTGGCTAGTCTACCAACAAGTACAGGGTAAAATCTGGTCTTCAGTGTGACAAGAAGCATCTTTTGGGTCTCAGAGTACCTCATTTCTCTCTTCCTTTCCCCAAAGTTATAATCAACTCAACATCTCTATGGTCTCCAAACACTACACTTTTTTTCATCCTTTGTGGTTATGATAGCATAGAGGTTAATAGAAGAAACCCTGGAGTTAGACTGAGCTGGCCTCCTGTCACCACCTCTGAGTAGATATGTAACCTCGGATAATTTGCTTAAACCCTCTATGTCTCATTTGTAAAATGGAGATCATTATAGGACCTTCTTTTGTAGGAAGAATTGTAAGGAATAAATGAGTTAATTAATATAAAGTTGATAAGCAGTGCCTTGCAAAATTAGTGCCCAATAAAATTAGCTATTATTATTGTGCCCTCCTCTATTGCAATGCTCTTCTCTTCTTTGTGCACCTAGTAAGTCTCTATTCATACTTTAATAATCTCCTTTGTGAAAACCACTCCAAATTCCAAAGGTTGCGTTTATTCTCTATCCTCTGTGTTTGGTTCAAATTTTGTATAAACAAGTTCATAATAATGACACTCAACTTAGTGTTTTCCATATATTTGAAGGTCTTCCCCATGATAGTGTGAGTTCCTGAGAAGCACAGACCATTTCTCATTCATATTTAGGTTACCAGAGCCTAGCAGAATGTCTATTACACAGAATCTAACAAATATTTGTGAAGTAAATATTCACTTTGCAATGTAGAAATTCATGAGCCAGGATCCAAACTGCTAATTCTGCTAACTAGTCTACCTGCTCCCATGCTCCCGCCTCAATCTATTCTCCCCCAATAGCCAGGACGACCAAATCATGCCCCTTGTCTGCTTCAATCTCTTCAGTAGATTTCCAATGCATGTTGATTAGGCCCAGCCTCCAGACCACGGCCTACAAGGTCTCTTATCTTTCCATCTCTATTTCATGCCGCTCTCCCCTTGTTCTCAATTCTCTAGCCATGCTGGCCCCGTTTTGTTCTTTCCCAGTTTAGATAAAGAACATTTTCACTTGCTCTTACCTCTATTTGAAATACTATTTCCTAAGCTTCTCTCATGGCTCATCCTTCTCACCCATCCAGCGTCTTTCAGATACCACCTCTTCAAAGAGGCCTTCCCTGAACACCTTAGCTAAACGAGCCCTGTGCCACCCAGTTACTTTCTATCACATTACTTGCCTAGTTTCTTCCTGGCGTGGATCAAAATCTGGAAGTGTTTGTTTATTTTCTGACTCGTTCCGCTGGCAGGAAAACTCCACTAGGGCGGGGACCTTGTCTGCTTGTTCACCACACTAACTGCGGTTCTTCAAACAGTACCTGTCCCAGAGTAGTCCTCAAAAGATATGTTTTCAGTAAATGAATAAATAAAAATTAGATCTTTTGAGAATAAAGCTCTTCAACATCACCAGAGGCATCTGGGAATGACAAATCATAGAAGAAAAGAATATAATGCTTTGTGTATGTCAGCGAAAGAGGGTGGAACATTGTCAAGGTATCATGATGTACCAGTCTTCGCCTCCTCAAACACAGTCAACAAGTCCCATAGTGAAAAAGAAGTTCACTTCTGAAAAGCTTTTCAAAACATTCTTTAAAGTATTAAAACTCCTCAGAAAGCAAGAAATCATAGTTAGAGGAGTAAGTGTATATGAAATGCCTTGAGAGATTAATGGGCTAACTGCAAAACTAAAAAGACTTGGTTTTAGCAGAGAACCAAAGCAGTGAGGTCTGCACAGCTCCTGCTGCCATGGAGCAAGAGAAAATCAGGCAGAGTGAATCCTCCTTAAATGAAATGTATAAAATTAATATTGTGTTTTGTTATCTACTGTGTATAATCTGACAATAAAAAAATATTTACCCAGCACTTTATAGGTTATAAATACCTCTGTTTACACAGTTTATCTTATTTGATAAAACAATTGAGTGTTAGGATAGCACAGTAGAAAATCCACATGACTTAGTGTCGAGAAACCAGCTCTATCAGGAAGAAGCTGTGACCTTGGCAAGTCACTTATCCTCTCTATTTCCTTTTGGGTAAAATGAAGGTGTTAGTCTAGATTGTCTTAAATCCCATTCAGGTCATCTATTGGATTTATTTATATTTAATTCATGACAAATCAGGCTTCTCTTTGATCTAGGTCCCGGATATAAAGTTCTTATTGGGTCATCATTCACATTCTTAAAATCAAATTATTTGGGTGATCACTTTCTTGGGTGCCCAGGAAAGCAAAGAAGGCCCTGGCTCATCTTTGGGTGACCTTCTCTCCCTTTTAATTAATCTCTCCTCTTTGATGCCAGTTCTGGTTCATCTCCCTGGGTCTACCTTCCTTGGCCTCTGTCATTTTGCATTGCTCTGTAGTCGCTTCCACACCACCAAGGGTGACTGCCAGCTTCACAAGGAAATTTATTTATTCTATATTATAGCCTAAGGAAAATTTACCCAGTAGCTAATCTAATACATTTTTCCTATTTTCATGGGAGAAGGCCAGAGAATTTTTCCTATAATTTAAATGCATCTTCTAGAGATTACAACACTTCCACCATTTTATATTTCTCTACCATCGCCTTGCTCTGCTAGTCATGGACGGGGCAAATGGGGGGCAGTGTGGGATGTTCAGGGTCACATATGTGGTAGGGCTATTGCTCCTTACCACTCTCCTTTCTATATTCTTGGGTACCTTTGCATCTCACTGGGACCCATCTATTTTTCATCTTCTCCACCTAAACCGTTTGATGCCTCTGCTTCTTAGATATAAAGTACAGCTCACTATATCCTGTGATCAGGAACCTCTCTATTTTCAAAACGAAAGCTGTTCAGGTCTGACAGAGAAATTAATTTTCTCCTTTCACTCATAGCTTTCCTACATGAAGATCCCTCTGTAACTCTGGTGTGAATATTTGAGCTATGACTACAAGATGGGAAACACCCGCATGACTCTTTGAAGTATTCAGTCCCTCATATTATGTACAAAAGATACTAATTGTCCACGTGTTCAGAAGCACCTATAGGGTTGGATATTCTTATGTTCATTCTGAACCCTGGTAACATGCAAGACAAACTACATATTTTCCTTCCTTCTTTCTCTTGATATTTTGAAATACCAGTTTGAAGACCTAGAATTACATAAGACATAATAAGATATAAGTTCATTTGCAAATAATAACAGCTGTCTGTATGTGTTCATTTACTCCCTCCTCTGGTCTTCAAGTTGCTGTTTTGCAGGTTTTTGCAGGAAGCATGCACGCACAAGAGAGGTAATCAGAACTAGGCTGAGTTCTGTTCTTAGCAAGATTTCTGGAAAAATATTCCACAGTCAGGCTGATTGCTGATGTAGCTAATCTACTTTCCCCAGGCTGGTTTCCTGTGCGGCCAGGCATATCACTGTCTGCCATCCAGCTATGCCTCCCCACACCCCTCTTTGAATGTGCCAACCGGGTGACAACTTCTGCAAATCCCTGCCTGGAAACGATGATCCTGCCAACTCCCTTTTGGAAATAGTGAGGATGAGATCTTGAACCATGATGATATGCTATTTCTAATCCATATGAGGAAGCGCATGGAAAGCCAGCCCCAGAGTAAGCCCACGAACTCCCGCTGGCACCTTTCGTTCCAGGAGGCAACTTTCCTTGACATTGATTTTACAGACAAATGAATTAACCCTATGTTTTGTAGCATTGTAAACTCTTTTTTTTTCCTTTACATTCAAAACCTCAGACACCGGTAGAGACATTGAGCAAATTTTTATTTTCTGTACGTCTACTTGGCGAGAGGATTTTCCCTGCCTGTTCCCTTTACATTGTCGATGCGTCAGTCCTTCCTTCCCGATCTCTTCCAGCCGCTGGAGAGGCAGGAGGAGGCCGAGGGGAGCTGGTATTACAGCGCTGCCTCCTGATTGGCTGGACGGTCGTGGCTGGGCTATAAAAGAGACCCCTACAGGCCTGGGAGGGAGAAGCTCAGAGGATTCTGACAGCATCTTTACGGGAGCAAAGGCAAAGTGCGCTCAAAACAGAAGCCACAGCTCCTCCTGCCGTATTTCTTTCCTGACTTGTGAATCTCACACTAAACAAGATGTGCAAAGGTCTTGCAGGTCTGCCGGCTTCTTGCTTGAAGAGGTAAGATTATTTTCAGCCACTAACCGTGTTACACTTTCGGATAGACTTTCTCAGTTATTTACGTATCCTACTTACTAACTTAGTTCTTTGGAATTAGAAACAATGTGGTCGAGGGAGCACCGTCTTCCTAGCTTTCCTCCAAGGCTACCTAGAAATTGTGACTTAAGAAGTGTTCTCCCCAAATTTGGGCACTATGCTGTTTTATATGACCTCGGTTTTGAAGACTGTTCTGATCCTCTAACCAAGCTAGTTCTAAGTAAGAAGTGATGTGAGGTTTTTGGATCATGCACAGTGGTCTGTAATATCGCTACCTGGGATGCCTGTTATTGTTTGAGCATCACTGGGGTGCGTAGAATCATGGCTCTGGGCTTGCCGATGGTATTCTAGATCTTGTTTAGGGGAGGACACCCCAGAATGAGGTTTGGCTACATCACCAGAAAAGCGCTATGCTTTCTGTGGTGCTGCAATATCTTTCACTCTCTATGTTCTTGTAAGCAAATGTTACAGTAAAATCTGAGTTCCAAAAGTAGATCTCCCTTATCCTTCTGCCCCTACCTCTAGCTCTTGAAATGTCTTCTGTGAGTGGTGGCTGAGAAATATTGATCATAACAAATCAGTTAAGGGTTCTGTAGAAGAACTCATCCTAAAGACATTGTTTTGTCAATGTCCTGTCTCTTGATTAAATAAAAACACTTAAAGATATGCAGCTACTCGTATGTCTTTGGCTTTTTGAAAAAGGTATGAATAAATGCTTTCAGATAATGGTTATCTGTTAGCCAGTTGAAAAAAATGCAAAACTAATGCATATTACATTATTTAATCTTACAGTTAAAGGTAAAAAGCCAATCTGTAGATGTACCACCCCCTGTCTTGTTTCCCTGCAAATAGAAATCACCTTAAATTTCAATTTAGAAATATCCCAGAAAACACAGTCTGTCGTGCGTTCCCTAAGAAGTTTCTCTCTCACCTGTTCTGTCATTCAGGAGTATGAAAGAATATTCTTTCTCATATTCTTTCATGGCTGATTTAAAATGAAGCAGGAGGGTTTGGCAGAGGCTACCTATGAAATAAATGCCTCTGACTTCCATCAGTAATATCCTGAACAGAATGGAGCAGATTACTCCAAGCTTCAGTTAGCTCATATATAAAATTAAGCGTACAAAATACAGGAGAGACAGGAGAAAGTGATGCTCTGGTAAATATTTTGGGAGACAGACAAAAGATTGCACAGAGCTCTGCCCTCAAGGAGCAAGAAGCTAACCTGGGGAGGTGAACTCCATGTCAGCAGGATGAACTGCTCTTCTCTCTCCTCACTGGTGAGCTGTAAGTTGTCTAGTCCAACACGTTCCTTCTAGCGTTAGTGCCTGAGGCTCCAGAGGGACTGTGAACTCCTCAAGGTCACATAGGTGGTGGATAGCAGAGTGCAGAGAATCCAGATTTCCTGACTCCAGTGACCCCTGAAGTCATTTTGTTTTTTATTTTTATGGTTGTATTGTGTTGTAAGGACAAATCTAATGTACTTGCTAAGCATACTTCCAGCTCTTCATGAAATGACTCTGCATTGGTCAATAACAGTCAGATCTCAGCCAGACCCGGCACATGGAAATATGAAATGATTGCTATTTAGAGCAAATCACAATGTACTTATATCATGCCTTTACAATCACTTTAGTCTTTGTGAATATCTTGCTATCATTAAGGAAGATTTTGCATCCCCTGACCAGTTGGTCAGGGTACCTGATCAGTTGGGGAAGGAGAGGACAGAAAACAGTCTTGTAGGGGAGAGAAAATACTCTTTTAGGGGCAGTCCAAGAACAAAATGGAATTTAAACTTTCTGGGGAAATGCACATAGATAAGCCACTAATATATCAGTAGCCATCCTAAAATGTCTTTTTATTCTTGTTGCTTTTTTCTCCCTTTAAGTAGGAACATCTCGTCATTCATTTCTTTTAAAATAGCATTTCTCTTTTACAACAGTTTTTTGGCTTTTATAATAAAAGTGATCCAAGCAACAGAATAATTAACAAGGATGAGAAAGTTGAGCTAAAAGCTTATTAAAAGATCTCCTTTTTTGAGTAAGTCATACACCCTGCTGTACCCTGGCTACCTATTAAACAGTGGCAATATGCTGGAAGCTCTGCTCTAATTAAACAGTCACTAGCTTCAGTGATGACTCTTGCTTGCTTCTCTTAATTGTTTTTAAGCCTCACATGCCCTTTATAGTGTAAATATCCTTATAGGGTAGATATTAAAAGGAAAGCAGTAGCAGCAGCAGCAGGAGATTTTCTAGAAGCAAGCCTGAAGGAGCTCAGGTTTCATTATTAGCGTTTGCATTTACCACCTCATCTTCTACTTCCCCCTGCTGGAGCTGCACACCTCCGTGTATATCCCTAACAGGAATTGCTTGGCCCACCTCATACAAGGCTGGAACTGAACAGAACTATACCTTCCAAAGGTGCTTCTACAGTTCCCTCTGCTAGCAATGAGGCAGATGGAAATAGCAACCACCCTCCAGAAGGTGGCGTGCAGCAAGAAGGTGCCATATTTCACGGTTACTGCTTGCTTTCCAATTTCTAAAAATTACTCAAGGAACAGTCAAGTTTTCAATGTGCTTCTGTTGAAGATACCAAACTGTTCCATTCATCAAAATGAGAGGTTTACAGAAGAGGCTCCTGAGGGAGACTGAAGGGTTAGAATTCTAGTTACTGACAAAGGAGGCTGGGTGATATCCCCGGCCTCCAGGTTTTGTAGTAAGTCATAGGTGGAAACAGAAGTGGAATCGCGTTTTCCTGAGAGTTCCTGCCAACTCCAACTCCCATTTCCTGAATAAATTGCCTCTGCCTCTTAGCTAGTAATGGAATCTTTGAACTGTACCACTAGGGTGTCTTTTAAAGAGGGCTGACATCATTGTTCTTTTTTTTTCTTCTTCTGTGCAGTGCAAAAGATATGAAACATCGTCTAGGTTTCCTGCTGCAGAAGTCTGATTCCTGTGAACATAATTCTTCCCACAGCAAGAAGGACAAAGTGGTGATTTGTCAGAGGTAAGAGAAGAGGCCCTGGTGAAGATCCATTGAGTATTAACTATCTGATGACACAGATGTTCCATCAGAAGAAAAGGAAATTAGGTCCCTAGTTAAGCTAGATTTGGATCAAGATAGCCTCCATTTTCATGGAGATCATACTTGCATTTGAAATTTCCATACATTTAGTGGAAAGACTGCCCTAATCAACAATAGGCTTCGTCAGAGTGATGGAAAAATAAAATCTCTGCATTTTGTTCAGGGCCTTAAATTTCTTGCCCCAATTTTGTATCATGGCATTCAAATTGTTCTTTTTCTCTGTAATGTCTCTAGGGTGAGCCAAGAGGAAGTCAAAAAATGGGCTGAATCACTGGAAAACCTGATTAGCCATGAATGTAAGTCTGACAGCTTTCCCCACCCTAGCTAATGAGGATAAAGGCACTCTGGATGGACAAGTTATCTCATACTATGGTTGATCTTATAGGAACTGCAGAAAGGCCTGGGTTTCTTCTGACTTCCAGACTCAGGAGAGTCAGTCTGTTTAAAATTTTACCATGTCCTAGAGCTTTGCAATATACAAGGGAAAGTTCATACACAAACCATGTAGAAAATCATCTCTCTCACCACATGGGAAAAGGGTAGAGGAAAAAAAAATCCAAATATTCAGATTTCTTGCAGAATCAACCTCAGTTTCTCTTTCCCAAATCCACTTTGGCAATTGATGGCTCCATAGGCATTTCAGAAACATACACTTTCTTAAAAGAGACTTCAAACCTTGAGCAAGAAGCACTAGGTAAAAGTGGGATCCAATAGATACCAAATATAGATTAGGGTTACCTGACCCCAAGTGACCTCCAAAAAAGGAGGAAATAGGGGATTGTTTGAACCCTTGCCTTATTCCTTCAAGTACCTTGGCTTTATCTGAAATACAATGTCCAAGAGGCCAGCCAGTGTGATAACTGTGATTGTTTCTCCTCTATCCTAGGTGGGCTGGCAGCTTTCAAAGCTTTCTTGAAGTCTGAATACAGTGAGGAGAACATTGACTTCTGGATCAGCTGTGAAGAGTACAAGAAAATCAAATCCCCTTCAAAACTAAGTCCCAAGGCCAAAAAGATCTATAATGAATTCATCTCAGTCCAGGCAACCAAAGAGGTAGGTCTTCGTGGCAGAGAACTCTCTGGATCCTGGCGAAATTTCCTACAAGTGGTATTCATGGCGTGGATCTTTAGACTATGTGAGTTAAAGGAAAAGATATAACAGTGGCGCAAGTTATTATAATCTTGACAACCCCAAAAAAACAGTTAAGAAAAAAGCTTTCATCCAGATGACTTAGATGATCTCCTTTAATGATTTTTTCCAATGAATTTCCCCAACTTGTGAGAAAGAACAGAAGATATTGCCCTGCCCCCTTAAAGCCGATGTTATACTCTCACATGTGCCAGGGTGGAGCCAAATGTCCTTTTTGCATTCCTGGGGTACAGAGGGTGCACACCTATTATTCAGTACAAAGCGTACAGCCTCCCATCTTCAACAGGGGGATGTGTCTAATGGAGCCTTGGCCTTTGCCCCTCAGGTAAACCTGGATTCTTGCACCAGGGAGGAGACAAGCCGGAACATGCTGGAGCCTACGATAACCTGCTTTGATGAGGCCCAGAAGAAGATTTTCAACCTGATGGAGAAGGATTCATACCGCCGCTTCCTCAAGTCCCGATTCTATCTCGATTTGGCCAACCCTTCCAGCTGCGCGTCAGAGAAGCAGAAAGGAGCCAAGAGTTCTGCAGACTGTCCTTCCCTGGTCCCCCAGTGTGCCTAATTCTCACTCGGCGGTGCAGGGCTGAAATGCCAAGACTCTATGCCTGGAAAACCTGAGGCCAAATATTGATCTGTATTAAGCACCAGTGCTTTCTCCACATTATAGCCTAATATTCATGCTGCCTGCCACGTGTGAGTCACTCCCATGTAAAAACTAGATTTAGTTTTAGTGTTTTGGTGTTCATCAAGGTGGGACCTCATTCTAGCCAATTTCCCCAAATTTCTTTTAAGGTGCCATGTGAGCAAGTATCCAAATAATGGCCTTGTAGGTCTGGATTTTCAAAGATCGTTGGCAGTTCTCTCCTCCCAACAGTCTGACCTCAGGTTGGTTGGTTGGTACACTTCATGTGCCATCCACAGGCACATGTATTCCGTTAAGCAGCACTTTCTCCAAACTCTAGATGTTTAGATGAGTTTGCTGTATTATGTGTACACATGTGTACACATACACACATTCTCTCTATATGTGTATATTTCTGCAAGAATAGATAGGAAAGACTCTAGGTGCTCACAACTAGAGTGTGTGTACATACTTAACGTGCATGTTCTGATCCCTGGTCTTTCATCATACAATTAAGCAGGGCAAACTGAACCAGCTGCCATGCAGACTAAGAAAGGCATGCTAACCTGTGGAAAGTAGATTCTGTAAATCTCCTTGGGTCTTGCTGGAGAAGCATCCAAGGGAATTCATGCTTAATTTAACCACTGGCAGCCTCCGAGTTGAACAGTATTCTAGGGAGCAAATATCATACAGAATCTTGTACTTGACTGATACAGTGCTGTCTTGGGCTGGTTATCACTAAGGGCACTTTTGTGTCCCTCAGCTGCTGGCCTCCCCTTCTTTGCCTGGGTGCTTGGTGCACGAGTATCAGCAGCTGGGGTGGTATGGAGTTGGGAGATGGGATGCTTGAACTGGATGAAGAAATGCAGGTAGGGCCTCGCCAGCTCCACCTACTATAAGATACTGGCTGAGTAAGGGCACGGAATTTAAAGGTTAATATTCTTATCCTCTACTCTTTTTGCCTCTCCTGATCAAGGTGCTCTTCTCATTTTGCTTTTTCCAGAGAACTTTAGCCATCAGATGAGGTTCCTTTGTCCACTGTGGTTGTTTGCTTCCCCATAATGGCTCTAGGTTATATGGCTACACTGATAAACCAGCAGCAGGGGAAAGATTATATTTTATAAGGGGAAACATGTTTTCACAAACTGAAAAGCCCTCCTAAGTTTCTCTTTTGAAGGTAGAATCTTGTCCATTCCATCCCAAACATCAGGGCTAACAGAGACTGAAGGCATTTCTTTCCAGGCTCTGAGACCAAATGAGAAGGAAAAGAAAAAAAGAGAAAAAGGATATCAATTGTTAGAACTACTGTTTGGAACTTTTCAAGGCACATGAAATACTTGAAAATTTCTCATTTATGTTATTTATGGTGTTGTTTTGTACAATGTTTTTATTACTGTATTGTTTTTTAAGTGGAGGTGCATGATATCACCTGAATTATTAATGAATGGCCAGGAAGTAATTTTCTTCTCATTCTTTTAAAACTACTGCCTCTGAAGTGCACCCACATTCAGTATAAATTACATGCGTGAACACCTTGTGGCTTTTAAGCCAATAGACTGGGTTGCAAAATGAAGATGCTGGAGCGTGTGTATACAAATCTCATTGCATTAAAGATGTAGGTTTTCTCAATTGTACCCTTCTTGTCTCTCTGGCAGTCTTGGTTTCAATATCCCTGGAGTTTCTCATCAGCATCCCTTTGCATTATACACAATTCCACTCACTGATTTTGTCCCTCATTGATTCCAGGATCCAAACCTATAACTCTCTTGGTCTTGCCCTATTATAACTGTCATGACTTTCAGATTGTACCTGTACTCCTGGACTGCTGTCTCACCAATAGGTCTGGAAGGTCATTCTGAATGAGAAGTAAATTATTTTATGTAATACATTTTTCAAGTGTGTTTTTCAATTGCATTTTCCTGTTATTTCATCACCATTTGACATGGAGAGCTGACTTGCTCATGGTCTGTGGACAGAATACTCCTTCCACATGCATGCTTATTTTTATCATGTGCTTATTTGAAGGCCTCGAAGCTGATGCTTCCAGTGAAACACAGCCATCTTAATAAGAAGGATAAATAAATGCTTCATACAAAACTATCTCCTTGTAAACACATTAATGATCCACAGACATGTTACGAGAAACAGCAGGGTGTAGGGTGATTATAGGAAATGGCTCGTTTCCAGTCTTTTCTCTCTCCCATGACAACTGTGGGAAAGAAAGCAGAAAATGAATGTTGTATATTCTTCGTTTCCTGCCACTCCTCTGCCTACCTCTAGTCACAGAGCAGAGGCAATCTTGGCTCCAGAGACTTTGCTCAACTGATTTGGTGGTTTACTTGCAGGTCCTCAATAGGTTTTTAAGGGATAGAGTTCAGCTTCCAGAGCAACAATTCTACGTCCGTCCAGTTACCTGCCTGTTTGAGAGAAGGTGGGAGCAGTGGGAGATTTAGGAGGTGGGCGGCAGCTGTAGATGCCTGAGGATAGATCCCTGCCCAAACTGCTTCAAATCCTTCCCTCCCTTTTGCAGATTCTCTTCCCTGGAAAAGAAGTCATAAAATGTTAACATTCACAGTCACGGGTACTATGACTATTACGTCATGAGACGCCCATTTCCGGAATTCTTTCATTCCCATTTGTAAGAGTCATGTTTACAAGGTTTTAGGGACACAGGATCTTAAACTGTTTTGAGTAACAGATTCTTTTAAGGATCTGATGAAAACTATGGACCATCACCTCAGAAAAAAACGCAGAGGAATCCAAATTTCTCGTAAATATTTAAAGGAAATTTTACAACCCCACCTCAAAGCGCACAAGGCTATCATTCCTCTCTCACGCTATGTCTGTGTCAGACTCTCACAAACAGTGTGCAATTGCTGCTCCTTGTATATAATACCGTCTTCTAAGGATCGCAGAGGAATTCAAAGTCACTGCTATTAGCAAGTGTGAGCCATGTTTTTTCCTCCAGTCTCTGCCTTGCCCATCCTTTCTTTCTTCTTGATGGTTGGCCATGAAATAAATAACAAATATGTGCTGACTCTTTTTCTGAAGGTGATCAAGGACCACGCTTTAAAAAATATTTATTGTGGTTTATTATGTGCCAGATATTGTCCTAAGCACTTTAGATAAATAATACATTTAATTCTCACACCAATCCTAAGATATGGATGCCAATCATGGGCATTGCCTCTGCAAAACATCTGCTAATTTTTAAAGATGGGGAAACTGAGGCACAGAGATGTTAAATAACTTGCCCAGGTTGAACTGCCATCTAGGAGCAAAGCTGGGATTTGAACTGAGGCAGCTTTGCCTCCAGAGATCATGGCAGAGACACGCAGAACTCACCAAATACGCACACGCCAATGGGCGAGGAGAGGGGGTGTCATGTTCAGACCTATATGGTCAAGAATAGAGCCAAAATGCATCCTCCATCTCTCTCTTCTATTTCTGTGGCAACTCTGAAGACTATGTGTTCCAGATTGTGTAGCTACAAGATGAAGGACCTCTTGACTCACTTCAGAATATGAAGTGGATAAGAAATAAATCATTGCTGATCTGGGTCATTTCTTTATGAGGTTGTTACTGTAGCAGAGTATTGTTTACTCTGCGAAATGTTGAGACTATGTTCTTAAATATTACACTATATGGTTGCCACTTATTTGTGTGTGAGGGGCAGACACTAGAGTATGGACCCAGAGGACTCATTTACATTAATAGCAGTTTGCAAACAAAAACTTGACTTTGGGAAACTCCACAACCCCAGGTGCCTCAGGCTGTGTTCTGGCACTCCATGTTTATAGTGCTTAGATTTTTAAAGTTAGAAATGAGATGATAGAAGGATGAAAGAGGAGAAAAGAGGAGAGATGAAAGAAAAATAAAAAAGAACTACCTCCAAGGGAAAGCCACTGTCCATTTGCCTAGGCCAAACACATGTACAAAAAAATCATCAGAGCAAAGCTAGTCAGATAAATTGTCTCGTGTGACCAGCCAGACTCAAAAGCACAGTATAAAAACTAAACGGTTCATTCATTTAATTCTGAGACTGAATTCGAAACATGAGTTCGCTTAGGCCACTAAACTACATGTTGACAAACTAAATTGTTGTTCACCATTAAACCCGTTTTAATATGCATTGCTTTGCTTCTCTAACATCTAGATGTCACACAAAAATATGATATGAGAAAGGAAAATACTGGATTTTGTCCTTTTCGGGATCGAGAATAGAGGCAAAATTGAGAAAGATGACTCAGGGAGGGTTCACCTAGAGATAGAGTCCAATTTTATAAATTTTGCATGAAGTGATAATGAGAGGGCTGGGGTCAGGGACTACTGTATTTCTTAGGCACATCAATGAAGGTAAACAATGCCTGGAGAGAGAACAGGGTTTCCAAAGGAAACCTAAAATTTAAGAGTAGCATCTTACATTTTTGGCATGCTTATTAATTGCCAAGTCTATGCTGAGTGCTTTACATTATCTTATTTAACCCATAGAGCAAAACTCTGAAGGAGATGCTATTAGTATCTTTCTATTGTGGATGGGGAAAATGCAATATAGGAAAGTTCAGAAATTTACCCAAGATTATACATCAAAGAAGTGGTAGAGCACAGATCAAACCCAGATATTAGCCTCCAGCGTCCACACTAATTACTCTAGTCAAGGAGAAAGGGATAAGAGGGAAGAGGAGGAAGAAGGAACAAAGCAAGCAAGGGAAGAACAACAAGAAGAAATAAAAATAGAGGGGAGAAGAGGTAAAAAGATAAAAAGAGTAGAGAAAGGAGAAAGGGAGAGAAAATGTGAAAGAAAGGAACATGGAAGATAGAGTAGAAGAAAAAGAAATGAAGATACATGTCATGAGGAATGACAGAATGCCAAACACTCCGGTCCTCATGTCTGGTTGGCGACCCCCAGTCCCCACCCCAGAGCATCATGCTGCTACTGGGTTGTCTCTATGCCCTGCCTGAGCTGGGGTGGGTGGAAGGTCTCTCTGGGACTAGTGAAAAGTGAGTTTGTGAAGCAAGGGGTAAATACTAGGCCAGGTTCCTCTGTAAGAATCACTTTTCTTTCTTTCTCTAAATTTGCCAGATCCTAAACCATTGTCCAGAGCAAGTCTTCTTTTTTTTTTAAATACCTGAAAGAAGAAGAAAAAAGAATAGCTCAACCCTCCTTTGGTTTCAGCTCACTACTGCTTTGGGGTGACATGGCACAATGAATCCAAGTCATCCAGCCACTGTAGGAATCACACACAGACAGGACCCCAGATGGAAACAGGCATTTGGCACATGGTCCTGGTCAGATTGCTCCTGCCTCCCCTCTGGGAGGGAAGCCAATGATGACCATAGGGCCTGGGTTAAAGAAAATTGCCCCCCACATGAGTCTGGTCAAGGCAACATCATGTACAAATTACCAATGAGTTAGACCGTGGGAATTAGTGCGTGGTGACCTGTTGAGAATGACTTTCCAGGGTTGACTTTGGAGCATTGCTTCTGAAGAAAGTAAAACAAAACCTTTGTTGATTTATTTAAAAAATATCGTTTGTAAAATTCCCAGAATATTCCACCAATCCAGCTGGCCTTTCTGTAGCTCTCTTCTCCCAGGACAGATTGTCCCCGAGATATCTTCTCAATAGCAACAATAAATTATGAGAAACAAATTCTAGTTGTGTCATATTAAAGACAAGGCCTGCTCATTTTTCCTCTCACCACCACGGCTACAAGCTCTGTCTTCTTCCTCCTCTTCTCAATCTCCTCTGTAGGAATCGGTGTTTTTTGCTACTCTTGCCTTGTTGCTAATAATTTTATACCTTTGGGGTATTAGAAAGGGCAACTGTGAGGGCAGTTTGCAAATTCCAGATCAATTTCTCTTCCAATTCCTATCTTGGAGATGACCTTACCTTACAGGGAGTCCTTCAAACTAGAAACTACAGAATCACCCCCAGTTTTTCTTTCTTACTTACTCTATACACCTAGTAGTTACCCAGCTCTGCAGAATTCCCCTGGGTGAAGTCTCTCAAAGCCTACTTCTGCCTCTCCACTGGCATGGAAATAGCAGACCCTTCATCCCAGCCCTCATCACACTTGACCTGGTTTATTGCCTCGGCCTTACTTCTAGTCTCTCTGCCTCCAGTCTGATACTCTCTAATTCACTCCAAATAACTGCCAATCTGCTATAAGATGCCCATTTGATCTCTCATTCTTCTGCTTAAAATTTGCAATGCTCCCAACTCTCTAGGCTAGTATTCAAGACTTCACGATTTTGAACTCTATCTAGCATTCTGGCCTCATCTCTTACAACTTCTCCTTTGATCCAGTTCTAATGATTTGCAGTTCCTGAAGCGGCATGTTGTTAATTGCCTGTGTCGTTGTCCAAGTCAGTCTTCCACTCCACTCCTTTATCTAGCTAACTCCTACTCTTTATTTTAAACTCAGCTCAAGACCTGTCCACATCAAGAAGCCTTCTCCCACTTCCTGGCATGATTTAACTACTCCTCTGTGGGGTTCTCTTAATGCTCTGTCATGCTTCTATTATTACTAGCACATTGTCCTGTAACCATTGATTTATAAGTGTGTCTCCCAAACTACATTGCCAATTCCTCAAGGTTACCAACCATGTCTCATTTGATTTCATAAGCCCTGCACCAAGTAATGAGCCTAACATATAGAAGGTGACTATTTGTTGACTGACTGACTTTGGTTTTACATACTCCTAGATGCAAACAGGAAGCAATCCATCCAGCTCCTCACATTTCCTGAGTGTTTATCGTGTACTGAGTCTTTACATGACCTGATCCTCTCAGACTTTACTGTAGTCTTGCCATTTTCCTCTTGGAGAATGCAAGGATATTTCTCCCAGCCTTGTGCTGGGGGCTGGGGGTGAAATAACCAGACTAAGGAACAGCTGGTTGGAGCAACTTTACAGAGAAAAGAGGATTTAAAAAAAGAAGTTACAAGGGTGCAAACAGTGTGTTCCTATATCTATTTTATACATACAATTAAAACTTACCTATATTTAATATAATTTTATATATAATTAAAATCAGTATGCTCCTTTATATGCATAACCTTCTCATTTATATCCACAGCATGAAAGAGCTACCATTTGTTGCTTACTCTCTGCTAATCCCTCTCTATGTGTGTTAACTTATTTAATGCATGTAACAACCCTACGGTGAAGAGGCACTAACATTCATCACTTCCCTTTTATAGATGATAAACCGAGGCACAGAAAGGCAAGTACGTTGCCCAAGATCACACAGCTCATAGGCAGAGGAACCAATGTGGCCCCAGAGCCCATGCTCTTTGCTAAACTCTCTCTCACACATGCCTGGAATTCTATCTACCTGGTGATCACTCAAAAAAAGTGGATTAATTGGTCACTCTTCCCTCAAAAATGTTTCTCTGAAAGTTTCTTCTGCTAATCTTGTGCCACACTCATTTCTTGGTATGCGCCTATTTCTGTTTGTCTCCTCTATTTCTTGTAAAATTTTTAACAGCTTGCTTGTGACTGTCTCCTCTAAGACTTCACTCCATGTTTCCTCCAAACTCTTCTCCCCAGAGCTACAGAAGATGTTCTTGCCGTTGGAGTGATAGTCAGGACTTCTAAAACCAAACTAAATCTAGACTAGTGCTGTACTGGCATTCCCAGCCTAGCCAGCTCACTCAGCTGCCTCCTTAATTTCTACATCCCTGTTGACATCAGGACCCAGTCTGTGGAATAAATATAGATGGCAGGTGGGGCCGTCTCCACACCTGCCTCCAATTCTGTTTCCTGATTTATGGCTCTTCAGCACACTGATAATTGAGAAATAAGTTGGGCATTTCTTGACATTGGCACTAAAAATAAGCACTGAAAATAGGCTCCCAGCACTATTTATTTTTCAGGGTGAAATATTATAGGAAATTTGCATCAGATGAATGACTTTAAGTATAAATAGAAAGACCTATGCAAAGCAAAGGAAATAATTAAAGCAAATCGGAAAATAATTAAAGGTAAATGTTTAAGTCCATATTTTAAAAATAATAGTAAGAGTTTTTGCTTCCCGAGGGCTGACATTTAACTTGGGACTGGAATTTGCACTTTACATAAGTTATCCCATACAATTCTTCCAATATTTCCATTTTTCAGATTAAAAAAGCTATTCAGAATTGAATGAGGCTGGGCCGGCCCTGTGGCTTAGCGGTTGGGTGCGCGCGCTCCGCTGCTGGCGGCCCGGGTTCGGATGCTGGGTGTGCACCGATGCACCGCTTCTCCGGCCATGCTGAGGCCGCGTCCCACATACAGCAACTGGAAGGCTGTGCAGCTGTGACATACAGCTGTCTATTGAGGCTTTGGGGGAAAAAAATAAATAAAAAATAAAAAAAAAAAGAATTGAGTGAGGCTGTCATGTGCCCAAGATCTCACCATATAAACAACAAACTCAGGACTAAAGGAAGGTCAGTTTGAACCCAGAGCTCTTCAAGTCTTAATGATTCTTTCCCTAAATTATACTGCTTTCAATAATCACCTCAAAATGACTCTCTCATATAAGGGATACCAGCATTCCAGGGTGATTTTATGTGAACTTTTACTCTCTTAGTCCTAGATAACTAATCTGAAGTAAAAGAAAACTCTTGTCTGAAAAAGAAATAGGGGAAGCGTTATATAAATGACAGATTCCCAGGCTCCAACTCCAAAGATCTGGTGTTTTGGGAATGGGTACCATCGAAAAAAAATCCATGTTTAACAACCTCTCTAAATAGTCGGTTTGGAAACCATTGATCTAGGAGACCCAGCCCAGAACCAGGAATCTGAGGTTGTATATCTATTAATATGGGTACATTCCTACCACTCTCTGTATCTTAGTCTCTCTCCATTGGCAAAATTAACTTAATAACAACCCACCGTATGACCCAGAAACAGGAGCTATGCAGGGAGAGTAGCCCTCATGGAGGACTTGAGGGATGAGGGGAAAGGGCCTTCTGCTCAGTAATTTACACTGATAATGACTATGAAGCATAACATATTAAACATAAAACACACTGGCTTATTTGACATTTACAACTACCTATGAAGTAGATATTATTGTTATGATCTCCGTTTTTCAGACGAGAAACAGAAATTCACATAGCTAAGTGGTAGAGTCTTCAGTTGCCTGAATCAATGTTCTTCCCACTATATTATACTGCTTTTAAATTATAATTATTGTTTCCTGGGTTAAAAAGAAAGAAAGAAAGAAAAATTTGATGGGGCAAGTATGTGACAATGAATTGAAATGATAAGGTTGTTGAGAAAGCTCAAAAGTCATTAATTCTTAGGGGTAAACAGTTCCAACAATTAAAGATAATGCATCTTTAAGAGACACGTTTGAAGATAATGAATGTAAAGTGGAAAAGTTCCTCATAATATCTATTCCTTTCTATTAAGACAGTCTAGAGATCCTAGTGAATAATAATAATGTTGCTTAGTGAATACTGAATCAGGGTGAAAGAAAGTTAGTTGAAGACAATATTTCATTGAGTTAACTAATTGTTCTCCATAGAGAAATATACCTGCCTGGAAGTCATTAAAAGAATTAATAACAATTGCTCAATAAATGTTGTCTATTATTATGAGTACTGTTATTATTATTACATCTGGAGTCCCCTTCCTTCACTCAGCTCAAACTTGAGAAACAAACTGCTAATTTATTACTCCAGTTCTCCTTGATTCCATAATGACTATTCCTTATGTCCTAATTAATGCATTCCTTTCACCTGTTCCCACAATGTAGCCCACTCTATCACCAAAGCTACTTTTGTGTGGTATTTGCCAACATCTAGAACAAATTATTAGTGATGAGAACACGTAACCAGGATCCACTAGCTCCACAGAAGTGCTAGAAAAATGGTCCAGAGGATACCTGCAAGCATATACATGCTCTGAAAGGCCGGAGTTTGGCTTCAAGCTGTACTTGCAATAGCAGTGTACAAGAGTTTCCTTTGATTCACATCTTCACCAACATGTAATATGATTAGACATTTCCATATGTGCCAGTCGCGAGATACGGAATGATAGCTCAATATGATTTTAAGTTACACTTTCCTGAGAACAAAAATTGCACATCTTTTTGTTTCCTTGCCATTTATGATTTTTCTTCTGTAAAGTGGCTGTTCAAATTTTTGCCCATTTTTTTCTATTGAGTTGTTTGACTTTTTTGTATTGACTTTTAGGAATTTTTGCATATTGCAGATGCTAATTCATTGTCTGCTGTATGTGTTGCACCTATCTTCTCTCAGCTTTTTCTTCTTTTTTCCGTCAATATTTATGATGTCTTTTGATGAACAGAAGTTTAAACTTTAAGGTAGCTGAAGGTATCAGTTTTCCCTTTGTGGTCTACCCATAAAAACAAGATTATAAATATATTTTCCTATGTGTATTGTTTTATAAAATTTTATAGTAATTCCTTTCATATATACACCTTTAATTCATAGGAAATTGATTTTTGCATGAAGTGAGAATTAATATTCTCTTCCATATATATCCAGCTACCATTTATTGAAAAATAAATTCATTCAATATAATGCTAGGTGTGTCATAAATTAAATTTCCATACAGGTATGTGTTTCTATCCTGAAATATTCTGTTCCACTGGGCTGTTTGCTTATCCACCGCACCCCCCCATCCCCAGCTCCTCCAGAACCAGGCATGTCTCGGTTATTCTTGAGACTTTTTTCTTCCATCAACTTTTGGAATCAGCTTGACAAGTTCCTCCAAAAATTTTTGATAAAATAACTGTAAATAATTTGATTGGAATTTTAATTGGTATTGACTTATATTTATAGATTGATTTGGGAATAATTAACATATTCAATACTGAATATTGCTGTTTATGAACATGGTACTTCTCTTTGTTTACATCTTCTTAATGCCTTTCAAAAAGTTTATAATTTTCTCCCAAAAACAAATTCATTCTTTTTTCCTAGATATATTCTTTGGTGTTTTAGACTTTTACTGCTAATTTTGAAAACACCTTTAAATTACATTTTAATAGTTTATTATTGATGAGTAAAAGTGTATTTAAATCTTAGATATTCATTTCATATTTAGCACTCTTTCTGAGTTCTCTTACTAATTATAATAATTTATTTGTGAATTCATTTGGGTTTTCTTCAAAGATCATTTGCATACTAACAGTTAAAGTTCTTCTTTAACATTAATCTTTATGTACTGTATTTGGGTTTTTTTCCTTACTTCAAGTCAAATGGAAGTGATGATAGTGTTCTTCCTTGCCTTGTATCTAATCTTAAAAGGAATGAAAATCTTTAGATTTTTTGGAGATACTCTTTATCGAGTTAATGAAGTTCTCTTCTGTTCCAATATTTCCAATAGAACCATAATTGAATGTTAAATTATGGTGAATGATTTTCTGAATCCATTGAGATAATTAGTTCTGTCCAATTTTGCTTTATATATTTAGGTCTATAGTATTTGGTGGTCACAACTGCAGAATAATTTATATATTCTAGAGATATATAAATCTTTTATCTTTATGTAATAACCTTTATATGTTCAGTTATGCTTTTTATTGCAAAGCGTATTTATCTGATATTAATATAGTTACATAAGTTTTGTGTTTGTTTGTTAATTTCCTGGTATATATTTGTTTACACTCTTCTAATTTACCTTTTTCATACCCACATACTTTAGATGTGTGTTTTTTGGGGGTGTTTTTTTTTTTTTTGGTGAGGGAGATTCACCCTGAGCTAACATCTGTTGCCAATCCTCCTTTTTTTGCTGAGGAAGATTGACCCTGGGCTAACATCCTTGCCCATCTTGCTCTACTTCATATGTGGGACACCTGCCACAGCATGGCTTGGTAACTGGTGCTTAGGTCTGCTCCTGGGATCTGAACCTGTGACCCCTGGGCCACTGAAGCAGAGTGCACGAACTTAACCACTACGCCACTGGGCCGGCCCCTGTAGATGTGTTTTTAAATACAATTTTTTTTCCCCCTTGGTCCCTCCAAAGGGCAATAACTATCTTTTTTTTTTTAATTTTTTGTTTATTGCAGTAACATTGGTCCACAACATTGTATAAATTTCAGGTGTACATCACCATGCTTCTATTTATGCATAGATTACATCATGCCCACCACCAAAATACTAATTACAACCCATCACCACACACATGTACCGAACCATCCCCTTCACCCTCCTCCCGCCCCCCCTCCCCACCGGTAACCACCAATCCAATCTTTGTCCCTATGTGTTTGTTTATTGTTGTTATTATCTACTACTTAATGAAGGAAATCATATGGTATTTGGCCTTCTCCCTCTGACTTATTTCACTTTGCATAATACCCTCAATGCCCATCCATGTTGTCACAAATGGCTGGATTTCATCGTTTCTTATGGCTGAGTAGTATTCCATTGTGTATATATAACACATCTTCTTTATCCATTCGTCCCTTGATGGGCACTTTGGTTGCTTCCAAGTCTTGGCTATTGTGAATAACACTGTAATGAACACAGGGGTGCATGTACCTTTACAAATTGGTGTTTTCAAGTTCTTTGGATAAATACCCAGCAGTGGAATAGCTGGAACATATGGTAGTTCTATCCTTGATTTTTTGAGGAATCTCCATACTGTTTTCCATAGTGGCTGCACCAATTTGCACTCCCACCAGCAGTGTATGAGAGTTCCCTTTTCTCCACATCCTCTCCAACACATGTTGTTTCCTGTCTTGTTAATTATAGCCATTCTGACGGGCGTGAGGTGATATCTCATTGTAGTTTTGATTTGCATTTCCCTGATAGTTAAAGATTTTGAACATCTTTTCATGTGTCTGTTGGCCATCTGTATATCTTCTTTGGAGAAATGTCTGTTCAGGTCTTTTGCCCATTTTTCAATTGGGTTGGTAGTTTTTTTGTTGTTGAGATGCATGAGTTCTTTATATATTTTGGAGATTAAGCCCTTATCAGAAGTATGGTTTGCAAATATCTTCTCCCAATTGTTAGGTTGTTTTTTCGTTTTGTTGATGGTTTCCTTTGCTGTGCAGAAGCTTTTTAGTTTGACGTAGTCCCATTTGTTTATTTTTTCTATTGTTTCTCTTGCCCGGTCAGACATGGTGTTTGAAAAGATGTTGCTAAGACTGATGTGGAAGAGCGTACTGCCTATGTTTTCTTCTAGAAGTTTCACAGTTTCAGGTCTTACATTCAAGTCTTTAATCCATTTGGAGTTAATTTTTGTGTATGGTATAAGGTAAGCATCTACTTTAATTTTTTTGCATGTGGCTATCCAGTTTTCCCAACACCATTTGTTGAAGAGACTTTCTTTTCCCCATTGTATGTTCTTGGCTCCTTTGTCAAAGATTAGCTGTCCATAGATGTGTGGGTTTATTTCCGGGCTTTCGATTCTATTCCATTGATCTGTGTGTCTGTTTTTGTGCCAGTACCATGCTGTTTTGGTTACTATAGCTTTGTAGTATATTTTGAAATCAGGGAGTGTGATACCTCCAGCTTTGTTCTTTTTTCTCAGGATTCCTTTAGCTATTCGGGGTCTTTTGTTGTTCCATATAAATTTTAGGATTCTTTGTTCTATTTCTGTGAAAAATGTTGTTGGAACTTTGATAGGGATTGCATTGAATCTATAAATGGCTTTAGGAAGTATGGACATCTTAACTATGTTAATTCTTCCAATCCAGGAGCACGGAATATCTTTCCATTTCTTTGTGTCTTCTTCAATTTCTTTCAGCAATGTTTTATAGTTTTCGGTGTACAGATCTTTCACCTCTTTGGTTAAGTTTATTCCTAGGTATTTTAATTTTTTGGTTGCAATTATAATGGGATGGTATTCTTAATTTCTCTTCCCGCTACTTCGTTGTTAGTGTACAGAAATGCAACTGATTTTTGTATGTTGATTTTGTATCCTGCAACTTTACCATATTCGTTTATTACTTCTAAAAGTTTTCTGGTGGATTCTTTAGGGTTTTCTATATATAAAATCATGTCATCTGCAAATAGTGACAGTTTCACTTCTTCCTTTCCAATTGGATCCCTTTTGTTTCTTTCTCTTGCCTGATTGCTCTGGCTAGGACTTCCAGTACTATGTTAAATAGGAGTGGTGACAGTGGGCATCCTTGTCTGGTTCCTGTTCTTAGAGGGATAGCTTTCAGTTTTTCACCATTGAGGATGATATTAGCTGTGGGTTCCTCATATATGGTCTTTATTATGTTGAGGTACTTTCCTTCTATACCCATTTTATTCAGAGTTTTTATCATAAATGGATGCTGTATCTTGTCAAATGCTTTCTCTGCATCTATTGAGATGATCATGTGATTTTTATTCTTCATTTTATTAATGTGGTGTATCACGTTGATTGATTTGCGAATGTTAAAACATCCCTGCATACCTGGAATAAATCCCACTTGATCATGGTGTATAATCTTTTTAATGTATTGTTGTATGCGATTTGCTAGTATTTTGTTGAGGATTTTTGCATCGATGTTCATCAGTGATATTGGTCTGTAGTTTTCTTTTTTTGTGTTGTCCTTGTCTGGTTTTGGTATCAGGGTAACATCAGCTTCGTAGAATGAGTTAGGGAGCTTCCCCCCCTCCTCAATTTTTTGGAACAGTTTGAGAAGGATAGGTATTAAGTCTTCTTTGAATGTTTGGTAGAATTCCCCAGGGAAGCCATCTGGTCCTGGACTTTTATTTTTGGGAAGGTTTGTGATTACTGTTTCGATCTCCTTACTGGTGATTGGTCTATTCAAATTCTCTACTTCTTCTTGATCCAGTTTTGGAGGGTTGTATGATTCTAAGAATTTATCCATTTCTTCCAGATTGTCGAATTGGTTGGCGTATAGCTTTTCATAGTATTCTCTTATAATCTTTTGTATTTCTGAGGTGTCTGTTGTAACCTCTCCTCTTTCATTTCTGATTTTACTTATTTGTGCCTTCTCTGTTTTTTTCTCGGTGAGTCTAGCTAAAGGTTTGTCAATTTTGTTGATCTTTTCAAAGAACCAGCTCTTGGTTTTATTAATTTTTTCTATTGTTTTTTTGGTCTCTATTTCACTTATTTCTGCTCGGATTTTTATTATGTCCCTTCTTCTACTGATTTTGGGCTTTGTTTGTTCTTCTTTTTCCATTTCCTTTAGGTGCATTGTTAGATTGTTTATTTGAGATTTTTCTTGTTTGTGGAGATAGGCCTGTATCGCTATACACTTCCCTCTTAGAACCGCTTTTGCTGTATCCCATAAATTCTGGCATGTCGTATATTCATTTTCATTTGTCTCCAGGTATTTTTTGATTTCTTCTTTGATTTCTTCGTTAACCCAGTCGTTGTTCAGTAGCATTTTGTTTAATCTCCACATATTTGTGGCTTTTCTGATTTTCTTCCTATAGTTGATTTCTAGTTTCATACCGTTGTGGTCAGAAAAGATGCTTGGTATTATTTCAATCTTCTTAAATTTATGGAGACTTGTTTTGTGGCCTAATAGTTGATCAATCCTGGAGAATGTTCCATGTGCATTTGAAAAGACCGTGTATTCTTCGGTTTTTGGATGGAATGCTCTGTATATATCTACTAGGTCCATCTGTTCTAGTGTGTCGTTTAAGGCCAATGTTTCCTTATTGATCTTCTGTTTGGATGATCTATCCGTTGGTGTAAGTGGAGTGTTAAAGTCTCCTACTATTATTATGTTACTGTCTATTTCTGTTTTTATGTCTGTTAATAATTGCTTTATATATTTAAGTGCACCTACATTGGGTGCGTAGATATTTACAAGTGTTATATCCTCTTGTTGGATTGTTCCCTTGATCATTATGTAATGCCCTTCTTTGTCTCTTTTTATAGTTTTTGTTTTAAAGCCTATTTTGTCTGATATGAGTACTGCTACCCCAGCTTTCTTTTCATTGCCATTTGCATGGAGTATCTTTTTCCATCCCTTCACTTTCAGTTTGTGAGTGTCTTTAGGTCTGAAGTGTGTCTCTTGTATGCAGCATATATATGGGTCTTGTTGTTTTATCCAATCAGCCACCCTATATCTTTTAATTGGAGCATTTAGTCCATTGACGTTTAAAGTAGCTATTGATAAGTATGTACTTACTGCCATTTTTTAACTTTATTTTTTTTTCTTAGTGTTTTAGTAGTCCTTCTCTGTTCCTTTCTTCTTCTATACAGAATTGATGGTCACTTTAGTTTGACCTCTGTTTGAAAGCTGTACTCTTTAACTCCCCTCCTCCCTTCTTTTATGTTTTTGATATCATATCTAACCTCTATTTTGTGCGTTTGTATCCATTACGTTCTCATCATGGAAATAGATAATTTTTCCTATTTGTGGTCTTCTCTTTTCCCCTCAAATCAGTCTCTAACATTTCTTGTAGCACTGGTTTCTTGGTGACAAACTCCTTTAATTTTTGCTTGTCTGGGAAATTTTTGATCTCTCCTTCCATTTTGAATGATAACCTTGCTGGGTAGAGTATTCTTGGCTGTAAGTTTTTTCCTTTTAGCACTTTAAATATATCGTGCCATTCTCTTCTAGCCTGTAAGGTTTCTGCTGAGAAGTCAGCTGATAGCCTTATGGGGTTTCCTTTGCATGTAACTTGACATTATCTTGCGGCTTTTAGGATTCTCTCTTTATCTTTAGTTCTGGACATTTTGATTATGATGTGTCTTGGTGTGGTCCTCTTTGGGTTTATCTTGTTTGGGGCTCTCTGTGCTTCCTCTGTGCTCTGTTTCCTTCCTTAGGTTAGGGAAGTTTTCATCTATTATTTCTTGAAATAGATTCTCTGCCCCCTTGTCTCGCTCTTCTCCTTCCGGGACACCTATAACACGGATGTTAATGCGCTTGATGTTGTCCCAGAGGTCCCTTAGACTGTCCTCACTCTTTTTAATTCTTTTCTCTTTTACCTCTTCACCTTGGGTAATTTCTTCTAGTCTTTCGTCCAGCTCACAGATCCGTTCTGTATCCTCTACTCTGCTTTTGAGTCCCTCTAGTGAATTTTTCATTTCCAGTATTCTTCATTTCTGATTGGTTCTTTTTTATATCTTCCATTTCTTTGTTGACATTCTCACTGAGTTCCTCTATTCTTCTCCCCAGATCAGTGAGCATCCTTAACACTCTTAGTTTGAACTCTCTGTCGGGTAGGTTGCTCATTTCTGTTTCACTTAGTTCCTTTTCTGGGGTTTTTTCCTGTTCTCTTACTTGGAATATATTCTTTTGCCTCCTCATTTTGCCTCTTTCCCTGTGCTTGTGTCTACGTATTAGGTAGTTAGCTACGTCTCCTGCTCTTGGATAGGTGACCTTATGTAAGTGATGCCTTAGGAGGCTTCCAGTGTGCTTCCCTCAGTTCTCAATGTTCCAGGGGTGACCTCTATGTGGGCTACGTGTGTCCTTCTGTTGTGGCCTGTTTGCTCTCTCTGTAGGCACCCAGGGAGGCTGAGTTATGCCCCTGGCCAGCTGTTGTAATGCTCAGCTGCTTGTAGTTGTTGTGGGCCCTTCAGTCTCTTTATCAGGTGTGGGGAGCCCCAGCACAGTTGGCTGCAAGTTCTAATACCACATTTGTGTTGCAGTATTTCTTTTAAGTGAGTAGGCCCCCAGCGTGGCAGGTTGTTAGGCTCAGGGCCTTACAATTGCTGTAAGCCTCTAGCCTGTTAGGTCTCTTGTCAGCTCTCTGAGGATTGCAGCTGGGTGGGGCTGGCCTCAGGCACAGGAGCACCCAATTGTTTCAGGCTTTGGTAGGTGGGGCAAACCCCCTATGTCTTTGAGAATCACAAGTCTTCTGCAGCTGACAAACCCTGCCGCCCACAGGTCCACACACACAGTCAACACAGTCCTGCCCCGTGTGCACGCCCCGACCTCCCCAAGCAGACCCAGTCTCTCCACGGTGGGAGCCCCACACACTCTGCCACTGCCCCACACTCTCCACCTGTTCCTTGTGCACACCCTGCCCTGCTAAAGTCGGCTCAGTTGCCAGGCTGCAGAGAATCCAGTCACCAATCTATGCAGGCCCACAAGTTGCCTGAGGGCTTGTTGTTGGGTGGGGCCAGTCTCTAGGGTGGGCTGCCTGCCCTGGCTGAGCTGGATTAAATCAGTGCTCTAGCGGGTGGGGCAGACCCTGGGCTAGCAGGCCTCAGGGAGAACTCCAATGGCGTCTGTGTCAGCACGCTCACACCAGGCACAACAATGGCCGCCGCCAATGTCCCAGTCCCTGGAGAGGTCTCACCCCTCACCGAGATGCACTCAGGGCCTATTAGGTGAGTCTCTTTTCACCACAGCACTGTGCACCTTTCTTTCTGGTGATTTTAGGATGCTTTCTGAAACGGGTAAGTTTGCACGCGGGCCCTTTAAGAGCCAGTTTTAGTTTCTTTGTGAACCGGGTTTTCTGGGGGTACTCCCCAATGCTTTAGTAGCAGGCAAAGTCAGATATTATGCCGCTGGTCTCGATTGTGCTGGGTCCACAAAATGCCCACAGCGGGGGCCCACCCCGGCTCAGGGCCCCGTGCCTCCAGGGAGGCTGCGTACCTGTGGGCTGCTCCCGGGCGGCCGTGAGGCGCTGTGGCTTGTGAAGGCGGCATTTTTCCTCTCCAGAAGGGAGTTTCTGCCTCTTCCACCTGAGTTAGGATCGTCCTTGTTGCAGGAGTTCCTCTTATCCAGTTTTCAGTTCTGTCTCAGGGGGAATTTTTCCACAGTAGCTGTAAATTGGCCGTGTCCGCAGGAGGAGGTGAGTTCAGAGTCTGCCTACGCCGCCATCTTGACTTCCTTAAATACAATTTAAATAGAACTTTTGTATCTAGTTTGATAATATATATTTTTTAAATATTTTAGTAGAATATACGTGGGTTCCTATTGCTGATAGGTTTGGATTCATTTTTACCACTTTTGGAGGGTTTTCTGTGTCACTGTTTTCCCCTTACTTGTTTACTCTCGTTTTAATTATTTTCCCCTTCATTATTTTGCAAGTTAAATTTTCTATCTTAATTGTTTTAAAGGTTACTCTGCATACTTTAACATGGATTTTTAATCAAGCCAAACATTGATCCATAGTTTACCCTTTAACTGGATATTTCAAAGACCTTAGATTATTTTAACTCTGCTGATCTCTATCTCAACTTATACGGCATTGCTGTCCATTACTTTAACTTTATTTTTTTCAAATATCCCAAATTGAATATTATTTTTTATACAGTCAATATTTATCGTGTACTAGGTTTTTTATTCATCATTCCTTCATTTGGGGATTATTTTCCTTCTGCTTAATATAAAGCCCTCAGATCTCCTTTAGGGGAAATCTGTGAGAGATATACTTTCACAAAAATATTTTTCTAGTCTAAAATTATCTTTGTTTTACTCTCATCCTTCAAAGATAATTTCACTGGGAACATAATTTTAGTTGGGTGTTTATTTCCCCTTAACTCATGAAAGATAATATTTCATGATCTTCAAGTCCGTTGCTGCTGTTGGAAAGTCAGCTGTAAGTCTAATAATTTTTCCTTTATAGATAATCTGCTTTTTCTCTATCTGCTTTCAGATTTCCCCTTATCTTCAATTTTTTCCTAGTTTCAGATTTATTAATTCTATAAGAAATTAGTTGGACTTGCTCAACTGTAGATAGTCTTTAATTCCAGAAAATCTTCAATCACAAAGTGTTTGTTATTATCTATTTCCCTTATCCCTCTTATTTTCTTCTGGAACTTTTTAGACATGTTGATCTTTACACCCTATATTCTGTGCCTCAACTGTCTATCTGGCATTTTGAATAATTTCTTCAGACCTTTAGTTTACTAGTTTTTTAGTAAACTGAAAAATAGTTTACTAGTTATTTTTTCTTTCCAAATTGTCTAGTAATCCATTTAAGCTAATCTGTTCATTTTTTACTTTAAAATTTTATTATTTTAATATTTTTGCATTTACATATAACATACAAAATTTATTTTTGTATATAGTATACTGAGAAAAAAATCAGAAAAAGAGATAAGAGAATCTTTTTTATCTATGATAAAACTGAATACCCAGAATTCCAAAGATGCAGTAAAAAATTATTAGAATTAATAAAATTTGGTTAAATAGCTTGTTTAGTATTTCAAATATTGATAGCTTTTTCTTTTCCTCTACCAATAAGTGCCTATAGATGGAAATAAATAATATCCCATTTACTATTTTATATTTAAGAATAAATTTAATAAGAATACATTTAATAAGAAAATTATCAGACACATATGAAGAAAATCATAAAAATCTTTTTAAACATATAAAGCAAGAACCTGAACAACTAGACAGGCATTCATATTAGTGGATGAGAACTCTTAACACCATTTCGAAAATCAATTTTCCCAAAATTAATCTATACATGTAATGCAATCCCAATTATGATTCCAGCAAGATGTTTTCAAATTGCATAAAATGTTCCTCACTGACAGATGGGAGAAGAAATGTCCAAAAAACAACCAAGAAAAAGTATAAGAAACAAGACCAGTGAGGACATATCTGATATTTAGTAGGACAAATATGAGATGTGACTCTATTCATATCATTAAAAACTAATATAACTTTAAGAATAAAAAAATAGATCAATAGAACATAACGCAAAATACTGAATTAGACTTTAATATACAGTTCATTTATATAAAAAATGTTTATAGCATTTATACTTCATTTCAATAGGAAAAGGATGAATTATTTTAATAAATGGTGCTGCTACAACTGGCTACTCATTCTGCATTCCACTTTATAGTCAAAATGAAAACTCAACAGCACCAGGGTTTAGCAATGTTCTCAAAGAGAAAGTCAGTTTCGATATTTCTCTGGATTTACACTTTCACTTTGTTTATTGGCTTTTGAGAATTCCTTACTTTCATGCCAACTCACTAATGCATTTTGTAAGATTTATTTTATATATTGTCCAGCACTTCTTACTGTTCCTACAGAAGATTTGTTGAGGACATCTGGTCCACACTGGAGAATATACTTATGGCTTTTTACAGGGGCTTGTGGACTTAAGAGTGTGTGATGCAAAACAGTTAAAGAAACTGACATAAAATAGACAGCATGTTTGCAGCAAAGAGCACTAGTGCAGTGGGAAATGTTGGGTTGAGATTTTCCTTTATTAAATGTTCATGTAATTTGTCTATTAAAATTAAGCTAAAGATGGCTTGTAGAGTTTGAACTAATTAATACTGGTTGAATATGCTCAGCATATCAATGAGTAAAGCTATGAATATATGTCAAGAATATATAAATGAGTCTCTGATATGAATAAAGATTAGCGAATGCTACTTATTATAGTGAAAAGGTTGGAAAACTACTCAAATTTTACATTCAGAAAGACACAGATGTAGAAGGAGATAATAAATTGAAAGTAAACTCATTCTTTTCTTGTTATCTTGGTTATTCTGTTCCTCCTTCTCAACTTGGTTACACTCTCTTTCATCTTCCTTTTTCTAATTCCTATCTATATTTTCTAAGCCCAATGAAGTTCACTCTTCTAGGAAAATATTAATGACCCCTACTGTTCTTAGTGATTCACTTTTTTGTCCCCAACATGCACAGCTTCGATAAAAGTCAATTCTATGCTGCCTTATGCCATTCTTTTATATTTCCCTAAATTCTTATTTTTTTCTAAAAAAAGGGTAAGGCTTTTGAAGGCAGACCCCACGTGAAAGGTTTTCTTCTATATACTGCATAGTTCTAGAACAGTGGTAGGCATAAAGACTAGTGCTCAGCCAATGCTTTATATGCGACATTTATTGCAAATAGATAACTTTCAAATGTGATGATAATTAAGGTGTTTTTCATGCAAACCAGACCTCGCCTGAGACATACCTCCCCACACTGCAGTACTCTTTAAGCTCTTGGAGTTCGGTTATATTCTTTTCCGGAAAACCTAAAGCAAGATCAGAGTAGGTGTTCAATAACTGTTTGCTTGCTGAATAAAGGGAAATTGGATGAAAAAAAAAAAAGAAGAAGAAAGAAATAACAAAAGAGAGTAAGAAAGAGAGAAAGAAAAAGAGAGAGAGAGGAAAAAGGAGGGAGAGAGGGAGGAAAAAAGAAAACTCAATTAATTTAATCCCTTATAGGGTTGTGAAAATAGAATTTCAGAGAAAAGACCAGCAAAAATCAGGGAATAAGAAAACCAATAAAAGAAAATGAGGATGTGTGAGGAGGGTATATTTAAGTTAGAAACATAATGTGTTTGGCAATCATTTAGTGCTCAAATGAACACACTGATTGCCCAGTCAGTTAAATGAACATTAGACACAGTTTAATTAAGAGGTGTTGTCAGAGCGCCTGCTTTACTGGAAAAGGTGAATTGGTCAGCTGAATTTCACCTTCACAGATCACCGGGAGAAAAGCTGTTCCAAAAAGCAGATGTACCTTGGTATACAAGAGTCTCTCTTGCATTTACCCATTCTGTACCTGGATTGGCTTCTCCCAGGAACTGGGAGAAAACAATTTGGGGGCACATTGGGCAGTTACACTGATTCTTTTAGGTGACTGCTTTTCCCATAATCAGTTGTTTTTCTCAGTGAAGGCTGCTGACTCTAAAGTGGGGAAAAAACCACTCAGGTATATTGTCCTTATCAGCAAAAAAATGCTGAATTCATGCTGATGGTTTGTTAACCTCCCATCAGCAGATGAAAATGATGAAACCAGTATTGTTACCACAAAGACCTAGTGTATTGATCACCCAAGATGGTCCTATTAAAGACCTTGAGGCATTAAAATGAAGCTTCCTCCCTATCCATCAGCATTCAAGATGAAATGAGAGCCAGAGAAATGAAATGAGGAGGGAAAGGGAATTTATTACCTTTACAAGCTGAAATTGGAACTATACTCCAATAAATCACTTTTATTGCTTATAGTTCATCAGTTTTAATTTGGAATGGGATGGGGCCAATGATGGAAGGAAGATAAGGAGGCCCTGTTTTATCTCCAAGGAGTTGTGCTTATGAAAAATGCCTGTTACCCAAGTCATTTAATCATGGCCAATTATCATCCTTTCTTGTTAGCAACATTTTTCAATTTCACCTTCAGTTCTTTAAATAGGGACAGAAAGTTCTAGAAATTCATATCCACAAAATAATAGTTAAAGTTAGGACAATGTTATAGAAGCCCAAGGTGGATGTTTAAATCCTCATTCTCAAAATCTAAAGGACCCCTTGCCTGTAGCCTGAGAAAACAAGAAGAAAATAATAATAGATATTACAATCAGTATTTTCCAGAGGCTAGTCATAGTTTATCAAGAAAAATATCCAGAGATGAGCAGGGAAAATACTTTTAAGGAATTTTTTCAAAAATAATTGTCTATACTGGATTCAAAGAAGGCAAGTTGGAACTGAGTGGGGGTGCCCTAAGAATTAAAATATCTATTGGCTATAAAACCCTTGAAAAGCATTGGGTGATATACTTATGTAAGGTCCTGTTAACAGGTCTATAAGTAATGGAAACGGTGCTGGATGACCTCAAGTAAAGACACTCTGGAGTCTAGGTATAAAGTCCAGAAGTGGTATTTCTAGAGTAGAGGCCAACAATATTCAATGCACAATGAATTTGTGTAGTCATAGGTCACCTTTCACTATGATTAAGAAATAGTTCCTAAAAGAAAATCAGGCACCTCCTGATTTGATGCAAGATGGAACATGATGTAATGTTTTAATATTGAGATCCTTGGTAATTTACTGATGGAAAATATTGAGAATAAGAGAATAAGAATTTATCTAGGCCATTTAGGTATGAGAGCACAGTTCATTGTCAATTATCCTTCCTCTATTCCACGTGTTCCTGGTGCGACTATTAGTCACAATAGCATGGCCTTCCTCCTCTCCATGTGATTGGACACATGAAATAAGCAAGGCTAATCAGATTCCGGTCATACGAATCTTGAGCAGGAAAATGTCCATGAGTTCCTGCTGCTAAGATCTGTGAATCTTCCCTGGTCTTAAACTTCTGAAAGCTTGATGATTTAGCTCTTCTTTCAGTTCTGTAAACTGTATAGTACTTTTGCCATATCCTTTTTGAGCCTCCTTAAGATTGCCAAAATTGATTGCTATTGTTTAAAACCAGAGGCCATCAAGCTCCTTAGTTATTTCTGAAGAAGGCATCAGTAAATCTACCATCCTCGCCACAGAGCACGTTTCTCTGCCTGCTTTCCACCTGTGGAAAGTTGGGAACATGGAGATTGTTTTACATATTAAACAATACCAACCTCTTTTTAGTTTAAGTCGGCAGCGCTTTTATCGATACAACCCTATTAAAACTTTTTGGGTTTTCTATGTATTTGATTCCAGTCACTTCCATGATGCCAAAAGCACACCCACAGCTTCTTTTTAGATATGCCCCATTTGGAGGCTTAATTACTGGTACTTTAAGCACATCAGACTGCTGTGGCATCATGTCATAAAGCTTTCTAGAACCTTTTTTCCAATGATGGAGCCCTAGTTGCCTGATTTTTAGGGGGATTAATAAAACCCGACAAGTAAATGTCTACCAGTGCATGTCACACACTACATGCTTCATAAATATTGCTTAGCAGTCCATTCTTATTTCACCTGGTTTAAGTCCATCTCTTATCAACCTGGTTTAATGTTAACAGACATGCCTCAAATAAAATATTGCTTGGAGTCTAGTCACCCAAAGAGAACTGATAAAAATCAAAATTTTATATCTGCAGAGCTGAGAACTAGACTACTACTATGCAAGTGCACCAAGCTGCCATCTTTACATGGGGAAAGTCCCAAACTACCTCTCTCATATTTTATAACACTATTATCAGTCAGCAAGACATTTATGGAGTAGTTTTATAGATGTGCATTTTTGTACTGTCTCTGGTTTTACATTTGGAGAATAACATCATGGAACTCTACATAAGTAGAACACCTAAGGTGTTCATCCCTGAACAGAAGAATGGTTGCTGATTTATGCAACTGAAAAGGGGGACATGGATAAACTCTAGAAAGAAGGCACAAGAGGACCGGCCCCGTGGCTTAGCAGTTAAGTGCGCGCACTCCACTGCTGGCAGCCCGGGTTCGGATCCCGGGTGCGCACCGACGCACCGCTTCTCCGGCCACGCTGAGGCCACGTCCCACATACAGCAGCTAGAAGGATATGCAGCTATGACATACAACTATCTACTGGGGCTTTGGGTGAAAAACATAAATAAATAAAATCTTTCAAAAAAAAAAAGAAGGCACAAGAATCTCTCATTAGATGACCTCATTAATGACACCAGGCAAATCACTTTCTGAGCCTCCATCTCCTCAATTCAGTGGGTATAATGGTAACTACCTTACAGTGTTGCTGTGAAGATTGAATAAGGTTATGCACTAACAAGTGCCTAACATGGAACAGTGGATTAGCTCTGTCAACAACAGTTCTGATCCCCTTATAACTTGCCTTCCAGTCCTGTTAGCTTGGAAAGCTAAAGAACTACATTTCTTAATTCCCTTTGCAGCAAAATTTCTGAATGTGATTTGAGCTCTACCAATCAGATGGACTTATATGAGTCTTTGATACAGAATGGAGTTACATAGAGAGAGAGCCAGGAGATAGGACAGTCATTTTTCTGGCAAGGATCATGGTAATGGAACTAAAATTCCGGATCTAGGACCCATAGTGATGACTTTCCTGATTCAGTAGCCTTCTGTTCATGGCAGAGGTAGTCTTGCCCTGAAGACAGAAGCCATGGCAACTAATTCCCTGATTCTGCAGTTCCTTGAAAGTGGAGGGGTAGCAGTAGCTCCTTGGCAGGCCAATTCTTTGGTGTGGTGTTGGTAGTCATTTCTGGAGGCTCAGTTCAAGTCTGTTTCCTCAGCTTTGCCGACGAGTCTGTGAACTATTTGTAACCACTAGTAAATCCATTTTTGCTTAAATCAGCTACAGTGGATTTTGTTTCTACAATATGGAACGCTGATGAACATAGTGCACATTAAAATGTTACTTATATCTGAAGATATAGCTCATGGAAAGTATCCTCTTTAGGGAATAAAGTTTGATACACAGTCATGTGCTACATAATGATGTTTTGGTCAATGATGGACCACATATATGATGGTGGTCCCATAAGATTAGTACCATAGAGCTTAGCTTTGTAGCAGGCTATACCATCTAGGTTTGTATAAGTATACTCTATGATGTTTGCACAACAACGAAATCGCCTAATGATGCGTTTCTCAGAATGTATCCTCATTGTTATGCAGCGTAAGACTGTAATGGAAAAATCACGGCTTTGGGAGACATTGTGTATTCAAATCCAGATGCTTTATGAGTCATGGAACATCAGACAAATTATTTCACTTGTCTGAAATTCAGGCTACTCATCTATAAAATATTGCTAATAATATCAATATAAAGGGTTTTCCACTTACTCAAGAGATATTTATTAACCATTTACCAACTGTCAACTCTTCAAAACACTTCATTTGAATGAAATAGACTAAAGCCTGCTCTCACAGTTGTTTAAACTCTAGTGAGAAGAAAGAGACAATAGAAAATCTAGCAAATAAAAACATATAATATGTCAAGTGGAAATAAGTACTTAGAGAAGAAAAGTCAGTGGGGGAAGGGGTTAGAATACGATGGGGGAAGGGACAGGTGGATCTTGTTTTATATGGCGACATCAAGAAAGACTACTTTGAGCCGCTACCTGAAGGATGTGAGGGAGAGAGACGTGTGACTATTTGAAGAAAGAGTGCTCTGGGCAGAGAGAAAAACGTGCCTTGCACATTTAAGTGCCAACTAGAGGGCCAGTGTGACTGGAGTGCAATGAGTGATGGGAAAAATGGTTGGCAGTGAGGCAGGAGTGGTAGCAGGAGACCAGATCATGGACCCCCATTGAAAGGCCTTTATATTCAACTGGGATTGAAAATCAGATATAACATGTATTCCCCTAGCCTGGCACATTAGAGTTCCCTTTTCTTCCCTCCACAAAGTAAGTTAGTTTAATCTCTATGATGTAAGACCAACCTAGTAGGGCTTCCAGGTATGATGATGGTTTTTTCTTCTTCCTCTGAATTCTTCTCCTCTCTCCAGGAAATTATAAAAAAGTTACTCATCTCCACAGACTACCAATCTTTTGTTCTTATAACAGAGCAACATTTAATAACTTGATGAATACAAGAGCATGTAAAGAGAAAGAAAAGTAGAGGAAATAAACTTGTAAAAAATTAAAAGATGAAGTTGATGTCATCCTCTGGGCTTACAGCAAGTGGGCTGGCACTCCACAGGAGAACAGCTTTGACAAATATTTGTAGCATGAGAAAAAAGTGATTTATCAGCCACTCTGCTCAAGTCAACAGACTTCTCTGAACTGCATCTCTGAGATAGAGCAGACCCAGCTGTCTCCTTGCCCTCCCTCTCTCGTTGGAACTTTCTGTGAAGCCATTCTTTCGCTTGGTCCTTCTGTCTGGACTGACCATCCCCCTTTTTGCCTTTGCCTTGGCAAAGTCTTTTTTATTTATTTTTTAGACAATTAAGGCCTAGCTTCCACACCACCTTCTCTGTGAATCCTGTTCTGACTCCCCAGGACAGGATTGGTTAATTCTTCTCTCTCTTCTCCTAGCACATCCTTCATATCTCTGTTGAAACACTTAATAGCTGTTCCTGTCTCTCCCAAGAGGCTGTGAGCTCCTCATGACAAGTTTATGTCTCATTCTTAAGTATTTCCTCATCATTTAGTTCAGCGCTTCATAAAAATGTTTGTTAACAGATGGAAGGAAGGAAGGAAAGAAGGAAAGAAGGAGGGAAAGTTATTTATATCCTTTGTTGCTTCACTCTCAAACATTTTTCAAAAGAGGTAAAGTATATGAAACTTTTAAGAAAACATAAAACCCTTAGAAAACTATAAACATAAGTGGACATTTTGGTGATGATGACAAGCAACGATTCTTGTTGGAGACTTAGAAAATTCTAGATAGGAAACGCATTTTCCACAAGAATATTTGTTTTGGAAAATCTTAACATTCTTAATTCACTCTGCCTGACCTTATGCTAAATTCCCTAGGACGGAAATGAATAGCAGATCTACATGTTTTCTCTACGATAAGCTGGAATTTTTTACTTATCCTTATTCAAATAAAACATTGCTTTGAGGGATCTGATTTGCCATTGAGAAATTGCGCCCTGGTTTATCTCATCATTTGATATTCTGGTAAATGTAACAGAAATAATTTCCACTGAAGGACTGTTTTCTTTTTTCCAAGTTGTTTTGTCTGCTCTGAGCTTTATTTCAAGTAAACTGATCCAAAGGTCTGAAGAGAGCCATAACACAGCTAACAATAATAGAGCTCACATTGATCTAGGCTTCTTTCTGGAGGGTTAATAGATCAGATAGTATTATCCTGCCACTTTTTAAAAAGAGGAAACAGATTCGGAGAGTTTACTTTATTTGTCTAACTTTCATAGTACAATTCTATTTTAGAACAGTGCACTTACGCATTTGTGGAGCATTATTTTGCACCTAAAATTTTCATTGACTCTTAATTGTTAGTTGCGTGGTAATATATACTTCATTTTAAACCTATATTATTTTTAGCAACACATGTTATTGATTTCTAGATATCACGTAGGGTTTAAGCTGGCAAGAGGGGAACTCTGTTCATAGTCAGACTTTAAGGGAAAAGATTGTATAAGAGTGAAGAAAAAGGTAGGTATGGCCAGATGGCTCAAATTTTTGAAAATGGAAATGACTCAAAAGAGATGGGAAGTTCTAAAAGTAAATGCTAACAACGTGGAAGTTTAACAATGTAAGACACATGACAGAGTTTTCCAGGAAAGAATGACTAAATTCTAAAGGTTCCATATGACAGCATTTATCATGGCAAATTAGGTATAATTTACATACATATAATTTACAACCCTGCATAATATCTAGAAACCAATAAGATGTTACTACAAAACCAGCAGCTTTATTTTCTCTTGCCCCTTCTGGCTGGCTGCCACTCATAACCTAGTATGAATGTTGGTCAACCATTTTCCGTAGCCTCATCCTCCACAAATTGCTAAATGGAGAGGTTAAATTTTTTCCTTCAGAAAACTTATAATTCCCACTAATGTAATTAATGGATTATGAGATTGTTGTGGAAAACTAACCTGTTATTTGAGCCAAGAGTCATAAAGGCAGAGGAGAATTCAGCAGAGAAGTGTTATTTAGTGAGAAACAGCAGGGTTAGTAATTTGTCACTTTGGGATTGATAGCAATCCCACTGCAAAGAAGAATGGTACCCTGAAGCTAAGAAAGAATTTGTTGAGGGCCGGCCCCGCGGCTTAGCGGTTAAGTGCTCACACTCCGTTGCTGGTGGCCCGGGTTCAGATCCCGGGCAAACACCGACGCACCGATTCTCTGGCCATGCTGAGGCCGCGTCCCACATACAGCAACTAGAAGGATGTGCAACTATGACATACAACTATCTACTGGGGCTTTGGGGGGGGGGGAAGAAAGAAAGAACTTCTTGATATGTCATCAAAATCCTTAAATAATAACAGGAGCTGGAGTGACTTTAAGCATTTGCTATGTACTTACAAAAGTGCTAAGCACTTTGGCAAGTATGACATCATTTTATTATTGCTGTGCTGGTGAGCCTATTATTTTTATCTCCACTTTTTAGGAGTTGAAACTAAAGCTTGGAAAGATGAAATAACTTGACTGAGGTAACAGGCAAGAGGGCAAGCCTGGGCATAGTCAACTTTGCTGTCTATATTTGAGGAGAGAAGATTGTATATACTCCAAAGGAAAAATTGGTATGATTTGATAACTCAGATTTTTTTTAATGGAAAATGACTCAAAAGAGAGAGGAAACAAATGAGAGCTAGCGGTATAGAAGTTTAGTAATACAACATATATGACAGGGTTCTCTAGGAAAGAATGACTGAACACTAAGAAGTTCCATGGTGAATTCAACATGATTCAGGAGATGAACTTCAGTTTTATAGATTCAAAGAAGTCTGGCCAATAGCCTGAGTGAGTTCAAGCCAAAAACCTAACTCACATTGATAGAATTAACATGAGGCTCACATTTATAGATAGAATGCCTACTAACACATGAGAATGCTTATTGGAATAAGGCATTTATGCTCACTTGATTAGAGCATTCTCCTCTCACAGATAAGGAAAAATAAAAATATGCAAACTCAAACATGAAACCCAAAGAGCAGCTCAAATTTTCTGTCACCTTCACCTTCATTTTTCTATGCATTCTGATGGGCTTACAGTTTATAGTCAGTTCTGTCTCATAGTTTGTTCTTTCAGTGGTTACATACCGCTCTTGCAGCTCTTTCTTTCCCTCCGTACACCCTAGCCAGAATGGAACACAATCTCTTGTTCTTGAATTCCGCAAAATCAAAATGAAACAAAACAAAAACAAGCCTAAAGGACAATATAAGACTTTACTGAAGGCTTGGGGAAGAAGACGGGGTTTTCAGTGCAAGAATACATAAAACTTAAAATTCGATATTAGTTATCCCTGTTCTTAAAAGCACTTTGGCCACTCTGCCAAACTACCCAATAATCTCTCGCATCTACTTTTCTCTCTTCCCTGACTTCTCTAGTACTCAAATTTTAGTTCTTTGTTTTTGTTGATGCTCATTTTTATGAATTTTTAATTACACAAGTGGTATATTAATATATTCAGCCTCAAAAACAACAACACAGAACACTAAATCATTTTCTCTATATTTCTTTTTTATAATTTACATTTTTTTCATCTTTACCGGTGAGTTTTATACTTCCGTATGTTTTCATGTTACTAATTGGTGTCCTTTCATTTCTTTGAAGAAGTCCCTTTAATTTTTCTTGTACGGCTAGTCTAGTGGAGATGAACTACAGCTTTTGTTTGTCTGGAAAACTCTCTCTTTCTCTCCTTAAATTCTGAAGGACAACTTTACTACATAGAGTATTCTTGGTTTGCTGTTTTTTCTGTCGGTGCTTTGAATATATCATCCTACCCCCTCTGGCCTGCAAGGCTTTTGCTGAAAAATCTGCTGCTAAAAACTATTGTCTTATAGTCCTCTGTAAGTAAAAAGTTGCTTTTTTCTTGCAACTTTTAAGATTTTCTCTTTATCTTTAGCTTTTGACAATTTAATTATAATGCTTCATTGTGTGGGTCTCTTTAGACTCATGTTATTTGGTACTTTTTGGGCTTCCTGGATCTGGATGTCTATTTCTTTCCCCAGGTTAGGAAAGCATTCAGCCATTATTTCATTGAATAAGCTTTCTTCCACTTTAATATCCAATGTCAAAGGTAATATATTTGGATTTCAGCAGAATGTTTGATATCATACTTCAAGATATCTTTGAACACTAGATAGAAAAATGTGGAACAAAATCAACAGTTTAGTTAAATGTAGCTAATCAAACAGCAAAAAATGTATATAATATGATTTCATGTAATAGTGAAGAAAAATAAAGAAGACTAAGTGAATGGAAAGTGATATGGTAATCTTTTAGATAGAGTTTCAGGAAGAATCTGTCTCAGAAAGGGAGAGTTGAACAAAAACTTGAGTTGACCTGAGGATATAAGCCATGTGACTATCTTGCAGAAAAAAACATTTTAGGTAAAGGAAGGGCAAGTACAAAGGCCTAGAAAAAAGAATGTATGGAATGTTTGAATAACAGTGAGACAGTTGATGAGGAATGACTAAGAGAAAAGTTTGGAAAGTGAACATCAGGTTATATAGGGTCACGATGAAGATTTTGGATTTCATCCTAAGTGTGATGGGAAGCCATCAGAAGGTTCTGAGATGACTTATGTTTTAAAAAATCACTCTGGGTGCAGTGTGGAGAATAGAATAGGACAGGTTAAGACAGTAGGACAAGAACGGAAGCACAGGAGCCAATCAAGAGGCTATTTCAGGAGCCCAGAAGAAGACGCTGATAGCCTGGACACAAGATGCTAACTGAAGGTCATGAAAGATGGTCAGATTCTGTATATATTTTTGAAGGTGATGATACCATAGGATTGTAGAAGAAAGATACAAGGTGTACAGAAAAGAGGAGTTAAAGATGAGTCTAAGGTTTTGGTGTAAGTAATTGGGTAAGTAGTGATATCATTCATTGAAATGGGAACACAGGAGGAAAGGTAGCTTTGAGAACAAAATGTCTGACTCTGATTTTGGTTTTATTTATCGTAAGACATCAATTTTTTATAGGCAAAGGCAGCATCTCAAATCAGTAGAAGAAAGTTGCTTATTAAATAATTGGTTTGGGGACAAATGGATAGTCATATGGCAAAAAATAAAGTCTACCTTGGATTTTAGGCCAGGATAAATCCCAAATGAATCAGTTTTAATGGTAAAGAATGAAACCATAAAAGTATGAGAAGAAACCATGGGACAATTAGATCATAACCTTAAGTTAGAGGAAGTCTTTCTAAATGTGACATTTTATTTTTAAATTCCCGACACTGCCAAAATCTCTGCTTTAGCAGATGCATTCTGTTTGGCTTCTTAGTCTCCATTCCATGTTTGTGCAGCACGGGAATCATCATTGACACGGGGTAAACTGCCTTCAGAATTTTAAGCTCATTTTTCTGAAGTTTTCTTTCCCGCTCAGCGATACTGGCCCCTCAAGTCCTGGCTGCCTCTAATTTTTAATCCCTCGGCCCAATGATACTGCCGAAAGCTGTAAGCTGGCACTCTCTTTTCTGAATTTACACTCCATGCCAGGCATCGGCAAATTCTGTGAGGGAAAAAAAAGCAAAAGATGAAGGTAGGACTTAGCTCAATACATTTTCCTTCACTCTAGAATCTCACCCTTCAATTTCTGACTGTTTGGGGTGACTTTTGATGATTTCATACAGCTTTTTTTTTTTTTCCAATTTCTCCCACATTTTATAGTTGTTCTCAGTAGGAAGGTTAGTATGATACAAATTACTCTGTCATGGATGAATGCCCCTACTCTTAGTAATTAATTGATCATACAAACAACAGATAAGTAAACATTTAGATGATTTAAATAGCACAATTTAAACATTTGACCACTTATAGACTTAGAATATTAAATCCAAAAATTTGAGAATATATATTTATTTAAAGCCATCTTGGAAAATCTGCAAAAATTTACTGTGTGCTATGATATGAAGTGAACCCAAATAGATTTCAATGAGTTATTTTTATGAAGACTACATATAATTATAAAATATAGTTAACGGGTCTATATCTAAAGGAAGTGAAATCAACATCTCAGAGATATCTGCACTCCCATATTCATGGGATGGAATGGAATATTCAACCTTACAAAAGAAGGAAATGCCATTTTCAACAACATGGACGAAACTTGAGGGCATTATGCTAAGTCAAATAAGTCAAACAGAGAAAGACAAATACTGTATGATCTCACTTATACGTGGAATCTAAAAAAGCTGAACTCATAGAAGCTCAGAGTAGATTGGTGGTTGCCAGGAGCTGGGGGTGGGGGAAATGGAGAGATGTTGGTTAAAGGGTACAAAATTCCAGTTAAAAGGTGGATAAATTCTGGGAATGTCATGTACAGCGCGGTGACTATAGTTAACAGTACTATACTGTGTATTTGTATGTTGTATATTTGAAAGTTGCTAGAAGAGTAGACCTTGAATGTTTTCACCAAAAAAAAAAGGTAATGAGGTGACAGATGTGTTAACTAATCTTATGTGGTAATCATTTACATATCAATATATACTTATATACATATATCATACATAAACATATATCAATATATACATATATCAAACCACCAGATTGAACACCTTAAACTTACACCATGTTATATGTAAATTATTTTTCAATAAAGCTGGAAAAATAGTTGTGTCCTTATCACAAAATAATGATGATAATAATAATAGTAATGATAACAAAAGAGGGCAGGAGAAACTTTTGGACATGATGGATATGTTAATGGCATAGATTGTGGTGATATATACTTATCTCCAAACTCATCAAGTTGCATACATTAAGCATGTACAGCTTTTTGTATGTCAGTCATACCTTAATGAAATAGTTTTAAAAACACACACACACAATGTAGTTATGTTACAAATCAAAACCAAATATGACTAGAAAAATAGATGTGGAATTGAGAAACACACTTCTAAACAATTCATTAATCAAAGGCAAAATTATAATGGAAAGCAAAATCTACTTAGAACTAAATAACTCTGAAAATATTATGTATTAAAGCTTATATGATGGAGTTAAAGCATACTTAGTAGATTTTTTTCTTCGAAAGATTGCAGTAAAAAATAAGAAAGTCTAAAAAATAATGTTCGAAACACTCAACTGGAGACATTAGAAAAAGAAGACTAGGGTAAGCCACAAAAAGAAAGAAGAAAATCCTGAAGATAGGAGCAGAAACTAATGAAATAGAGAACAATTCTATAACAAAGAGGATCGGTAAAGTCAAAATTTTTTGAGAAAGCTAATAAAAATAAACCAAACTCTTGGACGACTGATTTCCCCAAAAAGCACATACACTATTTAGGAAAAAGTCTGTGTGAGTAGAATAACTACAGATTGTAGAGGTTAAAAACAATGAGGGATATTTTAAATTACCATATAATAATATAATTGAAAACTTAAATGGAAAACATAAATTCCTAAAAAATGTAAGACACAAAACAGACTGACTCATGAAAAGCTAATAACCCTAGGAAACCAATAACCACTAACAAAATTGAATCAGTCTCAGATGGTTTTTAATGTTGAATTCTACCAAATATTCAAGGAACAAACAGACAACAAATTATCTATCGGATAGAATTTCTTCTGAGAAATAGAAAAAAAGAGAACATTTCTCAAGTTATTTTACAAGGCTATTATAATTTTGGTACCAATATTGGTTACATAAATACACCATAATGGAAAATTAAAGGCAAATCTATTCATGCAAATAGAAACAAGAATTCTGAAGAAAGTATTTACAAAAGAAATTTCACAAGGAAATAAAGACTAATATATCAAGATCTAGTTAGATTTATTCCAGAAATTCAAAGTGATTTAACAGTATAAAATCAGCATAGTTAATCACATTAAGTGATTAAAGGAGAAAAGTATATGAGTATCTGTTATGTGCAGAAATGTATTTGAAAAAAACCCATCCTTCGTTCATAGTGAAACCTTTTAGCAAACTAAAAATTGAAAGGCATTTCTTTATCTGATAAATGGCATTTACAAAAACAAAATTCTACAGCCAATGTCATATCTCAAGGTAGATTGTTAAAAATTATTAAGTGAGAGAAAGACAAGGATATCTGCTATCACTTTTTCAATTCAACATTGTTCTGAAAATTTTAACCATCACAATAAAATTAGAAAAATAAATAAAAGATATGAAGAAAGGAAAGGAAAGAAACAAAATTTTATTTTGTCGATGGACTAACTCAAAAGAATCTACAAATTGTTCAAGTAATAAAAATATTAGATCGATATCCAAAACTCAATGGACTTTCTATATGCGGTACACAAATAGTTAAAATGCAATGAAACAAAGAAAGGTAGCATGTAAAATAGCAACAAAAATATAGGGTCCTTAGGGAAAAATCTAACTAAAGATGTTTATTTATTTCCCAGGACTGCCATAATGAAGTACCACAAACTGAGTAACTTAAAACCACAGAAAGGTATTCTCTCACAGTTCTGGAGACTAGAAGTCTAAAATTCAGGTGTTGGCGGGGCCATGCTCCCACCTAACCTTTAGAGGAAGATCTCTTTTTGACTATTCCACCTTCAAGTAATCCTAGACTTTACTCGTCTTGTGGCAGCTTAACTCTAATCTCTGCAACTTCACATGGCTGTCTTCTCCCTATGTGTTTATGTCATGACGGCCACCTGGCCAAGAGTGATTATACGTCTTGGTCCATCATCAAATGTATTAAAACTAACATAAATGTGCATCTTAGAATTTATTAAATATAGTGTAAATCTCTAGTAATTAAGAAAGCATGGTACTAGCATAGGAGAGAAAGGCAGACAAACGAGCATAGAAACAGACATATCCACATACAGAAACATGAGAAATAACAGATTTGTCAACACATATCAGTGGAGAGAGAATAAATTAATCAATAAATGACACCTGGGTAATCAGGTTTTCAAATTGGGAAAAAAACATTTAAAGCATTCACAAAATCAGTTCTTGATATATCAAAGGTTTAAATGTGAAAATACTTAAAAATAATTAGAAATAGGGTAGCCTCACGGCCTAGTGGTTAAGTTTGGTGTGTTCCACTTCGGCAGCCTGGGTTTGGTTCCTGGGTGTGGACCTACACCTCTCATCAGTGGCCATGCTATGGCAGAGACCCACATACAAAATAGAGGAAGATTGGCACAGATGTTCGCTCAGGGCAAATCTTCCTCAGCAAAAAAAAAAAAGGTTAGAAAAATATCTTTATGAATCTGAGGTAGAGAAGATACTAAGAACAAGAAGTGCAAAACTATTAAGGAATAGAATGACAAGTTGAGGATTCTTACAATAGTTTTAAAACTTCTGTTCATCAAAAGACAAGTCCCAAACTGGGAGAATCTTGTAACACAAAGTACTCTCTGTAACTATAAAAACATAATACTTGAAACTTCTATAAATCGACTTGAATAAACATTTCTCCAACGAAGATATATATAAAGGGCCAACAAGCTTATGAAAAAATGCTCAACATCACTACTCATTAGGGAAATGTAAATCAAACCCACAGTGAGATATAACCTCACACGGAAAAGGATGGCTATTATCAAAAAAACAGAAAATGACAAGTGTTGGCAGGATGTAGAGAAATTGGAACACTTGTGTGATGTTGGTGGGAATGTAAAATGGTGGACCTGCTATGGAAAAAATTATGGCAGTTCCTCGAAAATTAAAAATAAAAGTTCTACATGATCCAGTGATTCTATTCTGGGCATCCAGAGGAATTGAAAGGGGTGTCTTGAAGAGATATTTGTAGACCTATGTTCATAGCAGCATTATTCACAATAGCTAAAAGGTGGAAGCAACTGAAATGTTCGTCAATGGATAAATGGATAAACAAAATGTGGTATATACATACAATGGAATATTATTCAGCTTTAAAAAGGAAGGAAATTCTGACACATGCCACATGAATGAACCTGGAGAATATTATGCTAAGTGAAGTAAGTCAGTTACAAAAAGACAAATCTGTATGATTCCCCCTAAATGAGGTATCTAGAGTAGTCAAACTCATAGAAACAGAAAGTAGAATGGTAGTTGCCAAGAGCTGAGAGAAAGGGAAATGAGAAGTTATTGTTCAAGGCGTATAAAGTTTCAATTTTGCAATATTATAAATTTCTGAGTCTTGATTGCACAATGGTTTGAATACACTTACTACTGAACCGTACATTTAAAAAATATTAAGGTGGTAAATATTACATTATGTTTGCTTTACTACCATGAAAAACAAGATAAAGATAAATTATAAAACTTCTAAAAAAAATAAGAAAAAGACAAAAAAAAAAGAAGTGGATTAAAAGACATGACTAGGCATCCCACAGAATAAACATGAGTAGTGCATATACAAAAGCATAATAAAAGATCCTTAAATTCAACAATAATAAAAGAAATGTAAATTAAAACCTCAATCAGATAACATTTCCTACCCTAAAGATTAGCAAGAATTAATAACTTATCTAATTCCAAGCATTGGAAAGGATATGGAGAAAAGGAACACATAATTCTTATAGGAGTATAAACTTGGACAATGACTCTGGAAAATAATTTGGCATAATTTATGAAATTTTAATATTCACATAATCTAGCACCTAGTTATTCCACTTCTAGGTGCAACCTTATGCAAAACATTGCACGTGTGCACCAAAAGTTGTAAACAAAAGCTTACTATAGCATTATTTATAACAGCAAAATAAGTAAATCCACAGATAGAAAATAAGGGAAACAACCCAAATATATATCAAAATTCAAATACATAAATTATAGTACTTTCTATGTAATATAATATTATACAGCAATGAAAATTAATAAACTAGCTACATTCATCAGTATGATCTCAAAAGCATCACTTGAGCAACAGAAAAGCAAATCATAGAAGCAAAACATACATTATTCCATTTATATAAATTTCAGTAACAGACAAAACTAACAATATTTCATTTATGGATACATAAGTGATAAACTTATAAAGAATAGCAAAAGAGTAATTCACAAAATTTAGGACAGTAGTGGGAGAGTGGAATATGTCATTTGAGACTGGCAGATAGGGGATTATGCAGAAATAGATTATTCGTATTCATTTTATTGTTCTTTATATAGTGCATATAATTTGTGTGTCCATTTTTAAATACTTCTATACAAACCATAAGCAAATTCAAAGACAAAAGGCAGATAAAAAAAATTTGGATCACATCACAAAGAATGGATTTCACTCTTCTCTAAAGAGTTTCTATGAATCAATAAGAAAAGTACCAACAATCTAAGAGAATGGATATGAAAAGTTCACAGAGAAGAATATACAAGTGATAATAAACCATAAAAAAGATGTCCAGCTGCACTCAAAATAAGAAAATTGCTAACTAAAACTACTGAGAAATACAGTATTTTTACTTATCAGTTTGGCAAAATAAAAAAGTTTAATAAGACATTATAGGCAACGTTGGCAAGGGTAAACAGATCTTTCATACATTGCTAAGGTGACAATAGATTTGAGCAATCCATATGAAGGGCAATTTGTTAGAAATCTATCAAAATTATAGATGTTTTTATTCTTTGACTCAGAAATTTCACTTCTAGAATCTGTCCTAAATATACATTTGCATAGGTGAGAAATAGCATGTGTATAAAGTTATTTATTGCAACATTGGTAGCAATACCAAGAAATGGAGACAATGTAAATTCCAATCAGCAAAGAACTGGTTAAATAAATTAGTACACGTCTATATAATAAAATATTATATAGCTAAAAAAAGAATAATAGATGATAGATAAATGATAGATTAGATAGATCTATGTTAACAAGGTGTAATGCCCAAAATTATATATAGTAAAGCACAAAATAGAAGGTTACCATTTTTATAAATGGGAAAGGGAAAATATATGTATTTGCTTATAGATGTATAATCTATCCCTGGAAAGATATACAAAAAAAAAATGATAGGACTGAGAGATTAGAGGATAGAAAGGGGAGAAACTTTTTCAATTTGAAACTATAAAAATCTAGTATCTATTCAATTAGTTTATAACAACAAAGTAAAATGTTCATGTCCACAGATGAGTAAATTTTAAAAATATTTTAAAGTTTTAGACACCTATTATATGACGTAAGTGGAGGTATCAAGAATACAGTTAGATACATGTGTCATGAATAGGTCAAGGTTGGAGATAAAAATTTTGGAAGTTGTCCACGTATGGACTGTATTTAAAGCCATATGAACGTATATAATCCCGTTGGTAAGAGAAGGAAGAAGTCTGAGAACTGAGCCCTAGGACACTCCTTAATTTAGAAGTCAAGAGGATCAAGGTAAGGACATTGAGAAGACACCATAAACCAAAAGAGTAATGTAGCCTGGAAGCCAAGTAAACATAGTGATCAACCGTGTCAAATGCTGGTGACTGTGAATAAGACAATAGCTCAGAGTTCACTACTAGATTTGGCAATGTGGGAGTTAAAGGGTCATGTTGACAAGAATGATTTCAGTGGAGTTGTTAGGCTGAAAGCTCGATTGGAACAGGATCAAGAGAGAATGGAAATAAGTTTGTGCAGGCGGAAAACCCTTTCAATATAGTAGGTCATAGCTGGAAGAGGATATAGGTCAAGGTTGGAGACAAAATGTTTTGAAATTTGTTGGTGTTGTTTGAAAAAGGGGAGATATAACATCATGTCTGAATGCTGAGAATGATCCAGACAAAAGATAAAAATTGATAATGCAGGAGAATTGGGGTATAATTTGTAGGAGCAAAGTGTGATTTGACTGCTCCCCGGTGTAGAATTTTTCTTAAAGCAAATCAGGAAAAATTAAGAGAAGTTAAGCTTCAAAACTGAAGAATTATCAAAACTTCTGGAGCCAGCCCTGATGGCCTAGTGGTTAAAGATTGGCATGCTCTGCTTTGGCAGCCCAGGTTCAGTTCCTGGGTGCAGAACCACACCACTCATCTGTCAGTAGCCATGCTGTGGCAGTGGCTCACATAGAAGAACTAGAAGGACTTACAACTAGAATATACAACTGTGTACTGGGGCTTTGGGGAGGGGGAAAAAAAGAGGAAGATTGGCAACAGATGTTAGCTCAGGGCAAATATTTCCCTGCGAAAGAAAACCAAAAAAACAAAAGCTACACTGAGCACTGTCATACCCACCTGGAGTATTATGTGGTGGGTGCCATCCATTCCTATCCTCTGTGAACGAGAAGAACACTCACCAAGTGCTGCAAAAAAAAAAATGAGGTTAAAAGCAGGATGGAAAATGATCCAAAAATAAAATTGTATGGAGAACAGTTGAGCTTGGAGGAATGAGAACCTGGGAAAAAGCATGAAATTGACCTTTCAATAGATGTCATGTGGAAGAATGAGCACATTGATTTTCTAAACATAGCTCCTTAGAAGAGAACTGGGATGAAAAAACCAGAATCACAAGTAGGTAGATATCGGCTAATTATTTTTTAAAAGTGTGTCTGTATGTATTGAACATATGCATGATTCTTAACAGTTAAAGCTTTCAGTATTTACAGAATTATAAATATAATTAAAAATGTAAAAATATAGTCTAGACATTCTTCCCATTTTTTATTATTTGTTCTCTCACTATTATTTTTTAGTGATCTTTACATATTCTGGTTATACTCTATCAGTTATGTGATTTGCAAATAAAAATTTTTTATTATTTGTTCTCTCACTATTATTTTTTAGTGTTCTTTACATATTCTGATTATACTCTATCAGATATGTGATTTGCAAATATTTTCTCCCAGTCTGTGGCTTGTCATTTCATTCTCTTATGTTCTTTTAAAGATATGTATGATCTGCATTGGTGTCTATTTATTCCTTTTTAATACTGGTAATTTCAGTTTTCTCTATGTTGTTCATGTTCAGTCTCATTAGTCTTAATGAATAATAAACTATTAGCATTCTTGATTCTTTCTAGTTTGCTTTTGTTTCCTATTTAATTATTTTCTGTTTGAAAATTCATTTTACTTGTTTCCATCTACTTTCATTAGGTTTAATATGCTTTCCTACTTCTTTCCTTTTGAGACATCCGCTTAGGCCATTGTTTTTTTCTTTTTTAGATATTCTTCCCTTCTGACATAGACATCTTGAGCTGTAAATTATTCTGTAAGCATAGAATTGTGGCTACATCCCACAAATTTTATGTCGTAATTTTATAATTATTCATTTAAAAATATTTTCTAGGGCCAGCCCCAGGGGCCTAGTTGTTAAGTTCAGCACGCTCTGCTTTGGCAGCCCAGGTTCAGTTCCCAGGCATGGACCTACACCACTCATCAGTAGCCATGCTGTGGTGGCAGCCCACATACAAAAAAGAGGAAGATTGGCAACAGATATTAGCTCAGGGCAAAACTTCCTCAGCAAAAAAAAAAAAAACTTTCTAATTTTTACTTGATTCTTTTTTTGACATGTGGATTATTTAGAAGTGTATTGTTTAATGTCCTAACAATTGGGAATTTACTAGTTATCATTACTGATTGCTAAATTAATTCCTAATAATTGCATAATTTTAAAAATTTTTTGAGGCTTGATTTATGTCCCAAAAGAAAGTCAATCTTCCAGCAAATTAGCTACCTGCCAATAAAATTCAACACTTTTAAAAAGAAGACAATATAATTCAAACTATTAAAAATGTAGCATTCACAATGACAAGCAAACACGTAGGAAAATAGCTACAAATTAATGATAAAAGAAAAAAAAGGATACTTTATGTACAGGAGGACAAAGATGAGATTGACTGTTGGTTTCTTATAAGAAGTAATTCAAACCAAAAGACAACGCAAAAAAATATTTCAACCTAGAGCTCTCTTTCCAGAGAAAATATCAATCAAAAATAAAGGTAAAATAAAGACATTTTAAAACATAAGCTAACACTTATTATTAGCAAATATCTACAACAAACGCAAATGAAAGTTCTTCAGATAACTCACTTGAATAAAGGAATGAAGAGCATCAAAAATGATGAATATGTGAGCAAATATAAAAGCAAAAGGAGGAAAAAAATAAAAATGCAAACCTTAATCGTAAGAAAGCTGGAGTGGATATGATATATAAAGTGTATTTCCAGACAGAGTATTACTAGAAATAAGGAGTGACATTTCATAATAATAAAAGAGTCAATTTTTCCAGAAGACATAACTATCCTAAACACATGTACACTTAATAATAAAGATTAAACTCATGAAGCAAATAATGATGGACCAAAAGGTAGGCAAATATAGTTTAATACTAATCACTCAGTAATTAGAATAAGAAGACAAAAGAATCTATAAAGATATAGGAAGTTTGGACAACATTATCAATCAACTTAACCTAATTAACATGTATGGAATAGTAAACCCTAAAGCCATTCTTTGCAAGTGCACATAGACTATTCACTAAGTAAATCATATGCTGGGCTATAACAAAAGTTTCAATATTAGATAAAGTGGGAAAAGCCCTTTAAAATCAAAACTTACTAAAATTGACTTAAAACAAGATAAAAAGCATAAGTAGCCCTATATCTGTCAAAGAAAACTTCAGGCCCAGAAGATTTGACTATTGAGTTCTATCAAACATTTAAGGAAGAAATAACACCAGATTTATGAAAACTCTTTCAGAAAATAGAGGACAGAAAACCTTCCAACTACTTTATGAGGTCTGAATAATCCTAATACCAAATATTGTGAGACTGTGAGGATATTGTGAGGAAAGAAAATGACAGAATATCCTCATGAAAATAGTTACAAAATCCTTAATAAAATATTAGCAATTCAAAAGTAGTGACATATTAAAAAGATAATACATCTGGATCGGATGGGAGCTTTTGCCAGAAATAAAAACCCCATTCATAGCAAAAACTCTGTAAAGGAGGAATAGAAGGGAAATTCTTCAATCTGATAAAGTGCACCTATGAAAATTCCTTTAGTTAACATCACACTTGATGAAAGATCACTATGACTGGGAGCAAGGCAAGGATGACTGTTCCTTCTACTTCTATTCAAAGTTTTCTGTGGGTCCTAGCCAGTAGAATAAATCAAAGAAAGGAAAGAAATGTGTATGGGGGCAGGCCTGGTGGCACAAGCAGTTAAGTGCGCGGGCTCCGCTGCGGCAGCCCGGGGTTCGCAGGTTCGGGTCCTGGCTGCGCACTGACGCACGGCTTGTCAAGCCATGCTGTGGCGGCATCCCATATAAAGTGGAGGAAGATGGTCATGGATGTTAGCCCAGGGCCAGTCTTCCTCAGCAAAAAGAGGAGGATTGGCAGACCCTAGCTCAGGGCCGATCTTCCTTACAAAAAGAAAGAAATGTGTAAGCCACAAAAAGGAAAAAGTTAAACTATCTTGATTTGTGACAACGTCATTGCGTGCACATAAGAAGTTTCCAAAAAAATGCAAAGTCACAGGATACAAGATCAATATACAGAACTGTATTTCTAAGGACTAGAAATAAAAACACAGAAAATAAAAATATTTAAAATACCTAGAAATGAATTTAATTAAAAGCCTACTAATTCTTGATACTGAAAACTATAAAACATTTCTAAGAGAAATTAAAGAAAATCAATATAAGTGAAATATACCTTGTTCATGAATTAGAAGATTCACTATTATTAAGATGTTATTTTTCTCCAATTGGCTGTATAGATCCAAAACTATCTTAATTAAATTCTCAGCAGTTTTGTAAATAGAAATTGATATATTGATTCTAAAATTTCTATGGACATTCAAAAGCCCTAGAATAACCAAACTAAACTTGAGCAATAAGAACAAAGTTAGAGGACTTATTTGCTTTCAAGAATTATTCTTAAACTACAATAATCAAGGTAGAATAGTATATTAGCATAGTGACATATACAAATTGATAAAATTAGAATAGAGAAATATATACATATTTCTATGGTTAATGATTTTTTTACAAAGGCATCAAAGAAATTCCACGGGAAAAGGAAAGAATTTTCAACAAATGTTGCTTGAAGAATTAGATACCCATATGGGGAAAATAATGAACCTTGATCCCCTACTTCAAACCACACCTGAAAAGAAAAGCTAAAACTATAAAATTTATAGACAATAACATAGGAAAATATCTTCATGATCTTGGGTTATGCAAAGTTAATTTAGGACACAGAAAGCACTAGACACAAAAGGGAAAAGTGATAAAAAGTGACTGAAGATAATTAAAAATTTCTTCTCGGAAAAAGATATTGTCAATAAAATAAAAGGGCAGGCTATATACCCTGGGAGAAAATATTTGAAATAAATATAACTGCCAGATGATTTACATGCAGAATGTACCAAGAACTTCTACATTTCAATAATTTAAAAAACCACTCAATAAAAATAGGCAAGAGATAGGCAGATGTGGTACAAATGATGATATGTGAATGTCTAATAATTACATGAAAAAAGTGCTCATTATTAGTCCTCAGCTAAATACTTAAAATCACAATACATTACACTACATTACACAATTACAATACACTAATTATTCTTGAGGATATAGAGCAACTGGATCTCTCACAGCCTGTTAGTGTACATTTTAGAACATTTTAGTGAAAATGTTCTAAATAATCCTTATCATGGTGTTAGATTTTTGCTTTTAACCATGCAAGAGAACCTGGGAAAAGAAAATGATGAGCTCAGGACTTCGAATTCCTAGCTAAATATCCACGTACAAGATCTAAAAATGTATAAGTTTTCTCCGAAAGAGACTCTTCCCTCCTATAGCCCTAGGGCCTAGAATTCTGAAAACCAAACCCAATCTAATCCTGCAGGTCATTGAATTACAATGCAAATGGAATTTCCAACTTCACAAGGTCTGTGTTGTTAAAGCTAGGGCATTCATTAGGAAGGAGCAGGATTCTGAAAATTGGGATGGGGACATAATGGGCAGATTCTGGTGAAGCTGTGGACCTTGAACATCTAAATTCCAGCGTCTTCTTGCTAGTAGAAAAAGATCTTCCACCCCTGCCTGAGGAGGTTGGTGTTTCTCATCTAAAGAAACCATAATCAACATTACCTTTTGAAAGCCCATAAAAAGTTGTAAAAATGCTTCTAAGCCTTCCCTTAGTGGTGACCTAGTGTCAAGACCTGAAAAGCTCAAAAGGAGTTTTGATCAGATTCTGTTCGGTCTATAACAGGGAAATCCTTTTCAACCAGGGCAGTTTCTTGAGAGCCCAGAATTGAGAACAGTATGTAATTGCTGAATGTTTGTGATTAATGAACATAAAACTCAATGTTCTGGGGGTAGGAGATCACAAATATTGAAATCCTGGAACTCAGCTTGACTTTTCATATTGACATGACTAAGCATAACTCCACTCTGCATCCGGACGTGTGAAAGGGTAATGAAAAGGCATCTGAGAAACTGCTGCTTTGACAGGAGGGGGCATGGGAGAGTACCAGTCTTGGACTAGGAATGATGGCATGTATGTCTGTTCCTTTCTGCTCGAGGGACTTGGGCAGACTAGTTAATCTCCCTAAAATTCCTCCTCAACTGTAAAATAGGGATCGTTATATCTGTTTTTCCTATCTCACAGGGTTACTGTGACGATCAAGTGAGCCTCACTTCTATCTGGCATTCATTCATTGATTTCACAAATGCCTTTTAAGCATATAATTTATCACAGCCACTGCTCTGTCCTACATTCTTGGGTTCCACAATTAAATAAGATGGGGTGTTCATACGCTAGATGAATATAAGAAACACAACCTTGGGCAAATTACTAAGCCTCTTTTTTCCTTTGCAAAATAGGAATGCTGACAACTACTTCATGTTTACTTCTTGGGGTTATTGTGATAAGGAACAGAAAGTGCTTGGGAAAATATCTAGCATATAGTACAAATAATTATTTATTATTATTATTAATATTATTATTTTAGAGAGAAAGTACTTAGCAAAAGGCGTCAATCTTTCTTTGGAGGCGGCATGGTCAGAATATCTCCATTAATAGGAGACTCTCCAGCTGAGTCAAAACAAAATGGCTCAGGGGCCAGCCTGGTGGCTTAGAGGTTAAGTTCGCGTGCCTGCTTTGGTGGCCTAGGGTTCGTGGGCTTGGATCCCGGGCGTGGACCTACGCCACTCATCAAGCCACGCTGTGGAGATGTCCCACATACAAAGTGAGGAAGATGGGCACAGATGTTAGCTCAGGGCCAATCTTTCTCACACACACACACGTAAAATGGCTCAGTTGGGTAAGGAGGGGGAAAGGTCATACAGGAAGGAGAAGGCACAGCATGAGGAGCAAAGAGGATGAGTGTGGTTGTCCACACCGCAGCACCTGTTTGATTAACTCATTCAGGTAGAAGATAAAGGGTAGTGTCCATGTGATGTGAATATGCCATCAAATTTACCCATTGTGCAGTACCATTCAGAGCTGGGGGCTCCTTTCTCTAGGATTCCACATTCATGAGCTCTAGCATGTCACTTATCGCCTTCTTTTGGAACTCTGTTTATGCATATATCTGCCCAACTAGATCCCAAGCCCTTTGGAGAGCAGGGGTTGGGTTTAATTCATGTTTGTATTCCTAACTAGCATAGGACCTAGCACATACGACTCAATAAATATGTGTATATTGAACAACTGTGATGAGTGCCATAATTGAGTTCAGAGCAAAGTGTTAATGTGCAGAGAAGCAGAGAGCCACTGACTTTGCTGATAGTTCTGCCAAAGGCTTCATAAGCAGTAATGTCCTTAAGGATAAGATCTGGATCTTTGTGTTTATCCTACCAGAGCACCATTTTCTAAGAGAAAATTTCTCAGGCACTGTGTGACTTCTTCCAGTGATGTCTCAGGATCTAGAAAATTCAGCTGTTTGTCCCTTGAAGCTTAGGAATGAATGTTTCTACAGCTGCTGATTTATTAACATTGCTAAGGCTATACAAACTTGGTCTGTCTGGGCTCAATTACAGCTTAGCTGGACTAAATATATTTTTCAAACCCCAAACCAAATCACATAGTCTGACAAGTGTACGGAAAAACAGAATAGAATATTTGAAATGGCAACTGTCTTGGAAAATCTCTGTAACCCCTGGTTGCTATTAGCACAGCCTATTAATTCCTTGTGCTTAAAGAATATGTGAATTCCTCGGGGACTCATGGTCTGGGGTTGATAAGAGAGGAATTAGAAGTGGGTAGGGTTCAGGGATTCTGCAGAGGTGTGGAATATCAACAAAAAGTGGATGTGATTGTAAGAAGGGAAATGGGAAGATGCACTCTGCACATGGAATTACATGCCTCTGAAGAAGTAAAAGAGAAAATCCAGGTCTTCCTCAGGGTAAAGGAACCTGGTTTGAAGTTAAAAGAGAGGAAAGAAAATTAAAAGAGGGAAGGAAAAGGAAAACAATGAGCTCGGTATTGATAGCTACCATGTATCCCAACCCGGCCCCTTTCTAGCTGCGGGACCTTGAGTTCATCACTGACTCTCTTTGATTCTCAGTTCCTCACAAGAAAAAATGGAGTGAAAGTTCTTGCATCATAAAATCATGTGTATATCTACTAAGAATATAAGCAAGTTAAATTAGGAGTAAGGAAGCTGTATTATAGAAATTAAAAAGTAGTAGAAAGTAGTCAAAGGAAAGAGAAAAAGAAGAAGTTCAGAAAAAGACAGAAAGGAATTAATCCCAAGAATAAATGATATAACCTTACCCCAAAACAGGATTGTGCATCACCAGAGACAGAGGAACTGCAAAGACTTTGAGGGAAGAGAAATCGAAAGTGGGAAACTAATATAATCACACATATAGAAACAGTTCGAAAATTTAAAGGAAACATTCAGATGTGAGAAGTCGGTAAATACTAAAGCAGTATAACCATGAGCCAATATCAGGCTTTCACAATTGGACATAAAAGTATAACCTCAGGGGCCAGCCGGGTGGTATAGTGGTTAAGTTCTTGCGCACCACTTCAGCGGCCCAGAGTTCACAAGTTCGGATCCCAGGCGCGCACCGATGCACCAGTTATCAAGCCATGCTGTGGTGGCGTCCCATATAAAGTAGAGGAAGATGAGCACCGATGTTAGCCCAGGGCCAATCTTCCTCAGCAAAAAGAGGAGGATTAGCGACGGATGTTAGCTCTGGGCTAATCTTCCTCACACACACACACACACACACACACACACACACACACGCAAAAGTATAACCCCAGATGTCTGTCAAGAGTTCCAAATCTTGGGGAACCATGACAGATGGCCCAGCTGGCTGTAATCTGAGATCAAACACCTTTTCAAACAAAGGAACCAGGCAGAGGCTTTGTAAATAAGCCTGATCACAGACTAAAGGAAAATCTTCAGGTGTGCACTCCTGCTTCCTTCTCTTTTTCTTACCCACATAGATAAACTGTGACTCTAATAACCTCCAATGAGATGGATTTTTTCTTAATTGTATTTTTCTATACATAGACACACATTCATTCAGGGATCTTGAATAAAGGATACACAGACGTTATTCAAGGTCATTCACTCTATTACCAACCCTGAGAAGATGCATCGATGCTGAGTTTGTTAGCTGCACCCTGCAGAGTCTGGTACGGAAACAGCAGCTCCAGACAAGAGCCAGAAGACCCATACTCTAGACTCAGTTCTGCTGATACTAACTGTGTGACCTTACCAAGTCTTTCAGATTTTATGAGCTTCAGACCCCTGATATATAAAGTGAACATTTTAATCCTACCTACTTTAGCCACCTCACAGAGTTATGATGACAATCAAGCGAAACAAGAAAAGGAAAAGCTATAGAAACAGCCGTGATTATCAGGTCGTTGAGTAGACTGCAGTACTGAAGAGGCCGAAATATCTCAAGTAGATATCTGGTAGACCAGTTAACTGATCATGATTCTGTGTCACTTGGTTAAGTTATATTCTAGACTCTCAGGACACAAGGACACGGAGGAATGAGACACGGTCCCAGTCTTCATCCAGCTCACAGTTAGGAATTGGATGGGAGAAGGGGCCAGTGGGATGGAAATAAGGACATATTATGGTTCTCTCCTGGTGATCCCTAAAGAAATAGTTACTTTCTCTGATTACGCCCCTGATAATTCACATCAGCAAGGTATAACAGGAAGCAAATTGACCTGGATGAGGCTCTGAGAAAACAGCCTTATTTTACATGTTACAAAATCTTTTTATACATATTATTTTGTTTCCTCCTCATCACCTCTCTATAGAAAATCTAGGTAGTCCCATTTTGAAGATGTGCAAACAGAGGCTCAGGGAGTTACTTATGCTGCCCAAGATGGCGTAGAGGAAGATCCGAGACAACAACTCAGATTTTGTGACTGTATGCCACATTACTGGGCCAATTAGAGAGAGGATGGTTATAACAAGAAAAACCATTCTCCCAGCTCTAAAGCCTAATATTATCTACACTTGATTTTCTGAAGTCTACACTTACAGTTCAAAGAGACATCGATTTAGTTTTTATCAAAATATGCCATCTGAATCTTTGAAATTCCTTGTAAGTCTGTTGCCTGTCTTGAGGAGCTAAGATCTAAATAAATGCTTTCATTTGGATTTAGAATGCTTTAATCTTCATGATGCAGACACTATAGACAGCTGATAAGTAAAATAGAAGGCCTCTCACACAAGCTAAAAATATTCACTCTTTTGCTTCTTCTACCTATTCTTAGTCATTCTGGAAGGACTCAGCTGGGAGGATTTGTCAAGATAAGAGACATGCAATCCCCAAATGCTATTAAACCTTTTTAGAGGAATAAAGTGCAATTTCAAAAGGGTGAGATTAGCCACCCATCCCTGCTCACCTCCTAAAGTGAAACAGAAATGGTATTAGAATGTAACAAGAATAATTCATTTTTCTGTTTTTTTTTTAATGGTTAGCAAATTGTCTGGAGATGTTCAGGGATAATGAACATGAGAGATGTCTGACCTGCTTATAGGGAAAAGGAGCAAAGCCACAGAGCCCAGAAAATTCAACGGACAATATCCGCCTGCAGGGGTCTGAGGGACTGGGGTCCCACCAGCTCCTCTCTTTCTTGGTGCCAGCCACCCCTCGTCTCTGACTTGCTATTTGTCACATTGGACAACAAAAGTGGATGTAAGAGGGATAGTGTTTCCTGAGCGCACAGTTAAAAGCCTCAGTAATTTACATTCCCTTTCACGGCCCATCCTAGGACCTTGGGAAAAGAGGAGTATCTGGAAGTTTTCATGCCCAGACTTTTTCAGAAGTTAAAATACCAGACCTTTACTTTTCTAACACTCTTCAAAGAGGATTCTCTAACTGTCCCACAGGATTATCCTATGCAATTGCTAGGGACACGTCTTTGGCGGAAGGATACCAGGCTAGAGGAATGTCACCCACTTTAGGTAGGTGGGGTCTGATGGGTGTGAAGGAAGTCTCGCTAGGGAAGATGATATCTGTGTGCTAACTCTTTAAAAATATTTAGGTGTTTGCTAGGTGAAATAGAGAGAATATAGTGCAAGGAACTGTCCCACACCAGGCCCAGAGCATGAGAAAGCATGGTGCATTTGGAGCTCTGTAAGACGTCACGTAAGCCTGGCTGGTTTAGAGAACTGTGTGTACTAGGCTGAGAATTCAGGGTGCTATTCTCCAGGGCAGTGGCAATCAAAATAGAGTCAAAACAAACTTCTAAGATAATTTTTGAAGGCATGCATATGAGAGTAGCTGTAATGTCATTATCTATTAATTTAAAATATTTGAAATGACAAGCTAACAGAACTTCACACTTTTTAAGTGAATTTGTATTTTGTTTTTAAAACCTGAGTGAGTTTAAGGAACACACTGATGTGAGAGGTGTTATTTAATCGATGGATAATGAAGGGCACACACGTGTCTTTACAAACTCTGTCAGACTCCCTCTGTCCCCTGAGTCTGGAGCCTATAGAAGGCTAAAGAGCATGGAAAGCCACTGAAAGATTTTAAACAGAAGAATAACATGATTCGATAAACCATGAGAGAAATCATGATCCAACAAGTGCTTTAAGCTGTTTTCTCTCTTGTCACTAAACTCTTAAAGATTTTGTTACTCCTTTTAGGAGAATTTGTATTTAAAGGGAGAACTCGTATGTGATGGACAATGCTTAACAAAATGGAATAAATTGAAAATGGTAGTTTGCAATTGGTAATTGAGAAATTTAGCGTGAGAACTTTGCCAGTTCTTCAAATCCCAGTAAAGAGTAAAACAATACATAACAGTTGCCAGAATAATACATAGGACAAAAGACTGTTCTGTGTCCATAAATCTTTACTAATTACCTGGTGCTGTCAGAGAATGGGACCGTGTATAACATATATGGATGAACAGTTTTCAAAATATAATATTACAATAGACAGACCTCTCTCTCCCGCAATCAAAATATCCTTTCCCTCTGGCTGTCTTCAGGAAGGTTTTAAGAAATAAGCAAGGTGTATCCTCCTATTGGAGTTATTCACAGTAAAGTATGAATAGCTGATAACTTTCTAACAGGATATTTTACTTTTAAAGGAGTGGTTTGTTAATCTGAAACGATATCTATTGGGAAAATTATTACAGAGATAGAGGAGAGGTGTATATTTTTGAGAATCACAGTTTTTCTGGGCCAACTCTACACTACCATTTCTCTAGTATCTTACGGGTCTTTGATATCATCTTTAAGAACATCTGTTATTATAGATATGTGAATGTGGCATACCATGAATCTTGTTCCCAAGAAAAAATACCCCAGACTGAGAATCAGATCATCTGTAAAAATGATGCTGTTATCCAGATGTATAACTTTCTACAAATTATTTCACCTCTATGGGCCTCAATTTCCTCATCTTTAAAATGCAGATTGGGGAAAATAATTTCTTAGAATGGCCGAGTGGTTTTTGTGTGTGATGACTGTTACCAGACTAATCACTCAGGACAATTCGGCTGATCTAATCGGCCAGGAGGTGGATGCCTCCTTTGCTCTCAGGGCTCAAGTGTTTGTGTCCCCAGGCTGCTGGCATCTCAGCTGAGAAGACTCTTTTCAGAGAGAGGAGGACTAGACATTCATCCAGAGCATTTGAGAGCATTTGTAATGTCTATTCCAGCTCCAACATTTTCTGAATCTGGATTTTTCCTTTATCCTCCCTGCTCGTTGTCAGTAAAATTGTTAGAGAAACTCATGTAGATATAGAAATTATGGCTTTAGTTGTTAAATTAAAAAGCAGTCAAAATAAATGTTCAGTTAAAGGAAATAAGGGAACATCAATCTCCATCATCCTTATTCATTAAAGCCTCTGAACTCCAATTCCTCTTTAAGTGTCTTTTATGTTTTCCAAGAATTCTGCTTGGAAGCACAGAGGCTTCGGGCATTTAGCAGCACAGTCTGAGGCAGGCGTCTGTTTCTCATATGTCACACAGTTCCAGCAGCAGTCACAGGCACCACTTCTTCAAGGTATAACTAAGACCTCCAACGTCACCTGTGGGCAGATGGACACACCCACCGCTGTCTGCCTGCCTCAAACTGAGCGTTCTCCCAAGGTGAGAGCAATTTGGAACTGTGACCTCATTAACAAAGAGACCCTGGCAGCCTGGACATGAGGCCTGGCTGCCAAAGACTGAGCACAGATTGCCTCCTCGTAAGCTTTGCTTTCTAATAAAATTTCCATCCTCAGTTTTTATTGTTTTAACAAGTTAAAACATTGAGAAGTTAGATTTGACTGAAAAGTGGAAAAGCATGGAAAGTGGACCAGAGATTTGCCAGATGAGACCAATTCAAATGCAGAATGCACTGAGGCATTGGGAAGGTATCCGAAGAGTTAAGGTATTTGGAAAGGGGTTCATGAGCAAAATAATTTTCAAGACACTGCTGATTTAGAAAATGAAAAATTAGCAAAATATGCTTTGGAGATTGTATACTTTGGGGAACTTGGCTTACATCACTGACAGATACTAGAATGGCTTCCCACTTGGGCAGTGTTCGTTTAGTCTGTTTTACTCCAGTTAGAGCTGATAATCCTAATGTTTTAAGGGATCACATGTGGTTCCTTTGGTCTAGTGAAACAAACAGATGTCTGAGAGGCAGTCAATCTGACCTCTAAGCTCTCCTCTACCACTGATTCACATAGTGACCTTGAGAACATCACTTCTCTGTGATGGAGACAAAAGTGTCGATGATCTTTGCTCTATAATATGTCTTGGTAGAGACTCTTAGAAATTCATCCAAAATAATTAAAATGAATAAGAGACTAGGTGATGTCAAAATGATTCAGGGGCATTGCATCTACATTAAATATAGGTAGGCCTTATGGGAACTGAGAATGAGAAGTAAGACAGTGTCAGAGACCAAGACATACACTCTCTTCGATCTCTCAATCTCTCACTTCCTCTCTCTTTCTTTCTCTTTACCTTCCTCCCTCTCTCTCTCTGCCCACATGGATTCTCATCACTGTTTCTCCCTATAAATATGCTCCTATGTCTGCTTCTTTCTGCTTACAAACTTCCCCTTTCACCCAGTCTCAATCCCACTAGTTGTATGATCTTAGCCCATTACCTAAAGTATCTGAGCACCAAATCCAAGGTCATAGAATTGAGCTGCTTGTAGCGGCACCTGGATTTCAGATCTTTCCCCAGTGGGAGGAGAGAGAAGAATGACTATACTCGCTAGACATTGCAGGTTCCAAATGATTTAATATGCTTTGTCAGTTCTAACAGTGAACAGCTGGGTCAATAAGCTGTTGCTACCTGAATCCAAGGGAAAGTGGTCAGCAGAGTGTATGAAAATGGGGCACTTTCTGAGTTTCACATGTCAGGCTATTATTACAGTTGATGCTTATTAGGATAGGGATCGTCCCAATTGATCAAGGGCTCACCTGGTTTAAGGAGCATAGTTAACAAATAAGCCAATCTTAAGGAAGAGTTTCATACAAAGAATGTTCAGGAGTCAAGAAGGACTCGTTACAAGGCTGTTATATTGGTATATATTTAATATAATATATGTTATCATGGTTACAGATACATATTTGGTGCTTTATTTATCAAGAAGTATGAGTTACATAGCACGTAACATATTGGATACAAAATCAGAAGATAAACACAATTGTTCCTAAATGAAAAACTTATGGGATATATGCTGACAAATGGATTTCCAAACCTTTCGTTTCTCCTCCTTTCTCTAGGCTGTGTCTCCTGAAGATGAGTTGCAAGTGCAGCATTTTAAAAAATTTTAGTTCCCTCAAATCCTGATACTGTCTGACATAAAAAGAACTTTTGCCAAAATTTATCCATATTACTTCTCTCCACTGGCAAATCTCTCAGCATTTCCCATTGTTTTGTCTATGCCTTAGCCTATACATTTTCCTAGATGGTAAGTTAAATGCTTTTAATGTATTCATATTACATAATTGTGGTTAGACCTAACTATTTTAAATGTTTCCTCTTGCAGGGGGAGAAGAAGAAGGGAGATATGGGGTGAGGTGGGGAGGGAAAATATCTCAGGTGAGAAAACAAGTAAGTTGCAAGAGGCTTATCAAACTAGATATGAATGTTATGAGTGATGTGTAGCTTCTCTACTAAAAAAAATAAGATAAGAAGATTATTATTAAACTGTGAGGTGAGGATAATATTCCAAAGGTGTTTTTTTTGGCCCTTCACTCTCTGCCGTGAGCTTCCATTCAAAGTACAAATGTCTCTTCAGTTAGGAGAGCTGATCTTTTCTGATCCAGAATGGTTAACTGATGCTGGGGAGAGCCTTTCTTTAGATATCTATTGCTCTGGTCTGCCACATGACCTGTTTGGGTGAAAGTATGTTTAACACAAGTAGCAATTGTAACACAAGTAGCTAAACTGTTAACTAAAAAGACTTGTCCCAAGCAAGTGTTAAATACATACTTGTCTAATAGAACGGAGAGACTAGAAAACTAGAGGGGTCGAAGGACAACGCAGTCAGGATACACTGAGATTCATCCAGACCTCACGTCCAGATTGACATAGGGTTGCCTGGCCCTTGGGTTTGGAAGCTTGGATGTTAGAAACGGAGTTCTCCACGCTTTGATTTCTGGCACATATGAGCCAAATGCAGAAAGGAGATCCTCCCTGTTTGTTCTTTTGTCTAATCAAGATTCCCTACAATGTTAAAATGAAGTTTCCATTCCAGCTGCCTAGTGAGTCAAGAAATGCCTTCCTGCAGATCTTGATGGGGACAGCAAGAAGCACTCTGATTTTCAATCCAGTGGAGCTGCTCTTCAAAGTTTCCTAGTGAATGGATTCACTTCATAGGTCTGGGCCCTTACTTCTTTACCACTCTACTTCTCTCCTTGTTCCCCTTTCTTCTCATGACCCTTTCTCTCCCAAACCTGCTCAATTCCCAGGGGACAGAGAAAATGGCCTGCTACAGGGAATGACTTCAGGGGTAAAAATCATTTCCCTGAAATATAAACAGCCTCTTAAGTGATTCTCAAATTATCAAATTTGCGATGGGACAGATGGTTTGACAAAGCCCTGGCAGGGAACGCTTATTAGTTTATTGATTTGCTAATGGTCAAGTTTTTATTGAAACTTCTGGACATCTGTTATTCTTTGGGAAATAATTAAAAATCCATCCTCTTGAAATGGAGTGTATACAAAGAACACATCAACCAAGCACAATCCATGGCTTTGCAGAGGACAAAAATAAAAACAATTTCTTTACCAAGTTCTTCTCTTTATGCACTAAAAACTGAGTCGACTTAAAGCATAAATTATACAGTAGAGAATTGGAATACACGAGGTATGGGGGTGGGGTCACAAAATGTTTCTGTACATTTGATTCTATTGATTTGAAAGCAAAGTTACTGAAATGCCTCAGTTAGTTCTGCATTTCAGAAGTTGTCTATCTGGGAGAAAGAAAACGTGTGTGTGTGTGTGTGTGCGCCCACATGTGCATGTGTGCATATGTGTGTAGGGGGTTGTTCACATGAACAAGCACTGCTTTAGCAGATATCCATGGAACACAGCCCCCTAATTTACTCTAGAGTCGATAGTCTGTCTCTTCTTTCCGGTCCAATTTAGATCCTGATCTGACGCCAATCCCCAACTATATCAAACCCAAGGAGAAAAACTTAGCTTATGGGCCACTACCTGACCTAATCTTAGGTTTCTCTCAAGAATAAGAAGCATATACTCCTATTCCCATTGACCAAATTGACCAATTTGGTTCCACCACCTCTCTACATCCCAGATCCACTTACGACCGCAGTTACATTTCCACAAGGGAGGAAAATGCAACCACCGCAGGACTCTTGCATTAAGTTTTATAATTTCCCAGGCAATTTACTTGAGGGAAAGTGGGGAAGAAGGGGAGGAGGGAGAGGGAGTGATAAATAGACATTACAGACTTTTTCCTGGAAAGATCATCCCAGTTTTTCTAATATCCCAGAATTAAAAGAATGTATTTTTTGTGTGTTGCCATGGAAACTTCTAGTAACACAATTGGCGCTTTTTTTTTTTCCTTTTCTAAGTTTAAATACACTTTCAAAATCATTCAAAGAAATTTTCTAAGGTAATTTTAATATGGTTGCATTCTTATTTAGGGCTGTGGTATTTGTATTCCTTTTAATTTTATTACTTCATATGTTAGAGGTGTTTCTAATGTGTGTATGTGTGTTGCTTTAAATTTAAAATCATACATACATATATATATTACATGTCACCATTTGACTGAAAGGCATTCGTTTTTGTAGCCTTCACAGCACCGCCCTTGGGTGCTTTTCTTGCCCTCTGCCTTCTGGATTCAGCTTATGAAAAGGTGAAGGCCCTTCCTATCTGCCACTGACAAGCCTACCTGCTTACACAGGGTGGGTGTGCAGTCAGTTGGTGAATACAGTCAATCTATGTGTTTGTAACATCAACCATCTGGGTGAGCTCCATAACATATAGTGAATTCTCTGGATATTTTCAAATATTTGTCTATTTCAAATAACATGAATAAAATATTTGAATTTTTAATTACATAAAAATTTTTCTCAAAAATGTTTTGGCATTCAAGAAAACACAATTCACCTAGATTCTTGGGTTCTTAAATTTTCTAGCTGCATTAGAAAGTAAGGAACTGGAGACTTTATACTGATTTAGGGCAGCATAGACAGATGCTGAGGAAGGTGGTGCCAGGAATTTTTGATCTGAGTTGCTAGTCACTCCCATACAAATGGACATGGTGAGAACTTCTCCTTCACGCTCACAATGTTGATCTGGCCTAGCTGTCGACTGCTTGATGATGGAGTTTCTTTGAAGTGAGCAATGCTGACAAATATGAATGAATGAAATACTACACTAGGAATTGTTGGCAGCAGACCCAGTCACTCCAACCCATTTTCAGAATATGAAATGGCAAGTATTCAGGAAGGGCATATTATCCTTTGAAATAACAAAAATAAGGAAAACCCAACAAACACAGTCAGTGTTTACCCAAAGAATACAGTAACATAGTTGCTTCACTTTTAATATTCTTAGGAAGTAACTGAATAAATGTGCTACAAACATGTGAAACTAGGAGTGTGTGAATGAAAAAGGGAAACAAAGGAGGAAATACAAGACTAAACAATGTAATCTTCTACTTAAACATTTCAGAATTTTATTAATCCTTTAAAAAATACTTTCTCTTTTTTTTAATTAACTCAGTATCCTGATCTTAGTTACCCTCATACGTAGTTTAGTTTGATTCTCTTTATTACTAGATTATGTAAATCATTACTTAATCAAATCTAAAGATAAGAAAAAAATTCTAGAAAGACTTATAATAATGAAATACAGGATTAGAAGTTTAAACCTACTAAAAAATACCATGGCCTATCAGTCGGCTCTGTGTGAGGCATGTTTGGGGTCTAAATGTGCACTTTGATGATAAGCAGAATTCACTACCACAGGGAGCAAAACAGGGCAGCAAGACGGAGGGTGCTAAAAGATCACATTATTTTGCAAAATGCACGGTACTTTAAAACGCTATCCTACTTAGAAAGCCTCTACATGTAATCAAATTAATTTTTTCAAAGATAATTTGGTGTTTTGAAGATAAATCGTCACTTACTAAACAAACAGATGGCGTCATAAGACAATTAACCATTTTAGGCTTGACGGAATTTTCCCATTTCAGTGTACAAACCTCTTGATATTGAGGTGAGAGACTGCTGCAATGGACAGCAACTGTTTTATTTTATATGATTGGAGTTAAAAATTTTGGAATTTCATACTCGCATGGATTTAAAATAATTTGAAAATTGAAACTTTGGGCCTACACGTTAGAGGCACAGATACATTTATAAAATAGTCCATTGTCAATCTTAGGTCACTGATTTAATAAAGAATTTGGTAACTTTACGGGGAAGGTATGAGGGAGGTATATAAGGAAAGAATCGATACGGATTGTGTTCAGACTGATTTTGTATAAACACAATATGTTCATGGTTTTATCTCTTGTTTATAATTTCCAGCTAACACAAAGATGCTCTAAGGGGAAGATCAATATTTTAAATAATGTATTTGCTTAAAAAATCAAACAGTGCCTACTTCTTAAAATTCTTACTACCTTTTACTAACTGAGTTCAGAAATAGTTAGAGGGGTGATCCCTCTGGAACAGAATTAAAATAACAAATGAGATCAATAAATCTCACTTGAAATTGGTCTTTCCACATCCATATTCTTTTTCAGACCAATTTACGTGGAGATCCATTAGCTAAACCTTATGGACTCACATTCAATGACATCATATTCTTATATTATATTTCCCTGACTTAGGCAGAATTTTTCCGTGATCTGATTGGGTTTGACAATCACATACTGAGTAGAGCTTAATTAAGAATGGGGCAGGAAGAAGAAACTGGGAAAGGAAGGCATTCAGACAATAAACATGCAAAACAATGTGGGCAAAAAGAATAAACAACACTCCCTGGGATTTTCCCTGTTGGGGTATCTTTGAGCAAAGCTGCTATGGGAAGATAGGTAGGTTGCTGGAAAATACAGGGTTATTATGGAGGAAATAACTCTCAGGATGATTCTCATAGCCAGACCAAATTGCTACTTGATTAACTCCTGATAAAACTCAGAGCGCACAAAGCGAGGCAGTGAATCCTTTTCCATCAGGGCATGGATTCTTTTCTGTGCCACATCAAAGCTGCTCAGGGAAGGTTCCACCAGGTTCTTCATTGTGATGTCCTTCGTGAAGTGATCAATATTCACCTGTGGGCCAGGAAATAGAGTCACGAGTCAGCCCAGGTTGCAGGATTTGATGAGGGGCAGGAAAGGAAGTGGAATTTCTCACCAACAAAACACCTGAGGGGAAGACAGTCATAAAAAGTGAGAAATACCATTTCTATTTTATAGGCAATGAGGTAAGGCAACTGATGCTCCAACAAATGCATGACCCAGATTAAGATCCAACCAGTGTTAGACACCCACCAGGTTTCACACCCTCCACCAGCAGCTAACACATACATACCTCATTTAATCCTCACTTCAACCCTAAGAATAAGTCTTTTCTTTTGTAGGAGGAGAGAAAATATATATATATATAAAGGTTAAGTGGCTTCCTCAAGGTCACAGAGCCAGTAAGTGTATTTGGATCTAGAGACTCAGAATTTGAAGCCAGATATCCCGATGTCTAATCCCACAATCTTCCTTCCACGGTATTTGGTTTCACGCCTAGTGGAGAAAGTGAAGAGGGAGAAAGGAATTCTGCCCAGGGATCCAGGACCTTTTGCTTGGCTCCAGAAGAGCAAGGAAACTTGGTCTTTACCTGAAATGAGCCAAGAAACAGTGGTTCTGACAGAATAATAACAAAAATAGCAGCTAATATTTATTGAGTGCAGGCACTGCGCTGAGAACTTTACTTGTACAGGCACTGTGCTGATGAACTCATTTAATTTTACAACTCTATGAGGCACATACTGACATCTACATTTTAGAATTGAGAAACAGAAATGTTAAGTGATTTGCCCAAGCTCATAAGTTGTAGAGAAGATTCAAAAGCCCAGCAATGTGGCTTTTAACCAGTGGACTGCAGCATAGGAAGGCGTTGTGGCTTTCATGTCCTGAGTGCAGTGCCACTATACTGCACAACACCTGGGGACACCATTCGTATTAGGGGCCACGTGCGTGGTCCCCTGGAGTTGTGCAGCATACAGCCTGCATGGGCTTGCCTGAGTATGATTTGAGAGGAATCATTGTACATCACGTTGTATGCTTTCATCGCTCTTAAGCCATCTGAGTGTAAAAGGGAAAGAAACCGAATCCAAATCAGCCAGTGGTTCTGACCTAGAACGTTAGAAAATGTTTCAGCTCTCTCTTGGGCTGCTAGAGATCATTGATGGTAAGAAAAGCTATTTGGGCTCAGAGAATTATGGAGTGGCTGTAGGTCAGAGTCAGGGATGGAGGCATGATTGGGGAATACCAGGCCAGAATATACAGGAGGAGAGAGCTGTGTGTGAAGGTCCAGGATGGAGTGAGTTGAGGCTATGGTAAGATTTTTCATAGGTGAGGGGGGCCGGTGTGCTTTACGCAGGCCTGGCGGAAGACCAGTCAGCCCTGGGCGCAGCCTCAGAGATGGTGTAGTCCCATGCCGGCCTCTCCACGTGAAGACTCCGAGGCCCACAGAGGTCAAGTTACACGCCCACAAACAGCTAGTGACGGACAGAGGTGAAGCCTTAATGTATATTTTTTGCTTCTCAGTCTATTATTCTTTCCGCCATCCTAAAGCAATGCTTCCCTCTTCTTTTATATTAAATGTATACCAAGCTAGGTAGGCAGCCTTACTCAAAATGGTTGAATTTCTAAAAACTATAAAAATATCTCCTAATCTTATTGTTTTAAAGAAGTGGTGCATTTAAAAACTCTCTGACACGTTGTATCCACCAGCTAATAGCAGCTATTTAGCTTATTATTTTTCTGTGCATAAGCCTCTTCTAATGAATCGTTCTGATACACATTCACCTGTATACTGAGCCAGGAAAATATTATTTCATTAATTTTAAATATGGTCAAATGGCAATTTGCAATGTACAAATTATCTACTTATTGAACTATATCTGGCCGTTTCCCTTTTTTTAAATCTTAGTTCCAATTCTTACCGCTGTATCTCTCTGTCAGTTCCTGAAATTAAAGAGCTGAGATGAATATTCAGAGAAAGAAAAGTTAGATTACTATTTGCCTGGGTAAATTTTTATATAGATCAATCAGCTACTTATCAAAATTAAATCATAAATTTTTAGGTTAAAATACAAGATTGGGGGAATTTTTTAAGTAATAATAGCTACAATGTATTAAACATACTCTAGGTACACATACATATATGTGAGATGTTTATAGTTAAGGGGACCAAGGATCAGAGGGCTTTAGCTAGATACTTGAAGTCACAAATCTAGAAAGGTCTAGAGTTGGGATATCTGCATCCATCCGCCTCACAAATATTTACTGAGTGCTTATTATGTGCCAGGAGCGGATTCACATTTCCTCTGATGCCTAGCTCAGAGAACTGAGGCCAAGATTATTTTAATTAGAGCCCATAGGTTCTTATAATCGGGGGCCACCATTTGTTTGTTCTATTAACTCAGTTAGGGTTTTATTTATTTTGAAACTCCATTTTTAAGGTTTCATATTTTCATGATAACCACCAATATTTTATAAGGAACCTTGAGAACAGTGTTTTCCTAGAGCTCAGAAACTCAGCTAGGGTTTTATTTATTTTGAAACTCCATTTTTAATGTCTCATATTTTCATGATAACCACTAATGTTGTTATAAGGAACCTTAAGAACAATGTTTTCCTAAAGCGCAAAGCAGCTAGCAATAGTCTGGATGAAATATCTGTTTGCAGATATTTCAGCAAATCCTAGAAATCTGTGAAGAGGAATAAAGTTGACAGGAAGGTAGGCTGGAACTGGGGAGTCTAGCTGAAGTCAGGAAATGTATGTCAAGTTTAACACTAAATTAATCTCCTTGATAACATCATAAATAGAGATTCCATGCTAACAGATGAAGGATAGCCCAGCACAAAAGGCATCAGAAGCAGGGAAAGCTAACATATGTGCATGGGGTGGGAGGCTGAGAAGTAGAACAGGAGATCTGGAGAGGATCCCCAAATTAATTTCCACAGCAAGATGATTAATTTCCACAGCAAGACAATCAGTTTCCTTCTATGGCTCTTTCACTTTCTCCTCCTTGACTCATGGTATTCTATTCTCTCAAGCTCCTGACCTCCACTTCCTACATCATGGAGCGAGCTCATCTGTTGGTATTAAGGTATATAATTTGTCCATCCACTCAAACATATTTACCCTTTAAAAAGGATCAGTGATGAGTAATTCATAACCAAAGGAATAAATATCAAAAGGTGGAACTCCAAGAGTCTAGAGCACCTGTGCGGGAAAACAGAGATATTGGGGATTTTTCCCTTTTGAATCATCTTCATAGATTACTGCCTACCTACAAGGCTTGCTCAGATCACCTCTGTACTGGACTCCAAATCCTGATGAAATATTTAATGCCCAAACTGGACTAAGGGGAACAATGTGGAATGAGAGTGACCTGATCAAAACATGATGAACAGGTCTTATTGAGGCCATCCTCAATTCCACAAAAAGGCTTTCAATTCAGTTTCATAAATAGCAAAGAACAGATAAACTACCCCAAAGCTTCTTTGAAATCAACACACATCTTATCTTTAGCGGTCAATTAACAGTATATTGTCTTCCAACATCTCTGGCACTGTTATCTTGTAATAATTTGAATTTCATGAGTAGATACTCTGTTGTCCCAACTAGGGTGTAAATGGAAAACGCTTGGGGGAAACAAAAGGATAGAGAAGAGTAGAGGAAAAAAAGAGAGTTTTCAAGAAAAAGAAAGGGAAGGGGAGGAGAAGAGAGGAAAGATAGGTGATAGGAATACTCATTAGGCATTAATTAGTTCAAACATTGAGATGTATGTTTTCATATCTGTTGTTTAACTTCATCCTCACAACAACCTTGCAAAATAGTCCTCATTATCCCCATTTTCACAGAGAAGGAAACTAAATTCAGAGAGACTCAATGATTCAGCCAAGATCATACAACTAGTATGGTTCCCACTTGAGAAGACATGCTACTGAAGTGAGACCCGTACTGCTTGAAAGTGGTCTCCACAGGATTCAGGTTCACATCAGCTGGACCACATTGCTCTGCCTTTGCACTGCTTAGAAAGGTGGCCCATTCTCAAATCAGAGGAGTGTTTGTCTGCAGGTTGTACCGCAGATGTAAATCCTGCCAGGGAAGTCATTGAGCTGACTCGTAGTGACCACACTCACCCACCTCCCCATCAGGACCAACCTCCTTAGGAGCCTCCGCTTGGATGAATTCTTCGTAAATTTTCTTTGCCTTCTCAGCCATCTTGTCGGGGGACTTGATCTTCTTGTAATTCTCACAGGCAATCCAGAACTCAAGGTTTTCCTCACTGAATTCTGATTTCAGGAAACTTTTGAAGCTGGCAAGTCCATCTAGCAGGAAAAGTCAGTGGGAAAATAAATTTATTTATTTATTTGTGTGTTTTATCTATCTATCTATCTATCTATCTATCTATCTATCTATCTATCTATCTAACCAGTACATCCTGCTCTATAGCCTAAGCTTATTTACTATATATTTCTGTCACATATATAAGAGCCTTTCAAATGATAACTTATTTACACCTCATGACAAACCTAAGAGGCAGGTGCTGTCAATACCAATTTTACAAATGAGGTCAGAGAGGTCAAGTAATTTCTGTTAGTTAACCAGCTGGTAAGTGGCAGAGCTGGGATTCAAATCCAGGCAGCCCATATTTGGGTGGTTTACCTGTATATGGTATCAAGGAATACCATGAACACTAATGCCATTCTGGATACTTATCAATTACCAAAAAGAAAAAAACACATTTAAAACTTGGTTCGGCAGTGTAAGTAATACTGATGTCAATTATCATGTATAAACTACTTACAATCCTTTTTTTTTCTTTCTACAGACGATTTTTGGACAAATATTATGTTCCAGGCATTATGATAAGTCACTATGGTAAGTAAAATAGACATGGTTCCTGCCCTAATGAAGCTTATAGATTCTGGGGGAAGTAGAAAGAAAATGAAGAAACACAAAAACCATTTACACAACAAAGGAAAAATCATATGAAAGATAGTAACAGAGTAAGAGAAGGATCCTAATCTCATTTTAGGGTTAGGGAAGGTCTCCATGAGGAAGTGACATTCAATTTGAGACCTGAAGAAGGAGAGGGAAGGGGCCCAATGATGTTACCACATGCAGAGTAGTTACTAGGCCCATCAATTATACACCAGTCTTTAAAGCATATTAGATTTAGTATAACTGTTGTGATTTTGTTTTCAGGGTACTGTTGCTCATGTAGGATGGACTTCAGCTTATAATTTAAAAAATACACGCATCTAATATTATATACATATTTACGTCTACATACAAATATATATATTAGAGATTCTTGAGCCTGATCCTTTTGTTTTCTTTTTCTTTCCTACCCCTTCAGCTCTAACCTCCAATGTGGTTGATGAGTAGAAGGTAAGTTGAGGATGTAGGAAGGCATTGGAGAGGAATAAAGGAAAAATCACTCTGTAGCTTCCATTTTTTCCTCCTTTTTACAGCTGATTATATATATATATATGTATATTAAAACCAAAATTCTAACAAATGCATATTTATAGAGAGAGAATCCATGTCCATTTATTATCTAAAGAAAGTAGACTTCTAAAGGAAGCAGAGAAAGAGAAGAATTCTAGTTTTCCACAGACTATATCACAATTATAGGCCAATCCTCGGTAACGTTCCTGGCATGTCACTCCCTCCCAGGGAAGAAGACAGGACTGACTGTCACCAGTACATCAAGGTCCAGTTTTCCTCTAAGTTGCCCCCTATCAGGAGACACTTCTACAATCCATTAGTTCTACTTAGGGAACATATTCATGTTCTGAATTCATTTCCTTTGACCTAATTTCAATCTATTTTCCTTTCCCTTGAATATTTGTCCTCACTCCTTTTCATACAGTCTAAATTTTCATTCATTAGTCATTGTTGATTTCATACAACATGGACAAAATGCATGTGATGATTAAACCAGAGATGTATGGTTGTCATTTTGTCAATTGCCCCTCTATATATTTTTATTGTCTTCATCCCCTTCACAGTCCCCTGCAATCACATTCAATTCTAAAGAAACAGAATGGCTAGTGATAATTAACTTGGATTAAGGCCACCAGCGATTTCTGGATCCAAACAAGACACTTTGCACTTTAATCCCCTCTCCCTGTTCCTGCCCTAAAATCATTTTTTATTGATCAACACCTGAAAATACAACTGGGAGCAATGGTAGGTATGATAAACAATTTTTTCTAGAAACCTAGCTAGAAGAATTACTTTAAGACCATTTGATAACATGTCCCTGGATAAAATCAGTTATATTTTCCCTCTCCCTCTGCCCATATTTCCAGCACTATTTATTATAATTTAGTGACACGGGAGTCAACATAGATGCTGAAATAAGAAATAATACCTAATTCTCTCTGTGTCAAGTTTTCATTGTTTCTTAAACAAAGGTAGTCTCTGTCAAAATGGAAAAATTCCTAGGCACCTTCTAGCTGCCAGGAAATGACAGCAGGAATGAAGTCTTATGAGCTCCCACACAACTGGAACTAAGATTGTGGAGGAAATAATAACTTCATTAAGTTATACTCAATAAGTCTGTGGCCAATTTGTTCTCATTAGCCCAGTTTCCCCACAACCTATCAGGCACTCTGAATCACTCATTCCACTTATTCGTAGAAGGTAGAGATATAATCCCAGTCCACCCAAACATTATTGTTTATGACCTGAGGACACTTGCCAGGATTCCACAACAACGTTAACATTTACCACGTATCCAGGGAATGAGCTTGGAAAATAACTTTCCAGTGCAGTGAGCCCATTTCCTGGGTACTGGTTTCATCACTCTCATTGAATTCCACAGTATTATTTTAAGGCTTTTTGTCAATATACAGACTGTAAAACAAGACTCATAAAATGGCTTTACACTCTATTGGTCTGGGAGATGATTAAAGCTTTCTCACATCTGGCTTTTGAGGATTCTTTGGAGGGACCCTCATTAGGACCCTCTAAATCCACTTTCTAGATACTTTTTCCCCTTTAACCTCTGGTTTTCTACTGGTCCATTCCTCGGAGAATTTTCCTGTTGAATTCCCATTACCCCTGAGGAAGTCCTCTTGTGTCAGAGTCAAATAGACTCCAGGCCAAATGTCTTTACTCTGCAAGGAACACACATGTCTTCCTTGCCCTACCCCATTCCCCTGCCCACTCCACACCACAGTAGAGCCCCCAGCACACATCCCTGATAAATCACCACATACTTCCCTGCTGAGCCTGCACAGAGCCTCAGTATACCTCTCAACACACCTCTTCAGGCGTCCCCTCCCTAGGAAGCAAATGAAACCCACCTGATCCTCTGGTCTGGTGAAAACACTCTAGCTTGTGACCCACATTATAATTCCAGAGCTGGCCCTAATGTGTGATGTCACTTTTTTTTTTTTTTTGCCAAGGAAGATTAGCCCTGAGCTAACATCTGTGCCAATCTTCCTCTATTTTATATGTGGATCACCAACACAGCATGGCTGACAAGTAGTGTAGCTCTTCGCCCAGGATCCGAACCCGTGAACCCGGGCCACTGAAGCAAAGCATGCTAAACTTAACCGCTAGGCCATGGGGCCAGCCCCAGTTGTCACTTTTGACATTCATGTAAAATAGAGTAGCAGCCCTACCAAAGAACAAAACGAAACCATCTATAAACCCACTTTGAAAATAAAAGGTGTGGTTGACAAATCTAAGTCAGATTGATATAAGGAAAAATATTGAAAACTAGACTAGCATAAATCTCTTCTCCTAGGGGAAAAATAGTGAAATATTATTGATAAGTACCATTACATAGCTTCCTGGTTCAAAGCATGGGCTCTAGAGTCAAGATTGCCTGGGGATGGATCCTGGCACACTACATTGCTATAGTAACTTGGGGAAGTTATCTAACCTCTCTGAGCCTCAGTTACCTCATCTGTTAAACGGAGATAATAATGGAACCTACCTGATAGGTTGTTGTAAAGATTAAATAATTCACATAAAGCTCTTACATGGCATTGAACACAATGATAGCTCAATAAATGCTAGCTTTCATCATTATTATTCACACCCAATTTAAAATTAATCTTTATCATCATTCAAAACCCAACTCAGGGGCCGGCCCGGTGGCGCAAGCGGTTAGGTGCGTGCGCTCCGCTGCGGCGGCCCGGGGTTCGCTGGTTCGGATCCCGGGCGCGCACCGACGCACTGCTTGGTAAGCCATGCTGTGGCGGCGTCCCATGTAGAGTGGAGGAAGATGGGCACGGATGTTGGCCCAGGGCCGTCTTCCTCAGCAAAAAAAAAAAAAAGAGGAGGATTGGCGGATGTTAGCTCAGGGCTGATCTCCTCACAAAAAAAAAAAAAAAAAAAAAAAACCCAACTCAAACGTTGCCTCACACGTGAGGTAATCTTTAACCACTACCCTCCACTTGCTCTTGAGGATTTTTATCGTTATGAGAGAAGAGATTACTTTCTGTCCTTTTTTTGGAATTATTTGCTTTTATGGCTATCTTTTCCAGGAGGCTGTTAATTCTTTGAGTTCAACAGTTGAGTTTAATACCTGTATACCTAAATACCTGTATCCAGGGTACTTAGCATTCTTAAGTGGCAATTATCTTTGCCATTCTTTCTCATCCCACCTCCTCGTCTAAATCTGTGTGCCTAACATTTAATAGAGGTTTGCGCTAAACTAAATAAGACCCATTTAGGGGAGCATTTTCTCCCAAGTCACAGAACTGAAGAACACAAACTTTAAAGAAAAATAAATTTACTGATTTTGCTATTGTTGTAATATTTTATTTCAGGGGCAAGTTTCCTAACCTCTCTGTGCCTCAGTTTCCTTTTCTGAAAAATAGAGATTGTTATTGTACCTAAATTCTAAAATTATTGCAATCATTAAATAAGCAAATGTATGCAAAGTGCTTGGGACAGTGCCTGGCACATGATAAATAATAAATGTAAGCTATTGCTTTTATTATTATAATTATTCCTTTAAAGGAACTTGTGGCTGCCAGTGAGTAAGATAATGATAAATATGAGCCAGAAAAGAAAACAGAGATTATTGAAAACCAAAGAGACCGGGTGGTGAAAAACTATAAGTTAGTCCTCTGAACACAGGACCAAGACAAGGATGTCCACTCTCGCCACTCTTATTCAACATAGTACTGGAAGTTGTAGTCAGAGCAATTAGGCAAGAAAAAGAAAGAAAAGGGATCTAAATAGGAAAAGAAGAAGTAAAGCTGTCACTATCTGTGGATGACACAATTCTATACACAGAAAACCCTAACAAATCCACCAAAAAAACTTTTAGAAATAATCAGCAAACACAGGAAAGTTGCAGGGTACAAAATCAACATACAAAATTCAGTTGCATTTCTATACACTAACAATGAACTAGCAGAAAGAGAAATCAAGAATACAATCCCATTTACGATTGCAACAAAAAGAATAAAATACCTAGGAATAAATTTAACCAAGGAGGTGAAAGACCCTATTCACTGAAAACTATAAGACATTATTGAAAGAAATCAAAGAAGATGTAAAGAAATAGAAAGATATTTCATGCCCATGGATTAGAAGAATAAACATGGTTAAAATGTCCATATTACCTAAAGCAATCTACAGATTCAATGCAATCCCAATCAGTATCCCAATGGCATTCTTCATGGAATTAGAACAAAGAATCCTAAAATTTATATGCAACAACAAAAGACCTTGACTAGCCAAAGCAATCCTGAGAAAAAAGAACAAAGCTGGAGGTATCACAATCCTTGACTTCAAAATATACTACAAAGCTATCGTAATCAAAACAGCATGGTACTGGCAGAAAAACAGATACACAGATCAAGGGAGCAGAATTGAAAGCCCAGAAATAAAACCACACATCTATGGACAGCTAATCTTTGACAAAGGAGCCAAGAGCATACAATGGAGAAAGAAAAGTCTCTTCAATAAACCATGTTGGGAAAACTGGACAGCCACATGCAAAAGAATGAAAGTAGACCATTACCTTACACCACACACAAAAATTAACTCAAAATGGATTAAAGACTTGAATGTAAGACCTGAAACCATAAAACTCCTAGAAGAAAACATAGGCAGTACACTCTTTGACATTGGTCTTAGCAGCATCTTTTCAAATACCATGTCTGCTCAGGCAAGCAAAATAAAAGAAAAAATAAACAAGTGAGACTACATCAGACTAAAAAGCTTCTGCAAGGCAAAGGAAACCATCAACAAAATGAAAAGACAACCCACCAACTGGGAGAAAATGTTTGCAAATCGTATATCCAACAAGGAGTTAATTTCCAAAATCTATAAAGAACTCATACAACTCAACAACAAAAAAACAAACAACCCAATCAAAAAATGGCAGAGGATATGAACAGGCATTTTTCCAAAGAAGATATACAGATGGCCAACAGACTCATGAAACAATGTTCAATATCACTGATTATTACGGAAATGCAAATCAAAACAGCAATGAGATATCACCTTACACTGGTCAGAATGGCTATAATCACCAAGACAAAAAACAACAAATGTTTGAGAGGATGTGGAGAAAGGGAACCCTTGTATGCTGCTGGTGGAACTGCAAACTGGTGCAGCCACTATGGAAAACAGTATGGAGATTTCTCAAAAAATTAAAATTAGAAATACTATATGATCCAGCTATCCCACTACTGGGTATTTATCCAAAGAACATGAAATCAACAATAAAAAAAGATATATGCACCCCTATGTTCATCACAGCATTATTCACAGTAGCCAAGATGTGGAAGCAACCCAAGTGCCCAACAGTGGATAAATGGATAAAGAAGATGTGGTATACATATACAATGGAATATTACCCAGCCATAAAAAAAAAAAAAAGACAAAATTGGGCTGGACTGGTGGTGTAGTGGTTAAGTTGGCACGCTCTGCTTTGGCAGCCCAGAGTTCGTGGGTTCAGATCCCCGGCACTGACCTACACACTGCTCATCAAGCCATGCTGTGGCGGAGTCCCACATACAAAATAGAGGAAGACTGGCACAGATGTTAGCTCGGGGAGAATCTTCCTCACCAAAAAAAAAAAAAACCACAAAATTGTACCATTTGCAACAATATGGATGGGCCTTGAGGGTATTATGCTGAGCGAAATAAGTCAGACAGAACAAGACAAATACCATATGATTCCACTCATATGTGGAAGACAAACAAACACATGGGTAAGGAGAATAGATTAGTGGTTACCAGAGGAGAAGGGGATGAGGACAGGGTGAAAGGGGTAAAGGCGCACATATGTATGGTGACAGATAAAAACGTGACTGTTGGTGGTGGACACGATGCAGTCTATACAGAAACTGAAATACAGTGATGTACATCTGAAATCTACACAACGTTGTAAGCCAATATGACCCCAATAAAATAAAATAAAGAGAGAGAGAGAAGCAGAAGGAGAATGCAAACATAGAAACAAAAAAACGAGCCCAGATCCAGGCTATTCCATTCCCCATGGAAGAGTTCAAATCTCAAGGGTGTCTCAAGGAAATATTCTGACCTTTTGGAATTCCTGGGAAAAAGGAATCCACATGAAAACTTTACTGCTGCCGGATTGTGTTTTATTCTTCCTATACTGTTAAAGACAGTCACATGGAGGAGTTCAATGTCACTGTCTTATTTAAACTCCCATGTGCAATCTATTTGTGTTTAAAGAACAACACACTGGTTATGTGCCCCATGGACCTACTAAATGAAAACAGGTGGTGCCAGCTATAGACCTGAAGACAAAGCATGTAAGAAATTGATGTGCTTTCAGAACAGAGTCAAATATACTGGATGATTAAAAATGATTTTAAAAAACCAGGAAAGGTGAGAAGAATCTTGTTAGCTAGAAAAGAAAAGATTGAGTATCAGCTTAATTGTCTTACTTTTTTAGAGATCTGGTATCAATTGATTTCATTTCCACTCAAGAAAAACTAAGAAAAATGTGGATTTAAGGAATGCTCGGGGAACTATATCAATTGTGAAAGTCAATATCCTACATTGGAACGAGAGAACACCTAAGGTTCCTTATAAATCAACAAAGATGCCACTCCTCAAGATTAAATGGTTTACTTTATCAAATCAAATATGCAAGAAGGGATTGTGAAGTTTTAAATGCATATATTTCTCAAATGTTTCTTTCTTCATTACCTATTTTGCATCAATCACAGCTCATGTTAGATATTTATGGTTGTAGACCACTAGTTTTAGCAGATTCAAATAACATCTCATAAGAAGTGAGTTGCCAAAGTTTGGCTTAAAGTTATTCATGATGCACAATAGCTGATGTTTGGGCAAATAGGTCAAATGTTGTTTCTGCAGGTTAATCGTGTTGGAATAGAATTATTTGGGCATGCTTGACCTTCCACTAATCCTTCTCTGGGAATAGCCAGAGAGGAGCAGAGAACAGAGACAAAGTGGCAAGAGAGAAACACAGAGCAAGAAGGAGAGTCGTAGAGACCGAGACGGGAAATGAAAAGATCAAGAAAAAGAGAGAGACAGTAAGAACAGAGAAATAGAGACAGTAAGAACAGAGAAATAGAGGCAGAGAAAGGGAGCGGCTCTCTTACTTAATTAATGGCATACCTCCCACACGGCACAGCTCTCCTCTTTTTTTTTTTTTTCTGTGAGATCTCTATATCCATACCTCTTTTCCACTTGAGCTACTTTGAATGGCTAGACACCCTTTCGAGGGAAGAATTTTGACTAGAATAGTTATCCAGTGCTTTTTCATTTATTGCTTGGGGAAATTAATTGCCCAAGTCTTAAAAATATTAATTACTTAAGAGGATAATCATGTGGAATTTAAGATTATATATACACACAGACACATACTATATACCCACATATATGTGCATATATATTTTCAAATATTATATATAATTAAATTAAATACTGTGAACATTATATATATTTACACAAACACACACACATGCATATATATTTTCCCCTCTAAGGAGTAGGAAATATTACTGTGAGAATCTCAGGCCTCCAGCTCACACCATGGTCATCATCTATTTGCAAGCTGAAAGACTTCAGTCCCTCAAAAAATGCTAAAGTGTTAACACTAACCACATCTGGCTTAACTTCTACCCCTATCTTTCTTATCCCAATAGCTCTCTGCCCCCTAAAAGCCTGAAACATATGAACCTAAGGATTAGAGTGACTGAAAAGGATTATGTATGAACAATTAATATATATCATTCTTCTTAATGGTTTTGAAAACATGGAAATAGTTCTGCTTATTCTCAAGTTTCTTGATAATAGCAATAAATACCTGTGTCCAGGGTACTTAGCATTCTTAATGTACTAATTTAATTACTATTGATTGATTTGATTACAAGTTTAATTGTACTCTATCAGGTTGCTATTGGCCCCAAACCACTGTATAAGATAATAAATAAGTCAATTGATAAACATAAATATTTTTCTCTTAGTTGACCTCATGGAGTTTCTGAATCCAAGAAGCAAAATGAATTCATTCATTCACCCATTAAGTCAATAAACATTTATTGAACGCTGTATATGCATCAGGGCAGGGTACTCCAGTTAGCACAAGAAATAAAAAGAGAATCGAAAATGTGTAAGATTGAGAAAGTTCCAAATTAAAGGCTTTGGTGTGCTGCCTCCAAATATAAGATATTTATTCTATCACAGATAAGCAGAAGCTTACCCCACCAAAAACAAGACATAAAAAATGTTCATATACAATTCAACATACATTCTTTGTTATTTACTCTGTGGCTATTAATCATGATGGTCCTGTGAGAAATGTTTTTTAAATCCCTATTTTTGCAAAGTATCTAGCAAAGTTTCATATTCCATTCTTGTGGTGAAGATGGAGAACTATGAGTTGGAGATCTTACACTGAATTATATTTTTAGAGTGAACTATTCAACAAATATTTATTTTCCCCATACTGTGCACTTCTTATTGTGAAATTATCCAGATCAAGAAGACTAACCTCTGGCTGTCAATGAGTTTATAATCTATCATAGGAGGGAGACGTCTAGGATCAGAGGATAATGTAGCAGGTATTAAGTGGCATAAAAGATGTGCAGACAATGGCTCTGGAAGCTCAGAGGGGATATAAATCATTCTGGATGGTCAAGGAAGACTAGGCATTTAGTATTTAGATTTGCTTTTATAGGAAAGGGAGAATTTCAACAGGTAGAGATATGAATACAAAGTATTCCAGCCAAAGGAATTAATGTAGAAATCCTATATGGAGAGGAGAACACTTCAGTTTGACTGCAGACCAGCCATATAGTTATCATGGAGAATCTTAAATATTGGAAATTTGAACTTGATACTGTAGGCCTTGAGAATCAGTAAGGATTTTGGATTAGGGAACAGGCAAGTAGTGCTCAGGTGTATTGCTATTAGCTTGGAAAGGAGTTCTTGCTGGCACTTTTGTTATGTCTCGAATGAAGATATAACAGGCATGCTGCCAGAAGAGGAAACTGAGGCTAAGGGAGATAACAATCCATGTCAAGTCACAAAAGCAAGTAAGAGCAGTTTGAACTAGGACATACTACCCAGCCCATGTCTCATGGTCCAATGATCTTTACACAGCTATATCTAATCCTTATCAAGCCGTTAGAGGCTAAGCTGGAAAAGGCAGTATCTCTATTTTACTGACAAATATATTAAGAAGCACACAGGTCAAGCCACTCGCTCTGGCTCACACTAGTAAGCAGGACAGATGGGAACACAACCCGCAATCCTGAGTCCTCAGGAAACCTTATTTTCACATTCTCCCACAGTGCAGTTGACTTTCTTCTGATGAGCTGGATAACCACACTCCCTTGGCACCCTTCCCTTGTTGAGACCACTTTGAAAACCTGAAGAAATGTCAACACTGGGGAAGAAGGACATGGGCAACACACAGGTGTATTTTGCCTCCGTCCCTCCCCTGACCTTTATAAAAGAAAACGTGAACTTACAGTTGTTCTGCAGGAGCTTGTCCAGGGACTCACGCCACTGCAGGACCTCATCCAGCGAGGGTCTAAATCAAGAATCAAGAAAGAAAAACATGATGGCCATAAGAAGGGAGTTAGCTACATCTACCAGCAATGACTTGGACCTGCTTTTCTTAGAAATGATACAACCAATGACCCACCCATACTCAGGACAAGGGAGTTAGAATTGTTTTCTTTCTAACAGTTGGGTTTGATGAGCTGGATTTGCTTTCAGACATCTATATCACCTATCTTCATCTCTTTTGGAACAATTTCATTAGATCTGTCCCTTTTTAGAAGTAGAGTCTATTTGTCATGAAGCTATGTCTTGGTATTCTTGTATATTCCATGACAGTACCTCAGATTGTGGTCCTCTTTCCAAATGTAACTGAAGGAAATCCTGTTGTCCCACTCCAGGGATCAAACTCACGTTCTTTGCCTCACCACTGCTGCGCTTGAACCACCTGATTTAATCAGCAAAGTGCGTTTGATTCCACATCCTCCTCCCAAGGCCATCTCATTACAGCTGCTACACGATGGTACGTGTGATGCTGCCTCATGTTGGGAATGTGATCATAGTAAGTCTACATTTTAAAAAATCTGAGTGCTTTTTTCTTGCCTAATTAGGATGGGCTAATATTTTTTTTAAAGATGTACTCTTCCTGAGAAGAAAAGTGGGTAGTAAATCATGAAGAGGAATGTTGTACACCAACGTTCTAAATTCCGACTCAAAAGGAGAAGGTAATAGCCAACATATAATGTCCCCGTAAACTGTTTTTATTTTAACATTTATTTATGTAGAAACCCTGCAGTTATTTCATTTTAACCACTAATTTTTCTCTCACAGCAGGATTATATCAAGTCGAGCTGGTGTTGTCTGGGAAAAAAGTGTCCCAGGGCTCACTTAGCTCTAATTCTTGCATTAGGATATGAGTTCTTCATTGTCAAATCAAGACAGACTAACAAGGCATTTATTAGAATATTAAGGCCAATGAAGGTGTTTTTCCTGAATGGTAATTTCTTCAGCTCTTAACTTGTTTTAGCTACCCTTCAGAAAATCCATGATAATTCCTGCTTCTTGTTTTTAAAAAATAATATCTTGGGGTCTTAATTATTCAGATTAGCTGCTGAGGTTGATAAGACGATTGCTGCTTCTACGTTTCATTTTGCTGTCCAAGCCCAGATTCAGCCTCACTTTGTTTACGTAAGGAGTCCAAGATGGCAGTAGATTTTCTGGCTAAAGTACTGTGAATAATTCTGTCACTTCCTTATGGCTCATTGCAGAACATGTACAGATTCGAAGTCTTAATTATATGATTTTTCATAAAGTTTTATGTTTTGACTGTTTGAAGGTCAAACATGCCAAAAATGAGAGTAACAAACTTGGTGAAATAATCTTCAGTGATTTCTTTTTTCCTGGCTGGAAACATAGGTATCATAGATTAAAAACTCAACCCTAATTCCTTGGAAATTTATTTTTAATAAGTGAACTACCTTGCCTCCCTCTCCTTTTTGTCTGGTTAGTAGAAAGTAGCATAGCAAGGAGAAATGACATGAAGAAGAAATTACAAGTATTTCCTTATATTTTTCTGGCTGATTTTATTTCCAACCAGAGAAGGATCTGTTTTCTAGGGGTCAGTAAATCCTTTTGGCTCTTCTATATTAGCTCATATTGAGGAATTTTCCTTTGCATATATTATTTGATAGCTACATTTTTAGCAAAAGGCCTTACGCATCTTAATTTCTTCACTACAGTGGGTGCAATGTTTTGCATGTGACAGACACCCACCAAGTCTCTATTGATTGTCGACATAAACAGCAGGACATCAAATTATTGGACAGAAGAAACTGGCTCGGCTCCAGGGGAAGGCCTGGTTCACTCACTGAATCTCATTCTGATTTTATAAATATTCTCATAAAATGAAATGACCTTCCCTCACCCCATTTCCTCTGCTTAGTATAGAGGAACACAGGAAGAAGAAATGACAGGACCAGGTGCACCAAACTTAAGCATGTTACCAGATCCAATTTGTCCCAAATGGTCTTGTTAGAACCAGACTAATGGTCAACAGCAGCAGCACATCACAACCAAGATTAAATTCCTGAAAAGGACATGTGCAGAGCCCACCTGCAGGTTAAATTAGTCCGAATTGATTCAAGGACACAGGCAAGCAGGACGCATCCCCCACAGCATGAAGCCCAGCGTTGTGATTACCAGCCTAGGAGGCAACACAGGTTCATCCTGTCCTGATTCTCAGAATGTGCCAGCCCTCATTAAGTCTGACTTCTTTGGAAACAAGATAGATGCAGATCTAAATGACCAATAAGTTTCCTGGTTTTCAAGGTCATACCTGACCACAGAGGGTGGGCATGGAGTCTCTGTGTGTGGGTGTGAGGGGAGGAGGAGGAAGCCAGCACAAATAAGAAGCAAGATAAACATTTATGGGGATGATTAACTGTGCTCCATAATGCCCAATGTAAATGCCACCTGGTCCAGGAGGTGACCATCTCGGCTGAAGCGCTCTGTCCCTTCACTGTACTCTTGCCACATTTAATCGTTGAACCTCTTACATGGCAACGATGCACTTACTGCCTAAAGGTATAGCTTGTTAGTCATGAAGAGCTTTTCCCATCACCCTGTCCTATGGCTCATCCCCTGCAGCATTAATCTACCCTGCAATAAATGTGTGCAATAAATTAATGCAAAAATTAATAATGATTAAATTTGCCCAGAGTTAGTCTGGGTTGATGAAAATCACAAATAACCCAAAACTTTAGAGTTCAGAAATTTTAGCACCATGAACCATTACTACAGCTATTGGCAACTCTGACACTTACTAGCTGTGACCACGGGGAAGTATTTTAACCTCTCTAAGCACCCGTGGTTTTCTTTCCTTTCTTTTTTTTAATCTACACAGTCCCTGGCATATATTTAAACACTCTTCACATGATCTTGCTCTCACCAAGGAAAGTGAAATTCAAGTTATTTATTGGCATTTGTAGTGCCTGCTCTGCTCTCTCTTCCTTCCCTGCACTACAGTCCACTCACAACCAGTCTTAAGTCCACGAACATTTATTGAGCCCTTACCAAACCGCCAACAGTGACCTGAGCACCATGGATGGGGATGCAGAGAAAAACCTGCTACTTTTTGATGTCTACCTGTGGGCCAAACATGGTACATACATCTTTAATCCTCACAACAACCCTCACTCTGCAGTTTACCAGGCCAGAGTATGTGTACTTTATACTTTGTAACTGTTCATTGTGTACGGGTTAGGTACTGTTTATATGTAAGAGGTCATTCTAGGGTTATAAAGTGGTAAAAACAACAACAACGAAAATGTAGTTAAAAATTATTGACACCAGGGGGCTGGCCTGCTGGTGTAGTGGTTAAGTTCAGCACACTCAGCTTTGGTTCGTGGGTTCGGTTCCTGGGCACAGACATACACCACTCGTCAGCCGCCATGCTGTGGCGGCAACCCACATACAAAATAGAGGAAGACTGCCACAGATATTAGCTCAGGGCCAATCTTCCTCAAGCAAAAAGAGGAGGATTGGCAACAGATGTTAGCCCAGGGCCAGTCTTCTTCACCAGAAAAAAAAAAGGAAAATTATTGACATAGGGCGAAAAGGGACATCTAGGTTATAAAATAAACTATAAGAATATCTATATCAGCTCCTGAGCATTTTGCAATTGATTATATTATAAGCCATGATAAGAGTTATCACAAACTAAATTTATGTGGTTTACTAATATGTTTATTGCTTATTATGAGGACCTACAGCAGAACCTTACATACAGAGGCTGGGAAAAAGTGGGAGCCCTTGGAGAGAGAGAAGCAGGAGGAGAATACAAAGTTAGGAGATAAGGAAGAGAGTTTTAAGGAGGCCAACGGGTGAGCAGAGTCAAATGCTGCTGACAAGTCAAGGGTGAGGCCTCAGTGCTGACAGTTTCACAGAGGTTGGAAGATTTAAACCTGACAGGAAGGAGTTAAAGAAGAAACTAGAAGCAGTGGCTTTCCATTTCTAGAGTTATCCAAGGAAAGCAAGAGAAAGGGGTGGGAGTCGATGGCGTGAGGGGCTGAGAGAGTATTTTCAGAGTGGAGCACGGGTACTTGTTTGTTCCTGGTGGAAGAGGGTCCAGAGGGAAAAAGAGCAGTGAAGAATACTAAAATGGTAACACAAGCTGGCTTTGCACAGTAGCGATACAGGCGACTTTTCTGGATTTTTTTCGATGGTTAGATTTTTTTTTTTTCCTAATGAGAAGAACAAAAATATATTAAAAAATAGGAAATGCTTTTTTTAAAAAGGGATTGCTTTTTTTAAAAGATGAGAGGGATTACAAATACCTTCAGTCCAGGGAAGGTTTATTTTCTTCTCTGAGGTTTATTTTCTTCTCTGAGAGAAGAACATGGGTAAAAAATACAGAGAAATTTTAAAGTGGGGAGAAGAGAGATTGATCGAGCCCATGCAGAACAGTCTTTTCCTGTTAGTTACAAGGCACGGAAATTTGCCAAACGTGAGGAGGTGGAATGGGGTTAGGGGTTTGGAAGAGGGTGGGAAAGCTTTGTAGTGGTCACTGTTAAAAATGCAGTAGAGACGCACAAATATTCTCTAGAGATACAAAGGATTTTTTCCAAAACAATTCAAACTTCTGGAATAAGAAAGAGGATGGAAGACAATAGAAGAAAATAATCCAATAAATGTCAGCCCCAGGATTTCTTCCAAAATTGCTTCTCTCTGAATCCCTGTTAAGCCAAAATAGTTCAAGTGTCTGTGTGGGATATTAAAGCAGAGAATCAAAGCAGGAAATGTAGTACTATATTTATTTTTTAAAGTTAATTCCAACAGATCAATAACCACCACATTGTTTACTTCAAAATAGACTGTTTGATCTGTTGCTGCTGTAAAATGTGGTTCTTCTTTCTACTAGTGCCTGGTGCCTGCCACTCCACATTGCATTAACTTCCCCTTTCTAAATGCAGAAAACTCAATTATGCCTCACTTCCGGTTTGGGATCACTTTGAAGTAATAAAAGGAGGAGAATGAAAATATCCACTTAGGCTGATGGAAAAAGATTAAAAAAGAATAACCCATCTCTCTATCTCCTAACCAATCTAGCTATATTAAGTTGAAGGTCATTTGGACAAAGAAAAGATTGGCCAATTTATACAAATGTTAAATTTAAAAAGAAATGGAGGTTAAAAGGGATTCCCGTATTTTTACCACATTTCTGTGATCTCCTCAAAGCTTTTAGATGGTAGAGTGCACGAGTTTGAATACTTTTGGCTTCTCTTCGTCCCACTTCCCTTTCTTGATTTTTATGGGTATCTCTATTTTAAAAGGAAAATGGAGTGTATTTGTCTAGGCAATGACAGGCTATGTAGCTAGGGGAACAATGAGAATGCCGTGAGTAGTGTTATTAAGTTAAAGTAGAGCCAATTATGAGCTGGATTCGCAGCCATAACATCTCGAATCTTTAGAATTGTAGTTTCCCTCCATGCCTAAATTGACAGAAGTGTGTTGGGGGAGGTAGGGGAAAAGGGAGGGAGGACTGTAGAAGTCCAGTCAGGAATATTAATTCATGGATTGGGGGAAAAATTACTTGATGTGCCTTACATAGAAAATAGCTGGTCGAGTACTCATTCCTCCATTGAGGAAGTCTTCTGTTCCTCTGTTGGACCTTGAAGGGACAATATCTTGGAGAAGAAACTATTAGACTTAAATTGTCTGCCTTGGTCTTAGCATCTTCCTGAGGGAAATGTTCTTACTTGTAGCTCCCTGCTGAGGAAGCAGCCTTGGATAGTCCCTTAGCAGATGAGGGTCCAGTGATGGTAATTAATTGGATCAGGAACAGTTACCTGACCCCAGGGCAGCAAGTGAACGGATACTTTTTACCACACTTCTGTGTGGTAAATAACTGATGAGGTGGCTGGTGCTATGTTATAAGGTATGATCTGTCTCTCCAACAAGGTCCCACGGCAGGGCCTTGTCTTTATTTTTTAAGTATCCTGCCAGTATACGATATTATACTCCAGACATAGGAGAGTCAACAACAAAAAAAAGCTTATTTACAAACCAACTCTCTAAGGGCTCTTATGATCCTCAATGGGTAATTGAAGGGGGGAGTTCTACAGATGAGGGATGGTGCTACACACTTGAAAAATAGGCATCGTCTAGAGGAAAAGGAGAGGAATCCATATTCGCGACTCACTTCTGGGTCTTGGCTGGTTTCTCCGGCTTCTCATTATATGGAATGACAAGGTCAATAGCCGAGTCTGGCTTCTGGAGAAGAATTCCCAACTTGATCTTAATCTCCTTGGCCCTGAAAGAAGAGATGTAAAGGGAAATGGAAACACCACATGAGCATACAAATCTAAAAAAGAGATTTCTTTCTGTGTCAGAGAAACAAAAATGAACAAAACCCCATTTCACTGTTGTGGCAGAAAGAATACTAATGTAGAAATTGCGACACATGAATGCCAAGAAACATTTGTTAAGCTTTTGTTATGTCCCTGGTTAATGTGCATTATATCATTTTAATCTTAATTATTGTTTTATATGTATTCTTTCATTTTATATATGGCAGATACTATAGTATTATTCTCATTTTACAAATGAAGACACTAAATGACAGAGAGTTTAAATAACTTACTTAAGATAACCCTGCCAGTGCGTGGTGGAGATGGGACTTCTGACTCTAGAATTCACAGAAGGAACTACTTACTGCATTGCCTACCAGTCTTCTGAGGTCTCTGATCCCAGTTCCGCCAGTAATTAGATGTATAACATTTGAAAAAATAATCATTTTTTCCCACCAGAGCTCAGTTCCCTTATCTGTAAAATGACAGAGTTAACCTAGATGTTTTCTTCAGCCATTTTCAGCTATAAAACTAAATTATTCTGCTTGATGATTTTCTTCTCTATAAAGCATTCTTCATTTATATGGATCTGATTTTTCTCCCAATCCCTCGCCCATCGTTCCATCATAGCTATTGGAGTATGTTACATGCAGCGAGCCTTCGACAGATGAGTATTAATTGCCAATGGGATGACTATAGTGGCATTATACTACTCCTTTCTACCTTCAACATTTTATTGAGTAGATGTGGACAGAATTCTGAGCCCTCTTCCATCATAGGATGCAACCGTTTTCATGCCCAGTTTCAAAACTAACCTTCTAAGTTACCCATTATTTCATCATGAGTCTGAATTCAAAAAGCACCAAGCAAATCTTAAACGTTAGTCCATACAACAAGCCATTGTATACTGGGAGACCCAAAAAGCTATCCTTTCACTGTCACCTTGGCACTTTACACATGCTTTTAAGATAGAGTTTATCATATTGCATTATGGTTATTGATTTATGTGTCTGTTTTCCAAGCTGGGTATGAGAACTCTTTGAAGGTGGAAATTGAGTCTTAAATACCTTTTACCTCCTGTACATAGCACAATGCTTGGCAACGTAGTCAACATTCAAAAATATTTGCCAAAGTGAACTAAAAATATCTTGATTTTATTCCTCACAAATCTGCTAACATTTATCTCCCAGTCAATGTGGATCATAACCAAAGACTTAAAGAGTGGTGATGGGTCTCATATTGTGGCCAGAAAGGGTTTTGCTACTATAAACACACTTTCGTCAGCCATTCATATGGAGACAGTGATGAGATAATTTAAATAAAATGCGTAAGATTAGCAATTATGGATATTAGGGAGAAAAAGGTAAGGAAACGCACTGTATAACTTACAAAAAAAACTATAATTATTGAATCATATCATAGTTTCCTCTAGTATCATAAATATGATTTTGAGGCAAAGATTTAGAATTAGTCACCTCTACAATGTCTTTCCTTTTCATTTCTTTCTGCTTCCATTCTTTCCCTAGGACCCTCTGCCGGAAGCCAACTAGAGTCCCACTACAGCAGATCAGGCTCAGCCCAGCACAGCATACGGCTGAAATGGGACTGTTCTGCTGAGGGAGCTTATATAAAACATGAGAATAAGAATAAGTGTCATTTTGATTCTAAGCTCTGCAACTTGCTTAAATTATCTATTTTTTCCCCTAGAAATTGGGACTAATAAAATAGAACATCCTCATAGAATTTTTTGTAATGATTAAATATGCTAATGCATGTGAATCACTTAGCACAGCATTTGGCATATAATCCTGCCTTTTCATTTAGTTCTAACTGCGCAATCATTTTTCCAACCAAACTCAACCCATGTTCTCTAGCTTCAGGTGCCAAATTAAAACATCCAGAAAATTTCCCACAAGTTACTAAGAATTACTACACCCACTACCTTGCATATTCTTTCTCTGGAGACAAGAATCGCCAATTTTATATTTATCTGAAATATGAAGAAAATAATATAGGGGGGTGTGCATCCAATATTTGTGGCCACCCTCTGCTGGCTAGTGTATAGTACTACAGCCAGAAATGGACAGCAGGTCCATTTTGGGGGTCAGGTCACACCCAGCTCTTGAAGAACTTCATCTATGATACCTCTCCTTCTGGCTCCATATGGCCCTAACTTCCAGCCCATAAGGGGAAGGCACGCAGCATTTTTTTTCAGTTGCAATCTTGACCCAATAGTTCACTCACTGTTATTTAGATAAAGATTATCTAATAAACAGTTCTCATATTCTTGGTTTTTTATTTGTTTGGTTCTTGAGGTTTTTGTTTTGCTTTTTTTCCCCTGCCAACTTCTGTCTCTTTTTAATTTCTCTCTTTTGCTCCATCTGAGCCATTTGTCTTTGTAAAAGGCAGAGAGATATTTGTGTGTGATTGCCTGGTGAAAGAATAAGTTGGACATGAAAGGGTAATCAGAACCAACGAGTTGAGTATTTTTAAACTTTGTTTATTCATGACGAATTTACTCATTGATCATGTTTACTGTGTCAGCAGTACACAGTGAACATACAAACTCTCACAGGGTTTGGTCCTTGCCTTCAAGGTGCTTATAGCCTATGGAGGTCTCAAACTTGTAAACAATCACAAGGAGCTATTCAAGGAGAGGATGTTCAGACAGCAGCAGAGCACCGGCGGAGGACACAACGTCCACGAGGGCGAGTCAGGGGGCTTTCTCAGAAGAGGCAGCAGTTAGCGAGAAAGATGAGAAAAGGATGGGCCTTCCAGGCAGGAAGAGGGGAATGTGCATATTGTTCGAAGAGATGCAAAAGTGGCTCTGTATTTCTTGAGTGTGAAGTGTGATTAGGGAGAGGAGAAAGCCATGTTAAACAAAGCCTGCTCGCTCTGCCTCCCCTTCCTGATGAAGGCATGGATGACGGAGGAGCCTCTATACAGTACCCAGCCCACAGCAAATTTGGTATGAAAACAAAAAAGAGGTAAAACTGTTGAAAGGTGCCTTTAAAGACTGTCTCTATAGAAAGAGATGGCATCTTATTTTATAAACTCAATCTGTTTCAAAATATTCTTTTGCTAACTCTTTCAGGATGCATTTTCCCTAAAAAAACTATCTATAAATGGTTAAATTCTCAAGACATCCCACAAAAGCCTTTTAAAACCAGAATGAATCAGAACCCTTGTACAATTTTATCTATATCACTGCTTAAATAGGTTTTTTTGTCAGATGATCTAGAAATCAACTGCCATTTATAACGTTGCCTATAGAAAATCATATTCCATTTCCCCAGAGTAGACAAACATACCAGAACATCTGATTACTATTTTCCTCATTTTTGCCTTCAGGATGTAAGGGAGAAAGGAAATGCTGTGCTTTGGAAAACACTTCTTTCTGACTTCAATTCCTGGCTCAATTATAGGACATTAAAACATTAGGGTATAGAAATTTCTAAGTCCATTTGGTTTAATTAGGAGTTTGAGACAATACAGAGAACGAATAATATTGCATCTCTTCTTATAAAACGGAAAAGTTTCAAGGCTGAAGAGTGAACAGATGCTGAAGTGGAAACCACTTGAAACATTTTACTCTTTCTACAAGGATAAACAGTGTTACTACATTTGTTTTTCTCTTCAAGAGTTCCTGGAATACTGTTTCCTTCCCTCTTTCTTTTTCCTCCCCACCGTAGCCACACATACAAATATGGAAATGAAACAAACCAAATGGAAAATCAAACAAAACAAAAGCTCAAACCTACCATTTTATTTTCTCCTTTCAAAATAAACTTGAATGTATCAATGTCAAAAACAACCCCACCCAGAGAAGAAAACTTTCTGATGTGTTTACAATTTCAACTCAGTCTCTTGCTCTTCTTGACCTCCTCCTAGTCATTTTTCCTGACTACATCACATTAATGCTTGTTAACAAGAAGCAGTTTTATCTTCTCTCATGTCACCTCCCACCTTGTTATTCTGTTTTACAAAGAAAAACTTGTTTTGAAATAAAATCAATTGGAAATGCCTGGGTGAAATTTTAATTAAAGGTTCAGAGGAAGATAATTCTTTCTCTAGGTGACTCACATTAGTGATTTTGAACTGAAAAGGGTTTGAATAATTGTAGGGTTGTGCAGTTTTCAATCTGTGCCCTGTGTGGGTATGCTGGCCGGGAAATCAAATTTCAAAAGGGCTGGGGCCACCTCCATCCTTCCTGTTAATGAGTGAATTGAGTGAAAGTTATTACCTTAAGGTGCATAAGTGTGGAAAATAGTACAAGCAATCACTTAAACAGAAATATGGCTGAATTTTTAAAAATACACTTATATGCAAGTAAAATTGATCAAAAACCAACTGCAGATGGTCCCCAAGTCACGATGGTTCGACTTACAATTTTTAAACTTTACGACAGTGCGAAAGCAATACGCATTTGGTAGAAACCATACTTCAAATTTTAAATTTGGATCTTTTCCTGGGCTAGTGATATGCAGCATGATCCTCTCTTGTGATGCTGGGCAGCCTCAGGGAGCCACGGCTCGCAGTCCGCCACGCGATCATGAGGGTGAACAACCGATACACTTACAACCCTTCTATACCCATCCAACGATTCCGTTTTTCACATTCAGTACAATATTCAATAAATTAAATGAGATATTCAAAACTTCATTATAAAATAGGCTTTGGATTAGACGATTTTTCCCAACTGTAGGCCAAGTAAGCGTTCTGAGCACGTTTAAGTTAGGCTGGGTTCGGCTATGATGTTTGGTAGGGAAGGTGTATTAAATGCATTTTTGACTTACGATATTTTCAACTTAGGATAGGTTTATTGGGACGTAACTCCAGCTTAAGTTGGGGAAGATCTGTATATATAATGTCTTGTGCCACGTTTCAAGGGTTACAAAGATGTTCCTCGCCTCAGAGACACTTGAAACAACTGAATATAGGACATGAACACGTAAACTATATGCTAGATATTTTTATAGTCAGCGACAAAAGGATATACTGATAAAAGAACATAAGCTCTAACCTCAAGGATCTCAGATGTATACTAATGCGATAAAATGAAGATAGTGTAATGGGAGACCTGCTCTAACAGCTGCTCCTACTCTATTCTCAGAGCCGTCTGTATTTTTCCTTCATGGCCCTTATCAATTTTCATTCATATCTCTGTATATTTATTTGCATATTGTCTATCTCTCCCATTAGAATGTTAGGTCCCCAAGAGCGAGGTCAATATCTTTGTTCACAATTCCAGTCTCGGCACGTAGCCAAGGGCATGGCACTTAATAGGCACTCAAAGATTTGTCACATAAATTGACGAATCAATAAATGAATGAACGAATTGAATTGCTAGGTTATAGTAAAACTGTATTTTGGGGTGGGGTAGGTGAAATATTGGAGTATGGCAAAGAACAAGTCATCAAGGACTAGGATGTCTCTAATTTATTAACTGGGGAGGGGTAAAGCCATTAAATGACTACAAGGACTCCAAAGTGATTGAATTCAATTTCTTGTTGAAAATAGACAACTGGGGCTCAAACTGAGCATGCTCATTCAGTGTCTCACACCAGATAGGACATACTCTGATGAGAAGAGGCAAGGAGGGTAATTACAATCACTAACAGTCTGATCAGGCTCCATTAGGAGACCATAATTTATCAGGACTTAAAACCAACAGAAGCAGCCCTGAGGGTTAGACTCGTGCTGTGGTTGGGAGACTTTTTTGGCGACCACAGGCAGGTTTCTTTCTAGACTCTAGACATATGTCAGGCACAGTCAAGAAAGAAGACAACAGGAGGAAAGTTGGGAAGTACAGGACAGGGATTTTACAATACATTTCTCTTTTCTTTTTTTATGAGGAAGATCAGCCCTGAGCTAACATCCACGCTAATCCTCCTCTTTTTGCTGAGGAAGACTGGCTCTGAGCTAACATCTATTGCCAATCCTCCTCCATTTTTTTTTTCCCCCAAAGCCCCAGTAGATAGTTGTATGTCATATTGCACATCCTTCTAGTTGCTGTATGAGGGACCCCGCCTCAGCATGGCCAGAGAAGCCGTGCGTCAGTGCGCGCCCGGGATCCGAACTCGGGCCACTAGTAGCAGAGCACGACCACTTAACCGCTAAGCCACGGGGCCAGCCCCTACAATACATTTCTAAAAGAGGTATCCCAATACGTCCCACGTCAAGGACGCTCCAAATGAAATTCAATCCAACTTAAATCTGTGTTGCAGATGCCCCCTGCTGGCCGTGGGAAGGTGTGACCATCAGTGAAGGAGTAACTAGGGAGCAGATCTGCTCCAGGCTGCAGCCTTCTGAGAAACACCACAAAGCTTATTTCTTCATGAGTAAAAAGGACATGCCCTTTCTTGGCTCCTAAAAATGTAATAAATACCCAGGAAGGATAAATAAAAGTTTCTAAAACATTTGTTAGCAACCAGTCTCCACAGCTGGAGAGTACCGTGTCAGCCGGATCTGAGAGGCAAGGGAAGAAATGAGCTCTTCTGAGTTCCTGCGGTTGAGATCTGAACCACGTAGACAGAACCGAAGCAGAGGCTGATAGAAAGAAAGGAGCCCAGAGGGTGTGTGCTCACTGCGCTGGACCCATCTGGAAGGATCCATTTGGTTGAAGACTGGAAAAGCCTTCTTGTTGGCTGCTCATTTAAAACTTGAGATGAATGGAGTCTGTTACTCGTAGATGGCTCATGAGAGACAGGGGTTAATAAGTGATGGTGAAAACCCTTAGTAGAGTATAAGGAAATATCAGTGGAAAATCAGGTCAATTCTGGAACCGAAATTTTCAACTCCCCAGGATCCTCTGCACATGGCCCCTTAAAATCAAGATAGACTATCAAGCACAGGGAGAAGGCAGTGCCCGGTCATTTTGGTGGAAAGGGAATGACTCAGTTTAGCATCTGCCATTTTCCTGAATTAACCTACTTCAGTGTGAACTCAAGAAAATCCACTCATTGCTTATGTTTTAACAGAATATGAGAGTGGTCAACTAATGTAATGTAATATTATGTTAATGTGTATATTTATTTTCTTACCTGATTTATATATTAACATATAATACATCATGGAAAATGACTATGGTTATTTAATATGAAATATTACTCAGTGGTCAAAATGATAGAAAATGAAGAAAATGCTGAAGAATATATGGTATTAATGTATTATGATATAACTCCAGAAATGACAGCTCTGTTTCCAAACACAATTGAATTATTCCCTGGCAGTGCTTTAGGCTTTCACTCATATTAGTGATTAATTATATAACAAGCCATGTCAAACCATAGGATGGCTGAAGTAATGGAATTGACCATGTCGGTTGTATCAAATGTGTCCACAGCAGGCACATTGATCTATTATAATCTTTCAACTCTTGATATCTTCTAACCCTTCAATAAGTTCTCTTATTGACAACACCTGACAACACCTGCCTTGTGTTCAAGCTCTTACCTCAGCTACCCCAGATTAACTTGTCATCAGGGCTGCTCACAGGCAATCTGCAGTAAAAGACTAGGGAGTTGAAAAGGGTACTTATTTAAATAAGCTGACTTTATTTCATAGGATCATAGTAGAGATAGAAAAGATTGGCCTCAGTAGCTTCTCCTCTTGCTCATTTATTATAGGTCTTGAAATCTCCAGTAAAACAAAAAGACAAGACCCTCTTGTGGACTTTATATTTTAGTTGAGTAAGACAAACACGAAACAAGAAATCAAAACAATGAAATGAAAAATTTTAGCTGGTGGTAATTGCTACCGTGTGACACTATGGAGGTACACGTTAGTGTCAGCTAGTTGCCCTAATCAGGATTTCACATCACATTGGTGGTCGACAAGCTTTTTAGAAAGACCACACTCCAGAGTTGGCTGCTGTAGGTGTCTTAGCGGTCCTTATTGAGATCAACACCAGATGCTTTGCCAATTAGCAGAATGCGTTAGAAATGAGATTCTACGTGTAGGTTTGTTCGTTAGATAATGGGCTCTCTGTAGTCACAAGATGGTGCGTGTGGATTGATCCCTAAATAGTCCTATATCTAGGCCTTGATTCTTGTCTGATACCAACTACAAGGCTATCAGAATCCCACCTCAGATTATTATTGTCTGAGTGAACCTTTTCCACAGGTTGTAGTCAGACCACAAAGAATGAGGACTTTGCTGAGATTATAGGACAAGTTGTACAAACATTTTGCACCAGCTTGTTGATAACTGTTTGTCTAAATAAGTATGGCACAATTGGGTTTCACTATTTGTATGGTGGTCTTACTTTCATAAGCTGGTAGTGAAGTTGTAGAGAAATAACTAACCATCATCCACCACTAATCTTTAATAGCTACAGTTATCTAACAGAAAGAACCTAAGAGTTGGACATGAATAAAATGTCTTAGGCTGGTTTTCAATAGCCACTTACTATCTGTGTGATGTTATACAAGTTATATAATATTTCTTGGCCTCAGTTCTATCATCTTTAAAATGAGGATGACATTATTAGATGCTGTAAAAAGTTTCTGTTAGGAATGCATGAGAATATGCGTGTAAAAGTTAGCCCAGTGCCTGGAATACAGGGTAGCCATCATCATCATCATCATCGTTGTCGTCGTCATCATCATCATCATCATCATCATCGTCATCATCATCATCATCATTATCATCATCATCTTCACCTCTATTTGTTTAACACTCATACCACCTACAATTACAGTTTGTAGCAGTCTCCTTTCACTTCTGGGATACTAATATTTGATTGCATGAAGCTCATTTACTCTTGTTTGGATGAACAAACTTCATGCCTTAAACACTACCTTCTTGGTGAAGTAGCAAAGATACCGAAGTGAGCGAATTAGGAAAAGTCACAAGCAATTTCTGGTGACTCTACCCTGGGGAAAATAGGAGGAAAGCTAGGTGTTAAAAGACAGGAAGGTACTGGACTGCAAAGCGGTGACTAAGAAAGTGAGGAGGCCTTGACCCACTTCGAAGCTGTGTGTTAAGGTCCATCTTTGCAGCACCCTTGTTTGCTCCCTGTTGGTCAAATGCAGACAGGACTTGGGTGGGTTGATAGAGCCTGGCCCTATTTAATGATGCATCCTCTTCCTCACTCACCTGGGGGAGAAGCATACTCTGTCTCCCCAGATCTCTGATATATCCAAATGTGAGGTCATCAGACTTTCATTTTAATCATAGGATCCCTGAATCTAGGACTTCACCTATGGTCAAGAGATCACTCCTTCTCACAGCACACAGGCAGAAAACAGGTGATGTGTGGCAACTCTTAAAGATAATAATAATAACCTAAATAAAATATTAATTTATTGAGGTGTTCATTCATGTTTTTCTCTACATATGGTTTTTCCTCTTACTTTCAAGAAGGTAGCTAGGTGTTTGTGCTTCTTTACCTCTGAGGGAGTTGTGTTGTAAGTCCAAAAGCAGATGGTAATTGAAAGTAGTAGCCCATTTCTGCCTTTGTTTTCCAAGACCCTAAACTCCCTGGGGAGATATGCTGGCTTGTTCCCAATGAGAGGGACTGATTTGATGAGTGGTAAAGGAAGAAGCAGAAAAATAGAGAGGGGAAACAGAATCCCCAAGACAAGGTCAGAGGACTGTGGTTTAGGGTTCTATAACCAATTGAACCCCCACACTCCCCTGCCACCCTTCCCTGCCACCCCTCTGCAGGACTCCAGGGAGGTGGCAGCACCACAGAGGAGGACAGATATATGGTGCCCATAATGAGACTTGACCCCTAGCACCAAAGCTCTCAGATTCACTGAAGATGGTACCCAGACCCAAGCAAGGGGCCCTGGTGTGGCTCCAAGGCACTGTGAAGCTTCAAACTAGAAGGACATAAATAATGATGCATCCACGTAAAAATTATTCAAGAACCAGCAACCTATAAGTGTGAAAAAGCACCCACAAAAAAACCAGGAAGTGTTCAGGAGAACTTACCAACCATATGGCGATGAAACCATGGAAACAGTGAACTAAATGTGGCAGAGTTTCCATTGCTGAAGAAAAGTCATTAAGAAAAGACAAGCAACCAGCTGTTTTGGATAACTAAGTCATATGACCACCTGGATCTGTCCAGATGATTTCACAAGATACTTTCCAGATCTCAATTCCATTATTACAGTCACAAGCAACATGTTGAATTGTGTTAAATCTCTTCCCTGCACTTGGCAGAGAAAATGTCCAGCTCCCAACTACGACAACACTCCTGTCTCAGGTTATATAAATGGAAGACTTTGCAGAGCAGCTAGGATACATGTCAAAAAGGCTGTTCCTAGAGAGAAAGTGAAGTGGAGCATTGAGCTCTTACCTAGAAAATCCAATTAATGACAAAACTAAGCTTTTTTTCCTAAAAGACAAGAGACAGAATGCATAGTGGTTAAGGGCATGGATGTTGGAGCCAAACAGCCAAGATACATCTTACCACACGTGTGACTTCTGGCAAGTTTCTTAACCTTACGTCACCTCAGTTTTCTCATCGGCAAAATGGAGATAATAATGGCACCTGCCTCTTAAGGTTCTTCTGATAAAATGAATTACCATACGTGAAGCACCTATGTTAATGAGTAGCACATTTACCATGCGCTCCCTAAGTGGCAGAGTTTATTATTATTATTACTATTATTACTTAGAGAAAATCCCGTGCCAATGAAGGAAAATGTCTGGCTTATTCACAGAAAAAAATGACAACTCTCAACATGGAATACAACAATTGGAAGGAAACTTCATGAAGAAAGTGCAACAGAGTAACGTTTGCCCTTGACTAAACCCTATTTTCAACTCAATCACTCATTTGCTGGGTGATCAAGTCAGTCATTTGAGCACTCTTGTCTTCAGTCAAAAAAAGGAAAGAAAGAGGAAGGAAGGAAACAAGTTTAGTGAGAAAACCTGTAATTTCCCCCCTCCAGCTGTTCTAAACAAAGATCTCAAGACTATCACATTCAACATCTTCAGTATATAAAGGAGAAACCGAGAACCTGAGATGTTAAATTACCTGTGAATGGTACAATGTATTCCTTTTTATTCAACCCTCCTTCCCAACATCCCGTTTTATCTGTAACTATAAGATTCTCCTTATTCTCATAATTTATAAATTCTCTGATTCATATTAAACTGTCTTCTTCATTCCCGATAGCTAATCTGTCACAAATGATGTTCTGTCTTCCTAGAAAACTTTTTTAAATGTGCCCTTTTTTCTCCATACCTAAATGTAGCCCCCTTCTCCAGGCGTGAATTACTGTGACATCGCACCTTACTGTTGCCCTCTTCCTACTTCAGTACATTCTGCACTCACTGTCAGACCAGCCTGTCAGAAACAAATTTCCTACTCACGTGTAATGGTTCTCTACTATCTACCACGATTGTTCTCAAACTTGAATATGCACCCCAATCACCTGGAGATCTGGTTAAAACATGGATTGCTGAACCCCATCCCAGAGTTTCTGATTCATGAGGTCTGAGGCGGGCTGGAGAATTTACATCTCTGGTCCAGGACTACACTTTGAGAACCTCTGATCTACCATGTCAATTCCAAACCACTTTCTGGCTTCGAAAGGTCTCCATTTCTAACCTTTTTCCCCATGATGCCCTACAACCACTTGTATATCTAGTCCCGTTGGTCTCCTCATTATCTCCCAAGCACACCACCTCCCTCTCCCTCCACCCACATGGCAATTTAAAACTCTTTGAATACTCTAGGGGCAGAAGAAGTCTCACTCTTTTCCTAAAACATGTGTAACTACTCCAACCTAGACTGCTTTCTCTCCTCTCTAGAATAAAATCACAAAATAGAGGCACATTTCGGGGATGTTAGAGAGCTTTTTTTTTTTCTGAGGAAGAGTCACCCTGAGCTAACATCTGTGCCAATCTTCTTCTGTTTTGTGTGTGGGTTGCTGTCATAGCATGGCTGCATATGAGTGGTGTAGGTCCACACCTGGGACCTGAACCTGGGCCACCGAAGCAGAGCACACCAAACTTAACCACTAGGCCATGGGGCCGGCCCTAGAGAGCTTTTAATTTGTACCCCACCCCCCATTTTAAAAGTAGAAAAACTGAGGTTTATAGAAATTAAAAGACTTTTCCAAGAGCTCTAATAATTTACAGAGCAAGGGTAGAATGCATTCCTTCTGCTAAAGTTATGGGCAGCACATTTTCACCCAATTTCTCTAGTTTCTCATAAATGTATATCTAAGAGATCTATATGTATGCACTCCCAGTGAGATAGCAAGCTCCTTGAGGGTGGGTACCATATATCTTACTTCCTTGGTCTCCCAGAGCATCTTGAAAATAGCTAAGTACTTTAAAGTTGCTTTAACTCCTAGGATGGTATAGAGGATAAGAGCATGAGTTCACACTGCTTGGGTTTATATTCCAACTCTTACTTAGCAGCTGAGTGACTTTGGGCAAGTTACTTAAATTCCAAGCCTCCATTTTTCTACGCAAAATGGTGGTAATGTAATTCCTGCCTCATACATATGTCATGAAGCTAAATAAGTTAATGCATTCAAGCGTTTAAACTAGCATTTGGCACATAGTAAATGTTCTATAAATGTGACCTAGAATTAATACTGTTCTCTTATATTTGTCCTACTATCCCTATCAGAGCATCTTACACATGGGTGTTGGTTAGTAAATGTTTATTGAATGAATGAATAAATGAATGAATGTATAGAATAGAATGGAATGGAACAGAACAAAACTGAATAGAATAAAATATGCTCAACAAAGATCTGTTTGACTGACCTGCAAGATACACTCCTTTCAGAAGTTCTCCACCTTAGAATAATGCTATTAATTCTGAAAGCACACATAAGATGCATTGCTGGAGAACACTCCTATGGAGTGACCCAGAAAGCAAATTTGGTAGCCTCTGCTGCTGCTTAGTGCAACTCATTGTTACATTGGAATATGACCCCCCTTTGTGCTGCTATTTAAAAATAAAAATAAAAAAAGTATTGTTTTTCCTAAGCACTGGATATTCCCTACCCAAGGATTCCCGTGGAAATTGAGATATTTCCCATGCTTTTATGGCCCGTCTCTGACATACTCATTGCTCAGAGTAGGTTATTGAGGGTAACGAAGGAGACAGCGGAGGGACAAGACAGACAGGATGGAAGTAGTTTATTTCTCTTTGACCTTCAATTCCCCATCTTATTCAAAATATTGTTGGCAGGATTTCTGGACTTTTGGTAATTCAATTTGGAAGCCAGATAATGAACAGTGGGAAAATGGTTCTCAAGTTGAGGAAGACAGAGATTTATGGTTTATTTTGAGTTCCAAGGGTGGAGGGGTCAGAAGGCATTCCCATGAGAGCTCTCAACACTGGTGAGGCCCACAGCCTTTGAGCATCTCCATGTCATTCTGCTTCAAATTATGAAGAGGGACATCATAGTCTGAAACTTTCTAGTTGTACATGGCCCTTACTTTATTTGACTTGTTTTATATATTACAAAAGAAGGAAATAAAAGTGGTAATAAAGGGTATGGAGAAGGAGGGAAGGAAAGAGGAGCACAGCAAAATTTACTGAGACCTTAATCAACATTAACATGTATTACATCATTAATAAAACTGCAGCTCCCAGAACTTAATGTGTCCTCTCACAATGAATTTATGTAATAGATACAAATTCATTACCTCAAATAATCAGACACTTGGTCAACATTCATCTTTGCCAAGTTATTAAAAGGGCTTATGGAGCAAAATAATGACATAACAATGAGGAATAAAAGGACTGTTTCTTGGGGGTGGCCCTGTAGCGTAGCGGTTAAGTGCCCGCGCTCTGCTGCTGGCGTCCCGGGTTCGGATCCCAGGTGCGCGCCAACGCACTACTTGTCGGGCCATGCTGTGGCGGCGTCCCACATAAAGTAGAGGAAGAGAGGCACAGATGTTAGCCCAGGGCCAGTCTTCCTCAGCAAAAAGAGGAGGATTGGCATGGATGTTAGCTCAGGGCTGATCTTCCCTACAAAAAGAAAAGGGACTGTTTCTTGTCTGAAGCATAGAATTAGAATTCAAATCATCTCTTCTCCCCTGCTCCAAATATCGTAATAACACCTTATTATTCTCAAGATTTCTATTTTCAAGAACTATTTATGGATTCATACATTCATTTCTATATTCATTCACTTATCAGACTCTAATAGAACAACCACTGTTTGTCAGGCATGTACTAGATAATATGGGAAGGTTTTACAAAATTATTAAGAGATTGTTCCTGATTTCAAGTAGCTTCCATTTTATAAAGAAGATAGATCTACATAGTTTTATCGAGATGCAGCTATGATATGGTGGAATAAGCCCTAGAGTTGACATTAGCACACCAGAACACAGGCGCATCTTGGGCCAGACCTTTAAATGATGTGTGCTTCTTCATTGGTAAAATAGTGATGTTGATATTATCTACCTTGCAGGGTTAGGATAAGCATTAAATTAGATAATATCAAATATCTAACCAAAGCTGAATCTGAGGAAAGTAGGGTTAGAAGTGATATGAAATACAAGGAAGATTAAAAAATTTTGTGAGGGAGCCGGCCCGGGGGCGTAGTGGTTAAGTTCTGGCGTTCCGCTTCAGCAGTCTGGAGTTCGCTGGTTCAGACCCTGGGTGCGGACCTACTCACCGCTCATTAAGTCATGCTAAGGTGGCATCCCACGTAGAAGAGCTACAGCTCTACAACTATGATATACAACTATGTACTGGGGCTTTGAGGAGAAAAAAAGAAAAAGAGGAAGATTGGCAACAGATGTTAGCACAGGGCCAATCTTCCTAAAAAAAGAAATTCTTTTAAAGAAAAAATTCTGTGAGAGTTCAAAGGATGCAAGGTTAACTTCTCCTTGAGGGAGAAATAGAGAAAGCTTTCCAGAAGGGTTGAAATTTGGAACTGTACAATTTGGCTTGAACCCTGGAGAGGGTATTGGTTTGGATCCTAAAACAGATGCTCTCTTCCTGTCTTTCCGCCAGCTTCCCAGGGAGCCTTCCCAAAGTTTACTATGGAAGCCCACATCTTTCTAATACATTTACTAAAACTTCCAAAGAAGCTTTCGAGGTCCATGCATATGTCACAGGGTCATAATCCTGGAGACTTTTCTCCAGCATTCTTAGAATATTCTCTCATTTTCCTCCCAGGGAGCAATGCAGTCTGCCTTGTGGCACTCACACATCAAGAACTGAAGAGTGGGGATTCCCCAAATTGTGTGGTTGCTGACACAGGAGTTACTACGTTAGAGATCAAGGTCCAGGAACCACGCGGATGCCCCAGTGCCCCAAGAGGACGCACAGCAGGAGTCTTTGGGCTGAACACCCTCCCTGAGACTGAAGACATGAGAGGTCTTAGACAAAAGCAAATGCAATTTTACTATTGCAAATGCAAGTCACAGCTGATAGGAGACCATCGGATATAAAACACAGCAAGGGAAAAAAGACCTGAGAACGTGGGGAAGCAGGAACATCACACAGAAAAAAGAAGGGAAGAGCAGTATCTTCTAAGTGGAAAAGTATCTAGTCAAACCCTTGAGATATGGCCTGCCCCTGAGCAATTTTCACAGACGATGACAGAAGAACAGTCTGCAAGGCACAGAAATAGGCACAGAAGAAGAAGGGGACGTGGGGAGGGGGGATTGTCTCATTTAGTTTTGGTTGCTTTCCAGTACCCTGTTCTTGCCCCATTCTGAGACTTGGCTCCAAGGATCTCCCAACGTGAAGACAACTACGAAAAATCACACTCTAAGAGAAAGCACGCATTTCCCGTGATGTAAATGGTTTACTCAACACATACAATGCATAACCTTATTTCGGGTTCATAACAATCCCATGAGGGAGGTATAAATATTATCCCCATCTTGCAGATGGGAAAACTGAGTCACAGAGAAGTTAGGTGATTTGCCCAAAATCACCTAGTAAATGACAGTGGGAGGAGTCAAATCCATCTCATTTCAGCCCCTGGGCTCTTAATTACTATGCAATACAGCCTGTCTCATGCTGTTCAGACATTCTAATTGGCAGCTATGTGCATCTGGTAAACAGAAATGGAAAAAAAAATCATTTTTCCTTAAAGACTAGTTTCTTTGGGTAATCAAAATCTTTTAAAAGATGGTGTCTCTGGGAGAATAAATATTTTAAAAGAGAAGACACACAAAATTCATAAATTAAAGTTCATCAGATAAAATAAAATGAAGGTAATACGGAAATCCACAGACTTTGAATTAGCTCCAACTCTAACTAGCTATGTGATCTTGGCCAAGTCACCATAACAGTTTGGACCAGTTTCCTCACCTATGAAAGAAGGATTTGGTCTGTGACCCTGATCCTATTCTCAGTCTGTGATTCTAAGCTGGTCATATTAGAGAAAAGAGGAGAAAAGATCATATCTCATCTCAAGGAGCAGAATCTCTCGAGCCATTAGACTTTTATTGTGTGACTTTGAATGATCAAGATTGTGCTAGGCGCTCACTTCTAGACTGTCAAAATTGTCAGTTGTCTTTGCTGTTGTCTTTTTCATGCTCTAAAGCCACTATCCACTTAACAAAATGTGTTCCATGAGTAGCTAATGAAAGTTACACATTCCTTTCCCATTGCTGCAGTCCAGCCATCCACACTCCCATTTCAGCATATCTACAGACATCAGGGCCCTGTCTGGACCAGAAAGGAAGACAAAGGTTAAGCTATTCTTAGTGGATATGGAAGAGAAAAGTTAGAAGACAATTTAAAAATTTTTTAAAGGCTTTTTGAACATTCAGATGAGAATTTTGAAAAAACCCCGATTTACAGAGAGTTTTTTCCCTCAACATGGCTAGCTAAAGGAGAAAGTGTAAAATGCAAACTCTGAAGGTAGAAGACACGTATTTGCCTAAGAAGGAAAAAATCCCCATCAATCTACATTCACCTTTGTGAAAGAAAAATTGCTTCCCTCTACCAGGCTCTGCTTCTCTTTTAGTTTGTCTGCATGGATTTCAACAAACCATCCATCTTTTATCTAAGTCATAAAAGTATCAGGAGTGTGTGGGGGTGTGTGTGTGTGCACATGCATGCATGTGTGTATTCAGGTGACATACTTGTTTTGGACTTGGGGATTCAGAAACGAAGTCTAAGATTCTGGAAGCGTGTCATCCAGAAAGCACTAGCACCGGTCCTTAGATAACAGGCTCCTCTGAGAAAGTCTTCAGTGGGATCTGCATTGTTGACCTTGTCCCAAAGTGCACAGGTCATTCAGTCCCAGGCTCCCGTTGACTTAGGTATCTCTTATAAACTATCACTTAAAATAAGTTGACAAAATACAACAAACTACTTTGTTAATGGAACATCTTGATTCTTGAAACTTCCTGAATCCCCACAGACAAGTGCCTCATCAAGAAACAGATGTCTGCACAAAAAAAATGTCAAAAAGTAGTAGCTTGACCAAAACAGCTCCACACACTTCACTACCAATAATAAGCACTTACTGAGTGGAGCGCTTCACATTTTTCAAGTATTTTATTTCATCCTGCGTCTCTTCCTCTGACTCTAATATGATAGTTCCAACATCTTTCTAGAATGTAGAGTTGTAAGGATCTGATTAAGATTAAGATGGGGTAGTGTTGTTTTGAGAAACGTCTGGAGAAAAGGTTGGAAAGGAGAAAGGAAAACATGTAGAATACAGAATAACGGTCTTAGCCTCATTTGCTCTTCACGAAGCCAGCATGATTATCAGGTATCTACTGTCCAAAGCACTCAAAGACAGCTTGGCTGAAGCCTTTCAACTCCGAAATATTTCCTTTTAGAAGGAGAAAAAATGTCAGGCCAGATTATATCTTGACCTGGCAACTGAATAGAATGCTTTGCAAAGAAATAGCCTCTCTGGACTTTCCAGGAACGCTATGGTCAGGGTGAATGAGCCCGAAGTCACAGTACATAAGCTGTGTTGATGGTACATGCATCCTATAATTAGGTTGACCACACCTGCAGATTTTCCAGGAAAGATCCAGTTTCTTATGCCTGGTCTAGAGGCAACCCTTTAGAGGTATGTCCTTATTCTGGTTGGAAATTGCAGTTGCTGTGCATATATGTGCCTGACATGAATTCACGCAATTAGAAGCAACCTCCATGGCTTCAAGAATTCTCAGTACAACAGCATCTACTCAGCCGGTAAGTGAAAATTGATTAATTAGGTAAAGGCCAAGAAACCCTGATTCACCCTTCTCATTCCAGCCCTCAGGAATGGAAACTTTGGGGCCGGCCCCGTGGCTTAGTGGTTAAGTGCGCGCGCTCCACTACTGGCGGCCTGGGTTCAGATCCGGGCGCACACTGACGCACTGCTTCTCCGGCCATGCTGAGGCCGCGTCCCACATACAGCAACTAGAAGGATGTGCAACTATGACATACAACTATCTACTGGGGCTTTGGGGGAAAAAATGAGGAGGATTGACAACAGATGTTAGCTCAGAGCCGGTCTTCCTCAGCAAAAAGAGGAGGATTAGCACAGATGTTAGCTCAGGGCTGATCTTCCTCACAAAAAAAAAAAGGATGGAAACACTTTCACTGTTAAGGCAAAGAATGTCTTCTTCTGGGCAATATTGAGAAGGGCATGAGTGGGCCACCGTTTCCACTGACTGGAGAAAAATGTGACATAGTATGAAAGTAGTCAATGGCACCATACCCGCAAGGTCAGGGGGGCCGGATCCTTGCTACACTTTTTCCTTCTTGCCCTAGAGGAATGTACACTCTTGAGATAAGAGAGCACTACATTAATTGTAAACAAAGTACAAGAACGATAGACTGTTACAATCCATGATCTTTGAACCTATCAATTCACCCTCGAATTTTATAAGAAACTGAGACCATCTTTTCCTTTCATGGAATTCACCAAAATAAAAAAAGTCACTTTCCACTGCATACAAATATATATGTTTCACAAATTGGGAGTTTATTCTGAATTTGTCACAAATATTTTTAAGAAATATGGGGTTCTTCATTTAGTCCATTGAGATCCAAAGTGACTGGAAGAAAACTGCACATTTTTAATTGATTGCTGCTTTCAAGCTATATCCAGAAGTTAGTTCCTTGGCCTTCCTGTAGGACTTGGGATGAGATGCAAAATTAGAATGAAAATGCAATCTTTCCTCAAAAAATATGGTGTCCAAATTAAGAACAATAAAGTAGATCAGGAAGGAATGTAAAGGATCATACAATTGATTCATCACCTTTTACAAAGATGATAATGAGGCCTGGTGAGGGCAACTGACTCACAACTCACCCTCTTCTAGCTAGTAGAAGCCAAGGGTACAGCTTGGGACACTTGTGTTCCCCACTCAGTACCTTTTCTAAGAATTTTTTTCTAAAAATTCTGTGTTCTACAAATAAATTGCAAGAAAAAAAGAAACAAGAGACAGGAAGCCTAGTGCTAAGGAGAGATTTAAGAGACTCTCAACCAATCTCAATGTGTGACCCTAAGGTTTCTGTGGTATCCGCACCTGGACGGAGATTTGGGGATACCCTTTCCATCTTGGGTGTAGGGTGATTGCATGTGAACCAGTTCAGCAGTTCAGGGAGGAGGGCTTAGTGCTTTCACTGCCGAGAAGTCAAGGAGCAGAAAAGGGATCTGTGCCCCAGTGGCTTCCAGCTCCCGGCACTGTGTGCTGTATGCAGTAGGAGCTTAGTAAACGTGATTTGATGTAGAGAGGTCAGTGGGAGGCTGGGTGAGAGGCTTTCTGCAGCTAGTGAAGAGACTTGAAAGGGTACGGGAGACAAATCCCTCAGGTCAGTGTTTGTGAAATGTGGGCGCCTCACCACACTTGCTCCGTTAAACCACTCCAAATTAAGTTTGCTAACATCTCCCCGTCAGATAAAAGCACGGGTCTCTCAGTCTCTAGGGGTCCTTAAGTGCATTTGCAAGAAGTGCTTTTACATAACTGGAGCCTAATTACTTGTAGAAAGCACACTGGATCAACGGCTAGTGTTCATCAATCTAATAATAATAACATTCAATAATAGTAAAAAAAAAAAATAGGTGACCTTCATTTGGATCTTGATTCAAATAATCCCACTGCAAAAAGACCATTGAGCATATCCGGATGCTTACTGGATATTTACTGATATTAAAGGATTGTTAATTTTTAAGTATAATTATGGTTTTTAATGTCTTTTAATGTTTTGTAGAGTTGGTATATTTTTTAAAAAGAGATACCTGCTGAGAGAATTATGGATTCAAAGACAATACTCAACTATTTTAAAAATTCATCTTTATTATTTAAAAAAAGATGAAGATATGATGAGGAAAGTGAAAAGAAATAAGTTTTATCTGAGGCCTTGCCACATAATTGAGACTTAAATGTTTTCCTGACTACCTATAAAGAAGAAAAGAAGAATGAAAGGAAATTAATTATTTCATAGGGGTGCACCTACTAAAAACTAGTCACCTTATGAACATTACTTTATTTATTTCTTATAGAATCTCTCCTCAACAAGCTCAATATCCTTATTTACAGATGAGGAAATGAGGCTCAGAGAGGTTTAGTGATTTTCCTAAATTGGCACAGCTAGGAAGTAACAGAGGTGGAGTTTCCACTCCATTGCTGATGTTAAGGGAGGGGATAGATTGTGAACTTACATCCTTCCTTACTCTGGGTTTTCTTTAATATTCCTATCATGTGTAACCTTAGGAGTTACTTTCTCCAGGCAGTCAAAACAATCAGGCTTTCACTATCTCTGGGTGACTCAGCCTTTAAAATATGGTGCAGATCCAGTGTTATCTGAGAACTGATTAGAACTTGAAAGGAAGAAAGAGATAGGAACCTGCTATCTTCTGGCCTCCAGCCATATTCTGGTTCCTCTTACTACTGATTGATCCTGACTGAACTAATTAAAGTTTAGTTCCTTTGCTTTCCGGCCAGCAGGACAGACAAAAGCCATTAACACTGGCCCCAGAGACATAAACTCTCTCCCTAGGTCTCATCTATCCCATAACAGAGTGTAGTCTTTGCTAGAGAAAGAGAAACAAGTTAGATAACCTTTCAGGGATCCTTCCAAACTTAAGATGCTGGGATCTGAAAGTGTTTTGAATTGATATCTGGTGATTCAACACAGCCCAGACTAAATGGAAGAAAGACTAGGAAGAAGCAACTAGTTAGAATACAGAATGTAATTTATTAAAGAAGCTGCAATAGGAAATGCATGAGAAATAGCCAAAGTGATAGACAATTTTGTGAGGCTCCCCAACAGCTACCAAAGTGCTACCATCATTAGAAACAAAAAAGACTCACATCTGTAACAAGGTTTTACTGATGAAATTATAGAAATGCTGGAAGTTCTCCACCTTTCTTTCCCTCCTACTCCCACTCCCACTCTTCCCAGCAAGAATCCTCTTTATTTTGCAACATACACTCTTTCACCCGTCATAGCCTAAAATATCACTGATATGGCTCCTCTCAATCCCTTTGGAAGCAGAAAAAGCACTAGGCCAACCTGGAAGCAGGCCTGTCTCCACATGCTGTAAATTTATTTGTGCATTCTTTTGACAAAATACTAATTAAGTGCCTACTATGTGCCAAGTACAGATTGTCTTTTTAGTGATTGAATTCCTTAGGCACAGGAGGTTAACTGATTAGAAATTCAAAATTCCCTCCTTGTTTGCTTTGGAGAGATAATATGGATTGTACAAAGATGTCATCACATCAGCCAAACTCGCTGGGCCCTGTCACCTCCATGCCTTTGCACATGCAGGCCTGCCCCTCTTGGCCTGGAATGCCTTCCTTCTCTCTCTCCTCTTTCTATCTAGACCTGGCTAACTCCTCTGTCTTTTCAGGCTTCGTTGGTAAACATTACTTGGGCATCACCTCCTGTAACTTCTTGTAACGCTTTCCCTGACTACCAAAAGCTCTATGAGCTTCCACCTACTCCTCCCATTTTTGTACATTTCTTGCTACATAGTGGATCTCAACACACTAATTCCTTCTTGTTTATTAACTGAGCTGAAATTTCCTTGAGAGGTTTTTCATCCTTTTGCCTAAGGCAAATATGGAGGTTTGAAAGGCAATCCAGACAAATAATCAAAATTGTTTCATCAATAAGAATTGAAACAAAGTTTTTCTTAATGACTCCCCCTCCCCAGTTTTATTAAGTAGTCCATTCACCTTCTTAACATTACAGAGTTTCATCGAAATATTTGCAACTATATCACAAGGCTATCAGCAATAGCAAGCTTCAAATTTACACTTATTCCCACAAAGCATGATACTGAACCCAACTAGAGGCTCTGCAACTATCTCGTTAGACTCCTTTGATGATCTTGTATCCATTCTGACTGAGCTATGATTTGTTCAAGTTAATTGCCACAGTCTTAACTCACTTGGTACTTTTCTTTTCTCTACAGTTGGCCCAAGGATGTGCTCATGCCTTTGGAAAAAGCTGTATTTACTTAATCCTGCAGACCCAGGAGCCTTGGCCCACTCTGGCTTCCATTGGTTTAACAACCTTAAAAGATTCATTGATCGGTGGTCCTGCTTATAAGGGGACTTTCTATTCTAAATTTTCTAATCCTAGACCCACATAAATCAGAGACAATGGGGGGAAATGGAATTTTTAGTAAAATAATAATAAATAAAAAACCAAAACATCACCTCCCTTATTTACCTTCTGTAGCTCCTAAAATTCCCAGCATTGCCACACACTTAAGATGGCCGGAAGCCCTTGTGTGAACTGTGGATTAAACACATTCCGACACTAGCAGCCTTTACAATCTTAACAGAAACCAGATCTATACCAGACACCCACAGAGCTAAGGGCTTGTGACACTTTATTAATATCCCAGGGAAAATTCTTTGTCAGAAGCTGTCTTCATTACTCCTTTACCCCCTTTTTCGTTTAGCAAAGACTGTGAACTTGGTATCAGGACTAGTTAACACTGATGGACAAAAATAATAATCATCACACTGGTTGCTTCATATTATGGTAGCAACTTTGGGGGAATCATAATAACATTTTTTATTTCAGAACACTTCCATCTTTTTCCAAAGTGCAATGTTTACTTTAAAAATTAAACTTGTTCAGAGAAATTCAAGAAACTCCAAAAATAAAATGATTTTCAAAAGATACCTAAAATTCTAAGTTGAAAATCACTGGTACAAATAAGACTTTCCATGGACTCAACTCTTTCCTTTTCTATTGACTCTAAGATTCCCACCCATACAGCACAGGTTTCAATAGGCCACAGGGCAGAAATTCTGGGGTGGTGGCCATTTGTGGTTCAAATGTTTGGATTATTGGTCTCTTTAAATATATAAAAATATGTGAGGTCAATTTACAGTTTTAATGAGAATAGTCTCAAAAATCTAAGTAAAACAAGAATAGTTTCTACAAGTACGTCAAAGTTGACTCTGGCTTAATGCTACCCTAAACATTGAGAAAGGACTATTTTCTAGGATTAAAGCTTCCCTTACATGAAGTAAATTTTGATTTCTTGTAAATCAGTGTTGGAATCACTGATTAGGTTGCTTCTGCCACAGCCATGCCATCAGAACACGGCTGGGTTCTTGATGATTTTTCATAATCGACTCTTTTCTGCCCCCAAACTTTTAGAGGGAAATAAATTAAGAAAAATTTCCCTTTAATTGCATCTCTCGCTAGTCACTGAAACCAGGTGCATCTTGTTTCATTTAAACTGTGTTATAATTGGAAAGGACGTTAGAGAACAACTAATTCAACTTTCATTTACTAAATAAGAAAATGAAATCCTAGGAAAGTGTGAAATAACTTGCTCATGGACACAAATTACGTAATGACAAAGCTGAGTCTTCTCTTTACTCCTTAACCAGTACTGTTTCTACTCTGATAAATGATACGTTAATCAGATTTTTATAACTGAATTCTATTTCCAATGCATAGAGAAGTTGCAATTTAACTCTTCAGCAGATCTTTCCATTAAAAACAGTTTGTTTTGTAATGCATATATGTTGGCCTAATTTATTTTATATGGTTTTCAAAATATCTTTATCTAAGCATTGAGGCATACCCATGTTCCTTCTGTAGCTTGGAGAGAAGAAATGAAAAGGGGAGGAGCCTGTGGGGATGAGGGAGGTGAGAGGCAGAGAGTAGAGCCAGGGAAGGCGGGTTTGGAAGCATGTACTCAAGTATCATTGTTCCCTTAGAATACATAGGATTCTTTCCTTGAGTGTGTGCTAGCAGCTCCACAGCTCCACAATTCCATTTCTCCAAAACATTCCTCTCAGGCAGCATTGTAATTGGAAATATGACTTTATTTGCAATGGTACGAGATCAAGAAAAATAATACGTAATAGGAGACAATAACTGCAGGATTCTACCACCTGCCAGTAAATTAAAGGTTTCAGGCTGTCTAGGCAAAATAGCTTGCTCTTTGGCCACTCTATAATATTCCACATGAACATTAGTTATATCCTAGAGCAGAAGAATCTGCTGTGCATCAAAAGGGACAAAAAGCGATTCAATATTAATGTTGACAGTGAATCAGATATAAAACAGTAATAGGAATCAATGAAAGAAATGTTCATCCATGTATCTTAGTAAACACTATACATACTTACAAGAACATATAGGGCAAAATTAGTAACAATGCCAAACTTTGAACAAACATTTATTGATTATTCACTAAATGCCAGGCAGTGTGTTATGGGATCACAAAATGCCCAGCAGAATGATGTTACAATCATTCTAGAATCAATTGTTCACCAATTAATGAGGTAAGGTTTATCTACTACATGAAAATACATAACAATTTCAAATAATAAGTGGCTAAAGGCATCCGTTAAAGTTGTTGTGAAAGTCAAACTGCATTTCTCATAGTTGCAAAAATGGAAAAGGAAATAATTATGCATCATCTCATATTCAAGGAACCTTGGGTGCCTTTCACCTCCTTCTGTTCTCCCTGTGGCTCAGGTTTTCTAGAGAGGGAAGGATAGGCTGATAGCAATAAATAGTATCCAGCATTAAATCTTGTCCCCTTCCCCAAGGTTGGTCAATATTGCCCCCATAGTTACACTGTAACTACTATTACTTAACTACTATGAGTTTCTTTTATGTGCATCTTTTAAAAATAATCTGTGCTTTTGACAGATAAGGGTAGGTTTTATTTTCAGTCACTAGACAGTATTGTTGGACATAAATTCCTTTGCTATAATATTATCTCTTTAAAAGTCATTTTGAGGTTATTTCTAGGGTTAAAGTCATCAAAAAGAAGACCTGAGCTTGTCAGAGACAGAAGTCATAGATGGCCCGTTGAACAACACAATCTTCTTAGGCAAACATTGCCAGTGCCTTTAAGGATGGAGTTAGGTTGCACAAGGGTCACCTTTATTTATTTTAAATAATGAAGGCTCAAACCAAATTTAATCAAATCCATTCTTAAGAAATAAGATGAGGAGAAACATCTCTATGTCTCTGCATCAGGTAGGATTACTGGGTTAAATTTTCCAACAAGTCAGATATTTGTTCTGTTTTCTTAGCCTAGATACTTAGGATTCCCTCCAGAATATTGTCCAGCCTAAGGACAACCTGGAGCCTCAAAGGTGTTCTTCCATTTATCTAAAAAAGAATGCTAGCTAATAAATAACCTCTGTGTTCCAAAGGCTTTCTTCTGTCCAGCAATCCAGCTACCTCTATCTAATGGGATCAAGATACAAAGAACAATAAGAAATTCTCTCTGCCTCATTGCAAACCTTCATCCTCTCCCAGTCCACGGACATTAATGAAGGTTAACATTTATGTGGTTTTAATATGAGCCAGACAGTGCCCTGAGCTTTTCATGTACAGTAATTCATTCAATCCTCATAACCAGCCTGAGAGGTAGATACTCTGAATATCTCCATTTTACAGATAAGGAAACTGAGATATAAAGAGATTAAATAAATTGCCCCATATCACACACATAATAAGTAGTGGAGTCAGGATTCAAACCCAGGCAGGTTGATGTTGGAATTCATATTCTTAACCATACACTTTTGACTCTGAACAAGCACCTATAGAATAGGCATCTCCTCAGAGGAAATGTTCTGGATATTAAAAGATGTATGAAATATCCCATGTTGAATCAGTCTCCTAGCTCAGATCTTTCAAAACCTCCGTGTTAACAAAGAGACAATTCCCAGTCTACTGTCAAGCACCTGTTACACCTGTTTCACCACAGAAGACAATGGCCCTCTATTGCCTCTGGGTATCCTCCCCTGAGTAAAGATTCTCCTTATCTCCATCTCTTAAGCCAAAATAACTCAGTTCTCACCTTTCCAGGCATGAGTGGGGCAAAGCTGCAAGTCCTTTGCACATTTTGGCAAGTGGCTCAGCTCCTCAGCTTTGAGCGCAAATTCTTAACAGCAGAGCGAGTCTTAGAAAACTTCAAAACTATCTGGGACTGCCTTTCCCTCTGAGGAATATATAGAGGTCTTTCCCGGCCCTCTGTCGCTCTCCGGACCAATCCCGAGCCTTAGAGGAAATTGCAGGCTGGAGAGCAGCAGCACTTGTGTGGGAGGTGGAGGCTGGAATCTTTTCTCTGCTGCAGGCGCTGCTGCAGCATCAGGCTTTCAGCTGCTCTTATCAGAACACTGGTTGCTTGTTCTGCCAGGGCAGGGTTAGGCCCTAAACTGTGCACAGGTCATTCATGTTTTAACTCGTAATCTTGAGCCCACCACAGTGAAGATGTGGGCTTTGTTATAAAGCAGAGTGCCTTGGGCTACTTCAGATCTGCCGAAGTTGTAGACTGTCAGGACTGCAAGGGCCCTTGGAGATCATTTAGCTCAACTTTGTTACACAGTGGAGGAAACAGATTTAGAGAAGTCCACAGAGCGTGTACATGAGTACCTAGCACATGCCAGGCACTCTGCTGGATGCTAGGAGTTCAGAGAAGAAAGAGGCACTCCCTGCTCTCAAGACTCACAAACATCACATCAATACAATGTAGAGAAGTGAAGGAGGCAGGCTCAAGGTGCTGTGAGCTTTCAAGGGCCACCAGAGAAGATTTGGGGGAGAAAATAACCCCTGAGCTGAATAATGGAAGAGACTAACTACACTACATGATTCTATCCACTAGATAATACCCCCCAAATACCCCAAATTCTGTAAGTGGTCTTCTGATTATTCCTGACTTTGATGACTAGGTGAGGTAATTATTTGGATGCCCACCCACCCACCCATCCATCCTTGGCTAGGCTTGTCTTCCCTTCCTCTTCAATCTTTTCCTGCCTCCTATCACTCAAGGATTTTTACCACCAAAATTTAGCTGACTTGTGTCTCATCCTGTCAGGACCTAAGAGGCTGATAAATTAATATGTAAATGCAGATGCCTAAGGGGTAGGCATGTGTCCAAGCTAAAAATATGCAGCATCACATAATCTGTAAGAAAAGCTCTAAATTTGGAATTAAAGATGATTCTCATAATGTTCCCTATTATCTGAAATTATTTGTTTTAAACTGTTGATCAACGCTTGTTATTAGCTTGTAAAGTCAATATAGTGTATTATGACCTGATGTTTTAAGTTAAATAAATAGAATATAACAGGCAAATATTCACATGCATTGCATGAAGAAATTTAAACATTGTTTTCCGAAATTTTTGCTTTAATTATCAACATGTATGTCTAAACAGGGTCATTACATAAACAGCATTTCTTACTGTAAGTCATAATCAAAAAGGTTTGAAAGCCATGGCTCTGTACCATAATATTTAACAAGGAACCCTGTCCTATTCACCTTTGTACCTCTAGCACTTAGCACAACATCAGGCACATAGACATTTACAAATATTGCTTAAGCTAAATGCAGCTGTCCAAGTTCTGCCATTTACTGGCTGCATAAACACCAGCAAATCAATTAATCCAAGTGATGGAACAGTTGTTGTTTATAGAGATTTGAACACTGTTGTTGACTATTGAGTCTCATAGTGGGAATATAAAACTAGCAGAGGAGACTCCTTGGGGTAAGAGCCTAATTACTGTTTGAACCCAAGGGGCCTTGAGGAAAGAATATTATGGAAAAAACCCAAATTAATGTAGAATCATGGAGGATAATGTCTTGGCCAGGGCTGAAGATCAAAGCAGGTTTCTGACTGTTCAGAAGAGTTCAGAAGATGGGTAGAGATTTAAAGAGTCAAAATTTTCTCAATCATACTAAAAGATGGGCTAGAACCCAAAATGCAAAAAAATGCAAAATGCAATAGAAATAAATATTAATCCAGCATATATTTGTTTTTAAAACTTTTCTAAGGATGAGATAGCCAGAGAGCATGTAAAAGAGCATGCTCATTGTATTAGTCAGAGATTTATTATAAGGAATTGGCTCACGTTGATACGAAACCTCTTAGTCTGAAGTTTGTGTGCCTGATGTGCAGTAAGCCAATCACTGAGACACTGGTGATTGGAGGTAGAGAAACTTTTATTCGAATTGGCCAAAATGAGAAGGCAGGAGGATAGGCTCTCTCAAATACGCCTTAACAAAAGAAGAAAGCAGAGGGTCTTTATAGAGCTAAGGGGCTTGGGAGGAGGAGTTTCAGAGAAACAAAGGGGAAGTCCGTGTTTCTTTCACTCCAGATAAGCCCTTGGGCAACCACATTTCTGGGCATCAGCAGCAGCTGGGGGCTGGTTATCTGGTGGTTGTAACTTCCTTAACGGCATTCTTTTTCTTCTGCAAAACAAACTCATAAATCATTGTGACCCTTGAGTCACTCCTCAGGTCAAACAAGAAAACAGCAAATAACAAGCTTATAATGATGCATGAGTTAACTTATTTTCATCTGTGTCTGTGTTGGGAACAAGGTTGAAGGGTAACCATGTTCTTGCTGAATATTAACAGTAACTCTTAGGTATTCCACTTCAACACAATTATGGAGGCTTGGAAGTTCCAAGATCTGCAGTCAGCAAGCTGGAGGCACAGGAGAGCCAATGGTATACAGTCCTAGTCCAAAGGCTCAAAAAGCAGAACTGGTGGTGTAAGTTCCAGTCTGAGTCCAAATCTGAAGGCAGGAGAAGACCCATGTCCTAGTAAAGATAGTCAGGCAAAGAGAGAGAATGAATCGTCCCTTCCTCAGCCTTTCTGTTCTATTCCGGCCTTCAACGGATTGAATGAGGCCCACCCACATTGGGGAGGGCAATCACCTTTACTTAGTCTACCAATTCAATTGTTAACCTTATCCAGACAGACCCTCCCAGCCACACCCAGGATAATGTTTAACCAAGCATCTGGACACTCTGTGACCCAGACAAGTTGACACATAAAATTAACCATCACACTCATGTAAAATAAATTTGAAGTTCTTTTTAAAATACATTGAACTATTTTTTTTCTCTTTTCCCTCCTGAACATCCCTCAAAATGATAGTAAATGTATGAAGAAGGTATAAAGCTATAATGACATAGAGAAAGGGAAATAGGCCGTCACGTTCTGAGTGGTTTCAATCTCTTTATGAAAGGTGAAAGAGGTAAAAACTAAAGAAGCAAGCGAACATCCCAAAGAAGTATCCATTTGCCTTGCAGGATGCTGCAGGGGTTCAGACTCCAAAATGCTAGACACTACAGAGGGCAGGAATTAGCTCTGGAGCTGGAAGTAGTGGGAGTAATGGAGAGTTTTCACCAGATGAAAGCTCTCTCCACACTCTCTCCCCCCCACAACTGCTCTGATTCATTTCTAATTCATTTTCTTAACTGAATCACGTATCAACTTATTTAGCTATTATTAACACATTTATTGAGGTACATTTTACAGTCAGTGATGGCACACCATGGGGAGAACTTCCGATCTGAGGACCTCTGGGACTGTGTGGTGGATGGTGAACAGGCATCCACCTATGATGAATCTCCCTTATTGCTGCAGAGAGTTCCACTCAAAGGCCAGGCAGGAGCACGCAGAATAAACGAGGACATGTCTTCACCTTACATGTTGCTTGATGTCTTTCTGATAATTTTTTAAAGTTACGTACAGGTTCAGTTTATAATTCTACCACCCAGAAGTATACACTGCCAACAAGTTGTGATATTTGCTTCCAGGCTTTTTTTCTTTTCTTTAAGTAAAGAGGTATTAGACAGAACTAAAATCCTTTTAAATGACCATTCTCATTTCCATTCTTTTCCCATTTTCAGTACACACAATTCCTATACAGATTTTGGTATGTGGTTTTCTTCCAGATCTTTCTTTAATAGCTTTGCATACATTGGATTCATAAAAAATATATAGTAATTATTCATATATGTTTTTATTTATATATATGGTAATATAATCTCCATATTCCTTTTTTATTCAAAATTATGAACTTTTTGTTTTTGTTTTTGGATTACAGTGATAGTCAACACTTATAGAACATTTTTTATGTACCAGGAACTTTTAAAAACACTTTTCATACATTTTCATATTTAATTCTCACAATAAATCTATGAGATAAGTGGTATAATTATCATCATTTTAAAGATGAGGGAACATTCTGATCTTTTATTTTTTATTTATTTATTTTTTTAATTTTTTGTTTATTGCAGTAACATTGGTTTATAACATTGTAAAAATTTCAGGTGTACATCATTGTACTTCTATTTCTGCATAGATTACATCATGTTCACCACCCAAATACTAATTACAACCCATCACCACACACGTGTACCGAATTATCCCTTTCACCCTCCTCCCTCCCCCCTTCCCCTCTGGTAACCACCAATCCAATCTTTGTCCGTATGTGTTTCTTTATTGTTGTTATTATCTACTACTTAATGAAGGAAATCATACAGTATTGGACCTTCTCCCTCTGACTTATTTCACTTTGCATTATACCCTCAATGTCCATCCACGTTGTCACAAATGGCTGGATTTCATCGTTTCTTATGGCTGAGTAGTATTCCATTGTGTATATATACCACATCTTCTTTATCCATTCGTCCCTTGATGGGCACTTTGGTTGCTTCCAAGTCTTGGCTATTGTGAATAACACTGCAATGAACACAGGGGTGCATGTACCTTTACAAATTGGTGTTTTCAAGTTTTTTGGATAAATACCCAACAGTAGAATAGCTGTCCTTGATTTTTTGAGGAATCTCCATACTGTTTTCCATAGTGGCTGCACCAGTTTGCACTCCCACCAGCAGTGTATGAGAGTTCCCTTCTCTCCACATCCTCTCCAACACATATTGTGTCCTGTCTTGTTAATTATAGCCATTCTGACGTGCGTGAGGTGATATCTCATTGTAGTTTTGATTTGCATTTCCCTGATAGTTAGTGATTTTGAACATCTTTTCATGTGTCTGTTGGCCATCTGTATATCTTCTTTGGAGAAATGTCTGTTCAGGTCTTTTGCCCATTTTTTAATTGGGTTGGTAGTTTTTTTGTTGGTGAGATGCATGAGTTCTTTATATATTTGAGAGATTAAGCCCTTATCAGAAGTATGGTTTGCAAATATCTTCTCCCAATTGTTAGGTTGTCTTTTCGTTTTGTTGATGGTTTCCTTTGCTGTGCAGAAGCTTTTTAGTTTGATGTAGTCCCATTTGATCTTTTAAATTAAGATGAAATTGTTGAAGGTTAAAAACATCAATACTAGCACAGCAAGTATGGAGCCTACACTCTCCCTCTAGTTTATGTTTTTTAATCGCTGGAGAGAATTTATCATATGCATATATAACTGCATTTCTCTATAGACCAATTGTTGACTATTTAGGTTATTTTCAATTTTTTGCTTCTGGCAAAAGTACTTCAATGAATATCCTTGTATATGTCTCCTGGAGCAGTTTCTCTATAATGTGTTTTACAAAGTGAAATTGCTAGATCTTGAGATATAATAATACAAAATCATAAAGTGGTCAGACCAATTTAGCCCCCTAGCAGAAACGTATGAAAGCATCATTTTCCTCTGATTTTTCCCAATACATAACATTTGCCAACCTTCAATTTTTGCCACTTCCAGACAAAAAAATCATGCCTTTTTAATTAATTAACTAATTAATTTAGTACCCTTCTGATTACTAGTGAATTTGAACTTCCATTCATATTTGTATTGGCCAACACAATTTTTTTCTTCCATTAGTTGTGTATTCTCATTTTTTAAATAATCTTATATTTTGCTGATTGGCTTTTTGATATTGATTTGCAAGAATTTTTTTTTTCTGTGAGGAAGATCAGCCCTGAGCTAACATCTGCCAATCCTCCTCTTTTTGCTGAGGTAGACTGGCCCTGGGCTAACATCCGTACCCATCTTCCTCCACTTTATATGGGACGCCGCCACAGCATGGCTTGACAAGTGGTGTGTTGGTGCGCGCCCGGGATCCGAACCAGTGAACCCCAGGCCGCCGCAGAGCAGCGCGTGCACTTAACTGCTTGTGCCACCAGGCCTGCCCCAAGAATTCTTTATATAAATAATGAAACTGAAAATGAGAGAAGACAGAAGAAAAAGTAGAATTAGATCATTGATGGTTGTGTATACAATAGGTTAGAGTTAAAAGATACCGATAAAATCTGATAAACCAGATAGTAACAGGTTAAATAAGATAAAAGGAGGTGAGAAGCACTAAGAACAGTATACGTACAAAGGTAACCATTACGACAAAATTACAGACCCACCTAGATACCAAAATTAAAGAAAAATTACAGATTACAGAGTGAAAAATACACATTTTGTAGAGAAAAAATAGGAAATATCACAAAATACACATAGTTATACAATATTGTGACAGAGTTGAGACCAAACATAAGTCATATCAAAAATGTGAATGGGCATAAATCACCTATTAAAAGAAAATTTTTCACAAAGTAAGAGCCAACTATATTCTGTATACAAGGAACACACCTAAAACAAAGTTATTTAGAAAGGTTAAAAATAAAGAGATGGACAAGGGTATAATGGACAAATGAAAACAAGAAAGTAGAGAAGTAATTCTGATATAAGGCAAAGCGTTCAAGCCCAAAAGTATTAAACATGACTTTTTAAGGCTTAAAATCACAATTCATAAAGAAAATATTAAAATTGTAAATATTTTTGCACCAAATAACACGGCAACCACCTTTCTGATCAACAGAAACACACTAGTAATCAGACTAACACACCACTCTTAGTACAAGAGACAGGACAAAAGATAAATATGGAGATAGAAGTCCAAAACCACGAAAACAAAAATGGAGTTCTTATGGACATACATCAAACTCTACACCCTGATGACACAGAATATATCTTCTTCTCAAATGCCTATGGAGTAGTCACAAAAAATGAGCAAATAATAGTTTACAAAGAAAGCTAGTAAGTTCCATTAAGTAGAAATATTACAACAATACTCTGTGATTACAAGACAATAAAATTAGAAGTGATTAACAAAAACAAAAAGGGCCTTTCACCTGGAAATTTAAAAATCTTCAGTTAAAACACTTCTGAATGAAAAGAAGAAATACAAAATGAAATTACAGAATGTCTAAAAAGTAATGTCTACATTATTCTAATTACTATGTGATACATTTAAAGTAGTGATCAGAAAAAAATCACAGCACCAAATATTTTTATCGGTTAAAATGAAAATGAATTAATTAAATACTCAGCCCAGAAAACTACCAAAAGGAACAATAAAAGAAACAAAAAGCTCAAAAAGCAAATGATAAAGATAAAAGCAGAAGTTAATGGGGTGGTGAGAGAAAAATAGTAAACTTAATTTATAAACAAATTCCTGCTTTTTTAAAAAAATGAACAAAAAAGACAAACCACTAGCAAACTTAATCATGAAAAAGGGAAAAATCACAAATAAACGAATTAAGAACTGAGAAGGAGGAAAAAACCAATTAAAGAGAAGAAATTTTTTTAATGAGACTTTTTTTTCAGACTTCTGTACAAATAAATTAAAAATCCTAGATGAAATAGATAATTTTCAATGGAAACATTATTAAAATGGACCCCATTTAAGGTAGAAATCTTAGTCCAATCTCCAAAGAAAAAAGTGGCAACAGTTTTAAGGACAAAGCCCAGACTATTTCACAGGGGAATTCAAACAAGCTTTCAAAAAATTAGGTAGCCCCAATGCTCTATAAATTTTTCTAGCACATTGAAAATGAAGGAAAACTTTCTAATTCCTTTTTTTTTTAATTTTATTTATTTACTTTTTTGTGAGAAAGACTGGCTCTGAGCTAACATCCATTGCCAATCCTCCTTGTTTTTTTTCTCCGAAGCCCCAGTAGATAGTGGTATGCCATAGCTGCACACCCTTCTAGTTGCTGTATGTGGGACGTGGCCTCAGCATGGCTGGAGAAGCGGTGCGTGGGTCCACGCCCGGATCGGAACCTGGGCAGCCAGTAGTGGAGCGCGCGCACTTAACCTCCTACAACACCAGGCCGGCCCTCTAATTCCTTTTAAGAAGTATGCTTAACATTAATATCTAAGTGTGATAAAGACAGTACAAAAAAGAAAATAACAGATAAGTATCACTCATAAATACAAAATACTAGATAAAATACTAACAGAATCAACATTAAGAAAATCATACACTATATCAAAGTGGAATTTATTCCAGGAATGCAAGGTTGGTTCAGTATTAGTAATCCTATTAATATTATATATCATATTAACAAATCGAAATGGCAAAATTCATATGATTACCTCTATGGATGCTGAAAACATCTTTGACAAAATTTAACACTGGATAAAAATTAAGAGCTAATTGAGATTTCCTTAACAAAGATATACATATGTGTGTGTATATATATATATATATATACACATTTTTATATATTTGTATTTATATTACCTTATATATATCTATGTATTTGAGAAAGACATACCAAAAAAAGGAAATTAGAGATCTAATCTAACTATAGATCTGGCGTTTCGAAAATTTCCACTAAAATCAGGGATAAGGCAAAAGGATGCCCTTCTCAATATTGTACTTGAAGTATCAGATAATGTAATCGAGAGAAATCAATTAGAGTCATAAGAATTGGTAAACAAAAAGAAAAATCATTTCTTTTTGTGGAAGACATGATAGTAGGCCTCAGATGCACTAGAGAATCAATGATAAAACAAACTCAAGCAATAAAAAAATTCAGTAAGTTATCATAATATACAATTAACAAGAAGTTGATTAGAGGACATAATAGTATAGAGAAAATCCACTTACAATAGAAGCAAAGAAGATTAAATACTTAGGAACTAGCTTAACAAGAAATGCATAAAACCAATACAAGGAAAATTTTAAAACATTCCTGGCAGACACAAAAGATGATTCAAACAAATGGAAAGACATCCTTCTCCTTGAATAGGATGACTCAACACTATAAAGATGTCAGTTCTCCTTAAATTAATTTCTAAATTTAACACAATCCTCATAAAAATTCCAATAAGCTTTTTTATGGAGTTAGACAACTTGATACTAAAGGTCAACTTGAAAAGACTAAACATGAGTGGATAATAAGACATTAAACACACTACAGAGCCTGTATAATTAACACAGTGCAGTACTGGTATATGAATAGACAAATATACTGGCAAAATAGAATAGCACAGAAAAAGACCCAAGTACACATGAAATTTTAGTGCATAATAACGACATCTCAAAACACTGAGACCGAAATAGACTTACAATAAATGGCACTGGGACAATTGGTTTGCCATTTGGAAAAAGATAAAATTAGATCCATACCTCATATTTAAGAATACACTTAACGGATTAAATATCTAAATGTACAAAATGAAATGTGGAATACTAGAAGAAAACATGAGTGGATTCCTCTTTAACTTCAATGTAGGGAAAGGCTTTCTAACTATGACTCAAAATCCAAAGACAATAAAGGAAAAGACTGGTAAATTTGACTACATAAAAAAAAAAAAAAGTCATGATGAAAATCCCTAAACTTAAATGAAAAGAAAACTGACAAACTAGGAGAAAACTTGTAGCACATATCACAGAAAAAGGGCTAATATCCCTAATATATAATGAAGTTTAAAAACTTGAGGGCCAAAGGACCAAAATCCAATGGAAAAAATGGGGAAAAGACATACTGGCCATTGGTTTTCAAAAGTATCAAAGTCATGAAATACAAAGAAAATTGAGATACTGTCATAGATTGGAGCAGGCTATAGAGACATGATGACTAAAGGCAATGTGGGACCCTGGATTAGGAAAAGGAATCAGTGAGACAACTAGCAAAATTCAAATAAGGTCTGTAGTTTAGTTAATAGTATTTTACCAATATTAAATTCTTGATTTTGATCATTGTACCTTGGTTAAGTGAGTTTTAACATTAAGGGAAGCTAGGTGAAGGGTATTTGGGAACTCTAGAATTGTGCAACTTTTTGTTGGGTATAGGCAAGATTCTATACATCTCTATCTACAGTAATTATTCATTTTATTCAAATCCTCCCTATGCTTATTTATTATATCTGTTTATCAGTTCTTGATGGAGATATTTTAATACTTCTCCATATGATATAGATTTTTCAATTTCTTCTAGTAACTGAGACAGTATTTGCTTTGTGTATTATGAAATTAAATTGTTAGATGCTTACAAGGTCATGATCATTATACATTTAATTGAGTGGGATTTTTTTAAAAGATCTGTATATAATATGTATCATTGTCTCTCTCTCTTTTTTTTTTTGTGAGGAGATCAGCCCTATGCTAACATCTGCCAATCCTCTTCTGTTTTTGCTGAGGAAGACTGGCCCTGGGCTAACATTCGTGGCCATCTTCCTCCACTTTATACGGGACACTGCCACAGCATGGCTTGCCAAGCAGTGTGTCGGTGCGCACCCGGGATCCCAACCGGCAAGCCCCAGGCCACTGCAGCGGAGCGCGCGCACTTAACTGCTTGCGCCACCGGGCCGGCCCCTCATTGTCTCTTTCAATGAATTTTGCTCCAAAATCTATATTGTCTCATTTTAACATTTCTACTTCACCTTTGTTTTGTTTAGTAGCTGCTTATGTTCATCATTTCTGTTTTTCTTTTTTAAATTTAAAAACATATCTCTGTATGTTTCAAATCCAATAGTCTATGTCCCTAGAGACACTGAGTTTATTTATTCCTTTCTATTATATTTTACTCATTTGGTATTTATGCATTCTATTATTTTAATGGCCACCCATAGATTTTTAATATACATACTAAATTAATTTTAACAGTCTAAACATTACTTAGTCTCTCTCTCCTCCCCCCAAACAAAACAAAAGCCTTAGCTTCCATACAAATACCTCCTCTCATGTTATTACTTTCCAGCTAAAGAAAAAAGCAAAAAACCACAAAACACTAAGTTATTGTTTCTTTTCTAATATTGTATAGTCATTATTTGCAGAAATTTATCCTCACGTTACACTGATTTTTTGTCCACTGTTGCTTTTTGTCTCTCACTTTTTCTGTCTCAGTTCATTTTTCTTCTTGCTTTAGTAGTTCTTTCAGCACAGGTCTGTGGGAGTATAGTTTACAAATCCTTGTATTTCTAGAAAAAAAAGTTAGGCTGGTTGCAGAATTTTAGTTCACAATCCTTTGCACTGAGCGCTCTCAAGGTATTTACTTTACTGTTTTCTGGCATCTATTGCTGCTGATGTAAACTCTCTTGTCGATGTGGTTGCTCTGTTGTGAGCAATCTCTCCGGGAGCCTTTAGGATTTTCCTTCACGTTTCAGTATAAAGGGCATATGTGTAGCCTGTTTTTAATTCTGCTTGACATCAAGGACTTGTCAGTATGAGATCCCATGTCTTTCTTTAGTTTTAGAAATTCTCAGCCATTATTCTTTGCACATTGCTTCTCTTCTCATTGTCTCTATTCTTTCTTGGAGCTTCTAGTAGACAATGTTCAGCATCACGTGGTGTCCTCCATTTCTTAATTTCGTTTTTATATTTCTCATGTCTTTAAATTTCTGAGTAGCATTCGGAAGGATTTTCGCAATATCTTCCAGTTCACTAACTCTGAATTCAGCGGTTTATTGTACTATTCACTCTTAAAATGAGATGTTTCTTTCTTAAAATTTTAATGGCTATAAATTTAATTTCTAAGATTTCTATTTGATCCATTTGAATAACTATCCTTGTTCTGGTTTTATGGATATAATGTCCTGCTTTACTGCCTTGAAATTTTTTAGAATACTTATTGTAAAGGATTTCAATGGCCTTGGAGGGGGCCCTATGTTATCCAAAGGATAACATAATGGTTAAGAACACAGACTAGAGAGAGAGAGTGCCTTAAACTTTTGGCAGCTCAGTGTTTTCTATAAAGTGAAACTTGAGACAATGCCTATAACGTGTTTATAATAGTGCCTTACAGTAAGCACTCACTAAAGATTCACTATCAAAATTATCTCGTTTTTTAAATTCATTTTCCATGACACTGAATTTCCTCATGGTTTTTAATTCCTGCCTGAGATTTCATCTTTTGTGGAATTGCCTCCTGTGGGAGTTTTCTCCCAAGAGTGTCCTGGGTTTTATAGACTACATAATGGTCAGGTATCTACATTGTCTGCCAGGCTCTGCTGGATGCACTGGTTTTAAACTAGGTTTTGTGTTGGTGTCTTGGCTGGAACCCGGAGGATGGAGCGGGGGAATGAGTAGTGTAAATCTGGACGGTGCATATGGAAGACCCACACTAAAAACACTAGGATTCCTGAATTGAGCCATGAGGGTATACTTTGTTTCAGGTTTTATCCCAGCTAGTTGACTGGGAGAATAACCTGAAGATCACAATTTCAGAGAAGTTGTGGGTGTGGAACTCCAATTTTAAGAAATTTGCTTGTGAAGGGGTATTGAGGAAGTTGAAGCAATGAGTAAGGACTATCCTTTCAAGACGTTTGGGGGTGATTGGAAGAAGAGAAATGATATGGTAACTTGAGCAGCAATAAGGTTAAGAATTATTTTTAAAAGGATGAATGAGATGTGAGCGTGTCTACAGGGTGAATAGAATGGACAGGCTAAGATTTGGAGAGGGGGTAAGTCAGTCCATTTGGACACAAAGTGGAAGGAAAATGAAAGGATGATATTTCAAGAAAATTTGTGGTGAAGGGAACAGAAGATGAGGAGGCTTCTCTGGTGGTCCCAATCTTCTCAGTTGAGGAGGTGAAGGCATAGAAGCTTTGGAAAGATTCTCATTCCCTCTTTCCATTCAGTTCATGGAAGAAGTATAACAAGAAACCCCATATTTTGTTACACTATTAAATATTTTGACAGATGGAATGCTCTCTTAGGGATGGCCTCACTATCTAAACACCACTCAGCTGCAGAACAAGATGATTTCCATGGAAATTCCAAGGGTCTTTCACCACATATGTTAAATCAGAAGTAGGTTGGAGTTGGGTCCACACTCCATGCTTTTTGCCTTCTGGAAGATATTGAAAACACGGAGTCCTACTCTGTCGCTAAAGGGAACAGACAGCCAGCATAGTCCTGTGAGAGCTGCTTTTCTAGTATAATTACCCTAATGTCATATTTATCCTCAAGGCCAGTAGTGGCTGTTAAAAAGGCTGTCCCTTTCCCTGGAGAACAGCATCCTCCCCTGACAAATAATTTCTTCTGGAAGAACATTCTGTAAGTCCGTGTTCTCACTACAAATATTATCCAACTTGGCACTGGAGGACATTTTAAAAACAAAGCCTTTCTTGATCTTTCTGAGCCAAAATGCCTTGGCCTTAATTCTCTTTCCACGAAAGAAGCAGAATCTTTTGGATGGAGGACTTGTCTTTCAATGCTTAACTCCATCTTCTTCACAAGCGTTTTTTTTAGTTTTGGTTCTCACATCTGAATGAAGGATTTGGATAGATGACTTTTTTGTGTGTGTGTGAGGAAGATCAGCCCTGAGCTAATATCCATGCCAATCTTCCTCTTTTTGCTGAGGAAGACTGGCCCTAGGCTAACATCTGTGCCCATCTGCCTCCACTTTATACGGGACGCTGCAACAGCATGGCCTGACAAGCGGTGCATCAGTGCACGCCCAGGATCGGAACCCGGGCCACCAGCAGCAGAACGCGTGCACTCAACCGCTGTGCCATGGGGCCGGCCCCTGGATAGATGACTTCTAAGTTCCTTTCCATCTCTTCCCTTCCAACATACTGGGGCTCTTTGAGCCTGGGTGATTACAGCGATTTGTGTCTTATTTTATGTCCATGGTATAGTCTAAGCTTCTTGAGGCTAAACAGAGAAGGCATTTTGTCTTTGGCTCCCCCAAAGCATGTAGGATGGAGAGCTTGTATCAGTAAACCTCTGTTACTGAAAATACAAATGAGTTAATTAAATAAATGGCAATACCTCCAAATATCACAGCATTACCCAGGGATACTGCCTCCATGAGAATTAGAAAAGACAGGCCATTCCAGGTGAATGCGGCACCTAACCGCCTGGTTTAATTGGTGGAGCACTGGCTGAGTTTCACCTCCAGCTTCCTTTTTTGGTCACACGTTATTGTGCAGAGTACAGCTTCTATGGCTGTACTGGGTGGCCCTGCCACTGCCATACATCATCTTACCTCCCTTGAAGCCTGAGGGGCAGGCTTCATAGCTCCCCCATAGGTCTGCATGTAACCTGAGGGGACAGCTGTCCTGGAAGCCACCATGCCACTAATGCAAGCATCTAGACCACAGCCACAAAAAAATACACACCATCCTCTGAGATACTATTAGGGATCAATATCATCATGCCTCACATTCCTGTTTACCTCAGGCACCTACAGAAAGAAGTAAAGCCTCGCTGTTCATCAGCTCTTAACCTCATCCTAGTCTGATTCAATCCCCTTTTCTCTCACATCCATATCACTGGCCCTCCTGTTGCTCTGTCTTTATAAATTAGCTTACTTTCCTTATCTTTAGCTTCTGTTATCATTCCCACTTCCTGGACTTAACTGAAATTGAACTGCTCCTCAAATTAGAGGATTTTTATTTTTTGCTATTTTTGTTTTGTTTTGTTACTTCATATCCTGTGGATTTCAGGGTCAACAGGTAATTTAGTTTTCTCCCTTGCTATACATTGTCACTTCAAGATTAATAATCCTCCTTGTTCTCACAAAATCAACTTATCCTCTAAGACTCACATCCCCTGGATATTCCTGGCTGACAATCTTCCTCAAGAATTCTTTAGTTGATTCTTATCATTATTCACTGTGGCCTCAATATGCATGTGGAGTTCCCAGACAACATCCAGACCTATGAATATTTTCTGAGAAAAGTGGAAAGTAGATCTGGAGGAGAAAGTGTAAGATAACAAGTGCAGTCTACCCCTCTTACTCTTCTGCATTCACTCTTGTCCTTTGTCTAGGGGAAAATTTGTGAGCTGAACACAGGGTACCAAGTCCTGTCAGCTACCATATCATCATGCGGAGAGGTCAATCCACTCATATGGTGACCTAAAACGTAAAATGTTATTTGACATTGATATGTTTCATATAAGGAAGCAAAGAGAAAAGGGGGAGAAAAAAACAATTGTTTAACATAAAACATAGCAGCTATGAACTCTAAGTTTGCATCATAGCTGCCTTCTATGACACATTATATCTTGGGCAAAAGGGTAATAAAGGATGTCTTAACAGATGGCCTGGGTTCCAATTATAGCCCTTTCTGCCCTCTTTGTAACAACTGAATTTTCCCCTGGTTGTTAAGATCAATCACTCCCGCCAGTAAAGTGACTCCTTCTCTGCCTATTGGTTTAGCAGCATGAAAAGCCCCAAATGACCAGGAGGCAGTCTTCACTTCCAATTTCTTGGAGTCATGGAGATGTTTCCTAGTGCAAGCAATCTATTCTTTGGCACCAAGATTTTCATACCCACCAAGCCTAAGGTCAAAGGGCAGAAAACAAAAATTGATTAATTGAGATGTTAAGTGTAACAGTGAGTGGGGTCATTTCTGCCTTCAATTCTTGGTTCCTGAACCCATACATTGTATTGATGGTGGAGTTGGCACTATGGATGGTCTACTGGTTTAAAGCATACATTGCACCTGCTTCTGTTGTTTCCTTGAATACATTGCACATTACTCCAGTCTTCAGGGACCCAACCTCCAGCTGATGCTGGAACTATGCCCTCACCATTCAATTCAGCTGCTCTATGAAGCCAGCTGCTTCTAGTCCTTGTGACCGGTAGTAAAAATCAGTGAATTTCATGGGCGTGAGCCATTATCACACACCTCTTTTGTTATACAATGTAATCTTTGATTGGAGGCAATGCTGAATGGGATGTTATGTGATATATATAAGGGATTTTGTAAGACTGAAAATGATAGTACTAGCAGAAGTTCTGCAGGCAGTGAAGGTATACCCTTACCCAGAAATGTGTCTATCTGTGTGAGTCAAAGTGCCTCCCTCTCTCCCTTCCACCGGCTGTGGTAATGACCATATCAGGACCTCAGCATCGGCGTCTGCTGTGGACAGGTTGAATATTTTCACCCTGTGTTTGGAAAAGGTGGTATACTTCAAAGTGCACACTCAAAAATGCCATCTTCACCCTCTATATTCATTTGAATTGTAAACTCTTCATAGACAAATTTAAAAAAAGAAACAATTGATGAATTATATCGTTTGCATCATCCGACTAAAGGAGGCATAATGATCTTTAAAAAGGTCATACGGTCCCTTCTCTCTACACTTAGGCCCATCTTTTTCCTCTTCTTTCCTTTAGCTTGTCCATCAACGGAGGAGAAGATACTAATCTGATTGGCTGGATTCCAAGGCATGGATCAGCATGGGTACTAGTGGTCAGGGGACCTCGTGTGTGGCCTGCCTTCATGTGATAAGCTGACTTAAGCAAGACATGATCTTTCAGTGTATGCTGGCCTTCATCTCTCATCTCTTTTTGACCTCAGGCCTGCACGCAGAGTATATGGAATTAGGGCCTCTCTTAGGGCTGAGGTTTCTTCCCTTTCCTTCCCTTCCTCTTCCTGTCTTCTTCTCACATCTTCTTTCTGGTCCCTCATCTCTTCTCTCTCTTTCTCTCCTCTTCTCTTATTCTCTCTCGTATTTCCTTCTCTTGATGGGATTCAGACCATGCTAATCTACCCTTGCATATTGAACATTTTAAGCTGAAGAGTTTGAGGAAACAATAGAAGCAGGAAAGTCTCTCTCACCTTCCCCCTGCCCTTCTACCCCGAAGTAGGTCATAAAACCCTCATGTGAGAGGTGACTTTTCTATATCAGGAGGAAAGGAACACCCTAATCTCCAAGACGGAGGGACAGAGAGAAGAACCTGAAGGAACAGGCCTTGCCAAGTTTCCCCTAGTTTACTACACTTAGCCCATACTCTATGTCCTGTCATATTTCTTCATGACTTTCCACTCTTCATCAAACCTAGCATAAAAATGTTCAGGTTTAACTGTCTCTTCAGATCTTTATTTCCTTACGATGGCACCCATGTCACATAAAACTTATATTAAATAAATTCATATGCTTTTCTCCTGTTAATCTGTTTTTGTCAGTTTAATTTTCAGACCCCGCCAGGGACTCTAAGAAGTGGAGGAAAACTTTTTCCTCCCCTACACTCTTCATTCTCATCCCTCCCTTCCTCTCTCCTTCTCTTCTGATCTCATGATAGATGTTTTTACCCACCATACGTCAAGTCCTCAGGTCACTCTGCTAGCTGCCTCTCTTCCCATTCTTTCCCCTCTGCTATATATCTGTGTGGATAAGATTTTGAAAAATCTAATTCTCTCTCCTTAACTTACTTTCTCTGTATGGCCAGCCAAGGAATGGTAATATCCCAATGTTTAAAATGTTCTTAACCAGGCCTTTAACAAAATTTTCATTGAAAGACCAAAACCTTGCAAAGTTATTAACAAAATAATACTCCTGGTTTCCTTTCTGCTAGTGCTTCTTAAAAACTCACTCAGAGTAGGAATATTTGCCAGAGTATTTTTCTGACAATCCTGGGTCTTCTGACTATAATAGTCCTAACTTCCCATTCTAACCCCACATAATTTGCAACGTGAATAAGTACCAATAGTATAAAATATATTGTATCTTAATATAGGTATAAGTAAAGGTATCCTCCTTCACTGTGTTTATATTTTAAAGCCACTCTATAATTATTTTGTGAAAGATTTATATTCCTGCTAAATAATTTATACATTAGTGAACACACAAGATTTCTGATGATGATGTTATAAATAAATGAGGTAGGGCCACCCATTTCATCCTTGATGGCTGTCAGGTAAATTCCTCACTGACACTACCTGGAATAAAACATGAGGGAAAATATTTCTCTAACAAAAACCACTGGATTTAACCTTGATCCCATCTGCATTTCTTCAGCGATACCACTGTCTCCTACCCAATCCACTGGGCTCAGAACATACAGCTGTTTTGAGGAAACAATTTTACTATATTGGAGCATTTCAAAGTCCAAACTATATGTGAGTGAGGTAAATCATAAATATATTTTCACCTGGTTTAGTTCTCTTATGTTAGTTGGGAACATTGTACTCTCTTCAGATGTCCCTGAAATCATGCCAGGTGGATCTCTGTCCAGTGACCTGTCAGCTGTGCAGCTAATCAATTCTTTAAAAGGCTGCACAGAATTCAGGTAAGGAATGACTGATAATTCAAGCCATAAAGGAAGCTTCCTTCTCAGAAAGGCAGGAAGCTGGATCTAACCCAATGAAGTTCCTGAAATTACTGTGTCCTTCACGGTAGCCAGGTATCACGGTGATAGAGGAGTGCAGGCTCCACTGCTGGCTCTAAAACTATAAAATTAGGATAATAACACTTCCTACCTCACAGGGATCTTGTGAGGCTTAAATACAATAATGCATGTTAAATATAACATAATGCCTGGCACATAATAACAGCTCATTAAATGTTCATCATCATTATTCACAGCTTTGTACAAAATCAGAAATAATTACATTAGTCTCCAATAAAACTTAAGTACCACAGAAACGCTTTGTTTTAATATTTTAGAGGCCTCCATTCACACTTATATACATTCAAAATAACTTGAAATTTTATACAAAGTTTTGGACCCTAACAAGCATTTGGTTCTTGATCTACCTCTGTCTCACTCAGCAGAGAAATTTAAGAAAATCGAAGGGTCATTAAGACAGAAATGTCAGGATGTTTACCTTTCCTGCTTAGCAGTTCCTCCCTTTATTTATTTATTTTAACTTACATTTTCCACTCCCAAATCTCTTACTCCAAATTTCTACTGACAGAATTTAGTTCTCTCAATTACCTGGGAAATTTTCAAAAAGATTTATCAATATACCTTACATATTTTAGAGAAAAAACAGAGTCATAAACAAGTTATGATCTAATAAATGCCAGCATTGTCATGGAGATGAAAGGAAATTGGCATTTATAATAGCACTGACTCACAATAAAGGGGACATTGACCCCTTTTCTCTTTCTGAAAAGATGAAGAATATGGAGATCAGGTGACCCTTCCTTGTTCTTAGACTCAATAAAGATTTAATGAGTTCTTAATGCATGCTGAACCTTTCCTTCAAATTGTTTAAAATTTTACAAGTATTTAAAAAAAAAAGAAGACAATTTAGGTGATACAAACAAACTTTATTTAACATTTCATGAAGCAGGCGGTTTGCATTCTCAAGACTCCAGAGGACCGTGAGGCAGGGGAGAAAACAGCAAGTTTTTATAGAAAATGGACAAGGAAGAAAAAAATAAAAAATGAACAAAGAACAAGGAAAACATTCAAGTTACTTGGCAATCAGGGATTGGTCGCTTGGATGGCGAGACTTCTGGGCAGATGGAATCATTACAAAAACATGAAACATTAAATGTTAGGTTTTGGTTTGCTGACATAACCTCCCAGAATCAGTTAACACCCAGTTTACTGAGGAAAAGTCATTGTTAGGTTAGTTAAAGATTTCAACACAAGGCAGAAAAGACTTGCACAGCAAACTGAAGCCAGAGTTTAATACCTGTTTCCATCAGTGTTTCCAAAAGTGTGTTCAGTGGAGCGTTGGTTCTGTAGTATGCTAGTGAGTTTCTTGTCTAAAAAGTTTAGGAACAGTGTTTAAAACTAATTTAAACAACTCTTTTCACCAAGACTTCTTAGAGTTTTACCCATGCTAAAGCAGGAGTCAGGGAAGGGGCCACAAATTCACATGGGGATGGGCTGATTATATCAAGTGTCAGTGCTAAAGACAATGTTTTCAGATTGAAACACTGTCCAATGCTTGCATACAATTTCTTGTAACCGCTCTGACCACTGCACCCATTACCAACTACCTTGACATTACTTGCAAGACCAACAGGTATCTGAGTTCCACGTCAAAGACAAATTTCTTACAGAGTAAATTCAGAACAGACACAAAATGGGGCTCAACATGTCTGGTTTTATTTTTTTTAATCTTAAAAATCTATGCAAACAAAAAACTCTTAAAACTCAACAGTAAGAAAGCAAACATCCCCATTTAAAAATGGGCGAAAGATGGTAAATAGGCACCACACCAAAAATTATATATAGATGGGAAATAAGCATATGAAAAGATGATCTACATCATACAAAACAACGAGATACTGATGGTGCTCAGGGCAGGCCACCCCAGGATGCACCACTCTGGTATGCAGATTATTTCAAGCTGAAGACAATAAAGACTCAGAAGACTCAGGAAGAACATTTGATTTTCCCCTCCCAAACTGCCTAAAGAATTTAATGTAGAAGACCTGTTTCAGGAAGGAACCAATATCATACGATGGCCGCAATATAATGTAAAATAGATGTTACAATAGGAAAGGTACCAACAAGCCCATTTTATCAAAATTTCTGTCTCTCCCTGGCCAAATTCTCTATAGGTGGTCCTGAAAAGAGTTGTCAGACAAAACACTTGCATTTCTATCTCCATGTGAATTGCCTTCTTCCCCTCTGAAATCTGAAACCACTACTCCCCCCCAACACCTTTCATGACTTTAGCTACAATATTTAAGCAAGCAGCTTAGACAGAAGGACGAGCTGCTCACTTCTGAGTTTCTCCCATGTATACATGTTATTAAACTTGGTATTGTTTTCTCCTGCTAACCTGTCTTTTAATTATTTGGCCAGCCATAAGAACCTTAAGGGAAAGGGCAGAGGGGGATTCTTCCTCTTCCCCTACAATACCCAAACATACCTATTAGAATAACTACAATCCAAAACACTGACAACACCAAATGCTGACAAAGATGTGGAGCAACAAAAACTCTAATTCATTGTTGGTGGAAATGCAAAATGGTAAAACTACTTTGGAAGGCAGTTTAGCAGTTTCTTATAAAGCTAGACCTCCTCTTACCATATGATACAACAATCATGCTCCTAAATACTTACTTAATTGAGTTGAAAACATCCCTCCACACAAAAACCTGCATACATATATTTATAGCAGTTTTATTCATAATTGCTAAAACTTGGAGGCAACCAAGATGTCCTTCAGTAGGTAAATGGATAAATACGTAAACTGTGGTACATCCAGACAATGGAATATTAGTCAGTGTTAAAAAGAAATGAGCTATCAAGCCACAAAATAGACATGAAGAAACTTTAAATGTATATCACTAAGTGAAAGAAGCCAATCTGAAAAGGCTACATACAATATGATTCCAACTATAAGACATTCTGGAAAAGGCAGAACTATAGAGACAGAAACAGGTTCAGTGGTTGCCAGAGGGTTGGGTAGAGAAAGGGATGAATAGGCAGAGCACACAGGATTTTTAGGGCATTGAAACTATTTGCTATGATACTATAATGGTGAGTACCTGTCATTATATATCTGTCAAGACCTATAGAATGTACAACACAAAGAATAACCCCTAATGTAAACTATGGACTTTGGCTGGTAATGTTTTGATGTTGGTTCATCGACTACAAGAAATGTAACACACAGGGAAGAAGTATGTGGGAACTCTCTACTTTTCCCTCAATTTCTCTAAAAAACAAAGTCTATTAATTAAAAAAATTATACACAGCTTTTTAAAAAATGATATTGATCTAATCACTCATGTTTGGTGTCATAAAGAAGTTTACATGATTTCAAAATATTCACATATTATGCGAACATTATTATAGACCACATCATCGTCGTTAAACACCCATCTGTGTAAGGCACCCTGCCAGGTACCATGCAAAGGACTTAAATTAAAACAAGTATAATCCCTACACTTTGGGAATCAAGTTCACTTAAATAATACTCTCTTAAAAAGAATATTCCCTGATACCTTGTTTTAAATATAAAGAATAAATTGAACAGCCAGATCCTTTTAAATTAACATTTTCATTAACCCTCATAAATTATCAAGTGTACAAGGTGAATCCTAAAGAACATTGATTTAATCAAGCTTACATTTGTCATTTGTTAGTTTAAACCAGATCTGGTAATTTTTATTTATAATGATTTTTAGATATTTTTTATATATGGTGACTGAACACTTTGTCATGGATTTCAATTATATTTCTACATTTATCATTTGATTTTCAACTTTGTTTATGGCATCTTTTTCTCCAAATAATTTCATGAGCAACAGTTTTTAGCCTTTTTATTATAGTTTCTGTCTTGGTGTAATGCTGTATTTTCTTTTAGTTCCTTATACGGTTTACTCTTCTAGATTTATATCTTCAGTTCATGTAGAATTTATTTATTTTTGGACAGTATCTAAAAATGCTTTGCCAATCATCTTCACTACACAGCTTTTTTTGTAAAAAATCTATACACAGCTTTTTTCTGCAACATTGACAAGTTGCTGCCTGTTTCAGATGATAAGACTCAACCATTCAATCCACCTTCCCTGTGGAACAGAAGAAAATCCATTCATGCCTTTCCTATGAGTCTTTTGGATGAAGGAACACTGGTTGCTGTAGAATGCCTCCTGGAAGACATCATCACTCGGCACTTATTTCACTTCAAAGAGAAGAAATTGAAGGCAAAAAACAGAGCACTATTGGTATGCTTTCACATGTTCTGTCCTATAAATTATAATATTAAACAAAATCACTATTTAAGACTAATATTTGTACATACATATATATGCTAATCAGCATTATGTATCTATAAGATGAGAATACTCTATGAAATGTTTCCTGAGCATATTTGTTCACTAGGGCTTTTGTTTCTTTCATTGTTTTGCCAAACATCTCTTTTCTGGATTAATATCATCCCATAGAATTCACTTTGGGAAATAATGCTGGGAGAGGTGCAGAGAACCTGGAACCTTGATGACATTGTTGAGCAACTGATTTAAATAATCCTGAACCTGAATTCTACCATCGTTGGAGATTTTTTATATGTGATTAATTAAATCTTGTTGTTTAAAACTGAATCAGGGTTTATGTTATTTGTAATGCAAACAGCAGATACAGAAATTGTACCCAGAGTAGGGTACTGTGAATAACAGATCCTGAAATGCAGGATCAGGTATAAGAGGTTGGACATGGGGCAAGGAGGAACCTGCTATTTATAATGTTGGTTTGTGTTGACCATTTGTTGTGGCCTTATACAAGATAGAGACAAATTTACTCTAAAAGTGGTTGATCTAAAAAGAGGAGTGGGAAATATGGCTTAGCTGTAGTCTGCAGACCAAGTGGACTGTGAGTCTGATAATTCGGTGCTATGACAGGTTAGAAAAGCTGAATCTGACCCACTAGTTCTTAATCTGGTCTCCATATATCTCAGCGCTTTGAGGCTCTGTTAATAAAATTCAGAGCATATGTGTACTTGGATGGGGAAAAAAAATTACATCTTTCTTTTCACTAACTCCTAACTGAAACTTACCATTTCCTTTCATTATAAATGTAGACCAAACAAACAAACAAACCCACAGTTGAATCTGTGTGATTCTATTTGTCACCAATAGAATTCTCAGATATTTTCATATCACATTATAGTTATTACAGATGTCTCAGAAAATCATTTAAATTCATAACTACTTTGAAATCTCAGTAGACCCACTGCTAGATATTGAATTAATTTTTAATACATTAAATATTGATTTTCATGAATTAATAAATATCTATAATATCAGAAATATGTTTTTAATATTTTCACAACTGTATTTCAATCTAATTTTTCCTGTAACCCTATGCATTTTATTTTATGCACTTGAAAACATTATTCTCCATCTATAAGCTTCACTGAAGTTCCAAAGGGGTTTGTGGCATAAAAAAGGTTAAGAAGATTTGTTTATTCACAGTAAAATTGGTGAGAGAAGAGATGGGAAGACAGGAGATTTAGGAATGGGATTGCAATAAAAGACAAACATTGTCTCAGGCCACTCCCTAATAAGTGTTTTCCACCCTACAAAAGGGACAAAGGTTTTTATTGTGAAGATACATCTGGGAAACAGCTGGTGACCAAGAAGTGGATTATGGTGGTGCCTTCACACCCAAAACTATTGTTTAAAATTGCCTCAAACTGAGGTCATTAATGCAAGGGCCAGAGAGGGGTAGGCTGAAGTCAGAAACTTATTGCTGGGAGCCTGAAATTCTCAGACTCAAAGACTCTATCTGGACAGAATTTATGGCTCTGAGTGGAAGTAAATAGATTAGCAGCTCACTAAGTTTTAAAAATACGTTTGTTTATTTGTTTTACTCTTTAATGAAGTGTAATATGTTTACAGAAAAGTATTACAAGAGTACAGATCTTACAAAAGTTTTCACAAGCTGAATACATCTTAGAACCAGCACCCAGATTAAGAAACAGAGCATTAAGAGCACCCCAAACGTCCCCCTTGTGCTCCCTTCCAGTCATCCTCTCCTATTCTGACTCCTAACAGCATAGTTTAGTTTGGCCTGTTCCTGTACTTTTTATATAAATGAGATCATACGGTATGTACTCTTTTGCCTCAGGCTTCTTCATTATTCAAATAATCCATATTTTTTCATGTTTGTTCAATTACGTTGTTGTGTAAGTAGAGGTTCTCAAAGAGTGACTGAGGGACTTTCAGGGTTCCTGGGATCTTTTCAGGGTATCCACAAAGTATCAACCATTTTCATGGTAATACTAAAATATTGTTTGTCTTTTCACTCTCATTCTCTCACGAGTGCACAGTGGAGTTTTCTAGAGGCTACCTGATACCTGATGGTACTCATGTATTTCTGTTGTAAGCAATTTCACAGTTTTAATTTCCAGTAAGGTAAATGTTAATAGATATAAGTCATGTAAACAAACGCTCCTTGGGTTCTGCAATAATTTGTAAGAATGTAAAGAGGTCCTGAGACCAAAAAGCTTGAGAACCAGGACTGTAACTGTGGGACTATACCACAATTTATTTTTCCATTCCATTGTTGACAAGCATTTGGGTTGTTTCCAGTTTTCGTCTGTTATGAAAAATGTTTCTATGAACATGTCTTTTGGTGAATGAACATATGGACTTGTTTCTGTTGGATATATATATACGTAAGAGTGGGATTGCTGGAACATAGAGTATATATTTAGTTTCTAGTAGATACCACCAAATAGTGTTCTAGAATGTCTGTACCAATTTACACTCCCACCAGCAATTCATCAGAGTTTCAGTTGGTCTACAATCTCACCAATATGAGTTATTGTTTATTTTTATCATTTTAGCCATTGTGTTGCTTGTGTGGTGGTATTGTATCAAGGTTTTATTTTGCATTTCTCTAATGACAAATGAAGTTGAGCACCTTTATATACGTATATTAACTATTTAAATATTGTTTTGTGAATTGTTCAGTTATACTATGTATTTTTCTACTGGATTGTGTATGTTTTTCTTATTGATTTCTAGGAGTTCTTTTCCCTTCTAAATGTTTTTTCTGCATCTATTGAAATGATCATGTTTTTCTCTTTTTTTTTGGTCAATGTGCATTACATTGATTGCTTTTTAAAAACTAAATTACCCTTGAAAATCTGGATTAACCCTACTTGGTCATGATGTATACCCATTTTCTGTATATTGCTAAATTTGATTTTCTAGTTCTTCAAAAGGCTTTTGCATCTATGTTTATGAGAGAAATTATAATTTTCCTTTTTTCGCAAAGTCCTTTGCAATCCAGTTATACTGGCTTCTTAAAATGAGTTGTAAAATGTTTTCCCTTTTCCTATTCTCAGGAAAATGTTGTGCAACATTGGTGTTATTTCTTCCTTAAACATCAGAAAGAATTTACCCATTAAGTCATCCAGGTTTGGGGTTTTCTTTTTTCCCCCAGTTTTATTGAGATATAATTGACATGTAACATTGTATTAGTTTTAGGAGTACAACATAATGATTTGATATATGTATGTATTGTGAAATGATCACGACAACAAGTTTAGTTAACATTCATCCCCTCACACAATTACAGTTTATTTTTCTTGTAATGAGAACTTTTAAGGCCTACTGTCTTAGCAAGTTTCAAATATACAACACAGTACTATTAACTACAGTCATTATGCTCTACATTACATCCCCAGAACTTATCTATCTTACAGTCGGAAGTTTGTCCCTTTTAACCATCTTCACCCATTTCTCCCATCCCCCACCCATTCCCACCTGTGGCAACTATCAATCTGTTCTTTGTTTTACAATTTTGGTTTTTTAGATTTCATGTATAAGTGAGATCATACAGTATTTTTCTTTCTACGTCTGACTTACTTCACTTAGCATAATGCCCTCAAGGTCCATACTTGTTGTCACAAATGACAAGATTTCCTTCTTTTTTATGGCCGAATAATATTCCACTGTATATACATACCACATTTTCTTTATCCATTCATCTGTCGCCGAACACTTAGGTTGTGTCCATGTTTTGGGTATTGTAAATAATGCTACTGTGAACATGGGGGTGCAAATATCTCTTCAAGATAGTGATTTCATTTCCTTTGGACAAATACCCAGAAGTAGAATTGCTGGATCATATGGTAGTTCTACTTATAAATTTGAGGAATCTCCATACTGTTTTTCATAGTGGCTGCACCAGTTTACATTCCCACCAGCAATGCACAGTGTTCCTTTTTCTCCACATCCTGGCCAACACTTGTCTTTTTGATGACAGCCATTCTAACGGGTGTGAGAGGACATCTCATTGTGGTTTTGATTTGCCTTTCTCTGATGATTAGTGATGTTGAGCACATTTTCATGTACCAGTTGGCTTTCTGTATGTCTTCTTTGGAAAAATGTCTATTCAGAGCCTCTGCCTATTTTTTAAATTGGATTGTTTCTTCTTTTTTGTTATTGCATTTTATGAGTTCTTTATATATTTTGGATATTAACCCCTTATCAGATATATGATTTGCAAATATTTCCTCCCATTTTGTGCTTTTCTTTACAGGAAGATTTTAAATAACAGATTCAATGCATTAGCAGATGTGAGACTATTCAGATTCAACTTCTTCATCTGTATGTTTTAATAAATTGTCTTTTTGAGGAAATTATGTAATCAAAATTATCAAATATATTATATAAAGTTCTTATAATATCTTCTTTTTATCTTTTTGATGTTCATAGGATCTGTAGGGATATTGTCTTTTTTATTACTGATATTGATAATTTGTATTTTTTTACCTTACTATATTTTTATTTTGTAAGTTTCAGGCCTACAAAAAGTTACTATGATAATTAAAGAATTCCAATATCTTCTTCACTCAGATTCGCTAATTGTTATTTTTCCACATTTGCTTCCCTCTCCCCTACACACACACACAATTTTTCTCTGAAATGATGCCCCATCAATGTAAATACTTCAGGATAAGACCACACAAAATAAGGACAATTTCCTACTTTACCACCATGCCACCCTCCCAGTCAGGAAATCAATACTAATATAACCTTATTATTCAGTCCACAAATGCCTTTCAAATTTTACTAGCTATCCAAACAATGTCTGTTTTTCTTTCTGTTCTAGAATCCTATGTGTATGTGTGTTGCATTTAGTCATCATGTTTTATCAATCTTCAATCTTCAATAGTTCCTCTTTCCTCTCTTCATGTCTTAGACAATCTTAAACATTTCAGCTCTTTCATTCTATGTGGTGGCTTTCAAACTTAGTCTATCTGACATTTTCACAAGACCAATTCAATGGAAAACCATAGAATTGATGCTGTACTCCTGTGGTAGTCTGAATAATGCACACCAAAGATTTCTACATCCCAATCCCCAGAACCTGTGAACATGTAACTTTACGTGGGCCTTTGCTGATGTGTAGGAGACACTTGGTACCGAGGCACTTGCTTCAGTAGGCACATCAATGCAATCAATCACAGGTAAAAATTTGATTAAGTGTGACACTACTGCGTTCCATAAATTACTACCATCCCATTTACCATGGCCAGAAGTTCAGCCTTGAGTTCAAGCCCAAGGATGTGACGAAACCAATCTCAAAATTCCATCTTTGAGGGATTGTTTCTTGGGACAATCTTGGTTTCAATTTCTGATTCAATCAGGGTCCAGTTAGGAGGTAAAGATCACAAGAAGTTTTAAAAGGAAGAATGTAATATGAAGAATTGTTAAGTATAAAAATTGTTCACTAGCTATATTTAAAGGCAAAAAAAGGGAACACGAAATTATCACCGGGGTAGAAACTACAGGAAGCAGCTACTACCTCTAGGGGTGGGAGAAGAAAGCCATAATGTTGGAATGATTAAACGTAAAATCTTGGATGAGTGGCCCCATGGAGCTGTAACCCACACCTCTGAGGAGGGAACACTGTCCGGTTGGTGCTAGCATCGCTGGGCTCCATGGAGGGGCATTTAGGGCTGGGAACAAGACCTCTGAGGCACAAGCCTGTTTCACAAATCTATCACGGTTTCTGAGATGTACCTCCACCCTACTAAATATGCTCAGTGTGTTGGCCACAGAATGTTCTGTGACTTGGCTTTGCCTGTGAAACAAATGCCAATCATGTGTACAAAGAACAGCTAAACTGCAGAATTACTCTCTTCTAATCAACAATAAAAAAATGATTACAAATTGGGCTGAGTTTTACCTGACGTGTGAGTCTTCGAAGAAGATTGCTGTCACGTCCAGCTGAAAATAGGGTTTCAAGCAATTAGGATTTTATTGTTATCTGTGCTTAATTTTCCTAAGAGACAAAACTAAGTAAACTGGTTGCTTACTCCATAACTGCCGTTCAAGGTCAAAAGTTGTTTTGCTTTCTTCGTCCACTTCAGTTTTTTTAAAAAACCATCATTATAAACAGTGGGCCTTTATTTAAGTGATACAAGTAAGGAGACAGCAGGAGTGATAGCCCTAAGGCATAACCAGAATACACCACTCTCCCTCCCTCCACTGCTAGCAGCCTGCTCCAAGCTGCCAGCATCTCTCACTTGAATTAATGATTTAGCCTCCTAAACGTTCTCCGTTTCTACACACTTTTAGTGCATCTCTCCATTTGTTCTTAACACGGCCACCAAAGTGATCATGTCATGTTAAAAGCTATGGTCACTTCTCTGCTCAAAACATCCTGATGACTTCGCATCTTACTGAATAAAAGGCAAAGCAGGGGTAATAGTCTTCAAGGCCTCACAAGACTTACGTATAACCCCTCCATCCCCAGGCCGGATGACTGCTACCTTTTGACTTCACTTTCAGCTCTTCTCCCCTCACTCCCTCTGTCCTAGCCACACTCACCTCCCTGCTGTACGTCCACAAAGCCAGGCTTGCTTGAACCTCAGAGTAACTGACTACACGGTTCCCTCTACTGAACTGCTCTCCCCAGATAGCTGCATAGCTTCCCCCACCCCCAACTTCCTTCAGATTGTTACTCAGATATCTTTTCAGTGAGACTTTCTCTGTGATTCTAATTAAAATTTCAACACGTACACAGACACCCTGTCCTTACCCCTTCGCTGCTTTATTGTCTGATTCCTCCCACTAACATCTGGGTTCCATAAGGGCAGGGAATTCGATCTCTTGTTCATCGCTGAATTGCCAGTATCTTCCAGGTACTTGGCTCATAGTAGGTCATTAACAAATATTCATCAAATTAATAGTTAGATGAATGAATGATATATAATAAACCTAGGGTTTACATCTAATCATTGGCAAGCAAGATTGGAAGCAAGCCTCTTCATCTCTTTGTACCTGAATTCATTCCTCTGTAAAATAAAGGTCATGATATTCTCATCTAACTCATTGCCTTTTCACCATTGACAGTGAATTCATGTTTACAAAGGCCTTTGACTTTCTGAATAAAAAGCATTGAAATACGAGATGCTCATATTTATAGATAAAATTGAAAATAGCTTTGGTCTGGGAGTCAGATGACCTGGGTTTAAGGCATGGATGAGTCCTCTTGGGCACCACTCTATACTTCACATTAACATAACCATGACTTCCCTTCCTACCTCATAGGATTGCTATGAATTTTGAAAGAGTGTGAAACATAATAGGTATGCAACAGACATTAGCTTCTTTTCTCTTCATTCCCTTGTCAGTCAGGTCAAAAAAAAAAGTTATAATGTTAATGCTATTAACATTAATAGGAGCTATTATTACTTTGTCTCTGAGTGGTTAACTAAATTTTAAAATATCAAAGTTTTAGTGGTTTTAGTTCCACATGGGTTAATTAGTTTAACTCAGTTTTGTCACTACTGACACCACCCACACCCTGGCCATACGTGACTATCAGTAAAGGCTATGTCAACCCATACCTTTCTTATACTACTTGAAAAGCAGTGTAAGGTTCAGGCTTTGATGGCAGTTGGTTCAGTGACACTATACTGCTACCAAATTACTTTTGCCATTAATTATCTCTGTAAGGGATAAAAGACTTATAAGACCTTATCATTGACTTTCAGGAGCTCATGGTATATTGGACTTATGTAAAAAGAAGTGCACAGTACATGGACTAGTTAGAATAGAGTCCTTTTAAAACAGTTTGTCTGATTGATTGTTTCTAGACAGGTTTCCCTATGTCACATAATAGTCATGATGGGATCTGTTCATCAGTTCTCTGGAGAAATCCATAGAGACTCACACATCACAAGAAATTCAACCCCATTTATAATCATTTTTCCCATTATTGATTATCAGATGGCACTCTGCACTTTACATGGACTTTGGACAAGTTATTGGCATTTGTTTCACTGGCAGATCAAGTCAGGAAACATTTTCTGGCCAATACAGCAGGGTGAAGGGGGCAAGAGAAACTGCATGCACGTCAGGAGCTGCGACTGACCAGAGGGATGCACGAAAAGTATAAAGATGTCATTTAGAGAAATCTTTCCAACATCTTTCTCTCTCTCTTTAATATTAAATCATAACAGGTGGTATTAAAAGAACTTACCTCTTAGGGGGCCCTGACAACCATAATAATCCTATGAATTTGCATAGTGTTTTAAAATTTGTAAAACGCCATTTCATATATTTATGTAATTACAGCTGCACAAAAATTGTGCAGTAACCAGAGCGGCTATTATTATTCTTCCCATTTTACAGGCGAGAAGACCGAAGGATGGAGATGAGAGCCGGCTTGCTGTAGTTTGTGTACCGATAAAAGATAGAGCCTGGGTTCATATCATGAGGGGCTGGGAGGGAAGGATGGTCTGCAGGAGTAAGTCCAGGAAAATCTCAGCTTCTGTGATCCCCAAATGCAACCTCTTGGGAAAAAACTACTTTGCCTGGAGAACTTAACAATAGTAAAGCAAACAATGTTCGAGGAATAAACACTGGGTCTATTTTCAGTCCAATGGTATGCACAAGGCTACAGTAAGTCTGAAGGAATGTGTTTTGTATGATGAAGAATAAACTGAACTTATTTGGTTCTGTTTCCTTTTCTCTACGCCCTCGCCCTAAAGTCCCTAGGACCATTTGTGTTTAATTTGTGTTTATTAGGGTTGTGTTATCTTGTGCACTGGGAAGAAACAAATGGTAAAACCAAAGGCTACATTGGAAATCACTTCGGTGTTAAAATTGGTGCATTAAAGCACTTGGAGAATATCAGTCCTTCCACCTCTCCTTGCAATTGCTACATTTGCAGAAGTAGAATGCTGCCATAAACACAGTAAGTGCTATAACCTAACAGACGTAGTTTTCATATTGAAGGGCCAAATCAGTGAGGCTGAAATGCAGAGAACATAAAAAAAACAAGAGTTATGAGACCTAGATTCTAGACCCATCTTTCCTGTTAATCGTGTATCCCTGAGTGATTAGTTTACTTTGACCAGGCCTCCATTTTGTTTTGTTTTGTTTTCTCGCAAAATGGGGTGGCAGGCTTTGGAGGGGGGTGAACTAAGCAGCCACATGGTTTGATTTAAGATGTACCACTATATTCTTTGATAGGGTGTTCTGTGGAAAAGCCAGGGGATGGAGACTGGTAAATTTGTTCCAAATTTAAAGTAGGAACAATTTTCTGAGTCGCCTGTTTGCTGTGAGCAGCGTTACACAGTGTCAGTATCTCTTCATTCACTGTTCACACTCAACGAAAGCTGCCTGTGTCTTCTGAGGAAAATACATGTGTCTGATATATTTCTGGTATTATCTTCTCCAAACTGTTCAAGATCAGTAAAAACTGGTTCCAAGAGACCTAGTTTTATACTTAGTAAGTCTGGGCAATAATGACTGTGGCTTGAAATTTGTCATATATTAGTATAGATATAGACTATGCTTCTTGAGAGATTGGGAGTCAGTGGGCAAAAAGGGAGTCGCCTCCAACAAAGTGGAGCAACAGGTAAAAGTGAATGTCATTAAACAGAAGACATGCCCAAGCACTGAAGCTTGCCTCTTCATCGGCTGATATACTGTGACTTCTATTTGATCACCTAATCAATCAATATAATAATGTGTTGCACACAATAACTACTACAGAAAGTCTGAGGAAGAAGACACGATGATGGCCAGGAGTCATCAGAAAAGATTTCAGAGAAGAGGTGGAATTTAATAAGGAACTTGAAGAACAGGGGAAAATGCATAGATGGAGAAAATAAGAATGTTTGCAATGTGAAGGACAGCATGAGCCCGGATGGGAAGAACAGAATGTCTCTGGGAGTACTAGGGCAGACCAGATTAACCAGCACCAAAGACTGAGTGGAGAGCAGTGGAAGGCATGTCTGGAAAGATAAATTAGGTTGAGACTGAGGATGGTTGAAGAAAGAAATTTGAATTTGAGATTATATAGTTCAGGAGGTTGCAACCTGGTGACCCATGAGTTGGAACTGACCTGTTGGTATGTTTTTTTTTTTGGTCCACAGGATTTTTTAAAACTGGACTTGTATGCAGTAGGCTGGGCATGTGTTATCTTGTTTACCATAGTTTCCACCACTTTTTATAAAACTTTTTATTTTGAAATTAGTTGAAAGTTACGTAAGAGTTGCAGGAACAATAAAGCACCCTTTCATATCCTTCATCTACACACACATACAGAGATATCTATTTTTTTTCTAAGTCATCTGAGAGTACATTGTAAATATAATGGCCCTTTACTTCTTAATAATTCAATATGTATTTCCTAAAAACAGGGACATTCTCCTACAAAACCATTGTACATTGATCAAATTCAGAAAATTTAGCATCAGTATAATATTATTTACTATACAGTCTGTATTCAAATATTGTGATCTCTATATCATTTTTTCCTCTAATTCAGGGTCCAAACCAAGGGCTCTCATTTCATTTAGTTGTCATGACTCTAGTTCTTCAGACTTTTATGACCTTGACATTTTTAGAGAGTAAAGGTCAGTTTTTAGAACATCCCTCAATTTGGATGTTTTTTAGCATTTCTTCACGGCTAGATTTAGGTTATGCATCTTGGACAGGAATGCTACATGAGTGATGTTTTGTCTTTTTCAACGCATCCTATCAAGAGGCACATGATTGGTAACGTTAACTGTGTCCCATTATGTGTCCCGTTATTGGTGACATTAACTTGGATCACTTGACTAAAATGATGTCTGCGAGGTTTCTCCACAGTAAACTTAACTATTTTTTTCTCTTTGTAGTTAATAAATGACATCTGGGCAGATGTTTTGAAGTTCTGCAACTATCCTGTTCCTCATTAAAGTTTCACCAGGTAGCTTTACCATCTATTGATAATTCATGAGCAGGCTATTTCTTCGCTTTAAAAATTCCCAGTGGGAGTAGGATTCTTCGGAAACTCCTATGTGAACAATCATGTTATTTTAAAATAAATATTTAAATCAATCAATTAATATTTATTTATTTCCACTCCTTAAATATTTTATTTATGTTTCTTGACCTCCTACTGCTAGCTAGGACTCAAGTACAATGTTGAACAGAAGGAATAAGAAAGAGCAAATATCCTTGCCTTATTTTGGATCTTAGGGAGAGAGCATTCTGTCTGTTTACTGTAGGATTTTAATAGATGTTCTTTATCAGAGGAAGTTCCTTTCTATTCCTATTTTTTGGAGTATTTCTTAATCATAAATGGGCATTAAGTTTTCAAAATTTTATGCATCTATTGAGATGATCATATTTTCTCCTTTATTCTATTAAGATGGCCAATTATTAGTGGATTATTGTTAGATCAACCTCGCATGCCTGGGATAAAACTCACTTGGCACTGATATGTTTTTCATTTTATATATTGCTTGATTCAATTTTCCAATATTTTCTTAGGGATATTTACACGTATGTTCATGAGGAATATTGATCTAACACTTTCTTTCCTTGTAATAAATATACTTTGTTATTTACATCACAGTTTTGTCGACCTCAAAAACTAGATATGAAATGTTCCTTTCTCCTTTATTTTAGGAAGTGTTTTTGTAGAATGGCCTTATTTCTTCCATAAATTTTATAGAATTCACTTGTGAGGCCATCTGAACCAGAGGTTTTCTTTGGGAGAAGATTTTTGATAACAAAGTCAATATCTGCTTGAGTTATCTATTGCTGTGTAATAAAGCACACAAAAATTTAGGGGCTTAAAAAAAGAATAATTTATTATTTCTTGCATTTCTGTGAATTGGGTGGCTTGGTATGGGCTCACTCGTAGGGTTGTGTTCACCCAGAGGGTTGGCTGAGCTGGGAGTCCCAAGATGGCCTCACTCTCAAGTCTGTCAGTTGGTGCTGGCTGATGGATCAGCCTTTCCCTCCATGTTTTCTTGCATCCTGGGAAGTCTCAGAAGAGTGTTCCAAAAGATTAAAGGTGGAAGCTGCAAGGTATCATAATGCCAGGCCTCAGAAGTTACATCCCATCATTGCTCCCACGTTTTATTGATCAAAGCAAGTCACAGGGCCATTCCAGATTCAGGAGAAGGGAAAGAAACTCTGCTTCTGAATGGGAAGAGTAAAGGGACGTGCAGAATGTAACGAGTTGTTGCAGCTAGCTTTGCAAACAATCTACCACAGTCAACTCAGGCCAGAATAATTCAAATCCCTTCCACATGCAAAATATACTCACTCCTCTTTCAGACTCCCAAATTCTCATCCAATCAGAGCATCAGGCTTAAAGTCCGTGATCTCATCATATAAATCTGGTCCAGATATTGATGAAGTATCCTCTTAACGCAGAGACCTGTGATCTAAAATGACATTATCTCCTCACACACATACAAGATAAATGTTGAAAGAGGGGTAGGATATTGGCTATAGATATCCCATTCAAAAGGCAAAAGACAAGAACTCATTGGGGCCGGCCCGGTGGCGCAAGCGGTTAAGTGCGCGCGCTCCGCTGAGGCGGCCCGGGGTTCGCTGGTTCGGATCCCGGGCGCGCACCGAAGTACTGCTTGGTAAGCCATGCTGTGGCGGCGTCCCATATAAAGTGGAGGAAGATAGGCACCGATGTTAGCTCAGGGCCGTCTTCCTCAGCAAAAAAAGAGGAGGATTGGCGGATGTTAGCTCAGGGCTGATCTCCTCACAAAAAAAAAAAAAAAAAAAAAAAGACAAGAACTCATGGAAACACTGGTCTGTAGCAAGTCTCACTTCCAACCATATACCTGTTGTTAATACTCCCTGCTAGAGGAGAAGAGAATGTTCCTTCTGGGCCAAGTACTAATCCCTGAGAGGAGTTCCCTAAGCTATGGTTCTTCTTATCTCTTGGTCTTTCCCTCTGGGTGTTGATACTGCCCTCTGAAATATCTTTCTTTATTCATAAGAAATGGCTGTAGCTTTTTCAGTGCACTTTCAGCCTGTAGAAAGTTAGGGGCCCAGAGATCTCTTTCATTAAGCATTGTCTTTGACCCTTCTTAGTCTAATATAATACCTCTTCCTTAAAAACTTTGTGGGCTTTCTGCGTATCACGTTATGTCAGGACAATGCCTTTAAGATTCTTAGAAGCTCTTTTGCCTAGTTAAGAAAGTCTAGCTGGTATCACCTTAAATATTTCAAAGAATTCTGATAAAGGGTTTTACAGTCTTGCCCTTGATTTTATCTATATCATGAAGCCATTTCCTACTTTGAGAATCTTAACGCTAGTTAGAGACTGGAAATGTGAAAAAGTTTCGTTTTCCAGCCTAATACATCCTGGGTCCTTCATATTTCCTTTAAATTTTGTTTGGAAACTGTTACTGCTTTAGATTTTCTCTCTCTTTTCACACCTTATACAGCTTAAAACAAACAAACAAAAAACCAAATGATTCTTTCAACCTTCTGCTTAGAAAACTTCTTACCCTTGCCTTGTTACAGTCAATTCTTCACACAAAAGACAGAATAACCATTGTACAAGTTCATGGCCGTGTTCCACCGCTAACTCAAATGGTGTTTTGAGTGAGTTAAAAAAAAAAGCTGTCTCTTCCTTAAGACATTTGCTGGCATCTGATGGAGAACTGTAACAAATATACACATCTATGCTGGTTACAAATGTGAATGGCAGCCCCTAGAGTTGTGCCGTGCAAAATCAGCACAACTCTACTACTGGCTTTGCATTATTCCATGCTCAAAATCTTCTGATGGCTTCCCTTCACAGTTAGAAGACAATAAAATTAAAAGTCCTTACCTTTTTGCAAGTGGAATATATAAATAATTCCTACCAACTAATAATATAATGGGCAAAACATTTGAATAGACTCTCTAAAAAGAAAGATATAAAAATGGCTGATAAGCACATGAAAAAGTATTCAACATCAGCGTATGTTAGAAAAATGCACATTAAAACCACAACGAGATAGTTCTATGCACCCACTAGAATGGCTAAAATGTAAAAAGACTGACAACACCAAATGTTGGAGAGGATGTGGAAGAACCAGAACTCTTACATATTGCTGAAGGGAATGGAGAACGTTACAACTACTTTAGAAAACTATTTAGTAGTTTCGTTTCATTTAAAGTAAAAAATACACTTAACCTACAACTTAGCAATTCCACTTTTATATATTTACCCAAGAGAAATGAAAAGATATGACAACATAATAACTTATATGAAATAATAGCCAGAAACTAGAAATAATTCAAAAGAATACCAATGAAAATAGATAATTATGGTACGTTCATACATTAGAATATTAATTAATCAAAAGTAATAAAAGAATAATAATACATGCAACAACACGGATAAATCTCAAAAACATGTTAAGCAAACAAAGCCTTACCAGAAAATTATATACTCTATGAGTCCATTCATATGAAGTTCTTGAATGGGTGAAACTAATCCACAGTGGAAAATAATTAGACTGTATACTTTTGGAGACAAGGTGGAGATTGATTGGAAGTGGGTATGAAGGGACTTTCAGGGGTAATGGAAACTTTCTATGTCTTGTTTGAGATGGTGGTTACACGGGTGAACATACTCGTCAAAATTTATCTAATTCTCTACCTAATATCTGTGCATTTCACTGGATACAAATTTTGCCTCAATTAAAAAAGAATCTGCCTGGGTCCAACATGATCTTTCTCCTGACTCTCTCTCTGATCTCATCTCCTACCACCATCCTCCTAGCTCACAGTGCCCCAGGCAACATGCCCTTCTTGTTCCTCAAACCCACCAAATACACTCACCTATTCTTTGCCTCTGCTCTTTTCTTTGCCTGAAACACTCTTCCCAAGATATCTTCATGGCTTGCTTCCTTGATTTTTCAGGTTTCTGCTCACCTATCATCAGGTGAGAGATCCCTGACCATCTCTCGGAGATTATACCTGTTCCTCGACTTATCCTCAGATGCTATATGGCTTGACTTGACTTTGTTTTATTCTATAGTGTCTGATATTGTATTATGTGTTATTTGTTTATTTATTGTCTTCTCAGACTAGAATGTAAGTTTAATGACGGCAGGGATTTTTGTTGTTGTTCATCACCGTATCCTCAGTACTTAAAACAATGTCTGGCACAGAATAGGCCCTCAGTAAATACTTGTTGAATGAATGAATGAATACCTCCATGGCTTTACTTGGAAATATATTATCTTCTGGTCTAAACATTGCCAGAAGACTCTCTCTCATTGCTTTAAAATCTTTCCCTATAAGACCGCATCTTGTCTCTCTCTACAAGTGCCTCCCTTGCCTGCAGGACCTAAGATTAAGTTGTTTTCTTGTGATAAAGTTGTTCCTCTAACTCATGTTTCAGACTATAGTTTTCCTGGTTTACTGTGTCTTTCCAAGCAGGTATGGATCACACATATGCAACTCAAGACCATGGGCCATGTCTTCTCTCATTATCTGAATTCCAATTCAGCTGTGTAGCTCAAATCAGATCATTAAGTTGTTGATCCAATTCATTTGTCAAATTAAAATGACTGAAATAAACTGACCAGGCTTTGGTACGACTGTTTGATTCTTGTGTGTTCAGTTTAAGATAGAAAACACTGACACAAACAGACATTCACGTATAAAAATAAGTCAAAATATTAGAAATAGCAAGGGACCCAATATTTTCACCAGGGATGGAGAATTGGCCAGTGGCTATAATTGATGGAGAACTTTGGTTGCCCTCCTGGGGGTATGATTAATCATTATTAGGAAAATGAATGGCTGCATAAGTACAGTACTTGTATTAAATATTTCATGCTCAAGATTAAACAAGATGAATTGTCCATAGAGTATTAATCTCAAGCACCTCAGGCTACTTCCCATTTCATAACTAGCTCTGGGATCAAGGAAGTGGGACATGAAATTGAATCTCTTTGTTATCTAGAAAGATCCTTCTTGAAAAATAATTTGTCCTTAAAATGTTTGATTCCTGCTTTGTAGACGAGTTCTATAAAAGTTTTGACCTAAACATTTAAGTTAGTGGCTCCATGAAGATAGACAGAGAATGGATCAAACATGGCATATTGTTTAAATAAATCAGAAAAATATTTACATCTTGGTCATTTCACGGCATAAGTACATTCTGTGCACTGCTGAAATGAAGTAGTTATAGTAACAGATAACATTAGTGAATATTTGATCCAACTTAACCAACATTTTCTGAGCATGTGCTAAGCATTAGGCAAGACATTGTGGATGCAAAATGAACCAGATGTTGTTCCCAAGCTTGAAAGGAACACAGGTGGAAGGGAGTTGTGAGATAAGACAGATACCTACACAAATGAGTATTATACTGAAAAGCAAACTTTGAAACACACCATAATCAAATGTTGTGTACAATCAGAAAATGCAAAGGCAGATTCTGTCTTAAATGTTTTCATCTGGGTCCTAAAAGATGTTTAAGACTTAGAACAGGCAGGGAATTTCAGGCAGAAGGGATATTGTCATGAAAAAAGATACACAGGCAGGAAATTGCATGTATATTGGTAGTATCCTACTATGATAAAAACTTAAAATTGGAAGGAAGATTTAATGAGAAGTAAGGTTGGAAAATTAAGCAGAGGGAAAGTTGATGGAGGGCTAAGGAGTTTAGACCTCATCGCACTTTCCATAGAGAGCCACTGAAGTTTTCTGAGGGCAGTAGTGACATGGTCATATCTGTATAATAAAAAGTTACCTCCATAAAGGTGTGTTGGTTGGACTGTGGGAAGAGGAGACTAAAGGCAGTGTCTACAGTTAGCTGCAGATCACCATGAATGGTGATAGTTCTACCACGTGTTAGCAAATATTCTATACTCAAAAGAGCAGAGATACATTTGTATGGGTGTCTTTATACACAGGAGGAGGCATTTATACACGCGTGCGTGCACACGCACACATACACACACACACACACACTTGTTTGGCAGAGAATCAGCGAGAGGTAGAATATTACAATGGTTAGAATCAGACAAAAGAAAAGCCTGGCTCCTTCAACAGCTGTATAACTTTGCTTAAGATACTTAAACTCTCTAATATAAAAGTAAAAATACTTTATAGTTTTGTTAAATAATAAATATAATAACTTATGTGAAGGATTTAAGATAGTTTGGGCCTATTGTAAGAACACAATAGCTGGGAGCTAACATTATTGCTAATGCCATTTTTGCTACTGTTGCCAATTTGAGACCCACCCCAAGTCAATGAGTAATTAGGTAATAACACTTACCAGAAGCAGCTTGAGGTCTACAGAGTCAGGAAGATAAAGCCCATCCTCTCCACGATAGTGGTTTTGCAGACACAGAACACAGAATCCTCCAAAGTCTGTTCCAAGTTCCATTCCAGAAATTACTTCAATGAGAAAACACTTTCTATCTCTCTTGTGGCTTCACTATGTACCTACGAATTCATCATGCTGCTCTCGCTCAGGAATGATCTTCGAAGCATTTAACACAGCAAACTTTATCAAACATATTGTTCCCAAGTTCATACTCTAACAGCTTCTATGACGCAGAGAAAGCAAGCTACAGGAATTACAAGGGATTTTTCACTTTTCTAAAACAAAATTTTAAAAACGACTTTAGCAGAAACAGTCACATTTACAACAAATGAAATATAAAACAAATTAAAGAACTCAGAAAAGATGGTGAGGGGACTTTGTCACTCACTGCATGCTTGGTGCCAGAGAGTAAACAACCACACATATTCACTGAAAACAGGAATCCATGAAAGCAAGACTGAAGACTGAAGAATCACGGAACTCAGCATAACACAGAATCATCCAGAGGGTTTAAGTAATCAGAAGGCTTTCATTATAACAGCTCATCTATAACACGTCCAATCACATGGATATTGAAGAGAGCATTGTCCCAGGCTCCACTGTCATTGGAAAGGCCTGGTTCCATAATAGACATCCAGAGCTCTGCCTCTCAACTATCTCCCTCTTTTCATGCCTCATAAAGGCACATAGATCTTGGATTCCCTTCCTTCTCCCTGACTCCCATATTGTCCAGGTAGATGGGGGTGAGGGGGTACCAGAGAGAGGTAATCTGAGAAATAAAACCTCGGATTACATTATTGAATGTACTCTGTTGAATAAATTTCCTCAAAATAGCAACACTGAAAGAGATTTTTATCCACTGGAAAATCCTGAAATACATGAGAACTTTTGGAGTTTTAAAACTCTTCCAATATTTTTCTGGGGAAATAGTCTATGGTCTTGCTCTTTTCACCTGCCTCCACCTTTCAAGCCTTATGCTCTCCCATAGTCCCTCACACACATGAACTCTATTCACCCATCTATCCATTGACTTCCAAGCATACCCAGTATACTTGTTCAAGCACCCTTGCCCAGAATTCTCTTTTTCCCCATGATAATCTGTAGAAATAATTCTTTTGAAGTTTCGCGAAGCTCCCGTCTCCTCCAAGAAGCCTTCCCAGTTGCCTCTTTTTCTTTGTAAACACTGCTGTAAGACTTTGCTTCTAACACGTTGGCATTGATATCACTCTGCTTTCCTAAGTATCTAATACCCCGAGCATATTGTAAGATCCTAGGAATCAGAACCACGACTTTTACATTGTTGCATCTTCTGAAATGCCTGGCATAATGCATAGTGCATCAGAGCTGAGAACGCAAAAGCAAATCCTAGCTTTACTACGTACTACCTGTGTAAATTTAGGTATATTACTTTTTATTATTTTACCCCTTAGAACTTCTTCCTCATCTGTAAAAATGAGTACAGTAATATCAATTTCAAAGGGTTGTTATGAGAATTAACTATGACAATACATGTAAAGCACTTAAAACGGCACTTGACTCGTTGTGTGTGTTCAATAAACGGTAGCTTAAACAACTTCTGTGTTCTGTACAGTTGAGGTGTAATAATTATCTTCTCCAGATAACTCATTCAGATTATGCCCTCAATTTGGTGTTCCATTGAAAGCAGAATAGCCATTTGTGAGAAAGACTACCTAAGCACTTAATGACAACTCAAATCTGCAGGAAGAACAGCTCTTCTTAAGGAGACATATTGTTACCAAACCCACTCGTCTCTGTGAGCAATTTATGCCACGAGTCTAGTATTACCTGCTGATTCCTCTGGGATTTGTTGCAATAACAAACTTTTAAAAAAATTGAGTCTTGCCATGAAACATTAAATAGTCATCTGGATAATTTAAAGACAATTTTTGATGGGAAATGTGAGTTTTGTTGTAGTCAAGTGAATTAGTGAGCTTTCAGGGCTCTTCCCAGCCCTGTGATATTGTACCATTCTTAGGCCATGTCTTTCTAACCATATTATCTGTGACATACGTGAATTTCTATTTCAGATCAATTTAGTATGTAATCAGTAACTATTAAGATTGACTAGCAGGCAAACAAATCCAATTAAATTATATTTAACTTTACCAAAACATTTTCAAGTTATCTATAAATCTCTTTAGTTATGGAAATTACATTGTGTATTGTAATTGAATTCAATAGAAGTTGATTATTTTATATGTATAAAGAGCATATATATCGCCTTTTCTGGAAAAATGGCCACTCCTTCCTGAGTGATCCCATTGTATATTATACAAAGTTCTTTTACAGCTATCAATACTTTATTGCTCCCGGGGGGTAGGCAACAATTAATATTTATTCATCTTTTAATCTTACTCTTAGAGCCTAGTACAATGCTGGCCCATGGTAGATGATCAATGGATATTTGTTCTTTCAATCAACTAATACATTTCTTTGTTCCTACTCCATCACTAACTTGCTCTATTACTTTGAGCATATCATCAATCTCTCTGGGCTGTGCCTCTGTTTCTTCCTTGGAAAAAGAAGGATTTGAATCTCTGAAATTCTATAATTTTATGAAAACGACGAAACAGAATAAAAAGATATGTTAGATACAATGGGTTTGTCCCTAGGGGCACTCACAGATACGTGTATAGGACAATCCTGGTGCTCAGCTTTCCAGATCTCACTTTCTTCTTGCCCATATTATCTCCCTCAGTACAGAGAGTGACAGTGTTAGTAAGAGCAGAGATAAAACCACCTTCTTTATTAGATCTGGGTAAGGCCAACAGGCTCCCAAAACATGCAGAGAGTCAGATCTGCCTTGGCTTTAATATGGTTAGAGAGCGTCACAGGACGTCACCCTCTATTTTTTTAATGGACTGATTACCAGGCCCAAGGATCAAAGACTCCTGTTGTTTATCTTTACTCTTTTACTTTAATGACTTCTGACACTCCCTCAGGGTGTCTTGGAGACCCAGATGTAGTTTTGATTGCCATAAAAGATGAGATGATAGAAAACTCTTCAGGCTCTATAATGTCTTACACTATGAACCTAAGGGGGGGTGGGGAATAGCATTACTCTTGTTTAAAATTAACTATCCCTAATCCTTATTTTACAGATAAGGAACATAAGACCCAGAACAAACTGATTTCCTTGTTCTGGGCACTGGTCAAGCAGAAAAGCAGAGTTTCCTCAAACTATCAGGAAGAAGCATTTCCTTGGAAAAACACTGGTGAACACGAACCACTGAATTCCATCCCCACTGGTGCTCCTCTTGGAATCTCAGGTGCTAATAACCCTTCCTTCCTTAGAATCCTAACAGGAACAGAGAGAGAAAAGGTAGAAAGAATCAGCTTTATTGATGGCTGTTCAGTAAAACACAAAATACAGAGCTTCTTGGTAAAGCTGGATTTGAGATTGTGGCTGGGATCTTGGGCCAACCTGGGACCATCTTAACACTTTACCTTAAACGTGGACGTTGGCATCAGTGGGAAGAGTAGGGTCCAATTTATTCATTGAAATGGCAAAGAAGAAGCTGGGAAATGGTCCACTTTCACCAAGTGGGGGAATATTTGCCTCTGTTTATCTGCTTCATGATGGCAGGAAGAGGTGAGAAGCCCTGTCCTCTTATAAAACAAGGAGCAGAAAGTACAAGAGGGAAGGAGAATGAGAAGTGTGCTCATAATGCCATTCGATTTAATAAACATACTGCAAGTGAAGTTACCCCATAGAGGATGAATCTCTCAAATGTCAAATCATCCACTCGGCTCCCTGAGTTGGAAAAAAAATAGGTGGAAAGAGACAGGAAGTGTCTACTCCCATACTCTGCTTTATGGGGAGTAGAGTAAAAGTGTCTCTTCTATGGAAATGTAAAGAAGGAAGAATCAGTTCCTCCTTCTGGAAGCTTTTAGTTTAGGTCTTCATTTCTTACCTGCACTACGGCAATAAGCCTCTTAATGTTTGTCATCAGTCCTCTAATTTGTTTTTCACAACATGGAGGAAGATCTTCCTTTTAGAAGATTAAATTATGCCACCAACTTTCTACCAAACCTTCAATATTTCCTTGAGAAAGGCACTAGCTCTTTCTGTGTCTCAGCTTCTTTTATAAAACGGAGAATGATGGTAACTGCTGTGCAAGGTTTTTGTGAAGGTTAAATGAGTCAATATCATAAAGCAGTAACAAGTGCTAGCTATTATTCTCCTCATTATATTTATCTTCCTGTGCTTTCTCTCAGCTACCCCTGGTTCAGTATATGGTATTCCCATTGGTAGATACAATACTCCCACAGTTCCTAGAGTAATATGGGCTTGAGGCTGGAAGTACATACTCTATTCATTTAATTTAATACCACCTAATAGATCTCACTGACCCAGGACACAAAGCCCCAAGGAGGACCACTGGAATGTTTTTCTAGTTGCGTCCTAAGTCTCTCTGCAAACATGGCTTAGGCTATGGTGTTGCAGAGCTAACTGCTGATCAGCTAGAACTGACGCACTAGAGAGAGAGCATGACTAGAGACACAAGCTGCAGATTTAATCTTTTGGAAACAATCAAATTATCAGCCATGAAATTATCATATGAGTGCAAAGAAAAAAGAAAGCCAAAGACAAATATGTAAAGAATATATTTAGGGCAGTGGCCTTTAACCATCTATATGTCTGGAACCAATCATAAATATTGTCTCAAGTGTTCCCACAGCAAACCTAAGAGGCAGTGAAGGTGAGGCAGTGGTATGGCATTATAATTGAGTCATTCATTATAGCTTCAAGATTGAAAGACTTGTCCAAGGTCACACAGCTAGTTAGCTGCATAGCTACAAATAGAACCCAGGTTCCCTACACCTTTCCTAAAGAAAACCTGTTGAAGTCAGCTATGGTGGGATTGGAGAAAGCCTTACTGTGGCTGATGCAAGGGTGAACTTGCGAGATTTGGTCTTAAGTGAGCAAATGCCCTTTTCTGTTCACCTCACTACTTTTAAGCTCTTGGCAGAAAGACCCTGAAAAAACAGAAAATATTATTAGTGTTAGAAAAGTGCCAATTTCAGCTAAGCTCTGTTGAGTCAGTAATTCAATATGAGGGGATTGGTAGAAAGAGTAAGAATAAATAGCTTCTAAGGTTCTCTGAGCATTTGAATTTATGATCTATAAAACTCTATCCATAAAAGGGAAAAAAATTCGGACATGTAAAAATTATAGACAACTGTGCCCAGTGCTTAGTCATTAGCAAGGGAGTTTTTCATAAATGTAAGGTTTGGGGTGTTTCTGGGTTTTTAACAGACCTAAATGTTTCAAATTTTATGGAACCTTACTAAGTGGAAGGCACTGTGTAAAAAAACTGGATAGTTCCTCTCCCTCATCTTATGGAGCTTAGAATCTAGAGGAGGGAAAATGCAACCCTGAAAGTCATCTAGCAGTATAATTTAGATTTTTTTTTCTTTTTTCCTTAAGTTATGTTTATGTAACACAACAAAATGTATACCAGATGAACCCAACCCTTTATCACGCCTATTAAACACCTTAGCTAATATATTCCTTGAATTAACAAGCTCTTTCTCCGTGAAGAATGTTTGTTTCTCAGTGGAGTCGGAGTACAGAAAAGGATCCCAGAGCAAGCAACAGAAGATTTGTTCTGTCTTCAAGGAGTTGACAAACATAGCAAAAGAGTTTTATTTGAGCCTTTTTTTTTCCTTTTTTTTTATTTTTAAAGTAATAAAACTACAATGAGGAAAAGATGAAAAAAAATCACCCCAAATCCCACCACTCTAACACTCGCTGGCCACATCTTCCTAGTTTCTTTTGCTGATGTTTCCTTTTCTCATGTACTCTTAAATGTATCTAACCCAGGGCTTGGACTTTTCATCTTTTGTGTCTTCACTTTCTCCAAAGTAATGGAGAAATTTCTCTCATCTAATCTCTTGGCTTTAAGTGCTATCTGTATGTTGATGGCTCCCAAATTTATAACTCCAGACTAGATATCCAGCTACCCCTTCACAGTTTGACCCATCCCCCTCCTTGGCCTCCAGCAACCACTAATATGTTCTCCAACTCCATAATTTGGTCGTTTTGAGAATTTTATATAAATGGAATCATACAGTATATAATCTTTTGAGATTACTTTTTTTCATTCAGCATAGCATAATTCCCTTGAGATCCATCCAAGCTGTTGCATGTATAAATTGTCATTCATTTCCATGCTATGTATATAGCACTGTTTATTTAACCATTCACCCATAGAAAGATATTTGAATTGTTTTCAATTTTTGGCTATTACAAATAAAGTTTTTATGAACATTTATGCACATGTTTTTGTGTGGACATATATTTTCATTTCTCTGGGATAAATGCCCAGAAATGTGATTGTTGGGTTGTACGTTAAGTGTATATTTAGTTTTCCAAGAAACTGCCTAATTATTTTCCAGAGTAGCTATACCATTTTACATTCCCATTAGCAATGTATGAGAGATCTAGTTTCTCCACATCCTTGTTAATATTTGGTATTGTCTGTCTCTCTGATTAAAGCCATTCTAGTGGGCATATATTGACATCTTGTTGTGGGGTTAATTTTCATTTTCTTAATGATGTTGAAAATCTATTCAGGTGTTCATTTGCCATCCATATATCCTTCTCAATGAAATGTCTTTTTCCCATTTTCAATTATATCGTTTGTTTTTATTACTATTAAGTTTTGAGAGTTCTTTATATCTACTAGATAAGTCTTTTGTCAAATATGTGGTTTGCAAATATTTTCTCCCTGTCTGTAGCTTGTCTTTTTGTCCTCTTTACAGGGCCTTTTGCAGAGCAAAAGTAAAAAAAATCCCACTTAATTTTGTTTATTCCAGTATTTCTCAATTAGTTTAACCAAGATTACTTTTTTTGCCCATTTTTGGCATCTTACATCTGTAAGATGAGTTTTCTACAAAACACTGAGTTTTCTACAAAACACAGACTTAGAGATGCTGTTCCAGCCATTTCCTTATTTCGACTTCCAACATCCAAGTATACCTGTCTGATGCACCCAATTCTCTCAGGGTCTTACTTTCTACCATGGGTCAGGAGCTAATCTGAAAACCAAGTTTATGGCAGTGAGTGCTATGAGAATGCACCATGCTCCCCAGTTGCATATTGGCATTTTGTCAGGGGATTTCTAAAAAGAAACTTAAAACAAATAAGAAGAGGTTAGAAAGGTGGTAATTTTAGTCTCCATGGAAGCTAACTGGAAAAAGACTTTATCCTGCTAAAAGAGAAGCACTACACATGGATTCCATTCTAATACTAGATTTGCCGCTAATGATCTGTGTCACTTTGGATAAGTCACTCCATTCTGGGCCTGAGTTTCCTAATCTGTAAAAGTGAAGGGGGTAGAGCAAATTTAATGTTCTATAATTCTAAATCATACCAATACACCACCTGATTGAAAATGCGAATCTCATCTATGATGAAATCGTTGCATGATTCTGATTGGAAGCCCTCAAAGATAGGCATAATTTGAGCATTGGGTGTATTTAAATGACCCCTAAGAGCCCTCTGGGGTGAGCCAATTTTCTGTAGCCCCTTTCTAATAGAGACATAAGGTGTTTTCACTCTGTTTCTTCCAGGAGCAAAGTGTTGAAGCAATCCTCCACTTCTACAGGTTTCCTGTGTCAGGATACTCTAAAATCCACACACCAATTCTCTGATTGTTTTATTTCTAATCTAAATCAACATTGAAAATCAGCGATCAGGAATAAATTAGGACAGAATGAGACCATCCTTCCTAAGGTTAAATGGAGCTTGGTGGTAGGGAGGAAGGAATGAGAGAGGAGGAAGAGGAAGCTGGTGAACAGGCCTGGGGTGATTAATCAGCCAGTGGGCAGATACACATCCACCGTTAAGAACAGTATCATTAAGATTGGTTTACAACTAATTGCCACAGCATCCTTGTTTAAAAGGAACTCCGCAGAAAAAAGTACATCACCTAGGCAATTTGGAAATCTGTTTCAAAAGATGCTTTTCTCTCAATATGTCATCCCAAGACAAAGGAACAAAGAATACTGTGTTTATATGGAGGAGAGAGAACAATGAAAGTAATAGTCAGGGGCCGGCCCCGTGGCTTAGCGGTTAAGCGGGTGCGCTCCACTACTGGCGGTCCGGGTTCGGATCCGGGGCGCGCACCTATGCACCGCTTCTCCGGCCATGCTGAGGCCGCGTCCCACATACAGCAACGAGAAGGATATGCAACTATGACATACAACTATCTACTGGGGCTTTGGTGGAAAAAAAGGAGGAGGATTGGCAATAGATGTTAGCTCAGAGCCGGTCTTCCTCAGCAAAAAGAGGAGGATTGGCATGGATGTTAGCTCAGGGCTGATCTTCCTCACAAAAAAAAAAAAAAAAGAAAAGAAAGTAATAGTCAGCCTAAGAATACTGACATCGTAGGGCCAAAGGGGAGAGAGGCTAAAATGTAAGTCCAAGAAAAAGGTAAGTAGAAGTCTAAGAAAACAGATAAAACAGTGAGGGTTGATGAGGAAGAGCATTGTCACAAAATCTTGTTGATATTTAGAAAACTACTTGGTTAATTGGATCAATACAAGTTTAACAATCTCAGGTTTAAAGGATTTGAAAGGTAATATTGCCAGCCACCTTTCCCTTTTTCCTGTGCTCAAATTTCCTTTCCGACACAATCATTCACTCATTCTCCCATTGGCTCAGCACGTGCTTTTTTGAGGTCTTACTATGGACCAAGCACTGCCATAGATCCTAACATCCAAGCGATTAAGACACAACGCTTTTCATCAAGGAGCCATCATTCTAGTCCAGTCTAGTCGGGGTTGGACATCCAAAGAAATAGTTACAAAATAATGAGATGTGTTTTTTTTGGAGAGATGTACTGCGGACTATTGAAAGCAAAAAAGAAGAAGGCTTATTTCTGCCTAGGAGAGTGAGAAACCCACAGGAAGGGGGTTTGTGGTTTGGGCGGGTAAGATTAGAAAAGGCTTCTTAGTCAGAGGATTATTTAAATCTGGAATTCCCCTTGGGGGTCTAACAGCACCAGTTTTGTTCTCTGCCATCAAATGGCAAAATGTTCCCCCCTTTCTATTTGTGTTCTTATTTCCACAGACTCAAAATTAATCTTGTTTTATGTTCTCTTTCATATCTATTTTGCTTTTTAGCCAGGGGACTTACTTGAAAGCAGCACCATAGAATTTCAGCACTAGAAAGTATCTCACAGAATGTGACTGGAAGTGACATTTCCAGTGAGGAAACTGAGGCCCAGAAAAAGATAGCGACACACACACTGGAATATTCCAACACGGTTGGGACTAAACTTCTAATTGAGTTCTCTTTCCATTACCCCTTTCTCCCCACCTCACTCCCTTTTTTTATTTTTCAGGATCTACTTATAACCTCCCTAGGGTGCTAGATAATACTTGTATATTCAGGCTATTTTCATTCTCACATAATTTTCCCATGAAGATTTTGTTGTTTCCTCTTTCAGACATGACCCGAGGACCTCAGGCTGGCCTCGTTAACTGATCCCTATGGCACCTTAAAAGACAGTCTTCCCCAGGGAGACGCATGGCTCAGGATTGCTCGTCCCAGTTACTGCATTCCCACCAGCCCTGGCCCCCTCAGCAGAGTGAAGAGGCAAGCAGCTTGCAACCCATGTTGAGGAAAATATTTAACACATGTAGCCAGTTCGGCTTCTTTCAATGCCATTTACAAACTTTGTGGTTTGAATCTGTTCATAGAAGAATTAATTGATGGTTTTGAATGTTATTAGAGAAGAAACCCAACCAGTTTCTCAGGATATCCTTCTGGGAAATTTTCAGCTTCAGGAAGATTATATTTTAGATGGTGTCAAAAAGAATAATAAATTCACGCCCTTGAAAGAATTTAGTTGTGGGCAGGTGGGAGATGGATATAAATCTGGAGTAAACAGAGATGGCATAATAATGGCAAAGCCCTTTCCACTTCCGTATTTTTGTCTTTCTACAGTGACTTATTCAGAATCCTAAAGCCAAAGCTGGTATTACACAGAGGCAGGAAAATGTGGCCACATTTACATGTGATTTGGGAAAGCTAAAAGCCCTCATCTGCTAAAAGTTTCTCTCCCCATTGACCCTCCATCTGGTTTGGCCTGGTAAGTTTGTCTTTTAGATACACATACCTTGAGTTATGTAACCAGAACTCACAGGAGGAGAATACTAAAATGCACATTTGAGTACGTGTAAAATCACTAGCACAATGCTAGGCACAGAGCCAAGGTGTTCTGTTTATGTGATGATGATGGTTTATTCCTTCATTTGCTGGATTAAATATGTGAACTCCCAGTTTACATCCAGCACTGTAGTTAAAAGATAAAGTAAGACAGTCTCAGCCTTAAAGAGCTCACAGCCCCTGAGGAGAGAGAGATCTACAAACAGATGGTTTCAATACAGTGCAGCAAGTAATGATAATGGAGGGAACCACAAGTATCATGGGAGAACACTGGTACAACTGGGACAGGAAAGGACATGTGATATCTGACTCCTAAAAGCCAGTGGGAGTTATTATTATACAATTCCTGGGAGCTGCAGAAGTTCTTCATCACTCAGAATTATATAATTTTCTAGGAATCTATGGAGAAGCCACACATACCTGATTAGAAAGAGGAATATTTTGGAAAGGAAAGTCCCAGGAGATGGAAAGTGGGAGAGAACACGGCATCAGCAAATGCAGAGTGGCTAGCAGGAGGCACAGAGGCTTGCTTGGGAGGAGTGCAGGTGGGGTAGGAGCTCTGAGGACTGGGTACTCAGGTAACAAACTGACTATATCCTCTGCCAGGAAGGGAAGACATTTAGCTAAATGTTGGGGAATGAAGGTCAAGTGCAAATTCCAAGCGAGAACACTGAAGACACCCTCTAAGTGCTTCAAAATAGCCTTTGTCCCATTCTGCTCATAAAGCAGTGATATATTATCACTAGACATTATTTCCATTCCAACTTCTGTATGCAATCCATGCATACCTGTGAGGGGGTACATGGAAGGGAACTAATATTTTTTAATAATTACAATTTATTGAGCACTTACATTGTCATAATATTTTTATCATAACATTATCATAATATTTTAAAGTTATCATTTGTTAAATACATATTCCCAATAGCAAATCAGTGAGATTGGAATTACCAATCTCCTCTTGTGTATGAGAAGACTGAAGCTCAAAAAAGTTAAGAAAAGTTAAGTAACTTGCCCGAGGTAATATAACTAGAAAGAGCTGGAACAAGAATTCAGATCTAAAGCCTATGTTTTTTTTTCATGATGCCATAACACTTCACGAGTTTTGGAATCAGAGACATTTGGGTTTACATTAATAAAAATAAATTTTGTTCTTGTCCTGTGTGATTTCTTTTTATCTCTCTTCACAGTTATTAATGATGTCTTTGGCTGGTTTGTTTTATCTATGAAAACTATATAAATATTTGCTTCTCTCATTTGCCTATTTTGGCTTTCTTGAGAAAATGTTCTTATTGAAATTTTGCCAGTGCTTCAAAGAGCATGAGTTACAATCAATTCAGTTCAACATTTTCACTGAGCAAATATCATGTATTCAAAATCAGTGAACGCTCTCAATACTCCTTAGGCCCTGATTCATAGTTTTCACTGCACTTGTCACCACCTAACGTGTCATATATTTGTTCATTGAATATTGTCCATCTCCTGCATGAGACTGTGAGCTCTATGAAACCAGGAACATCCTCAGTTTTGTTCAAAGACATCTCTTCAGGAACTAACTAGTCTTGGAAACTCGTAGGTGCTCTGGTAGTATCTGTTAAATGACTGAGTGACCATTAAATTCTGAGGGAACTGTAGGCCAGTCGTCTGGGGGGGATGCTGTCTGGACTTCATTCATCTATCCACACTGGTCATCACTGTGATGCCCTCTGGTCTTCTCTCTGTGGCTCCTCCAGGATTGGCAGCTCTCTCTGCCCATTTTTTCTTATGGAGGCACAGGAATTGCTATGCTCCTTTTCTGTCCTCTCTTAAAGACTGCGTTTGGATCTCTCTGCCTAGATACTATAAGCATCCACACCCTCTCTGAGGTCCTGTCACTTTTCTTAAGCTCTGTCTACAAAACTCGGTCTATTCTCTGCTCTTGAGAGCATCATAGACCTCATACCTCCTTCCCAGGACTATATCAGAGAAGAAAGATAACAGGCCTTTCTCTTTTTCAGGTTCACAGAACTCTGTTCTCATCAGCTCCCCTCCATCGCTCCCTCCTTTCCCAAGCACAGAGGAGTATTTTTCTAGTGTGGGATGAGAGACACCTCACTCTTCTCAATCCATATGTCTCTCAAACATTTTGGCTCTCCTCTAATCCTCTCCTGCAAGGCTTTTGGAAAACAAAACCAGGATCAAGAGACCCACAAGCTTTGTGCCCTTCCCTGGAATGATGAACACAGATAACTAATGTCTTGTAAAGAAAGAAGGGAAATGGGGAAATATAAGGGGGAAAAAGGTTAATGTTTCAAAAACATTATTTTACTACATTCATCTGCTAGTAAATCTTTGCATTCCTATGAAGGTAATGTATTTCTCATCCAGTTGTTTTATCTCTACTCCCTCCCCAAAAGGGTATGACCAAAGTCTGTCCTAAATTGGGCTCTCCAGGGCAATAATATCATTGATCAAAGCAATCCACACAAAAGCAAATAACCTAGTCTGTATAATGGAGATAACAATCTACAGGTCATGAATCAGTAGCCAAACTGGGTTACATGATTAATACTGGAATTGAGAAGCCAGTTCATGTTCTGGGGCAACAGCTGAGCACTCTGTGGTTAATTAGATCTTACTCAAGTCCACCGGCTTCTCCTCACAGCATTTACTCAGCACGTGCATGTAATGTCAATATTTTAGTAGTTATTTTAGTAACAGGACGTGAGTTCTTGAAGGTTAGCATGCCCATCAGTGTCCATTCTTGATCTTGGATGGCACATTGCTACAAAGTCTAAGATGGTATCTGTTTAAATGGCTCTATGTAGGCCCAGTATTCTAGGATTCTTTCTTTGTTGTTAGGTAGTTGTCTCTCTGCTGCAGACACCATGAGGCTGGCTTGGTAAGGCATGTCCTCTGATGACTGCTACAGTACTCTATGATGTCACCACCATCATCTTCTACATCTTCTACTGTGTGGGAGGTATCCTCATTCCACCCCTCATTGTTTAGAGATTCCCCTGACTCTTCATTCAGTCCCCCAGTGATTGCTCCCGCTGCAGCTAGAAGCCCTCTCTCTGAGTCACACAGATTGTTGAGACTTTTTCTATCACTGCTACTGACATCACATTCTTTCTCACTCTAAGCATCTCCAGAGGTTGGAGATTCCTGCATCTCTGAGTAGTGCTGAATTCCCTACTGAGCAGGGAGAACTTGATTCCACAAACTGGTCTAGGTGGCATCTGACTGCAGCTCACTTCTCAACTCAGCTCATCCCCAAACCAAAACCCTACCCAAACCCACACTTTATGTGATAAAGAACCTCAGGAACTTCATCACCTGAATTTTACAGCCTAAGCCCTTTTCATCAAGTCTCAACTGGAAACAGCTTGCTTAACATTTTTGCATCGTACTATTTCAGTAATTCCAATTTTCTTCTACCTTGCCATCTGTGGGCTCACTCCATTTGAATTTATGGCGATTTGCCCATTAGGCATTTCCCTAAAAGGAGGGCCTTTTCTCGAGTCCTCCAAATATTCAGTCCTATCTGTATTCAAGAAGGAGATTGCTTCCTCAGATTCTTGAACTCACTTCTTTTCCCTTTCTAACCTCTCTAAAAATGGTTTTGGGTTTTTACGTCTCCCATTGTCAGGTTGTCTTTTCTCCTGATGGATGGTCCCCTCAGTTAGTTACTAGGCTAAGTGAAACTTGTTACCATTTCTTGAATGCCTGCCATATTCCAGGCACTACTCTTTGGGAGTACTCATTGGGAAGGAGCCCAATGACTTGCAAAGACCTCAGTCCTTCACGGGTAAACTCTGCAAAAATTAGAGGAAAGTGAGAAAGAAGAATTAATTCTCTTTTTCTTTTTTAGTTTCCTGCCTTAGTAGTTACGGTGAGTCCAACAGAAGAAATAAATGATCATAACGTTGTCTAATAGTAGGGATTGTGCTACTCAGAAAGGTTGGCCTTTTAGAAACATTTTGTTTAAATAATTATCAGTACTCTTGTCTTTGAAAGCAAACAAGAGTCATTACAGAGAGGTGAATAATAAGAGCTGAACCATCCAGTTCTTTATAGGTTGTCGTTTTTAAGTAGAAATACATGAAGTAACATACTAAATGTTCCATTCCTTAGTTCCTGACCCCTTCACCTGACATTTTTATCCAGGTGTAATCAAGTGAAATTGAATGTCAAGAAGCATCCATGGTGTGGCAGAAGGTCAGTTCTACTCTTTATCCCGAGGCAGCTGAGGAGGGCTTATGACTCATGCATGTACATAAGCCTTTCATTTTCTTTGGCAGAAACTGGGAGAAACACTTTTTTCTCTTCAACCAGCGGCTTCTGGGAAAGCACCTCTTACCTACTAATAGGTCTTAATTTCTTTTCTTTTGTTTTGATTAAGGCATTATATGTTTAGAGTACCTCTGTGGAAGGTGTGTACTATGGGGTAAAATTTTATCTCCTCGAAGATAGAGCGTCATTCAGGAAGGAACAAGAGATCTGCAGTCAGAAAATGTAGGCTTTGTCACTTACTGGCTGAGTGATTTTAGTTTGGCAAATCCCAACTTAAAGCTCTGTTTCTTTATCTGTAAAATGAGACTAACAGTCATGCCTGTGTCATAGGTTGTGCAGATTAAGGAAATTAATATCTGTGAATAACACTTTGTAAACTCTGAGTTGAATAAAAGCTCATCTGTTCATTATTTATCCTATAATACAGCCCACAGCTCTTGTCATTAAGCGTTCTGGTATGACTCACAATCCTCATTTTTGCCCCAACTCCTGCCAAGATCACCCATGATTGCTTCATGTGTATGGGTGTCCATCCAACAACCTGATCTTAAACTCCTTGACCCCAAAGTACTTCTTCCACTTCAATAACCCAATCACGTGGCTGAACCCAGACCTTGAAATACCCTCATCTCTGGAATGGTAAATTCCAATATTCCAAAATCTACCATCTCCTATCTGTATAGCCATTATATTATCCTATGTCGACCTATTCTTTAACTTCCTCAAGACTTTGTTCCTTATTTTTTTTCCCTTTTATCTCAATTCATCAGTTTCCTGATGGTTTCCCTTCTTTTCCTACTCAATCTAAACCTATAGTGAATCTCTTAAATTACTCCCACCAGCAATTCAATGTCCATAGATCTTTACCCCTCTGTATCCATCTTGCCAATTCACAACCATTGATAAACTCAGAACTGTGCCTTCTCCACTCATACATTTGGATTGCCGAGCATCGCTAAAGGATATTACATACCTGTGTGCATTGTTGCCACTAGAAATTTGTAGACTCTAACTCAGTAGTACCCCCTGCACTGTTTGACAAATCTTTTACCTGTCCCTGCTGGGCTCTCTCTTCTGTCCCTCACAGGGGCTAGTTCATACTTTCTCCATACTTCACAGATCCTTACTCCATCTTTCCTACAATTTCAGCAGATGACCACATCCCTCAAGTTTATAGGCAAAAAAAATAAGGCTATCAGACATGAAATCCCTTACCATCTTACCCCTGACACTACACACTTATGACTTATTTAAATCGCTATTCATCCTCACTATTTCTGCTTCTATATCAAAGGAAGAGGTTTCTCTTCTCCAGTTCAATGTTCATTTCTTCACATGTTTTCCACATCAGATCTCCTATTCCTATAAGGGAGTTTATATCTTCATTATCCTCTTCTAACCTGTATTTACTACCCTTTCCTTTTCTAACTCCTTTCAAGCAGGCTATAAACACGGTCAAGGCCCCTTAATAATAGTTTTAAAACATCTTCTCCTTCAACCTTGCACCCTTCTCTAACTGCACCATATATCTCTCCTTCCCTTTACAACTAAACTTACGGCAAGACCCAGTCACATCTAAATCAGAAAACAGGGAGTCACTCTAGTCTCTTCCCTTTCACTTATCCCCTCACATTCATTCATCCATTAAATCATATACATATTTCCTAGTTAATATTTCTTGTATTCATCCCCACATCCACCTCACTGCTATCTACTTAGCTCAGGCTCTCATCTATTTTCTCATTCTTGCAGTTGTCACCCAACTTGTCTCTATTTCTCTGGACTTGCATCTCTCAAATCACCACCAGAATGATGTTTTGAAAGCATAGTATTTTTCTTTAATGGCTCCCTACTGTTTACAGGCTAAAGTTCAAATCCTTTAGAAGGTCATAGAGGGCTTCTAATGACCTATTTCCACGCCTGCCTCAATGTTTTAATGTCCACACCCCTCAAACCTCCCTATCAAATGCCTATTCATTCTTCAAAATTCAACTCAAAACTTACTTTTCTCTGTGAATTCTTACTCCACTCCCTCCACCTCAAAACCTCTCTCAGCTCCTTCTGGTAGAATGAGTCATTTTCTCTTTTGTATTACTAATTTCCTTGTTTGTACTTATATTTCTGTATCTTCGATACTTTGTTACGTTTAGCATTTATCTCCTCCTCTAGATTGCAAGGCAAGAGAAAGCAAGGGCATATTTTATTCATTTTCCCAATACCTCCTACAATGCCTGGAAAATACCTAGTTCTGAAGTATTTTTAAAGAAATAAGTGGATGAGTTAGAACTCTAAGTGGGCCTTGGAAGAGAGTGGAATAAAACGATATAATAAAAAACAAAGTTGACAGATGTTCCAGAAAGAGAAATAGCTGTGAAAATTGTGCACCTTATAGTTGTAGGAAGTGCCATTCACACGGTATTACGGAATGAAGGTTTGTGTTTCCACAAAACGCATATATTGAAGCGCTATCCTCCAATGTCACGGTATTTGAAGGTGAGGCCTTTGGGAGATACTTAGCGTTAAATGAGGTTATACGGGTGGAGCTCTCATGATGGGAATAGTGTCTTTACAGGAAGAGACACTGGAGAGAGCTTCTTCTCACTGTCCCTCTATCTCTCCTGCATGAGGACATAGACAGAAGGCAGCCATCTGCAAACAAGAAAGAAAGCTCTCATCAGGAACTGAATCAGCCAGCACCTTGATCTTAGACTTCCCAGCCTCCAGAACTGTGAGAAAATAAATTTCTGTTGTTTAAGCCACCCAGTGTGTGGTATTTTGTTACAGCAGCTTGAGCAGATTAAAACACATGGTGATTGTTGTTAGAACCTAAAGCTTCTTTGGTTATCCCAACCAGAAGGTATTTACCTATCCTATGCAACCCTGGAGAGCCTCTCCTCTCACACTATTCTTACACTTACATATTGCAAGATGCATGTCTTACCTAAATTGAAAGCATCTGGAGGATGAGGATTGAGTCTGATTATGAATCCTGCCCCCTAGAGTCAAACAGTCTGCTATCTGCATGACCGCACATGGCATTCCTATTCTAAATCTGTTCACAAGTTATAATATACACAGCCAGGTTAGCATCACTGGGAAGCCATTTGAGTTATGTAAGGGCTAGGGAGGGAGAATAAAGATTTAAGAGCATGAATCATAAACAAAAATCATGAAATGAAAATTACATTTTCTGAACTTCTAAACTTTTAATTTATCTGTCATGGATGACGTTCTGAAAAGAATACTTCTTAAATTACCTAAGTGGTGCCTGGCCTCTAGAAATCTCATTTATTCACAGACATACATGTGATCATATTTGGCAAATTAATCAAGGAGTTGAATATTAAATTTTCTCCAACTAAAAGATTAGTTTGCTCCCAAGTGATTTATATAAAAATAACTATATCTTATCTGATCTGACTAGTTCTCATTCTTCTAGCAAATATGAATGAGATTTGTCTGACACTTTCCACCATTTCTGAAGGTTTCTGTGGTTTTACTAGATAACTCGAATTTTTTGCCTGCTCAGCTCCTAGTAAAAAAAATATATATATAAATGAGACATTAAATGCTTTGGTGCTAGAGTTATTAGGCATATCTCCTTTTAAAAAAATATAATTATTCAGATATAAACAATACCTTCTATGTGAGATAGAGCCACAGTTTTAACTACAGCTATTACTTATTGGCATAAGAAGAAGCTTGAAACACATAACCCAGAGAGCCAAGGGATTATTCCTTATAAACAGAGAGTGTTAGAGGGACATTAGAGGTCACTTCATTCAATACCTTCATTTTACAGACAAGGAAACTGAGGTCCTGAGACCTTAAGTGACTCAACTGAGGTCTGTATTGACTTTTCCTTCTTTTTTTCTTTCAGTTTTATTGAGATATATTGACATACAACATTGTATAAGTTTAAGGTATATAGCATAATGACTTGATTTACATATATTGTGAAATGATTACCATAACAAATTTAGTGAACATCCATCATCTCATATAGACACAAGAAAAAAAATGTTTCTTTCCTTGTGATGAGAATTTTTAGGATCTACTCTCTTGGTAATTTTCCAATATACCACACAGCAGTGTTAACTATAGTCATCATGTTGTGCATTATATTCCCAGTACCTATTTATCTAATAACTGGAAGTTTCTACCTTTAGACCACCTTTGATTCCCCTATCCCCACCCCTCACCTCTGGTAATCACAAATCTGATCTCTTTTTCTATGAGTTTGATTGTTTTTTTTTTAGATTCCACTTATGAGATCATACAATATTTGTCTTTCAGGATTTCCTTCTTTTTTATGGCTTAATAGTATTCCACATTTTCTTTATCCATTCATTTATCAACAGACACTTATTTTCTCTATTCTTGATGCTCTGGAAAATGAAGCCTTGATTGTGGAGAGATTGCCCCTCCTAGGGTTAGCTAATTCCTAGAGATAGCAAATGACTCCCCTGTGCATACACCTTTGATAGACAAACCTACTAATCCAGAGCCCCCAACCCCAACTATCTCCTTTATCAAACTCGCATACACCAGGACAAAATACCCCCTGCCCCAAATCATCCCATGGCACTACACAACTAGGAACCACCCCTAAAGCCCCACACCCTCTGAAATTATTCAAACTACCCAATTCTAAACTTACTTAGCATACCTCTGCTGCCTCACCCATTCCTTCCTGTCAGAACCCCAATAAAGGCTCTGGGCTGTGTTCTCCTCTCTCTCTCTTGTGCCTCCTGACCAACTCAGCTGTTTCCCCACGTGGCTCTGCATATAGCATGCTGTGCTTCCTATTTCTGGGGATCTGTGAGTATAAACTTCTTCCTCTGTGACAATCATGTCCATATCTGCTGTCTCATCACACCTAATTAAAACAATTCTCAGGTACCTTTTTAGAAAAAGGTCACATAGATTAATAGTAAAAGATTTGTGACTAGGACCTGAGTCTCCAGACTGCCAGACCTCTGTGCTTGGCACTAACCCCCTGGAGCATCTTCTCTTGCAGTTCTGAAAGGGATGAAGACCAGAAATGTATCTGTGGAGAAGACCAAAAGAGATCACAAAAATAATTTGCTCTTGGAAAACAAAATATTTTTACACAAATGTACAGTATTAGTAGTTTTTATTATCTGGAAGATAAAAATGTTATTTAATCACTAATCTGCATGTTTACAAAACTGACTTGACTGTCTTACTTCCCTAGAATGATTTTTTTTTTCTCAATAAATTGAATGAATGAATCATTTATTTTGACATTATATAGACACTATCAAATCTACTTGGAGAAAAAGACATAAACTCAAATATAGCAATTAAATAGGAGATCTATATTATTAAACTCTTAAGAGTAAATACAACTATTCACCAGTATTTAACTACTTACAATTCTGCGAATGCATAAAGTCTGCATGTATGTCCTGGGAGTCACTCCCTCTAATCACTCAGAGATCTCTGAATTCTTGACATAATTCTTTTTCTTTGTCTAAAGAGTTCACAAGGACATTATCGCCTGCTATGGACTGAATGTTTGTGTCTTCCTCAAATTCATATGTTGACGTCTTAATCCCCAATATGATGGTATTTGGAGATGTGCCCTGTGGGATTTGATTAGGTCATGAAGGAGCCCTCAATAATGCGGTTAGTGTCTTTATCAGAAGAGACACCAGAGAGATGATCTCTCTCTGCCCTGTGAGGATACAGCAAGAAGGTGGCCATCTGCAAACCAGGAAGAAGACTCTCACCAGGAACCCAATTGGCTAGCACTTTGACCTTGGTCTTCCCAGACTCCAGAATGGAGAGAAATAAATGTTTGTTGTTTAAGTCACCCAGTCTGTGGTGTTCCCTATAGCAGCCCAAACCGTCTAAGACATAGCCCTACAGTTAATTTAGTCTGTGGGGGCTTCAGAAAGTGAATTTACCTGTAGAGAAGAGAGGTTACTGGGCAAATGAACAGAACTACTGGCAATCTGTCTTGAAAAAACATTTTTAAAAATATTCTACATTCTTTATCTTTATTAATGAAATTCAAGCGTCTGTTATTTGGATGTTTCTCCTCTGAAGACCACAGAAAAGTCAAAAGTCCTCTGGGGAGTTAAGCATTTAAATTTCCCATAAACTTTACTACTGAAAGCACAGTTAATCAAGTCAGACGATGAGAAAGAGAGAGAATCATTGTGCAAATCAGTCTTTGTTTAAATATACAAAGCCATACTTGACCAGAAACATTGGTCTTTGCCATTCCTCATGGTTTTTTAAGCCTTTATTAAAAATAGATTTACTGAGGCATAATTTAAATACCATAAATCCACCCACTGTAAATATGCAATTCAACGATTTTTAGTAAATTTATAAAGCTTTGCAACCATCACCACTAGTCAGTTTTTGAACTTTTTCATCACCCCCCAAATTTTCCCTCAAGGCCATTTGCAGTCAGTCTACTCTCTCATTCCCATTCCCATTAGCCCCAAACAACCACTGCTTTCTGTCTCTATAAATTTGCCTTTTCTGGCCATTTCATATAAATAGAACCATAAAATATCTAGTCTTTTATGTGTCTTTTTTTTTTTTTAATTTATTTTTCCCTCCCCAAAGGCCCAGTACATAGTTGTATATTCTAGTTGTGAGTCCTTCTAGTTCTTCTATGTGAGCCACTGCCACAGCTTGGCAACTGACAGATAGGTGGTATGGTTCCGAGCCTGGGAACTGAACCTGGGCCGCTGAAGCAGAGCTCACTGAACTCTAACCAGTAGGCCATCAGTGCTGGCTCTGTATGTGGCTTCTTTTAAGATTGTATTGAGTAGTATTCCATGGTATGGATATACGACACTTTAATTACTCACCAGTTGATGGACAGTTGATTGTTTCCAGTTTTAGGCTATTATGGATAATGCCTTTACGAACATTTGCATACAAATCCTTTTGTGGGCAAATGCTTTCATTTCTCTTGGTTAGAATTCTAACAGTGGAATTGCTAGGTCATATGGTAAATTTATGTTTAACTTTTTAAAGTAACTACCAAACTGTTCTCTAAATTGGCTTTAGCACTTTACATGCCCACTAGCAATGTATGAGGGTTCCATTTGCTCCATTTCCTCACCAGTACTTCATATTGTCTGTCTGTTTGATTATAGCCATTCTTGTGGGTGTGCAGTGGCATCTTATTGTGGTTTTAATTTTCATTTCCCTAGTGACTAATGATGTTTAACACCTTTTCTTTCACATGTCTTCCTTGGTGAAATGTCTAATCTTGCCTTTTGCCCATTTTTAATTGGATTATTTACCTTATTATTGAGTTATAAGAGTATATATGTTGGAAGCAAGTCTTTTATCAGATATGTAATTTGCAAATATTTTCTCCCAGTCTAAGGCTTGTCTTTTCGTTGTCTTAATGGTGTCTTTTGAAGCACAAAAGTTTTTAACTTTAATAAAATCAAATTTATCAATTTTTTTCTTTTATGACTATGTCTTGATTACGTTATCTAAGAACTTTTTGGCTGACCCAAAGTCACAAAGATGTTCTCCTATGTTTTCATATAGAATTTTATAAATTTAGCTTCTATATTTAGGTCTATGATCTATTTCAAGGTAATTTTTGTGTAGGGTGTGAGATAGAGGTCTAAGGTTTTTTTTTTTGCACATGGATATCCAATTATTCCATCGCCATTTGTTGAAAAGACTATCTTTTCCCTTTGAATTGTCTTGGCACTACCATTGAAAATCAACTGACCATAGATAAGTAGGTTTATTCCGAGTTCTAAATTCTGTTCACTCATCTCAATTCTTTTCCACTGAGCTATATACCCATCCCTATGCCAGCACCACATTATCTAGATTACTGTAGCTTTTTCATAAGTTTTGGAATTGGGTAGTGTAAGTTTCCAGCTTTTTTCACTTTTAAAATTGTTTTAGCTTTTCTAGGTGTTTTGCCTTTCCAAATAAATTTTAGAATCAACCAGAAATTTACTACAAAATGTCTGCTGGTATTTCGTAAGATATTGTGTTAAATCTATACATCAATTTAGGGATAACAGCCATTTTAACAATATCAAGTTTTCAATCCTTGAAGATAGAATTTCTCTCCGCTTATATAGATCTTCTCTAATTTCTCTCACCAATGTTTTGCAGTTTTCAGTGTACAAATATTGCACTTTTTTTGTTAAATTTATTCCTAAGTATTTTATTGTTTCTGATGCAACTGTAAATAAACTTGTTTTCTTAAATTCATTTTCAGATTTTTTTGCTAGTACATAGAAATACAACTGATTTTTTAAATTGATCTTGTATCCTGCAACCTTGCTAAACTTGTTAATTAGTTCTAGTAGTTTGTGTGTGTGTGTGTGTGTGTTTGTATGTGTATTCCTTAGGATTTCGTACATATAGCATCATATCATCTGTGAGGAAGGCAGTTTCTACCTCTTTCTTTCCATTCCGATGTTCTGGATGGCACTCCCTGCCGCTCTTTTTTTCACCTTATTGCACTGGCTAAGACCTTTAGTACACCTATGAAAAGAAGTGGTGATAGTTGACACCTTGTCTTGTTCCCTATCTTAGGGGAAAGCGTGAAGTTCAAACTAACACAGAAAAGTACAGATAAGATAGCAAAAAATCATTCCATATCCCACAACCCAGAAATAATCAAAGTTAACATTAGTTGAACATCATTCCATACATAGCTTCAATGAAGATAGACCAATAGTTACAGAGATAGATCATTCAGTTGATCAATTGCTGTATAGCAAATAAGTTGATAGAGCAAGGGACCCTAGTATTCATGTTATTTTAAAATTAAAAAAAAAAATTAAAGTGACTTTTATTTGAATAAAAAATAGAAAAGAGACAAATAAACCAATAAATTACTAAACTTATGATAATTATTTATCAAACAAGTTATTCTTAAATATCCGTATCAGTTTAAGAAAAAAGATCATGACCAATGTTAAGTGGGTGAGTTTAATTTGTTTCACAATCCCATGTGTCAATTTTAGATTATATGTTCTGACCTACTGCTATAAAGAAATGTTATTTTAATGAAAAGAATCTCCAGCAAAATTATGATTCATCGTGATAACAGAGTACATCCTTGTCTTGCTCCTTATTTTGTTGGGAACCCTTCCGAAGTTTTACCATAAAGTGAGTCATATTTTTGTGGTAGATGTCATTTAAGAAAGTTTCTTTATATACTTAGTTGCTAAAGATATTATCATAAATGAGGATTTTTTTTTATTTTCATGAATGAATTTTATGAAATATGTTTTCTGGATCTAATGAGATAATGATGTGGGTTTTCTCTTTTAATCTTTTAATATCATTGATTACATAAAAAGATTTTATAATGTTGAAGTATCTATGCATTCCTAGAACACCAAGTTTCAGTAAACTCTTGAATTCCGCTTACTATTTTTTTTAGTACGATTGAATAGTATGTTTGAATTTCTGCTTTAAGAGAGTCTGAACTACAATTCTCTTGTTTTGTTGCTGTTATTGGATAAAATCCTTGGTCCAATCTTTTACTTACTAGTTTGATCTTCAATCGAGTCCACTAGATTATTTATCCCAAATATTAAGTTCATTATTCAACAATTATATACCTCATTCACAAGATCTCTATTTGATTCTTTCATAAGCCTCTATTAATGCCTCATGACTGCAATATCTCCAACCCTAACTCTTAAAACAATGTTCAATTAGTACTGTTTAATCAGCTGCATGTTTTAAATGTTTGGTGTTTCTGTTTCATAGTGCTGACACTATTTAAATATCTTTGGCTTTTCACTGTAACTATATTTTTGCCATTGAGATTAACTGGATATAAAATTCTAAAGCCATAGTTTCTTGCTTTCAGACCCTTATAGACTGCTACATTAAGTTCTAGCAATGCCTGTAGTTTAGAGAAGCCTGAGGCCAACCCCATTTTTCTGCTTTGCAGGTAACTTTTATTTTCCTGCTTAGATGCAAATAGGATTCATCATCCCTACCTCCTGAAGAAGAACTACACAACTTTAACTTAGACAATGAAGACACTGAAATTGTTAAAGATTTTGTTTACCTTGGTTTAGTCATCAAATTAAATGAAGACTGAAGCCAAGAAATCAAGAGAAGACTGAGACTCAGAAGGGCAGCCGTGAAAGAACTAGGAAAGATCACTAAGTGTAAGAAAGTGTCCTCAGAGACTAAGCCTAAGATTATCCACACCCTCATATTTCCAATTACTATGTACAGGTGTGAAAGCTGGACAGTGGAGAAGGCTGACAGGAAAAAAAAATTGATTTATTTGAAATATGTTGTTGGAGGAGAGCTCTACGGATACCCTGGACTGTCAGAAAGACAAACAAGTGGGTTCTGGAGCAAATTAAGCCTGAACTATTGCTGGAGGCAAAAATGATCAAACTGAGGCTGTCCTATTTTGGGCACATCATGGGAAGGCAGGATTCTTTGGAAAAGACAATAATTCTGGGAAAAGTAGAAGGCCTCAGGAAAAGAGAAAGACCAAATATGAGATGGACGGACTCCATAAAGGAAGCCATAGGCATGAGTCTACAGGAGCTGAGTAGGGCTGTGAAGGACAGGACATTGTGGACATCACTCATTCATAGGGTTGCCAGGAGTCAGAATCATCTTGATGGCACAGAACCACCTCCTTCCTTCCCTCCCTCTTCTTCTTCCCATCCCTCCATCTCAGTTCCCCTCCCTTCCCCTCTTCCCTTCTCTCTCTCTCTCTCTTTCATTCTTTCTTTCAAGTTCAGTTATTTCACTAGGATATGTCCCATTGTTGAATATTCTGTATTAACTTTTCTTTGGATATGGTACGCCCTTTAATCTATTTACTTCTTTCTATATAAATTCTCCCATTATATTTTTTCCTGTTTTCTCTTTTCCTCTTATTATTTGTACTAGATGTCACTTATCTGTTTTCCAAAATTATCATCTCCCTAATCACACTTCCCTTTTGTTCTTTCCTGTTTTATGTATTTTATCAAGCATGCCCCCTGTATCCTTGATCATATTTTCAAAAACAACTCTGACGCATTTTGATGCTTCTTCTTTGACTTTCTTTTTGGTAATGTTTTATTTTTATCTTCCATTTTTTTCTCTAATCTCTGCCAGCTCAATTTTTATTGTCTTTAATCTCTTGTTTTAATCATCAGCTCATATTCACAGAGCTATATGCAAATTTTTTTGAACATTTAGAAAAAAATTTTTTGGAAGTTTCTCTTTCTTTGAGGGAAGAAATTCTTATTCTACCTTTTACTTTCATCCCTTTGTTGGTGGTAATTATAAGTATTCCCTGCACTGTTTATAACTTATCTTTGAATAGGAAATCCATTATTCATGGAAGCAGAGTGTGGGGAGTGAAGTCAATCTGGGGAAAGTAGAAACTTAAATTTTAGGTATTATCTCAGAACTCTTTTTCACAAAATCTTTGTTATTCCTCTACTCCTGGGACAGATCTGTCAGTTTTCATTTTTTTCATCTGAGATAAGTAAAAAGTTGACATGGTTCATAGTGAAACTGCATAGGTTTCCTGGGAAGAGATTAACTGATTTTGGTCAACAATCAGGTCAATCTTTACTCTGCCTCACCTCTAGGCAGTTTCTGTGCGTAGAAGGTTATGTTAAAGAAAATATAAGAAAGTTCTCCTTTCAGCCTTATTGTCCTTATAGTCTTTATCTGGAACCTGGTCTTTACAGAGACATTCCCAACCTCCACCTATCTCCTGCCCCCACTTTCACAGCACCCACACTCCTGGATCTCATTGGTTCAATGAAAGTATCATGAATGAGCTTTCAGGACCATGCCATTTACTTTTTAAGTAGATTTGTATCCTGGCAGATATCCAAAATAAGGTTATCCACTCTTGGCCTCTGAAATGGACCTGTTTGGTCCATGCTATTGAATTACATGTTATATCTGGTGGCTACAATGATGAGGTTTTTGAAAAGTTCTTATGGGACAAAGATCCACCCATGAAATTCCTTCCATATGCTTTCTGGAAGGCAAGACATCATGTGCCTCTTTCACAGGCCTCCTCCAACATATCCTCCAATACATGAACCACAGTACATTCCACCATAGCTTTCTCATTAATTTGTCCAAATGTTACAAAATTGGGTGGATTGGCTTCATATTTTAAGGCTTCCTTATGTCTTTTTCTTCAGTTTATTAAAGGTGGAGTTTTATTCCAAATTTTTAGTTGTGCATTATATTCACTGCATTTCCTGAAGGGAAACCTTCAGTGTGTCATTGTAACTTGAAGTCCCAAAACCTATTTTTAATCCTTTCTGATTATCCTGATAATTGAGCATCTTGCAAATCATAAAGCCAGAAAACAGATTAATTATTTCCTTAGAAATTAGATAAATTTAAAAGCACATAATTTCTATCACCCCTTCCCTGACTCTAATACTTTTCACTTTCTTTTCAGTAAGACACAGTAGAACCTATACATTTAGAACTAAGAGAAGACTAACTGAACCTATAGCTCTGAAGTTACATTCAACAATTCTCTACTGTATTTAAACAAAATAATAATAATAATAATCTGCAAATAGATTTTGAGTACTTGGGAGAGAGCAGAGATGAGAGAGAGAGTTTGAAGTTTTATGACAGTGTGTTAGAGTGGGAAGAGCTCCAGACTGGGAGTCAACTCAATCACGTGTTGTTCCACTCTACAATCTGATTGCCAATACTTGGTTTTGGCAAGCATTACCAAACATGACCCTAGGACAAAATCCAGTGCTGCTTATCTTTCCAGACCTCACTGCAGCATTTGAGATTGTTGACCACTCTCTTCCTGAGATTCAACTCTCCTTTAGCATCTATAACAACTGATTCTCCTTGTTTCTTCTCTGATCACTTCTTGATAGTTGTGTTTGTGTGTCTTATAGGTTTTTAATCAGAGTCCAGTAGTCTTCATTATTATGCAATCTCTTTAGTTGTCTCCTTCACTCTCATCATTTTAACTAAGACCTATAGGTTGATGACTCTCACATATATCACCCTACTCTGACTCTATCCTGAACTGTAGATTCAATTATCCTTTTGGACATATTCACTTGGATGTCCCACAGGCATCTCAAACTCACTGCGTTCAAAACTGAATTCATTTTCTATTCCAAACACGAACTTCTTCTGTTCCAGTACTTAGGTACCATCATCTATACAGCCACTCAAGTAAAAAACCTGAAAGCGATCGTGCACTCCTTACCCATGACAATTCCACCTCCTCATATTTCTTGAACCTGTCCCTCCGTGGCATTCCTATGTTGGCATATTCCAGTTTGATCACTGTTCTAGATCATGGCCTCATTACTTCTTGCCTGGGTTGCTGTAACCCCTTCCTAACTGGTCACTTTTCCAGAAGATCAAAGAAATTCATGTTGCAACCAGAAGATCAAAGAAATTCACACTCATAATATTCTTGGGCTTAAAACTCTTTGAATGTCCCATAATTACTGTTGTAAAGGATAAAGTCCACATGCCTGCCAATGTTGCTCTACAAGACCTTGTCCCTACATAGCAAAGCTCTTGCCATCTTCTGCCTGCACACTTTTCTGCTCATCAGTTCCTACATATACAATCGCCTTATGTTTGAAACATCCTTCCTACCTTTCTTACCTTGGCTAACTCATATGTCATGTTCTCCAGAAAGGCTTTCAGAAACTCTAAGTTGGGCAGTTTGTACACCTGTGATAGTACTTATGATACCATACTCAACTTTCAAATCTAGGGAACACATGGAATGCACGGCTGTACAATCAGATATTAAGTAATCAGATCGAAGGTAGGATTTGTCTTATTTTATTTTTTTTGGTGAGGAACATTGGCCCTGAGCTAACATCTATTGCCAATCTTCCTCTTTTTGCTTGAGAAAGATTGTCCCTAAGATAACGTCCATATCAATCTTCCTCTATTTTGTATGTGGGATGCCACCACAGCATGGCTTAATGAGTGGTGTGTAAGTTTGCACCCAGGATCCGAACACACGAACCCCAGACTCCTGAAGCGGAGCATGTAAACTTAACCACTACACCACCGGGCTGGCCCCTTGCCTTATCATTTTTTTAATCTTGGTTTCTTTTTTTTTTAAATCTTTGTTCCCTGAGTTTCTAAGTGCCTGACACATAGTAAATGCTTAATGTAATTCTGCTGCATTAAACTTCATTGTGATATTGACTCTGACCTTGGAAAAGTCCACCTTTCTGAACCTTATTTTTCATACTTTAAAATGCTAGGGTTGGGTTCATTGATCTTTTAGGTCCCTTCCTGATCTAAAATTCTGATTATATAATTCTATTACTTTCTGGCTCATTGCAACTATACCCCATTTCATATTTAATCTCACAAATAACATCTAACCATTATCTCCCTCTGTACAACACTTGCCAGAACTACTGCAAAAAATTTCTTTATTGTTTACTAAGCCACCCCAATGTATTTATAGAGATGTCTCTTTAGAATAATCTAATTATGCCTTTATTTGTTGCCAGTAGAGGTTTATTTATTCTCTTGTAATAAATACCATATTAATATTATATTCTTCTTTCTCATGGCAATAAATTCATATTCAAGTATCTTATCCAAAAGCCACCTGCAGCTCATACAGAGAAAAATAAATGAAGCTTGCAAAGATCTCAGACTTTAGGGCTCTATAGTTGGAAGAGAAAAAGATAGGCTTTCAAATACCACAAAAGGTGCTTCTCTTGATTGCTCTTTCATATCTTCACTAAATAAAGGGTACATTTGATATTCTGTGAGATCAACCCAATCTAAAACTTTCTACTTACAATTAAATACAGTCCTAAAAATGGCTGTTATGATAAGAAGTAGCACTTGAATAGAATTCTTTGGATTTAGGATTAGGGGAAAAAAGGTCAAATTTATGCTGGTAAGTGGCAATCACAGGAATTTAGTAATTTAAAATAACAGAAGAATTCAGCCAAATTGTTTATTGTTGTTCCCCCACCCCACAGATTTTACTGACTTAACCACCTGAATACAAGATTCTTTTGATACCATATTGACCCCCAGTGCTGCAGATAGTTTCAGGGCATCCATTCTGAGAAAGAGAAATCAGGCCATTGAAAAAAATAGGGTTCTCTGTTGAATCAAAAAACTCTCTTGGGGCCGGCCCGGTGGCGCAAGCGGTTAAGTGCGCGCGCTCCGCTGCGGCGGCCCAGGGTTCGCTGGTTCGGATCCCGGGCGCGCACCGACGCACTGCTTGGCAAGCCATGCTGTGGCGGCGTCCCATATAAAGTGGAGGAAGATGGGCACAGATGTTAGCCCAGGGCCGTCTTCCTCAGCAAAAAAAAAAAGAGGAGGATTGGCGGATGTTAGCACAGGGCTGATCTCCTCACAAAAAAAAAAAAAAAAAAAAAAAAAAAAACTCTCTGCTACCTTATGTCAAATCTCTGGTGTAGCTTCATTATTTTATTTAATGTGTTATAAATTTCAAGGATAAAAAGCGTAGATGTGCCAATACAATTACTTTTCAAATCCAAATGGAACTGATTTTGATGTTATACAACATTTCAGATTGGACTAATTTCTACTTCCTCCCCCCTCATTATTCTGAAAAATCTGGAATTGTCAGTAGGCCCAACGTAGAATAACCATCTTATTTGTAGGACTGTTATATAGATTCTTTGTGATGCAGACAAAACGGTATTAAGGAAAGAGAAAATACCACGTGTTCAGCTTCCACTGGCCAGGTTATTCTGATAAAGCAACATTTGAAACATATTGGTATCACCTATTTTTACAGTTTAATCCTAGGTTGGCGGTAAAATCATTGGCATTAGAAATCTGGAGAATGCATACCGAGGGAAATCACGCACTACTTTTTAGTTTCATTTCTCCATTTATAATTTACTCTGGATAATTTTCCTCTGTTTCAAATAACATTTTTGAGGGAACACAAACATTTTATATAATATTTTAATTATTTGTCAAAGTAATCTAAGCATATTAAGGTAATTTAGAAAATATGCAAGAGTGTAAAGTACACAAAAGTTGCCCATAATCATACCTCTGGAGGCAACTATCATAAACAGTTGGGGTTATAGTGTGCATATAGTGTTATGTTCTACCTTTTAAAAAGTTTAATAGGATACTGTGAGCATTTGCTTTAATGGCACTTTGAATAAAAAAGGAAACAGAAGACTTCATGTAAAAAAAATGATTAAAAACCAAAAATAGGGAAATAACCTGTTCCATTAGTGAATCTAGTTCAAGAAATAAACAAATTATATAGGTTTGAAAAAAGAGGGGGAGCTTGAGCTATTTCCTTAAAAATAACCTTGGAATCAACAGAGATAGTGATGGTCTCCTGTTAATGGAAAAACCAAAGGCATTACTGTGCTATGGAGGGAATTTGGAAACCAAACGAAATGGATTTTCACTTAGGGCCATTATAACTGAAATTTTTGTTAGCTGACCTAACATACATATATAGTCTAGGAGAGGGATCAAAACATTTGTACACTTTCCACATCAAAATACCCACCAATTCAAGAGAGACTGACTCAGAAAATAATGGCTAACATTTATAAAATAATTACTACTTCTCAGACACTGTTCTAAGCAATTTACATGGACTAACTCATTTAATTCTTAAAATAACTCTTTGAAATCAGGACTACTATCTTCCTTATTTTACAAGGTGACAAGATTCAACTTTGGACATCTGATTCCAGAGAATCTGATATTAACCACCACACTGTATTGCTTCCCAGATGGGGATATTCAAGTTGCTCTCTCTCCCCCTCTGGTCTTCCTGCCCATTTTTCTCTTCCTTTTCTGCCCATCCTCACCCCAATCCCAGGTACTCAAATCCGTTCTGGAGGGCCACCATCCAGTCATCAAGGTTTTAAGTCAATACCCTGGCTACCTCCCTGATGGATGACATCAGATTGACACTGTAAATCTTCAGAGGAGGCTTTTTGGTCCTTAAATTCTTCAGAGCATGGTATTTATAAGACAAAAAAAATTCTTTCTCTTGATAATATTGATTGCTACTTGTAATTATGACAGCCAAGTCTCAAGGTTTTTTTTTGTTTATCAGATCTCCATTTTCACAAAAATGGGCAGAGCAGAGAACAAGGAATAAGGGAGAAAGAGAATTCTATCCTGCTACAAGTATAACCAAGAACAAGGAGCAAAATGAAATATATTCCCAATAGTTTCATAAAAACACAACTCAATCATCATGAATTTACGATGAAAAAATTAGTCTGAAGACAACTGTAACAACAAAAGTAATGTTTTGTTTTATCTTATTTTACTTTTCAAGCTGGGAATTGTTGATTGTCAAGTCATTACAGAACATCTCTAAGACTGGTTTTGCTTGGGAACTGTTGATTTGTTTCTCTGAAAGAAAAATACTGCCACTACTGTTTACTATTGATAGGTTTGTAGATAGGCCCTTTTATTTCTTTCTTTTCATTTCTGATTGATTTGACAAATATTTATTGTGCTCTAACAATATACGAGGCCCAACACAAGGGGTGAAGGAGAAACAGGAGACAGAAATATGAAAATATATATTATATATACCTGTATATCACTTCATGTGGAGTGATAAAGCATCTACATGCATATATATGTTTTATATATATATGCATACAAGTATACATAAACATACAACAATTAGTTAACTTTCAAATTACATGTCTTTCCCAGACTCGGAGGGCTTCTGCATAACAGAGTGACACTGAGGAACTTGTAGAGGCCATTGAATGTACATGGAGGAGGTCTGTGGCAGGGATTTTTTGGTTTTGCCTCATTCTGCCACTATAAGATAAGTATGCTATGGAGGTCCCTTAACCTCTCTATGTCTCATTTGCCTCATTTGTAGAATGAGGATAATAATACCAGCACAGGGTTATTACTATAATAAATAATTAAGGAGCATGTGTGAAAACACTTTGTAAAGCTGGAAGCAGGTTATGTGTACAAAGTACTGTTCTTGGTTGATGGAGACTCTAAACCATATACTAGGGTGTTTTCTCATGGAGGGAAACTATACGGATCACTGGGATGAAAAATTTTGAGAAATAACAGTTTGGATTGTGTTTCCTAGAGGCCAGTGCTAAGGCTTCTGAGTAAACATCACTATATCATTTTGATCTACTGGTGCTATTCTTTCCTAACTGAAAGACAAGAAGAGAGTTTTCTTCCACCAATGCGGTGTCTAGTGCTTTAAGTTACAATTTTACTGTGACGTTGTTTGGGGAATATTTTAGAAAGGTGGCATAAATTAACCTTTCTAAGATGATTCATATGTTTTCTTTAAAAAAAAGAGCACACATTACTCTAGAATATCAGGTCCCACTTTCAACTATATAGCATCCAATGCTGGCTTCATCTACCATTTATATTTATTATGTTTACCTTTCATGTTTCCCAAGGTAAGCAACAAAATTGTCCCTTTTCTAGAGAGGCAGAAAGACAACAAGGAAGGAGGGGATCACTCTGTGTGTATAATTGACATTAGAGTCCTAGGGGGATTAAGACTTGGTGAATAGATGAGATGGAGGGCAGTGGTCTCATAATCCTCACCTCAGCCTTACCTGGATGGGAGAGTGTTCTCTTGTATGTGGAGACCACCCAGACAAACGAGAGCCAAGTTCTAAAGCAGTCTAATCTGCTCAGTGTTCCCAGACATTGAGCATAAGATGCTTCAAACCCGAATATGATTGATCCGAATTCCACGCTCAGTGATTTAGCTTCCTTCAATTTCTCCATCTGACTTTAAATTCAAAATGTCTCTCAATGCTCCATCACTAACCAGGTTTTCAAGTCCTAAACCAAATAACTTAATAAAAATGTTGTGTGATGTGCCTGACCATTCTGTTCTTCCTTCCTGTTGCAGTCTTATTTTTATGTCAGCTATTTCAAGACTGAAGGTGCTCTACCAGTTAACTAATGACAGCTGTGATAGGCCTCAACAGGATTCGTGAGTCTCATGGGAGATTCAGCTTGGACTAGGGGAAGGTCACCTTTATCTAATTGGAAATAAATTTGAGAGTCTCACAAACACAAACCCAGAACATTATAAAACACAAAGAAAGCTGCACTGCCGAAAACGTTACCAAAGCAAATTACTCAAGGGCTAGTCTTCTGGGACTGATAAAATCACGTACATTTGCTCGAAGTCTGTAGGAATCCTACTGTGTCACAGCTGTGCACTTACCAAGTTTATCGACCCTGAATACAAAGTATGAGAATAAACATAAGACACAGCTCACGTTGTGCTGTACATAGGAATAAGTTTGAAAGCAAACTGTGGGCCTGGCAGGGAAAGACAAGGGAATGGGCAATTTTTCTTCAGCTGCAAATCTTAGATACTCAGCAATGGGGATACGAATGAGGTTGAGGAAAAAAGATATGAATAAAGGTAGCTACTGGTGATAATTCATTTTTGAAAGAAAAATGCCAAAATGGGGAGACATTATCTGTAAATACACAATTTCCGCAATGGTGGCTATTTCAGACTTTGACAGGGCACTTTGGATAACTGTTCCAAAGAACAGTTATTCTCAGAGAAAAAATCATCAATCTTTGTGGCCCATTTTACATAAACAACTGAGATAGAATTCCAGGGGAAAAAGCCAGAAACCAGAGGAATTATCCAGAATGAGTCTTTACAAGGAATAAACCACCCTATTACTGCTCAAGTCTCCCCTTCACTCGGGCTTTCACAGGCCGTGAGCGCAGGTGCTCTGTTAGTCCACCAAGCACAGAGCATCCAGGAGACTCCCTGGTTCCCCAGCCATAGATAATTAAGTAGAAATGCCTGCTGTCACTTAAATTATTACCCAAAGGCACTCAAGCTCTTCCCAGGATGCTGTTCTAAGCGTGTGATATTCCAGTTTGGAAGGAAATGTAGCTTTACTTTGGCATTGAGGGAAAGAATTTAAAGCAAACATTTGGCCCACAGATTCCAAATATTGGCCTCTTGGTTCTTCCTGTTTTTTCAGTTCAGAACAATACACTGTTCTTTATTTAAAAAGATTTATCTCTTTATAAAGAGAAAAAAAATGAATATTTTGAAAGGAAGTTTTCTATTTATTGATAGCATCTTCATCTGTTACAAAGAAATAAAATACTCTAGAGGCTAGAGGGGAATAAATCATAAGTAAAATAATAACTCGTTTAGTAATTAGCATCTAGTGAGCTCCTACTGTGTTCCAGGTTATATGTTGGTATTTACTCATAACCTCCAAGTGTAACAAGAGCATTGTTAGTCCCTTTTATAGATAAAGAAACCATGCTTCAAAGACAGGAAATAACCTAAGATCATACAGAGAGGGAATACAGATTTGAACTCAGGATGTTTTCACACCAAAGATTCTGATTTTCCCATTTTACCACATTTCCTCTCCACTTAATACATTAGTTAAGATATGTGTTTTCTTTTGTGAATAAGGACAACACTAATGGCAACCTTTTCTTGGAGGTGATTGGTTTGGGATGACCCTTCACACTCTCCCTTGTCTGTTTGGTGTGCGGTGTCCACCTGGATCCAAAACCAGTCAAACTCCTTAGCCGATTCAGACTTCCTGCCTCCATTCCTCACATCTCCAGCCAGGCTCCCATGGGATGGGATACTCTCCAATCTTTTCTGCCACTATTTCTCTTCACACACCCAAGGCATAGTCAAACTGAGTGAATGCCTGTCCTCTGTTCCTTGGTGCTCTCCCACCTCCAAAACTTTACTCAAGCCATTAACTTTACCAGGAATGCCCTTCTCCCTCTCCCCTACCACATTCACGTGCCTTAGTCCTGCCATCTTTCTCAGTCCAGCTCAGATGCTTCCCTTGCTTCTCTTGCTCTTGTGAACTTTTATAGCATTCTCTCTGTATATTTCTTATAAACATCACTTTTCACTTTGTAATATGATTATTTATATTTGAGTCTCATTTGACTCAAGGTCAGGATCTGTACCTGATTCACTGTTTTATCTTCCGCAGAGCCTAGCTTTTAATAGTAAGGATGCCAGATTTAGAAAAAAGAAAATTTAAAAGATACCTAATTAAATTTGAATTTCAAATAAAGAATAATTTTTAAGTACACTATTTGAGTATTTTACATAATCAAATATTACATGGAACATACTTATATTTTAACAAGTCTTCGTTCCTTATCTGAAATTCAAATTTAACTAGGTGTCCTGAATTTTAAATGTCAACCTTACTAATAGAGACTCACCAAATAGTTTTTAAATGAATGAACTTCATCTAAGTGCTCTGAATTTGACTATGGTATCATTAGCACTGATTGAAATATCCTCACATAGTCACATATTATAGATAGCTTTGGAAAGGATCATAGTGGTAATTTAGCCCAAACTTTTAGTTTTAGGATTATTTTAGAAAGTGAGATATCTCAAAGACTTGCTCTGAATCACAGTTAGCTGATGTTCTAGAATATATTTCCTTGAAACTGGAGCTGGTAAAAATATACAGTAGATCATCAAAGCTTCATAGGGCTATAAGGCTGAAGAGAACGAGAACTGCACTTCTGTACGTGCTCACTGACTCATTTTGAGGCTGGCATTTGCAGTTTTCAGCCCTTGTTTTATTGTTCTATATATCTCTCTACAGATTTGCCTACATTGTTTCAAATTGTAAAGTCTTGGAGTCAGTGACTGTCCTATTTGGTCACTGATCACAACTGTATGCTAAATGAAATATAATTACAAAAAGAACCCCTGCACTATATCAATCAATAGAACCAGGACAGACCTAAGTAAAATGATCTAGGCCACAATTTTGTTTCCCCCCACTTCTGGCAGCGCTTCTCGCCCCTATGTCTCTGCTACTGCCCTTAGGAGACTCAGTGAGCCTGCCACCAGACTTCTCTCCACGTAGGGCCTTCTCTCTCTGGCCCTTCTCTTTCCTCCCATGAGAACTTTCCTGCCCTGCTAGTATCTAACTGCTAGGTGGAAAAACAACATGATAAACTAATCTGAGCAAGGTGTTAAAGGCTGACATGGATTTAACAAGCTTAATGTGCACCTCCTCCAAGAAGCAGCTCAAATGTCATACATTCTGTGAAGACTCTATTGATTTCCCCAGGAGGCTAACTGCTTCCTCCTGGGAGCTACCACCATACTTCTATCAACTCTCTAGTATAGTACTTCTCTGGTTGCGGTATAACTAGCTGTTTATAAACACACACACACACACACACACACACACACACACACACACACAATGACCTCTTCAAGGACAGGGACAATACCTTCTTCATATTTATACTGCCAACACTTAATATAGTTTCTGCCTAATAACAGGCAATCAACATATATTTGTTCAATAAATGATTTTGTTAAATTTATTTAAACAGGGGATTCCTAGATATATAATAGCTCATATAGTGAATTCAATAATTAGAGGGTCAAATGCTGAGAACAGCTACGAAGAAAGACTTTTTTTTTTAAGTCTTGTGGTCTAACAAGTAGTCTTCAGTTATGTCTAGCATGTCAGCCCTGAAGATCCCTTCTGAGAATAGGATTATTACCAATTCAAGAGTGTTTACAATGCAGAGCATTATCAACTTTAAACAGTTTTGTCTCTTCTAATTATTACCTCCAACCATGCTACCTTGAATCTTTCTTTAGCTTCTTTAATGGCATCTTGGATAGATTCCATACCTTTCTGGTCACTTAATTATTAAAACATAGCCTTGTCAGTTTAAAAGAGGAGGTGAGAGGGTGAAGCCTGGCCCGCTATTCTGCTGCTCTCTTCTCTCTTTCTAGGTCTGTGTTCTCTGAAGTTGGGGGCAGAGGGAAGGGACAGGAGAATCAGAGCTCACCTTATAAAACCATTAATATACTAGAGCAAGGTGTAAGGCATTTCTGGAATCTCCATGGCTTGGAAGGGCTCTTTCCTTTGCTGGTGGCTTCCATTGATGTGGTGGTCTCTGTAAGGATGTAGGTCTTAGAGAGGTGTTTGGTTGTCCTAAGTCTCCCTCCAGCCCTGCTGCAGTATTTTTCTGGGTGGGGGCTCCCTCCCTTGGCCCTGCAGCTGCCAGAGCTGCTCTAGAGATCCTGGCCTTCCCCCACCAACCACTGTGTCCTTTCACATGGAGCCTGGGAAATCATGGGTTCTCATCTCAAGTATTCTTAACTTTGGGGCCCTAAGCCCCACAGGCTACACTAGTACGCTTTCTGCTTTCAGAATATCTAAAAAAGAAACAGGTACTTTCCTCCATGTTTACAAACATGCTCTTCCTTTGAATTCCTTGTCAAATTTTCCCTAAGAATTCTCTTACCACACTCTACTGTGTTCCAGCGGGAGCTCTAAAGCAGGCTTGCAGGTTCTACAGATCAGCAAGGAACAGGAAGACAAGCTCTCCTCTTTGTCGGCACCTCTGTCTCTACCCGTGACTTGCTTGCAGCAAGTCCCCCTGGTTTAACTATCCTCTCAACCAGCTTGTCTTAAGTAGGGTCACTGGTCCTCAGCTGGACAGCTGTAAGTAACACTACAAACCTGTGGCACCAGGGTTCTCATCCTGATGCTGGTATATAACTACCCTCAGAACTGATACGGACTCTGTAACATGGATCATTGAAAGCTGACTATGTATCTTAAGACCAACTTTCTCACTGTTAGCAAGTAGACATGTTATCAGCAGTTTGGGGCTTGGGCAGATTTTTAAAGTTTCTAAACTGATATTCTGCCATGCTCCTTTCAATTTGATCTTTGTATGTTCACTAAGCAGACAGCTTTAGATTTCACAGACATTGTCAATCCTAGGTAAATTAGGATAATCCTCTATGCTCTGTTGAATAAAACCTTACTTTTATCTATGACAGAGACTCAAAGTGTCACCAATTCTATTAAGTTTCTGTTTGTTCTCTCTGAAAATATCCAGACAGGGCTTTTTGCGAGTTCTGTTTTTAAGAAAAATAAAATGAATCACATGTACTGAGCACATTGCCCTCAAAGGGCATTAGTAATATAAAAACAATAAGTAATTAGTACTCAATTTAAAAAGGAGGTATAAATTCAGGGATCGTATTCTGCTCTGAGGGGAGCTGGCATATTGTCCTGGTTTGAGCCCTCGGGCTATTTATAGATCCTCTTCAAGAAGGCTTTTGGTTCATGATGTTGCACACATTTTATGGGTTGAACTGTGTCCTCCAAAATAGACATGTTGAAGTCCTAACCCCTAAAACCTGAGAATGCGACTTCATTTGGAAACAGAGTCTTTATAGAGGTAATCAAGTTAAAATGCTGTCATTAAAGGGGACTTTAATCCAGTATGACTGGGGTCCTTATAAGAATGGGAAATTTGGACAGAGACACACACACAGGGAGAATGTCATGTGAAGATGAAGGCAGAGACTGGGGGGGTACATTTATAAGCCAAGGAACACCAAAGATTGCCAGCAAACCACAGAAGCTAGGGGAGAGGCATGCAACAGATTCTTCTTCACTCCTCAGAAGGAACCAACCCTGCTGATACCTTGATCTTGTACTTCTAGTCTCTAGAACTGTGAGACAATGAATTTCTGTTGTTGAAACCAGCTAGTTTGTGGTACTTGTTATGGCAGCCTCAGCAAACTAATACAATAATACCTTTTTTCTAATCCCGTAATTTCTGAATTCATATACAAAGAGCCCTCGTCTCACATTTGGGAGCAATTCCTCTATGGGATGAGACTAAGACAGAGGGAAGAGCTACTGGGATTCTGATATGACCAGGCTACTCAATGGTGGTTTTCTCACCCTTATCTCTCCAGCCCCTGTGATCTCTCTTTACCTCATCCCCTTTTGGAGCCAAAGAGATGTCATTGTCCAGGAAAAATCAATTCTAGTATATCCTTTACTTCTACTTTTCTCTAAAACAAAATACATTTCTCCAACATAAACCTAGGATTCTATACTGGTAAAGTGGCAAATAGTTGGAGAACTTAATAAAGTATTCTCAAGTTTTATTTGTGAAATAAAAAGGAGAACTTTTTGGTGTTTTTTTTTTTTTTTTTTTTTTTTTAAGCAGAAAGGACCTAATAAGTCATCTAGAAAAAGCCCCAATTTTATTAAGTAGGAAACTGAAATAACAGAAACAATATATTGATCTCTGCCCTTGGTTCCTGGAACACAACTCTAAAACCCATATAATTTAAGGGTTTCCTAAGTGATAGGAGCACTAGGAGCATCTTTTTTCTAATATTTGGTCTTTGACCCTGGTTCTGAGACAGAGCTCCTAAATCCCTTGGAATTTCTTGGGTGATAGGAGTGTCTTTTGTTCTAATGAGGCAACTTTTGGTGGGCTCCTGGATAGCTTCAGGATGGAGGCTGGACATCAGGAAGACCAAGCCATGATTAGAAGCTTGGAACTTTTAGCCCCAAACCTCATCCTCTGGAGAAAGGAGAAGGGCTGGAGACTGAGTTAATAATTGATCATGTCTACACGATGAAACCTCCATAAAAATCCCTAAAGTACAGGGTACGAAGGTTTCCAGGTTGGTGAACACATTCACGTGCTGGGAGGGTGAGGAACCCCGGCTCCACGGGGACAGAAGCTCCTGTGCTCGGGATCCTTCCAGACCTCGCCCTATGTATCTCACATCTGACTGTTCGTTTGTATCCTTTACTATAAAATAAACTGGTACACATAAGTGTTTCCTTGAGTTGCGAGCCATTCTGGAAAATTACTGAACTGAAGGGGGCAGAGTGGAAACTCCAATTTATAATTGGTCAGTCAGAAGTACAGGTGACAACCTGGGACTTGCAATTGGCCTCTGAAGTAGGGGAAGTCTTGTGGAACTGAGACCTTAACTTGTGGGATCTGACACTAACTTCAAGCAGTGCCAGAACTGAACTGAACTGTAGGACACTCAGCTGGTGTTGGAGAACTGGTTGGTGTGGGAAAAATCCCATAAATTTGGTGACCAGAAGTGAAATAAAGTTTTGAGAGGAGAAACAGAGTTTTTCCTTTTCACTCACCTAGGCAACACAAAGTTAAAACACTATTTTGCACTGGTAGGTAATTTGTCCTAATTTTTGGTTCTGAAAATATAGTGTCTGACACATATGAGTATTTAATGAATTCCTGTTGACAGCATGACGGCCATTATACTTACAACCTATACAAAATCTTTGCAATCGTGTCAAGTCTGATTTATCCAGGGGTTAGAATCTTAGTTCAAATTTCTATTCCCTATTTCGTCACCCACCTCCACAATTTGCCACTCTGCTTTCTGTCTCCAAGCCTAAAATGAAAACATAACAGGACTGAAATAAAATGTCCTCATCCCCCCACAAAATTTACAGCTCAGCTATGGTTAGGAGAGAAGTAAAGTGATTTTGAGATAAATAATTTAGCATCTCTCAGGGTAGGAATTATCTCAGCATAATTATAGTCTGGTTTATTCCTAAGAAATAAGGTCAAAATTATGTTAATACTATGGTTATGAGTTTCTCACGTAGAGCAAACAGTGGTTTTCTTAAGAAAATTAACCCTCAGTGTGGAGTAAATGTGTTTTGTTTTAGTTAATATTAACTCCAGGAAAAATCCTTCAGAGGAAGCTGAGTCAATGAGCAGAACCAGAAGCAAGTGACAATCAACAAATGGCCAAAGCTGTGAAATTTCCTTTTAAGACAAAGGAAGAAACGCAAAGAGCCTGGAACTTTATTCTTTCGCTTTGGCGTGATGGTAGGTTCTAAGGAAATAGGGGCTGGGAGGGACCCTGGGAGCTGCCAAATTGTGGGAAAAGAGGGTTAGGAATGAAAGAATCCTACTACATAGGACATTCCTGAAGGCCTAGAATGTCCTTGTGAGCTCACCCAAAAGCCTGCAGAGGGACATAATCCCTTGAACAACACAAGGGAGCAAAGCAGTTAGATCAAAGAATCCAATCAACTAAATCCTTCCCCAAAGAACTGCCTAATGCTCCATAGGTCTCTTTTCATGGGTATTTTGCGTGTGTATCGTAGGGAGGTGGTAGAACGTATCGAGGCATACAATCCTTTCTAGAAGAACCCAGGGATACAACCTGTGGAAGTTAAAGAGAAGGGGTCTACTGCACAGGTCACAAAAATCAACACCACCCCTACCAGTATGCCATAAGGGCTCAAGATTAAGTAGCATAGTAGAGTAGCTAAGGACAGAGCTCCTCCCATGAGATTACTTGGGTTCAAATTTTGGCTCCCTGTTTTTCTAGATTCATGACCTATGAGCAAATTGTTCAAGTTTTCTTATGTGATTTATGTTTTTAGGTTTTTCATCTGAAAAATGGAAATAGAAACTACTTCATGCAGTTGTTGTGAGAATTAATGAGGTAATACATGGAGAGGACCTAGCACCTAGTATATCTTCTACGAATGTGAGTTTATTATTATTATTTAAGTACCATATGCAAAAGGTATATGAATGGAAACTATCTTAATGGGTTACCCTAGGAACAATATTCAAGTATCAATTTTGAATTTACATGGTCAATCTGTCTACCAGGTTGAGTCTACTTAATAAATAGTGGGTGAAAATTGATAGGTGATTGTTTTTTAAATACTAAGGACGAAATTACATACCATTACTTGATACTTCTACAGAAACATGTTGCTAAAACACTCAGATACAGTCTCCTTTTTGAGAGAGAATAGGATTAGGGGCTATGAAAAGAAGATGTTGAAAACTTAGAAGTGATTTCCTTCTAAGGGTTCATTAAATAGAGTCCATACTAGATAAACTCTAGATGATAGAAATCACTAGCATAAAAGAATCAATCCATAGTAATGAAAACATGACACTAGAACTGTTGACAAAAAAAGCTAGTTAACTCGAATTTTCTGATTTGTGTTATTTCGTCATTATTGGTTTCCTTTTTTAAAACTTGCTTTCCCAAAATTTATGTTATAAATGATTAATTTTAACATTAGCATTCACTAATATTAATATTTTTTTCTGAGAATTTCATTAACTTCCTTGAAATAACTGGAAACATCAGAGGATAATACCAACATTGGAAATACCTAGAGTATAAAAATTGTGTTTAAAATAAATGTCATACTGGACAAACAATTTTTATCAGTATCCAGTTTGTTTGGGCTATTAATTCCTAAGGTTCTCTATACTATGTTAAAACAATATAGGTTGGTGTGAAAGCTGGGGAGAGGATAACAGGGGAGTAGAGGATAACATATCAAATTTTGTTTCCTTGGATCTGGTTCACAGCTCATCACAAATTAGCAAAGGACATGTATTTTACAGTTTCAAACTAAAAGTTCCATTTGAGTCCCTAAGAAAGACACTGCTTAAAGTATTGCAGGTGTATAGCTCAATCCCCAAATCCACTAATAAAGAAGAACACAGCTGAGGAATGAAGTAGATTAACAGGTCCGGAAAGATTAAAAGGTAATAAATAGCAGATACCTACTTTGAATTCAATGCTGTTTTTCTTCTTAAGCCTGAACTCTAAACATGTATTATAAAGCCAATAAATTTAGAATCTAATTTTTTCCACCGAGAACACTGTGTTTGATGTTTATCACTGTAATTCTGTTTACTTATGTAAAAGAAAACGAAATAAAACTTTCAAAGTGTGTAAGATTAACCTTAATACAACAGCGCCACCCAGTGAATATGCTGTGCACACAAAAATGTTACTAGAATTTACCATTTTCTTTAAATATCAGTGTATTTTCAGTACGTCTACAGGCCCAACCTTTTATATAAAATTATACACTAAAATGCAATTCAAAAATATATAAAATCATTATACATTTTTACCTATTCATTCATAATTAACTACAGTTAAGATGTGTGGAGGATATTCCAACACTTGTGAATAAAAGAGTTCTGCATATCAGATGTTACCTGTAAGGTTGGCAAGCAATATTAGTTGATAGGTGAAAGAGACACAGTTTCCTCTCATATGAAATGTTAGGCAGGTATAAAACTATGACACTCCTTTGTTTTAGTAGGTTTTATCCATAACTCACAATACAGTTTCAAAGATTTTCTGTCTGATGCCCTTAATATAAGTGTGTGTTCATAATTTCACTCCAGCCTGCTATTCATGGTTAGCTGTTGTTTTTAAGACATGAATAAGTATTATTCACGATTTGTATACGTGAAAGGAATAAGGGCATCAATGATACAACTATAGAATTTGTAAATCAATCAAACATGTGACTAGTCAAAAATTCTAGTATGAGCTCAGATAGCATTAATATCCTAGTCTATACCAATCAGACGATAGAGTACTGTTTTCAGTTTTAAGTTCATACAAATTCAATCAAACACTTTTTTTTGTCATCTTTTTATTTTTCATAGGGACTATAAGCACATGGGGGAAAAAAGCATAAAGAATCAAAGTAAATAAAATCAAATTTCTTTTTCTCTCTGATCCCCAGTTTCCCTCGTAGGAGGCAACTACTATTACTAATTTCTTCTGTTAGATGCACCATGTTTAAAAAGGAGTGATTCACCATTGGAAAACTATTAGAAATAATCAACAACTACAGCAAAGTTGCAGGGTACAAAATCAATCTACAAAAATCAGTTGCATTTCTGTATGCTAATAACGAACTAACAGAAAGAGAGCTCAAAAAGATAATACCATTTACAACTGCATCAAAAAGAATAAAATACCTAGGAATAAATCCTACCAAGGAGGTGAAAGACCTATACAATGAGAACTACATGACATTATTGAAAGAAATCGATGATGACATAAAGAAATGGAAAGATATTCCATGCACGTGGATTGGAAGAATAAGCATAGTTAAAATGTCTATTTTACCTAAAGCAATCTACAGATTCAATGCAATCCCAATCAGATTCCCAATGACATTCTTCATGGAAATAGAAAAAAGAATACTAAAATTCATACGGGGCAACAAAAGACCCCGAATAGCTAAAGCAATCCTAAGAAAAAAGAACAAGGGGCCAGCCTGGTGGTGCAAGCGGTTAAGTGCGCGCGCTCCACTGCGGCGGCCCGGGGTTTGCCAGTTCGGATCCCGGGTGCTCACCGACGCACTGCTTGGCAAGCCGTGCTGTGACGGCGTCCCATATAAAGTGGAGGGAGATGGGCAGGGATGTTAGCCCAAGGCCAGTCTTCCTCGGCAAAAAAAGAGGAGATTGGCAGATGGTAGCACAGGGCTGATCTCCTCACACACACACACAAAAAAATAAATAAAAAAAAGAAAAAAAAAAAAAAAGAAAAAGAAAAAAGAACAAAGCAGGAGGCATCACAATCCCTGACTTCAAAACATACTACAAAGCAACAGTAATCAAAACAGCATGATACTGGTACAAAAACAGACACACAGATCAATGGAACAGAATTGAAAGCCCAGAAATAAAACCACACATATACGGACAGCTAATTTTCGACAAAGGATCTAAGAACATACAATAGAGAAAGGAAAGTCTCTTCAATAAATGGTGTTGGGAAAACTGGACAGCCACACGCAAAAGAACGAAACTGCACCATCTGCTATCGCCACTCACAAAAATTAACTCAAAATGGATCAAAGACCTGAAGGTGAGACCTGAAACTATAAAACTCATTGAAGAAAATATAGGCAACACACTATTTGACATTGGTCATAAAGGAATCTTTTCGGATGACATGCCTACCCAGACTAGGGAAACTAAAGAAAAAATAAGCAAGTGGGACTTTATCAGATTAAAGAGCTTCTACAAGACAAACGAAACCAGAATCAAGATGAACAGACAACCCACCAGCTGGGAGAGAATATTTGCAAAACATACATCTGACAAGGGGTGGATCTCCATAACATATAAAGAACTCACATAACTGAACAACAAAAAAACAAACAACCTGATCAAAAAAGGGGCAGAGGAAATGAACAGACACTTCTTCAAAGAAGATATACAGATGGCCAATAGGCACATGAAAAGATGTTCAACATCATTAATCATCAGGGAAATGCAAATCAAAACAACACTAAGATATCACCTCATGCCCGATAGAATGGCTATAACCACCAAGACAAAAAACAACAAATGTTGGAGAGGATGTGGAGAAACATGAACCCTCTTACACAGCTGGTGGGAATGCAAACTGGTGCAGCCTCTATGGAAAATGTTATGGAGATTTCTCAAAGAATTAAAAATAGAGATGCCCTATGATCCAGCCATCCCACTACTGGGAATCTATCCAACGAACCTGAAATCAACAATCCAAAGAGGCTTATGCACCCCTATGTTCATTGCAGCATTATTCACTATAGCCAAGAAGTGGAAGCAACCTAAGTGTCCCTCCACTGACGACTGGATCAAGAAAATGTGGTATATATATACAATGGAATACTACTCAGCCATAAAAAAAGACAAAATCGTCCCATTTGCAACAACATGGATGGGCCTGGAGGGTATTATGTTAAGTGAAGTAAGCCAGAAAGAGAAAGACAAACACTGTATGATCTCACTCATATGTGGAATATAAACCAACACATGGACAGAGAAAACTGTATTGTGGTTACCAGGGGCAATGGGGGTGGGGGGTGGGCACAAGGGGTGAAGGGAGACATATATATGGTGATGGACAAACAAAAATGTACAACCCAAAATTTCACAATGGTAAAAACTATTAAAACATCAATTAAAAGAAAAAAAAAAAAAAGGAGTGATTCAGTTCAACAACAAACATTGACTGGGTGCCCAGTTTGTGGCAGACATGGTGTTAGGTGCTAGGGAATCAAGTCACTAAGAACCAGCTGTGGAGACGGTCACAGAATGGATCATTTCAATATAATACAAACTTTCATTTTTTTAAGTACACAAAGAATCCACTTCAGACCTCTCTTCCAACTGCCATGTATCTGGACATTTTCATGTGTACGTCTCACAGGCATCTTGAGCTAGACATGTCCAAAAGTCAATGACCAATCACCTCCCAAAATGAGTTTGCCTCTATGTTACCTAAATCAGAAAATGGCACCCCATTTATCTAGGTGCTCAAGCCAGAAAACTCTCCTTCATGCAATAGATGTTTACCAAGCATCTACAATGTCTAAGGAAGGACTTGTCCTAGGCTGTGGATTTATGATAGCAAACAGAGTAGTTCCTGTCTTCACCAAAACTTGTTTATGGAACTCTATTTCCTTGATTTCTCTCACTTCTGCCCTCCCAATTCAATCAGTCATCACGTCCTGCCACTTCTACTTCCTAAATTCCTTGGGGATCTATTTCCATCCACACTGGCAATACCTTAGTACAGGCTGCCATCTTCTTTTCCCTGGATTACTACAATGATGTCCTAACTCGTTTCCCTCCCTCTAGTCTTGCCGCTCTTCAGTTCCATTTTTCTCACAGTAGCCAGATTCATCATCTAAAATACAAACCTAATCATGCTGAAACCCTTCAAACTACTATCACCTTTAGGAGGAAGTCCAAACTCCTTAACATGACTAGTAATGCTCTTCATGATCTGGTCCCTATTTACCTCTCTCACCCTCTGTCCAGAATCTCTGTTCCCACACTGTGCTCTCTCATGTCTAAGCCTTGACAAGAGTTGTTACCTCTATCTGTAACACTTGCCCTCCACCCTTTACCCTAGCCAATTCCTAGCTATTCTCAAGCATGGAGACAATGAGACTGAACTACATTTTTTTTTAAATTACTTGTTTCTCTTCCCTATGAGAATACAAGCTCTGTCAGGTCAATTATTAGACTGGTTACCACCACATTTGCTTGTTCATGATTATATTTCCACTATCTAGCTCAGTGTCTGGCACAAAATAAGGGGCTCAATATTTTCTGAATGAATAAATGAATGCCAAGAAAGCCAGGAGGAAAGTCAACTAGTTCAGAATATGGGGTAAGGAAAGGCTTCTTGGAAGATATCTAAAAAACAAGGATAAGTAAGAGTCAGGCAAAGAAAACTAAGACAGTCCAGAGAAAAGGTCATGAGGAAAGGTCTCAAAGTGTAAAACAGCCTCATAAACAGGAAGTAGGTATGATGAGAAATGAGACTGTTAACATAAACTATGGCAAGATCATGGAGGTCCCAGCCAGGCTGTGGAGTCAGACTTTATCTTGGAGGTCATGGGGGAAGGGATAGTAGAAATTTAAGTAGACAAGTGAAATGGTCAGATTTACATTTGAGATTGATCATTCTGGCTGCTACTTACAAGATGAATTTAGGGGTGTAGGTGGGAGCGGTAACACTGGACAGCAGCAGAGAGAGAGACTGCTAGTTGAAATGAAAGGAAGAGACAAATTAGAGTTTGAAGGGCTCATGAGCCCTCCCACAAGGATCTATCCAGAAGGCAAGGAAATAAGTCTGAATCTCAAGGGAGAAGTCAGAGAGAGCAGCAGTTTTAGGATCCATAAGCAAATAGATTAAAACAATGAGAGTGGATGATACTCCCAAGAGGAAGATAGACAAAAAACCAAGGTTGGAAGTTATACTATTTAAAGGGCAGGCAGAGAAAAAGCCCCGTAAGAAGTGTGAGGCAGGTAGAAGAAACAAGAGAGAAGCAAAGGGAGTTAGGTTTCAAGGAGGGTCTGATCAATGGTATCAAATGTGGCCGAGAGGTCTAGAAAGAGAAGCATACGTTGAAGAGTTACATTTCATCTTCTGAGATAGATAAGAGAGAGGTAGATAAATGTGCCAGTGAGGGAAAATGGGGAAATGGGGAGGCAGGGAGTTAAGGCATATGTTGCACGATGGCTTGAATTTTCTCAATTAACCAGGAACAAGGTTACTGGAAATGTCTGTGGCCCCTAGGGAATCTGTACTCAAATGAGTGGGTGCTTGACGGCAAGTAAGGAGTAGGACTCATTCTTGGTATTCACCTATTCCTACCATGCTAGACCAAGTGAATCAACTTTTCACCCTTATTTATCTGCTAAAAACAAAGCAGAAACAACAATTTGGAACCCCTATCACTTAAAAAAGAGATTTGTTTATGTTAACCAAAAGCACTAGCTACCACAGGAAAACCACTTGCATTGAAGATAAAGACCCAGTTGTATGCTGCCATGGTCTCACCGGGCACCCCCACCTTGTCACTCAAAGGTTTGCTCAGTCCTTACAGGTCTGTCATCCAGCCTCTAAAGTGTAATCTAGAAAGGGAACACAGAATTAAAATTAGAAAAGCAACAGGCATAAAAATTGCAGATGAGTGTGAATGTGTGGTAACTGCTTCAAAAATACTTTTTAGACTACTCTGGTCACCTTCTAACAAAGAGAGGAGTTGAGGTTGGAAAGGGCTTTGAGGAAAGTGGTAGTTTGTGAGAAATCCCTGCAAGTTATAAGAGGAACTGATAATAAAAGATTGTCAAGAATCAGGGGGTAAGCTGGAGACCAAGAATCTGTCATATGTCACTCTGTGTTATTTTCTCCAGGGTACCCAGGTGGGGATTTATGCGATAAACTCAGGGTTAAGGTTTTGACAGGCCCTGGGTCAGAGGCATCAGACACAGGGACTTTGGATGTTGATAAACCGCACAGTCTAGGCTGCGAAGGGAGGTAATGGCAGGAGGGCTGACAGGGAAAATGAAACAGAAGAGCATATATAGAGCATGTGAAGGTACATAGGTACAGACAAAAAAGATGCTACAGTCATAAAGAATACTGGAGTCTTATTTTCTGCTGTAGTGTCTTTAGGGATGATGAGAAAACTCTAGAAAGTCTAGGCAGAGATTTCCGATGTTCCGCCCTCCACTTCACACTGACCAGTAACAGGCAACTGAATTTTGAAAAAGTCAGATTTACCCTGTAATTTGAGATAATCTGAATAAATATCCATTCGTTTTTTCATAAATAATTTTAATTCCAATATAACTATCGATTTGCCATATCTATAGTCAAATTATCCCCCAAATAAACAATTACTATTTTGTAGATACAGTTGTCCTGCTCTTCCTTGACTTCATTTTTCTCTCTCCATATGGTCCATTCTATTCTTGGCTTACATACAGGTCACTCTTTTCTTGTCTGCACTCTCAACAACAGTCCAGACATTTGTTGAGCACTTACCATTTGCAAGATATTTTATTAGGGACAATGTATAAATAATAACAGTCAAAATAACAGCTAATACTTACCAAATGCTCACAATTCTGCCAAGCACTTTACATGAACTAATCCACTTAATCTTTACGACACTCTATAAATCACATAAGACTATTATTGCTATTTTAAAGATGTGGAAACTAGTTTAGTTAGGTTAAACAACTTGCCTGAGTCCACAGAGATAGTAAGCAGTGCGGTCAGGGATTTAAACCCAGCTCTTGCTGACCCCCAGCCATTATGCTATAAGGAGATATGGCCTAGTGGAGGATGTGCATGCATAAGTAATCAATTTAAGTGCCAGCGACAAGGGTCTTTTTTCTCTCCTTTCCTCACTGACTCTCTGATATTCCCTTTTTTTCTTTTATGAGGAAGATTAGCCCTGAGCTAACATCTGTTGCCAATCCGCCTCCTCTTTTTGCTGAGGAAGATTGGCCCTGGGCTAACATCTATCTCCATCTTCCTCTACTTTATATGTGGGAGCCTGCCACAGCATGGCTTGATAAGTGGGGTGTAGGTCCATGGCCGGGATCTGAACCTCTGAACCCCGGCTGCCAAAGTAGAGTGCACGAACTTAACCACTATGACCTGGGGCTGGCCCTGACTCTGATATTTTTTAAAATCTATTTCCTAATCTACTTTTGAGTTTTAGTAGATTTTTGACTTTGAGAATTACATCAGTAAATGGACACAGAAAAGGAAAATGCCCTAAACTACTGAACATGAAACATATTTTTATTTAGGATCGGTATAAACTTCTGTATCCATACAGTCTTTCATCTCCCACAACAAAGCACCAGAATTTGTGTCTACTTTCAACACAATCTTTGGAGCATTATTTTTCACTTCATTCGGTCCAGACTCCTCAGCCAAACTACGACCCTCACCAGATAATACTGTACCCTGCAGTCAGAAGCAAGTCCTCTTATGTCCTCTAGCGCCCCCAACCGCAGTAAATATAAATGGTTTTCTTCCTGACAACTAGGCCAGCCACGTCTTCTGCTGCAATTCCCTGACTTGTGATCGTGTATGAAGTGCCCTTCTTTCATGCCCCTTATCCGAAGACTCCAACTCACGCAAGGAAGGGCAAGTCTGGGGACCAGTTCAGTGTTGGGAAGCACTGGAGTGCCTGGCTCCTGTGAGGCACGAAGAAGAGGGAGAAGCTAAGATCAGGAGACCTGGGTTCTACCCTAGATAGTGCCACTTACTGTACAGTTGGAACAAATCACTTCTGAACGCCCGTGTTCTCGCCTGTAAAAGTGCTCACCAACGCAGAATCAGAGGATCTGTGTCCAAATACCGGTTATGCTATTTGTGCACGCTACTTGTGCCTAGTTTTGGGCCAGGTGCACAATCTCCCTGATTTAGAGCCCTCATTTGCTCATAGTATCTATTCGCCCCCTCCTCTCTTTTAAGGACACCTAAATGAGATGATGCCTGTAAGTATCTAACACCGAACCCGGCGGCTCATGGTCAATACTCAAAAATATCGGTGTTACTATTATTACTCTGGGCCTCTATGACTTACCCCGCCCCACTGACATCCCCACGTCCTCTCTCCCTTGTCACCTTGAGCTTCGTTCAAGTCTCCAGAAACCCTCCAATCGCTTTTGCTCTTCACTTCGGACTCTGAACCCACTCGAAGTTCTGGAAGAGATACACAGCACTCGCAATGAACGCCCACTCCGGAACACCTCCTTCCCACTGCGGCGCTCCCACTTCCCGCGGAATCCGATTCCGACTACACTTCGCCAACCCGCGGAAAACGGTTCCGCCGGGAGCCCGGCGCCCTCCTTCGCAATTCGAGCCCCGCCCGCCTTGGGTCTATTGAGCCCTACCGGCACCCGGAGCGGCCGGAGTGTAGGAAGTGGGCGGGGCGGAACGGGGCGGGACTTCCAGTAGGAGGCGGCAGGTTTGAAAAGGGAGAACGGTTGATGTTTGCTGGTGTTTGACTTTTTCTGTGTTTGTTCCCCAAACTCGCCGCCTTCCTGTGGGCTGCTGGTGCGGTAGGTGAGGGCGAACGGACACGGGAGGACGGAGGCAGGGAGGCTGAGGGCGCCCTGTCCCTCGGGAGGCGCGGGCAGGAGCCAGGACGCGGGGCCTGGCAGTGTTGTTGCGCGCAGCGCTGCGGAGGAGGCTGGAGAAGCCAGCCCCTGGGGGTGGGGCGAGCGCCTAGGTCCTTTTTATTTGATTTTCGTCCCAGAAACAACCTGCGCTCAGTTCCTGCGAAACTAACGGGTGTTGTCTGCTGCAGCTTAGACTAGGGGAAGAAACTTGAGCTGAAGCTGGTCAATTTAAGCTTGTATCTATATTTTTTAACCTATTTATTTAGAAAGCAGTGGGATTGCAGATGCTCGTCAGCTTTCTGCAGATCTCCATTGCTCAGACATCGCTTAAACAAATCCAAAACCAAGACTCAAACAGCAAAAATATCATACTTAATCCAGAAATCAAAGGGAGAGATTATGTATGTATGTATGTACGGTACTATGCGTGCGTGCGTAACAGGGTCATTTTCCCTGAATGAGTTCAGTAAACTTTTTACTTAATTTATGGAGGTTGAGAGTCATTTCTGTTTGTTTTTGTTTAGACTCTGTCTACTGAAATTTTGATTTCTACGAACTAGTTTATTTTAGCAAAACGAAGTGTGTAAAATTTAACAGGTATTCTTTCAATGCCTACTCTGCTCAGCATCGTGGTGTTGCATAATAAATGAGAAACTGAGGGGTAATTAGCAGTTAATCTCTGCAGCTTGCTAGGCGATCTGAGCATCACTTTACATAGACTAGGTCATTTATATACTTTATCCCACCAAAGAGGTCAAACTGTGTAGTTGGAAGGCCTCTGTTACCCCTCTCTCCCCGTCTCCCCCTCTTTGCCTCTTCTCTGTCCCCCTCTTCTGCCTCTCCCCAGACACACATGAATGAATTGGAACCGAAATTGTACTATCAAAGAAAGATAGAAATTGGATATGGGAGGTGATTCCAAAAGGACGTATTGGAAGTTTGGGAAACATCTTGGAGGAGACAAACTTGGAACAGAAAATCATTAGGGTATTAAGTTATGGAAGGTTTTACAAACCAAGCAGAAAAATTTGAATTTAATGTGGTGGATAGGATGAGTAATTGAAGTATTTTTGTAAAGATGTTACATGATGCATTCAGTGTTTTATAAGGATTAGTCTGATAGCAAAGTGTACAAGACATATTAGAGAGAAGAGAGGGATGTGTGATAATAATTATGAAGATATTTTGCACCTACTCTTTCTCTATTGTGATAATCTCCAATCCAGATATAGCTTGTTTCGGAAAAGTGGCTTTTTCCATGGTCTTTCTTTGGCCAAGTCTTTTTTATCAACGATTTTTAAATCGGACTTAGATGAAAATGTAGAATGCATATTTATACTGAAAAGGACATCTAATATGTGAGGTGTCAGATTCTGGATTCAAAAAGATGCTGGTTATAGAATGAAAGCTTGAAATTATGAAATTCAGTAGTAGCAAGTGCATATCCTTGCTAAAGATTCAAATAATCAACTATGTAAGAAGAACAGGGAGAAGTCCTGGCTTGGTATAAGTGGGTTATTGAAGAAGTTCTGGGAGGTTCAGTTGATCACATATATGTATTTGTCAGCAAGTGTACAGTTGTAGACTAGATCAGCAGTTGCCGCTGCCAGCTGTGTTAATACTCTGCCCTAGGCAGACCATATCTAGAGTATTGTTTTCAGTTTGAGCATTACATTTTAAGACGACTTGGACAAAATAGTTTGTTTAAGAGGAAAGTGAGTAGAATGGTAAAGTTTCTAAAACAGTGTCATATAAGGAGTGGCTGTACTTAACCTGTTCTTACCTTAGACAAAAGAAGGCTAAACAGAGACATGATAGCTTTCTTTACATTTTTGAAAGTCGAGTCATGTAAACAGGGATTAATATATTCTGTGTAGTTGCAGTGACTAGAAAGAGGACCAGTAGGTAAAAGTTCACAAACAGATTTCTACACAGTTAGAGGAAGAGTTATCTAATTGTTAGAGCCATACTAAGGTGGAAAAAAGTTGCCTTGAGAGTTAGTGATTCTGTGATGTTTGCAAGTGTTCAAACAGAACTGGAAAGTTATTTGTCAATCTTAGAATGGCTTCCTACATTGTCAGAGGTTAGGCAAGTTGCCAAAGCTGCTTTTTAACCCTAAGAAACATTAGGAGCCTAAAGAAATAGATTTCCAGAATTGTGGGTCATTACAGTGTGTTTGCGAAATTGCATATTTTCACAATGGATCTCTGGGATCATGCTGCTTCTTTAAAGAGTAAAGGATCTGTAGGTAATAAAACAGGTACAGGTTTCCCCCACTATGGGAAAGCAGAGCATTCCTATGAAACCTTTTGTAAGCCGAAATGGCATAAAGCAAAGAAGCAATTACCATTAATTTATATGGGAAAAATTTTTGAGCATCCCCACACCCAAAAAAATAACCAAAATAAATCGAGATAAAGCACAGATGCTCATAGACGCAGTTCAAAGCTGTGGCGGCTTGATGCTGAGTGTAGTTCCCGGGGAATGAGCTTGGCAGCGCCGCTGTCGCTGCTCTGGGTGCGCGCTGCCTCTATAAACAAAACAAAACAAACGCTGAAAGCTATTTTCGCCTTCCTCCCTAAAGTTAAAAATCCCCCTCGGATTTCGTGTGGTTATCGATACCTTTACTCTTTCGTCCAAGTGAAGTGGCGTAAAGCGAACTTGCGGATAGTGAGGGAAACCAGTATTGTTAACTTGGGTAACCAGTATTGTTAACTTGGGTAAACCAGTATTGTTAACTTGGGTGGCTGGTGCAGTGGCTTCTGTTGCTGCTGCTCCTCTTGCTGTTACTATTACTACTGCTGTTCTGCTAGGCACAGCTAGAGAGATGGAAGGGTCTTAGCGTACTGGGGGCTTATGATGTAGTGCCAGAGTTCTATAAACGCAATCACAGTACCCCGTGGCAAGTATTATAACAGAGTTCAGTGCAAGGCTCTAGGGCAGGATTTCTTAACCTCAGCATTATCGACATTTTGGACTGAATAATTCTTTGCTGTGGGGGGCTGTCTTATGCATTGTAGGATGTTCAGCAGCATGCTGGGCCTCTACCCACTAGATTCCAGTAGCAACCCCACTCCAATCTTGACAACCAAAAATGTACTCCAGACATTGCCAGATGTCCCTTAGGGGGCAAAATTGTAAGAACTATTGCTCTAGGAACACTGCTGTGGGTGGGATTATCTCATTATCCGAGGACATTAGGAAAAGTCGTCTTTTTTTTAAAGTTTTCACTCTGGTAATTGAATTCCTGTCAGTTACAGCATTCTATTCTTACTGTTTGTTTTTTTCTCTCTTCCTACTTGCATCTTAAACTTTATCATCTATCTGTGTCCATTGCATAGGATGTCAAATCAGAGCACAGTTTTATTATCTACCCTGTCGCTATTGTTTATATATAGATTCTGCTGATAGTGTTGCCTATGTATCTTGCTTTGAGGATTAATTCTCAGGATAAATCTTGTTAAACCCTGTGTCCCCATCATTTAAAAAAGAGAAACATGGTTTCTCATCTGTCTCTTCAGCCAAAGTTTTCTTTCCCTTATAAAAGAGAACAGCATTAGGAACATTAGAAAATGACTGCATCGCTTTAGAATAAAAATTATTTTGGCAGATATGTATATAATTTGTCTTACCTTACTAGGATGGTTGATGATAGTTGACACTGCTATGGATAGTTCAACCTTGGCATGTTAATTTTGTCCTTATGTTTATCAGCTTCTAGATAATGAGAACTGCTGGTTGTGTCATGTTTGTGATCTTTGTTTTTTTCTTCCTTCAGACTAGCAGGAGCCTCCCAAGATGGAAACTTTGTCCTTCCCCAGATATAATGTAGCTGAGATTGTGGTTCATATTCGAAACAAAATCTTAACAGGATCTGATGGTAAAAACCTCTCCAAGAATGATCTTTATCCAAATCCAAAGGTAAAATGGGGTCATGTTTGCCTATGCCTGATGGTGTTTGAAAACAAATTAAACTTCTAGGTGTATAGTGTGTGGAGAAGGGCATGTACCCTGCTATTTGATGTAGGCTAGTCATTTTAATCCAGAGAAAAATCTCTCACCTAGTGTAATTTTAAAATAACATTAAATTTATATTGGGGGGGCAACTTCTACATTCCCATTAGGAATTCAATTCTTGAATATGGTCATTTTCTTGAAAAAAAAAAAAAAGAAAGCTTCTAAACCATGAACATATTAAAGTATATTAACTTTTTTATTATTGGAGTGGTGGTCTGAGGATATCATTTATTGGTAGGGCTTGAAGAAACTTACTTCAAGTGGTTTCCAACCACAAAAAGTGATTAGGAACAATCCTCCTTGGAAACTTACAGATTAATTTTCTTACCTTATGACCTAAGGGGGAATTGACTTGTTTTGACATTTTTTTTTTATATCTTTAGTTATTAAATGCAAAAATGAACTATTTATGTGTCGCAGAAAATCCCAAAGTCTCCTTCCAGTTTCTTGCATTGGTCTTGAAGGGATAACATCATAAACCCGTTTTCATGATGTAGAACTCAAACTTTTTGATCTCGGTGCCCCTTTAATTCTTTAAAATGGTTGGAGTAATCTCAGAATAAATGAACTTGTATATGGATCAGAACAGCTTCTACAGGCCAGCATTGGGGAACTGATGATTTAGAAGATAAAACTTTTAAAAATCCTGTACTATCCTATTAAATTTATATCCCATAGACCAAAGTGTTCACTTAAGCTTTAACATCTAAGGAAACCTTAACATCTAAGGCATCAAACAAGGTTTCTCATGGTCTTTAAAAAAAATACACCCTCAATGTGTCATTATTTTTGCCACATGCCTGATGACCTGTTTTGAGAGACTAACCCTTCCTCCATTCCCTAATGTAGATAGATTTCTTGAGTTGGATTTGGATACCTTTGCTCTAATTCTGTAAATAAGCTTAAACAACTGATATTATTGACCACTTATTACATGAGCAAACTGATAAGTGTATAAGGTGTTTTAAAATTTGGGAAAATTAAGAAATATTTTCAAGAGAAACAATAATTTTGTTATTCTTTTCTTCTTTGCATCCATTGACTACAATATTGGACAGTCATGATGAGAGTGATACAGCTTTAGAGTCTTGCATCAGAGTGTTAAAGTTGTTTTTCTCCTGTAGCCTGAAGTCTTGCACATGATCTACATGAGAGCCTTACAGATAGTATACGGAATCCGACTGGAGCATTTTTACATGGTGGGTTTAAGATGATGCAAAATTACGTTCTTTTGCTGCATTTCTCCTGCTCACATTGCTTACTGATTTTCAGGGTAGGAAGTTCTTGACTTTATTTTTAATAAAATCAAAGGCTTATATAAAATTAATATCACTTACAAAGGAATCTTTGGCATAATAATGGTTTATATTGATAGCTTTAGTAAAATGAAAACTATGGTAAAAGACTTAAGGACACAAATTATTGACGCTGTGCAGTTATTCACACATTTACAGGTTTGTCTTCAGAGACTAAAAACAACAGCACAGTCTTCACAGACACTGTTCTCTTCTCAGGAAGGACTCCCTAATTAGAGTAGACGATATGCCCTAAGATAGAAAACAGTTGAAATCAGGCAACTGAGCTTTTAGCAAATTGGGTGTTTCTAGTAGGAAGATCATTTTTTTAAATCTTTTGTTGTCATTAAATCATCAGGGCATCGTCTGAAGATGCACTAAAAATGTAATATCTGTAGAATGTCATCAGTGTTACTGCATATTGTTTAAAAATCAAAGGCTTTGCCACTTATTTGCTATGAAACCTTGCTAAGGCTTAATTTCTTTATAAAATAGGGATAGCGCTCTGTCCTAGGGTTATTATAAAAATTAAAAGACAGGGCCGACCTGGTGGCAGAGCGGTTAAGTTCGCTTGTTCTGCTTCAGCAGCCGGTTCGGATCTAGGGCGCGGACCTACTCACCACTCATCAAGCCATGCTGAGGCGGTGTCCCATATGGAAGAACTACAACTCTACAACTATGATACACAACTATGTGCTGGGGCTTTGGGGAGAAACAAGAAAAAAAAGGAAGATTGGCAACAGATGTTAGCACAGGGCCAATCTTCCTCAAAAAAAAAGAGAGAATATATGTAGAATGTTTAACATAGTACTTGATATTTAGTAAATGCTAACCATTACCCCTTCATTTTTTCATTCATTTAAAAAACCTTTATTGAGCACCCATTGTGAACCTAGTATTAATATTAATGATGACTCTAGTTTTGTGCTAGGATCTGTGTTATTTGTTGTTTTTTTTTTAATTAAATGAAAATATTAGTATATTTTGATCTTAATCTATGATTAAGCTTTCTTGAGGTTGAAGATTTTTCTCATTTTGTCTAATCAATGTGTAAGTTAGATTTTGTGATTTATTACATTTAGATGCCAGTGAACTCTGAAGTCATGTATCCACATATAATGGAAGGCTTCTTACCAGTCAGCAATTTATTTATTCATCTGTGAGTAAAGAGTCATTTTATTTTTGTAGTCTCCATTCATATTTATATTATGTTAAACTTTCTTAATGACGTGATTTTCTTGGGGAAGGAATTTCTACCACCTTCCTCTCTACTCCATCCTATATATATTCAAAATTGTAGACTTTCAGCAAACAGATAACTGCCTCCACCTGTGGCACTTTCAGCTGAAGTTTTAAGAAGTTGTGAATCTAAAATTGTTGGAGGGTTTTGCATTTTTAAAGAGTCCTGGTACCGCCAAGAGTGTGTGTTGTTTATTAGAATGTATAACTGTTATATCTTGGTATTGCATGCATACCTGTGTAATGTACAGAAAAAGTAGATTTCAGTGCTATGGTATTATGCATTGTAGCAGACTTCTGATTTGGTTCTTTGACATTGAGAAATATATCCAGAAATTCTTTTTTGGAAATAAGATGTCTATATCCTCTGGCTTAGTATATAATTTACAATACACTTTTTAATATTCTTTCTTCATCTTCAAGGGACTCATTTATGCCCATCTGTCGGGTAAATGACTTTGAGATTGCTGATATTCTATATCCAAGTAAGTGAGAATTTAAAGCAATTTTTAATGCCTGGCTTCAATCTAACATAGTCCTTTCCATCAGTAAATGTGGAAAAAAAAAGGAAATTGGTTTTAAAAAGTGTATCCCATTCTTAAGGATGAATTTTTTTATATCTTATTATTGGAATTTTTTCCTTTGTAGGGCCACAGAAAAGCTGTTTTTCTGACTAGTTTTTCCTAACTTCTTACATTTGAAAAATGTTCTGTAAATTTGAGAATATGAATGCAAATAATATGCAAGCTGTGATGTTGCATAGTGGTTCCATCATAACAATTTTATCAAATGTAACAATTACTTTTTACCATGAAGAAAATATCTTTTAGCACTGATAAGAATAGTCACAATATTATATTAGAATGTAAAATTCTCCTATTTGTGTCCCTTAATTCATTTGACTCTTTGATATTTATACATCAGGTTATTTTATATTACAGGAGATGTGGTGTGCTATTTAAAATTTTGTTTTTTATCCTCTTTCCTGAGTGAGCTTTGGTAGTTTTCCTTTTTCAGGGAATTTGTCAATTTCATTTAAGTTGGCAAATTTATTAACATAAAGTTGTCCTTAAGTTTTCTGTATCCTTTTAACAGTCTTTGGGGTCAGTAGTGGTGCCCCCTCCCTCATTCTGACATTACTAATTTGTTTCTTCACTCTTTATTTTTCCCTGACCAGTCTGGCTAGATGTTTATCAATTTTGTTGATCTTTTCAAAGAACCAGGTTTTGATTTCATTGATTTTTCTGTATTTTGTTTCTGTTTTCTATTTTATTGGTTCCTTTGCTTATTGTTATTCCATCTTTTCTCATGGTTGATTCGGGTTTGCCCTTTTTTCCCCTAGTTTCTTTAAGATAGAAGCTGAGACCATTAATTTGAGACCTTTCTTCTTTCCTAATATAGGTATTTAGTGCTATCAATTTCCCTTTAGCTGCATCCCACAAACTAATGATGGATTGTTTCTTCTCTGTGTATGTGCCCTGATTTGTGCACGCACATGAATTTCGGATTATAAATTTGAGCCCATCTTCAGCAGGGTAGTCCTGTGGTCTTCTTTTGCTTCTGGAGTTGAGGCCACACCCCTCTTGAGATACTTTTTGCTTTGGCAGTTATTTCAAGGTTATCATTGGCTAAAGACCACTTTTTATCTTAATTCCTAATTTTGACAGTTCTTGGACCACATATATAGTTTAATTCAAACTAAAAATCCATATAGGGGAAGGCCCAAGGTTTAGAATTCTCAGAGGAGAGTATTTTCTCACCAGAGACAAGACTAAGAGATACTAAGTAATTTTGTCATTTCTCTGCACTGGTATGAGAGATTTTTCATTTCCTTATCTACCTTTTCGCTAAGGATGTAGCCTTTCTAGAGTCCTGTATCTTGTAGGACTCTCAGCTCCAATTCCCTGTGTCATGTGGGTCCAAGGCATTATCAAGTATTCATACCTGCAAGTTAGTAATCCAGGCCACTGGCTTACTCAGCCTGGGGTTATTCTCTCTTGGTTCTCCTCCTGTCTCTTGCTGCTTTTAAGATTTTTCTCTTTATTACAGGTTTATAGCAATTTGATTATAATGTGCCTTTTTGGGATTTTTCTTTCTGTTTTTGGTTTTCTCTGCTTAGATTTGCTCACTTCCTAGGATATGTTTATAATTTCTATCAAATTTATGAAATAGCTTATTTTGTAAGTTTTTTCTGCTGCTGCTTTTTGTGTGACTCCAATTACACATTTGTTATGCTGCTTGAGATTGTCTCTCAGCTCTGAGGTGCTCTATCCGTTTTTTTCTCTCTGGCCTTCATTTTAGATAGCTTTTATTGCCGTGTCTTCTGTTTCACTAATCCTTTCACCTGTAGGTTTGATCTGCTGTTAATCCCATCTAGTGTATTTTTCATTTCGGATATTTTATTTTTCAAGTACATCAGTTTGATTCAGGTCTTTTTAAAAAATCTTCTCTTTTTCTCCTTATAATGCTGATGCTTTTTCCTACCTTCTTGAGCAAATGGAATATATTTATAGGATATATTTATAAAGGCTGAGTCGTGAAGATGAGTTCAGTTTGGAGAGGCCAAGGCAATTAGAATTCATGAATTTGTAAATTCTAGTTGCCTTGGCCTCTCTGAACTCTAAAAATTCTCCAAACTCTAAACTCTGTCTTCATGACTCAGCACAACCCGAGTTCTGTTTGTATTCTCCCTCCCTGGGTGCAGCCTAAACACTCTCCACGGAGTGGGCTGGTGCATTAATAGGGTTCACCTCACTTGTTTCTCTGGGGGATTGGTGTCCTCTAGTGCCAGTTGTCCAGTGTCTAAAATTTGTTGCTTCAAATGTTTTGTCTGGTTTGCTAGTTGTTTAAGATGGGAGAGTAAATCTGGTCTCTGTTATTCTCTCCTGGCCAAAAATGGTTTGCTTTTTATTTATTTATTTTTAGTTATTAATGCAAAGGTAGCTCTGATCTTTAAGTTAGAGCAGATTTTCTGCACTTTGGTTAATTATAACACACACGCAGCTTAATTCTGTATACTATGAGCAGAGTAGATGGTGGGAGAGGATGAATTTTCATTTTTGTATTATGTTGTTTCAAAGATTTATTTAAGGACTCTTGCTTTCTATTTTAGAAGCAAAACGGACAAGTCGGTTTTTAAGTGGCATTATCAACTTTATTCACTTCAGAGAAGCCTGCCGGGAGACATATATGGAGTTTCTTTGGCAATATGTAAGATTTAAATATATTCTGGCATCACATACCAGATCAGTAACCTCATTTATGAACTACTCATCTGTTTTGAAATGGTTGTCGCAAATATCTAATTGTATGTCCATTAGAATCAAATTTATTTTTATATTTATATGAAGTTGCAGATTTTAGTTACTGGAAATCATATCTCAGAATGAGATCTTTCTTTGATATTTGGTAATATTAGGGAAAGGCTGAGTTTTTTTGTTTGTTTTAATCTTGTAACTGAGTCTCCTCTTCCTATATTAGGAAATGTAAGGGAAGAGAATAGTGATAAATTCACTTTTTTTTCCTTTGAAATTTAATAGATAGTGTAGTGTTTTTTAAATAATTGAGATATTTGAGATTTATATTTGTTTTCTAAATAGTGGCCTAATTGGATGTTTTATTTATCATGCTTGCCCAGCGTTACATTATAAGATTCAGTCTAAGCAAATCACTTTAACAGGTAGAAACTCATTTCATCAACAATTTAGAGAATTTGGAAAGATTTTGGGTCATCTGTATGATTTGTTTTGGGTTACCATACTCTTAGAAAAGCACCAGAGTAACACCAGACAATTGGAACTTAAGCTCCAGCTACACTGAGCTATATAGGTACACAAATCATACTAAGTTTATACGTCCTAAACATCACACGCTCTCTGAAGCTTACAAATGTATGTGCCAACACACACAGACACGCAATTTTGCTTGGCTAATTTCTCATTTTTTAAGACACAGCTCAGACATCTTGTGTCATTTCTTCTACAAAGCCCTCTGTGACCTTCCTCCCCAGCCATTACACAAGTTGGGGTGGATGTCACTCTTTTTGCTTCTCATTTTATTCAGTACTGTAACAAGTTGTTTTGTAGTTTTATATTCATGTATCTGACTCTTTGAGGAGACTGAGATACTTAAATCAGAACTGTAAGTTAGTCTTCTTGGGTGTTCCCAGCACCCAGCACAGGGCCCAACTATGGTTAGAACTCAACATTTATGTGTTGAATAAAGCAATTCCTAACTCACTTGTCAAGAATGCCCAATTCTATCTCAGATTTCTTATTTCTGATGGTGGAAGTCGTAGAGTGAGTAAACATTTGCAGTCTGTACTGGTAGATATTGTTTTAAACACATCACTGTTTATTTGAAAAGCACTAATATGAAATTATTAAAATTAATAGAAATCGTCTCTGGACAAAATGCAGCAGTTAAATATCGCACACCAGGAGGCTTTAATGAAATTGGAGAGACTTGAGTAAGTAGGAGATTTCAAATCAAAAAATGTAATTTCAAAATGCAAAATGAATTGTAAGTAGTGTTTTATAACCCTACACACCGCATCAAGTCTCTTTTATCTTCTTTACTAAATTTAAGTTTACCTTTTCTAAAAAGCAAAAACTCGTTTTTCTTCTTTCTAACTCTTAGTGCGTAATATATTCTTTTACTTCTTTCTTGTTGTTAGTGCATTAGCCTTCCTTGTTTAAAGCCATTAACTTACTCTCCTAAATTCTGTCTGGGAGTATTTATCCCATGTGGTGAGCATTAGCTAACTGGACTCTCTTTCTTCCTTCAGATCAGTTCATTCTGTTAAAATTTTTACTCCTTCAATAGAGGTTTGTTTTGTTCTGTTTTGTTTTGAATCACAGGTCAGGAGAATCATTCAAGAGTTATGATTTCTTAGCCTTATATATATCGATTTGGAACAGAAAGACTTTTTAACCTCTTTTAGTTTGTTAATATATTTGAATTTATTTCAGGTGAGAGCTTTTCTAACCTGCCGTGATATAAATTATCTTTAGAGACAGCAGTAAGCTGAAAAGATTGGGAATAGGAAGCAGATATTAAAATTTAATATAAATTTAGCATAAACCAAGTCAAAAGATAAATGGTGAACTGGGAGAGAATATTTGCAACATATGCAGCAAAGCAATACTATCTCTAATAACAAAGCCCATGTAACATTCTTTATATACAAAGAGCTCCTACAAACTGATAGGAAAAAAGATAATAGGAAAAAGGGCAAAGGCTATAAACAGGGGATTTACAGAGGAATAAATGCAAATAGCTAATTAAAAATATTTAAAGATTGTTATACTCACTAGCAGTCAGGGAAATGAAAATTAAAATAACAATTCTGTACCATGTTTCAAAAACTAAAGTTGAGACATTCGCATTAAAGAGACTTGAACATGTGTAAGTGCTGTTAAGAACGACTAGTAAAATGAAAGAAATGGGAGGTACAGGAGAGAGAGATGTGAGGAGATGAGAGCCTTTGCTCTCTGATTTTTATTTTATCTCTGTAGTATAGACTAGGTCCTCTATTTTAAATCACTGTCATATGGAAGGATGATAATTCAGAAACAGGAAAGCAGATAGTTTTTTCATTTAAGTTACTTGAGGGCGGAGACTTCATTTTGGCTTTTCAAAGTTAAGAACTTGATATATGTTATTTTAATCTCTTTTGCTGTGTTTAGTTCTGTTCCAGTTGAAGAGCAAGCAGAGTTCAAGCAGCTTTCAGATGATATTCAGGAGCTGCAGCAATCATTGAATCAAGAGTTTCGTCAAAAAACGGTATCTGTTTTTAGACACCTTAAAATTAAAAATAAATTTTTTTTGTAGACGTGGAGGGGGTAAGAGCACATTACATTCAATTAAACTAAAGAAATAGGTTCTGTTGCTGTGCCCATCTGTGCCCCTTGTAATGGATATATACTTCTGTTAACCGTGTCAAACCATGATTATTTGTGTTGTTGAAGTTATATGCTGTCTTGTTGACTGGAACTTTTTAGAATTTTCCTATGTCTAATCCTGCTGTTCTCAAACTGTGCACTGAGGCCCCCTGGACACTGCAGCAGACTCTCAAGATTGCTTCAAGATATTTTAGATTTTCAAGGGAAGCAACGATATTCAGCATCTGTCATTCACTTCTTGAACTACCAGTTCAAGGCAGTTCACAGTTGCAACATTAACTCACATTACCCTCATTTCATATCTTTGTGGACCTGGGGGTTTGGCATTTGCTATGATAAAAAACAAATACTACATGAAAATCATCACGGAACAGGAAATGAGAATGTTTGTGTCCAGTCTGATTCCAAGGTGTGTGAATTTGTGCAGTGCCCAATAGGTACACACATCCAACTTGGCAGTAGTTCTGGTTAAGATTAAAATAAAAATATTATTTTTTCTTTCAATTTGTATGCATTACCTTTTCAGAGGGCTCGTAAGTTGTTAGGGCATAAATATTTACATAGTTACTTGGATGTAACTACTTCATAGAGGAACTGTTAGAGATTTTTTTTGGCTTAGGGTCATTGTGAACAGAAGAAGTTTGAGAATATCTGGTCTAATCTATTTAACTTTTCTCCTTTCTTGCCTTTTTTTAATAAGAAAACGTTGAGTGGCTAAATTTAAATCTGTTCTGAATCATTATAAAACAGTTGTTTGCTTTTTTCCTTAGATAGTGCTGCAAGAGGGAAATTCCCAAAAGAAGTCAGATATTTCAGAGAAAACCAAGCGTTTGGTAAGCATCTTTTCATTTAACAAGCATTTAAGCTTACAAATTTTGTGTGGAGGAGTATTTTAACTGTGTGTGTTATTATGGTCATATATTTCTCCCTTTTCTTGGTTCCCTTAAAATGAAACTAATTTAACTTTTTTCAATTTAAATATAATAGATGAGTATTGTTTTAAAAAATATGGAGGGGCCTGCCCCATGGCATAGCGGTTAAGTACGTGCGCTCCGCTGCTGGCAACCCGGGTTCGGACCCGGGCGTGCACCGATGCATCGCTTGTCAAGCCATGCTGTGGCGGCGTCCCATATAAAGTGGAGGAAGATGGGCACGGATGGTAGCCCAGGGCCAATCTTCCTCAGCAAAAAGAGGAGGATTGGCATGGATGTTAGCTCAGGGCTGATCTTCCTCACACATACACACAAAAAATACGGACACACAGAAATGTATGACAAAAGTGAAAGTCATCTGAAAGCTCACCACACAATCTGATAGATATCATAGATTACATTTCCCTATGCAAATATACATATATATGTATAATTTTACATAAATGATATTATACTCATGTCTCAAACTTGCTTTTTTTTACTTAACAATGTAATATAAGTAATCACATCAATAAAGATGCTCATTATTTTAATAGCTGCATATTGTTGTGCGTTCTATGTATGTATGTATCATAATATAGATCCTTTTAGTGTCCTGTTGATTGACATTCACATTGTTTCTAATATTTTTATTTTGTTGAACAATATCATATGTGTGCTGCACACCTACATGTACAAGTATATTGTGCACCAGGCTGCTTTTTATCTTAGAATAAATTCCTAAATGAAGGATTTCTGGGTTAAAGGAATATACATTTAAATTTGGCCGACATTGCCAAACTGACTTCTAAAAAGATATCGATTTGCATTCCTACCAATAGAATGTGAAAGTATTCCTTTCCCTACATCCTTATCAAAATTGGATGTTTTTAGTTAGGTTTTTTTTTTTAATCTTTTTCATATAAAGGTATTTTATGTCTTTTTATAAAGGGAATAAACATGATCAAAGTCAATGCTAATGTAAAGGAAATGATCTCTAATTTTGTAGGGCATTAAGAGAGCAGATAATGTGATGGTTTGCTAAATTCTGAGAATAACGTAACAGAAATATATTGTTTTAGACATTCAGTTTTGGCCTCTGAGTTAGTTGATCAAAAGGTAAGAACTTTTTCTTTTTTTAAAAAAAAAATTTAGACAAATTACACAAGTCATATGGTAATACATTCCTGTTATAAAATACTCAAATGACACATATATATGTAATATGTATTATTATATATTATTATATATGTATTTGTGTTATTATATATGTATATATAATTATTTTATGTGTGTGTATGTATATACACATATATGTTTAGAGAGAGAGAGAGTGTGCCAAACATGAAAGGCCCTCTTCTCTCAGCCTGCTTTACCTAGAGCTTATACCCTTCTAGTCCTTTCTCCATGCTATTTCATGCACATATAGATGCATATAGGCATTTGTCACTGTGTGGTTCTATTTTAATAGAAATGGGTTTGTGTTATATGTTGATCTGTGAATTGATTCTTTCACTTAATATTTCTTGGAAGTCTTTCCATATCAGTAGATAGAGTCATAGAGTGTCCCAAAACAGTATAAACATAATTTATCAATTAATACTTGGAAAAGAAGTTCATATAAATATTTTTTCATTTTACATAATTTTAGACTTGCAGAAAAGTTTTAATAGAATTCTCGGATACCCTTCACCTCAATTCCCCAAATGGTCTGGAATTCAGGAGAAGAAGGAAATTTGCTTTAACTCAACAAGCATGTATTGAGCACCTTCTCAGTGCTATTACTGTATTTGGGCTCTGGGAGAATAAAGATAACTATTCACAACCCCAGCTTGCTCAGCGATTTAGAAATATTTAGAAATTAAATACATAGGTATAGTGTTGCATGTACAATAATTGTACTGTTTATAGAAGGAATATAGAGGAAGTGGGAGCAGGATTTTCAACAATTAATTGAAACTCTCGGAGTACAGGAGTGAGATGATGATATTGAAGAGGAGCATACTGATCAAAGAGCGGTCAGTTATAGCTGTCCAAACATAAGACTGGTATTACCAGGTTGTAGACTATAGTAAGAAACTGGTGGAAGATGAGGCTGGAAAGGAGGGTGAGAGCTAGAGAATGAAAGACTTTGAATGTCATGCCAAGGAGCCTTATCTTTGGCCTTTAGACCAATGTGAGCAATTAAACAGGAGAGTGATGTGGTCATAATTTAATTTTACCCTCACTACAATGAACATGGACCTAGTTTCTTTGTTCTTTTCCATTATTGTAATGGTGAATCACCGATTTCATTATTACATCTCATAAATAAAAATGTTTTCTCAACAGAATGAACTAAAATTGTCAGTGGTTTCCTTGAAAGAAGTACAAGAGAGTTTGAAAACAAAAATTGTGGATTCCCCAGAGAAGGTTAAGAATTATAAAGAAAAAATGAAAGATACAGTCCAGAAGCTTAAAAATTCCAGGGTGAGTTTCTTTTTTATTTCAGTGCTTTTCTATCTTTTTTCTTTGTAGCAACTCTTATTTAATCATGTGTCAATTTTCTAATTTCCAGATTATCTATACTTCTCTTCCCCTTAAGCTTTTTTTGCCCTTGTCTCTAATTTGTAGTTCTTCCCTAAAGTGGATGTAGGGAAAAGAAGTATAATTTCAGGATATTTGTTCAATTATGCAACAGATTTTTGAGGCTTTGCCCTGGATGATCAAAACAGAAATGCCTCATCCTCATGAGACTTAGTTATTTTATTTTAAGGGAGAAAGGTATTAAATAATTTTATAAACATTTATATAATTACAAATTATAATGTGTATTATGAAAAAAAGTATAGGGTGTGCATGTTGGGGGCAGAAAGTAATGGGAAATCTCTGTATCTTCTGCATAATTTTACTGTGAAATTAAAACCGGTCTAAAAAATAAAGTCTATTAAAAAAAAGCACCAAAAGAGGAAAAAAACAAACAAAAAATAGTATAGGGTGTTTTGAAATAATGCCATGAAGGTAGCCTAATTTAGTATTGTGGAAATCAGTGTTGGAGGCAGGAAGGAGGTAGAAATTTATCCTGACATCAGAAGGCTGAGCAGAGGTTATCCTACTAAATTTGTACATGGAAGAACATTCAAGGCTGAGGGAACAGCACATGCAAAATCTTAGAGGTAGAAGGGAGCAAGGTATGTTCAAGGAACAAAGCATGATAAGGATAAGAAGGAGAGTGGCATGAGGTGATGGTGGAAAAATAGGCAGCAGGCAGAGTATTTGGGGTGCTGGATTTTACCTTAGGAGCAAGGGCACACCACTGACTAGTTTAAAAGGGGGATATTGGAACATGGTATGATTACGTTTAAAAAGATTATGGGTTACCGTGGGAGAAGGACTGAGGTAGGGTGGGAGAAAAGTAGAAGTGGGTAGACAATTTAGCATCCTTTATGAGGCAAGGTTTTTAAACTATTAATTAAAAAAACTTTTCTGGTTTTTCTCTGAATTTGTTATTCATGTTGTTCCTGATAATTAAGAATCATCACACAGGAATAGACAAAGATTACCAGAACAGAAATGAGCCCAGAAATAAATCTTAATATTTGGGAGAAAAGAGTGGTTTATTTAATAAACAGTTCTGGTTCAACTGGCTATTCATCTAGAAGAAAAGGGAGTTGGGTCTACACCTTGCACCATTTACAAAAATAAACTCTATGTGAATTAAAAAGTTTAACAATTTTAGAAATTTTAGGAGAACATTTGTATAATCTTGGACTGAGATGGATTTTTTTAAATTAAGATTGGAAACCTAAAATCTAAAGAAAAAGTAGACATATGAAACATATTTATAGTTCATATGACAGGTAGAGGGATTGTGTCCGTGATATGCAAAGATGCAAAGAGTGTTTACAAATTACTAGGAAAAAGACAGTAGAAAAATAAGCAATAATGTGATTAAGCATTTCACTGAAGACAAAATCCAGCTGGTTAATGAGGTGGGAGGAAAGGTAGGCCAGTGGGGAGGAGGAAAGAAGTCTTTGTATTGTTACAGTGGTTGTGGTTAACATATGTTCATTTTCCAATTCTAGAAGAGGAATTAATCTTCTTAAAAGAGTTAGCTGTAGTAATACATAGCTGTGGTAATTATAGAAATGAATAGAAGATTATAATTGGTAATACAATTGCCCAGGAGTAATCAAGAATAGTTTGAGAATTAGCAGAAATCAACTCTTTGAAAATCATCATGAATAACCTTTGGAAGGTACTTCAGTGAGTGATTTAGTAAAATTATGACAGTGTTCCTTTGTTCATGGATATTTGGCAATTAAAAAGCATGATTATATGTGCTTAGACACATGTCTGTAATAGTGCTTTGTTACTGACCTGGAAACTTAATTGTTCTCTGCTCTTAAGCTTTCAGTATTAAGGCAGAAATTATTTAAGAGCAAACAAATTGACATCACTGCAGTTTCATAAAGGACAATATCAAACTGATCTCTGTGTTTTTTTTCTTTCAAAGCAAGAAGTGATGGAAAAGTATGAAATCTATCGAGACTCAGTTGACTGCCTGCCTTCATGTCAGCTGGAGGTGCAGTTATATCAAAAGAAAATACAGGAACTTGCAGATAATAGGGAAAAATTAACCAGTATCTTAAAGGAGGTTTGTATTGTGTGGAATTTGTATGTCTTTATTATGTAATTGTTTACTATATTTCCTTGGATTTGCTTTTACTTTTTGTTACTATTTTCCTAAAGAAAATCAGGATCTTTCTACAGTGTAATAGATGTGGCAATGTATGCTGAGGTATAAAACACTTTTCTTTTTAAACATAGCAGTAGTAGGACCCATTTTAACCTTCAGATGAAATGAATAATAGATTCATTAACAGCATATTGCCATGTATATTCTGGAAAGAAGTAATGGAATTTTAAACTTGTTCTAACAGTTGGAAATGATTTTCTAATCAGTAAGTGTAAACTTCCAACTTACTGCCCAACACTGTCCATGGGATCTATAAAGAGATTTAAAGTTTATGACATAGACCCTGCCCTGAAGATGGAGAGCTAATGCCAACGTTAAAGTTTCTCAGGCTAGAGACTTAAAAATTTTTTTCACTTCTTAACTTTATCATCCTAATCCAGACAGTCCCCAGGATGACTAACATTGCATTTGATAAAGGATTTCTTTTTTGAGGGAAGAAGAGCTTAGAAGTTGAGATTGCCTGAAGTATTCTTTCCCAGCTACATACTCTCCTTATCTGCCATCAAGAGTCAGCAAAAAAGATTGAGATCCACTGCTTTAATTGTTTCTAGGGTCTCCCCTTTTCTCCCCCCTCAACTTAGCCTCTTGGCCCATCTTATTAATAGATAGCTCTGTTCTGATCCTTGCAGATAAAATGAAATGATAAACACACCTCTTTAGGTGTCATGTCTTTCTCAGTATCCCTCGTACCTTCCTGTTGTCTTTTTGGTTCAGTCTGCATTCTCTTGCTGGGCTTTCAGGATTTAAACAGTTTTATCTCATTTTAAAATTGTGTTTTATCATAGCTTATCCTAGAAAATAGTCATTCATTTTGTTTATAAATCCTAATTGGTTGTATTGACTTTAAATGCTTCTTATAAAATACAGAGCCTGAACTTGGAGGACCAAATTGAGAGTGATGAGTCAGAACTGAAGAAATCGAAGACCGAAGAAAATTCTTTCAAAAGACTGATAATTGTGAAGAAGGAAAAACTTGCCACAGCGCAATTCAGAATAAATAAGAAGCATGAGGACGTCAAACAGTACAAACGCACAGTGATTGAGTATGAAGTTATTTTCATTTTAACATATTAGAAAGTAATTAGGAAAAGCTGATACAGTCATGTGTCGCTTAATGATGAGGATGCATTCTGAGAAATGGGTCGTTAGGTGATTTTGTCGTTGTGCAAACATCATAGAGTGTACTTAGACACACCTGGATAGTAGAGCCTACTACACACCTAGGCTATATGGTGCTAGTCTATGGGACCACCGCCGTATATACGTCCGTTGTTGACTAAAACATTGTTAGGTGGTGCATGACTGTACATTCTTTTTCTCTTAGATTTCAAAACTCCTGTAATTTCAAAAAGGTATTCTACGTGTAGATGACTAAAACAGATGAGTTAGTTACGGATCTTACAATACTATGTCTAGATTTAGAGATGTTTTAGGTACTAGTTTTTTTTCTTTTCCAGATATTACAATTCCAATTCCTTTGCCTAATTCTTCAAAAGGTTCTGGTGCTACTGCTTATTTCAGTACACTTTAGAGAGGGTGGTCTAGAGTTGCATTAGAATGAATCAGCTGGTCCATCTTATGGTCTAACTGGTCTGTCTGTTACAGCATTCATGTTTTGAGAAAAATTCTTATTTTTTTATTCAGGTAAGAATGCCTCACTAAGCGTTTTGTTGTTATTGTTGTTGTTGTTAGCCAATATGTTCAGGTGTTTCATTGGTAGAGTCTTCTTCCCATCAGTTCTAAGAATGTGTTTTTAGAATAAATGACCCAGATATGTCTATGAGATGTCACTATTTCAGCCTCTGAGGTGCATTAGGGATCAGCTGAAGATTTCCTTTGCTCTTCCTTATGCAGATGAAGAAAAAGGGCAGAACTTGCAGATTTTATATTTATTGCCACACTGCCTTGCAGAAAACATGTACTGATTTACATTCCCACCAACAATACTTGAGTGAGCACAACTGGGGAAATGTGACTTAAAATCTCCATTTTACATAATAGCTTTCGTGTGAAAGAGTGCGCTGTGTGCCATGACACGACAATAGCACCACACTGGGGTTTTCACCTGTTTGCTCTCGTATGTTGAGAAGAGTTTTAGGTTCATCCAGCAAATACATGTGAACACTTTGGAATCAAAGTTAGAGTTAAATGTTTGCATTTTTAGATGCTTAAGAGCAATTATAATTTAGCCGTGTCAAATATTTTTCTTTAGAGATTGCAATAAAGTTCAAGAAAAAAGAGGTGCTGTCTATGAACGAGTAACCACAATTAATCAAGAAATCCAAAAAATTAAATTTGGAATTCAGCAACTAAAAGATGCTGCTGAAAGGGAGAAACTGAAGTCCCAGGTGAGTGTGTGTTCATAAGAAATTAATTAATTTCAGGTAATCCCACGAGTTTAAAATGTAAATTATGTCACCCTCATTTTGAAGATTTTGTTGGTTTTCTGGAGTAGAAATTGACCCCTCAGGTCTGTTACTTTTATTTCCATTTATAGCACCTTTTCCATTAAGTTTGCATGTCTGTCTCCTTCATACCTTTTTTCTTACTTGCTTGTTTCCCCTAACAGCACCTGGCAGAATATCGTGCTTTGCAATAAAAGTAGGTGTTCCATAAAATTTTGGAATTTTTTTGATAAATGAACTTGGATAGCGATTTTAAGTAATGCTCTCCAAAAAGTTTCTACATTTTTTTCTTGATAAAAAGATCTCTGAAGTATTTCTTATCATCGGTGTTAAATGTATTTGAGTCGTCACTTGAAACAAAATTGCTTAGATTGGTCCCTATATGTTATGAGACTTTTAATGATATCTTTATCATAATTACCTAAAATTACTTATTAGTTTTACTTTGCTTATTTTGAGTGTATTTATTTTATCCTTTCATAAACAGTTCTAAGTTTAATGAGAACAGGCATCTTCTATGTTTTTATTTTTCAAAACGTCAGTATAATGCCAGACATAAAATGTTTGCCTGTTTCTATCCTTTTCTTAAGTGCCAGTGTCTCAAACTAGTACCCTATTTCTGATAGATTTATTATATCTCATTCTCCTTAACTTTTGAAGTTTGACCCATATCCTCAAGATTGTTCCAAATTGCTCTACCAGAAGTCACTAAAAACAGCCCTTTATTATGTGTAATCCCTTGCCTCTTTTTTTTTTTTTTCCCCATTCCTCTTCACCTTGCCTACATTGACATCTTGGATTGAGGTTTCCTAAACCCCTGCAGCCTGCAAAATATTTAAACACTTGCTGTCACTACCTTCTACTGTCCACATCCAATTTGTAAGGATTCCTAATATTAAAAGACACAGAAGACAATCCTCTCACCAGTTCTCAAGAGCTTTTATCCCTCTGAAAGATTAGATTGTTAGCACGTGCACATGTAAGTGTATATATACATACTGAGGATTGTCTCAAGGCTACTTTAAAAGGAAGGAAAGAAGAAAGGAACAGAAGAAAGAAAAAGAAAAGAAAATGGTTCTTTCCCCTTCCATAGTCTACCAGTATGCTGTGCTGATTTTTTCTATTTTTCCTTTTCTTTCTACTTTCCAACTACTTTTCTTTTTTTTGCCCCTTAATTGGATATTCACCAAGACTCAGCCTTTGGCCCTCTGTTTATCTCTAGAATGGGGGTTAGAAAGACCTTGGGAGATATTTAATCCTACTTCTTAACCAAATCAAATGAACAAATATTTATTTGTTATCACATGGTCAGGTATAGTTAATGGACCAGTTACTAATGTAAGCGCCCTTTGTCTATCAGTCATGAAAGGTACCCATGCCTGCCTTCAATTAACTGTTAGTTTTGTGCATGGGTGTCTCACCAGTAACATTTTAAGTTTCTCAACAATAGCATTCATGTCTTTTTTGTTTGTGTTTGACATGTCATGTCAAACCATGCCTAGAATGGTACGTTATATGTAGCATGCTTTTCACAAATATTTGTAAAATTGGAAAGTCATCTAGCATGGCATTTTTTAAAACTGGCTGTCTATTAGAATTCAATGAGGAATTTAAAATGAACAAACCCTGGGGGCCAGCCCTGTGGCCTAGTGGTTAAGTTAGGGGTGCTCCGCTTCGGTGGCCTAGGTTTGGTTCCCGGGTGTGGACCTACACCACTTGTCAGCAGCCATGCTGTAGTGACAACCCACATGCAAAACAGAAGAAGATTGGCACAGATGTTAGCTCAGGGTGAATCTTCCTCAGCAAAAAAAAAAAAATATATATATATATATGTATATATATTTAGAATCACCAGCAGTGGGGTCCCATGAACCTGAATTTTTTAGCACGGCTTTTGAGAACCACTGACATGTTCTGCTTCATTATTTTCAATATTATAGAGCTCATAACTACCCAAGCTGTCTACTAGGACAGGTTTCGTTGTTAAAATGTTACTTCTTATTTCGAGTTTAAAATATTTCTGTACTCTAATGAACCAGGATCTCTCTGGAACAAATCTATACCGTCTTCTACTTAATAAAACTTGAGACATTTGAGGATAATAATCATGGGTTCTTTCAGCCTTCTTATTTGGGTTAATTAGCCCCCGTTTTCCAGCCATTGTTTATATAGCTTAATTTTCAGATATCTTTGATTTCTCTCCTCTCTCGAATATTATAGCATTTTTAGCCTATTCTGATCTGTGCTATTCAGTGAGGTATTACTAGCAACACGTGGCTATTTACATTTAAATTTAAATTAATTAAAATGAAATAAAATTAATAATTTAGTTCCTTATTTGTACTACCCATATTTCAACTGCTCAGTATCCAGTCTGGTCTGGGTTGTATATTCCTTTAGGGTAGAAAGCATAATTGCATCTTTCTTTGTGCTATTATACTATTTACAGTGCTACTTGTAGAAGGTACCCAATAATATGTTTGGTTGATGAATTAATACATACTTGGTGGGTACATGGCTACACTGGCTATAAAACTTTATGGAAACTATATAATCTTAAATTTCTCTGATTTGATAAGTGAAATAATTACCTAGACCAATGCTGTCCAATAGAACTTTCTGCTATAATAGTGTTCTTCTGTATTGTTCAGTATGGTAGCCGTTAGGTACATGTGGCTACTGAGCCATTGACGTGTGGCTAGTGCAGCTGAGAAACATGTAGCTATTTAAATGTAAATGTAAATAATCACATGTGGCTAGTGGTTATCATATTAGACGCTATAGAACTAGAGTTTGAGTTTAAAAATATTTAACTGCAGTGAAGCTATCACAGTAAGATTTACTTATTATGTGAATTATATGTGAATCAATATTATAAAGTTCCACTTGGGTACAGGATTTAATTGGAAACTAAAATACATAGCTTTTGTGAGGGCTGTGGTCTGTTGCTATTAAAATCCTGCGAGGGTTGGCTTAGAACTTCCCGTGTTTGTTTGCCTATGGATGTGCCACTGGAATTGGGCTTTAATGCTTCATTCATTTATCGTGGCACTACCTGCAGGATTTGGTTTCTCCTTGAGAGTATTCGTTGTCCTCAGGAGAAAATTGTTCCTCTGGGTGTGTTGAAATGGTTGGTTCAGATATTTACAGATTGTATATCTTTATTGAGCCACACTTAGGTTTAATAGTTTCTCATGAGTAATATCTTTCTACCAAATTCATTCAGCTTTCTTTTTAGTATGAATAAATATATACCCCTGTAGAATTAGGAAATTAAATTTATCTATGGCTGCTGAATGTGCTGATTTTTTTTTTAATGTTGTTTACACAAGCTAGCAACTAATTCACCTTATTTTTCCTAGAAGATGTAAGAAATAAAGCTTTCAAATTTTTGATTTATTTTCCTAATGATTCATATTCCATCATAGTTGTAGTACAAATTTGATGCATGACTAGATCTTGGAAATCTAAATACACTCTTCTATTTTTGTATTAGGATTTAATAACTGTCTATGTTTGAATTTTTGGAAAGTGTTTAGCCTTAAGCATCTATTTATATGCTTAATCTAGAGCAGTCTTCTTCAGACTTGCAGAGGTGGCACTCTTTGGAAATAGTGTTGTTCTTTTTTGGAACACTATGAATTCATACTGTATTAAATTATAATCTGTATAATTTGTTCAAAATTAGATAGTATCTACACTAGAATTTAAACCAAGATAAGTAGTAGCCAAACTATAGGTTTAAGAAAAATTTAATGGGAGCGACACTTAAAATTGAGAACATTATATTCATTATACCCATTTACTGCTTTTTCCTCCTGTTGGAAAAGGTCTGCTGTTTTTTTTCAGTGGTGAAACACCCCTTATAACTTTTCAGAATACCACTGTTTCTTGTATCAAGGTTTGAGAATTGTTTTGTTTAATAAAAATGAATACTAAAAGAGGATCAAAATCACATTTGGTGAGTATGAGATAGAAGAAAATGTATGCAAGCTAATCTGCTTCTTTTATTATTTCATTCAATCTATGAAAATTATCCTGCTCTCGTTTTTCTTAATTCTTAGCATATCTGTACGGTTTATATGAAAACTCATTATTGCTTATAGTAGAACTGCCTGATCAGTTTATTAAAATGACTCTAAAAGGTATTAGTATATTTTTCAGTCTTATAGATTACTTATTAAATCTGTTTGCATATTTTTTAAACGATGATCAGGGTCAAATGCAGAGGTTATAACTGTTTACACTAATCTAGATATTTGCTTGGTAGATGTGGAAAGCTCCAAAGTAAAAATTTTTCCTTGATAATTAAAAATATTTTCTTAATGTTTGGAATCCAATCCATTGTTACATGTCTGCTTTGTTCTAAGTAGCAGACTTTTTTTTTTTTTAAAGATTTTATTTATTTATTTTTTCCCCCCAAAGCCCCAGTAGATAGTTGTGTGTCATAGCTGCACATCCTTCTAGTTGCTGTATGTGGGATGCGGCCTCAGCATGGCCAGAGAAGCAGCGCGTCGGTGCGAGCCTGGGATCCGAACCTGGGTCGCCAGCAGTGGAGCGCACTCACTTAACCACTAAGCCACGGGGCCGGCCCTAAGTAGCAGACTTTTTTGATGTGTCTGTACAGCTTGCAGAATGAATTTTTAGTAAGAGTAGGCACATATATGTGTGTGCGTATGTGCATAAGATAGTTTAGGCTTTAAAATATTATAAATAAATATGAATGAGATTGTTGGAATTCTTGTCACTCATTTTTAGTTTAGGTTGTTGCATGGAATAATTCTTATTCTATTTCGTTTTCCACTTAGGAAATATTTCTAAACTTGAAAGCTGCTTTGGAGAAATACCATGAAGGCATTGAAAAGGCGGCAGAGGACTGTTATGCTAAAATAGACGAGAAAACAGCTGAACTGAAGAAGAAGATGTTCAGAATGTCAGCCTGATTAACAAAATTACATGTCTTTTTGTAAATAGCTTTCCATCATTTAATTTTATGTTTGGAAAGGGAATAGTTAAGTTGAAGTTAATAGAAGTATCAGAAGTACCAAATAACATTGGCTCAATCATTTTTTATATACTCTCATAGCATATTATTTTGTAAGACAATGCATTTAATGTAGACTCTTATTAACTTATAATTAACATAACTCGTGCAGCTATTCACATCTCTACTCTGCCCCTTGTTGTAAGTACTTGGAATAAAACAAAAATGGTTGCATTTGAAATATATAATTTTTCTTTTATTCCCTTGGCTGTTATTGCTTTGTTGACTTACAGAGGTGTAAAGCATTATTGAGTCTTAACTAGGCACTAAGCATTGTGGTTGGGATCTCAGTTGATTGATCTTCACTCAAGCATCTCTAGGTAGATATGTTGATTACTACTTTATAGATGAAGTAACTATGAAGGTCCTGAAAGATTAAATACTTGAGCTAAAAATCTGAACTATGCTCTGTATAATACTGAAGTCTGGAAAGCTTCTACTGTACCACACTTTCTAATGTACTTATTTGAAAGACGAAGTCTGAGTTAGGTAGTCCAGTTGTTCATTGACGCCATGGCATTTCTTTGAGGAAAGTGAGTTAAAATGTGAAAAGTGCTTTGAACAGTGCCATGGTAGACACTAAGTACATATTAAATATTAGTATTTAGAGTCATGGGTATTCCAGGTACTTTTCTCTTTGTCAGAGATAGTAAAATATTATTGTAGGTAAAGACCAGGCTTTCAGTGAGAGGAAAAGGCCTGGAATAGGAGAAGCGGAAAAATCTAGGTGTCCAGGGAGGGATAGTCAGGGTACAAAATGGAGCTATTGCCCTGTCCCTTCCTTGCTTCTTTTTAAATAGTCAGAATTTTAATCCATAACATACCTCTTGTTATGAGGCTAGGTAACAGGAATAAACATGACCACGTCTCTCTCATATGTAAAAATTTAATCCCTCTGGACCTATCTCCACCTTTAGCTACTGCTCTTTTTACCACAACCAAATTTCTAGAAAACCTAATCTATACCTGTGAATCTATTTCATTCTCTGCCCATCGTGACATTATTTCCTCTATCCATACTAATTCACTGAACTTTCTAAGATCACTAAGACATTACTAGCTACCAAAATTCCCTGGACACTTTTTATTCTTTATCTTCCTTACATTCTACCCGTCCAATACTTTTTTCCCTTTGTCTTAGGAACAGCACTCTCTTGGTTCTCTTAATTCCCTGTCTGTTCCTTTTAAATGTTTTCCTACAAGGGCCTCATTCTCGGTTCACCTCTGAAGTGTTTGTGTTCTCTAGGCTTCTGCCCTTGACCTTCTCTTCTCAACCTCTGTACTCCTCCTTGAAAACTTTTATCCACACCCATGGCTTCAATCACAAATTGAACATCCGTGCAACTTTTACTACATTATGTATATTTCATTACATTTGTCATATTTCTCCTGAATATCAGACTTGCAAATCCAATAGCCAGTAGATGTTTTTAACATTTTGACATTCTGGTGAAGCCTAATGGACCCTTTCAGAATAATGTTTTTCATGCATGAAATAAAATACAGGATTGCAAGGGAAACCAATTAGGTTCAAATATGATTATCAAAATACTTAAAAATATATTATGCTAAATATATAGTATCACTACCTATGTTGTGATAAACAAACTATGTTTGCCCATGTTGGCAAAGGAACTCATCCACTTTCCCTTCTTCTGCCACTGCACCTCACCTCTTTATATCCATTTAGTTAGCAGGAACTATGGATTGATGTACCCAAATCTCCCTCCTCTCACATCTTTGCCCATGTTGCAATTTGCATCGTCATCATTTCTCACCTGGTATGCTTGCAATAGTCTTTTTCCTAGCTCCCAGTCTCTAACCCACCTCTACAAAGGCGTTAGAGTATTCTAAACACGAAAAGTAGATTATGTCAGTGATTTGAACAAAGTGTTTTGAATTTTCAAACTCTGCTGCCAGGGTGCCATAGTGAACTCACAGGAGAGCTACGGACTATTTTAAATTTGCAAAGGAAGCATGGTGACAGTTGCTATCTATTGGACACCATTGCAAACCACTAGCTTGAGGTAGTTCACAGTTACAGTGTTAGATCACACTACATTCCTTTCAGTGGTATCTCTATGAAGCTAGGTTTTTGGTGTTTGCTGTGATAATAAGCATGTATCGTGTGAAAATCATTATGGAATAAAAAATAAGAGTGGCAATGTTCAATCTGATTCCAAGGTGTGAGAATTTGTATGGTGCCCAGTAGCCACACATATCCAATTAATAATTTTTTATTTAAAAGTAGAATAAAAATTTCAGTGTATGTATTATTTTTCTTAAATACACAGAATATAAATGCCTATTAAGTCATTTGAACCTAACTGCTTAATAATGAAACTGTTAAGTATTTATTTTTTTGGCCAAGCGGCACAGCTTTCACTGTAAATTTCTGATACCTCAAGGGCTTCGTGAACTGAGAGTCTTGGGACTTAGAGGAAAAAGTAAATTTGCATGAGTTTCAAGACCCTTCATAATCTAGACTCTCTTTTGCCTTTTCTCTTGACGCTTCTCATTCAAACTTGATCCCCAAGCAGTACTGAACTATTTCAGTTGCCTGAGTGCCTCACACTTCCATGTGTTTGCACATGTTTCTTCTGTGCTTTTCATTTGTGTGTTCAACTGGGAAATAGTCATTTTTCAAGTCTCAATCCAAACTACAGCAGTAATACCTTTTAAAACTTTGTTAGGTATTCTTTTTTGTGTGTTATTATTTTCACTGTAGTTTGTATCATTAGATTGTAATTTTGTACATGTCTTCCACTCTGCTAGACTTTGTTTCTTGAGACCAGTGGCCGTGTCTCCTTTTTTTCAGTACTTCTAGTCTAGCACAGTACCAGGTGCCTAGTAGTCACTTGTTATGTTTACATAGGGAATAGCTGTTTCTCTCTCCTGTGACCAAATAATATAGCCATTGAGGCCAGGTTTATCTTAATCCTGGGAGCTGGGAGCTACTGGGAGCTGACAGTACTTATCTTTCACGTATTTTTTCACACCAAACATCAACATATGTTCTAGTAGTTTGATATCTTCACTGTCATCTTTTTTTTCCCCTGAACAGATAAAAAGCCTTATTCAAGAAGCCCACAATATAATCCACATTAAAACCTATATTTGGCTGTTTTGATTGAAGAATAAATTACAAAATTTAGAATTTTTTCCCCAAGCCTTCTTGAAAATGACTATTTGGGCTATGTAACCTTTTAAAGTTTATTAACATAGGGAAATTAATGCTCTGAAAGAAGGAAATGGCCTCATGTATATGTGACATATGCTGAGGCCTGATCTTGAAGGAAATTCTGTGCATATATAGACTTTAGTTATTTTTTATGAGTCCAGCTACTTAGCCATATGTAGAGCAAATATTTAATTTCAAGTTCAACTGACATATTTCAAGAAGATAATCCATTTTATGACAAAGCAAGGGAAATTGAAATATGCACCTTGCAGGCTGAAGTTAATACATCTGATTTTAGTTTAACGGGATGTTTCCTATTTTTAGTAAGACCAGAAAAGTTTTATATGAAATTCCATTTCAAATTCAGGGCCTGCCGCCTATTTCAATTAAGTTGGCTCTCTCCCTTTGATTGAAATATGCTTCTCCTCTTCCTATCCATATTGCCACCAGGGGGCATAACACAACTTGCATAACCAATGCTAAAAGAACTGGATTTTCATATTTGAAATATCAAAGCTGAAAATTTTAAAGTGATAGTAACAACTCAAAAAAAGTGTCAGAAATAACTTAGAGACAATCTATTTAGGGTTGAAATAAGTTTTAAAATAGTATCTTAAAATTATTTTAGAATTTTGCTAAAAGGATGACTCATGCCAAACCTCCAATGCTGATCCCATTTTATTATCTTTTTTGGATTATTTTATCTAAGTTATTTTCCTAGTACTTGGTTCAGGATTTCTAGCTCAGATTCTATATAGCTCTTAAAATTGAATTTTCCTGAGACCAGAATTTGAGATACCCATACAACAAGGAATGAGTCACTTAGAAAATGAACCTAGAACACTGCCTGGCATTGATATCTCAGTGTGACATTCTTTTCTTCTGATAAAATGATAAAGTTAGTCTCTACCACCACCATCTTCCTCTAATCCTTTCATACTGCCGCCACATAGATCTCCCTGATACAAACTTGATCATCTCTTTCCCACTGCTTTACAGAGCTTTGATGCTAACTCATTTCAGAGTAAGCTCCATAATATATTGATGGACAGTGTTTTGATGGAGCCAGCATAGTGTACCACAGTAGTACTCAAACCGTAGTGTGTGCAAAATTTGCCTGGGGTACTTGTTAAACATGCCTTGACTTGGTGGGTCTCTGGGAAGCTACACTTGAAACAAGCACAGTAAGTGACTCTACTAGCAATGATCCTTGGGGATCACTTTAAGGAGCACTGCTGTGTGATTAAGAGCCTTAACTTTAGAATCAGTACTTACATTACTTCTCTTCTTATAAAATTGTAATAGTGAATACATCTTTAGCTCATAAGGATTGAGTGAGTTTTGGAAAACAATTAGAACAGTACTCGCCACAGAGCAAATACTCAAATGGTAGCTGGTGCTGTTATAAATAACTGTGAGTAGATTGCTCCGGGGACCAATCTGATATGCTTTGTATCTTCTGCACTGCCTCTACCGCATCCCCTGCACCTACTTGGTGATGAGTGAATAAATGTTTGCTAAATTAAAGAATCTGGCCTCCTTGACCAAAACGGGCACAGGACTCTAAAGCAAATAGTTTATAGAGAAAGAAATCAACTTGGTGCTTGTAGTGCAAAAAACAAAGACCATGACGGTTTTATTTTACCAGGGAAAAAAAGCAGGTACACTTGTAGAAAAGGTGCAAACTTCCCTTGGCTCCACAGAGTGTCACTGCTGACTCCTCTTTCCAGGTTGAGCATAGGTGTAGGGATTGCATGGCATTGGAAGGAGGGTTCTCAAACCTCAGGGTTCTTCAGGATCACCTGGAGGGCTAAAACAGATTACTGCCCCCGAGTTTCTGATTGAATAGGTCAGAGGCGGGGCTCTAGAACGTGCATTTCAGTCAAGTTCCCAGGTGAAGCTGATGCCACTGGTTTGGGGATCCCACTTAGTGAACCACTGCGTTAGAGAAATCCACCCAGAGCTGGGGTTAGGTTTTTCACAGGTCTTTTAGAGCAGTGCTTCTCAAACATTGATGTACTTAGAAGTCACCAAGAGATCTTAAAATAAAGATTCGCATTCAGTTGGTCTGGGTGGGACCTGAGATCCTGCATTTCTAAAAAGCTCCTAGGTTACACTGATGCTGCTGGACCCCAGACTGCACTTTGAATACCAAAGATGATAGCCCTCCCTGCCTCTCGTCCTTGATTCTACCTTCATATCACCAAATTCTTTGCCCTTCAAGGCTGAGATGATACACGTAAAATGCTTGGCACAGCACCCAGCACATAGTCGAGAACTTTATATGTGTTGGCAATTATGATGATGAAGTATTTAGTGCAGAATGTGGGTTTTGGAGAGAGCTTCGAATTCCATGTTTGCAATTTACCAGCTGTGTGAACTGGGGCACGTTACCAAATGGCGTTGAACCTTAGGTCCCTCATTTGTAAGTTAGGGATTATAGTGCTCTTTACTTCACACAGTTGTTGTAAGGATTAAATCAGATAATAAATGTGAACTACTTAGCACTCTTTGTAAATGGCTATTATTACTAGTAAGACCCAAGAAATAGAGGTGACTTGCTGTAGCAGGTGCTTGGTGAGCTTTCACAATTTGAAAGAAATAGAATCAAACCAGAAGAAAAAAATCATACTGTACTCATGATTATGACCTACCCACTACTAATGTTCATTTCTTGCCGTTAAGTGTATCACCAGGCAAAAGAGAAAGGATTCAGAAAATACTGAGATGCTTGAAGCCATCTTTTAGCCTGGATTTGAAGAAAAAAATGTTATAGAAATATTAACATCTTTTAAAAAGTGCTCAGAAATCAATTACATTTTATCTGGGAGGGGAAATTTGTCCTTATGTAATCAGGGCAACTTTATATCAGTGCTCTTTCAAGCCAGAGATTGATTGGTTTTTTTCTGTAGAACTTAGCACATAATAGAAGCAAAATAATATTTGGCAAAAGAATGAAGAAACCCTACTGTATTCAAAGGTGTAATAGAATAGGCTGCCCCTCGTTAGATTCTCCTATTAATTTTCTGTTTTTCTTAGATGCATTCCTTTAGTTCTCTCACTGTCCCAGTTTTAGGACTGCATGTCTCACCTCCAGAAAACCCTTCAGTTCTGGGCAAACCAGGATGGTTGGTTTCCCTCCACATACATTATACACGAAGCCCTGTTTGCCCCCATCCTCTTACACCTAGGACTGGGCTTCCTTTACTTTCACAGAATTTAGGTCCCCTCTTCTTCATGCAATAACTCATCAGACATTTACTTACTATATACCAGATCCAATCTGAGTACATAGGAAGAAGTCAAAGTGAAAAAGATAATTCCTGCTCTGAAGAGGTATCAGTGGATATTGTCAATTCGTAAAGACTTTCTCTCCATCCGAATATTATTAGTTTTCCTTTTTGCCCAAAACCTTGTATTAGTTGTCCATTGCTGTGTAACAAATTAGGTCACCAGGCCCCAAACTCTGCTGGAGAGAGCCCTCACCCTCCTCTGCCAACACAGAGAAGCCTGACTTTCTTATTTTTTTCTTTGCTTAACTTTTATGTTCAGGGTGAAGGAAACTGCCTGACTTCTCATAAGTGAAGACTATTTTCCAACTGCCCAGAAAGGCGAGTGGGGAACAAGGGTCAGAACTCCACATGCCTGCCCGCCCCTGAACATCTACCCAGAGGCATGCCTTTCTCCCTCACACCCCGTCCATCTGTCCATCTGCAGAAGCCAGACATTCCAGGGAAAAAGCCCCTCTCTACACACTCAGCCAAAGTCACCCCCAACCCCGCAACACATCCTAGTTCCCCTTTCTGTAAGTACAGTCGTCCCTCAGTATCCGCGGGGGATTGGTTCCAGGACTCTCCGCGGATACCAAAATCTGCGGACGCTCAAGTCCCTTAGCCAGCCCTCTGTTTTCGCGGGTTCCGCATCCACAGATTCAATCAAGATCCGCATCCGCGGATGCAGAACCCGCAGATGCGGGCTTAATTTGTTATGAGCTAGTCGGATCTATTCTGTATGTTCAGAATGTCAAACAGACTCTTTAATTTGTTTTTTAAAAATTGGGTTGTAACATTTAATAATGAAAATCTTTGCGTAATGATTGAACGTGAAGCTATTTCTGTTTTCCTTTAAGAAAAATATTATATTTCAGAAGTGTACAAGGTTACTACATTGTGAATGATAATGAACGTCCACGTACCATCATCTAACTTAAAAAGGAAAACGTTAGCAATAAAATCAAACCTCTTTCTGTAGCCATCATGATGACAAGCCCCTTCAGTGCTCTCAGGTAACCATTATCCTGAAATTGAAGTTTATTATTTCCATGAATTTCTTTATACCTTTAACTGCCTATGTGAAGTGTCCCTAACAATATGTTGGAATAATGCTGAATGGCATACCTTATATATTCGTCTGCCACCTGCTTTTTTCACTTAATGGAAACAACTTACGAGTGATGACTGTTTTGTTCACTGCTGTCTATGTCAATTGCATCTAGAACAGTGCCTGATACATAGGAGGCACTCAAATGTTCCTTGAATGAATAAGTGTCATATTTCTGAATGATTTCCATATTTATATGTGTAGCTCTTTTTCTTTGATTTTCACTTCTGTGTAGTATTTCATTGCATGGCTATATCACATACTTCTGTTGAAGGACGTTTAGATAGCTTTCTATTTTTTTTTGCTACTGTTAATGTGCTATGCACTCTGAAAATTTGTTTACGTATTTCCATATGCACACATGGAGAAATATTTTTGGGATATATACTGAAGAGTAGAATTATGGGATCTCCAAAGTGGCTTGCCTAAAATTTTACATCAGTACCAATGGCATTTATGTGTTCTAGAGATTTCAAATCTTCATCTCACTGGGTAAAGTCAGACTTCTTCATGTTTGCCAATGTGATGAGAGTGAAATGACATTTCATTGTGGTTTTCATTTTTTATTTTCCTGTTTTCAAGTGAGGATAAACATCTTTTCATATGTTTATTGACCATTCATATTTCCTCTTTGGAAGAATATATTTCCTCTTTCATATATTTTGGTCATTTTTCTATTTGGTTACATATTTTTTCTCTTATTGCTTTCAAGGATATATTTTTTAAAATTCTGGATACTGTCCTTTGTCAGTTGTATGCTTTGCAAATGTCTTCTTCCATTTGTGGTTTGTCTTTTCACTTTCTTCTCCCCACAGCAATTTTTAAAAACTTTCATTGTAGTATTTGTTCCACTGAATTGTAATTTTTAAATCTACTGCATCCATTAAATCTATTAAAAAGTTTAATCCACTAATTGTGAGGTCGTTGAAGGCAAACTATTTATCATTTATCATTGAGGGCCTTGCACCATGCCTTGTACTTATTGGGGCTCAATAAATGGTTTTTGATTTTGATTTTTGATTTTTGAAATGGGTGTGGCTCTTTTTCCTCAGACAAGGTGAAAAGCAGCTAGTTGGGGGTAGTGCAGGGATTGGTCAACCATAGCTCCCCGGCCAAACTAGCCCTGTTCCCTGCTTTTATAAATAAAGTTTTATTTGAATACAGCCATGCTCATTTGCTTACATATGTCTATGTATTATGCTACAATAGCAGAGTTCAGTAGTTGCGACAAAGACCTTATGACCCACAGGTCCAAGAATATTTGCTATCTGACCCTTTACAGAGGAAAGTTGAGACCACTGGTCTAGTAGTTAAAGGAATGCACTGGGAAGCACACTACTATCACATATTTATGGCTTTAAAAGAAAAAGTACACCTACTCTCTTTTCTCTCCTTTTCTTAACATTGCCACCCTATGTATTTTGCAACTCCTCACCTCATCTTATCTTAAAAGGATGAATAACAAAATATATATAGACTATTTTAAAATAATTTGAATTAATGCAAGCCCCAAATAATGCCATCAGCCCCCAAATAATGTCATCATGCTATCTTTAATCCACCCATACAGAAATGGATCTTATTTCATAGGAGTTTCTACCAAAAATTGCCTCCAGGATCATCAACTACATAAGGACAGAGGGAATGTCTTTGAATTCCTTTGTAATCCACCCTCCCCTGCCCACCCTCCCCCAGCACCTCATTCAGTGTTCTGCTCACTGAGGTCACTCCATAAATATTGACTTCTGGCTGGTGATATTTTAGTGCATTATTTACCTGGTTGAACTTTGTAGGAAACACTTGGGGCCTGAGATGGGTGGGGGGAAAGGCAAAGGGACAGAGGGAAACAATGGAGAAAGATGATCCTAAAAGCATTTGTTAATTTACAACTTCTGGGGCTGTTGAAACTGCTTTTAATTTTGCAGTCTTTGACATTTTTGCAATTTTTCCATGTCTTTGCTACTGTTCCAGTACCACAGATAAGAAACCCTCGGACCTTGCTCCGTTCTGGAATAATGAGATTGGGAAGAAAAGATCTTTTTCATCTTTTTAACACTAAAAAAAAAAAAAACTAGTCAAAGCCCAGCAGTTCAACAAATATTACTCATGTCATTGGCAAGAAGAAAAGGGGACTTTTGAATTAAAAAAAAAAATGGAAAAGACGAACACAAGAGGCATTGTTTGCATATCAGAAAAATTAATCTACATAGGAAAGTGTAAGAGCCTGCAATTCAGAAAGCAAAGAATTAGGACAGCCCAGCTGAGAATAATTTTCTAGCCAGTTAATTTAATTGCATAAATCATTCCTTTGTTAGCAATAAAGAGATATAATTAAAATGAGATTGCCTCTAGTTTCTATTCTCTAGAAACTAAAGGAATTGATTTTGGGCAAAGCATTCTTCCAAATACCAGATCGGCAAATTACATTTACCTTTTTAGAAAAGCTAAATTATTTTGCTGTAATATCATGGTGGGTTTAATTAATTATAGATCTGCCATATGATCTTAAAGAAATAATTTATTTAATGTCCTTAGAACAGAAGTTTGCAATCATATGCGTATCCCTTTGGTAGATGGTGTGCAGATTTTTACAAACAGGTCAGAAGTTTAACAGGCAGCTGTCAGGAGGAATTTGAGGCGATATAACGATTGTTTGGGGTTTTGGTTTGCAGTCCTTGTTCAAAATAAAAAACGCCACCACTCAGTATTGCATAATTTAACTGAACTCATTTAGATTGGCTTTATTCTAAAATTGCTACTGGTAATTATTTGCTGTCTCTGAACCTTTGGGATTTAAAGAGCTTATAATTGTCTATTAAATAGGGGGAAAATCAGATCAAAGAGGAATGCAAGAAGTCTCCTACTATAAAGCGCAGGTCTGCTGATCAGTCAATTGAATGTCAGAGAGAATTGCAAGCTGTGACAGAGAAGAGGCTCATTTTTATGGTAATGAATTTGAATTTTTAAAATGTACTAAACTACACTTGCTTGCTCCAGATTTTTGAAGTTCATTGGCATTACTTGGCAACAGAGATTTGCTCAGTGGTGGGAGGGAATGCCACCAGCCTTCAGAGGGCCTCGGGCTCAGGGAAAACCGTGCCCCTGCACCATGGCTGCCGTTGATGCTCTCATACCACATCCAAGCCTCCCAGGGGCTGGTGACCCTCTTCTGGTTTTAAACTTCAGTTTAGGAATAATGGTTATCTGAGAGCAGTGAGGGGGCTTGTCATCATGGAGGGCTATAGAAAGGGGTTTGATTGTATTGCTAAGGTTTTCTTTTTTAAGTTAGGCGATGGAACACGGATGTTCATTATTATTCACAAAGTAGTAGCCTTGTATCTTTCTGAAATATAATACCTTTCTTAAAGGAAAACAGAAATGTTGTTTTCCTTTTGTAGGGGAATAGAATTGGCCACCCCAAATGTGTCTCTTTGGCTTGAGTATTTTTAGGAACAAAAGACTCTGAAAGAAACTTTGACCTTCCCCCTAACTCCCTAAAAGAATTTAAGATAGAAGGCCTGTCCCCAGGACAGGACATCACCACAGATAACTCTGGTTATCAGTAGACTGTGAGGGTCCTTGCTAAGCCCATTCTTATCAAACATTTGTTTTTCTATTTCCATGTGAATTGTCTTCCTCCCTTTTCAAATCCCAAACCACTACCCCCAACAACCTCCTTTGTCTTTAGCTAAAGATGGTATTTAAGGTGACAACCTCGGCCATTCTGGTGTGTTACTCAGCTTTCCCGGGTTTCTCCCATGTATACATGTTATAAAGCTTTGCTTGATTTTCTCCTGTCATTCTCTCTCATGTTAATTTAATTCTTAGGCCAGCCAGAAGGGCCTAGTGGGTAGAGGAATTGTCTTCCTCCCCTACATTTTCTTAAAGAAAAACAGATTCACTTTTGTACTAGATAAAATGTTTGGTTTTGCTGTTGAAGGTTTACATTATTGACTTATTAGAACAAGAAGTACATGTCACCATTTATCCAAATTCTTATGGCTCATGAGAAGGCAGCTAGAGGAGAAAATTAGCCCAGGTCTTAGGAGAAATGAGATCTTCCTGCATGATTTCTGCTGCTCAGTGAAGATCTCCCACCAAAGCAGCTGGACAGGGAGGAAGGCTATTCAGACGCATGTTACCTCTATATTCACTCCACAGGACAGAACAGATGGACCTCAGCTCCCTCTGCTTAAAAAGTTGCGGAAGATTCCTGTCTCTGCTGTGGCAATTGCCGCTATGGGCATCCTCTAGGTAGGTACTGCTAGAGCAGGGTCCAGCCCTTAGACCCCAAATGCTTTGTAGACTTTTCACCTAATGCCACAACTTTCAGTCTCACATTCCTTCTCTTGGCTCACTGCCTGACACCATGACGTCACGACTGGCTGGTCTCTCCTCAAAGCTGCATTAAAAGCTGCATTATCTTCTTCCCTGTGCCTAATCCTTTGTGACTAAGACCATTGACTTGAGCAGGCTATCAATGCAACAAAAATAGCTAAAAATTAATGTTGAGGTTAATTAACAAATGTCCTGATTTATTTGGGAAATCTGGACTGGAAAATTAATATGGAGGGCATCTTAGGCGTTAAAATGATGGCTTCCGCCAGAATCATTATGGACTCTAAATAATATTATATTGTTAGGATTAGAAACAGCTCTTTACCTTTGAGTAGTTTCAACGTTATCACCTGATTCTGGATAATCTCTGCTAATTAATCCCAACTTTAGGCTAAATCCTGCTTTTATATATTGTTTTTCTTAATCCACATCAATCAGACGGGGAGTCAACTTGCTCCACCAATAATGTGGCTTTGGTCATACTTCCTATTCAGTAAGTTTATTCATGGGTGGTACAGATAATGTTGCTAATTAATTGGGTATATCAAGGCACATCCCAAAATGCAAAGGCTGGTCCCATGTACTTCAAATGTAATGCTTATCTTGAAGAAACATCTAAAACTACATATTAGTGTCACTGGGGGTAAAGGAATGCTTAGGATATCCTGGGCCATCTCCTGAATGCTTGGTCTCCTTCTGGGACATCGTGACACTCATCCTCATAACATGGAGAGGGTCATGTGCCATTAATCTAGATTATAGACGAGGGAACTTAGCATTCGAGAACTTTAATGTCACATGTTTAGCCCAGACACAAGGAGCAAATTATCAGCAGTTCCTGATAGCCGTCTCTGGCTTTCCTCCCTTAAAGCTTAGACTCCATTCAGTTACCTGATCTGGACCAGATAACAGTGAGCTGATATTTAATCAAATTATTTTGCATCAGTAGCATATAAGGCTTTCTTTATTATGGTGTTTGAAAATACATTCAAAATACCCACCAGCCTACAAGTATTTTGTGAACCCTAAAGAGTTTTAAGGGCTTTCTCTTTGTGAATACTGATAAGCAGCGTTAGTACAATTACTTGATCTGACCTGTCTCTGTCCTAGGGTTAGGCATTTGGCCTGCAACCTTGGATCAAGCTTGTCATCTCCTCTCCATAGTGTTCCAGACCATCTCTACCACCTCTTTCTTCTATGTCCCAACAATATCTTTTACCTATCTCTTCATGTATCACAGTGGTTTATTATTATTTCTCTAAGTGAGTAATGCCACCGCCATCTGTGAGCTTTTTGGGCTTATTCACTATTTGATCTTCAACATCCAGCACAGTGCTTGACGTAGAGACACTCAATTATGGTTTATTGTTGTTATTGACTAATATGGAGGAAAGGGAGGAAACCCACATTCTTGGCCTTCATGGCATCCTATTCACGTCCTTAGCCTCCTATACACAATTCTTATCAAGAGGTATGTTTAATGTGTTATTCCACGCCTAACACCAGACTTTTCTCATTCTAGGAATTTAATACATTTTGTAGAATCAAAGTCATCCTGCACTGTGACAGGCCTTTTAACAACTGCCAGAAGATGTATTTAGAGGATGTCTAGCGTGCATGATACTGGACGTGGAAAACCATCAAGTTCCTGAGCAGCCGCAACCTGGCACTCCTCAGGGCTGAGTCTGAGGCCCTCTTTTCATGCCCCACACCTTCTCTAGGCTTTATCTGCTCTTCTGATAACTCCCAATTCCACATGTCCAACCCAAACTTTCTTCTGAGCCTAGACCCATGTATGCAACTTCCTTCTGGACAACCCCGCTTGGATGTATCATAGGGATCTCAATTCAACACATCCAAAACATAACTCATCATTTTCATCTTCCCTTCTGAGCAAATGGTACCACCAGCCACCCAGGTGGATAAGACAAAAAAGAAAAAAGCTTTCCCTCATTCCTCTCTCTCCCTCATCCCCCACAACAACCTAATCAACAAGCTAGCAAACTCTATTTTCTAAACGTCTCTGGACCCAATCATTTTTTCCCATTGCTTGGACCCACCTGCTACATTCTGCCTTGTTCCTCTTCAATCTGAACTCTACTGTAACGCCAAAATATTATTTTTTAAAAATATTACTCATCTGCTTAAAAAACTCAACTGTTTTCCCATTGCCCTTGGGATAAAGCTTAAACTCCTAAACATGCCTTTCAGAGCCCTTAATGATCTTCTTTGTCCCATGACATTCTTGCCTCCCCAAACCTTAACGTGACTGCTTCCCCTCAACCTGAGGACCTCCACATAAAAGTCACCTCCTCAAAGATGTGCTCTCTGACCACGTGGGCTAAAGCATTCCTACTCCTAACCCACTCAAACTCTATCTCATTGCTGTATTTTTTTTCCTTCAATGAACTTATCAATGCATGAGGTTTTTTTAATTAATGTTTCCCTATTTGTTGTCTGTCTTCCTTTTCTGGGATTTAAGCTCTTTGTCAATGTCTGTCATGCTCAAAGCTGTACCTCCAGATTCTAGAACAGTGCCTGGCACATAGTAGACACTCTATAAATATCTGTGTATCTACTATAGCTGCTTTTATATTTTGGTTATTTCTACACTACATCATACTCTGTCTCTATCCTTAGGGGGGCCTTCACATGCTCTACACACACTTTTTACGTTTGCTAACTACTACTTAGCTTAAACATCATTTCCTCAAGGAAGCCTCTCCTAAGCTAGGTTAAGCCCCCACTGTGGCATCCTCCCATGATATACTTTTCCTATCAAAGACATTGAACACTCTTGAAATTATTCAATAAGGAGCTGCCGTCCACACTAGACCATAGGGGGCATATTTCTTTTGTTCACAGTTATATTCCCAGGTCCTAGAATAGTGCCTGGCACATAATTGGTGCTCAGTAATAATTTGCGGAAGAACATATGAGTGAAATCAATGTTTCTGCTCTGTGGGGAGTTTGTTTTCAGATCAGACCCCAAACAGAAAGCAGTACTTCCTTCCAAGAGGCTGGATAAGCATCCTCTTGTCACCCAGCGTGTAGACAATCCAGTAGGGCAGAATGCTGATTGCACAGGCACCTCAGATTATAAAGCTGAGCTGAAGCACCAAGCAGACAGAGAGCTATTCCTAGGGTGGTAAGTAATTAGCACACATTTGGCAGAGTGTATTGGAAGGAGCAAACAACCTTAGCGGTACTGTTGGAAAACGCTCAGGACTTATAGCTGAGAATAAGCAATGATCAATTGCAGACAGATCCTAAGAAAGATTTTCACATGGTAACAGGGGCCTCGCTACTTGGAAGCATCATCCGAGAGGCCAGTTTGGGACAAGAACAGAGTGTAATATATGGTGGAATCTCCAAAATAAGGAGTAGATAGAAGAAGAGGAATCTGGCTGTCTAGAACAGAGATTTTTTTCTTTGGGCCACACTAAGCTAAGGAATTTTTTTTCCAAATTTCATAATGAGGATGGGTTTGAAGAGGAGAGTCCAAATCCAATTTTATGGTTGCTCTAGTTGGTGTACAGGGTGTTCTTCCTAAGTTAGTCATATTCCTTAAGGTGAATATTTTCATTTGCAGTTCATACTTTTGTGTTTCCATAAAGTCTTAGTATTTTTTTAAACTCCAATATCATTCTACATTTGGACTGGTGCTACTGTGACTCTCACAGTCAAAATGTTGGCTCTCAGATTAGCAAATTAGGTAATTTGTAGTTTTGCTTAAACGAGCTTATTTCTCTCTGGGTAAGCTACCTAAAATTCAGTGGAATCATTTGGAAGATAAAGAAATCCATCAAATGACTTGCGCAACCAAAGTGTGCTAGGCTGTTCTGATGAAAGAGAATCTAGCTGGGGCTCAGGAGAACAGGAGTTCTGCTTAACTTTGCATGATTCAAACACATCACCTCACCTCTGTGTTCTCCCAGGCCCATTAATAGTCCTGTAGTTTCTCTAAAGAAGGGCCTTCGCCATCCTAGCAAAGCCTTAAAATTAGGGTTGGCATGTAAAATACAGGATGCCTAGTTAAATTTGAGTTTCAGATAAACAATGAGTAATTTTTTAGCATCAGTATGTCCCATATTTATATTTGTTGTTTACCTGAAATTCAAATTTAACTGGGCATCCTGTATTTTTTATTTTCTAAATCTAGCAATCCTAATTAAAATTCATTCATCATTAAAAGAAAAATACCGTTTCTCTCAATTCTCTCTATCCATCATCACATAAAGCAATGGAAAGTTAGAGAAGGAAGTAAATGAATGTTCTTTGAGTTCTTGCTCAAGCGACAGTTACTTTCACATGCAACATAAATGTTCCATTACTTGGACTTCTTAAGAAGGGAAAGGAGTCAAGAATCGACTGAGGGAGGTAGCACTTGTGAAGCTGGTGACTGGATTTCCACATTTGATCTTGTGCTGTTCATATCTTGGTTAGCATAGCAATTTGCTGCATTTATCTCTTTTGATAAAAGTCAGGTACTGATGAGGCTGTGAACTCAATTTTCAGGAGTATTGGTTAACTCTCAGTTTAGGGACCACAGTCGACATTACACTAGGAACAAGAGGGGCTCTTTGATAAGTCATAAACAACCAGCTGATTGATTAGTTCCAGAAATTTAAATATCTAGGCATTCATTTTAATTAAGCACTTCATTGGAAAACACATAACATAGACTACTGTCACCAGAACTGTGACAGCTATATTGCAATTTTATAGTCCCAAATTTAATCAGCAGGTGCTGATTAATCCTGCTCTAAAAATCTTCCATAGCAGTTGCCCAGATTCTCTGTGCTTCAGAGGGAAAGGGGGGAGTGGCTGGCGCTGCTGAGAAAACAGATTGTCAACCTTTTATTTTTGCTCCCTAGTTTTGATCTCAGCTGAGAGCAAACATATTTCATCTCATTCTATTTTTTGCTTTTTATATGTGAACTTGGATTGATGTTCTTTTTTTATCAGCTCTTTGTAGTTATTCTTTTATGAGTGGTCTCTTCATGCACATTGTTCAGTTTTCTTTTTTTTTTTACAAGTTGTACATTGATTTGTATGTTTCATATATTAATAGCATATATTGCTAATGGCTACCATTAATTTAATGACCACTAAGAAGCTAGCACCTCACATAAAGTATCTGGTCTAAATCCTCACAAAAATCTTTTCAAGGTAAATCGTAGTATTCTCCCTTTACAGATGGGGAAACTGAGACCTGGAGAAATTCAGTATCTTGCCCAAAGTTATGCATGGAAGCCCCAGGTTCTGAGGTCTCGTTTTAACCCTTAGATATCGCTACTTCACATTGCTCATCATAATTTTGTAAGGATTTTTTTTTTGTCCTAACTTGTAGTTGACTACAAGTTACGAAGTTGACTACGTTACGAAGAGGTTCTCTCTCTACAAGTTCATCTGTCTTTCCCACTGGACTGTGAACTTCTTACGGTTAGAATCATATCCTTATGTCTCCTGCACCTAACATGGTCCCTGGACATAATATACATTTTGTAAATATGAGTTAAACTGAATTCTTTACTCTCACATTGGCACTGCTATCTTGATGGCCAAAGTCTTTGTCTGATGGACCGTTACACATATTATGAGTCCCCCTTCCCCAACCAGATATTATAAAATAAGCGGGCTAAGTACATTAGATCATTTTATTTTGTCAATTTATTTTTCTCAGAATGCCAGATCCATGGTCCATAATCATGATTGAAAACAAACATCATTGGGTTCCACCATCCTCCAAAAAGTTATGATCCTGGATCACCTGAGGTAGAAAATCATTCACAGTACTATTCAATCCTTTTCCATAGGACTAGAATTTGGCTAAAAGTACATTGGTGGGCCCTTCCTCCCAAACCTCAAAAATCGTTAGTGGTCAATCCAACCATTTCTTGAAGAACAGTTCTGGAAAAAACTAAATTTAGTTACTGAAGACAAGACCTGTGTACAACTTTTATGGTCTTTCTTATATACTGGTCCCTTTGAATATAAGATCCAAAACTATGTTTCAGAGATAATAACATAATGATACATTGAACTGGTGATTCATTTTATAGTACCAACTTAAAAACTGTGCATGATTTCCCTGCTTTTAGATTCACCCTAGGTTGGTCCAATTTTGAACTTTGTAACTTCTAAATGCTAGATCATACCTGTTATATCTATGTAAAGTTTTCAAAATCCTTGGTCAAAATAGAAAAAGTTCTGATCAGATTCATAAAAGGGAGACTTTCCATTCTTCATGTATCTTGTCTGTGGGTATGGTTAAATCTCCTTGGAAACAGGAAGGATGATGCCCATATGTACTTACACAATAAAATAGTTACTAGGTTAACAAATGAGTTCTCATAGGTGCTTACTTAAATTTGTGTGTATATGCTTTCTAAAGCAAATCAAAATTAAATAAGCAAGACTCTTTTCTTTCCTGGCGGGACCCGAAGCTACCTGGGGGACAGACTGACAGAACTGCTAGCTTCAGCTTAGGAAAGAGTTGGAATAGCCTGGAAATGCTGAGCAGTGCCTTTGTAGAAATGTGCAGCACCTGGCACTAGTATTTTAAAACTCCCTGGAGAGAGTCACCAGTTTTTCAAAAGCTGAGCAACAACTTGCGGGGCTCCAAATTAGGTCAGTGAACATAGAAGGTGGGAACTTTCTGTTAAGATCAACTTCTCATTATACTGTTTAATAACAGTTTCAAAAGCAAGGTGGCGGAAGCATACTGATAGTGAAGGAATCCACCTTCTTAGATGCATGCACGTAGGATTTCTCAAATGGAAAAGACCACCCGGCTCCAAAATTCTAAAGTCTGTTTAATGATAGTCCAATAATTTTTCTTTTATGTTTTACAGTAGGGGTTATCAACCAGTAGATTGGAATCCTCTAGCAATTTTTTTTCTCTTAAAAATGAGTGTAATATCAGGTCAGAAATATGCAAATAGATCAGCTCAGCGGCATAGCATAAATAGCCTAGAAAAAATATTCAACTATATATGAGTTTATTAGATGGTCAATGTGATGTTTCAGATTATGGGCAATGTATGGTGTAAATACCAGAGGCTACTTACCTATTTTGAGGAGACAAAGGCTAAATTCCTGTCTTGTACCTTGCATAAAAGTAAATGTCAAAGGAACTAAGCATAAATGTCAAATTTACAAAAATATTACAAGAGCTTGTGTTCTGTTTTGCATTAATCCTACATATTGCCTTACATATTTATTTCTGGATACTTTATACTTTTTATGCTAATGTGTATGAATGGGACACCCTTTTCAATTATAGTTTCCATCTGCTTTGTTAGTATCAGAGAAAGCTGTTTGATATGAATCTTTTATCCAGCCACTTCTTAAATTCTCCTAGTAGTTCTAACAGTTGTTTTTACTTGGTTGAGTCTCTTGGAATATATATATATATATGTCTTTTTGTTTGTTTTATTTCATTAGCTATTAATTCCAGAATACTGTTTAGTTAAATGAGAGATGAGAGCAGGCATTTCTCTCATTTTCCACTTTAAGGAAATACATCCACTGTTTCACAGTGTAATTTTACACTTGTTATTGATTTCTAGTTCATGCTCTTTGTTGTTTTTACTAATTTTCATTCTATTCCTATTTTACTTAGCACTTTTATTATGAATTGCTGTTTACTTTTTTTCTGTGAGGAAGATTCGCCTCTGAGCTAAAATCTGTTGCCGATCTTCCTCTTTTCTTTGCTTGAGGAAGATTAGCTCTGAGCTAACATCTGTGCCAATCTTCCTCCATTTTGTATGTGGGCCGCCTCCTCAGCATGGCTGACAAGTGGTGTAGGTCCACACCTGGGATCCAAACCTGCGAGCGTGGGCTGTGGAAGTGGAGTGTGCCGATCTTAACCACTATGCTCTGGGGCTGGCCCCAGTTTACTTTTATTGAATAAACTTTTTTTTTTTTACAATCGTTGTTGAATGGTTTTTCTCTTTTAAATAATGTAAACATATTAAAGGTGAAAAACCACTGAACAGTAAGTTTTTTTAAAACATTTAATAAAAACAACACAAGTAACATCATTTATTGCTACTTTTGCTCCAACTTAACCTTCTTGGAATAAATTCAACTTGGTCATGAATAATTTTTTAATGCATTGTGTGACTCATCATTAATGTTTTATTTGGAATTTTTTGTATCTAAATCCATAAATGATATTGGTCTATCATTTCTATTTTGTGCTTGCCTGTACCTTTTCTAATCTTTGACAACATCTACAAAATCCTCTCTTATTACTGGCCTATTCAAATTTCCTATCTCATCTGGAATAAGTTTTGGGTAATTTAGGTTTTCTTAGAAGTATGTCTATTCCATCTAGATTTTTCAAACTAATTATTATGCTATATATTTTAAATTTTTAAAAAACTCTTTTAGTTTTAACTGTATTTGTAATTATAACACCTCTCACTTCTGAATTTGTATATTGTTGTTTCCCTCTTTTTTTTGTCTTTTATTTCCTCTTTGAAATAAGTGTTTACATTTTTTTTTCAAGTTGTTACAGCTTTGTTGTTGTCTTTTTGTTATTTTCTAGTTTTATTGCATTGCTTTTAAGAGTTTTGGATTCTACTTTCTCTGTGGTCAACTGAACAAATATATATTCTCCCTAAGTTACATACAAATTTCTATATATCCATTAAAATAAATGCATTATTTGCGTTAATCAAATTATTTCCTTTTTTATTGAGTATCTACCATGTGCCCAGCACTGTATGAAGTGCCAGGTTCACAGTGGCAGCCAAAACAAGCATTCTTTCTGTTTTAGATTTATCATTTTTTCCTTCAATATTTTAGTAATTTTAATGAGGTAAATTTTACATAAAATAACTGTTCCCACTTAAAGCACACAATTAGATGAGTTTTGACAGATGTGTACACTAATGAAACCACAACCACAGTCATGATACGGGACATTTTCATCTTCCCTAAAGTTTCCCTGTGCCTCTTGCAGTCCATATCTTCCTCTGCTCTGGTCCCACGCAACCACTGGTCTCTATTCTGTCACTATAGACTCTTTTGCATTTTCTAAAATTTTCTATAAATGGAATCATACATTATACACTGTTTTGTGTTTGCCTTCTTTCATTCAGTGTAATGATTTTTGAGATTCAGCCAAGTTCCTACATGTGTCAGTAGTTCATTCCTAATTTATTTTTATGCAATAATCTATGGTACAGATATACCACAGTTTGTTTATTGATGCACCCCTTTTCTTTTTTATTATTTTATTTTATTTTTTTTGGTGAGGAAAGTTGGCCCTGAGCTAACATCCATTGCCAAGCTTCCTCTTTTTGCTGAGGAAGATTAGGCCTGAGCCAACATCTGTGCCCATCCTTCTCCATTTTGTACATGGGATGCCGCCACAGCATGGCTTGAGGAGCTGTGCCTATGTCTGCACCCGGGATCCGAACTCACGAACCCTGGGCGGCCAAAGTGGAGCAGGCAAACTTAACCACTATGCCACCCAGCCGGCCCCTACTGATTCACCTCTTAATGGACATTTGGATTATTTCTAGTTTGTGCTATTACAAATAAAGTTGCCATGATCTTTTGTGTACAAATGTTTGTGTGGACATATGTTTTCATCCCTCTTGGGTAAATAATTAGAAGTGGAAAGGCTGAGTCCTATGGTAGCTGGATTAGATTAATCTTTACAAACAGCACAAAATTGGATTTGGGCTTCAGAAACAATGTGTGAGTTTTCCCCTATAACGATAAAATTTAGTCCATATATTATGGGCCCCACTGATATAAAAAGTGTCATTTATGTTATTTTTTTATGTCTCATTTATTTACTTTTTTCTTTTCAGTTTTTTACTTAACGTATTATGTTTTCCTTGATAATTTTTTTTTCCTGTCTGGTGTAGCATTTCTCAAAATATATTCTATAGAATAACAGTCCCATCAAGAGGCTCTACAAAAGCAGTTTTCATAATAAAATAAATTGAGGAAATACTTTTTCTTAGAGATTTACAATTCATATTAGTATTTTAAGGGCTCTGAGAAATCTTGCTTAAAAGTCCTCATTTAGACCATTTCCCATTGCGTTTAGACCAAATCCCAAATCTTTAACACAGCCTATGAACTCCTGCAGTCGGGTCACTAGCAATCTCATGACACTCGGACTTGATTTGTTCCACAAAATGTGCCAAGTTCCTTCCTGGAACAGGAGTTCAGACAGCCTGTTTCTGCTGCCCAGACTTCTTTTCCCTACTTCTGAACCTGAATAACTCATTCTTCTAGATCACAAGTTAAATATCGTTTCATCAAACCCTCTAGACTTCAGATCAGGTCCACATTATACATTCTCAAAACATCTTGTGCTTTTCCTCTGCAGCACTGGTTATAATAACAAACAATTATTTGTATAATTTCATTAATGGCTGTTTTCCTGGCTGGACTGTAAATTCCATAAAAGCAGGAACTTGTCTAACTGTTCATTAATAGAGCCTCAGCATCTGCCTGTTCTATATGAATAGTAGGCACTCCATAAATACATATTGAATGAATCAAGAATCCAAGTAACTTCATTTAATCCTGTATTTCCTAAGCTTATTTGACATATCTCTTGCTAATGTCCTGTGGAATTAGTATTCAGTCAATAATGCTCTTAGGAATGCAGCTCTGTGGGGGTGTGTGTGTGTGTATATGTGTATGTTGCTAGTAATTACCTTATTCACTTACCCAATAAATATTTATTGGGTGCTGTTTCGTGCTGGGCACCTCAGTACTTAGACGCACTGAGGATTTAGCAAAGTTTCTGTGCCCGTGTAGTTTACCTTTTAATGAGGACAGTCAGCCAATAAATGGCTAAAAGTAAATATGCCAGGTGATAATGTGTGCTTTGAAGAAGAAGAATAGAGCAGGATAAAAGGATGGGAAATGAGGATTGTGCGTTAATTTATAAAGGTGATCAGAGAAGACGTCTTCCTTAAGGTGACATTTGAATGATGACCCAAAAGTGAGTGAGCCGTGCTGCTATTTGGAGAAGAGCATTCCTGATAGAGCAAACTGCATGGGCTAAGCATCTGAGGTGGGAACTTGTTTGGCAAAGAGTTGAGTACAGCTCCAGCAAAAGGACTGATGGGGAGAATGGTAGGAGATAAGGTCAGAGAAGGTGGAAGGAGGGACATGAGGTGTGTAGGACCTTTAAGGCTCTGCTGAGAGCTTTGGATTTAATGCTGAGGGAGATGTGAAGGCATTGAGCAGAGCAGCGGTATGATGTGACATATTTTAGAAAGGTCGCTGGCTCTTTCTAAAGCGGAGAATTTCTGAAGGAGGAAGGAAACTTGTTAGGAGTCTCTTGCAAAAACATAGATGAAAGACACGGGCTAGGTGGTAATGGCACAGATAGTGAGAAGTGGTTGGATTCTACGTATATTCAATGTAGAGACACCATGATTTGCAGATAGATTAGGTGTGGGGTATCAGAGAAAGACAGGAGTCAACCATCATTTGAGGGTTTTTTGGCTTGAGCAACAGTACCAATGTCGTTTATTGAGATGGAGGAGGACAGAACGTAGATTTATGATGAGGAAACCTGAGTTTGGTTTGATCTTGCTAAGTCTGAATGCCTATTAGAGATCTAAGTGGAGATGTAGATTAGGAAATGGGAGATATGAAGCTACAGTCAGGGGGGATATCAGGGCTAGAGATATGCATTTGGAAGTCAACGGTGTGTTGATATTATTTAAAACTACTGGACTGGATGAGATCATCAAAGAAGTGAGTATAGATCAAAAAGAAAAAGTCTAAAGACTTTTGGTACTTTACTGTACCTTCGGTACTTTAATGTTATATCACCCATAGTAGTTAAAATTGACAACCTTGCTATGGAAGAAAATGAAATTGACACAAAAACCTTTTCTATCTCCTAGATATTTTTGGATGGAAAAATTTTCTCTTCTCATTCCTTTTCTAAAACGTATTTTCAATATTCATTTAGATCAGTAATGCTCACAGCTTTTTTCATCTTTATAATTTTATGGTGATTCATTCCTCAATCAATGGCACATGAATTAAAGTAAACATTTTCAGGGTTGGTACATAAATGATATCTTTTCTTAGTCCTTATGTATTTGAGATGATCTTTTTCTTAACACATGAATTACAACTTCACTGAATATGGAATCCTTGAGTCAGAGCTATTTCCTTTGTACTCGACAGTTATTGATCTATTGTCTTATGGTCTTCTGGCACATAATGTTAAAAGGAGAAATCTGAGTCCATACTTTTTTTTACCATCTGTAGTCAGCAATTTGTGTTTATTGGCTTTTATTTAATTTTTTGGTGGTTGTTATAGTTGTTTGCCTTTTTTTTTCTCCTACTGGATGCTCCTGGGGGTATTTCTTCATAAAATTCAAAAAGTTACTGCAATATATTCAGGTCTCAGTTTTTGTAATTTTTTTCAAATTTTAATATTAAAGTTATACTGTTCCGTAAGATAAATTATAGAACTTCCCATATATTTTTTATTGTTTAAAATAGTTTAAACAATACTGAATATAAATGATAGAACTTTAATTATTTTCCAAACCCTTTTATGGTATCTGGGCCTATTCAAATTTTCTGTTTCTTCACAAGTTATTTTTACTCATTTATATTTTATTAGTAAATTATCTATTTTCTCCAGGTTTTCAAATATGGCTCCACAGATTTGCATGTTGTATTCCTTTCTAATTTTCAAAATCCCTTCCTTATTTCCATTTCCTTTTTTATATTTTTACTGTCTCTTTTTTTTCCTCTTAAACAGTATTGTGTGGAGATTTTTTTAAAATAGTTCTTTCAAATAGTTTTTGGAGTTATTAATGTTCTCTAACATTTTTGGTTTTAATTGTGGCATTTATCTTCATTATTCTCTCTATTTTCTTTTGAATCCTTTTTAAAGCTCTTAAATTGAATACTAAGCTCTTTTGTTACCATTATTTATTACTTGAAAATAAACATTTTTGTTTTTAGTAAACTTTAAATAAATATTTAAATAACAGTTACAAAAATTTTCTTTTAAGTAGAAATTTAGCTATTTCCTATACGTTATAATATGAAGCACACTCAATTTCTTTCTAGAGACTGTAATTTCAATTTTGACTTCGTTTTGGATCAATGGATTTGTGGGACTACTTTTCTTAATTTCTAATGAATTAAATTTTTTTCTTTGCTGAAGAAGATTCACCTTGAGCTAACATCTGTTGCCAGTCTTCCTCTTTTTGCTTGAGGAAGATTTGTCCTGGGCTACCGTCTGTGCCAATCTTCCTCTATTTTGTATATGGGTCACCGCCACAGCATGGCCACTGACAAGGGATGTAGGTCTGCGCCTGGGAACTGAACCCCGGATGCTGAAGCAGAGCTCGCCAAACTTAACCACTAGGCCACGGAGCCAACCCCCAAATGAGTTAAAATTTTTGTGCCATCTTTATTGTATTCTAATTGTATTGAAATAAATTATAAAGTCTCTCCTCTGAGAATTGTTAAAATTTGATTTATGATAGTTATTTGGTAAATTTTTGGAAATATTCTATGGACATATGATATAAATTTACATTCTCTTTTTTAAAGGTGTAAATTTCTCTATCTCTTTCTGTCTCTCTCTACACACGTACACACACACACATGCACATGTTGTGTGTGGGTGAAACTTAATTTGTTGATTGTATCATGCTGTTCCCATGCCCTTATATACTTTTATCCACCAGATCTGTTTGATTATGTGCTTTTTGTGCAAACAACAATTGAAAAATAGGTAAAAGTTATAAACAGGCATTTCACAGAAAAGGGACTCATAGAGCCAATACAAATATGGAGAAATGTTTGCCATCATTAGGATTGGGTAAATGCAAATCAAAATCACAATGACTTACAATTTTGTACCCATTTGATAGGCAAAAATTTTTTAAAAGGCTACCATATCAAGAGTGAGAGAGGACATGGACAGGAAGGATCTCTCATACTGTGCTCTATACTTTGAAAAACAGCTTGGCATCATCTTCCAAACAGTTGTGTACCCTATATGCCTCTATCTACATACCCAAGAGAGACTTTTGCCATGTCTACAGCAAGAGACATGTACAAGACTGTTCATAGCAGTACTGGTTAACAAAATCAAAACCTATAAAAACCCAAAAGTCATCAATGGGAGAATGGTTTAGTGGAATATTTTACTACAATCAAAACTACAAGTACACACAACAAAATGGATGAATCTTAGCAACAATTTACTTAGTGAAAAAGTAAATCCCCAAAGATTCCATACACAGAATTCCTTTGTGTAAAATGAAGAATGAGTGTGTGTGTGTGTGTGTGTGTGTGTGTGAGTGATTTAAAAACATACAGATGGAAGGAAATTACATAAAAAGGAAAGCAAGTGCATGATAAGTTCAGGACTCAGGGTGACATTTCTATCAAGTGGGGGAAGACAGGAGGGTGGGATAGGGGAGGGATGATAGGGTTAGATGTGGGAGGGATCATATGGTTAGATGTAGGTTCTTGTTGCTTTCTAACCAGTTATTTTGGGTACGGTTTCTTGGTGTTTGTAACATAATGAAAAAGAATGAATGAAATACACGAGTAACTAAACAAAAGTAGGCTGTAAATGGACCAACGCCAAGAATATATCATGAACCAGGAATTTTGAATAATCCACTTTTGTGAGCCCAAGGCTAAATAAAAATAATAAATTGGGCTTTTAAAAAGTCAACATACAATTTCTCTCTTTGATCTATTTATTGACTAACTTGAAACGCCACCTCATCTGATGCTAATATTGACACTAACATTTTTTGTTTGTTTGCATTTGTCTCATACCTCTTTGCCTCCCTCTCTATTTTCAATCTTCTGTAATAAATTTGTTTTAAATGTGTGTCTTGTAAAATGATGCTTCTCATGCTTTAATGTGCATATGAATCACCTGGGGATCTTGTTAAACTAAAGTTGTTGTTCAGTGGGTCTGGGGCGGGACCTGGGATTTTGCATTTCTAACAAGTGCCAGGTGATGCTGATCTTGCTGGTTCCACACACTCTGAGTAACAAGGTCATAAACAATATATAGCTGAGCTTTGTTTGTTTAACCTAGAAAGTCTCAGTCTCTGTATTTTAATGAGAATTCAGCGTATTCACTTTTAATGAAAACAACGCATATACTTGATTACAATCTTTCCATTCTACTGTATGTTTAATTTAGCATTTCATTTTTTTATGCTAGTTGATCAAGTTACTATTCAGTTTTTCTCTTGTTTGGGGGTTCTAAAATCATTTTCTATTCAACTCATGGTGTTTTCTCTTTCTCAACACCTGCAAGGTATTACTTCAACAAATATTCGATAAGTGCCTAGAATTATTTGTCGAGTGTATTTCTTTATTATTCTTTGAAAACAAAATGCAAACTGTTTCCTCTTTCTAAGACATTCTATTCATCTGCTGATTCCCCCACCCCCAAAAAATGAGATCTTTGGACTATTTTTTTGTTTCCTCTCTTTCCCAACAAGATAATACCTTTATAATTAATTCACTCATCCCCTAGATCTACAAACCCTAGGTTATGCTGAGGTAATTTTATACCTTTAATTTTAAACTATATTTAGGTTTTCCCTTGAAGCATGTGCCTTCTATTCTAAGAATTCTAGCTTCACAGTGATGCTGCTCATTATCCATCACTCTGTCATTATTCTTCTAGATTCAGTTATACATATTGCCAGGTTCTTCCCTCACTTCTTTTTCCTCTCTTTTTTATCTTCCCCTAACTTAAGTTCTTCTATGGGATTCATTTGTTGTTTAAAGTCCTTTTTATTAATATTTTTCTCAGGTAGGGTACATCAGTGGCATATTCTCTAAATTCTTGCATATCTTTCTCTTATCCTGATAGATAGGTGATTGCTGCCTTGGCTGGATATAGAATTCTTGGGTTGCATTTACTGAATTTCAAAATTCAAAACTTACAATTCAAGTTCTAGGAAGTGTCTGTGCTTTAGTTTACTTTCCTTAAGTGCTCATTTTATTATTATCATCATTGTTTTCAAATTATGATCAAATTGCAATCTCTCTTCTCCAAGAGTTCCTCTTCACTGGGAAGGAGTTTGTGCTGGGTACTTGGCTTGTTATTCCTCTCTTTGGATATTTGTTTTATTCTTTCTCCTTTTATGTCATTGTTCCATTAGCTCTTGGGGCTCAGGTTCAGCTGCTGTGTGCTCTCCATGGGGTCAGTGTTGGTGATGAAACTGAAACAGTAATGTCTATCCCTATGGGCCAGTGGTCCATTTCTCAGCTCCAAAGGCTAGTGCTCTTTAAACTTAGATGCCAGATACTTCTGCAGCTTCTCAGAAGCTGGGGAGATCAGACGGTCCTCCCAACACCACTTGCTCATGTTTGCTCTGCTCTTTCTCTTGTGGGTTCACTTTACAGGAAGACTAAGTTCTGTCTAGGAGGGTTCTCAGGGTGGAGGTGTTATGGAACCAAGTGGGCTCGCCTCCTGGTGAGTTAAATAAGACTTTACACCAGTGGAAGTTGTCTCACAAAGTAAAGTGTATTTGCAGCAAATAGGAGGCCATGAGGAGTCATTTCCGAAGTCATGGCGTCCCCTGAACAAAGAGAAGCAGGAACTTTTATTTGGTTGGGGAATGAATATTCAAAAGGGAGAGGTGGGTATTTGCTTGCGCAGGCTCAGTTGGAGAACATGCTTCCACATATTGAGGCCTCAGCTTCTCCTGGAGAGATCTTTGCATTAAAAATAAGGCAAAGGTCATGGGCATGGCTCTTGCGGTGAGGCGTGGTCAGTTTCAGGATGGCTGGTGGTTACCTCTTCTTAACATACAAAAGGAAAGGAAACAACTTTGAAAAACAGTTAATTGCTTCCATACCCACGTTTGAGTTTCTCAAGGCACCTAGTGGGAGACAGAGCCACTGTGAACTTGGGATGCAGAGCGCACTATAGTGCATAATAGGTCAGTAACTTACCAGATGTCTCACTTCTACTGGGAAAGTCCAGACTCTTCAGCCTGGCATTAGAGGGCTTTCTCTTCTTTCCTTTCTAATCTTAGCTCCTCTACTCGCTTTCCTCTCAGGTATCTAGAAAATTTACTCTTTGTCCGTGCCATAAAGAAGGTTTTGCATTTCTCCCTGGATTATACTTTCTGAATCGTTCTACTTATTAAAACTGAACACATACTTTAAAACCCAACTTCAATGCCATTTTTCCCACAAAATTTTTCCTATATCTTCATATAACCTCTCATTTAAGTCACATATGCTTATCACTTCCTAATAATACCTAATTCATGACACTTATCTATCACCTTTACTGAATTTTAAAATTCATCTACTGAATTTTAATGTGTTAGGCACTATTCAAATCCTCTACATGTGTTAATTCACTTATTTCCTGCCTAATCTGCTTTATTCCTTCTGGGAAACCATAAGGTTCTTGAGTATAATTCATGTTTTAATCCATCTTCGTGTCTCGTAGATTGCCTAGCATAGAGCCTTGCCCATGATTAACAAACTAAATATATTTTTGAAAGAATGAACAACAATAGCAAATTGAATTTATAGTAATATATCATTGGTTGAGAATTTTAAGGTCCTATTGCATATCCCACCAGAGAGTAGCCAGCAAATTTTGCTTCAGTAAAGAGAGAGTAATATGGCAGTTATACTCCTAACTATGATCATTCACCTCTACATTATCACCAACACCAGGATCCCCACTACAATGATTTCCAACTCAGAGGTTGCCTCCAAGATCCAGGCATCATGGATAATGGTCTAATCTGATTAGGCAAAATCATCTGATTACATTAAATTATGTCCTACATCCAGGTGTTCAGGGTTCTAATATGATATCAGTGTAGAATAGAGTTTTCCTAAGATATGTTTCTGGAGGAGTGCTTCTGTCAGTATCTTAGAGGTTAAAACCAAGAAGGCTTTGCTGATATTGGACTACCATGTCAGACTGTAAAGAAAGCAGAACTATAACATTTGGCCAAACGAATCAACTGTTCCCCTTCTTTTCTGTTTCTAAAGCAGCAGCTAGTGGCCTATAAATATTTCTCTTTCTGTTTTCAGTAGAAAGATCTGTGTTGACCACCTTGATAGGAAATTGTGGTTTAAATAATTTTGGAATGGAAAACAATCCTAATTGTCTGGGAAAATTCATTGATTGGTTGATTAATTTATTCTGCTATTAATTGCACCAACAGCCATTGAGTACCTGCTTTGGGTCGGCTGCAGAGGTAGTAGCTTGGATTTTACATTTATGTCCCGCCTCTGGATCCAGTTCCTTAATTTGAATATTTAGGGATGTTGGTATAATTTTGGCTTTTATCACTCAGACTTCATAATTCTTTCTGTTTTGTCACTCTTCATATTTATATGACATCTTGTGAGTGATTGATCTTCTCTAGGACCCTCTGGTCACTCACATTTGCTTATCACCAGCACATGGGGGGCAATCCATAGATTTATGGCTGCCAATAAAAGTTGTTACCAAAAGTACAGTTTCCTTTTTTTCTGTGTGCTAATTTCTAATAACTCTTGTGCATGAGAGCAATTACTGACAAAAGTCAGCCTCTGTTAATAGAGTTTATCACACTTCATCATATATCCTTTGTCATTGGAAGCATTTTGACAAGCCCAGGGTTAATTAAAACCAAGAAGACAATAAAATACACCTAATCAAACATTACAGGTACAGAAATCAATTAGCAGATTTATAGCACTTTGGAGGTTTCCATAATGTATAAAATTCAAAGAAACTGTCGTTTCCATTTCCTCAAGACAGTGTAATTAAATTTCTAATTGAAACTATTTTTCAGTAGGTAATGTACAATCCACCCAAGTTTGATTTGCATTAAAGTGGGTTCTACAGAGGTTGAAAGAGCCTAAGAAATTAAAAAGATCATTGAGTCATTTCCATCATTGTTTTTTTGTCTGCCTTAAAGTTGGGAAAAGTTATACTGTATAAAAAAAGGGAGGAGGGAAAAGTAGAGCTTTGCATGATAAAGAGAATAAGTAAAGTCATCTTATATATCAAGGATCTCTGTCTTTACATGGTGCAAAAAATCACCAAGGGAGAGTGAATATCTCAGATAATTCACAGATTTGTCAGCATCGTTAAATAATAAATCTGACTTATTTGTTTTCTCTAACTTGACTGATTCTTTTGACTAGATTGATTGCAATGATCCATTGCTTTGGTATCATGCAGATGTGGCCTTAAATAAATCACATCTTTTTGTAGTTCTATTCCCCACCCAGCTAAGTTACATGTGGTGCTGATCACCATGCCTGGAACACATTGTCCCAATGGGAAATGAGCAGGAAGATCAGGCAGGCGATGTGTATTTGTTGAGTGTCTCCAAGGCTCTGTTCAAACTTCTTGTGGGCTGGCTGAGTGATGGGCATATTTTCCCCCTTTGCCTGAGGGTTTCTCCTTTAGCCACTTGTGGGAATTACTAACAAAATATCTTACTGCTAGTTAAACAGCAAAATGATCGTATTCTTTACCCTCTACCCAAAATTATCCCTGTTTTGAAATTTCTGTGCAATTGACATTTAATTTAAAGATAGTTTTGTTGCTTTGAACTTCTTTTGCGTTTAAATAAGGACTATCCCCAAATGTAATCATTATTATTAACAACAACAAAATAACTTGTATTTATTCCCTGAACTCAGGACAAAACACAAAACCACACCTATTTTTAGGGCTTTACTTTTAAACTGTGAACAAATCAAAACGTACTACTTCTTTCATAGAATAATTGCTATAGAACAAACCTCAAGATCAAAATTAGACTTTAGATATTTCTTTTGGTTTGTGGGCCTGCCTCTGAGGTTGTGCCCACATAACGCCAATAAAAGACAGATCATTTGAACATATTTCACGGAAAAAAATCAGCTGAAACATTGAGTTCACGTAGACAACAACTAGTTAATTATATTTTGCTGTTAAAAGTTAAGATATGCTGATTATAAAGTAAAACAAATGAAAGATCCAAATGAGCATAACCAATTTTTAGTCAACAAAGACAGATTTAATAATGTTTTCATAAACCAGACCTTATACTTTTTCTTCTTCCCTAATGCTACCTGTTTTCTGGCAGCTTCATTGTTTTCAACACTTCATTTGAGTGTTAACAGGCACTCGGTGGCTAGGAAGGAGTTAGACAATTAACCAGTGGTGGCTGATTTACACTCAACACATCCCTAGGTTTAGGGGGTGCTGTTATCTGGGCTTGCTCTGCTGTTGGTCAGTGGAAGATGCATTGGGAACCAACTTAAACTTGAGCTGCCTTCATTACTTTCCTATAGCTCTAAACCTCCTCTCTCAGTTCTTCACTGGCTCTTCTTCCTTCTTCCACTCCTTAACTATGAACATATATTTAAGACTCAGTCCTCAACTCTTACTCTTATTTTCTTGCTCTCTTCATCTGAGAATTCTTCTGTTCTGTGGTGTCAACAGACTTCCCTTTGCAAATAACAAATCTCTATTTCCTATTGATTCCTTTCTCTTAAGCATTGGTCCTGCTGTACCACTAGCTGTCTAATAGACTTGCCACTCTGTTTGGTATTTTCTAAAACCCCCAAATGAACATCCCCTTCCTAAAGCACTACTTCTGTTAGTGGTGCCGTCATTTCCTAAGACAATGGTTAGGTAGCCTGATTTCTGAAATAAATGGATGAAAATGTATAATGGTTCAAGCTCAATTGAATTTAGTTTTCTCTTCACATAACATCACAGGGTAGGGGAACAAGTCCGTAGGGTGGCCCTTCTCTATACTGTCATTTTGAGGCCTTGAGGGTCGTCTGCAATCCAGTCAGACAAAAGGGAGAGAAAGAATGGAAGATTGCATACAGGGGAATTTACAGGCCAAACCTTAAAGAACTGCATAATCTCTGCCCTCTCCATCTGGCTAGAGCTCAGTGTCATGGCTTCACTAATCTGCCAGGAAGGCTGGGAAATGTAGTCTAGCTATTTGCCCAGGAAGAAAAAAGGAAATGTATTTTGATGTGCAGCTATCAGTCTCTGCTATGGCCACCTAAATTTAAAACTATAGATTTCAATCTATTGTACCCCCACATCAGATCAAAGACCAAATTCTTATATATTCTCATTTAAAGTCTCTTATTGTATCATCCGTCTCCTCCTAATACTGATCCAGGCTCTCACCACCTCACATCTGGCTTACTACATTAGCTCTCCAGATCTCCACAACTGTAGCCTCTTCTCCTTCAATCCATCCTACAAAACCCTTTTCACACTAATTTTCTTTATATACGGCTTTCGTTGCTTTATGTCATAGTTCAAAACTTTCAACAGCTCTATTGTCTATCAGATCAAGTCTAAGCTCTCCTGCTTAGCTTTTAAGAACTTCTCTTCCTACACCATCCAGTCTTGGTCACCTACTTCTGTAAGTTTTTGCAGTGTGTTTCTCTGCCGCTCAATTTAGGTGTAATATAAAGTGTTCTGTCTTGTGTTGTTTAATATTATTTCATGCGTTTTAAAGCTGTCTTTCTCACTATGCTGTGAACTCCTTGAGAAAAAGGATGGTGTCTGGTATTCTTTTGTTTTTTTTTTGTCCCCTGTGTGGTCTAACATGTTGCTCAGTACAGTCATGCATTGCTTAACGACGGGGATACGTTCTGAGAAATGCATCGTCAGGCGATTTCATCCTTGCGCGAACATCATAGAGTGTACTTACACAAACCTACATGGTATAGCCTACTACACACCTAGGCTGTATGGTACTAATCTTATGGGATTATGAGGTTCATTGTTGACAGAAATGTTGTTATGCGGCACATGACTATACTTACAAAGTTGGTTTCCAATAAATACTTGTTGGTGAATAGACTGGCTCGGAGAAGGAATTTTTTATGATTTTATGAAATTGTACTCCCTAAGTATTTGTAGTCCTAAGTGCCAGTTGTATCGGCAAATCCTTGTTACAATCTGCCATTTATTTATGGAAATTTATGCTTAATTATAATTGGTGCTAAAATCTCTCAACATAACCAGATATAAACTAAAGACATTTAAAAGCTTGGGGAAACTAATTCCAATTAGTTCTTTCTTTCATTAACTCAACTAACAGTTTAAATTCTGATCCCTGTCCTGAAGAGGCTCACAGACTGGAAGAGAAGCAAGGATGTATGCACATTGTGGTAGGCAGAATTCTAAGATGACCCCAAGATTCCTGTCCCCTGGTGTACATGCTCTGTATAATCCCTTCCCTGGAGTGTGAGTGGGATCTGTAAATATGATTGGCTATCATTCCCATAATTATGTTGCATTACACAGCAAAAGGAATTATGTGGCTATAATTAAAAGTCCCTAATCAGTTGACTTAGAGTTAATCAAATGGAAGATGATCTTTGGTGGATCTGACCTAGTCAGGTGAGCCCTTAAAAGGGAAGCAGCTTTCCCTGTGGGCCTGGAAAAAAGAAAAAGTCATGTTGTAAACTGACTGTGAAGGGGGGCCACATGGCTTGAACCTGAGGGCAACCTCTAAGAGCTGAGAGAGGTCCCCAGCTGAGAGTCAACAAGAAAGTGAACACCTCAGTCCTACAACTGTAACTGAATTCTGCTAACAACCTGAATGACCTTGGAATAGGATCTTGAGCTCCAGATGAGAATGGAGCCCTGCGGACAACGTGATTTTGGCCTTGTGAAACACTGAGCAGGGAACCCAATTACGCCAGGCCCAGGTCTTACCCATGGAAACTGTAAGATAATAAATGTGTGTTGTTTTAAGTCACCAAGTTTGTAGTAATTTGTTACACAACAATTGAAAATTAATACACACATTTCTTACAATATGCTATTTAATTACTATGAAAATTAGTTTTACGTATAAGTTTAAATATTTAGAATTCTATAAATTTTAATTTTAAGATTTGAATTAATTACAATACAAAATCTCATATCAAACAAAAATATTTTTGGACTTGAAAATACCAATGCCATTTACTTCCATTTTCCTGAGCTTGAGTCAGTTGACATTTAACCTACCTCAAGGAAGTGTATGTTGACGTCGCCTAGCCTATTTTCAAAGACTTCAACAGAAGACGGTTCCACCCAATTATCAGTGTTTTATTAGGAAGTCACTCCTTCTTCACTGTTCCCTACTCTAGCATGCATATTGTGCTGACTTAACATTACCTTCTGGGTAGCCCACTGGGTTAAATATTCTAAGAATCTCTGGAGGAGAGCCAAGTAGTCTTTTGCTCTTTAAGAGGAAAGTGGTTTAATGGAAGCTGCTGCTTAGCAAAGCCATTACTCTATTGCAAAACAGGCATGTTTCCAAAGTACATTAACAATGCTAATGAGAAAACTAGCCCTGCAGTGAAAAAAGAGAAAGTGAAGAAGTCATTTCATCATAGGAAGCAGCCTTGAGAGGTGGAAAAATCCCTGGAGTGTGCATTGGGTTACGAGACCTCCGCTGGGTGGTTGGCCTTGTAGAGCTCTCTAAGTTTTCTTATCAATAAAATGGGACCATAAACTAGATAATCTGTGAGTTCCCTTCCAATTTTTATATCAATGATTCACCTATCCAATGATAAAATGGAGGGAAGATATGAGAGATCTTAGTGGAAAAGGTAGAATGCTCGACGTTTGTATAAGGATAGTAGTGAATGAGTATATATTCTGAAGACCAGTTCCCATGTGAAGGCAGACATTAGCTTGTCTTCAACATATTGGCAGCTCTCTGGCTTCCCACTGTTGAAATTCCTTAATCTGAAATGCAACATCCCTGCATCCCTGCCCCCTTCCCCTGGCTGTTTCCATTTCCACATCCATTATTTCCTTAAATATTCTCTATGCTCCCTTGGTCCAAGATGAACTGTTCACTTTTTAAAAAACTTATCCTACACTTTCCCAACTGTGCTTGGCTTTTGTGGTACTCATAACTGGATTGCTTTACTTTCCACTTTCATCTGACAAGTCCTGGTCATCCCTTAGAGTCTAACTCAAAAACTACCTTCTGCATAAAGCTTTCCCTGCTCGTTCTTCTCTCCACTCAGATGTGACTGAGCTTTTCCTTTTTGGAAACTCCCTTATGATCTACCCTTCTTTGAGCACAAATCTTCTTCTACCTTATATGTTATGTATGCGTTTCTCATTCCTCATACTGAGAACATCCCTCACAGGGATGTTGTAGGAAATTAAATTGAGTGGTTCCTGAATTTAGGCCATAACCTGAAGGATAACTCATATTAGCTTGTTTGTGAAGGGGAGGAAGACTATCCTCTACCCACTCTGGGTCCTTTCTGGCTGGGCTATGAATTAAATTGACATGAGACTGAATAGCAGGAGAAAATCAAACAAAGCTTTATAACATGTATACATGAGAGAAACCAGGGAAACTGAGTTTCTTGACAAATGGTGGAGGTTTTCACCTTGAATAGTGTATTCAGGTAGACAAAAGGAGGATGTTGGGGGTGGGGGAGTCAGCTATGGGAGATTACCAGAAAAAAGAGTATGCAGATTTAAGTCCTTGCCTTCCACCCTGATAAGAGTGTCTAGAGACAAGGTCATCCCCCCTTCTTCCTGGTGCAGAGAGCAAGGCACCTTTACAAACGGAGATTTCCCTTATAAATGTAAATGTTTAGTCTTAGGAGATTTCCCTTATAAATGTAAATGTTTAGTCTTAGCAAGCACTCTCCCAGTCTATCAACAAAAGAACCAAGGTAAAAAGACATATTTTGAGGTGGCCAGTTCTGATCTCCCACATTTGCCTAATACCATCTTGTCTTTTTGTAATTGTTCTTCCTATTACTAGTGTCAGAGAGGAAGAAATTTCTCCTCTACCCTTTTCTAAGTTCTTCTGGCTGGTCTAAGAATTAAATTGACATGAGACAGATTAACAGGAGAAAATCAGATTTAATATGTGCACACGAGGAATTCACATAAGCATGAAAAATTTCAAAGACAGTCAAGCAAAATGAGGTATATATGTCATTCTGAACTAAGGAGAAGGGGGCAGGGGTCTGGGACTTCAAAGGAAAAGGAGGCACTTTACAGGAAGATGAAAAGAGTTAATGTTTTGTAAACAAATGTTTGTTGGGCCATGTAGAGACCATGGGACACAGAGAGGACTTTGATCAAATCGGCCTTGCTAGGTTCCTTCTTGTCAACCACACCTAGTTCATATTATTCTATAATTATCTATGGTGATAGCTCCTTCCTGGAATAGGTCCTCTATCTAAATTCTTTTTAGGCAGTAAGTGGAGGAGGTCAAAGTTTCTTCATGAGTTTTTTGCTTCTTAAAAATAATCAGCCTAAAATAATCCTCAAGCTAAAGAGATATATTTTGGTGTAGCAAATCTTGTTCCCCTACACTAGAATGTGGCAAAAGTAAAACTGTAGTTTCCTGATAGCATAAATAAGTTCTCAGGAGGCCTTCCTGAAGAATATTTATGGTTATAAGATTCTGGAGAGCGTATGCTATGAAATTAGCCATGCACCTTTACAGTGGTCTTACATGAGCCTGAATGTTGGCCAAAGTAACAAAGGCTGAGAGAGACGAATTGATTCAGTGAGAGTCACACATCCAGTTAGAGACTCGAACTCCTCTCTCCTGACTCATAGGTCAGTAGATTTTTTTCCCCTCCTCTCCAATACACGACACTGCTTCAGGGTCCATGCCTGAAAATAGCTTAGGGCTGCTATGATCCCTGAGGCAAAAGTATCTTTTGTTTCTTCACAAGTTTTACTCCCAGATGGTGCCTCCAGACTTACCGAATCTCAATAACATTTTATTCCCTCTCAGACCATGGCTGATTTGCAGTGCTTCTCCACTTAAAATTTCCAAGTTGAATACAGTTATAACTTTTCTGTTTTTTTCCTTCTTCAACTTGGAACTGGAATTTAGAAAAAATAGTTGTAAAACATTTGTTGTAAGTAGTTAAGGAGAAATTGCAAAGACTTAAAAACATAAGGTCTAACAAAGGAAACATCTGAGGAAAGAAGAAAACAGGAGGAGTTAGAAGAAAGGTGGAGAACATGGTCAATACCACTCAAAATTACATAAGCCAGAAGCTGTGCTAAGTACTTATCCATGATGCCTCATTTCATTGTCATGACAACTCAGGAAAATTAAATAATATGCCCAAGATCCCATAGTTAATAAATTATAGAAACGGGCTTTGGATCAAAGACTGTTTGACTTCAGAACCCGTGTTCTTTGTACCATATCTTGCTGGGGAACGCTGGCTAGCACAAAGAATGAATATGAATCAAGTAAGGGGCTGGTTGGAAGATAGAGGGAGAGTGATAGGTATATCTTCCTATTCTTGAAGTTAAAACAAAATACTTGAGCTGTAAGGCACACTGAGGCATCCTCTAATTTTCAACTACTGAGCTGGAAACCTAGAGAAAGACAGCCAGTGGGGCTTTAAGAAACTTAATTAATTTAAGATTATATGCTTCTCTGTTTCCATTTTCTTTGATTTTCATGAGTATCTAAGTAGGTATATTGATCCAATAGCATTGTTTCAAATGCTCTCCTCTCCCCCCTCCCTTCTCTCCCCACCAAATGTGATATTTTCACTTCTGAAAGCCTAGAGTGGCACACCCGCCCTAAGTGGACCCTTGAGGTCAGTGTTCCCAGACTAAGAGGTAATGGGGAGATGTCTCAGCAGAAAATAAGGCGTGGAGTCAACCCTAGGTACTGATTGCGTGGGTGATAACCATGGGTTTCTGATGTTTTCATGATGCATGTGGCATAACCCATCCCAGCATTTCTTGGCCACCTAAAGTTTAACCCATGTGCTTTGACTTGCCGATGTCAGGAGAATAGAGGAAAGGAAAGAAAAAAGTCATCTTGTTTGTTCATTCATTTATTCACTCAACAGCTCTGCTGTGCTATGGGGGAAATGTAGGTGAAGTCTATGCATGGTTTCTGCTTTCGAGTTCATTGGAGACACTGATCTAAAATTAGAGAAAAATAACATAGATTTAAGGCAGTGAAATGAATATGACCAAGTGTCTAAATACAGAGCAGAAAATAGGTACTAAGGATTATCAGGAAGGGAAGAGGATGGAGTGGACTGAGTGAGAGGCAAAATGGGGTAGTTGAAAGAGCACAGAGAGGGGTCTGAAGGTTACTCTGCCCTCTCAGAGCACAGGAACTTGGACACCAGACCAGGACTGTTGGGTGGGGTGTCCCTGGAGCCTTAGTGAAATCTGCCTGAGAGCTGACTTCAATGCATGAAACAGAAGTGAGTGATTTAGAGGTGGTGTCCAGAGACAAAACCAAAGCCAGAAGAAGGCAGGCAGCCTACCCAGTTGTCAGAGAGGGCTGCTCGGGAGGGAGTCACCATGGTGATGGGCCAATGATGAAGTTCTTTCTTAGAGGCCCCATAGTGCCGTGTTGAAGGCTGACTCTGGAGCCAGACTGACTGGCTTCATGGTTTGTTCTCTGAGTGACCTTGCAATGGTTACTTGACCTTTCCGTTTTACAATCTCCTCATCTTTAAAATGTCAATGATTATTATAGTACCTACCTGAGGAGTCCAATTGTAAGATTAATTGAGTTAACATAGGTAAAGTGCTACGAGTGGTTCCTGGCACATGGTAAGTGACCAAAAATGTTAGTTATTATTAGTTAAGGCCACATCCTTAAACATAGTTTGGGCTACCAGTTAATTTTGAGAATGCTTTTCAAGTCTGATCCTTATCAACTCTTTTGTCAGTAGGCACGGCCATGCCGTAGCTCATTCTAGCCAGACAGTTGAAGAGCAGAAAAGAGAGGAAATCAAGCAAAAAACAAAACAAAAAAAACACAAAAAACCCCAAAAAGGGACTAAAACATGGTCTGATAGTCCTTCGCTGAGAATTTCTTTGGAGGTCTAACTTTAAAGAAGAGTACCTGAAGATCGTTTGAAGAAAGAACATGCATATTGACCATGTTGTATGAAATTTGTCGGCTCTGTAAACACACTTGTGTTTTGGTGCCACCCTCCAGTTTTCCCTGGTTTTCCTCAAGAAGAATAAGAATTCTGTTCTGTCCTCTCCCTGCCAGGCTTCAAATGCTCTTTTTTTTTTTTTTTCCCCATGAAAGCAAAACTCCTAGGCTACATCCCGTGTAACTCCAGCAATGCGAACAAGCTTTTGTTCCCAGTATTGGCAGCATGTCTCCTTCGTTTGTCCCCCTGCCTGTCTGCAGGTCTTGGAGCTGCTCTGCTGTGGGAGATTGCACAGAGCTGTGGATTCAAGCCATGGGGCTTCTTTTATGAGCCAAGTGCAGAGAAAGGAACCTTTCATCACTCCAGCCTCACAGTCAGGTACTCCCTGGTGGGCTCGTCACAAGGCACAGGCCCTGGAGCTCTTCCCCTGGAGTCTGCATTTGTTTCCTTATAGGGCATGATCCTGGCGATGGGAGAAGGAAAGAGCAACCCAAGTCAGCAGCTCCCTCTGCAACCACTGCAGGTTGATTTCATGCTCAGCCCATGGAAGTCACTGGTTTGACCCAGTCCTCCCCAAAGCCAACCTGAGTTCTTTATTAGTGAGCAGGAAAAATGCTTCAATCATAGCACCAGATGGTACCCAAACCAATTTGGATTGTCAGCTGAGGCCTGCTCATTTCCAAGGACTTTGTCTAACATCAGGGTTATTTCCCCTAGTCTCCATCTAGCCTTAAGAGATGATCTTGCACAGATGATTTTGATGAGAAATAATAATTTTCTCTACACAGGACCATAATCATTACTTGTTTTCATCTTTATTAATTCATTCAACAAGCTTTTATTGAGTGCCTGCTGTGTGCACTAGATATTTTAGGGTGTACCAAAGAGAAATCCATTTCTGTTCAACAAATATTTGTTGAATACGTATCATGTACATACCAAGCACTATACAGGTAATGGGCGTATGTAACCACTAAGGTAAGGTATTTGCCTTTAAAGAACTCGTAGTCGGAGACAGATGAACAGTCTAATTGCACAGTAAGTGTCAGTGTGAGGCAGGTGGCCCAACGCCCTGACTCACCCTCTTTCATTCTTGCTGCGTGAACCATGCTACATGAATCATTTGGTACTCTATCCTCTCAATCTTCCTACAAGAGAGGTTGGCAATGGCATTAATATACCACCTATGTGGGCGGCTATCACCGAAGTAGATCTTTAGGCAAGGATGTAGGGAACAGTCAATGATTTGGTTCTCTACTATCTTGCTACCCAAAGAGTGAGCCATGAACCGGCAGTGATGGCATCACCTGGGAGCCTGTTAGAACTACAGGGCTCACCCTAGACCTGATGGATTAGAATCTGCAGGTTTAATAAGATCCACAGGTGATTTGTATGCCCATAAGAGTTTGAGAAGCACTGCTCTGCTAGTTGTTTGTTCCCCAGGTATTTCGGCAATGATGGTGGGCTCAACGAAAGATCACCACATTTGTATTTTCCATAAATGTTTATTAAGTACCAACAACTCAGTACCTGCTAGTTACATAATCACTTAATAAAAAGAGAGGTGTAGGCAGTTCCTTAAACATGGGACACTGAGTTTGGGGCTATGTCACCCTGTCATGAGGGCCACAACTGATTGGTCAGAAATCTGGGTCTAAGCCAAAAACAGTGGTCGATGGGCCAGTGACCTTTGCCGTATTCTGACAAGAAAACTCTGCAACAAGGTTGCTTTATATTGCATAACTAACCCTATCAGACGTATTTCCTTTGGGAATTAAAAAACTAGATAACACTGATATTCACCATGGGTAGAACTAGAGAGACACATGAAAAGAAGCAAGAAGAAACCATTAAGAGTAGATAGAGAATAGGAGGCAAAACAACAGGGCAATGCCACCATTTTTAAGGGTTCACTTAGAAACGTGCTGAGAACTTCACGTAATAACCTTTAATCCTCACTGCAGCACTGAAAGGCAAATGTTATTACTGTATTTTTTAAATGAGCGATCCAGGGCTCAGTAAAAGGAGATCATTTATCTATGATCACTCAACTCTAGGAAGAGTGAATTCAGAATTTGAACCCTGTTCTAATAGGCTTCAAGCCCAGATGTGCCAATCTTTTCATATTATCTTTCTTCAACTTCTTGCCTATATTTTTGTCCCAGTTTTTCCTGGGCTATTCTGGGGCCACCTAGGTTCAAGGGCAAAGTTATGGGCACAGCTCACCCTGCAGAGCCACACAAAGGATTAGTATCACTGTCCTCGGGTAGACTCAGGAGAGCTTCTTACACACATTCACATGAAGACACTGTGGGAACTAGGAGAGAAATCCTGGCTTGCTCCCTTTCTTCAAGGAGCTTATAATCTTTTTGAGGAAGAGAAGCCTGAAATTTAAAAAAAGATTGATTATACAAGTTAGTGTGTCTGAGATTCAGAAACTTTATGCAGGTGGTAGGATTTTAGCAGGGCCATGGAAGGAAGGCTTTAGCTAGGTGAAGAGGAGGAGGTGTCATTTTAGGCTGGGGTTACAGTATAAGCCCAGGCAGAGATGAGCCTGTTGAGAGGCAGGAGGGAAAAAATGAATTATCTGCTCTCAATTCTCAAAAGAGCCTCTAATTCAGCCTCAGTGAATGCATGCTGTATTCAAACATCTGAGGAATCAGCAGGTCCAGTAGGTGACTGGAGAGAGATTGCAAAGGATCAGAGTGAGACTCAGGGAAAATCTAAACAATAAGAAGAAAACAATGAATCAATGGGTCAATGGGTGTGGCCTGCCAAAGGTATATGTTAATCAGGGGCAGAGCCCAGTAATTGTGTCTACACTTGGGAGAGTGAGTGGACTGGGATGTAGGTTAAGTCGCCTTCCCCTCCCACCACTGCTAGGATGGTAAGAGTTCTAGAAGCCAATTATTTCATAGGATTATTCTTGGATAAGGTAGGGGGTTCTATCACTAGAGATGTCTCAGAATCTGTAATTATATGTGTCAGAGGCTGTTAGTGCTCAACAAATATCCATGTGCTCTCCCATAATTCCTAGCTTCTCTAGAAGCTACAAGGTGGCCAGTGATTGGGTTTTGTTCAATGAGATGCAGGCAGAAGTGATGTAAGGTGCTTCTGGGCCTGGCCCTTAAAGGCATCTCATGTATCCCTCAAATCTCTTTTGCTCTTCTTCAATGATTTGGGGAGGCCATACGTTCCAGACAGTGTAGCTACAAGATGGAGGAGAGCTGCCTAACGGGCACTGGACTTGAAATATTCATGTTGAGCTGCTGAAAGTTTGATGTTTGTTGGTTATCACAGTCAAGTCCAAGTCCAGCCTACCCTAATACATTCTAGATTTATTTTCGTATTTATTCAATATCATTTGTTTCCTCCACTTAGCAGTAAATGCCACTGGGTTTGTTCAACAGTATATTCCCAAAGATTGCCTGACACATAGTCAAAATGTTCACTGAATGAATAAATAAATCATTACATCAGTCACTGAAAACAAATTGGTATGATTTTTTCATCTTAATTTTCCACTCTCCAAGAGCATAGCCTTTTTTGTTTTCTTTTCCCTTCAATGTTATCTTGATGTCATCTTTTCTTGGAGTTACCTGAAGGTTGGGGCATTCAGACAAGGTTGGGAAGAGTGTGGAAGGTGTTAGAGTGATTTTTTCCCCTGCCCTCGTCCTGCTGGTGATTGTCCTGGGGTCCATCCTCTCCTGGGACATCCCTGCTAAAGGAACCCAGCAGGTCAACCAGAAAGTCACAACAGAGGCCTGCCTCTTGCCTATTTAAAGACTGCAAGATCAGGAGGTTTTTCAGAAGAAAATCACAGATCTCTGTAGCCCACCCAACATTTTTTTTTTGCCTAATGTACCCACCCAATCATGTCAAAATCTCTGACTTTGAAAGAGATCAGTTCTGTGTCGTACTAAACACTCCTGCTATGTCTTGATGTCTATGAGGCTCTGATTGGTACTAGAAATGGTGTAAAATCATGAACTATGATCTAGATTCAGGGCAGAGGAAAGGACTCCTGCTGGGTGGCCCCCTTTTCTGTTTCCTTACACATAAATTTTACCCACTTAGCCCCTCAGTTGGAACAAGATGAGGATTTGCTTTGCAACTAATGACTAACTGAAACCTTCTAGAACTGTAGGCTTTGGGGACCCATGTTTCCCACCAGGCCTCTGCTCCCTCCATCCTTTCTGTTAAATACTGGTAACCCGCATACTTGCTGAGAGATCAGACCCCCATAAGGTCTATTTAGAATCAGTGGCCTAATTTTTTGAACTTCAAAATGATAATAATAGCAACATGGACTTTTGTTTATAAAAAAGTGCTTGGGGATCCTGGGAGCATATCCGTGACAAAACTGCATCATTCGCTAATTAATACATGTCCCAATTTGAGCCCCAGCAGAGAATTTGTATATTTAGTCCAGAGAGAACTCATTTAACAAAAATTTGATAATTTATTCCAGAATCCAGTCAGAGTGACCCCATAGTATTAGAGGTGTATAAAGCTGTTTAACATTCTTGGACTTTTAAGATGTTTTCTTTCTGAAATACAAAGTGGATGCCTCATTATTGGGGGAAAAATGAAAACAACCAAGTTTACAAAAGAAGCACCAAATGACGTCATCCATGGCAGGATGGTATCGTGGAAAGTGCTAGGCGTCAGAATACCCAGACTGTAGCAGTCGTTGTACCGCTGACTAGTTGTATGACCTGGGGTAAGTCCCACAATAGTTTTGATTGCCTTTGCTTTGTAATAACTATTAGTTCCACTAAGTGATCTTTGAGGTCTTTTCTAGTTCTAAAAATCTAAAGTTTTCTGGAAAGATTAAAACAAAATAAAGCAATAATATATTCGTGCGGTAGAGTGGAAGGGGGCCTGATCTGCTGGGTCAGCTACCGGGTCCCTGATTAGCCCATATTTGTGAAGTCATTGTGTATTAAAGGTTCCTTTTACTTCTTTGTCTCTCTTGTTCTCTCTCTTATTATCCCATTTTCACACAGAGTAGGTCCGCTCTATGGCCCTCTTGCTCGTTCCATTCTTCCTTCCGGGGGTCTGGAGGGTGGAGAAATCAGACACCAAGACTTGGGAATTAGAAGAAGTGAAATAAACACTAGATCTCATAGTTGGTTTCTATTCACGGTAGTTGGAATCAGGAAGAAGTGCTGATCGACACCCAGTGTTCACAGCATTGATTTTGGGAGCCAAACTTACTAGTTCCCTGTGCACTTTCCCTCAGGACCTCGGGATATGGGTGCCTCTGGTTTTGGAGAGCAATGAGACATTCCTGAATTCCCTGGCCCGGAATCACTTTAATTCTACTCAGTCTCACCCTGACTTTTAAGAGTGAATAATAGATATGTATAAGCATCCAGAATGACTTAATCTCTACCAAACTTGGGTTCAATTTCTAGTGTTCTCAAGATGCCTTTAAAAACTACGCAAGGAAGAAAACATAATCAACCTTCTCCACCCGCCCCGGACAGTTGAAAGCCCTCACCCGTAAGCATGTCATCCATATATAAACATGGGCCCCAAGGAAGGAGGGAGAGGGATACATAGACCTGGTTGGCTCAGAATTAAGCTGTTGGAAGCATGGGCATTTGGAAGAGCAGGTGGCCTCTGCGTTGGGCAGGTGTAGTTCTCCAACCACATCAGCATGGCAGCTTCTATTTTTCATTTAAATCCACCTTACGTGGAGGAGTTCCACCCTTCCAGCCTCCTCACCCCACCTGCTCTCTGCCCAGATTATGAAACGGCGCTTCTGTTTCCCTTCCGTCCATGGAGAAGAGTTCCCGTAGAAATCATCTGAGCGGTTGGGAAACTCAGCCAAGTGGCACCACGTGTGGCAGAATCTGTCCCTGTTTTTCTGCACAGTGGGGGTTGAAACTTTTTGGGGGGCTCATGCCTGTAGCTCGGCTCCCTCCCTCACAGAATAGTATTTGGCAGAGGGAAGCAAGCAAACTCTTACACGGTCAACCAAATTTCAGTCTGTATTGATTATATCATTCAGAGGTCTTTTTTTCTTTTCTTTTTTTTTTGGCTTAAATGTAGCATCACGAATACACAGCTGCAGAGACTATGCCAAACAGCTCAGCTGGCGGTACATGCTGCCATCAACAGAAAACCGTTTTTCTTTTCTCTTGTTTGAGGTGTTATCACCAGGAGCCATGTGGATCTCCCCGGCCAACCAGCCATCTCTCCAGCACATCCACAACAGCAGCGCGGTGGGCGCTGGGCTCCACCTGTGGAACGCCTCCCAGGGGGAAGCTGGGTGAGGAGGCTGAGATGGGGGTAGAAGAGAGGAAGGGAGGATGTAGTGAAGTCTATTCTGTTGACCGTTCAGACAGTAATTCTGAGAAATGAGATGCTATATTCCTGGACCAGGGCTAAGACTAGAGCACTGGACCTGAGATAGACACTGTTTCCACTTTCTATTAAGAATTATGGATAATGTGTTTAAGTCAATGTCACCACTCTGTCTGGCAACAAGTTCCCAGCTGCCTCTGGAGAATCTTGAGCTCCATAAGGGAGTAGGGGACCAAGATACATGCAATAGACACAGAGAAATTATAGACACAATGAAATAAAGAACAATACCAGGAAGTATATGATCGTACTATGCCCGTATTTAAAACCGTCTGTGGTTCCCTGTTGTATAAAGAATGAATTTCCAATCTCATCACACAAAGATCTTCACAGTAAGACTCCAGGCCCTCTTTGTAGTCACACCTCCTGCCTCCATACTGTGTATGGTATTTTCTGTCCACACAAAGTTACTTGCACTCCCCAAGCAAGGCAAGCACTGGAATGCTTCTTTGCTTTTGCATGTGCATCTCCCTCCACTAAGAATGCCTGAATCTTTCTTCTCCACTTGGTAGACACCCACTTATCCTGCCCATCGTGGCTCCAGTGTGATCTCCTCTTGCTCAGCCCCCCTGATTCCCCCTCTCAGCCAGCATTCCGCTCCTCTCAGTCCTCCTGGAGTTTGCATCTCTCGATTTCGCAGCACTTAGCACGTCCCCACCTCAGTGTTCCACTGGCTTCTCTTCCAGTAGACTGTGAACTCTGCAGGAAGCAAGGACCACCTCTGAGAATAACCAGCACCCAGATCAGTGCTGGGCACACAGTGGGTGCTCCATGAATGTTTGCTGAGTTATTTGAAAATGTTTTTTTAAATAAAAACATGTATACACGCTCAGTGAAAATATTCAAACACAAAATGTACAGAATAAAAAAGTAAAAACTTCCCTGTCATCCCCATGCATTCATCTATATACATGTATATATGTGTGCATATATACACATGTACATCCTTATCTTTTGTTGTTGTTAACAGAAGTGGATCAGAAAATGCACACTGTTTTTATCCTTTAAGGCACCAGTATTTCGGAGACGTCTTTCCACGTCAATACTTGAAGATGTGCATCATTCTTGTCAGGTTCATAGTATTTATTTGAATATTAGTAAGGCCAAAAGTATAGATACAACGTGCTATGGAAGCTCAAAGGGTCCAGAGGTCACCATGGATTAGGAATAGCCAGAGAAGGCTCCACAGAAGAGGTGGACTTGAGTTTGGCCCAGAAGGATGGGCAGGATTTGGACAGTGGAGAGGAGTGGGGTGGTGTGGGTGCGGGGGGCTTTCCTGATGGGGGCACCACGGGAAAGGCAGGATGGGTGCATTGAGGGGGGTGTGTAGACAGGCAGTCTGTGATAGACAGCTGGCCTGGAGCAGCAGTGAGACCTCAGGAGTGGAGGTGAAGCAAGCATTGAGAGCCCCAGGAGGATGGATTGATCCTGCAGATGACAATAGTGCCACAAAGTGATGGCCAGATGACGCTGTGGTTCAGGAACTGTCTGGTAGTGTTTGGTGTGCGGTATGGCCTGGAGAGGGAGAGACTAGAGATAGGGCTCTGCAGGTTCTCAGCGGTGACAGGGAAGGGAAGGGAGAGGTAACTGATTTTTGTTGAGCACCAGCTCTGTCCCCTGCACTGTGCTAGACACCTTACCCTCATTATGTCACTTACTCCTCCCTCCCACACAGTGAGATGGCTGTTCTCAGACACTTCTTAAGATGAGGACACAGACAAGGCCCAGATCACTATGTATAGGGCCCAAAGTCAATAATTTTGAATTTTGAATCCACCTCTGTTTAGCTTGGAACCAAACGGCCTCTTCACTATGCTCTGCTGCTCCTTGGGCTGGTGAGGGGATCCGTGGAGAGAGGTGGACGAGAAGAACGGAGAGATGAGAGAGATGCTGGGAAGGAAGTATCTAGGGAAATGAGGACTGTGAACAGGGCTCGTGAAGGGAGGGTTTAGCGTGGCTCTTGGATTCATGACGGGACCCATGGGTGGTGACTTTTGGATGGAACTTTACGGAGAGAGGAAAGATCTAATTCCCTAAGATATAGGCTCCAAAATATATGCTTTATGCCCGCCTGCTCCCTCCCACCCATCCACAATTGTACTGAATTTTCCTCTTCATGACGTTCTCTCTGAAAAATCCCCATGTCTGCTGCCACAGACAGACACCGACCACTTGCTCTAGCAACCTGACATTTGTAATTGTGTTGGTCAAAACGTCTCCCTGCAGTGACTGGAGTTATCTCAGTCTTCTGAGCGAAGTATGAGAATGACAGGATGACGGACACTCATCCTGAAGTGGGAAATGGGTGGGACGCCCCCCACCACCCCTTAATCCAGAGCCGAACCTCCAAGAACACCCAAAGCGAAAGAGTCATCTCCAGCACTTCATTTCACTGAACTTCTTTTGTTCAACTTCGCCTGCATCTAGCACTCTAGCCTCTAGAGGGCACTGTTTGCCTGGAAATGAAGTTCTTTAAGTTGCGCTCACCTTTCCCTCTGGGGTCTATTGCTTTTGCTATAGAGTACTTCGTTTTCTTCAAGAAGGGTTTTCCTTTCTTTTGTGCCTGCGTATTTGTGTGAGCGCGTGTTTCTCCTTTGAAAGTGAATTTAGCACGTATGGACACGGCAGATAATTACTCTGACCAAAGCCTGTCAGTGTCTAGGCAGGTCTTTTGAAAGCTTTCTCCCCCCATACATTCTTCCAGTGCCCCTCAGTCTGACCCACAGCGCACCTCCCCCAACCCCAATTATTTCAGTGTAGGGGTCACCGTCACAGCTCTGCCAATGCATCTCAATCCTGCCTCACAGCTGCCGGGCCGGTTCAGCCGGGCTCCCCACTCAGGGCAACTGAGCCTTGATTTATTACATCCCTTTCCAGTGGTCCTGGTGTCTCTTCGGGCGAGACTGCTGATCACGCCACATTTTCAAATTGGTTCTGCGCTACAAACCAATGTCTGGGAGGGACGATAATTTGGGCCTTGAATCCATTTCAACGGTGACCTCCTGCACTCAGGGGTTGACCTCTGCTCTGTGGACATGAAGGGCACCTGGGTGCCCCCTCTGTGTTGAGAAGGTGAGTGGATAAATATTGCTTTGCAGCGCCTCTGCCTGCAATGTAGACACGCGCACAGCCCCCCACACACTCCCTCAGCAGTTATGTTTGTGTGATGCACAAACACTTGAGGAGCTCTGAGCAGGGCTGAGTGCCAGGGCCTGAGCATCCGTATTCTTTCTCCATTCCATCTCAGGGGCGGTGCAGTTTTTGCTTTTCATGCTGCATACACAAGGGGTAAAACATGTGTCTCAGGAGTGGAAATTAACGTCAGTGAACCTTGGGAAGGGAGGGACCCAGGAACTAGAGAGCTGGGTGGAAGGATTGAGCAGAGGGCATCTGTGGAATGGCTTTAGGAGGGGATGGGGGATAACGTTTCCCGGTGGTCACACATGGAGTGGGCATCTTCTGGAGAACAGCTTTGTGGAAGTGGCAGAATTTGTCTCTGTGGCTCTCCTGTTGTTCTCCTTCCCTCCGTCATGTCTCCTCTCCTCTGGCTACTCTGGCCCATTCTGCCAAGAGGAAATCCTGTAATCATTAGATGCCAAGGATAGAAATGCCCAAGAGATCACTTTGTTTATCACCATTTTATGGATGAAGAACAGGAGCTCCTCCCCACAGAGGATGTATGATAATAATTATGGTTATCATTTATCCATGCTTTTTTATGCACTGGGCACAACTTCAAATGTATTAATGCATTTAATCCTTAGGATAATCCTGATAATACTATGATACCAGTTTACAAATATGAAACTAAGGTATACAGAGCAGTTTCCTTTTCTAAGGTGATGCAGTGAGAGATTGGCAGAGCAGAGTCCAATCTAAGCTGTCAGGCTCTGGATATCATACTTGACTTTATATGTTCAAAAATTGTATTGTTTATGGATTGTGTACTATGAGTCAGTCACTTTGCATATATTATCTAAAATCTTTACAATAAAAGTTGTGCTTTCATCGCCACAGCCCGGGTTGGTTTCCCAGGCAGGGAACCACGCCACCCTTCTATGGATTGTCATACTGTGGTGGCTGCGTGTTGCTGTCATGCTGAAAGCTATGCCACCAGTATTTCAAATACCAGCAGGGTCGTCTGTGGTGGACAGGTTTCAGCGGAGCTTCTGGACTAAGACAGACTAGGAAGAAGGACCTGGCCACCCACTTCCAAAAAATTGGCCATGAAAACCCTGTGAATAGCATCAGAGCACTGTCTGATATAGTACCTGAAGGTGAGAGGATGGCGCAAAAAGACCGGGCTGGGTTCTGCCCTGCTGTATGCAATGTCCCTAGGAGTCAGAATCGACTCAACGGCACTCACATACATATATAATACTCCTACTATATAGATAAGGAATTTAATTCCCAGGAATATAAAATGACTTGCTACAGGCCACAGAACCCATATATGGCCACGCTGGGTTTTGAACTGGGTGTGTCAGGCTCCAAAGCCTGGGTTGGTTCCATGTGTTACATGATTCCCTCAAGTGACTTAAAGCAACCCTATCCCAGGGGAATTTGCATTTTAAAAGCAAGCCAGGAGGAAAAGACTACACTTAACCAGGAGCATTAGTCTGGGTTGGTATTGCAGAGAAAGCAAGGGAGGATTAAGAGAACATTAAAACTTTGTAAAACATACAAACTTATCCTCAGACAAGTGTCTCTCAGTTCTGCTTTGTAGAGGAACACAGAATATCCGAGAGCACTCTAGACATAGAAGCAGAAAAGCCGAGTTCAAGACAGTGCTCTGTCACTTACTGGCTCTGGGTGATTGTGTTATGAGTCACTCAACCACTGCGGGCCTCAACTTCCTCAACTGTACAATGGAAATGATAGTGCCAGCTCTACCCATCTCACATCGTGTTGTAAATTATAAACCTAATATACATTATTCATTATTATTTCTTGTGATTTAGGGGTTGAGACCTATATCCCATAAGACGGCACCACTCTCTCTACCCAATGAGGTGAGTGGGGTTGAGGGTGAAAGGAATGAGCAGAACCCTTTTTAGACCTGATGGGGAGTCCATGGGCTCAGTCTTTAGAAGTGTGTTAGCTAGTATAAACACCTCTTGCTGTCATCAAATTACTCCCTTTCTAGCTTCAGGACAGAACAGGACAAGAATCATTGCTTTGACCGCCATTTTGACTCTGGACAAGGAGAAATGAGGAGAAAATGGCCCATTGGAGTGATGATGGAAGGCTATGGTTGGCATGCCCTCTGCTTTCTCAGAAACAGAGCATATATCTCAGAGACAAGATATAACAAGGTACTCTATATATTGTAACACAATAATAACAATATTTATTCTGCAAAAGTTCCAAAAGTACAATTTTTCAATCAAGATCAAAAGTAAAACCAACCAACCAAGATCTATTCATCACAATTCAGCTGATGAAGACACATTCATTGGGTCACTGCTGCACAGCTGATTATTTGTAAACGAACAGCCCATATGGAAATTTTAATCTGAAATTTTTGGTAAAGCTTCTTGCTTCTTTGTGGAGGGTTCTCGTACTAATATATCCCTGGAGTATGTATCCCCCCGACCAGAGCTTGGTAATGATGCACCTGTGTGGAGTGGGGCAGGTAATGAGGCTGGAGCTAGACTGAATGCGGGGGGGGGGGCAGATGAAGTAATACATGTAGACATGCTTTGAAAATTATAAATCCCTGATACTTCTATAAAATCCTAGAAACTGTTTTATCTGGGGTAGAGGTGGTAGACACACACCCTTGCCCAACTCAGTCTGCTCCATTAGTATGATTTGTGGAGTATGGCAGAGGGATCAAGGATTGTTAGTGCCCTGTGACCCCATCCATGGCCACTACTTGCCTAGAGCCCAGCATGGTGCCCATCACATAGCAGTCTGTCAAAATGTGCTGGATGCATGTGTTCTCAGAAAGTTTCTTTTCACCTTTCTTTCTTAGATATAACGCAGAAAAAGGAGCCTCTTTTTCCCTCTACTCTTCATTATGACATCAGGAAAAGTCGTTTCACGCAGCCATTACACATTGTGTGTGTGTGCGCGTGTGTGTGTGCGTGTGTAGATAAGGCAGAACTATTGCTTGGCCCTAAGCCAGCCTCTATCTTGGATTTGTGTTGTGTCTTTGGCAACACTTAAATGTGTTTCCATCTTTAGAAAGAACAGAGATCGCATCTCTTGAAATTTTTTTTTATTAACTAGACTTAAATTTGAAGAGCGACATTGACTAACGAGTACCTCATATCACAAATGGTTAGATTTAGTTTCAGATCTTTCCCTAGCAAATCTGTCTCTCTTGATCCTTATAACAACAACAACAAAAAAACCAAGCAAAAAATGATGTGGTGATGGAGGATGATATAGATTCCTCAATCAAATAATATTCCCTAAGTTTTCCCATTTAAATGCTTTTGCTCATGTATGGCATCTGCCTGGGACACCATTCCTTACTATGTGTTCCATGAAATCCTCTTCATATATCACATTTTTCAAGAAACCAGACTTGATTCCACATCTTTTCTTCTCCGTAAACTCTTTTTGCATTTGGCTGTGCCTCTTTTATGAAGTTTATCACGTGCTGTCTAGGTTTACAGTGTTATGGGCACATACCCTAGGTCTACTGGTAGATTGTAATTTTCTTTGGGGTGATAGACATATTTCCCCAAATAGAAAATACTTTGTTCATTATTCTATCCTCATTTTTGTATTTCACACACTGGAACTGCTCAATTAAACCCTATTGAATAAATAAATTAATGAAAGGGTAGAGATACAAGATCAGGCTGTGTATGAACAGGAATAGTCATCTTTCTGAGCTGATCAGTAAAGTTAAGACAGAAAGCTGGGCACCGGCCAGAATGGAACCTGAGTATTATCTTCAGCTACTCAGTATAAGAAAGAAACTTTCCATGCTCCTTTCTAAAGCCAAACTCTCCACTTGTGAACTGTATTTCCGACCTGTCTTGTTACTTAAGGAAATCTCTCCAGCAATTCTTCCTTTTCTCTCCTGCATCATCAAAATTCTCCCTCTTTATCAGATGATTCCCACTTACATAAGAACCTGCTGTAATTTTCCCATGTTAAAAAGAAAGCAAAAACACAAGTCCTCTTGAGCCCACGTCCTTCTCCGGTTACTATCTCATATCTCTGTTGTCCGTTACAATAAAACGCCTTGGAATTCTTGTCCCTACTCCCCACCACCAATATCTTGCATTCCTTTTGCACCTACTCCAGTCAGGGTTCTCCCTCTGCTTCTTTACCAAAGTGCTTTTACTAAGTCATCCATGACCCCCCTGTTGTGAAGTCCAGTGGTCTATTCTGAGTCCTCGTCCATCTTTCCTATCAGCAGCTTTTGACATCGATGATCACTCTCCTGGCTTACTTCCTAAGTCATTGGCAATTCCTTCTCCTGTCCCTTTGCTGATTCTTCCTCAGGGGTCTTTAAACTCTAGAGTAACCCATGGCATAATACTTAGACTTCTCTTTTTTTAATCTCTATTCGCTTTCTACATGAAGCCACCCGGCCTCATGAGTTTAAATATACTCTGTATACCATGGATTACCAAACGTGTAACTCTAATCCTGACCTCTCCCCGGAGTCCAGCTGCCTATTCAGCATTTAATCTTGGATGTCTACGGGGCAGGCCAGTCGTAACATGGCTCAAACATGACTCCTGATCATCCCCTCGCACTCATTCCCACTCCCCCATTCTCCTCTTCTTAGTAAATGGAAGTTTCATTCTTATATTTTCTCAGAATAAAAACCTTAGTGTCATCTTTAAATTCTTTTTTTTTTTTTTTAATATTCCATGACCAATTCATCATCCAATTCTACCAGCTGTACCTTCAAAGAATACCCGGATTCCAATCATTGCTCACACTTTTATCTTTATCCTTCTGGTTTTAGGTGGCCATCCAGCTACGGCCTCTTTGCTTTCAGCCTTATCACTCTATACTCTATTCTCAAGCTAGCCACCAGAAAAATCCTTTTGAAAGCATAAATCAGAGCCTGTAACTCCTCTGTCTATGGCTTTCCATCTCAGAAAAAATGTCAAAGTTCTTATAATAGTCTACCAAATGGCCAGCCACACTAACCTCTTTACAGTTTCTCCAAAAGGCCAGCATAGTCCCACCTCAGGGCCTTTGTACTTGCTATTCCTTCTGCCTGGAATACCTTTTCTCTGGGTTTCCACATGGCTCACTCTCTCACTTCTGTCAGGTCTCTTTTCAAATGGCATCTTATCAAGGACACCATTCCTAACCACCCTTTTTAAAAACACTTCCTATTCGTCTTCCCTGCTTTTATTTTCTCCACCATCGTATGTCACCACCTGACATACTATATATTTTATATATTCAATGTTTATTGTCTTTCTGCCCATTATTAGAAACTAAATCTCATGAGAGTGAAATTGTCTGCTTTTTTTCACTGTTGAATCCTTAGTGTCTAGATTCAGTGTCTGTCACAAAGACGGCATTCAATAAATATTTGTTGTTGTTCAATAGATAAAGCAACAAGATTAACCAATGCCTGTAACCTTTAAGACTCAGATGGGTTTTTTGGGGGGATGTGGGTGGCAGTGCTAATGAATGGACAGTGATCTTAAAAAGTTGACAATGGGTTGGGAAAGAGAGGAATTAAGTAAAATTACAAAAAAAGAATCAACAGTCATGGTTCTAAAGTAATATAAAGAATTCTTTTTTCAAGACTTGGTGTCTCACTTCTCATGGGTTTGCTCTTCTCTCGATATTGTACCCCAAAACTGGGGACCCATCTTCAATCTCAAAATGATACAGTTCAGCCAGTGTATGGGATTCGGGAACTAGTGGGAAGCAATTTGTTTTCTTAAGAGAAGACAATTAATACATTTAGATATTAGAGCAAACATTACCCATTTGTACTTTATATCAAGTCTCGAGTGCTTATGGGGTATCCTGCTTGGCGCTCTCTCTGGTTAATGGTGTGATGGGCAGAGAAAATACAGACCCTGCTCTGTTTCTCCCTCACTGCGGGCTAATCCCTGTGAAGAAACAGGGAAAGGAGGTAGGCCCAAGGTATGTGGGCGTTTGTGGGGAGCCAGACAAGAAAATGAGAGTGGGCGTGAAGAACAATGCTTAGAAGAGAGAAGCAGTATCTTGAAATCTCTTATCGTCCAAGGCCTTGGGGTTTTTGCCAAAATGTGGGTTTTGTAGAGAGGTAGGCAGCTTCAAACCTAGAAAGACATGTGGTTGAAATTAGAGAAAAAAGACAAAATTGTGAGGAAAGCTACTGGATGGAGGGCTGGAATGATTTTTGTGGGGAGTGGTGAGCCTGTGTGTGCCCACATCCGTGCTGGTTCTCATCTATCAGAGTAAGTACTCACAGGGCCACATGGTTAGTGTGTTCTAACAAACTGTGCCAGATGTTACCAATAAAAGAGAGCCCCAATACATCCCAGTATTGGCATAATATTTTCTACGTTTCCAGCTCTTGTGGAGGTGTTGTTGACAGTTTGATGGACTAAGGACTCACTGTGGGTTTGATTGTGTTTCAATCATGAAAACCCAAAACTAAAAGGTACACAGTGCGTTAACAAGAGTTAACTATCTGTCTTGACTGAAAAATATAATATCGGAACCTCAGGTAGGACATCCCAAGAAAAATGATTTCACATAAGAAAGGTCCCAGAGGCAGCTGTGTAAAGCCCTGTTGGTCGGCCTCCTGTCTTGCTCCAGGTTCAGAATATATGAGGTGTAGATCATACATTCCCTGTGGCAGATTAACTAAGAGGGAGGGAAGACAAGGAGGATGGAGGGGGAAAGACAATGACAGCTACCAACGTGGCAATATGGACTAGACCATCTCCAAGAACACTCATCCCTTGTAAATATTAACTGTCATTGTAATAATAATGATAAAATAACTACTTATTTACTTTTTTTTTACTTACTACTTTTTGTTAGGCACTTCATATATATATACATATACATATATAAAATATATCATATACCCATAAATATTGATAAGTTTTTCAAGAACCTATGAGATGGGTATCGGTAACCCCTCCACTTTGCCTTACAGCATTCATGGCCCTTTCTCTCAGTTCTCCTTCCCTCTTTTTCCCTACCCAAAGTCCTCTTCAGATATCTTGAACATCCAGCTTTCCCCACCCCCACAAGGTCCTGGCGTCATCCTGGCTGAGAGCTGTGAGGTCAGAGCCATGGAGCCATCATTTCTCACATCATCCAGAAGGGTGGCATTAGGGACTTTAAACCTTTAGATTCTTCTGTCCACTGTAGGACTGAGCTTGGGACTTTCAAGTCCTCAGAATGGATCAGCTGCAAAACCAAAACCGAAAGCCAAAAACAGATGCAAGAACAAAAACCTTCTTTTGCTAATATTACCGTCTCTGATGGCATAACTTGCTACCAGAGGTGAGAGGAGAAAAGGAGTGAGGGGGGTAATAAGTCTTGCTTCGAGCACATTATCTTCTCTTTTTTTGTAAATGAGAAATGAAGTCTCAGAATAGTTAAACCGGTGGCCAAAACTGGTAAGTGGGGGAAACGTGTTTTGATTTGGGATCTATTGGACTTAAAAGGTCAGAGATCATATGCCGTGTACCTTCTCTTGGCTTCTATTTCCATTTGTCAACTCACAGGTCTTTGAAAATCCTGTATCAATGAACCAGTTGTGACCCTTTTACTGCCAGTGTCTCTGCACGCCCCAGATGCTTAAGTTGTTGCTGCATGAATGTTAGCGGTGGGGAGAGGTGGCTCTGTATATGGCGGGAGAACCATATAGCGCAGGGAACCACAAGTCTGTCTCTAACACGGGAGAAAGAGAAACAAGCCCTATCAACTGAGAATGTGATTGACTCAACTCTTTCTGGCTAGAGCTGAGTTAGGTTTTCCAAGCAGAGGCCTTACATTCCGTTTCCTGATACCCAGCACCATCCCAGGGAAACACATGGTTATGCTACGACCTGTAGAAGACGAAGACCAGCTGACTGTGTCTCAGGGAAGGGGCCTTCGTATGGGGCCTGGGCTGCGTCCTCCCCTTCTTTGCTCTTGGGATGTCTGAGTGGCTTTCACTACAGTAATGATATTTTCACATCCACATCCTCTCCCTTCTATCTCTTCCTTCCCTTCACCTGCATCCAAATCCCTCTGCCTTGGAGTGGGAATTAATGAACGACTCCAAACATCTGGCCAAAGCTATCTCATTCCACTCTTCTTTGACTCCGCTACTAACATATGTCTGGAGCAAAAGGCAACCTGTCTGTGCCTTACCACTATGGAAAAGGAGGAGAATTAAAGGGGAATTTTGAGAGGATGCTGGAACCCGCAGATAAAATATCCTTAAGCCTAAGGGCAATTGTGCATCTCCTGTTTTCTTTTCATTGGGAACAGATCCTGTTTTTTATCCTGGTTTGTGTTCCCCTTTTTCCTCCTAAATTGTCTTTAATAAATGAAATTGCTGGGCCGGCCTGGTGGTATTATGGTTAAGTTCGCGCGCTCCACTTCAGTGGCCCAGGGTTCGCAGGTTCGGATCCCCGGTGCAGACCTACACGCTGCTTATCAAGGCATGCTGTGGTGGCGTCCCGTATAAAGTAGAGGAAGATGGGCACGGATGTTAGCCCAGGGCCAATCTTCCTCAGCAAAAAAGAGGAGGATTGGCAATGGATATTAGCTGAGGGCTAATCTTCCTCACTCAAATGAATGAATAAATGAATGAATGAATGAATGAAGTTGCCATGACAAAGACATAGGGCAGATTTGGTACTTCCCAGTCAGCTGTTTGGATAGTTGACTGCTGATGCAAAGGCACAATTTATCAGTTACTAGGTTTGTCTCAAGTTTGGAAAGAAAGGATGCAAAGCAAAGGTACAAAACAAACCAAGAGAATTGTCAGGAGACAGAAGGAGAGGAGGAACCTGAATTTCAGTGAAACACAAAACACAAAAAACCCACTGAAGAACTCAAATTAAAAATCTACATCCAGTTGGTGGTGTGGATAACATGTGGGCTGCTTTTGTATTCCCCGTCTTGCATAACAAACTCCATATTAACTTATGTTTACAGTCTAGGATCTATTGTGCTGATCTGGAGAGTGAGTCGAAGGAAGAGCTTTTAAAAGCCTGCAGGTTAAATTTCTTTACCTCATAAAATCCTAAATCAGAATAAAAAAGGAGAGAGGAAAATAGAATTAGTGAGCGAGGGCTGAAATTTGGGGGAAAAGTTGACAGAAAATTAGGAGGTAACAATAGCAGAATAGGTTGCCCTAGATAGCAGCGTTCCTTGACGCAGAGGAGAAAGATGGGTGAAGAGAATCTTTAGGCTGCTGATTGAGATGAGTACAGTGTAATTGTCCCTTTGGGACTTCTTTAAGAGCCTTAGGACCATCACTTTTCAAGGTCCTTTTAATATTATTATTATTATTATTATTATTGTGTGTGAAGATTGGCACAAGGTAGCCAAATTTATTTGGCTATCTACACTTACACAAATCATTTCACATGTGGTAGATGGCTCAAGTCATATTCAAAACCACAAGTCTCTTTGGTTTCATTACCATGTATCTAGTTTTTTTAGAAAAAAATCAAATATATATTTTAACCTCCCTGTTTCAAAGTGTTCTTTTTAAGTCCTCACAAAAGTGATTTTATTAAATTAAGTGCTTTATAAAACACTGCAGATGTCATAATTGTTAACATAACAATTCACCAAACTGTACTGAACTGGTACAGTTTGCTGAGCATGTTTCACGGGGGAAAGGAAATGCCAAAATCTGGGTAAAGTCATCCCATCACAGCCTGGGAGAATAAAGGAGATTTTGTTTTCCAGACACTTCAATCAGGCCAATAAAAAGATACAGAGTTTCTCTCCTCCATCTGAAATGCTCCATCATTAGAAATATTCTGATAAATAAAAACTAGACGGTCAAGACACTCAGGAGATTCCATAACTTGTGATGCGATCATGGTTTACTTTCAGCTTCGAAGTTGGAGGGTTTTGGTTATGTAATTTTTAATTATCAAACTCATGGCTTTTCAGTAGTAGTGTCTTCACTCTGAAATAAGCATTCTTCTTCACAACATGTTTTTTAAATCCTCAAGCTCAATTTTGATACTAGGTGCACACCACATGTCCTTTGTGAGAACTGCTTTTCTTGATAAGTTATGAAGTAGTTCAAGGAGGCATGGTTAAGGCTGAATGGTGATAGTAAATACTACACAATTTTTGGTCCTATTGCAACCTTTGTTTCCAATGTAGTGACACTGCTGCTGTGGAATCAGATAGCGACAATGACAACGTCTTCAGGGTTTTTTTTTTAAACAATGATTTAGTAGCAACTGAGCTTCCAGATTTTAACTCCTTGGCAGCAAGATCCTACACTCTCGTTCTCACCTTGGCACCTAATTGTCCAGGTGTTAAGTAGCCAGCACAAAGGTATTGCACTTCGGATTGTAGCATTCGGCAGAACTGAAAGGAAAGGAATTGTGCTATATGTTGAAGGGATTGTGCACAACAAAAAGAAGACACCAGGAGAAGATTAAAACGTCACATGAGGTCTTCAAAACCTTGTACGTCTCCTCCACCACGACCATCACCATAGTATGCCAGACTTACTTTCTTGGTGGCTCCAGGAGCCACATCTTCTTTTCGCTTCTCTTGCTACTTTTTTGTCGCTGTAAAGCCCAGTCAATGAATTGGTAATCTTTTTTAAGTCATCAATTTCCAAAGAAAAGCATGTATCTCCATCTAAGGACTCAAAACCTTTGCATAATATAGTGCCTTTTCATATTGTGTAATTTTATTTCTTAGTAACTTTGCACAATCCATGAGGTCATCTCTTGAAAATGGATGCAGAGCATTGACTCCATAAGCTCTGTTATTAAGACCAAATGTTTCTTTTGCTAATTTGAGGTCTGACTCTTTCTGCAATATCTTTAGTCAAGCCTCCGTTTATCTGCTAATTGTTCTCTGATGTTAGCACGTTAGGTTCTTCCAAACTCTTTTTATTTTTTCCTGTTGCTGCTGTTTCTCTTTGATTTTCTCTCTTTTTTCTTTTCTGAAAACTTTACTTCTGGTCATACTTCGCTTTCTTTCCTTTCACATCATCATTGTCATCCCATTTATTCTGACAACTGTACCCCTGCCTTCCCAGCTGTCCCCACCAGTGTACTGCAGGCCCCCATCGTCTGCACAGGGCTCCACACATAGCACGTCTGCATCCAACCTGGAGTCCCCAATGACCCCTCCCACTCAGGATGACAGTCGCAAGTCTAGGTTGTTACCTGTACTTCTGACAGAGTGGCTATAAATCAGAGCCCTGGCTTCTTGGGTTTGATTAATTTGCTAGAGCAGCTCACAGAATTCAGGAAACATTTACTCACTAGATAACTGGTTTATTACAAAGGATATTAAAGGATACGAGTCAATAGCCAAATGAAGAGATACATAAGGTGAGGTCCAGAACAAAGGAGTTTCTGTCTCCGTGGAGTTTGGGGCTCAGCATGGTGGCACGTGGAAGTGTTCTGGTTTCTCAAACTAGAAGCTCTCCAAATGTGGTCCTTTTGGGTTTTTATGGCGGTTTCATTAGATAGGTATGATTGATTAAATCTTTGGCCAGTGGCGATTGAACTCAATCTTCACCGCCCCCAGAGGTTAGGGGGTGATGGGTGGGGGGGATGGGTCTGAAAGTTTCAACCCTTTAAGCACATGGTTGAGATCACTGACAACAAGCTCCCATCCTTAGGTGCTTTCCAAAAGTAACCTCATTGACATAACAAAAGACACATTGATCCCTCTCATCACTTAAGAAATTCCAAGAGTTTTAGGAGCCCTGTGCCAGAAATGCAATGAAGACCAAATATATATTTCTTATTATAAACCACAATATTGCATGCTGAGGCTGAAGAAGGTCTTGGCCAGCCAGGCCTATCAGCATCCATACCATTGGGCAGGTGATGCTCAGGAGCATTCACACAGCAAAGTAGCTGGTTGAAAAGATAGCAGAAAAGATGAGGCTGGACTCTGCAATATATCTAATGTCACAATGGGGCATAAATTTGGCAGAGTTCTATGGGACATAAATATCAAGGGTGAAGGAAGGAGGGTAGTTATCAGGGTAGTCAGGAACAGAAGGGAGGAGACTTGGGAGATAGAACATTCTGACTGCCAGTATAGAAAGGCATCTTGTTGAAGCAGGAAGTCATCCCAGAGCCTGAAGATTCCTGGGCCCCTGGGCAAGAACAGAATTTTGGTAAAGGATACCTGGTGAGAGAGTGAATGAGGGGGAGATTCAGTCAAACTCAAATCAGCAGGCATTTATGGGGTTATTCCCTGATTTAAGGCTGCATTTAGGAGTTTTGTACAACAAAATGACTCCTATATGATTCACATTCTTAAAGAGATTATAATCCATAAGGAGAACCAGAGACCCTACAAGTGTTAAGTCAGATTTCAAGTGTTGAAACGAAAGCGACGTACATTACTGAGTACTATGTGATGACAAAGAAATGTGCTATTCCTTGGGAAAGCAGACTCTTGGTTGACAGGTAAGATCCAATGACTATTCTTTCACAACCATCGCTCTGGCAAAACCCACTGAAAAAAGAAAGGCCAACACTTAAGAAAACACAGTATTCATGAATGTGAACACACACACGGAGGTCCTCTTAATGTATTGTATGGGTTTACAAAATCTGTCAGTCAACTTTCTGAGTGCCCAGTAGGTACTATGCACATGATGGGGAGGAAGAGCATGGAGGGAGGGCAAATAATAAATCTCTTGAGTCTGACCACGATCCAGAAGAGGCAGACACCTGCGAGAGTGACGCAGGTCCAGGAGTCTACTAAGCCACTAAGGCACCATTTGCACTGCTGCTGAAAACGGACGCTTGTAAAATGTGCCATTACCACCCTTAGGGGATTAGCGCTGAGTGTCGTGTTTGAAAATGGGAAGAAGGGTGAGGAGAGGACTGATAATAGTCTGCTCTTCTACTTGTAAGATCTGTGGGTTCCTGAGGCTAAGAGGGAATTAAAAATGTAAATTAGACTATACAGCCATTCACTCCAAGCTGTGAGGAGTGCAACTCTGGGCAGATTGTTGAGAAAGTATCCTCCACTGAAAAGGAAGGCCCCAGCCAATGCATCTCCAGTGCTAGCCTGGAAGAAGGAGCAAACCAGATGGTCTTGTGTTTAAAGCCCTTACAAAGAGATCTAGGTTACCAGACAGCTGATAGGAGAGAGGGGTGGGAGGTGGGGCAGGCACAAAATGACTATAATCTGGACCCCCATTTAGAGGTATTCAGACCAGTGATTGAGGGCTGTGACCAGAACTTTCCTGATAAGCAAGAGGGGTATCTGTGGGACTTGAGGCTCTGAATATGTATGGTCCAAATTTCTTTGTGTGGCTGATATCTGACTGGATATTTATTCTTCTAGATTACACATTCTGACTCTGAGGAACAAAGGGCTGGCGAGAGCTGCTCTCTGGTGCTTAATAATTTGAAGGAATTTACATTTCAATGCAGCCTTGTGCTACATTTCTCATACAACCTCTCCCTCTACTCCCTACTTGCCTTTCCCTCCCCCTAATTTCTCCTGATGGAAAGAACAGACCACTCTCCCAATCTGGGAAAGGAGGTGGGGAGAAGGGAAGAAGGAGAAAATCATAGAGACATCATGGGAGGGAGGAGATTTATTGATATTCCACTTAGAATTTATTCCTTCAGAATCCTATTTATTTTATGTTTATAAATCATACATTACCAAGTACAATGAAATCTCCCCAAAACCCAGAGGGTTACATGGTGTTCTCTGTGATTTGACAGAAGAAACAGAGGGAGAAAATGAGTAAGAAGTGAAGGGATGGGAGGGGTTGGGGATGGAAATGGGTAGCCCTGGAGAAAACTCTTCCCAAGGAATAGCCCATGTCTGTGTGGCTTGCTTTATGAGGGAGTGTGATCCAAATAATTTCCTGTGTCTTCCCACCACTGTCTCTCCCTCTCCTCTCAGGGGAAAGGATACATTGTCAGGTAATTAACCATCACCATTACAGAAAGTACTTCACCAGGCAGAAGTGTGAAAACACATTTACACCTGATGTAAATGGGATAGGAGATTTTACTGTTTGAGTGACACCGGAGGAGCCATAAAGTGACAAAGATAAAGTCATCCATGGTTAGGATTCCAAGATCTTAACAGCTTACATTCTGCTTCTAAAATGAGCTACCCTCTCTCCCTTCACAGAGCTGCCACAAAGTGTGTGGTGACCGGTAGACTATAGGGAGCTTGGGGTATAGCCCAGTGGACACGGTAGTCCACCTGGGCTTGGCAGCCAAGCTAAGACCCTACATTAGTAAATTTAGGGTTTTATTCTGCTATTGTTAGTGCAGTTATTCAATAAACTTGAAGATGTTTAATCTGCACCATAAGGTACTGTTTGTGCCCTCAGCAAGCATCCTGAGATACAAGTACACAACCATAATACAGGGAGATGTGACAAGGAGGTCATGAAAGCATGGAAGAGGCAGTCCCAGAATGCTTCATGGAGGAGGTAACATGTGACAAGCTCTGGAGAATGAGGAGAGGCTTGTTAGGTGAATGGAACAGGAAAATGCAAACACACAGAAGGCTGAAGGTAGTTTGGGTTTGTGTGGTGCATGGTTTGGTAGGTAGAAGAGGGTTGGTACCTGAGGTTATTTTAGTCAGTAGGACAGGTTTCTGGATATACCACAAAAATAACTTGGATTTTATTCAGTATATAAGAAATTTTTATAGGAACAAAGAAAGCACCAATCTGTGGATGGGGTGGGTAGGAAAGAATGGAGAAAAGGAAAAATAATTCCTATATTCACCAGGATAAAAGTATGGAAACCTTGACACAACCCTCTTTAACCTCAGGACATGTAGATCTCGGTTTCCTCTCAGCTGAAGGAAGAGGGAAATCAGTGGCTATAATTTTCATACCCATGAAGATATTCTGGTTAACTATTGTTATCTCTGACCAGAACCTTCTCAATAAAGGAGAAAGGGCATCTGTGGGACTGGAGGCAGAGCCTTGAGCACCTCCCCCTGTGATGTTTAAATCAGTTGCTATGAGAAAAAGCAAACCTATAAATTTATCTGCCTCTCCTCAGATTCTAGATTAAACCCATCTAAATCCTCACTGTAGAAGAAGATGTGATTCACACTCTATGCAAGTCTGAGGGGCATTATTAGGTCTGTCGCATCCTAGAAGTTATAGCTATGATTCCAACAAGCTGGGGGGCGGCCCATGAAAAGACGAGATTCCCAGGGTGTATGGGGGGCATGTCTGGGGCCAATGGACAATGATGTGGGCCCTTAACTAAATGTTATTTGATGTCACAGAATTTAGACATACACAATTACATTTTTGGTCCACATTTTTTATCAACTATTGAGAGAGGAGTGTTAAAAAGCTTTATTATAATTATAGATTTGGCTTCCTCTCCTTTAATTCAGTTAGTTTTTGCTCAGGAGATGCAGAACAGGCTTCTTCTGACTTGTTCATAGGAAAGGTTTAGGTGGCAAGGTTGAAAAATATGAGCCCACTAATGTTTTGCTGCTAGTTTTCTTTCCTTATTTTAGATTCAGGAAAGTCCGCAGGAAGTTTTTTATTTCAGATGATGCTCTATCTCAAATTTTAATTTACTTAATTATAGATCTCCTTAGTCAAGAAAAAGGCTGTGCTTGATTAATGAGTTCCTCACCGGCTTAACAACATTAACCTACAGTTAGAAGTAAAATCAATTCATTTATTTAGCAATTTAAGAATAGATGAAGTTGGCCCCTGTGATTGCCAAACAATTGTAACAAACCAAAGATGAAAGTGAAGATTCCTGTTTTCCTGTTACACATGAGTGTTTTTACTCTTTAAGGGCAGTTTTTTTCTTTCCAGAGGAAAAAAATATATATATACAGATTCCTTAAAGAAATATATTAATCATATGTGTTTAGCTTTCTTTACTTAATTTTCTCTCTTCCTGATGTTAAAGTACCCTTACTACTAAGGAAACGATTATTTCATTTCAAACACTGTTAGGGTTATCCTGCCATGCAAACTTTTGGGTTGTCTTCTCAGCTTCTAAAGTTTCATAAACTGGAGAGGCTTCTAGCCTGAAGGAGTACTAGTTTCCTGTTTGTATATTGATGGGCCGGGTTGAGTCCTACATATAGTCGCCAACCAATAAAACTCAAAGAAGGAGGTGGTCATATTGTTTGCACTTCTTAGATTCATATCAAAAATTACCTGTTTCTCAAGTCATTTTGCAGATTCACTTATGCATTCATTCATGTAAACAAACATTTCCTGAATTGTTGCTATGTGTGTGGCATATGGTAGCCGGAGGTTCTCCGAGCGTGGTTCCTGGACCTGCCTCATCAGCATCACTTTGGAACTTGTTAGAATGAAAATCCTTGATTCTGACACCAGACCTACTGAATCAGAAACTCGAGGAGGTGGAGCCAGCAATCTGTTTTAACAAGCTCTCCAAGTGACTCTGATGCAGCTCAAGTTTGAGAACCACTGTGCTAGACAATGGGGTCAAGATAATGATGAATAAGATACAATCTACGGTTCTTGTGTCCAAAGAGCTCAGAATTTATGATGTGAAATGAGAAATCTCAGGGTCCTGAAGATGAAATATTTTACCTATCCATGGTCTCACTACCAGTTAGTAGTAAAGACTGTCTTCTGAAGGCCAATCCAGGGGTCTTTATATAACATCATGTTGATTAGCCATCTCTTGCCCTTCCTTCTACCCCCAGTTCCTAACTTAAAAATCATGTATACTTGGGTTGATGTAGAACTGACTTCAAAGAAGTGACTCTGGGCAACTGATGGATAGCAAAGGTGCGTTGTGGTTACCAGAGCTTATGAGGAATTCTTTCCTCTCTTCCAGTCAGGTGCTTGGACTGGTAGTAAGCCAGTTAGTTGGTCAGTAGGTGTTTGTCATCACTGTGCACAGGGAACAAAAAGTATATCATCCTTTTGGTGGCCTAGGACTGGGTGCATAGAGGAGGAAACAGTTCCTGCCCTTGAAAAATTCACACACACCCATTTTGAATTTATAGAGGAACAAGCCTGACCCTTGACAATAGCAAGGGCAAGATAATATGTACAGATAAATTCAGCATTGTTGAGGGATTTCAAATTCTAGCGCCAGAGCCGGGAGGGCGGGGGTTCATCACCCCCACTAACTCACTGGGCAATTTCTGCCTCATTTCGTTAGACAGAGGAGATTGTTACCAGAAAGCCAGAAAGGAAGGCGCCATCTGGGACTGTACGCACTTCCAGACAGATGGCTGACTCTTCCAGTCCTGTTTTATTTCTGGCTGCGGATCACACACCCCACAGCTCTACTGTAGAAATGAGATGTGACGGGGCACGGGATGTTGTCAGGGTGTGTTTTTCTTTTTCTCCTTTTCTTTTTTTCTGGAAACTTGTGGTAAAAATAAGACTTGACGATCTTCCTGTTTTTATTGTTGTTTTTGAGTTAAGCTGTTGGTTGGCAAAGTGAAGGACTGATGGACCCCCAGAATTGGAGATGATGTGCAGGGATGTGGCAGAAAGCCAAGCTAACTTTGAGGCTGCTGCTCCATGGAAACTCTTTGTCAGAGTATGTGCGAGTGTTGTCAACCTCGGGATGGTTGAGAATTGTGACACACTTTAAAAGTCCAAGGTAGTCCAGCCAGACTGGAATGCTTCACTCTGATCCATTCTGTTCCTACCTGCTTCCCACACCAGACTGCCCCTGCCCTACCACTAACTCCCTTCATGCCAGACAGGGGATAGATGCCACCACGAGCAGAGCAGTCATAGTCTGTCTGCTTTCAGCCTTCTCAAAGCCCTGGGTTTTAGAGTCTGGGATTTGAGGGTTTGGCTGGGAGGTTCGTATAAATTAGGAGACCCCACTGCCAAGAGTTGAGACAGTTAGAGCTATTCCTCAATCTAGTTCCATAGTATAAGGCATCAGCTTATTCAATAAATACTTTTGAGTGACTATTGATAAAGTACTACATTGTAAAAATATAAAGAAGTAAAAGCCAATAGTTCCCTAAAGCCAATAAAATGTACCAGGAAGAACCTTGACACCAGATTCTGACTAATTGGTTTTGTGATTTGGGACAAGTGACTAAACTTGTCTGGTCCTCGATTCTTCACCTATAAAAGCATTCAATATTACTACTGCCCCTCCTCCACCCTTCCCCCAGGACTTATCTCCCATCTGTAACCCTTCAGTAATTCTCAGTCTTTGGGGGTTCATATGAGCCATCTGGGAAGTGTGTTAAAATGCACATTCCTAGGTCCAGAGAATGTAATGCAGTACATCTAGGGTAGGATTCAGGAACCTGCATTTTTAGCATGACCTGATATAATTCTAAAATAGGTCACCAGTAGGCCATACTTTGATAAACTCTGCTTTCACACTTTTCCAGATTTATGCACCCAAGTTTAGTCAATGTTTTTAAGTCTTTCTCTGAGCTCCCACAGCATTTTATTTAAACTTCTAAATAGTACTTATTACGGACTTATTGGCATTATGATAGGGATCAGAAAAAGAGTTAAGCCTTCAGAACCATTTATTAACTTGTTTATTCAACAATTATTTATTAAACATTTACTATGTGCAATGAACAAAACAGAATCATTATGGCATTTACAATCCAATGGATTGAGACAGAAAATAAACTCCACTAAAATAATAAGTAAACAATATATGTTAGAAAGTGATAAGAGGCATGGAAAAAACAAACAAGCATAAACAGAAAGCAGAGCAGTGTAAGAGGATTGGGAATGCTGAGGTGAGGGGCCAGTTGTAGTATTAAATAAGGTTTAAATGTTAATTGTATCTCTTAAAGGTTTTATTTGTCCTTGAGCAAGTCTTTAACCACTTAAAAATATCAGTTCTCCACCTGCAAACTGGGAATAAGCAATCCCAACCTGCAGAATTGTGAGGTTTAGAAAGAATGTAATACCTGACTTTATTCAATTAAGAAACACATCTTTCTTATCTATCCTCTCTCAGCCTATAAGTTACTTGAGGGCATATTCACCTTTGTATCCCAAGCTCTTACCAGTACCCGGCATATGGTGGGGACTCAGTAAATGTCAATGGTTGAGGTAACCAACTATTAAATACCGAGGGAGGAATACATATGAAGGGTACTTACTCATCAGGGCTCTGAGACTCACAGCATGGGTCTTTCCAAATGGGATTCACTCTCTGAAAGAAGTTAGGTATTGGTATGGTCATCATCACATTGTGATTGTGAGTTATGGTCCGAGTCAGATCTAAATGAGAAATTCTCGTGATGTCGTCAGGTTACTAGGAAGGTTTCCAGGAATTCCAACAGGCTCTAGTCTTTTCCTCCATTTCCTAACAGAATGATACTGAAATACTAGACGACAAAGGGCCGTCTTGGCTATTCTAAGCCAGAACGGTACTTGGGACACAGAGTAAGGCTGAAAAGCCATACTCTCTTCTGAAATACTTTATCTTCTGGATCCTAAAGATGTCATCAATTCTAGGATGTGCCATGGATAGAGTATTTCCTTTTTGAGAAAAAAGTGCTCCTGTATTAAACATACACATTAACTGAAAATATATCTTGATTGTGGAAACCTTAGAACGTAGAAAAATGTACAGCTTAGAATGGAGAGACTTGAGTAATAGGAGCCATATATCCCGAGTGCTTGGGTCCCTGTCACGCTGGAAGCAGAGGCAGTGGTTCTCAGCCTCTCCTGTTCTGCCCAGCCCTTTACCTCCTCTTCTTCCTTTTCCTCCTCCACTGGGCTGTCACTGTGTCAGCCCTTCCCTTGCTGAAGCAGGACCTGGAATTGCTTCTCAACGAAAAGGAGATGAGGGATGCACGAGAGGCTGGCAAGTGCTTTGATACCTTCCAAATGTCTAAGAAATCATCATAATGATCATAGTGAACAATTACTGAGCTCTTATGAGCCAGGCTCTGCTCCAGGACCTCTAGGTGCGTGACACTACAGTCCTGTGAGGTGGGCACAGTCATTCTACCTACTTTACTGATGGGGAAATTGAGGCATGGAAAGGTTAAATAATTTATATAAATACAACTAAGGAGTGAAGCCAGGAATACCCATATCTATCTGATAGTCCAGAGCTTATCCACTAAACCATACCGCTACTCGATAAAATCTTGTCTTTATTTAAAGAGTAGTTCCAGTAAAATTAGGGGGATGATATGGAATAGGATTAGCAGGGGGCTAGTAGAGCACCCTCTACAGTAAATGACCCCAACGACATTGCAGAAAGGTAGAAGCAACAGGCAAGCCTCTCGGGGCTCTTCAAGTTTGTGCAACTTGGGAGCGGATGGCATCTTGGGGTTTCTTCATTCAAGGCCACTGAGCTGGCATCTGCTCCCCAGATGTTGCCCTGAGGATGTGGTCAGCGGCCCTGACGGGCTAAGCCAGGCCTGGCATCAAGGACCATATGATTTCTGTGTCCTTTGATGAGGGTTCACCTACTGATAAGGCAAGCTGGAGAGAATCAAAAAACTCAGTCGGGAAAAGATCAAGGCCTGCGTTAAGGAGGGAAGAAATGTCAGTCACTCTGATAGGGAAATAGATTTTTGTGTTTCATTGCACAAGCATGCACACACGCGCTCAAAGCCTGCCACGTTTCAAAGCAGCCTTCAATGCCCTGGTGTTCACTTGGAGGGAGAGAGATCTGAAGCCTCTCAAAGGCTGCAGGTACAGAGCAATTCACCCAGGACACAGCCAACAGCCCTCTCCCACCTCCTTTTTCCATCTCCCTTCCTCCCCCCCGCCCGCCTGTGTTTCGTGGTGGTGCTGAGGAGGTATGTGTGAGTGTGCATGTGTGCACATTTAAATCCAAACTTAAAAGGAAGGGAAAAAAGAAAAAAAAAAGTGACAGCTTTGGACCAAAGCAGCAACTATTTGTAATGAATGGAGGAATCATCATGAAAGAGCTGGGGCACTTTAAGAAAAACAAACCTCCCTGAGGAAGACAGCTCTGTGGATGCTGCTGAGAATGGCAGCTTAAAAGGCCCTTCATTTCAGAGCCAGCAAGAGGCGAAGCAAGGATTTGATATACAGCACAAGCTTTTTTCTCTTTTTTTCCCCTTTTCCCTTCTTCTTCTTTCTCTGAATCCCATCTTGGCTGAGCCATGGCAAAACTAAATTAGAAAAACCTGCAGAGCACTGCGAGTCCAAATGAAGCACATAGCCAATTTATCACAACAGAGCCCAGTTATCTAATAAGGCCCGTATGTAATAAATGTGCTAAGTGCCCACCTTTAACTTCGGCACACACAGCAGCGGCCAGTGGTGGGAGATGGCGGAGTCCCTGACAAGGGGATGAGGTCAGACTCAGCCTGAAGCTCTCAGCATCTGGCTTACATCACTGGCTCTTAAAGGTCCTGAGCCAAGATGGATAATGTTGAGGTCTCTGAAGGCAAGGCAAATCATTGCTGAACATTTAGAATTGGAGCAGATGCCTGTTTACAGATAGTTTTGTAGGCCAAGCAATCATCAGGAAAGCAGAGTTGGGGAGACTGGGATGCGAATGGGTTTCTTTCTAGCCTTTCTGTTTTGGAAAACAGGTGTTTTCTGGAAGAAGAGGCTTCATCACATAAGAACAGAAGTTCTTAGAGATTGTGTGCCTAGTATTGGACTATTTTTGTGCCTGGCCAAGTAGTAAAGTGAAGAGGTTTCACTTGATAATGCCAAAGAGGTGGAAAGGCAGGACATAGTATTCTCAGTTTACCCCTAGGCAACCGTGGGACAGCAGGATTACAGACTGGAAATGACAAAGTCTTGGGAGTCCAAACAAGAGAATCAGGTTGTAGGTCAATCTCTTGGTCTATAAGGGCAGCTGGGTCCTTAAAGGTGTCTCTAGGGTCCTCTTGATAATTGGATGATCTTCGGGGAGCTCAGCAGGGTCTATTCTCAGATCTCTAGGTGGAAGTGTATTTGAAACATAGACAGTAGTTCCCATAGAACAGTGGTTCTCAACTACCTCTGTATAGTAGTATCATCGAGAAAGCTGTAAAAAATATTGATACCTGTGTCCAATTCTAAGATATATATATATTTTTAAAGATATTGGTTTAATTTTGGGGGGGGTATGGCCCAGGGTCAGGATATTTAAAAGCACCAGAGATGATTCCAATACTCAGCTGAGCTTGAAAACCACTGTGATGGGGTAAAAATTAGGTCAGAGTCCACAGAACCAGGAAGTACTGGAAAACCTAAAGGTTTTGAAATTAACGCTTGGGAAGCAGGCATTGGGCTAAAAAACGTTGCCATTTTGTAGTTCAAAAGTTAAAGAATACTGGCAATTTCATATGGTTCAAGCCAATAGATTAAGGTCGTGGGGAGCCCTTAGTCTAACAAGGTTCCCGAGAGCCAGCACTTGGTTCCCGGTCCTGCCTGATTGCTTTTCCATATTTCCTTTTATCTAATGTATGATTTATAGTCTGCCTCTATCCTGAATGGATTTTAGATAGCTTACAATAAAACATGCACACTCACGTACACATGTGTATAAAGGGTAGCTAAAGTAAATATTAAGAAATGGTCAGAAAACATGTGGAAAAAGGAAATTATAATTAAAATTAGTAATTATGGGTAAGATGTTAAGATTACTGAACACTTAGTATAATTTTGAGGTTCTGGAAATCCAAAGCAAAAGTGGAATTTATTCTTACTGTCTTTAAAGACAATGAATATTCATTTTTAGAGACAGTACCAAATTCTGGATAGAATCTATTGTGTGGGTTCTAATAACAAGAGCCTTGAGTGCAAAGTAGATAAATGTTGTTTTTGTTGAAGATGCAGTGATGATTTCAAGGCTATTAGATGGAGTCATGGTTCAGTGAGAGAGTTTTTATGCCAAATAGCCTCCCAGAATTCGGGAGTGGCCTGCACTCCAGCGAAAACAGTAGAAGGTATCAAGCCCCCGGGAAATGGGTGCCCCTTAAACTACTAAACCTCAAATCAGCATGCTCTCCTTCCTGCCTATGTGAAATTGAATTGCTGCTAATATTTTATCATTAGTAGTTCTTGTGTCTCCAATTTATTTTTTGCGGGGTGAGGATGGGTTTGTGATAGTTTTTTCCTTTACCTTCCTTGTTATCAACTGTGTATATTTGTGAAACTAATTGGTGGAGTATGGGCATACTTTGGGACATAGAAAGCCTTTTTTCCCCCGAATTTGATTTGCATCAATTGAAGATCATTTATTCATTCATCAAACTTCTTCAAGAACAGATTATGTGCCCATCACTGTGCTAATCACCGAAATCTCAATCCTTGCCAGCATGGAACTCAGAGTGGTTAGTAGAGACAACCGAAATGTCAGCAGATACATGGCAATACCCTGTGATAAGTATAACGGAAGCGTGGAGAAGACAGAGACCAGGCAGAAAGAAGAGAAGTAAATCAGCCTTTCTGGACTCAATGGTACCAGGGCAAGGTTTGCGAAGATGAGTCAAGTTTTTCAGATAGACACTGGGGAAAGGCCCTGTGCAGGGAGGCACTGAATGAGCAGATGCATGGTGGCTTTGGGGAGTAATAGGCAGCTTACTGACACTGGAGCTTAAAGTGTCAGAGGTAGGTGGAAAAGAGAAGAGGACAGAGATTGCCAAAGGATAGGAAAATACAGAAAGCACTGTGTTATAGTACAATTTTGCATATAATCTTTATTCATTCCACAAATATTTGAGTGCCAAGTATGTGCCAAGCCTGAGGAGAGAGAACAGCTATAGCCCTGAGTCTATTTTTATAAACTTTAAACATTTGCAATGCTGTTGTCATTTCTTTCCACTCTGTGCTAAGTTTAACCCAGTTCCATTCTTCTGGGTGTTTCAAGCAGAGCCAAAATGGACGGAGGCATCTCTCTGCCGGCAGAAACCTTCCCCACTCCCATCCCCAGTTCCCATGAACCATCAGAGAGATAAAGAAAGGAGAGGCAGCATTGATGATGTTTTATTTAAGTCCTCTGTCTGATTTTTTTTATTTTTTTGAGGCCCCCAGAGCCTGTGCTAATTTGTGTGTTGCGTTTGGGTCAGTTAAATCCTTACAAATCTGTTTATTGTTGAAAGTGGTGAAGACTATTGTTTGTCATTTAGATTCAGGCAGAGTGATAAGAAAAAGCAAAGAGGGAAGGAGATGGATGGGCCTGATGTTGCTTTCACACTGGAAGAACTGAAAATAGACCTGAACCAAGCCTCAGAGCAGCGACCAACTGGTAACTGGTCCTACCCCAGCTGGCTGTCTCAATCCTCCCAAAGTGGCTGAGCTCCAGTGTCACGTCTCTGGGGCTCTGCCTGAGATCTGGCGTGAGGCTGGGATAGTGCGAACACTCCCTGCATCCCGCAGGATCTGGTTCCTATTGTCTGTTGCCTACGCTTCTCTCTTCACAGCACACTGAGTCGACGGCATTGTAATCATGATCATAAGTATAATTAATGGTAGCAGCTATGACAATGAGCTGCAGCCAGGTCTCTGGCTTTGATGTCAACAAGAGAAAAGGGAGGTTTTCATTTGTTTCAAATGGAAACAGATGCATATGGGCAGAGCTAGCAATAAGCAGAACAGCAGGGATGGTGGTTTTAGATTTTGGGGTTCCCTCACCCCCCACAAGTTTCTCTGTTCGGCAAACCTTCCCCCAGTTATTCCCCATGTGAGGAGCAGGGAGCCTGCTCTCCTGCAGCATCTGCTCCTCTCTCCTCATCATCCAGGCTCTTCCTGTTTTTACTTGAGAATGGTTTTGTTAACGAGAATGCTACTTCGCGTGGGGAAGGAGTCACATCAGTTTTAAAACTTACCCTCTTAGATAGTGTCACTGTCTTTGTCCAAGCCAGGGGTGATTTTAGAAGTGGAGAAAAATCTGCTTACTCACCAGTATCTCTACCTGATGCCTGAAACTTCCAGCAAGGGAGTTGCCAATCAATGCCGCTCAATCCAATTCAATTCATAATTACTGAGTGTCTGTTGCTACTGCGTGCAAAACACTGTTAGAGGGACAACTTTATGTCCAGCCAGGATGGCACTAATTTTAAATACTCTTGTGGTTTACTTTTCGCCCTGTTTGGATGTTGGAAAATGTGGTAAATATGAAGGATTCAAGATGAACTAGACATAGTTGTTGCTTTTAAGGAGTCTGTCAAGGTGGAGGAGTAGAAAATGAGGTGGTAGGTGCTCTCTGGGGGACAGGCGTGTGAACAAAGGTGCCACGCACCCCAGGCTCATTTGGCTCCTCTTCCTCGTGTCTCATGTTCTGCTTCTCCTCTGGCCTACTGGGGTTTATTCTTGGCCAGCTCCACCGTCCATCTCCACTGGCCTCTCGGAGCTTCCCCACAGCTGCTTCTTTCAATTCTTCAGTGCCTGGGTCTTTCCTCCTTCCCGAGCTTCTCCTGAGTCCAGCTGTAACTGCAGGGGGTCTAAATTGTTCCTTCCTTCCTACTCTTGTACTCCTTTGGCTTCTTATGTTCCAGAATCAGTTCTTAGATTGGAATACGGATCAACAGATTGGAATGTCTTAACGTATGTCATCCCTCTCCCCCCAACCTCTTATGCCCTCATCTCTCCTTCCTGATTCCTTTTGGGACGGTCAAAACTTCCCAAAAGTAGAGGCCCATGTTCTTCCATTTTTGTGCTATCTCTAACGCCCTCCTTATTACACTGGCTGTCTTTGTTTTCTCAGGTCTGGTTTCTGAGTCACTCAACTAAACTACGCCTGTATTGCCTCTCTAGGGGGTCCGCTTTGTGGGCTCTGGAGTTGGGCCACCTGGGTTGAATCCTGTGTGACTTTGGGCAAAGTGCTTTATCTTTGTGCCTTCGTTTCTTCTTCTTTAAAACAGAATAATACTTAGTACCCACTAATAGTGTCCTTGTGAGGCTGTAATGAGATAATACATGTAAAGCACGTTAACAATGCTGGACATTAAAACACACATATGCTTATTATTATTATTTATGTGTACAGGGAGATATTGGTAACCCAGGAGGGAAACTAGGACCCTGTGTGTCTCATAGCCCCAGATCCTCATCCTTTGTGTCTGTGATTAAAGCATAAAGCCTGAGGTGGTAAATGCAATGTTGGGTTTCCTGTGGTTTCAGACTTTTCTTTGGGAGGTTTATGGCAGTGCCAGAGTTGGTTGGGAAGGAATTAGAACTCTATTTTCACTTACCGTTTATCGCTTCTACGTAAATTCTTGCAGGATAAAAAATACTTGGTAATTACACTTGGTTGGTTTTAGAGAACAATTTTCCTCATAAAAAAATAATACCCTGACCTTGAAGAAAGAAGTTATTAGGCATTTACCCTCAGAAATGGCATATAGTTTTATCTGCAGAGGCAGTAATAGATTAAAATATTAAAGTCCAGGCAGACAGCGAGATAGAAGGTCCAAAGACTGTTTAAAATATTATTTAAACTTAATGTTGTATTTATACATTTAATTCATTTTCATTAGCTACCAAGATATTTAACATAAAATAATTAGAATCTCAAGATGGAAACCAAAATAGCCACAGTTTTAATTAAACCATCTCATGGGGAATTAGGCTGCATAATGAGAGGCAGCCTGGTGTGGTGGTGACAGTCAGGGGACTGGAGGTACTGCCACCAACTTATGGATCCTTGGGCAAGTCACCCTATCTTGAGCCCAACACCATGGACTTCACTGGGAGAAAGAGGCGGTTCACGCCCCTTCTTTTTTTTTTAACTAATAGAGTTCCTTTGTTTTTTTCTCTAAAGGAAATCTTATATAGAATTCTAATATGGAAAAGAGAGTAAAATTAGCCTGTCTCCTATACCAGCCAACCCCCTTGCTGTGTGCCTCCCAACTCCTAGAAAGCCTTGAGGTACCACAGAACACAGAACTCCACAGAACATGCTGTGAAAACTTGCCTAGGGGATCTCGATGTTTCCTTCCAGCTATAAAGTTCTATGATTCTGATTCTAATATGTCCCTATCCTACATTTCAAGATCTAGCGCCCCTTTTGTATTTTATTCAAGGATATATATTTTTAAAAGCATCCATAGAGATGCCTTTAGTAAAAAGGGAAAAAGAGATTAAGAAGGAATCTTTTGCCACCTGAACTGAGAGCCTCACGCATCCCCATTCCTCCTCTCTCATCTCATTTCTACTGTTGGTGACCAAAGCTCTAGTTGGGATCTGTGACCCCAGACTTCCCTGGGGCCACTATTCATTGTGACGAGTTTGACTTAGAAAACTGACAAAATTCTTCTTCCTTCACTGTCCTATTCAGCCTCTGCTTCCCAACTCCAGATTTCTCATCCTTGGTGAACAGCCTGGCAGTTCTTGGGCAACTCATACCCTGGTTCTTATGGGCAATTGGCTACAGGACCAGGGTAATGTGATAATGTCTTTCCTATCTCCTTGAATGCTGGGCCTGCCCAAGATCTAATGTTGACTCTACATGCTGAATAATCAATAATCAATATAATCAATTATCAATTAATGAGATTGTGAATAAATGAAATACTATATAAAGAGGATTTGGCATACTACTTCGCCTATCATAGACAATCAGTAATGCTCTCTTTCCCTCCTTTTCCACATTCTCTTCCCTTTGGGCCTATCCAAGGTGGCTATAACCATAGATAAGGCCTACAGGATGTCAGTCAATGAGGTGGGTAATGTAGTCCCTTTTTAGTCTATGTTTAGTCACTGGCTAAACTCATGATAACCTCTGTAAATCCTTTTTAAAAGCAAGGCGAGGTATCTTGTCACAGGCATTCATGCAAAGAATATTTGCCAAATGGTTATACTTCACCAGTTTTCTTTCTTAATTGTCATTCTCCACATTTAGTGTCAAATCTGCCCTTTCTTTCAAACCATCTTTTAAGGTGATAATTCTTTCTTTAGTTCATATAAAAGAAGAAACGTTCTTAGTGTCAAATAAGAGAATTGTTGTTTCAAAATTGTATCCCATTATAAACTCTTATTTCAATTGCCTTTTACAATCTGCAAATTTGCCCCTTGAGACTGCTTAACTACTGTGTGCAATTGCTCAAATGTGGATTTGGCAGAGGAAGAGATGGGGCACTGGGATACATACATGAAAATATGAAATGACTATGTTCAGCTGCAGTTGAATACTAAGAATATTGATAGAAAACCATGGCTAGGTTTTAAAATACCTAATCTTGTAATGGAGCTAGTTCCCTAGTTCACATAGTACTGGCCCGTACAATGCTTTTCAGTGATTAGAAAAAGGTGCCTCTTCCTCTGGGAGGTTCTATCCCATGCCAAGGAAGTACACATGGCAAGTGGAGATTGGACTGGATTTCAGCTCCCACACACTCAATTGCAGGGACTCTTGTGCAGGGTACAATCTGTACATCCAACCTTATATGCTGGTTTGTGGGTGGGACTGGTCTGATCAATAATCTGGAACAGTTCCAAAGGAAGGGATAAGGTGACAACAGACTGAAGCCTTAATGGCTTAATGGTTTCATCTTTCCTGCTATGTCCAAGGCTGCAGCTCTCCCCCATCCTTCCTGTGACCAGGACATTTCAGCTATTCAAGTCTGGTCAGACAATTTCTCCAGTGGTTGTCTCTTGACCACGACTTTCACACTTTTTGTTGGGTTCTACTGGGTTCTATCCTTTGGATCATTTCAGGTCCCTCCTCTTGGTGCATCTCACTGGTATTAAAAACATCTCTGTATGGTTGTGCATTTGTTTTCATTTTTATTTTACAAGTAATATGTAGTAATTACAGAAAAATCAGAAAATACATATCATAAACATGAAGCACATAAAAATCACCTATAATCTTATTAATAGGAGATAACCTATCACTGTGGATATTTTGGCATAAACACTTCTCGACCTTCTTATATTTATATCTGTGTATAGGGATCATCTTGTTAATATATTTTCCAACAGAAATATGTCTTCTTTTTTAATTCAGCTTCGCCTCAGAAGGCTTTCTTTCAGATAAAAAGGGAACCCAGGTTAGTTTTCAATATGGAACATTATAAAAGAACAAATTGTCTATTCTTCATAAATAGTTTCAGCAAATTTTGCTGTGTTTTCAAACCTGTAGTTTATATCCACCATACTGAATCCAAAGTATGGTCCATGCTTTAATAAATGGCACTGTAATCTCTCTAACTTCATGGAGCAATATCTGTTCTCTACAGACTGGATGAGATCCCTGGGGCTAGGGGTGCAAATAGGAAGCATAACCCATGCATATAAACAAAAATAGGACCCTTGTTATTTTTCCTCCAGGTGTATTTTGACTACAGGTGCACTCATTGACTTTTATTTCACATCAGCTGGATCAATACCCAGCTTTTGCCTGCATCATATTAATTGAGTCTTATGATTAGAATCCTACAATATTGATTTCAGCAGCTGCTTCAGTGAAAATTTGGGAAGCATTTATTTGAAGTTTGAAAAATAAGAAAGTAGGACATTGCACTATTGAAGTGACTTCATTTCCGGCAGTTTATGTTTTAATAATGGTATAATCAGTCCAGTCTGCTCTCCCTACTTGTGGCTCTTAAAAAAAAAATAGTACCAGGAATGTGTATCTGTTGGATGACTGTAGTGCCTTTGGATAGCAACCTCAGAATGCTTTGTATTAGGGATTTTATCTTAACAACTGCAATGTAGTTTTCTTGTTTAAATGTTAAACTAAATAAATAAGTTGCAAGAAAAACAAAAAAACACAAATGCCAATTGCTTCAGAGAACATGAATTTTTCATTGTGCTTCCATAATTCTTGTTAAAACCTGCTGCTAGATTTTAAAAAGTAAGTATTCGTGTATACACACACACATACACACGCACGTTTACAATATGGTTTCCTAAAGAATTAAAGACAGAAAGAGAGAGAAGGACAGAGAAGAAAGGAGATATAGGGGAAAATGTGCTAAGGTGATAATTTAAGGTACAATGATTTTTTTTTTGGTAAATCAATTCCGTAGGACACATAATTACATTAGACAAATATATTTTGTCAACTGTCTTTACAGTTCCCAGAGAAGACAGAGTATGTGTGTGTGTGTGTGTGTGCGCGCGCGCACACGTGTGTATATGTGATGAAGAAATGGGAGAATGTTGGTCTTCTCAACCCAATTAAAATTTAACACTTGTCTCTTTTGAGCTGACATCCTCATTTTAGGGGAAAGAGTGAGGAAATACAATGCATAAGTGCTCTTTAGAAAATAAAGATATTTCCTTCCTTCACTGACCTGAGTTTGGCGCAGTTGCTAACAGCTCGCACAAAGGCACTGGGGATGCACTGCTAGGCTGTAGCGTTTCGAAATCCCATGAAAACCTCCTTACCAGTTTATTTATATTTATTTTTTTCTAAGGATATGTACTCAATGCTGGCAAATTGGTCTGCTTCTTAAGATTCATGTTGGTGTTTCTCTAATGGCCTCTATTACCCAATTTAAATACACAATAGTAGGAAGGTTTGAACACACCATGGTAATCCAGCATCAGAGACCTCTGCTTGGCTGTTTGTTAAAAGAAAATTGTACCTGTTATGAACTGGAAAGGGGCACTCAGTTGCTGTTAACTGCTTTACCAAATTGATTCTGACTCACTCATTTCAAAATGAAAATTGAAATGCTTTTGCCTTTTTTTGGTGGGAATTTGCTTTACTTAGCAATAAGTGGGTATCATTTCTTGTGATTACAGAAAAATGCATCATAACTTTTGATTACGCTGCTATTAAGGATGCACGGTAGCAATTGCTAGCACTCGACTGCTGGTGGGTTCTGTGTAACTCATTTTTATTTGGAACTGAGTGGGGAAGGGGAGTATGGATGAAGTCACTCAAAGATTGACTGGCATAATGAGCTCACTCAGGAACAGTGGGAATGGAAGGAACTAAAAGGGAAGAGGTTTTGTTAATGGATACTCTCTCCCCTTCAACTCCAGCCCCAGCTACCATCCAATTACACAAAACAACAAGTCAACCCATCAGCCATTCCTACACTTATTCATTTCTTTAATCAATATGTACAGAAGCCTGCTATGTACAAAATGCTGGCTAGATATGGCAGGGTCAAAATGTGGCAATATCACTTGAGGGAATAGCAATTCTGAGGGAGTTTATAATGCAGGATAAAAGACATCTACATAATAGCTTATACACATAAATTATAAAAATAATAATTTATACAGCATAAATTAAAAGCAAATTGGATTAAAGGTGGAAAAGATGACCGAAGCCTGGATTCCTGGAGAATTAGCTTCTGTCCTCCCATTAGGTTGTAAACATCTTGAGAACAGGGATCATGTCTATCTTGTTTCCTGCGGTATCTAGATCACATGACCTAGGATATAGTAAACACTTAATAAACAGCCGTTCAGTAAATGAATAGCACACAGCAGTGTGCTGGCACCAGTATACAAGGGCTTGCAAGAGCCAATTGTACGCATCTCTTCTCAGCTCTGGTAGCTTGAAATGGGTCATGGTGGGAGTATCGACACTACAGAAATTGGCAAACATGGCAAATAAAGGCTTTTTTACCCTAGTAGCTGGTTGTTAAACATTTACCAGGACACCACAGCCAGGGAGGCTCTCTTTTCTTCATGCACATCTTGAGAGAGAGAGATTGAGAGAGGGAAAGAGAAGGATAGAGAATGAGAGAATGAGAGAGAGTTAAATGCATATTTGTTCTGACAAATGGGACTTTTGTCCCAATCCCAGTGTAACCAACTTGTAAACTGGGCTAGCCTCCAGAAAGCCGCCTTTACAACTTGGCTGGAGGCAAGCTGAAACAATGTTTCTTTTGCCCTAGCCCTACAACGCTTACCTCTTCAATGGGAGAAAGCAAGGCCGTAAAATTGTTCTCTGAAGAAGTTAAGTCCAACAGTATTTCTCTGTCTTGCGCTTGCCTCTCCTGTGTGTCTCATGTCTTTCCAGGCAAGAGCCTCAGGCTGCTTCCAGTCAGAACAATGTGAGAGAATAAAACTAAAAGAATGCAGCCCTCTGTGGGCTGAGTGTTGAAAAAAGTTAACAGTGAGTTCTTTGACTTAAGTGTTGTGGCTTAAGAAAAAGTCCTTGCTCTCGATCCTGATATAACTATCATATGGGGAGAAGTTGAAAAAGGTGGAGAAAGAAAAGAGAAGGCAGGCATTCTGGACAGGGAGTAGGGCTTGAGCAGCACAGAAGTGGAAAGGTCTAGAATATATACAGTGAGCAGCCCAATCTTCTGGAATGGACAGTGAAGGGCCTTGAAGGCAAAGCCTAGGAGTCTGGCCTTTGGTTGGCAACAGGGAGACCGTGAAAGGCTTTTGGTAAGATAGCTGTCAATGTGCAAGATGGTTTGGCAGAGTACAGAGAAACTAGAGGCAAGGTGGTAAGCGTCCTGCCCAGGCCAAAGATACCGAGTCTGAATTAGGATGATGGCAATGGAGTTGGAAAGGAATAAATGTATTTTAGGGTTAAAAGCTCACTTGGAAATGTATTGAATCAGGGAAGTGAGGGATAGCTGAGGGTGACATCAGGTTTTAAAACTGGTTGACTAGGGAAACAACCATTCAGTTAAACACAATGCAAAAGGAAACTTCTGAGACAAACCTCATGGCAGGTACCATACTCAGCATCTATTTCAATATCTTTTCCTCTTTCCTTTATTATCTTAGATAGAAAGCTAGAACCTCACCTCCTCAGATTCCTGTGTCATGTGATAGAATCATCACATGATGGGGTGATCAAGTGACAGGGCAGTGGCCAATGAAACATAAATAGGAGTCTGTTGTGATTTCTGGGTAAAGGTTTTGTTTTCCTGACAGAGGTGCCACCATTTCCAGCTTCTGTCCTTCCTTCTTCTCCTACCTGGAAAGCAGATATGATAGAACTGTAGTTAGCATCCTGGGATCATGAAGGAAGGTCCAAGAGTATTTCAGAGACCTGAGCCCTCGCATCCTTGACACACTAAACTAAAGCCAGCACTGCCTAACTCTGGATTTCCTGTTGTAGAAAAAGAGAAACAAAACAAAATAAAACAAACCCATAACACTTTGTGTGTTAAGTTTAGTTAGGTTTCTCATTACTCATAACTGAACTCAATATTGCCTAATTAATACAATTGGTCGCAATGGTGAATTTGAATTTAGACATGTTGAATTTGAGAGTAATCACAATCCAGGTAGAAAATTTTAGCAGAGGTTTGCAAATTATAAGATAGCTTCATATTAAAATTACCTGGAGAGTTAAAAAAAAAAAATACCTGGGTTCATCCCAGGCTAATTGAGTCAGAACATGTGAGAGGTGAGGCTCAAGTGACTCTGATGGTTAGCCAGGCTTGACAATCACTGGTCTTGTATGGGCAGCTGCTAGAGATGTGGATAAAGTCATAGCTCTGATAGTTGGAGCTGGGGAATGAGTGAAATCTCTGATGGAGAGGGTAGAGAAAAGGAGAATCTTGAATTAAACATTGGGAATAAAGGTTCAGGGGAAAGAGGAGCAGTGCAAGACAAAGAAGGTGTAGTTGTGGAGGAAGCAATAATAATAGTAAAATTGGGCTACATGCCGAGCACTAAGCATGTAAGTTACTTACCGTTCCCAGGATTCTGCAAAAAACAGGACTTTGATCCAGGTTTGTCTGACTATGAAGCTTTCTCCCTTCGTGATTGACCTCCTATTCAACAGATACAATATTATTTTTTAAATTCCCCGTCCTTTTCAACTTCTGTGCAATATGTACCACTCGACCATTTCTCATCTGCATTTCTTAAAATCTCCTTTGACTTCTATTATCCAGTAAAATACTAGATTAGTTTTCCTTTAATAATAGCTAAGATTTAGCAAGTATAACCATGTGCCAGGCACAGTTCTAAGCAATTTGTAAATATTAACTCATGTAATGCTAACAACATCTGTATGAGCTAGGTACTATAACCACTTTACTACAGGAAGACTGAGACACAGCCTAAGGTCATAGAACTGGTAAGTGGCTGCCCTAGGATTTAACCAAACCATATTGCTCAAGAGTCCATGTTCTTAATCACTTCTCTATGCAGCATAATGCTTAAAAGTATAGGCTTTGGAGTCAGATGGACCTGGATTACAAGCCTCATTATCATTTATCAGCTGTGTGACTTAAGATGAGTCACTTAACCTCTCCAAGGTGGGGATGAATGACAGTAGAGCAAGAAGTCAAGAGTCTGCCTGGATACCTCTATTTCCACAGAGAATTAGGAGGTAAAATCGTCAGAGAAAAAGTATGGGATGGGAAGCTTGAGGACTCTTTGAAATAGTTCTTGAAGGGAATGGAAGAAATTGCTATCCAGAGATATACAGAAAGTTTTCTAGGAACCATGCAGGTAGGAAGCTGAAGGTGGAAACAAAGAATCTGTGGAATTGATATGAGTGACTGTGGCGTTTTCTCCAGCAAAGCTTGAAGGTCTAGGTTTAGGATCAGAAATGGCAAATCGTTGATGTAGCATTGGCTGATTGAGTATAGAGAAAAGACAAAATTGAGCTGGCTGAGGGTGTTAACAAGAGAGAGTTTGATGATATAAATCATGTTTTATGAGCCAGATAAGTAAGGAAATAAAATCAAGAGGAAGCAAATAAGTTTGGGAGAAAATTGGGATCAAGAAAATGGTTCTCTGGATGAAATTTGAACAACAGATATTATCCATGTTGGGGAGTGGGAGAGCTAGAAGATTAAGAGGCTGTGATTGATGCAAGTGTGGTGTGCTGGAGTTCTTTAAGAGTTACAAAGTAGAGTATTTCCCTGTGATATCAAGGCCCAGGTGTGGCCATTTGTGTGAATGATTCCAAGGAATTAAAAATGACGGGAATTGAAGAGGGAAGGAGCTGAGACAAAATTAATGGATCGTTTTCTTTGCAGGAAAACTGAAGCCACCCAGGGTGATTGTGAAATCGGGCTTAGAGCAGTCACTAGGAGAGGCTGACTAGGAAATGGGCAGGTGATAATGAGGTGAAGAGCAGAGGAACTAGCCAGATGTCTTAAGGCTCTACAGAGAAAATAATTACACAAGAGGAGGGAAAAATTGTTTGGAAAAGAAAGACACCCTGAAACTCTGAAATAGAGGGGAAGGAGAGCATGAGAAAGAGAAAATACAGAGGAATTTGAAATGAGAAGGTGCTAAGTTAGACTTATTGTCAAAGGGGTTTTAGAGACGGAAGGACACTAGGGATCACCTAATCCAACCTGCCTGTTTCAAATGGTGAAACAGAGACTCAGAGGGGGCCAGCAGTTCTCATAGTCACACCACTAGTTAACAGAATCTGGGTTTATTAATCCACTGGTTATTAGTTATTAATTCATCAAATATTTATTTAGCAACTAGTTTTAAGATCTAAGGATACCAAAATGAACAAACCTCAGAATGTGTCCTCAAGGAACACAGCATTGTGGGAGAAGTGGACAAAGTCCAAGAATAATTACAATATAGAGTTATAAAGGGTAGGACAGGGCCTTCAAAGGATGATGTGGAAGTACAGGAATGAGCCTCTTGCCTGGGGGAGGGCGGAGAGTTGGGTGATAGTGGTATGGGTCTTGGTGGAGTTGGAGCAATGTAGTTAGCACATCCTACGCAACTGAGGAAATTAGACAAAGGTGCTTCTTTCAGGCCAGTGCAACACCCAGCCAGGGCACAGAGCTTGACAAATTGACTCTAACCTAGATTGCCTCAGCTTTCACCCTTCTCCTCTCAACCTTCATGATTATGAGTGGCAGTCCTGGGTCAGGGGTAGGGAGAATCCCAGTATCAGGGAAGACTTCCCAGAGGAGGTGGGTAACATTTGAACCAATCTCTGCCTCCAAGTCCAAAGCTCCATCTGACTTCTGATAGTTTCGGGAGGCAAACACTCTCTTCTCTACAAAAAAGGAGGCTGAGCCATCTACTTAAAGTAAAGACATTAGGTAGTGTAGGAGAATTGGAAATTAACGATTGTGGAAAACACTAGAAACAGCTCCCTCAGAGTTTAAAAATGAGAGAACCAGGGATAGAATGTACTGTTATTAAATTTACATCAGAAGCAAGTTTTAGTCTTTCAATCAACACCCTAGAGGAAGAAGGATAGGGTGATGATTTGGAGACCATGGTATTTGTAAATGATAATGTGGTTTAGACCCAAAAACGACATACTTCTCCTGGCTGTCCAGGCATGGCCACAGAGTAGTTTTTCTTAAAGAAAAAAGTGTTAACTGGCCAAAGCAAGATCATATTAGAAGCAAGTTATCAGTGAGACTAGGAAGGTACCAACCTTGAAATCTCAGTGGCTTAGAATACCAAAGATTTATTTCTTTTGTTGCTACGTGTCCATTGCACATCGGTACAGGGGGCTTCTGTTCCACATCATATCCAATTGGAAATGTAGACTGAAGAAGCTCCTGTCGTCTGGAATTACTGAGTTAATGAGAGGAAGGGAGAGAGAGAAAGTGCGGTGTTTTGTACTGGGAATAAAATGCTTCTGTCCTGAAGCAATACATGTCACTTCTGTTCAGTTTTATTGGTCAAAGCAAATCATGTGGCCACGTTCAAGTTCATGGGAGTAGGGAAGTACCATCCTACCAAGTGCTGGGAAGTAGCACAATTGGAACATTTAGTGAATAAAATTAAGGCTGCCGAACAGACTTCCTACAGCGTCTCTAACAGCTTACTGATTTCATGTTTCTCCCTTCATTACCTAGTCTACGCGCTTCTACCATAGTAATCTTCCTAACACTTAAAATTCTTCCACCTAAGAACCTCCACAGCTCCTCTTTTCTTTCTGAATCAGGTCCAAACTCTTTAGCCCTATGGTACAGGGCCATTACCGTCCATTCTCAATAGATTTTTCCAGAGTAATCTGGGATGTCTTCCTCCACTCTCCACACACTACTCACCTACCCTTAGCCCCAACTTTGACCTGTAAGTTTTCAATCGTTTTTCAAATGTTAGCTTAAGCTCCACCATCCCCACAAAACAAAGTGTTTTTCTTTTCTTTTCTTTTTTTTTTTGTGAGGAAGATCAGCCCTGAGCTAACATCCATGCTAATCCTCCTCTTTTTGCTGAGGAAGACCGGCTCTGAGCTAACATCTATTGCCAATCCTCCTCCTTTTTTTTTTTTGACCCCCAAAGCCCCAGTAGATAGTTGTATGTCACAGCTGCACCTCCTTCTACTTGCTGTATGTGGGACGCGGCCTCAGCATAGCCGGAGAAGCGGTGCGTCAGTGCGCGCCCGGGATCCGAACCGGGGCCGCCAGAAGTGGAGTGTGCACACTTAACTGCTAAGCCATGGGGCCGTCCCCCAAAGTGTTTTTCAATTCTTCTGGTTGGCATCAGAGTCATCTCATGTGTTTCCCAATGAGCATCGCTTATTTCTCTGCTTTGCATAAGACCCATGCCTCTTCCCCATTAGAAAATAAGTTCTTTGAGGACAGAAACAATATCTTGTTCCTCATTATGTGGTTTCCTTCCCGCCTTTGTCAAAGTGTCAAGCACAGAGCTTGATGCATGGCAGGTATTCAGTTCACTGAAGGATTTTATGTTGCCCTCCTTGATTTGATCTGGTTGAGCCTTAATCTACTCTCTTTCTCGATCCTTTGCTTGTAGCCCCCAAGGACTTTCATGGTTAAAGCTGAGGTTACCTGTTTGTGCTCACTATTAACATCCTGGGTCAAATATTTTATATTCAGAGCTGAATTGTTTTTAACTGTTGTGAAAAAAAATGGTGCTCTAAAAATGGATAGGGACAGTAATTGGTTGGGAAGTCTTTTAGGAAAGGGAGAGAAAGAGAAAGAGAGAGAAAAATATCTACTTTTTTAAAAAGAAAATCAGAATGATAACTACCATCAGACTACTTTTTATAGATAATTGCAGTGTAAATTTTGTTTTTCTTGCTAGACCGTGGATATTTGGAGAAGATGGAGCACATTTAGCTGTCTTTATATCCAAAATACATATGCTGTAGTGCTCAATGTAACTGAGTCTTGTGAATTCTCTGTTAAATCTTGGATCCTCCTCAGTTATGTACATAGGTTGTGTTCATACGGGGCTAAATCAGGATGATCATTTTATGATATTGGAGGTGTCAGAGACATAAGAGATGCTCTGTTTGACTCTTTTTATTTTATAGATGAAGAATCTGAGATACAGAGAGAAGAAGCAACATTTTTTTCTTCCAAGGATGCTATGTGGACATCCACAGATTGCATCAATTCCTTTCCTCCTGGAACTACTAAAATGCAAAATGATAATGCTGACTAGTGATTGGACTCATTAATGAGAACAGATTAATTAATTTCATGAATTTATTGGGTAGATATTAAGTGTCAGCTGCCTTGCTAACTGCTAGAAATTCGAAGAGAAAGGACACAATTTCCTCTACATAATGGTTCTGAGTCTAGTCTGCAATGTGTAAGGTCCCTTACTGGGTGCTCAGTGGGAGGCTGTTTACCACCTAGTGTTTCATAGAGATGTTTTAAATGCAGTTATGCACTCACGTTGCTGAAGTATTTTTCGGTTAAGTGTTTTTAAGATTGTTCATTGACTTTCCTAGTTACTTGTTTAAAAGTTTCAAGATAAATTAATTTTTCAAAATTAATGAGTGGGCATAATGATGACAAAATTTATAACTGAACTAGACATTCATTTTAACCATAATTTCAAAACAAAATGAACTTACCATGCAGAAACACGGAAACCAGATGCTTTTGACCAACAATCTCTGCTTTCCTGGACTGAACGCATAGTTTTAGGAACACAAAACTCTATTGGTGAGTTGCAGCACAGAAGCAGCAGTAGCAGAAATAACAACAATAACATCAACAAGATCTCAGAAAATTAAAAACTAAATTCTTAAAAGAGCCCTATATTAATCTATGTGTTTCATACTGGATGTGAAAAGAGAAAGAGCTATATGATGATCAGTATATTCATTTAGAATCAGGGAAGGGCAGAGGACTAAAAAAATATTCAAAGAAATCTGATCTTGGCATTGATCTCAATCGTAGAGAAAATGCAAATGTGATTCTTAGGGTTCTGTTTCACAGAGAGCCAAGGGGAGCTACCACAAAGAGAGAGAGATGTTGAAGGTGAAAATGAGATGGTGGAATTACTCGGGAAATTAAAACTGTAATGAGGCACCAGTGGGTTGTGTTTCTGTCCCTTTGCAATAACAGAATGTGAACAAAAGGGTCAGAGGGCAAAGGTTGAAGTTCAGCTTAGAAAATGAGGGCTGTCACCGGGTTTCAGGCTGTACATATGGCAGGTGGAACCAGGCTGACAAATTAGACAGCTCTGGACAACCTTCACGGTTGAAAATCGGGGCTCCAGTTTGCTACAAAAGACTGAGTCTAGCTCATGGAGGGCAGAGGAATAGTACTATTTCACAAAGGTTTTAAAATGGGCAATATGCTGACTCAGCTTGGAGGAGGGCAGCAAAGGAGAATGAGCTAGGCAAGTGGGTGTTTGGTGTGAGACTGAAAGTGTGAAAGGCGAAAAAGAAAGCTCAATTAAAAAAGGGATGAGAGAGAGAAAAAGAAAGTGTGAGAAAGTGGAAATAAAAATGATGTGAAAGAGAGTCAATGTGAGCAAGATAGACTGAGAGAGGAGAAATAAAATGAAAGAACAAGAAAAAATGTGTCAGGAGGAAAGCAATAGACAAAGATGAGTGATAAGGAGAGAGGGTCAGAGGAAAGAAGACAGGAGAGAGCCAAAAAAGAAAGAAAGCAGACACCCCAATGTAAATTCAGGTCTGTTGCAGGGTGTGATTTCAAGGTGGCTGCTCAGAGCTCTCTCCTGTCAGCCAGGGCCAGGACATGTTGGGAGTAATGGAGGGAGAGTCAGAAGGCAGAGGTGAGCATGGGGTCCAGGCACACAGGTAGTTCTGGTTGATTGGGCTGAGCCCTTCTAATGACAGAGGTGGAACTGTCTCCTTTCCTTATCTACTGCATGCTAAAACTGGAAGATTGCTCTTTATTTTTCACTTACAAGCTATCTTTGTTTCACATGCACTCAAAAGCCATTAAAATGCTTGTAGCAAAGCTTTGCAGTTGCTCTGTGTCCAGGTCATAATATTCAGGCCAAGGGGTTATTATAAGAAAAGGAGATAACAGGTTTTCCCAAGTGGAGATTTAAGTAATACCTAACAGTGTGGGCCATCTGGTGAATTCCATGGAAAACAAATTGCCTCTCATAAGCATTTTTACTATCTCTACACCATGCTAATTTCAGTGGACAAACAATTCCATAAGGGGTTTTGTAAAGACAAAGAACAGAGGGCAGCTTCTCTGTCCTTTCTCTGGCTTCTCAAGGCTCACAAATGTCCTTGTTTCACAGCCTATCAGAGCCACCATGATCGGGATCATTTATTTGCTCTTTCAAGGGTCCAGGTGATATCCACTAATAGATTTAAAGATACTGGTTGAGCACCTACTACGTGATCAGATCAAATGTTAGACATTTGAAAAATGCACAGAATTATAAGAAATTGTCTTACGGACTGGCAATGAGTTTAAATTTACACCCGCTAATGTTCTTATCTTCACAAGGGCTTGGCATACACACAGGTCTGTGCGTTTGTCAAAATCAGCAAATGTACACTTAAGATTGTGCATTTCATTGTATTTAAGTTTTACTTCATAGGAAAAATAACTGTAAATAAATATTGAAACCTATTTACTGCTATGTACACTTGTATACTGAAATATTTAGGGTAAAGTGTACTGATGTCTGCAATTTACTTAGAAATACACCAAAAATAAGATGGATTGATGGATGGAGAGGGATGGGTAGATGGATAGATATATGAAAAAGTAAGACTAGTGAAATATTAAAATCTAGGTGGCAGTATATAGGTATTCACTGTAAAATTCAATTGGCTGTGTTGGAAATATTTGTATTTATGAAATGAAATAATCAGTAAACAAAAGCTATTGAAATAGCACTAATTCTAGGAGGTAAGAGAGTGAGATTGGGATAAAGAAGGGGAAAAAGGATGTGGACAGAAGGAAGATAAATAAGGTATAGTTGTATTAGTTATTTATTGCTATGTAACGAATTACTTTAGAACTTATTGGTTTAAAACACCATGCATCTACCGTCTCATCATTTCTGTGTCAGGAATCCAGGAATGGCTTAGCTGGGTGGTTCTGGCCCAGGGTCTTTCAAGAGGTTGCAGTCCAGATGTGGTCAGGGGTGCACTCATCTGAAGCCTTTCGTGGGCCTAGAGAATCTGCTTGCAAAATGGGCCACTTACGTGGCTATTGGCTGGAGGCCTCAGCTCCTCACCAAGTGGGCCTCTCCATCTGCTGCTTGAGTGTCCTCACCACATGGCAACTGGCTTCCTCCAGAATGAGTGATCTTAGACCGAGAACAGGAAGGGTATTCCATGCCTTTTATAATCTAGTCACACACCATCACTTCTGCCATGTTCTGTTCATTACAAGCAAGTCACTAAGTCCAGGCCACACTTAAGAGGAAGGGAGTTAGTTTCCATCTCTTATGTGGAGGAATGTCGAAAAATTTGTGGACATGTTTTAAAACCACCATAAAAGCTTAGGTGTGATTTTAGTAGAATTGATTGCTTTCATAAGCAGGTGCTAAGGAGTCCTCAGTGTCAAGAATGCTGAGAGACCCGTGTCTGAGGAATGAGGCAATACAGAATAAGACAAAACAGCAGCAAAGGCACAGACTTGACTTCTGTGAAGCCAGTTAGGAAGGCAAGGCTGAAAAATCCTTACTTCAGCAAAACCTCCTCATCTAGATGACTATAGAATTCCCACTGGGACCTATTGAGTCATGGCTGGGTGAGGCTATGAACAAGGTTAATCTTGATGTTTTGTTTTTTTTTAATTGAGATAAAATTCACACAACATGCAAGTCACCATTTTAACCATTTAAAGTGTATAGTTTAGTGGTTTTTAGTATATTCACAATGTCGTGCAGCCATCACCACTATCTAATTCCAGATAGTCATCTCAAAAGAAACCACGTACCTACTAAGCGGTCACTCCCAGTTTCCCCCTTCCCACTGGCAACCACCAATCTGTTTTCTATCAGTATGGATTTGTCATGACTCTATGGTTTTGAGTCAAGAATTAGAGGGGAATCATGGTCAGACTACCTGTGAAGGGCAGTCTGACATGTGTGGGAAGGTGGGAATTGACAAGGCCAAGAGAGCTAGTGGAAAGAAATGATAGAATCCAAAGTAACAGAAAAGAGAGAATAAGGTGAGTAAATTATCATAAGTAGTTTGGGGCCATCTTATGAATTTGGACACAGAGAATCTGAGTGGTCATTTGCATGGGTATTACCTGAAAATTAAGGGTGATTCTAGAGCTTCATTGGATTCTTCATTAAAATTTCTATAAAAGAACATCCACACATTATCCTTGTCACATGATGATAGATGCATGCAACCCCAAATTGGCTGTGTTCCAATGAGAGATATCATCCAGTTATTTTAGAAGCAAAGGTAAGAGTCTAGTAGAGAACAACTGACTAGTGAATAAAAATCTAGATGTAATTTTAAGGGACAGTTTGGGGGATCAGTATTGATCCAGTCTTTAGACCTGGATGTCCTAGCTCTTGAATTTCAGCTCTGTGACCTTGGGCAAGTGACTTAACCTCTCTGCCTTAGTTTCCTCTTTTGTAACATAGGAAACTGAGTAAAAGTAAAGTAAAATAATGCCCATTAGTTTTTAGGAACGTTAAGTGGACTAGATGAGTCAACACATTAAAGGCTTGCAAACCGAGCCCAGCACCCAGTAAACATCCGTAGATGTCTCCACTGATAACCTCACCATTAAAAAAAAAAGCATATTCTTTAGGGGAAACTAAAGAGATGCAATGTTTCTTTCATCCAATTATTTTAACATATAAAATCCTACATATTTTATACTAGGTCCTTGGGCAGATGGAGTTTTAACTGTTCATAGTGTAAGACAGTGTGAATGACGCTACTGCAAATTCAGTCACAGCGTCAATCTGCTGACAGTAACTGTTTCCCTTTGACACTTCTCAAAACCAGGACACCATCTTGAATGCTCCAAGTGTGAGAAAGAGCTCCTCAAAGAGACTCTCGGCTGCAAAAATATTAATCTGCCTCTGGAATCAGTGCTGTGAACATCACATCTTATAATACAAACATCTCCCGGGATCTCTGCACCACCGACTCTTTAAAATAATGAAACTGTATAATGGAGAAAACATTGCTCTATAATACGTTAAGTTTGCTGTCAAGAAAAGGGAGGAGAAAGAGAAATTGGTGAAAGATTTAATAACTGTGGATTCTATGGCTAGAAACAAATATTCAGCCTTTGAGGGATATTTGTGCTCAATTTAAGCGGGTTAGCAAGAGTCCTGCCAACAGGTCATGTGACCAGAGTACCACAGGTAGGCTGTGCTACTGAACCAGATAGAACAGAAGGGAGAACAAGCTCCTTTATGCCTAGCTCTTAGAATACTGTGGTGTTCAGCCAAAACCTGCCAACATCCACCGTATGTGCTAAAGATCAAAGTCATTAAAATAATAAAAAAAAAGATCAAAATCATTTTTTAAAAAGTACCGTGAGAACTGAAGATAATCATTTGGTAGGACCGCTTGCCAAACCGTATGTGCATAAAATTGGCCTATTTATCAACTGACTGGATATGTAAGTTTCAAACCAGCCCACTATTCTGGTCCTTTTGCCCTAGAGATGACTGCTAATTTACTAACCGAATTTATGAAGGATTGTTGAATGAAATAAGGAGAAAGAGAGAAAGAGGGCGAGGAGTGGGGGAAATAAGGAGAACGACAGGAAAGAGAGAGAAAAGGAATGTATTTATAAAAACTAAAATCCTCCTTTATGACTTGTTCCTAGAATCAGGTCAGGGGGGATAGGTGACGCTTGATGACCTTGCAGACGAGTCTTGTGTGTATATGTTGTAATGCCTTTGTAGATGGGTGCCAAAATCTCAACATTGCTGTCCAAAATTTCTTGCTGCTACGCAATGGCCATCCTGCTTCCGGTCTTTAAACAAGCCTGCTCCATTCACAAACGTATTGATTGATAATGGTAAGCTGCAGTTGCCAGCCAGGGACCTCGATTTTACTCAGGCCACCTGACCACTGTCCTACACACTGCTTGTTTCTGACCTGCATATACTCTGAAGTCATCTCCGAAAGACTCTGACCTTCTGACCTTCTGATGTAGGCCCATTCCATAATGCCCCTCCTCTACCCATAATGTATCCTCTATTTCCACTTCTGCCTCTCTGGGTTTAGGGTTCGTATGCAATTTTCCTGACATTTGGACTTTAGTTTTTTCCTTTAGTTTTCAGGTGAGTTCAACCCTTTGACTTTCACTTTTCCCTGTAATTTAATATGGTAATCCCTGCCCTGCCCCAGCCCACTAAAATCTAATGTCCAATGGGTGGCTAGGCCAGTCTTGACCTCTAAGGGATAAATTTAAAAATGGGCCACCATTCAGACAGACATCTAGAAAATCTGCTCTATCTTATACAGCTATAAGCAATACTAAATTGGACCTTGGAAGAATTTTAGAGACAAGGGAAAGAATATAAATAGTCTGTTTAGTGGCCCCCTTTCTGAGACAGACGAGGATTTGGGTACCCATTTATTTGATTGTCTAGTTTACTGGCTGAACTGAAGTAACTGAAGTCAGAACTAACAAGACCTTTATCACAGCACAATGTTGTAGGAATTGAGAGATTTATTCTGATCAGAGTTAACATTTAGAGAGCAGAGGTATGAGATATCTACCTTGGTTGCTAAGAATTAACCATAGATTAAATATACTCCACTTGAGTCTGGGTGAATAGACAAACTGATGCCTGAAAACGATATTTAGATACTATGTTGAAAAGGCTGGGATTCAAACTCTATTTGATGCTGATGCTAAAAGAGGCCTTAGATGAGGGCCATGGAAAGGTACCTATGTGAGGGGGTGTCTAGAGAAGCCATACTGCTTTTTGGAGCCCTTATTGAGTACATTAAAAATGAGTTTTACTAATGAGAAGTGGCTTTGCTCTGTGGTTAATCATGTTAAAGAAATGTTCCACATAATCACTGTGAAATTGAATGTTGGTAAATAAACTGCTTAATATCTATTTAAATAATTTTGTAAATGAAGAGGAGTGAGAAATAAGATTTTGGGTCATGATAAAAAGATTTGCCCTGTGAAGCTACTCACTTCAGAGAGCCAAGATCTAATTGCAGATATTCCAAGAGCTGTTCTAAATTCAAGGTATGATTTCAGTTATCCACATCTTATTATGAATTTGATGTGGATAAATCAGGGCATGCCATTCATCTATATATGCTATTAATTTTGCTGGAACAATTTAAAGGGAAGATCAGAGTTCAGACATATGCATCCTCTTTGATGCATATGTTTCTAAAGATCCGGTGGCCATGTGTAGCACAGCATTCTTGAGAGTGGGGCACTGCCTATCCTCTTTTCTTTAAAGTGATCCCCTTGACTTTTGGAGAGGAATCAGAAACATTACACAACTTTCTCTATCTAGAAATCAAAGGCCTGGATGATGACTTTGAAGACGTTAGCTAAGGGAAATTTTGTTAATCACCCTGATCATGAGCTAAGAATTGTGCTACCCAGTACCAACTGGGAAAAGTCTCCTGGCAAGGTATCTATATAATCAACTAAAACTTTTGGGATATCATATCCCACTGTCACTTCCTTACCGGTTGGAATGAATAGATGATAAATATAAATAACACATACTATTATTTCTTGAATATACATGCTTTGTAGAGATCTATAATGGAAAATGTGTTATATATATTCCATAATGGAAAATTATTATATATAAGAAAGCTTAATGTATATAAGCACGGAATTGCCAAGAGAGATTTGACTTTTGTCATAAAAAATGCAGTATTTAAAGAATTGCCATGGATAGAAGGCCTATAGATTTATAAAACAGTCTTTGAAAACCAGAGACCAGAAGAGCTTCTCTTCTGGGCAAAAAGACATTAAGAAGAGGTGAAGATGAGGTCATCATATTTATGGTTGATTGGGAGACTAGTATGTGCCTGTAGCTTTTCTTATATTATCTCAATCCTTCAAATTACCCTGCAAAGAAGATCTTATTTCATTTTATACATGAGGAAACTAAGAATCAGGAAGGTTAGGTAATTTTTCTAAGTTTACAAAGCCAATAAATGACAGAGCTGGGGTTTAAATCCAGTTCTATCTGACTCATAGCCCATAATCTTTCCAGTAGGCAAAACAAAATGATGTTGATTAGATAAATGAATAGTGCTATTCTTGTTTTCTTCTGCTAACATGTGTGAATGGTAGGCTCCTTAGGGTATGTCAGAGATGGCTGAGTCGCCAATGGGCCTCTTCATGAAGAAGGTATGCTGAACCTGAGTGTTATTAGAAATGTATTCATTCATCACATACATTTTGAGGCCCTTCCATGTTCATGACATTCTGTGAAATTCTGATAGGTGATGCAAAGGCGGCTTATATGCAACTCAAATAGCACATGCAGGATTGATCATTAAAATGTGAAAAAGACCTAACAGCAAAGATGCAGGAAAGACCAGTATAAGCAAGAGCATCTAGGGTGGCCTGTGTGTTGCATGCACATCAGAGTGAAGATCATGACCTTTTAATCTGAAAATGCAAAGGCTGGGAGAGGCATGAAGGCACCATATTAGGAGTAGTTGACCCTTTAGTTTTATAACCATGAGTAAATAATTTAATACTTTTGGGGTTTCAACTTCCTCTTTTGTGGGGATCCTGGGAAAGCTTTATTGGTGTCTTAGTTTCCTTATTTGTACTGTAGGATTAATAATATTTACTTTGTCTATCTCACATCATTGTTTTAAGGATCAATTTGAGGAACTCAAAAAATTTTAAGTTCTAAACAAATGAGAGGAATCATCAACTTTATGAAATTAGAATTAATCCTTAGGGACCTTCAAATCTGGTTGAGATGATATGAGCATATGATCCAACAGCTCCCAATCATAGGGATACAAATGAAGGGCAATAGCAGTTCAGGTGGGAACTCATACCCAGCTGGAAACTGAGGGTGGTCATTTGCTTAGAATTAGATATAACTATACTCTCTAAACTCCAAAAAGTTTGATAGCATGTCATGGGTAAGTGTTCATTAAATCTAAAATCTCTATAAAGTCGTAATAACATTGTAGGTTACTGACTGATGCTGAGTCATTTAATCTGGATGTAAAGTGGCAAATATATTACATGGTTTCTGAAAAGAAAAACCAGGGTTTAAATGATTACCTGATTTTGAGGGTTTTTTTCTCTTTTTTTCTTTTACAGGCAAGGAAAAAGGTATGAGAAGTGTTGAGCTGTTTTAGGAAGGGGGTCGTATATGTAAAGGGGCATCAGTACTGCATTTTGACATTTAAACCCTGAGGAGACCTATGAAAACTAGATGGATGTAGCACTCTGATTATTTTCTGGTCTCTGCTTTCTGGAGGATACTCATCCTGTAGTGCCTACCATAAGGTACCCTCTATTATCCAGCACCCCATTGACTGCACATTCCCTATTGACAAACACTCCCCACTCACTGAAATAACTCCATGTTAACTGATGCTCATAAAGATGATGCACAAGCCTCATAATATGATTCTAAAGCCCCTTCCGAATCATCGAAGTATGATGAATTACATTCAGAATAAATTTCATGCCAAAAATATTTTGTTATATTCTACATATATCATGACAGGTAGTTCAGATTATTTCAGTTGTGAGATTCTAATTATCAGAGCCTCTGATTAATGACAATACCTTCTTCACCTATGCTGAATAAAGTTACTATATTACTAACCTAGTGACGTCATAGTTTGGTGGAAATTCGAAATGGATCACATTAATGAGGTTAAAAATTTTCAGAGTTAAATGCCTTCCACAAAGCAAGACTCAGGATATGAAGGAAGAAGAGATGTGATGCAAGCAGTTGGAATACATAATGGACAGTTCATATTTACCTATCTATCATTTCCCATGCAACCTCATTGTTAAGCATCTTGAAAACTCAGTGACACACTGGAGGGAGAAGAATCTAAGCTAGGAATCTACAGGACCAGGACCAGGGGAACAAATTTGGCTGGGGACCTTGCCTCTTGAGGTGGTCATTAGTCTGAATTTCAATATTCAAATGGCCATGACACTATTCCATAGGGAGGTCCAATTCCTGCTGCAATGGCAGCAAGAAATCTCACCTAATAGACTGTTCCTGGTAGGTAGTCACATTGAGATCATATGGAGAAGAATGTCAGTCAGAATTTGTGGTGTAGAGAGCTGGAACTTAGAGTCAAGCAGGGGTTCAGAGCCCCCAGGAGGATGCACAGGCGTTCAGGGCCAGGTGTCTGTCTCAAAGGGGAACTGTGGTGCAATCAGCACATCAAAGCAGAGCTTGACCCCAAAATGGGGTCAAGATGGAAGAAGTTAGAGGGAAAGCCCTAAGCTTAAAGGACATGAGGGTCTCCAGGCCATCTTTGGCACACCAGATACCAATCTTTAGGCAGCAATGCCGATTCCACTTACCGTGAAGTATCAGATTTAGTCCTACATTTGGGGGATGAGTCTGCAGACTGAAGATCTTGATACCTACAGGCAAGTGGGGCTTTGGTTGGAAGGATGACACTGACATGTCTCCTTAGTTATTCTGCTACCTACCAACATTCTGTTCTGATAAAGTTTCCTCAAAAAGAAAGAATGTGAGGTGGGCAGGCAGCCAGGTCACTATAGTCACATTTTGGGGTTCTTCAGAAGAACTCTACCAAATTATAAGTTTTTGCTGAACGAATCCATTCTGAACCTTTATAGGTGTTACAGAGGGGATGGACGGGTATAAGATAAAGGTGCAGTTTGAGCAGTTGGAGAAAGATTTTTTTGTTGTTGTTGCAAGTGTAAAAATAGTATAAATGTGGTCAAATGAGGTAAGATAAAAAAAAAGTCAGTGCCTCATATTTACACATATTTTTGTTTCTATCTTCCTAACGTTTTAGGCCTAGTCCCGTGACAGGCTGACGTTTAAATTTTTCATCTAGGAATTCTCAAGGACGTAGATTTAATCTGAACATTGGTCTTCCTCAAGATGAGTAGTTTAAAAACTTTTTAAGTTTGTCATGGCTTTAAAATCGTAAGTGATGTCTTTATCTCCTCCCTTGAACTTGAGGGAGGGGAGGAATGTGTGACTGCCTTGATGAACAGAATTTGGCAGAAGTAATGCCACCTGACTTCTGAGGCTTGGTTAGAAAAAGTCTTGCAACTCCTCCTGTTTCTTTTGGGAAATTCTCCCTAAGAGCCTTTGGCTGCCAAGTCAGAAGCCCAGCCACCGCAAGACCAGCATGTAGAGGGAGCACATGGAATGACCACACATAGAGAGAGAGACCCAAGGAGTCCCAGCAGTTCGAGTCACAACCGTTTTGAGTCTTTGCAGTCCAAGCACCAGACATGTGAGTAAAGAAACTTTTGAGTCAACCCAAGCCACCGTTCCACTGCCACCTCTTTAGAGACCTTGAGACAGAACTGCCTCACTCTCTTAGTCCATTTGGACTGCTCTAACAAAAATATCATAAACTAGGTCACCCATAAACAACGAAAAATTATTTATCACAGTTCTGGAGGCTGGGAAGTCCAAGATTATGGTGCCAGCGGATTCAGTGTCTGGTGAGAACCTCACTTCTTCACAGACAGCCATCTTCTGACTGCAGCCTTACATGGTGGAAGGGGCAAGGGAGCTTTCTCAGGCCTCTTTTATAAGGGCACTAATTCCATTTATGAGGACTCATAACCTAATCATCTCCCAAAGGCCCCACTTCCTAATATCATCATATTGGGCATTAAGTTTTCAACATATGAATGGGAGGGGGGCACAAAAATTTATTGTACAACACTTACTAAGCCCAATCAACCCCCAGATCCATGAACAAAATTAATGGTTTTACTGTTTTAAGTCACTCTTTTGGAGAAACCATAACCAGAACACAGTTTGAGAAACATTTCTACAGACTCTCTGCATCCTGTTGGAGGGCAGGGGGTACTGGTGGTGATGGTGATGAAAGATACAGTAACTATGGGATAAGGTGGAAATTGATCCTTACTGCAGCAACAGTTCCTCTCTTCCTGCTCACTAATTTCACTGTCCCTTCTACCTTACCCTTCCCTCTCCTGTCGTGCTTCTGTGACAAAAAAGTTCCTTGTGTTCACTGAACCTCTTTTCAGAGCATGTAGGAAGACTCCTAGAAGACTCCTAGCCTCTCTTGAAGTTAGGTTGAGGCCAGTGACTGAGCTCTGGCCAATGGAATGCCGGCAGAAGTGATGTAAGCCTCTCCCATACCTGGCCCTAAAAACTTCCTGGGTAATACTCAGATGCTCTCTCTTTCCTTTCAGCAGTGATCTCGGGAGCCATATGTTTCAGAAGGTGTAGGAGAGCAATCTAACCCACATTGGCTGTGACATGAGTGAGAAAGAAACTACTCTGTTAAGCCACCAGGATATTGAGTATTGAGACTATTTGCGCAGCAGCCATGAGCATTCCCTAACTTAGATAGAATCCTTTGACCTGACTCACTTGTTGCTGGCACGGCAGGCACACAGGAAGAACACTCCTTTCTGCTGAATTTCTCACAAAGCCTCAGCCTGTCCTCTCATTCATTTCCAGCCCGCTGTGGGGTATGTGGAAGATGCTCCAAGAGGCAGAACCCTCCTTGGGACTTTGAGCTCTACTCTCTTTGTTATACCCCTCTCAATCTTATAAAATCACATATTTCTAATCTTTGCTAAAGGAACTTAAAGGTCACATTTCCCCTGCCATTGGGGCCAATGACTTACACAGTAGAGATCAAAATCCAGGGCAATATTTCACAACTGAATTTTCTCTCCTAAAGAAATCGCACTAATAAACTTCCAAAGCAGAGGAGGTAAGAGTGGTGGGAAGAAGTATAGAGAAAACTATCAGCACCCTCAAGGAAGATTGATCTTTCTCAAAGATACTATATTCTGTGAGTCAAATTAAAATGTATTTTCCATGGATAAGTCAACTTCTGGATTGAAAGCCAATTCAAGGAAGAGTAAGCCAGTCCAGAAAATAAAACAGTGGTGTATAAAAGTTAAGCTATAATCCGGCTTCTCAGCTGGAGTGTTCTCAAGAGAGTTGTGTATTTTCTAACTAGACTCCTTCTTTCCAGTGAAAAAGGAAAGAAATAAAACAATGCCCTCAAATGCTCTTCTAATTCCTGCAGTCATTATCTCTCTCCCTCTCGCTCTTTATTTCTCTCTGTCACATACAACACATGCACATTACAGTTTCTAATCATCCACCAGCACACAGAAGAATGGCCATCTTAGACACTGGAAGAAGCTAAAAGGTGATGGGGGCGGGGAAGAGGGACGAACTACCCTTTGCCCCACGAGGGAGCTCTTCCGGCCAGAAGGTAATGGAGCAACACTGCCCCACAGGTCATTCGACCCCACTGTTAAGAAAAAATGCTGGCACCGGAGATAAAAGGGATATAATGAAAATGTAAACGAAAAACTTTATACCAGGCATGGCCTGACAGAGGGAAGATTGATATCCCATGATGCTTTGTCTTGATGAGACAATGAAAAATCACCACCACAGCAGCTGTGTCAATATCAGACTTGGTAATGCACCACTGGCTGTGGGTTTTTATTTAATCCGCTTTGCTTTAAGATGATAACGGTTGTTACTTTTCAGTGCCTGTCTGTCAGCGCCCAGCATTGCAATATTCCTCCGCAGCTCTGCGAGCGGGTTTCATTTATTTTAAAATACCATTTCACACACTGCTGACTTTTAACAGTGTTCTGTGTGAGTTTGTGAGATTGAATAGTGACAGAAACAACACTTTTTATGAGAATACAGAATATTAAAAACGGGGCACAATATACAGATGGCAGTTTTCACTACAGCTTGTTTTTTTCCCCCTTGCTTCTGCTACTGAGCATTCCCACTGAATGCATTTGTAGTAACACCATAAATGTCACTTTCACTGACTGCCTTTTGGCATTTTATTTAAATGGAATTCAACCCTGGCTTGCTGCTGCTGCCGTTACCAACTTGTTTTAGGGCGGCTCCGTTTTACAGATTCATCCCATTGGCTTTATTCCTCGCGGCCCCAGATCGGGAAATATGTAAATAACTGCTCAAACCCTAATGGCAAAGAGCCAAGGTCCAAGGTCTCTAAGAGAAAGACTTTACCAGGGGAGATTACTATAGCTCCGTGTGTTTGACCTTCGCAGCCACGACTTAGTGGAAAACACTTCTGAACTCCGGGAACACTTCTGAGTGGTTACTTCATCGTAGTGGAGAAAAACCAACACCTGCACACTGTCTTCAGTGGAATGCGCAGGAAAACACTCTGCGAGACAGGGCTCTGAGTGACTTATCTAGGCCTTGAGTCTATTATTACCGACTGGAAATACTTTGGTTGGGACTTTTACCTGGGCCCTGGCGTCTCTCCGCCCATTCTTATCTTGGCAGATACATGCTTATGCTGCCCGGCCTCCGGACACGAACGAGGGGTGGCATTTTGCTGCCAACAGGATGTCGACATGTGCAAATTCCCCTTTCTCTCCTTTTGCTCCTGAGCGAAACATCCATTGCTCCATCAATTCCGGAAACAAAGTGGAATAGACAGGGGTGGTGAAGCCTTTTCCTGGGAGTACCTGCAATTTGGGGAAAGCTCGCTTCTTGTGGAGGCCAAATGAGGCTAGAAATGATCTGCTTAATCCAGCCATATAAATGTGTCCACATCTCACAGGCTCAGGTCTGAATCAGAGAGCCTAAGAGATTTCCAGCTGAGAGCTTGAATTTTTAGAAAATTGGAAATCTTTATAGAAAAAAATTAAACGGAAAATACAATTTAAAGCCTCAGTCCTGGCCTCTAGACTGTGGCATTCCTGGCCCTCTTGTACAACACCCCTTAGAAACAAGGAAAGATGAGAATATTGGGTAGGTCCAAAAGCGTTTTTACAGACCTGACTAGTTTCTAAGACATTTGAAAGTCTTTATATCTCTTTATATCCTTTTCACTAGAAAGTTGGAAGAGGTAAGGGATGGGAGACTAGAAAGATACCCACAAAATAAACTTTAGAATCTCTTGTTTTGGACTATTTCTACTTTTTCAAATTAACTTCCATAAACCCTTCAAAAGTGCTCAAGTAAAGGTAACGTGACAACAAATTAGGCCACGAAAATATGTAAATAAATCTGTGAAATGAATCTATTCAAGACCCCTAAAATAAAGGAGGCAAGAAAGAGAAAAGAGAAGTGGCACCCAGGCAGGCACAGTATCTTATGCTGTTTATGTATTTCAAAGAATACCTAGCGCAGAAGTCTGTCTCTTTATATGCATTCCCCAGCTCAGTGAATGGAAAACCATCTAAGCTGTTCCTTAGACAAAAATCTCGAGTGTCATTCTTAACTCTTCCTTGTTTGGCAACCCTCTCCTCCAATCAATCACTAAATTCTGACAAGAGATCTACTTAATATGATTTAAGTGCCTCTATTTCTCTCCATCTCCACTCCCACCACGTTAACTTGTATCACTGTTGATGAAGCAGCAGTCTCCTTGTCCTCTTTTCTCCTCAAATCCATCCTTAGTAATGTTGCCAGAATAATATTCTAAAACAAACTCTAGTCGTGACATTTCACCCTTCAAAATCTATGCACTGTTCCTTGCTGATCTGGCCTCATAAAAGAAGTTTTCTCTGAGACCGTGAGCCCACAGCCGTCTCTATTCTCCTTTACTTACTAAGTATTTCTCATTTTCTGTGGTCTGTTTGTTATTCATTTTAAGTCTTCTTATCTACATATGTCTTTTCACTTCTCTTAAAATGTAAGGGATTACATTTATGTTTTTTGGTAGCCCCAACAGTACCTAGTTGGCTATTGGGCCCAGTGCCATACTCCCTAATAAATGATCAGTAAATACTCATACGGTTTGCTGAATATTTGTATGTCTAGTGTGTAGCACAGTGCCTGACACAGTTAGCGATGATAGACCATTTTGAAACTTAAGGCAGCAATGGTGATGCGGAAGAAAAGCAGCTCTCCGCTGTGTGATGGTCACCAGAATGGTCTTCAACAAAACTTATAAGCCCGGGAAAACCCCCTGCATGAAGACAGAAATCTCAGACTTTGCCTACAAACTCTTGGGATAGAGATGATATTTCTGCCCCCATCCTTCTGCTTGACTACACTGATTTGGGGGGTGACCTCAGTAACTCTTCTCTGGGCTGTTGAGAAGAGCTAGACACATCTCTCCCACCATCTTAATTGGTGAGGCAGCAAAACGGGTGATGGGGGCTTCCTTTTAAAGGTTTGTGAACAACTGTCTCTCTCTGGAAGGGAAAATTAGCACTGGGAAGCCAGACAAATCTCAGCTCTAAATTTTATCTCCTTCCACTGGTTCTTTGTATTTTAGGATTTGTCATTGAATGTTTATAATTAATTTGGACTGACATTAATTTTTTGACAGAAATATCTCTCTCAGCCTTTTGTTTTTTCTCTGTATTTTCTAGCCTCTACTCTCCTCAGGAATATATGTCTATTTTTTTTTTTTTTTTTTTTTGGTGAGGGCGGTTAGCCCTGACCTAACGTCTGTTGCCAATCCTCCTCTTTTTGCTGAGGAGGATTGGCCCTGAGCTAACATCTGTGCTGGTGTTCCTCTATTTTATATGTGGGATGCCTGCCACAGCATGGCTTAATAAGCGGTGCATAGGTCCACACCTGGGATCCAAACCTGCGAACCCTGAGCCGCCAAAGCAGAGCACGCAAACTTAACCACTATGCCACCGGGCAGGCCCCTATATGTCCATTTTTTTGATTTCACGGTAATAGTCTTTGAAGGTACTATCTCTTTCTATGACTTCCACCTATGATCAGAAGGGAAAAATCCTGGAAAAGTCAGCTAAAAGAAATTAAACAAAGATGCAGCCCAAATCCCTTTTCCTTCAGCCTCTAAAAGAAATTTAAAAGTAAGAGCTGAAAAAGGTCACAGAAACAAAGTGTCTTCTAGAACAAATCAATGGGCCTCTCAGGAGGATACTAATTGCATTCTTCTCCAGGCAACTGTGACCTTTGTGACCAGCAGGAAGCTCAAACCTTCTGTGACCCAAGAAGCATTGCTAAGGTAAAGTTGTCCCAAGAGGAGCTGTGAGACAGCTGTCTCTCCAGAGGCTTCCTACCAAGAAGTATTTCATCTTCAAGAGAAGAGACAAAGTAGCCTCCCTCCCTTTACCCTCTCCCTCCATGAGTAAAACAGATTCTAAAATTCCAGGGCTTAAAATCAGAGCTAATTTGAAAAAGTGTTTAGGGGCCTTCTAGTTCCTAAGTACGCAGGTATAAACTTGTTTTTCCAGAGTTTGCTCTCCATCAATTCAAGGCAACAAGAACTCGCATAAACCCTGATGCCCACCCCCTCTCCCTTCCCACTCCAGACTCCAAAGCAAAGTTGTGGACCTCTAGTCACATCCGATTTCCTAAAAATTGTAATTCTCTTAAACTAACATTCCCTGCTTTTGCTCAAGATATCATGGGTGACTACAGACTTCTTGTCATTTTGTCGTCTTCAAAGTCTAGAGATCTAGAGAAAAATCTTGACATCTAGAGAAAGTCTTCCTGGTCACCCCAAAACCACCTAAAATACTAGGGAGATTCAGTGTCCTTGCTGACATCACATCCAATGCCCCCAAACTATAGTTCCTTGACATTCTTCATTCTAATCATTCTTACATTGTCTCCTCTCCAGCACCTCTCTGGTCTTCTATTTTCTGATCTAACCTTTATCTTTTCATGCGTTTTGCTCTGCTACTTACACCACATGTCTATGCTTTGCTCTAATTGGGTTGTCCGATTCCCTGACTCCTTTTGTTCTCCAAGTCTCTCAGGACTCCCACCCCTGCCTGGCTTCTCTTCATTCACAATCCAGAATAGTCACGGTAGTAGTACATCATAGGATCTTTTGGTTGGGACACTGAACACCCTCACTCCCTTGTTCTCCTGCTTCTTTCTCTTAGTGCTGCTCAGGAACCACATCACACATTCCTTGTCCACTTTCTGTTCCATTCTCCAAAGCAGTTCTTTCAAGTCTTCACTTCTTGCAAGTTCCCTGCCTCTGCAGCCAACCTTTTGTCCCAGAAGGAAATAGAGGCAATTAGGCTTCTAACTTTGGCCCACTGCTGGGTGCCCATACTCTCGTGAATTTAACTACCACTTAGGTTCTAAGGCTTCAAAATCTATGCTTTCCTCTCTAGCTTGTTCCCCTCACTGATATTTGAGCTCATGCATCCAACTCCACGAGGAACATTTTCTGTTGATTCTTGCTCATTTGCTTTGAAAAATCAACATGCCCCAAACTGAACCTATTATATTTCTCCTTCCTAAATCTGGGATGGAATACAAGCTTCATCTTGTATTCATATTATTTTGAATAAGTCAGAGAAGAGAACAACTAACTGATTTAAAAGCTACTGAGGGGTAGAGTCAATAGGACTTAATGACCAACTAGGTATTCAGGGAGAGTCAGGAGTCTAGACTAATCTCTGGATTCAGTTTGAGTGACTTGATTTATGTGGTTTTCTAATAGGAGAGGGAATACAAGAGAAAGAATACATTTGAGAGTTAAAAAAAATGAAGTCAATTTTGGACAAGTACAATTCGAATGTCTTTGATATCCAGAAGGTAGGTAGATAATTAAATTTTGAGTTCAGGTGAAAGGAACTGAAAGTAAAAGACATTATTTTGAAGATATCAGCATAGAGGTGGTAGAAGTTGTTGGACTGGAAAATCTTGCCCAGGAAGTTTGTTCAGTAAGAAAAGATCAAGAGTGAAAGCCTAGGGAACTTACCATTGTTTAAAGGTAAGGTGGAAAAGGAACCCGAATATAAAACTAAGGACTATGTGATAACACAGACGTAAATTGGGTAAGAAGTTTGAGGAAAAAGAAGTGCTCAAAGCATCAGATGCCAAAAAGAAACCAACTACGATAAGAACTATTCAGTGGCCATTGGACTTAGCAATTAGTGGGTTATTACTGACTTAAGAAGCATCATTTCAGTGATGAGGTTCAGGTGGAAGACAGATTTCAGTGGGATAAGGAGGGAATGTAAATTCAAATAAAAGAGAGACATACACAGCATCATCTATGGCATAAAGCAGACTTGTAGGGAGCTAAAGTACAGATACTCTTGATGGCCTGTGGGAGAAGCAGAGAGGAAGCATTTCCTAATGAGCTGGGAGACTGGGGAAAGTTTCATTAAAAAGGTAATATTTGAACTGGGTTTTAAAGGATAAGAAGGATCTTTAATCAACACTATTGAGGTATAATTTACATTTAATAAAATGTACCCATTTTAAGTGTGCAGTTCAAAGAGTTTGAAATATGTATTTCCATGTAACCACCACATCAGTCAATATATAGAACGTTTCCATCATCCCAAAATAGTCCGTCGTGCCCCTATGCAGTTGACACTCCACTCCTTGCCCCAGGCAACCCTGCGTTACTTTCAGTCACTATAGAGTAGTTTCGCCTGGTCTATAATTCCATATGAGTGAGATCACAGATATATATTCCTATGCTTAGCATAATTTTTTTTTTGTCATTCACCCATGTGGTTGCACATATAGTCAATTCTTTTATTGCTGAGTAGTATTCCATTGTACACCACAATACATTTATCCATTCACCTCTTGATGGGCATTCGGCTTGTTTCCAGTTTGTAGCTACTGTGAATAAAGTTGCTATAATTGTTCACGCACAAGTCTTTGTGTGGACACATATTTTTACTTTTTTTGGCTACATAACAGGGGAATTGCTGTGGCATATGGTAAATGTATGTGTAACTTCTTAAGAAACTGACCAAATGTTTTCCAAAGTGGTTGTTAATTTTTACATTCCAATCAGCAATATATGAGACTTCCAGTTGCTCTACAGCCTCATCGACACTTGATATTGTCAGGTTTTTAATTTTAGCCATTGTAGAAGGGGTGTAGTGGCATCTCATTATGGTGGTCAAATGCTTTTTCTGCATATTGAGATGATCCTGTGGTTTTTCTGTAATTCCTTTTCTTGTAATGGACTTTTTGGAATCAGTATAATGTTGGCCTCATACAATGGATTGGGAAGTATATCTCCTCTATTTTCTGAAAATGTTTGTGTAGGTTTGGTAATATTTCTTTCTTAATTGGTAGAACTCTAAGTGAAATCATCTAGACCTGAAGTTTCCTTGGTGGAAATGTTTTAATACAGATTCAATTTTTTAAATGGATATAAGACAACTCAGGTGTTATATTCAAGTAAATTTTGGTAATGTTTTTCAAGAAATTTGTACATTTTATATAAATCATCAAGTTTATAGACATGAAGTTGTTTTTAATATTTCTCTATGAAGATATTTGGTAAATTTTTTATTTGGAAATATTTTCAAATTTACAAAAAAATTTCAAAAGTAAAAATAATTCGAAAAAACTCATATATCCTTTACTCAGATTTACCTATTGTTAGCATTGCACCTCATTTACATAATCATTTGTTCTATCATCTTTCTGTGTCTCTAATGGTTTTCCTGAATCTTTTCAGGGTAAGTTACATACATTATGACTGTTTACCGCTAAATACTTCAGTGCGTGTTTCCTAAAAATAGAGATCTTCTTTCACATAACCACAGTACAGTTATCAACTTCATATATTTACATTAATTCCGTGTTTTATCTGATCTGCCATCCATATTCCAATTTTGTCGGTTGGTCTAATATTGTACTTTACAGCAATTTTTTCTCTTTCCATTAGAGGATTCTGTCTAGTATCAGGCATTGTATTTAGTTGTCATGTCTCTTTAGCTGCCATTAATCTGGAACATTTCTATACCCATTCTTTTATTTATTTTTTTGTGAGGAAGATTGGCCCTGGGCTAACATCTGTGCCCATCTTCCTCTACTCTATATGTGGGACGCCTGCCATGGCATGGCTTGATAAGTGGTGCATAGGTCCATGCCTAGGATCTGAACCTGCGAACGTAGGGCGCTGAAGCAGAGCGTGAGAACCTAACCACTACGCCACTGGGTCGGCCCCAACATTCTTTGACTTTAAGACATTTTTAAAGAATAATAGAATAGAATAAAATATTCTATTTAAATAGAACATTCCCCCCTTTTAAATAGAATATTCCTAATTTTATGTTTATCTTATGTTTCCTTGTGAATAGACTCAAGTTATGTACATACATACATACTCATACACGTATAACTATAGTTTGGCTTGTGTATATATATATATTTATTTATGTTAGATTTTAGATATCATGAGTTCACACTAATATCTACAATTCCTTCATTATCTTACTTACGGCTTTTGGCTTGAAATCTACTTTGCTTGGTATTAGGATTGTAAACTTTTACTCTCTTATTGTTTACATTTCTTTGCTAAATCTTTGTTTATACCTTTATTTTTAGCCTCTGAATTATTGTGTTATAACTATATGTTTTTATATAGAATAGAATAGAGTTGGAGTTTATATTATAAGCCAATCTAAAAATCTTTTTTAATTAATAGGCAAATTAAACTCATTTATTGAAATGACTGTTGTGTTTGTCTCATTTCTGTCATAGTATCTTTTTTTTTTGGTGAGGAAGATTGACCCTGAACTAACATCTGTGCCAATCTCCCTCTATTTTTGTATACGGGAGGCCACTACAGCTTGGATTGATGAGTGGTGTGTAGGTCCACGCCCGGGATCCAAGCCTGCAAACCCCAGGGCACCGAAGTGGAGCACATGAACCTAACCACTACACCACTGGGCGGGCCCCTCTGTCATATTATCTTAAGTCACAATTACTGTGTGTATTATGTTATGTTTACTGTTTTTCTCTATTTATTGCGTTATTTATTATTTATTTTTTAAAATAATTTCTTTTGGTATATAGGAAGGTTTGTATTTTTATGCTAGTAGTGTGTTAGTTTTCTGTTGCTGCTGTAACCAATTACCACAAACTTAATGGCTTAAAACAACACAAATTTATTATCTTGCAGATCTATAGGCCAAATGTCTTAAATATGTCTTATGTTCTTTCTGGAGGATCTAGAGGAGAATATATTACTTGGCTTCTGCAGAGTCTGCCTGCTTTTCTTGTCTCATGGTGCCCTTCCTCCATCTTCAAAGCTGGCAACCTTGGTCTGAGTCTTTCTCATGCTGCCGTGTCTCTGGTTCCTTCTTCTGATTTCCTCTTCCATTTTTAAGATCCCTTGTGATTACATTGGGCCCACCCAAATAATCCAGGATAATCTCTCTGTTTTTAGGCTAACAGATTAGCAAACTTAATTCCATCTGTGACTTTAATTCTTGTTTGCCACTTAACCTAATATTCACACGATTGGGGGATTAGGGCAGAGACATTTTGGGGGAGCCATTATTCTGCCTACCACGAGTTGTTATCTTTGTATTAATGCTTTTTATAATGCCCTTAATTCCCTTTATTTTTACCAAACCTTTTACCAACTATCAGATTTAAATGGTATCCTGTGACTCTTGAGTTCAATGATCTTATTCTACCTTTCCCTTTTCTCTCCCTTCGCTTAATTTTTAGTTTGAATGAACATGTAATGTTTCCATATTCTTTTTCAACTTATTATCCAATCATCGTTTTAGTCTTAGCTCCACAATTGACTATATGAAATGCTCACTGTTAGTCTGTTTGGAATATTTCTTCAGTGGTCATTTCATTGGATAAAGCTCATCTTGTAGTAGATTCTTCAGGAAGGACACAGACATTCAGGATTCCCTGAGTTCAGGGACATGAAAAACTGTTTTTCTGTAACATTAAAACCTGAATGACAGATTTGCTGGATATAATGTACTTGGTTCACATTTTTTTTCCTTATGTTTCTTGCAAATGCTGCTTCACCATTATCCTGCTTTTTATGTCGCTCTTGAGAAATCTGATCATCTAGTTCTCTTGCCTCTGTAGTGTATTTCATTTTTTTTTTTTCCTAGAGCCCCTGAATATTTTCACTTGATGTCTCAGAGTTCATCACTCTAGGTCAATTTTCTCTGGTACCTGCTGAGCCCTCTCGATGTATGGATTCTTATTTGATTTCTGGACAGCCTGAATGTCTTTTTTGTTTGTTTGTGTTATAGTTTAAACTTTAATTCTCTTGCATTGTTTTGACATTTCTCTTCAGGGACACCAGTCCTATGAATATTTTCTTTTTTTCCTTTCTTTCATTTTAATCATTTTACCACTTTTCATTTCTTCCGTTATCTCATTTTTATTATCTTGTTGCTTTACTGATTTTCTTCAATGCTCTTTATTAAGTTTGCGTTTGAATCTGTTCTCACTTGGGCACCCAGTAATTTAGTCTTTCTTTTTAATATGTTTATCTTTTTCTTCTGTTTCTTTCATCAGGAAAATTAACTCTAATTTTATTTCTACTCTTTTTTATCTTCTGTTTTTAGCTTTTGTATTTCTGATTCAGAGTGTTGATGAATATCCTCATGTGCTTGCTTAAAGTGCTATGTTACTGTTTTCTTCATCTTTGTGTTTTACTTACTTTTACAGAGACTTATCATTAGAAAATCTTCTGTTCACAAATTCTGACATTTTTCAGTAGTTTTGCATGGATGTGGTCTGTTTTTTCCTACTCTGGTTCATTTTGTAGATAGGGTTCCAAGTTTGATAATGCCTTGTACTGGAATTTTTGTCCTATTCTGCTCAGAAGCTATTTTTCTTTATTATTGATAGCAAGTTATTTACGATGTTCCTAGTGTGATTTTCTATATGTTTATTCATCTTGGGGTTTGTTGAGATTCATGGATCATTGAGTTGGTGACCATTATCAAATTATAAAAATTTTGACCATTATTTTTCAAATATTTTTTCTATTCTTCTCCTTTTTTGGGGAATTAAAATTTATATTTAATTTCCCACAAGCCACTGAGTCATTGTTTCATTTTGTTTTTCAATCTTTTTTTCTCTCTTGTTTGTATATTTTTTATTACTATGTCTTCAAGTTCAATGATCTTTTCTTCTTCAGTATCTAATTATTTTAAATCCCATCCATGTAATTTTCAGTTTAGATACTTTTTTTTTGGTGAAGAAGATTCGCCCTGAGCTAAGATCTGTTGCCAATCCTCCTCTTTGCTGAGGAAGATCGGCCCTGTGCTAACATCTGTGCCCATCTTCCTGTACTTTATATGTGAGGTGCCACCACAGCATGGCTTGACAAGTGGTGCATAGTTCTGTGCCCAGTATACGAACCCACGAACCTTGGGCAGCTGAAGCCATGTGTGTGAACTTAACAACTATGCCACCAGGCCGGCCCTTCAGATACATTTTTACCTCCAGATATTCTGTTTTGCTTTTTCAAATACCTTCTATTTCTTTCCACATTAGGTTTATGTTTTTATTTTAATCCTTGTGCATATTTATAATATCTAAAATAGCTTTTTAAAGTCTTGCTAATTTAATTTTTTCTTTCCTTTCTCAGTATGTTTCTATTGACTGATTTTTTCTACTGATTATAAGACATATTTTCTTGCTTTTTCACATCAATAATTTTTTATTTAATGCTGGATGTTTTGAATATTACATAATTCTTTGCTGGATTCTGTTGCATTCTTTTAAACAGCAATCTTGGGATTTATTCTATCAGACTGTGTCATTTCTTGTGGATCAAGTGATTCTTTTGAGGCTTGTTTTAAAACTTTTGTTAGAGCAGGAGTAGAATACATTTACTGTTTGCACTAGCCAGGTGTGACCCTCCTAGTGTTGTACTGAATGTCCTGTGTATTTGATATAGTCTCTCCTTTCTGGCTGGTAGAAACTTAAAGGATTTCCAACCCTGTGTGAAGCTCTGGGAATTGTTTGGCTTACAATTCCATTCATTGCTCTTTCCCTAGCATGATCTGTGGAGTTTCCTTATATGTGCACGGTTTGGTAGTCAGCCAAAGACCTTAGGGACCCATGCATATTTCTGGAACACTTTCTCTACCCTTCTTCTCTGGTACCCTGCCCTACAAAGTCTAGCCATATTGGTATCTCTGAACTCCACTCTCTATCTCCTCAAGTCTATGAGACTGTCAGGTTCTGTTTAGATTTTTCCTTCCTGCATTAGACAGTCCATAAATTTCTTCCCAGTAGAAATCCAGGATAATCATAGGGTTCATCTCATTTGTTTCCGTTCTCTTGAAAAGTGTTGTTTCCTATATATTGTCCAGTTTTCTGTTTGTTTATGGTGGGAGGTAATGTCTCACAGAAATTGCTCCTTTATTAGTAGAAGTAGAAGTTAAGTAAAATTTTTCATAGTGGAAATAGAGTGAATAAGCAACCCAGGAAAAGAGAAAATAATAAGCAAAGACAGTGAGGTGAAAAATTCTGTGTTCAAAAAATAATGAGCAGTTTGGGTCACTGTAGAGAACTATTTGAAGAGGAGGAAAGAATTGGAGACATGACTTAAAAACACTGATTCATTGTCGCCTTCAAATATTTCTCTAGGTACTGTTATGAAAAGATTTTTCAGATGTAATTCCAGTCTCAAATTAGTTGACCATAAAATATAGAGGTTATCCAGGTGACCTAATCACATGAGCCCTTTAAAGGCGAAGAGTTTTCTTTCAGTGGTTGTGGAAGAAGAAGAAATCAGAAAGATGAAAAATCTGAGAGTAATTTTCCATGAGGGAGGTTCTCTGTTGCTGGTTTTATAATGGAGGTGGACATGGGCAAGGACATGAGCAAGGAGCAGCTCTTGGAGACAAGAGCTGTCCCTGGCTGACACCAGTAAGTTCATGGGGACTTCAGTCCTATAACCACAAGGAACTTATTTCTTCCAGTAATGAGAAGAATGGGGTTGGAAGAGGACCCCAAGTTCCAGATGAGAACACAACCTGCCAACATCTTGATTTCAGCCTTAGCAAAGAACCCAGCCACGCTCTGCCAAACTTCTGACCTATAGAATTGTGAGCTAATAAATGAATGGTCTTTTAAGCTGTTAAATTTGTAGTATAGAAAACGAATACAAAGGCTAGTAAGGTGTTTTATAGTATAGTTTATAGAGGTTAATTATAAAAACACAGATTTTAAAATTAAGAGAACTATTTGAAATTAAGAGCCTTTTAGGGATTTAATTGTATTACTTTAAGGCTACCTGCTAGAGAATTTTTATGTTGAATATTTGCACACAAGGAGCTTTTCGGTTGAAAGATAGAATAATCTTCATGCTATCCATTGGAATCTTAGAAATGTATATCAATATACATAGGATAAGAGGAGTAATTTTCTAGGATTGGACCAGGAGCTAGATGTGTATCTACCTCTTGTCCTTTGAATCAGCATACTCCACTTCTGCAACATACGCTTCATGTGCCCTAAAGGTTTACCACAGCTGCTGTTCAAGATATTCATTTGGTACCAACCTCACTCCGCTCCATACCTTGATGATGCTTATTCAGTTTGTAGTCTGGATGCACATCACTTATTGATTCTTTCACCCAACTTGAATCCTTATCCTCTAACTCCTAAGGCTTGGCATCTGAATGTGTTCTCCCTTGTAAATATACGTTGGTTTTCTTTTATAGACCTGGACTTGGTCACTCATCTGTTTCCCTAATTTCATCATTACCACTAATTTGACACCTCAACTACAGTCCCATTCTCACAACGTACATGGGTAGTACACATTCAGGCCAGCCAGATCTCTCTGGTAATGGTGAGAATCATACATTCTATATAAAATCCTGAGTCCTAGGCATCTTTCTTTTCTCCCCAGGAAATAGCAATGAAATTACCAGTAGGCATTTAGGGAAGAGATCATAGACCTTTATATACAGGTAATCATGCTGGAGATCCAATGAAAACACAAGAAGGAAAGAAATAAAAATATGGACACTAAATATGCCAATAGCTTTTGTTTACACTTTTACATCTATTGCTTTTGTTGTATGTGAAATCTGTACTGTAACCCATCCTGAAAACTGGATACTCATTGCTGAATATGCCCACATGCTGATATTCGTGCTGCTGCTGCAATGTCCTCTCCTCTCTACTGTAGCTGTAGAACTCCTACTGATCCTTCAGTCTTTCTCTACTAGGCTGTAGGCCCATTGGAGTCGGTTGTGATTGTGTCTTGGTCGTATATGAGTCCTTGACCAGGAGCTCTCTTCCTCTAGCTTTGGGAAAGGCTAACATGGGAAATTTAGTAAGGGAAGAGACACTTTTCCAACAGCTTAGAGAATAGAGTCAAATCTGCTAATCACTATTATGGCAGATGTCCTGCCAGATCCCCTCATAGTGCCTTGAATTTTAGTAGTGCAGAGGAAGATCAAGAATTTCCATATAGGTGAGATAATTGAGACAAAGTAAGATGGGACGGGAAAGTGCCAAGGAGATTTGGCTTGGAGCTGGATTTGCATAGACAGCACACTTCTTAACATGTGGATTAAGTAATTTTTAGAATAGTTTTGGTAGTCACTGATGGACACAATAAGATAGTAGATAGTAACAACAATAAACAAACACATAGAGACAGAGATTGGATTGGTGGTTACCAGAGGGGAAGAGGGGAGGGAGGAGGGTGAAAGGGATAATTCGGTACATGTGTGTGGTGATGGGTTCTAATTAGTATTTGGGTGGTGAACATGATGTAATCTATGCAGAAATAGAAGTATAATGATGTACACCTGAAATTTATACAATGTTATAAACTAATGTTACTGCTATAAGCAAACAAAAAATAAATAAATGTTCAGGCAGCGAAAAAAAAAGAAAATAAGATAGGGGAGATAGAAAGCTTCACACCAGTCCTGAAATACTCTTTGTGGCTGCTACTGAAGTGATTTTAACAGAGTTGAAAAGAGAGAGTTTGATTAATCTCATCCCATGCAGCTGAATGTGCTTGCCTAGGCACTTCCCATAAGTTACTGGGATCAATAATCAATCTCTCTTGTGCAAAAATTAGACTTGAAGTCTTAAGTGATCTTATGTGATTCAAAACATAGAGAAGGCAGAAATGCAGAAATATTCATACCTCATATAATTGCCCATAGCTTGTATCCCAGATTATAACGGTGAGATATGTGAAAATCTTTTTCTTATTTGGAATCAAGGCAAGTCTCAGAGTCAAGGAAGACCAGATGCATCAATTTTTTTTCTTTTTATGAACTTAACTAAACATTAACGCAAGGAAGATTGTGCACATGAAGGTGAAGGCAGAGTTTGACTCTGAAGGCAGACTTTTCTATCTGTTATTCCTGGGCAAAATCTCTCTGGAGACAGGCACTATTCATTGTACAGCATATTTTGCCTAATCTTATAAGTAAAAAGTCACTGAGCACATATAGTTAAAACCTCTCTCTCTTAAAACATAGCCCAAAACTGTGCACCAACAGCACATAAGGGGGAATTCCAATCTAAAAAGAAGTTTATGTTATTTTCTTTTATTTAAAAGTTCTTAAGAAAATGAGGACAAGATGTTATATTAAGTATTTGGGGATCTTGAACCACATTCGTGCAATAAATATCAGAACTACAGAAATATCATTCACAAAATTTATATTCATAGACAGGTGATGGACGAATGGATAAAGATTTGATATATATATATATATACACACACACACGATGGAATATTATTTAGCCATGAGAAAGTAGGAAATTCTGCCATTTGTGACATATGGATGGACCTTGAGGGCATTATGCTAAGTGAAATAAATCAGACAGAGAAAGAGAGATACAGTATGATATCACTTATTTATGGAATCTAAAAAAGCTGAACTTAAAGAAACAGAAAATGATGGTACCAGGGACTGAGGAGTGGGAAACGGAGAGATCTTGGTCAAAGAACACAAACTTCTAGTTATAAGAGGAATAAGTTCTGGGGATCTAATGTACAGCATGATGATTATAGTTAATAATACTGTATTTTATACTTGACATTTGTTGAGAGAGTAGATCTTAAATATTCTTACCACAAAAGTAATTGTAATTATGTGACATGATGGAGGTGTTAGCTAATGGTATGGTGGTAATAATTTTGAACATATAAGTGCATCAAATCAACAAGTTGTACATCTTAAAACTTGCACAATGTTATATGTCAAGTATATCTCAATAAGGCTGGAAAAAAAACCAAGGTTGCTTGGAAATATGAATGCTAAGACTTGAACTATCAATGCATGCGTGCTCTAGGCATTTCTAGAAGAGATTAATTTATTAATAAATTACATTTTTTCATTTTAGCACTGATTTAGGTAATATGCTCTTTGTTATATAGCAGGATGGGAATGGAGTATAAATCTGATATCAGATTTAACTTTTCATATGCATCTCCATATATTGTAATATGTGAATAACTGATGTAGAGAATTTCACATTATGTGTGTGGATAAGTATTTTCCTAGTCATTTGCTTTGTTTTTGGTTGTCTTATTCAATTTTGTCCTTTAGAAAGAAGTGAAGTTATTTTCTTCAACCCTTGGGCCCTGGAGATAGGACACGTTTTTTCAAGTATCTGGCTTTTTTAAAACTCCAGAGGAGGATAAAGAAGTCTGTGTTACTAAGGGTCTGTTTGTAAATTGTTTTCACTGTTCCAACTAATACTATTCTAGGTTTATAAAAGTCAAAGGTTAAAGTTATTCCTAGATACTTTATTCTTTTTGTTGAGATTGTAAATGGGATTGTACTTTTGATTTCTCGTTCTTCTAGTTCAGTGTTAGTGTATAGAGATGCGACTGATTTTTGTGAGTTAATTTTGTACCCTGCAACTTTGCTGTAGTTGTTAATTATTTCTAATAGTTTTCTGGTGGATTCTTTAGGGTTTTATATGTATAAAATCATGTCTTCTGCAAACAATGAAAGTTTCACTTCTTCCTTTCCAATTTGGATTCCTTTTATTTCTTTTTCTTGCCTAATTGCTCTGGCCTAAACCTCCAGTACTATGTTGAATAGGAGTGGGGAGAGTGGGCACCCTTGTCTTATTCCTGTTCTCAGAGGGATGGCTTTCAGTTTTTACCCATTGAATATAACGTTGGTTGTGGGTTTGTCATATATGGCCTTTATTATGTTGAGGTACTTTCTTTCTCTACCCGTTTTATTGAGAGTTTTTACCATAAATGGGATGTTGGAGCTTGTCAAATGCTTTCTCAGCATCTATTGACATGATCATATGGTTCTTATTTCTCATTTTGTTAATGTGGTGTATAACATTGATTGATTTGTGGATGTTGAACCATCCCTGCATTCCTGGAATAAATTCCACTTGGTCATGGTGTATGATCCTTTTTAATGAATTGCTGTATTTGGTTTGCCAATATTTTGTTGAGGATTTTTACATCTATGTTCATTAGCGATATTGGCCTGTAATTTTCCTTCTTTGTGTTGTTCTTGTCTGGTTTTGGTATCAGGGTAATGTTGGCCTCATAGAATGAGTTAGGAAGCATTCTGTCTAAAGTAATCTACAGATTCAATGCAATCCCACTTAGAATCCCAATGACATTCTTCACGGAAATTGAAAAAAGAATCCTAAAATTTATATGGAACAACTAAAGACCCAGACTAGCCAAAGCAATCCTGAGAAAAAAGAACAAAGCTAGAGACATCACAACTCCTGACTTCAAAATATACTACAAAGCTATAGTAATCAAAACGGTATGGCACTGGCACAAAAATATAAATACAACTCAATGGAACAGAATTGAAAGCCCAGAAATAAAGCCACACATCTATGGACAGCTAATCTTTGACAAAGGTGCCAAGAACATACAATGGAGAAAGGAAAGTCTCTTCAATAAATGGTGTTGGGAAAACTGGACAGCCACATGCAAAAGAATGAAAGTAGACCATTATCTTGCACCATATACAAAAAATTAACTCAAAATTGATTAAAGACTTGAATGTAAGACCTGAAACTATAAAACTCCTAGAAGAAAATATAGGCAGTACACTATTTCGACATTGATCTTAGCAGCATCTTTTCAAATACCAAGTCTGACCGGGCAAGGGAAACAAAAGAAAAAGTTAACAAGCGGGACTACATCAGACTAAAAACCTTCTGCAAAGCAAAGGAAACCATGAACAAAATGAAAAGACAACCCATCAACTGGGAGAAAATATTTTCAAAGCACTTATCTGACAAGGGGTTAATCTCCAAAATATATAAAAAAACTCATACAACTCAACAACAATAAAACAAACAACCCAATCAAAAAATAGCAGAGGATATGAACAGGCATTTTTCCAAAGAAGATATATAGATGGCCAACAGACTCATGAAATGATGTTCCAACATCACTAATTATTAGGGAAATGCAAATGAAAAAAAAGAACAAAGAGATATCACCTTACACTGGTCAGAATGGCTATAATCACCAAGACAAAAACAACAAATGTTGGAGAGGATGTGGAGAAAAGGGAACTCTCATGCACTGCTGGTGGAACTGCAAACTGGTGCAGCCACTATGGAAAACAGTATGGAGATTCCTCAAAAAATTAAAAATAGAAATACTATATGATCCAGCTATCCCACTACTGGGTAGTTATCCAAAAAACTTGAAACCAACAATTCAAAGAGACTTATGCACCCCTATGTTCATTGCAGCATTATTCACAATAGCCAAGACATGGAAGCAACCCAAGTGCCCATCAACTGATGATTGGATAAAGAAGATGTGGTATATATATACAATGGAATACTACTCAGCCATAAAAAAAGACAAAATTGTCCCATTTGCAACAACATGGATGGACCTTGAGGGTATGATGTTAAGTGAAATAAGCCAGACAGAGAAAGACAAATACTGCATAATTTCACTCATATGTGGAATATAACAAATACATGGATAAAGAGAACAGATTAGTGGTTACTGGAGGGGAAGATGGGTGGGGGTGGGTGATAGGGGTAAAGGGACACATATGTATGGTGACAGACAATAATTAGATTACTTGGGGTGACCATGATGAAGTCTACTCAGAAATTGATAAACAATAATGTACACCCGAAATTACACAATGTTATGTTCTCAATATGTTATGCTCTCATTATGATCTCAATAAATTTACTGGAAAAAATAAACAAAAGCCAAAGGAGTCTTTTGTGTCTGAGGGCCTAATGAGAACAGAGACAGGGAACTAGAGAAGGGCTGAAGGCAAGAAACAGACAGACAGAAAGGACATGGGCCTGGGTTCAGATCCTTGAACCCTTTGCCTGATTGTGGCCTTATCGCTGACCCACCCTCTGAAAGTGTCAGGGCCTGCAGACCCAGAGAGGTCCCACTCTGAGTGCCTGGGAGGTGAACAGAACCAGAAGATGAACCTCAAACATGGCTGGGGAAACTTGCCCGGGGAGCAAGTTCGTGGTCATTTGTTACACAGCAATAGAAAACTAATACATTCTACATTATTTCTTTCTTCCACATTCTTTTATTTGTTTGTCTTGACTTCCATATTTGACATTGCATATTTTCTTCAATTATCTAGTAATCCACGACGGTACATCTGTATGTAAGATCAAGACTTTATAGAAAGCTAATCAGAGGCTCTGCATACACCCCTGCAGCAGACTTCAATGTCAGCAGCAACTCAGGTATTTTCTAGGAAGCCTGGGAAGGCCTAGGCCGGGCTGCAGGTGTTCTGGAACTAGGAGAGTTGATGTGGCCCAAGGGACCCAGTGTTCAGAATGTGGAATCTCCATTAATACATTTACTCTTGATTCTACACCTCACCTCTACTATCCACTATGCTTTGTTCTTCTCTTTCTGGAGTTTCCCCCATTCAGTTTTTCCAGCAAATAAACCTCTAGGCTTCTGCTGGATTTATGGGAACCACTCCATATACTGATTTTCAATCATTTCCCTGCTTTCCATCTCCACTTTCCTCTGTCTCTAGAGTCGAGGAGCCAAGGTTTTCAGGGGTTTGTGAAGCAAGTAGGGTAGCTTCTTGCACCTTTGCAGCCTCATCTTTCATTCAGTTACGACTCCTCCCTTCACTTTCTTTCTCCCAAATTTGGTTGAAATCGCTTGTCCACGGGTGTCTCCTCTTCCACTGTCTTTGTCCTCACGTGTCCATTTTTTTTTCTTAAATCCTTACACTGTCATTTAAAAGGACCTCAGGAGAGAGAGCACAGTAATGCATGCAGTCAGTCTTGTTTAACTAGAAAGTCCCTTTATTTCAATTTACTGGATTCAATTTATTATAATTATGTTCAATATTTTAATATCTATTCCCATGAAAGAGATTAGCCTATGATTTTCCTTTCTTAAAGCTACTTCATCACTTTTTGAAAATCAAGATTATGTGTTTATAAAATGAATTGGGAACTCTATTTCTATGTGCTGGAAAACTTTGTACAAATATTGGCATTATATCTTCCTCAGGTAGTTTGTAGAATTCAATAGTGAAACCATGTGAGCATGATGATTTCTTTGTGGGAAGGTTTGAATTTGCATGGTCGTTTCCTTTAATAGGTATAGAACTATTCAGATTTTCTATTTCTTATCATCTTTTGGTAGGTTGCGTTTTTCTAAGAATTTATGCATTTCATCTAAATTTTTGAATCTATTGACATAGAGTTGTCTGTATTATTCTCTTACTTTTAATGTCTTTAACATCTCTAATGATACCTCTTTCTTAATCCCTTACATTCTTAATTTTTCCATCCCTTTATTTCTCTTGATCAATATTGCCAGGGGTTGTCAATTCATTCACCTTTTGAAAGACTAATTTTTTATTGATGCTATATTGTATATTTGTTTTTTAATTCCTTCTTTTTTTTTTTTTGGCTTTTAGACTTATTATTTTCCTCCTTATACTTTTCTTCCATATACTAATATGCTCTTTTAATCTTGTAACTTTTCAGATATATTACTACTTCCTTGATTTTAAGCCTTTTTCTTGTCTGATATATATATATATATCTATATATATATATATACACACACATATTTAAGGTAATGCATTTCCTCCTAAGCATAGCCTTAGCTGCATCTTGCAAATTTTTATATGTTGTACTTTCACCATCATTCAGTTTAATACAGTCTCCAACTTCCATTGAGATTTCTTCTTTGATTCATGTTATTTAAAAGTATACTGATTAAATATCTGAAATCCAAGGGTTCTTGGTTTCTTTAAAGAGAAATGATATTTAGATATAGACTCTAGTAGTGCTTACTCCTTCTTAGTTGGACAGTGCTTCTAGGCCTCTTCAATAAATAGAGCCAGGAGATATGTACTAACTTTTAAAATATAAGATAAATTCAAACCTAAAATTAAAATTAAAATTCAGAAAAGCAAACAAAAATAGAAGTAGATGATTAATTTACAAACATTTGGAATATGAGAATTTTCTAGCTGTCTTTTTATTATTGATTTCTAGCTTTAGGCATTACAAACAAAAAGCAAACTCCACACAATTTCAGTATTGTGGAGTTTGCTGATATTTACTTTATGGTCAATTTTGGTAAATATCTCCGTGCAGTTGAAAGAATGTGTATTCTGCAGTGACTGGTCCAGTGCTCTGTGTATGTCAATTAGATAAAGTTTACCAATCATGTTCAAATCTTCTGTATCCTTCTGATATTTTTTATTGTCCGCTTGTCCTATTAATTACTGAAGAAAACATATTTAGTCTGACATAATGATTGGGAATTTTATATTCTTCCTTCAGTTTTGTCAATAATTCAAAATTTTTTATGTACTTTGGGCTACATTATGAGTTGCAAAGAAATTTAAATTGTTGCGTCTTTCTGGTGAATGTGCCCCTTCGTCATTATAAAAGGTCCTTCTTAATTTGTCACATTGCTTCTTGCCTTAAAGTGTACAGTCATTTATTATTTCTTTTGGTTTTCCATCACATGGACCTGAGTATTTTTCAGTTAGGTGCCAAATGGGCATTATTTTGTCAACATTTATAGAAATAATTTGAGACTAGAGTCATATCCGTCTTTCAGCGGATTTAGTTTGCATCTCACCGTCCACTAGGAGCAAAAGCAATTGCAGACGTTAGGGTCTAAGATAATTTGGCGTTCGTACGAGGACCTACTGAATTCTGAATCATTGTTATTCCTACCCTGTAGCCCTTTGGTGTTCCAGCCCAAAGTAAAGGATGTTAATTAAGATACTCCTTTTTGGTAGTCCCAGGATGCGAGTTTTGTTTTCCTGTCCTCTCTCAGCTGCCTCTTCTGGGAATGGGAGATGCTGCTAAGGCAACAATTCCTCAACTGGTGTGCTCAACTCTTTGGCTTGCCTTTTTGTGGGTCTTGGCCCCATAATTAACTGGTAACTTGTTACATCTATGAGGACTTCAAGCAGATAATGTGTGTAGGTGTGTGTGTATTCCAGCTTTTCTAGTTGTTTTTAGGAGGAAGGTTGGTCGGATCTAACTATTTTGCCATTTACAGAAGTGGAAGCTCCTCCTCCCTTCACTCTTCAACCCATTCAGTCTGGTTTCCATCTCTACCAGTCAGCTGCTTTGTTAACATAACATTGGCCAACACGTTTCCATATTTGATTAATATTCTCTTGAGTCCCATCTTACTTGAATCCTCAACAGCGCTGGGCATCATTTGAACATACTCTATTTCTTGAAGCAATCTTCTCTCTTGAGGTCTGTAACCCCACACTCTCCTTTTTTCTCTAACTTCCCAGACATCTCTAACTCACTTTTCACTGCTGGCTCTTTCTCTTCTACTTTACCTCTAAATATTGGAGTTTTGCATAGCTCAGTCCTGATTCTTGTTCTCTTCTTTCCCTTTCTTTTTCTACATTCTACACTAAAGTGATTTTACTCATTCCTGTAGTTTTATAACAGCTCAAAAACCTGAGATTTACTGTTAATACCTTCTTATTTCTCACCTCTAATCAAATCCTTCATCATCTCCTGTAGCTTCAACCTCCAAAATGTTTCTTTTCCTCATTTCTATTGGCATCTCCGAACTCAAAGCTATATTGATTTCTCCTTTGAAATAAGGCAGAACATTTCTAACTGACCTCTTTGCTTTACCTCTTTTTTTCCTTCAATCCATTCTCACATAGCAGCCAATTTGCCTTTTAATTATGTGAATTGGGTCGTGTCATTACTGTGTTTAAAAATCTCTCAATGACTTCCTATCACAGTGGACATAAAATAGAAGTCCTTTTTTTCTGGTGAGGAAGAGTGGCCCTGAGCTAACACCTATTGCCAATCTTCCTCTTTTTGCTTGAGCTAACATATGTGCCCATCTTCCTCTATTTTGTATGTGGGATACGGCCACAGCATGGATTGATGAATGGTGTCGGTCCGCACTCGGGATCTGAACCTGCAAACCCTGGGCCGCCAAAGCGGAGCATGTGAACTTAACCACTGTGCCACTGAGCCGACCCTAAAAGTCCTTTTGTTGATGTATGTATCTGTAAGGAATTGTATTCAACTACTAAAACAAAGATCTGACAAAGATATTGAAGCAAATGAAGAGTGTATTTTCTTACCTAGAAGAACTCTGAAAAGCATTAATCCAGTACTGGTTTGGTGGCTCCACGAAGTCATGCGGGACCCCGGCTCATTCTGTTGTGTTATTCTGCCATTTTCAGCCTTAGCTTCCATCCTCATTGTGGTCCCATGATCATAACATAGCTACTGCATCCCCAGGTATCATATTTATTTTCCAAATGGGAAGAAAGGAAAGGGAAACGTGCCCAAGTGCTCGCTCTAGTTCTTTATCCCCCTTTGAGGAAACTCTTCTGGAAGTTCTAACCCAATAAGTTCTGCTTATGTCTCCTTGGGCAGAACCTAATCACATATCTCCATGTCTATATGCAAAGGAGGCTAAGAAAGATCATCTTTTATCTGAGTATATTTCTCCTATACAGGAACAGAAGAGAATGGATTTTGGATAGGCTGCTACCAATCTCTACCACAAAGCCTTAAGTCATCTCAACCTTGGCCCTTCTCCAGCCCTATAACACACCTCTTTCCCTGCTCATCCCATCCTGGCTGCACAATATTTTGTGATTACTGTGTCTAAATTAAGATTAGCCTGTTAATCGCCATCACAGCAATCTGTTCCTTCCTTATTTGACTTATCCAGGCAGTCTCTCTCAAGAGCCTTTGCTCTTAATGATTGGGCTGAACTGCTCGCCATTCAGTAAACTGTATACAGCTCTTATCTCATGATATTAGTCCATTTGTTCTCAAATCATTATATTTATGAATTAACAAATTAAAGAACCATTCTACATGTTATTCAAATAGATATATGGAACAAATGACTACCAAATGATAATCTCAGCCAAATTTCTATACCTACAATTAAAAGACCAGGACCTTTTCAGAATATAACTCTGTGCCATACCTGTAAGCACCAAGTACTTGCTTTCTAAAGTTTTGCTTTATATTCAACGTTAAAGAGTCCACTAGGCTAATGTTTACTATCCATTATCAAGCTAATTCCTGGACCTCTAGTTAAGCTATTGGGCCTGTGTACTAGTAAGAAATACAGCATTTAATTTGCAATTAAATTCAGTCACTTAAGCCGAAATGTCAGAGGATTGCCTTATTAAGGAATTCAAGATACAAAAAGTAGGTCTTTTATTGTACTCCAACACAAAAGAAGTTTAAAAATTGGAGTATGGAGTGGAAGATAGACACAAGAATAGAACTGTTTATTTATGTGATTTTAACTTTTAAATAATGTTCTTAAACTACTATTTTGTTTCATTTTGGGTAGTTGTGGCTCACATTACTGCTATTTACGGCTCAGAATGGTTATCCAGCCTATTCAGGATCATATATTTCGTGGCAGAGTCAAGTTAGAACAAATATCTGAACACTCAGTTTGACATTAAAAACAACAATAACAACAAAAAGAAAAACCTTAGATTTGCTTCAGAGAAAACAAAATCCAAAGTAGGTAGTGTTCACTTCCTTTTGTTCAATCTCTCTTGTGGATCTTCTCATTCCTGCATTTTTGCAATCTGAACCCAAACACAGTAGGGGGAAGAGGCCTAGAAAGTAAGCACACATATAAAGAATTCTAGCACTTATGTTCTCTCCTTAGAGTCAGGCAATTCCCAGAGTGTGAAGGGAGGAGCTGCATATTTCATATCCCAAGGCGACGGTCTCTATCTTTGGGAAGGGTGTAAACAATGGGGTTGGCACAACCACCTCTGTGCCATCAGAATACTGCTGTAGGGCCCCATGCCCTTTGCGTTTTGTCAAAGTGCTTGCCATCAACACCTCCTCTCCTCTGCAAAGGGGGAGAGGATGGTGGTGATGGGGGAGCCAATTATGGCAGCTTCTCGCTGCAGTGTGCAGAGTGGCTGGGTTGTCATTCATTACCGCCTAATGTTTAGCTGCAGTATGCAAACCACCAAGGCTGCGAGGAATCGCAGCTGAGAGGGGAATGCCTGACAGAGGCAATAAAGCACCTTCTTCTTCAAGAGGTGCCACTGCAGGGTCATAGAATTTGCATGCTGCTCCAGTTGTGCCTGGAACTCAGGTTATTAATTATTATCCAAATCACCCCCCTTGTTACCTCCAAGCTCTCATTAAGGCTGCAAACACAGGTATGTTCAAATCCCGCCCCACTGCCCCCATATATTATGCCATCACTTTGTTATATAACTACTGAAAGCAGGAGCCCAACAGAGGGACTTTAAACAAAATAAAAGCTCTGCTGAGGAGTGTGTTCTCTTTGTTTGGCTTAAAGGGGATGGTGGTAATGTAAAACACTTTCACATTGAAGTCCAATGTCCATACTCATCAAGTGGACTTAGATTTTGAGATTATCATCTGTCATTTTGTCACAGGGAATTTGCTTTGCAAAGGGCAGGATTAGTGGGGGATGCTGTTACCCACATTCAGCATCAGGTCCTTCCACGAATGGAAAGTCAGGAGCATCTCGGAAGCAAGAGGTTAACCTGATCATTGTTGTTTATTGAGGCCCATATAGTGCCTTTCACAAACCTCAGAAGCTTTATGGAATTCAGACTGACCCCATAACTCTGCCTGCGGGCGAAACACGGCTGCCCTTGCTGCAGGACTCATCTCTTTCGTAAAATCGCCAGCAATCCAACAATAAATAATTTGCTTTGGAATAGTGGGCTCTCTCCTTGCCCTCATGACCTCTTTCCCTCCTTCCAGCATCTAAGAATAGTCTCCACCTTGTTGGCCAATCTATTCCCCAACTCCAAGGGTGTGCCGAGAAATCCACACTGCCTGCACACCCTTTGGAAGTTGGCATCTTTTACTTGCAAACTGATATATCTATATAATCTATATTTATACCCATAAAAATTCACTCTTGAGTATGCTACTAGTGGTTACTGACTTTTCTACTAAACCAAAGCAAATGTGATAATGTGGCTATAGCATTTAGTACAGTGCCTGGTAGTTCCATAAATATTGCTATTATTATTTAAATTAGTTTTAATAATAAGTATACTCAGTTGCTGACAAAATTTCTCCAATACAGGCTGTTACCATGGGAAACTGCACTTCTCTATATCTCTTCATTATTATTCCCATTGTCCCAACCCAGGTTTTCCAGAATGGATGTCTCTGTCTTCACTTTCTCTTTCTCTGTGTAGTGTGTGTGTGTGTGTGTGTGTGTGTGTGTGTGTGTGTGTGTATGAAAATACACTCTAAAAAAGAAAAATTCAGTTCAGTAAATATTTGTGTAGTTTACCCTGGGTTCTGTTACTATGCCAGCTCAGCCTGAACTCCCCACCAATCGAGGCAGCAACATGATGAACACTACTTCATTTTACTGGACATTGGGCAGGTAGGACTGTCCCTACAGAGAGAGTCAGCATTTACAAATATTTGGATTTCATAAAATTATAACATATCCATGTAATACATTTGCCTTCTGAATACTCCGAAATACTCCTCTGCTTCTGTGTAAGTTGAAACTTGGAGGCAGCAAATTGAGGGCCAGAATATTTTAACAGGAACGTGATCACTTTTTCACTTGTTCTAAAATATCCACCATGAGACTGGAAGCAAGCAAGGGCTTTCAAGCATCTTAGGCTTTGCCTTCTGAAATAGCGAAAGTAGAAGTAATATTTCCTGAGCACTGTGGTCCACTCACCTGGCATGATAACCCTCACAACAATTCTTTCCGGGAAGATATTATTCATTTATTACAGCTGAGGAATATGAGATGAAAAATGGCCAAAAGACGTTTCCACATTGACAGAGTGAGTGGCAGAGTGTGGCTTTAGCCCTGGATTTAACCAACAAAGGCTGTGTTCTAGTCACGATACCATGTTTCCTCAGTGCGTGTTATGCTTCAAAATACTCACACTGCAATTGCTCAAACATCTTTGTAAACTCCTCTTTGGGAATATCCTTAACAGCTATTTCCCCAGTTACAGAAAACATCAGTATCATTGCAATATTTTCACATCTGGTTTTTGACCCAGAAACATATTACTCACCTTAATTGTCAGACTTACTTCCAAACACCTTTTGTCTGTTTTCAGAAATTAAAATCACCATGAAAGCATGGGAGTGTGCTCCATTGAAGATATTTAGTTTCCAAACAAACCAAAAACAATTCCAAAAAGGGAATACTACAAATGCTTTGGGAAAAATGCAGCATCTATGGAATCAATGTGCAACTCATTCCTCTGGCTTGACACATCTGCCTAATATCTTGCATTGCTCTTATTCTTGGTCACATATCTATCCCATCTCATCTTGCTCCAACTTTCTTCTTCAGAGGAGGGCTCTGATGCGTACAAAAATCAAAATGGGGGACTCAGAGGAGCTGTGTGGCTGTGTGGTCCCCCAGAACAGGGTCTGATTACCTTCAACCCCAGGTCTGGGAGGCAAAATAAAGAGATTTGAAATAAAGAGATTTCTTCTCTTCTCCTCACACTCTACTATACCCATCATGTTTCAGAGAGGTGACCTGGGATTTCTGCATTGTGTCATCTCCAGCACTGAACCCAGTGTACCCACTATTATAGCCTACTTCGGCTCTGTTGGAGGAATGAAATGGGTTGACATGGAGTGTAGAAGTGCGGAGAGATCACAGTGATCTGGAAAAGCATCTTGAAAAAGCCCAGAAAAGCTGTTCTCAGTGGTGACAAGTAACAACAGGATTAAATAAACTCACCTTGGAATTCTCAGAAGGACTTGAGAAAGGCACTGGGCTTCCAGAGGTCCGTGGAAACAGGGACTTGAATGATGATCTTTAGGACATTACAGATGAAGTGTGACTTTGCAGGCAAGAGAACTTGAGGACAACTGAGTTTTGTAGGAAAATAGACAACAAATTCTATCATGTTGATTTAAAAATGTTAAAAATTAGTATTTTCTGTTCACACATGTTACAGTTAGGATGGGTCCACTAATCTTTACATACAGGAGACAACGTGTGTAAGAGCTCTCATCCCACTGATTGACACCTAGTCAGCATTTAATATCTGGCAACTTTTATTGAAATGTTTGATCTTTTCAGAATCGTGGCAAATCAGAGAGATATCAGAAGTCTAAATGGACAAATGCTATGTTGATTCCCAAACAGGAAAGAAAGATGAATTTCCTAAATGCTGATAAGGCTGGCTTACATCCTTAACAAGATGTTACAGTTTGTAGGCATCTAGAATTGGTAGCAATGATGACCAAGGGCTCAGACTCTGAGCCCTTAGGATCACAATGAATGAGCCATGCCAGACCAGCTCCGTTTATTCCTTTGATAGTATTATAAATGGTGATATTAGGGAAATGGGGAAGACCCTGCATAGCTGGATTTCAGCAAGGCACATGTTACAGATTGAATGTTTGTTTCCCTCACAAATACATATGTTGGAATCTCAGCCCCCAATGTGATGGTATTTGGAATTAGGGCCTTTGGGAGGTGATTAGATCATGAGGATGGACACATGAATGGGATTAGTGCCCTTATAAAAGGGACAACAGAGCGATCCCTAGCCCCTTCTACCATATGAGGACACAGTGAGAAGATAGCTGTCTATGAACCCGGAAGTGGGCTGTCACCAGACATGGAATCTGCTGGAGGCTTTATCTTGGATTTCCCAGCCTCTAGAACTGTGAGAAGTAAATTTTTGCTGTTTATAAGCCACCCAGTCTATGGTATCCTGTTATAGCATTCTTACCATGAATGTCAGGAATAACTATGTCCAAAAGGAGATAACTGGTATAACAGTTTCTAAGGGATTGTGAGTGGCACCCAGTAGGGCATAGTTCTAATCAAAATTTTTATCGATGATATGAAGAAAGCTAATCTGAAGAAAACATTTGTTCATATTTTTCTGACAATGCTCTATCATGGGGATATTTTTAATCCATATGGCTTATGCACTGTATCTGGCTCCTTTTCTTCCGTCTCTGTTTTTCCTCTTCACCTTCTGGGAGTGATAGTAAATGTAATTGTGACAGAATCTGCATCCAAAAAGATAATTTGCTATCCAAATTTTGGTCCTGTTGAACACATAAGCGAGGATTTTTACAAACGGGAACCCCCCTGTGGGCATATTCAGATCCTCATGAGCCCCAAAACAATGCTGTGGAGAAATAAAACACCTGATAATTCATAATTGCTAAAATTATGGAGAATTGACAAGGCTCGACTAAGACACGTGAGAATCCATGGAAGCGTGTTATTTGGGCCCATGTTAAATTGATAAATTCCTTATCTATTTGTTCAGTGTTTATTTAGTACTGAATTCTATATTGGAGAGTTGCAGAATCAGAAGACCACTTGTAATACCCCTTTCTTCTCCTCCCCTGATCTGTTCAAGCTGGCTAACCTGTGTGCAAGATCAAGGCCCTCCAGGTACCTGAAGTTACCATCCTGAGAAAGCAATTTGGCAACCATCTGCTGTTACTACCTATGACCCTTTATATCCTAATTGTTATCTTGAAGTACTCCTGTTAACCATATAGACACTTTCCCTCAAAAGTAGTTTTGGTAGGTACTTTCCCAGTGATGTTTTAGGGCACTCATAGATCAGGATCTTGGAAAACTGCAGGCTAGTAATCCAGCTCTGTGCGTTGTTATCAAGCAACCATATAATTGAGTGTCCAAACTGGGATGCTTTTGAGAGTGGGAGGAGGAGCTATCAGTAGAGTTGCTGAGATTTTGGGAGAGCAGAGGCCATGTGGGATTGCCCCTGGCCATCTGGGATGTAAGGTCACCCTACTCATAACGGGACTCAACTACTGCAGAGTTAATGAAAAGCTACAGGTTAGGGTGAATTCCTGGCATTCTTAGTTGAAATCCATTTTCTTTCTTTCTTTTTTTTTTTTTGTGAGGAAGATCAGCCCTGAGCTAACATCCGTGCTAATCCTCCTCTTTTTGCTGAGGAAGACCGGCTCTGAGCTAACATCTATTGCCAATCCTCCTCCTTTTTTTTTCCCCCCGCAAAGCCCCAGTAGATAGTTGTATGTCATAGCTGCACGTCCTTCTAGTTGCTGTATGTGGGACGCGGCCTCAGCATGGCCAGAGAAGCGGTGCGTTGGTGCACGCCCGGGATCCGAACCCGGGCCGCCAGCAGCGCAGCACACGCACTTAACTGCTAAGCCACGGGGCCGGCCCTGAAATCCATTTTCAAACAAACCCCGGATTTCTCTTCTACGAGGTCCTACATCAGTTCCTGAAAAACATACACTTTTGCCCAGCTCTTAGGGGAAGTGATCTCACTCTGAAGACACCTCCTTTACTCTGATCTCACCTCCTTTACTCTGCCCTCATGCCATGACTGAACATAGCTTCCTGTCTTCAGCCTTTCCCGGGGGAGAATCAGATTCCTGTCCCTGTGTCCCTTGACCTCCAGGCAGCACAAGTCAAGCCCTCAGGTGGTTCTCTAGCAGGCCTCTTCATCTGACTTGAAGTGAGGGGAATACCTTTACCCTTTAATGTCAGCTGGAGGTGTGTGCTCAGCTAATGCATGGAGGGCCAGTTAATGGCTTTTCCTGTCACAAATCCTATCCAGAATGCCCATAATCTGCCTTGCCGATGCATGTGTACTTGACACCTATCATTTCACACTTGGCTTTAGGCGCCACAGATGAAAAAAAGTCCTGCTTTAACATCTTGTTATGCTTTTGTAGAGTGCCATCTGTCTAAAACAAGGGTTCTTCTTAGAAATTAGACCTTGAAATTTTCTTTTGTCTTTGATGACATTTTTAGCTACATCAAACACTGTTCTTTTGGCAGACATCACTAATTACCAATCCAATATCCAGTCTCTCCTTTGGTGACAAAACTCCGATTTTACTTGGGGAGGTAGTAAGCCTGGTTAAAAAGGATTCATCTTCAGAATTCCTTGAAAATGAAGATGAACACGTGACTCTGTTCTGTTCAGTGAGATGTTAAGTGGCAGTCACTGGATGGGGTTTCTGGGAAGGCGTTTAAAAAGGACAAGGTGATTCACACCTCTTTCTGCTCTTTTCCTCTTCTCTTGGTCTAGAGTGTGACGTGATGCTTGGAAGTGCAGCTGCCATCTTGCGACTGTAAAGATGAAACCTCGCAGTAAGGGTGGCGGAGCCTGAAGATGGGAGGGGCCTGGGGTCATTGAACCACTATCCGACTTTAGACTGCCTACGCCTGAACTACGTGGTATGTGCAGCAGCTAAATCCTTTGTTTGTGCGAGCCACTCTCTGAGGGATTTTTCTGTTACTTGCAGCTAAAGGTCTTGTATCGCTGACTGACAGAGTTCTCTGAGAACCCAGTGTCTTTCTACCTGGAATAAGGAGGAAGTGAAAACGCAAATGTGCACATACACCCACATTGTTTTGAGAACAATAGAACGTTCCCTTATTGTTTTCTCCAACTCTTCTAAAACTTGCCTGGGAGAGGGACCAGCAATAAATAAAGAGAAAGTAAAAAGAAAACGTTGTTTCAGAAGATTTCCCTGATGTGCTCATAACACAGGGCTGCCCTGTTGTGTAGCCTACATCATAAGATGTAACATAAAGTAACTCCTCCTCTTGGAGCTGTGGGTAGAGTAGGTAGGAATGTGAAATAGACACATCAGACTGAGCATTCACTCATTAATTTATTCGATGAAGGGCCCCCTGTGTGCCAAGGAGAGCGGGAATGGAGAAGCAGCAGGAGAAAGCATCATGCTGGGGGGGCCTCCAGGTTGGGCCGCACTTTCGATGCCCTCGAGGTATATCACTAGCTTTTTGAGTCAGCAAATTTACGAGAAGGGGTATTTGCAAAAAACCTTTTAAGGTCCTGGCAAGCAACAGAAATGTGTGAGAAATGTGAAATGACAGATGTGAGACAATTAATTCATAGTGATGGGGTTCATCAAACTAGAGAGGGCAAGCTGGCCTAAAGGATTAAGCCAATATTTAAAAAATACTCTATCCCCAAAAAACATGTGCATAGGGCCATCCAAAGACAGATGAAAAGTTTGCCTTCCTTGTTTTATTGAGGATGGCAGCAAAAGGAGACAGCAATGGGGTAAACTGAAGCAAAAAGAAGATGAGGAACATCTCTTGTTAGCTGAGGGAACTGTTTCATGAGCCCTCAAGAAACCACTCAAGAACCCCAAGATTTAACTGGGAAAGAAGTGACAGAGGCAAAGCCAAATGAAGTGCTTTTGTTATTATGATTATGTTCTTATTTTTATCCCCAACCTGATATAGTCTAGGACTTGCTTGTTTCTATGAATATTTTCCCACTTAGGTTGATGGGAGATAAAGTGCATTTATTTCAGGATCCGTGTTTTCACTCATCTCTGACCACACCTAGCATGTAGCACATGATCAATAAATGGCAAATTAATATAGGGGATTTCAAATAATCCTGGTAGTAATGATAGGTATGATAACAATAATTGCTATGATTTTTGAGTGATGGTTGTATGTAAGATGTTATCCATGGATGGTCTCTACTTTACAGATGAGAAAACAGTTATGTGGGGGGAGTTATAAAAATTGGCGAAGCCAGACAGTTAAAGTGTCAGAGCCTGGAATCAAAGCAAAGCCAGTATCACTCAGGAGCAGCGGCTTCTGACGTCTTTGCTGTCCTGCCTAGGTTGAGGTTAAGGGCTTTTATATAGTGAATTCTAGTATTTCCATAAATTAATTGACACTTTTGGAACAACCTTAGAGAAAGGTTCTCTGACAAAGCTAAGCAGCTAACTCCATCCACATCATCACAGAATAGCTGCTTTCCCAGTTTGCCCAATTAGCCCAATAAGGGGACTGCAGAGTGAATAGCTGGTCTAGGCTTCCTGCTGTGCTGTTTCCTTGAGAGGTAGGGACTAAGGAGAGGAGCGAAGCTGTCCGGTGCTGGGTCTGAGGATAAGCGGAGTAGTAACACAAGAGCAGTTACCTTAGGTGCAGACCTGCTACAGAGAACGAAAGAGGATTCCAGACGAGTATTCCTAATTAAACTGCACCCCCTTCCACACTGCCCACCCCCAACACACAACTTTATAACCTCCTTGAATTCCAGTGGAGGCTGAACTTTTTGAGTTCAGGCTGTGGCTGACTTCTAGGAATATAAACATAACGTGGTTCCCCTGGGAAGGAAGCTTGTGCTGGAGCTCCATCGTAATTTATTAATCGCAATTATTTCAAGATGAAAATGTAAGCTCGCTATTTGGCCACACACACGTTACACATAAAAGGCTTCAAAATATCAAAAGAGCAATTTCCTGTGGGGGAAATGGAGCATGGAGACTACAGCTTCAGATACCGAAGGTGGGGCCCCAGGGCCCTACTACAACCGCCAGGCTGTGGCTCCATTTGTGTCTTTGGTTTTTTCTGCTGTTCCTATGGCCAGATCCTGTCTTGTGCTGCACGAGCTGCCCGTGTGGCTGGTTCAACACAAGGAAAAACGTCTGCAGGACTGGAGAAGGTGTCAGTGAGTGCCTTCATCACCATCACTGGCAACATCCATCAGGAAAGATTTTACTTCCTCCAAAGAGGCCCCAAGCTTGCCCAGAGACAGCACAGCATCCCTGACCTCCGGGAGGTTCTAATGTGGATACAAGAAAGCAAATGTGCTAGTCACTCATTGGGAAGTAGAATTAAACATCAACATGAAATCCAAAATGAACATTAAAATGATTACAAGTTTATTTATAAGCCAAAAATAAGTTTGGCTTCAAGTTGAGGAGGGCAAAGGATGAACATGGAATTCACCCACGTATATATCCATTCAGTATCAAAAGTCAGCGACACATGGACGTGGTGCCAGCTCCTAGCTGGGACCTGGACTGGGAAACAGAGAGGAGCTCCCCAGGGAGTCTAGTGGAGAAGAAACTCTGAGAATTCCCTCCGTGGACTGCATGGAGTAAAGGGCAACAAAGATTGTCTGTTGAGTTTATCAGGGACGTATTTGTGGAGCAGGTTGATTCCAGGAATGATTTATGATTGGGTAGAGAGAGAAGAGATGGGAAGAGAGGAGGCAGAGATGAAGAACTTTGTGGAACCAGGACAGACTCTCTGCTGGGGTTGCTCCTGCCTCCGTGTGAGTTTATGAAAGTTGATTAGAATCTCTGTTTCTATGACTCTGAAAACACAGAGCAGAAGCTCCCCGGGGGGGACTAAGAAAAATGGTAGTATGTGGAGGGTCCTGCATTTCTGGGGAGGAGAAGTCTGCATCCTCTGGGCCTCTCCTTTTTTCAAGATTCCACTGAATGCAGATTCAAGGAGACCTGGGAAATTAGGAAGGTCCCAAAAGATAGAGGTGCTGAATCCCAAATGTGCCTCTCTGTGTCCTGGGAGGGAATGAGGCCTTCCAGGGGATTTCTGAGGTGGGGAATAAGGCCCATCCCTCCAAGTACCATCAGCAGGACGCGCTGAGTAAATCATCCAGAGAGGCAAGCACTCTGCTGGGGTGTGCCCTGCTCAGGCTCTGGCTTTCTCCTCCCGACATATCCGTGATGTTTATTAAGAGATGACAAGTCTATCAGGCCTCATGAGCAGTCTTTCACAAGGAGGAGATCTTCCCGTACACCCAGGGAGTGCCATCAATCTTGTGCCTGCTCAGAGCTCAGAGCAGCTGAGAATGAACGCGGTCCCCTCTCCGCCCCGCCCCCTCTCCTAACCACCTCTCACTGGCTTCCTTCGCCTCTTCTCCTGCGATTTGTAGCACAGCGGGAGGTGGCAAAAGAGGAGATGCTATTTGCATAAAGTGTTTCTGGTAAAGAGATGAAAACAGAAGACTAGAATAAAAAAGGCCCTTTTCTCCTATGTTACTGGCTTTAGGGAATATATTTCACACTAAGGAATGGAATGAATAGAACTGAGACTATAGAAATGACGGCTGGCCGTGCAGCTAACGTTATGTTACATCTACAGTATAGAAATGCTATGTGAGTTTCATATTATTATACTGAGTGAATATCAGTTGTCCATCTTTCTAAAATATCAAATTTGGATATTTCATTGAGTATGAATAGGCACTATGTTGCTTTTCCTATCTGCATGCCTTTTTTTTCCTTTCTGGAAAAAAGCTTTGCGTTGTAAGTATCAGCATCTAATACTCAAGGAAAAGACTCCGTTGCTCTGCGTAGGAGGCAAAATTGATACTAGTAACTAGCAATTGCAAATGGATCTCACTGAATATGTGTCTTTTGAGTATTATATATGTCACTATATTTGTAAGGCAAATGTGCTACACGTTTATTTTTCATTAGAAGGCCCCTAATCTGGGCCACACAGCTTCAAGTCCTGAAAGACACTCTGTCAGATGGGATAATAATATCATTTTTAAATTTCATGAAATTTATTGAGGCTTACAAATCACTTTTTGGCACTGGTTCAATATTTAAACATTTCCATCTAACGCATCCTAAGGCTGTTTTTTATTTGCGGATGGGAGAGAGAGAGGAAATTATTTTTCTGTACCATGAATGCTTCCAAACATTTTTTTGAATCTTGTTCTTTACCATAATATGGGCTTTTCAAAGATTTTGACACTGGGCTTTGTTCAGAGAAATGAGGAAGGTCATGAAAAATGGCTCTTTTATCCTTTGCACGGCATCTCTATGACTATAGCAGAATCAGATAGGAATGAAAGATTGGGCTGGTTTCATTCGCGTTGAAGGCCTATGTAAGACCGAGCTGCTTGTAAAGTGCTTTACCGTGCTTAGATTCTGCGATTTGTTTCAATGAGCTATAAATGGGAATATAATAAGAACCCCAAACTAAACAGTTGCATGTGTCAGCCTAGCCGGGGCCTGCCTTGATACTGCAGATGAGGTTCCCCAAACCGATCCATGTCACAGCCTAATGTAGGAGAGGTGTGTGTGTATGCACACATGTGAGTATGCTCATATGTGTGTGTGTGTGTATGTGTGTTTGTGTGTATGTGTGTTATGGAGGGCTGGTATAGCTCAGGTCATTAGAGGAGTAACATAATATCAACATAAATGACTCCTGACAGTGAGATTAACTCTGTGATGGATATCTAAAGAGAATCTTGTTACAGTTAAATGTGACAGTCTATTATTTTCCCATTTTGATGAGCACGGCTAAAACCAGAAGAAGGAACTACTCTTTTAGGGGAAAACTAAATAGGGCAAAAAAAGTTTCCAAAGCTCCAAGTTAGTTTATGAAAAAGATTTTCGTTTCTATAAAAGATTAGCTTCCAACGTCGGGCCGAAATTTGTAGTTCTGAAACTTTTTGCTAGAACATGAAGAAGTTTTTGTTTGCACGGAGGAGAGGCGGGGGACTGTTATTCCACACCATTTCAGACATGCTTTGGTTTTTGTTTTTCTAGCAGCTTTATTGAGATATCATTAAAATACCATACATTTCACCTAGTTGAAGTGCAGCATTCAATGGCTTTTTATATATTCACAAAGTTGTACAACCGTCACCACAATCCATTTTAGAACATTTTATCACCTCAAAAAGAAACCCTGCCTCCCTTAGCAATTACCTCCCAACCCCATCATCCCCCTCCAGCCCGAGGCAAACACGAATCTGTTTTCTGTTTCTATGGATTTCTGAATATTGTATGTAAACGGAATCACCTAATATGTGGCTTTGTGACCCGCCTCTTTCACTTTGCATGATGTTTTCGAAGTTCGGCCATGTCGTTGCCTCTATTGGTACTTCATTCTTTTCATTGCTGGATAACGTTCCATTGTGAGGATCACTTTGATGGGCATTTTCCGTTTTTTGGCTGTTATGAATAATGCTCCTATGAACGTTCATGTACAAGTTTTTGTGTGGGCATATGTTCACTCCTCTTAGATATCTGTCCAGGAAAGCAATTGCTGGCGTCAGATGCTAACTCTAGGCTTAACCTTTTGACAAACTACTAGACTGTTTTCCAAAGCAGCTGCACCATTTTCCATTTCCATTACGCGTGTATGAGGGCTCCAATTTCTCCACATCTTCGCCAACACTTGTTATTAACTGACTTTTTGATTCTAGCCATCCTAGTATGCGTAAAGTGGTATCACGTTATGGTTTTGATTTCCATTTCCCTGACGGCCGATGCACAGCACCCTTTTTTTGGCCTTTTGTATATCTTCTTTAGAGGAATATCTACTCACATCGTTTTCCCATTTTTGAATTGTATTTTTTGTCTTTTTATTATTGTTGTAGGGGCCTTTTATATGTTCTAAGTACACATCTCTTATCAGTTGTTATTTGCAAAAATTTTCTCCCGTTCTTTTCTCTTTCTTGATAGTGTCCATCGAAGCACGTGTTTTCAATTTTGATAATGTCCAATTTATCTATTTTTTTCTTTTTTTTGCTTCTCCATTTGGTGTCATGACCTGCTTTATTTTTGACGCTCCAAAGGAACTCCTAAGCTTTTGGATTCGGGCTGCAACAAGAGTATTGAGGGATAGTGGTATTGGAGCTGATGGCGTTAAAGATAGACACCAGTGAATCTAGAAAACCAAGATTACTGCTTCAGGCATCTTCATAACATGCCAAAGTGTTACTACATATTGGTTAGGAAAATATGCTGTAAAAAGTTTGTTGTCTAAACCCTTCTAAGTATTTGTAATATATGAGACTCCAAGGAAGGTTTAGGATTTCAAATTCAACTCCAAAATACTATACTGTATGCTGCCACCAGGTGGTGGTAGCTGCAGCCTTGAATAAACAGTTTCATTGTTTAAACCACAAGGAACACGGTTTATCTGAGACCTGGGTTTTCTGTTCTAGCCATTATATTTATAAGAATATCTTTCAAAAATTTAGTTTAAAAAAAATGGAACTTTCTAATAAAACCAAACCCTAAATGTTAAGAACATGAATTTAATAAGAAGATAAAGAGAAGAAAAGAGAGGAAATCAACATTTACTGAGCACTTACTGCATGACTTGACATCCACTATTTTATTTAATCCTCACAATACTCTTTCAATATAACTTGAGTGGCCTCCACTTAAAGGTGTTTAACTTCTTTGTCTGGGGTCACATAGCAATGACATACCAGGGTTCAGGCTGTCTATAAAGCCTGGACATTTGCTACTATGCCTATATTTTGTGGCCTAACAATAAATAAAATGTAAATTCATGTTCAACTAATATTTAATAAGCGTCCACTGTACCAGGCACTATGCTAGGTCATTATCATAAATGTGGGTACAATTTGGATTTTTTCCATTAATCCTAATTGTTATCTAACATTGCTTAGAGTTGATCTTCCCTAGACTGGATAAGGATTCTCTTTCTCTCTCTCAATTTCTCTCTGCCTCCCTTCTTCCCTCTTCTCCTTAAGACCAAAACCCTTCATAGGCTGGTATGTGGTTTGGGGGTTTTAACTCAGAACCTTATCTCAAAACAATTCCTCCAGAAACAAGTCTACAGCTTTCTGGTAGTTTGCAGATTTCCTGTTTCAGCCTCCGAAGCACTGTGTCTTGGTTTAGTGTAATAGACACTAACTGGGTGGCGGCCTTGCCCATACAGATCCCCTGAGCTTCCTGAGGGCAGAAATTCCCTCTGCTTGTTCCACTTTCTCTTTAGCTCCTCAAAATGCTTCTGATGCACAGTAAGGGTGCACAAAATGTTTATATATTTTTTCGACTGGTCATGCCTTTGATACCTGCCTGCTCTCCTGCCGCCTCCCTACCTATGGCTATTGATCCAGATGGTTTTTACACCTGATCCAAGCTGGGCCAGTCAGATCTTCTCTCCTGTGATTCTGAAACTTGGACAGAAGTTACAGAAATTACAGTGGCTCTCCTGATAGCTCCCTATAGAGCAGGGGCCCTGACTCTCTCTGTTTCTTCTAGTTGCTGGTATTCCTGGGGCTTTTAATCTCTTCCTTCAGTTTTTTGAACTACTTCAGTATTCTTACAATATATCTCCCCTTTCACTTAACTTAGGTGGAGTTAATTTAATCAATATGTTTAAGCTGTTAGATTTAATGGATTTCTTTCCTTCCTTCCTTCCTTCCTCTCTCCCTTCCTCCTTCCTTCCTCCTCCTCCTCTTGGTCCTTCTTCATTGAGAAAGACTATTTCTTTTCCTTCTATTTTGCCTACAGCAATACATTAACTCAGAGCTTTACGTCCTCAGATGACATTCTCCAAGTTTCTTCACGTTCCTCTTCCATATTAAATTTTACTTTCTTTTCAAGAAGAGGGGTATGTCCTGCCTGCTTACATGTATTTCCAGGGGGATCACTGTTGAGGGTTATTTTACTTTTACATGTGTAGCTTCTCTTTATTGTGGCAATTATCGTTAGGCTCCAATATTTATAACCTATCTCTGCGACAGAGATCTTCAAAACTGATTTTTAAAAGAGTTGGCATATGTACTAGGATAAGATTTGTTTTACCAAAACTGTAAAGAGTGTTCTGAGCATTAATGTGGTTTCCTGAAGATGTGGAGAGGGTAAACACACATGTACCATATCTGCTTGACTGAGAGTTAGGAGAGCAGCGTTCCTCATGAAGTAAGATAAGGGAGGGCAGAGTTGGAGGTGATTAGGTTCAAGGGCCAGTATTTCTCCAGAGTAGTGAAAAAGGTCCAGGTTTGGCACTCGGGAAGCCTGTGCCTGAGTCGTGTTCCTCACATAACGCACAGAAAAATCGCCACGTGTGGAGACATGTACATTCACAAACGACTTTCACACCTTGAGGCAGTATCTATGCATACAGGTATTTTAGTTGTTTTTCCTTTAAACAAATCAGCATCTGATTACAAACAGTTAATGGGCAATTAAAAGCTAGTCATTTCCAACAAGCTGGCTAAGGAGGGAAAAATGTCTAGTGTGTCACCTGCTGACTTTATTATCTCCCCTCTTCCCATTCCCAAGCTTAAGCTTGTAGTGAGAATGATGAGAAAATCCAGGAGCATCCTTAAAGCTTTCAGAAACCCAGAGCATTTATGTGGGAGTCGGTGAGGACTTGGGGACACGAAAGGCTAGTGCTGTGCTCTCTTCCAGATAGGCCTCAGAAATTTGCATCCGTGATGATGAGAAGACTGTGATCTGCAAAAAAGAGCAGGTCTGCATGCAGAGGGGAGCTCCAAGCGGGAGGAGTCACATCAGAAATGATGGGCAGGGGGAGACACTAGGGCCCTTTTGTGCCCTGAGTCATGCCCAGAAGTTTTTTTTTCCCTTGTTCCAGCAGTTTAATAATGGAATAAAGTCAAGATACAAACCCAGATTTTCTGATTGGAATGTTTTCCTTGCATATACCACACCCACATATATATACTTACACAGTGTAGTAGTTCTTTTTCTACAGTTTTTTCCCCCACAATTCTTTTTTTTTTGTTTTTTGTTTATGTTTTTGTTTTCTATTTATTTTTTTTGTTTATTGTGGTAATGTTGGTTTATAACATTGTATAAATTTCAGGTGTACATGATTATACTTCTATTTCTGCGTGGATTACATCATGTTCTTATGTTCACTACCCAAATAGTAATTACAATCCATCACCACACACAAGTGCCTAATTATCCCTTTCGCCCTCCTCCCTCCCCCCTTCCCCTCTGGTAACCACTAATCCAATCTCTGTTTCTTTGTGTTTGTTTGTTGTTGTTATTATCTACTACTTAATGAGTGAGATCATGCGGTATTTGACCTTCTCCCTCTGACTTATTTCACTTTGCATAATACCCTCAATGCCCATCCATGTTGTCACAAATGGCTGGATTTCATCGTTTCTTATGGCTGAGTAGTATTCCATTGTGTATATATACCACATCTTCTTTATCCATTCGTCCCTTGATGGGCACTTAGGCTGCTTCCAAGTCTTGGCTATTGTGAATAATGCTGCAATGAACACAGGGGTGCATGTATCTTTATGCATTGGTGTTTTCAATTTTTTGGATAAATACCCAGCAGTGGAATAGCTGGATCGTATGGTAGTTCTAGCCTTAATTTTTTGAGGAACCTCCATACTGTTTTCCATAGTGGCTGCACCAGTTTGCACTCCCACCAGCAGTGTATGAGAGTTCCCTTCTCTCCACATCCTCTCCAACACTTGTTGTTTCCTGTCTTGTTAATTATAGCCATTCTGACGGGTGTGAGGTGATATCTCATTGTAGTTTGGATTTGCATTTCCCTGATAGTTAATGATGTTGAACATCTTTTCCTGTGCCTGTTTTTAATATCCTTCCGAGAGGGGTACAACCTGCTGGATTTCCCCAGGACAGGAAAAGCGTGCAGAGGAAAGTTTAGGTATCCAGGCATCTGCTTCATGATGTGAACTCAGGAGCTCCTGATAAGGTAATTCTGAAAATCTAACTCATCTCTGCCAGGGGATTTCTATCAGCCCGTAAGCTATACTCTCTGCCCTTTTTTTTTTTTTTTTTTTTTTTCGTGAGAAGATCAGCCCTGTGCTAACATCCGCCAATCCTCCTCTCTTTTTTTGCTGAGGAAGACGGCCCTGGGCTAACATCTGTGCCCATCTTCCTCCACTTTATATGGGACGCCGCCACAGCATGGCTTGCCAAGCAGTGCGTCAGTGCGCGCCCAGGATCCGAACCAGCGAACCACGGGCCGCCGCAGCGGAGCGCGCGCACTTGACCGCTTGCGCCACCGGGCCGGCCCCACTCTCTGCCCTTTTAAAATATACTTTTACCAGGAGTAGGGATGAATGATCCCTAATCATCCTTTAAAACCTAACAGAATTTCCCTCTCCTCACTTCCCCCTAGGCAGAATAAGCGTATGTACTCCTGCTGTGTGTTCTTATAGCCTTTTTACACAACTTTACTGTACTTTTACTCATTTTACAATATTTATTCTTCCTTCCTTCCTCTCTACCTCCCTCCCTTCCTTTTTCTTTTTCTCTCTCTTCCTTCCTTCCTTCCTTCCTTCCTTCCTTCCTTCCTTCCTTCCTTCCTCCCTCCCTCCCTCCCTCCCTTCCTTCCATCTTTCCTTCCTTCCTTTTTTCTTTCTTTCATTCATGTATGATTTGTGAGCCCTACCCCATGTCTTCCAGGGCCATGGGACCCGTGGATGGCAGACACAGAGATCACTAGGAGACAATCCCTGGCCCCCAGGGCTCACAGCCTGAAAGCAAACACACAGGTAAGCAAATGCTTAGAGCGAGGTGATCAGCGTCATTGGACAGGCGCTGGGAGTGCAGAGGGGAGGAGGAAACTTTCTGAGAAGACTGGTGAAGGCTCCAGAGGAGGTGAACTGTGAAGGGTGGGAAGAGTGTTATTAAGTGAACACTGTCCTTGGAATGAGAGTGAGTGAATCGAGGGTAAGGTTCCAGGTGAATATGCATACGCACGTGAATATGCTGGGAAACTTCCGCAGGCTCCTCTGGGCTGGGTGAGGTCTGGGGAATTGGGAGCCGAGGAGGCTCTGGAGGCAGAAGGGCCAGATCACAAGCTTCTAATGTGCTTTGTAAAGGAAAGTAGGCCTTCTTCTGAAGACAGGACGGTTAACTTAGGGCCAACCAGTTAGGATGATCCTGTGAGGTTCCAGGGGAGGGATGACAGGGGCCGACAAAGGAAATGGTAGCAAGGAAGGAGAGGCAGGATCCATTGAAGAGGGGCAGAATTTCAAGAACTCGCCATGCCAGGTTTATTGGAAGGTCTCTCCCAGGGTTCTGTGAACCTGAGAGCGGCGTTGGCTCTACCTGGGTTCTCCACCCTCAGTGCCATCCTCTGTGCATGGTGGGGAGTAAAGAGAGCGAGGTTAATAAGATATACATTAATTTGTGGCAACATAGTGAGGGGTAAGACTGGTTGCTGAATAGTCATGCCATTGTCTCCTCCGACTAGCAGCTTCTCCCTACCTTTAAAGACCACAAAACTGTCAGGTGTGAGCTTAGCTTTGGAGACACATGGCTCACTGCCCACACCTCTCCCCCTTTTGGACTGCGCTCTCTCCTCAGAAGCTTTCCTCCTCCTGTCAATGTAGGGCTGCTGGTTAAGGCCAACCACATGGCACCGCCTTTTCCATACAGCACTTAAAAAAGGCTAAATGCTTAGAAAGACATTTTTCATGAAGCCTAATAGCGCATAGAAAGTACGCAATAAATGGCAGCTCTTATTTTTTCCTGCAACTTGAACCAGCTCATTACCTAAAAATTTCTAAGTCTCTGCTTTCCATGGAAAAAACAAATCCTTCTTTGTGTGTAAATGAGATTGGTCTTCTTGAGTACATCTTTGTATTTTGAATGGGATCTTTCTGGAAATACAGTGACTTAAACCAACGAATGGTTCTAATGCTGGAACTTACAACCACTGAGGGAGAGCAATACGAGGTATTTTGGGGCCGAGTGCATTTCAGAGCTGTTTGTACCATGCCCACAGAGGTGCCTCCCTACCCAGCTTAGGAGGCCTCGCCCCTGAAAGAGCATGTCACTTTGGTTTCTGTCTCTTTGTAATGATCATCCAGAATAGCTTTAATGTGTTTCCCATGTGTACAAGTAGTTGTAGCTTTCAAAAGACGTTTTGGTGGGGAATGGATTTGGAAGTGGGGAGGGGTCTGGGGTATAAAGCAACCATTAGACAAACTTTGGGCACAGAACAAAGCATGGAGAAGAGGGAAGCAGAAGCCACAATCAAACACACTTCTCTGCCCCATCTTTGCTCTGCTTCTTGCTCAGTGCTGCCTTCAGACTGTCCATTTCTGTTTATGGGACTCCATAACCACGCCTAAAACCAGACACATTGCCTTCTGTCTTTCTCCCTCTCCTAGATATTATTCTTTGCTGGGCACTTTGCTAGGCACTGTGGACACAAAGACACTGCAGAAACAGTCCGGGTTAAGGAGCTTGTTGACTGGTAGGAAGAGAGATGAGAAAATAGACAATAATAGTGATAATCATCACAAACACTTAAATTCCCTTCCTATGCACCGTTCTAAGCAGTTTGCAATTATTCACTCATTCAATGCTTACAACACTATGAGGTAGACACTATTTTCATTATCCTATTTTGAAAATGGGGGGACTAGGGTACAGAGCAATTAAGTAACATGCCTAAGGTCACACACCTAGTAAATGGCTAGGCTGGCATTCAATCCCAGGCCACTTAGCTGGACCATGCAGCACTTCCTCCTCCCATGACTCTGGTGTTTCACAGGAGAGGGTCTCAGTCCTGACTGGCACTTCTGGAAAAGCTTCCTGGAGGAGAGGATACCTGAATCTTAAAAAATGTATACAGACTTCTCAGGCAAAGGGGAAGGGGCCTGGTGGGGTGAGAGGGGTATTCCGGTCAGAGGTAATGTCAAAGCTTGGAGATATGAGAGGGCAGACTTGTTCAGAGAATCACTAGTTGCTCAAGATCCCTGGGGCAAGGGGTGTAAGCTGTTGTTGCAGGCGCAGAAGCTGGAGAGGCGGATGGGAGCCAGATCACGAAGGGTCTTCTATTCCAAGCTGAGAAATGTGGACTCAATTTTGAAATTGAGGAGCCTCTACAGATCTCAAGGATTACTAGACTTGAATTATAGATACTCCTGCTCTCATTTATGTGCATTTCTGAAAGCCACATTGTAAAGTATGGTGGCTTCAAAGAGAACAGCCATTCCTTCCTTACCATACTCCTTCTCCCTGCCCTGTGTCTGCCACCCACATACACTAAGACAGTGTCTCATATCTCCTCTCATATCTCCTCATTCATTCATTTATGTAACATTTATTCAATAAATATTTATTAATCCCCTGTGATGTGTCAGGAACTGTGCTAGGTACCAATATTACAAATATGAATGAGGCACAGGTGCTGTCCTGAGGACAGAGTTTACTGGGGAAACAGTCATATAAACACACAATTTCAAAGCAGCATGAAAAATGCTATATAATGGATATATTCAAAGTGCAGAAGATGAATGGTAGAAGAGGCAATAGGTTTTAATTGCTAAGAACACATACCCTGGAATCACACTGCTCTGGGTTAAAATCCCAACTCTGCCACATAGTAGCTATGTGATATTAGGTCAGTTACTCCATTTCTGAGTCTCAGTTTCCTCATCTAACAAATGCAGATCATAATATTAACAACCTCAGAGAGTTGTTACCAAAATTAAATGAGTTAACATTTTAGAATTAGTACAGCACAAAAGTAGAAACCCTGAAGTGACAATGTTCCCCAGTAGATGTCACTGCGACATAGCGAGTTAGGTGAGATAACATCTGAGTTCAAGTCTACCACTTAACAATGTGCCTTCAGAAAACTGGTACACAAATGGCTTTCTTCTCAAAATACAAAATATAGCCAAAAATGAGTAGGTTGTGAAATGTATAGGGGTGAGGAGCGACGATCACCTTTTACAAAAAGTTCTTCTAAATCTTTAGACCTACTTAAAAGTTTTAACCTTGTTCTGTAGTGGCTCTCTGGTGGAAGCAATTTTCTCCCTGCTTACTAGAAATCCTAGATTTGATTCCTTCAGCTTAGGCTTTATCAGGGAGCATCTACTCCTTTCCAAGTTTTCCAAACCATTTCTGAGAAGCCATGTGAATGGGGATTGTCAGAAGCCACCAAGGTCTAACTTTCGAAGGAACTCAAGATAGGGAATTGGGACATGGTGGCCTAGGAAGAACCTTTGTGAGGTAGCAAGAGGCAACGTCACTGGGACTGGCCTTGTAGCAGCTGGGTTTGAGCCTATAGTTTTATTTTCTATGGGCCAGAAGAGGTCAAAGTTCAGTGATTCAGGTTTTGTCCTGTGACCTCTATAGATCTCAGCTTAGGCAGAGCATTGGGTAAGTGATACCTTTCTGGTTCTTGACTCTGACATGACCAGCCCTTGAATTAAAATGGGTAGGCTGAGACTACAGGGGTCATCATGCACTCATTTTCTCATCAGATATTCACAGAAAATCTCTTTGGGCCAGGCTTTGTGTTAGGTGAAGGGATACAGAGATGAATGACACATCGCCCCTTTCCTCAAACAGTCTAGACTTGAGTGGGGGAGACAGACATGCAAGCATATAGCTGTAACACAACATCTCAAATATTATTTAAGAAGTGTCAACAAAGTCTGTAAAGAAGGGGAAAGTGGACCTTCATATTGAAGGATGAGTAGAAGTTCATCATGTGGAGTGAGAGAAGAGCATTCCAGACAGAAGAATCCATGCACACACAAGTATAAAAACTTAATGGCAAAACTAATAGAAGTTGCTCTGACTTGAGGGTCTGTGTATTTGGGTGGAAAGATGAGATGCCACCTTCTAATTCAAGGAGACTGTGTGATAGTCCTGAAAAGGCCTGAACACTTTATAAATGGAGTCTTAAAATACTGCAGAGTTGGAACCACCCTTCTCTCCTACATGATTAATTCTGTGACCTCAGGTTCTTTCATAGGCAATCAGTGCTCACTTCATCTCACAAGGGCCTGGGTAATTTTGGGGACATCGCACTGTTTACCTTGGCCCTTGTGAAGGATGGCCCTAGTAAAACAATTAGTGTTAACATGCACTAGCTAATAATGATGATGATCTTAATAATTGCTAATCTTGTTGAATGCTATCTGTAAGCACTGTACAAAACGCTTTATGTGTATTATCTCACCTAATCGTCATAATAATCCTATGAAGAAGGCAGGGTAGTGTCAGGGATACAGGAGAGATTGGCTTTGGCCATCTGGAGCCAGACTGCCTGGGTCCACGTGCCAATTCTATTCCTTATTAACTGCATGGCCTTGGAAAACTGCTCAACCCCTCCCTGTGCCTCAGTGTCTCCATCTATAAAATGGGGATAATAACAGTACTTCCCTTTTGTGCAGGAGTTCACTTTAAGAGAGGGCACCTCAAGAGCTAAGCCGGGCTGCAGTTTGCCCTTGGCATGCAGAACCGAGAATGATTTTAAAACCCTGCTTTGCATCCACGTGGCACCACTCATTCTTTACTCATTGTGAACGAATCCAAGAAACTCAACAGGTACAAGCAACCACCAGAAAGCTATTTGTTGTGATTGGAAAACACTCAAAGAAATGGAGTGCTTCATAGATGATTTAATATTTTAGAGGGGTGGCACATGTGAATGAGTAAGCTCAGAGTATATGAGTGAGTTTACATTCCACATCAAGGTTTTACTTAAAGTTTACATTTTGTTTAAATGAGAAGTAAGATCAATGTAATATAGCTTAAACCTTTCTCAGAAATTTATGGCTTCTTTTAATAAACCTCATAAAAGACACTTTTAAACATATGCAGCATTCTTAATGTAATGGTTCCATTCTTGAAATATATATTATTTAGGTTGCATCTAAAATGCTGTAAAAGTATCACAAAGGCTGTAAAAATATTGTTAACGGGAAGAAATCTTTTAGAGGGATAAATATTTTCTTGGAAAAGGAAAAAGCCGTGAACCTTTTAGGCAAGGAAATGGCTTGGTTTTGAAAAATAACAATTTGCCTTTTTTTGTGTCCTTTCTGTGGTTCTACTTCAGCCAATTATTAGATTAAAGCAAGCTGTTGCTACGTGCCCTAGAAACTCAGACAGATTTGATGTTGCACCCTAAGTTTGTGAGGACAAGTTCCATTTCAAGCTTTAATGAGGTCAAGGGAACAAAGAAGGAGGCTGGCTGAGTCTTTTGTGTTGTTTTAGGACTGTATCTTAGAATTACAAGGCTTGCATAAAGCCATGGAAAGAACACAGGATTTAGAGTCAAAAGCCCTCAGTTTGAGACCTGGCCCTGCCATTTACTAGCTTTGAGACCTTGGCATAATCACTTAAACACGCTGAGACTCAGTTCCTTGGGTCTAGAAAACAGGATTAAGAATACCTGCGCTAGCCACCTTGCAGGGATGTTTGGGATCAAGTGAGATAAGGCATGAGCAAGTGCTTTGTGAGCGAGAAAGGCATCAAGTGCATATAGGCTTTATTTACTTGGTAAACATTTGTTGAACACTTATTATAGGCAGACACAGAGCAGAGCCACCTCTAAACCACTCTACACAGATGAGCCTACTCTATTATTAAAGAGAAATAGTTACCTCTTTCCTTGGTGACCTGTTTCCCCCTCTAGAGATTGCCACTTTCAGAAAATTTTCCATTAATTATAACTTAAGACACAGATAGCTGTGAATAATAAATAGAGAAGCATGCCATGCTACCGTTAGAAAGAACATTGAGTCCAACTTCTTTACAGCACAGGTGAGGAAGCAAAGGTCCGGAGGAGGAGATGGTGTGCCCTGCCAAAATCAGTTTTCATCTGCTACAAGCCACAATTCTATATACAAACCTCGGTAAAATAGGAAAAACAATATCTCTCCTGCCTACTGCACAGACTTATACTGAGTGGAGAGGTGAATTGTGGAGGACGAAGCTAGAAAGGTACGCCAAGACCAGTTTAAGAGGGATTTTGTGTATATGTTAGGGAATTTAGAGATCATGCTGAAAATGTGGGACTCCAGTAAAATATTTTAAGCAAGAGAATTATAGAATTAGATATATATTTTAGAAAGAAGACCCTGGGACAGGATAGAAATGAATTGATTCATCTCATGACAGGAGGCAAGGAGACATATGGAAAGACAGTTATATAGCCCTGAAGAGAAATGATGGTTTGAATGGAGGATTGTCAGTGGGGATGGGAAGAAATGAACTTACTGGACGTAGTGATGACTGGAAGAGGGCTCCTAGGTTTATGGCTTGGGAAATGGGGTGGGTGATAGTTTTCACTGAGAAGGAAGGAGGAGGAAGAGGAGTTTATTTGGGGGAAGACTGAGTTTAGGCTGACATTTAGGGGCAGATGTAACAATATATAGTTGGATATAAGCCTAGAACTTTGGAAAAAGCTTTGTGCTAAAGGCATTTTTTTGCGATTTCTAATTCCCTTAATGGACACAGTTTAGACTCCAGTGTAGGTTGTTGGAGAGAAAACAAGATCTGGGTTAAAAAATAATAACAATAATTATAATAACTAATATTTATTTAGCCCTTGTTATGTGTCAGGCAATGTGTCAATTCATTTAACATGTTATTTCTGACATCAAGCCTGTGAAGTAAGAATTAAACCCATCATAGTGTTAAGGAATGAAGGATCAGGGGGTTGTTATACAATCAAAGTCATATTAGACCTTATAAGCAGGCACTCAAAAGGAAATCTGTCTGCCTTCAAAAGCAAGTGTTCTTACTCAGATGATACTTTTCTGGGACAAACATACCTGGGTTTATATCCTGACTCTGTCACTCATTTGTTGTATGTAGTTGGTCAAGTAACCAGACCTTACCAGTCCTCTAGTTATTCGTGTGTGAAACGGGGTTAAAGACACCGGCCTATCTATCTCATAGAGTCAATGAAGGAAGAAGTGAGATTACATATGAAAAGTACTTAAAATAATGCCTGGCATGATGGGTACTCAATAAATAATAATTTAACTGGCTTCACCAAGCCTTTCCCTCTGTGTGTCTATCCTTCAAAATGTGGATATTATTATCCATTTAAAAACATGCATAGCGTTCTGATTTTAGTATCATCCCATTCCACAACTAGTAATATAAGAACAGAACACACTGTTTGAGTCAATAGTCATCTAATAAAAGGTAGGAGAGGTCACCAAGGAAACCTCACCCTAAAGAAAATAAACAAATGAGAAGTGAAACAAATAAACTTGGCTTGGAGATTCTAGGATCTTGGCAGTTGGGAGCTGGGCCTTCAGTGGTCTGGAGCCAATGTCTGGTCAACTTGAGTCAAGAAGCTGAGGCTAAATTCATATAGCCACACTAAAAAGTTACTGAAACTTGGAGCGGCAATTAGATGAGGTGGTGAGCTCTGAGGTGAACTGAAGTGGTCCTGACTCCTGGGTGCCTCTTGACCTGTTAGTATAGAGAGAAGAAAAATGTCACTGGACGAGAGCTTCCCTGTTCTAGGCCTTCAGCCCTCCCACAGATCACCAAACCAATGAGAAGGCAAGCTACTATGAGTGACAGCACAAAAAGAATGGATTTAGATCACCAAGGACTGAAGATGTCAGGTACGGAATATAGAAGCTCATACGTCTATGAGCTTAAAACAAGAAACTATCAGAAATTAAAAAAGAGATTTGAAAAAAGAAACAAATGAAACTTCTAGGTATTAAAAGAAACAAAATAACCAAAATGTTATAAACCTTATTTGATAGGCTTAAACATCAGATTAGATAAAGTTGAAGGGTGAAATAGTAAAGAAAGGAATATAAATATAAACAATAGAATGTGAAGGTCCAACAGACACCTAATTGGAGTCTCAGAAGAGCCCATGGAGATAATGAGAAAGAGACAATATTTAAAGAGATGATGGCTATGAATTTTCCAAGACTAATGAAAAACATGCATCTACAGACTAAGGAAGTAAAACATAATCTAAGGAAGAGTTAAGGATTTTCTTAAACAGAATGAAGACAGTGCTCACCATTAAAAGAATGGTTGATAAATTTGGCTATGTTAATTAAAATCCTCTGTTAATCAAATAAAACCACAAAGAAAGTGAAAAGATAGGGTCCTTCAATTACTGTCTTGTCTTGTTTTGGGGATCTTCTCAAGGACAGTCATGAATCTGGTTATTAATAACCTCTAAAATTCCCTAGAAATGTACAAAAGCATGCAGCTTGTGTTATGGATACTGTTTCTTTATACTCATTATACTGAAGTTCCACTAAAACAGGTTTCAGTATGAATTTATTTCATCCTGATTTACACTCTTGCATGTTCAATCTGAGGACTCACGGCTTTTCACAAATATGAAAAATGATCAGCTATTAGTTCTTTAAGTGTCCTTTTTCACCATTTCTTCTGTAACCTTATTCTGAGATCCATGTTAGAGCCTATGAATTTATCCTCCACATCTTTTGATTTCTCTTTCATTTTTTAAAAATGCAACCTCTATTTTAATAGGACTTTACTAACAAACTAGATAAGGTGAAAAAATAGGATAATCAGTCACAATACTAATGAAAAATTAGTGTTGTTTAGTTATAATAATGCTGTCTTTTAAAATTACATTTTTCTTTCATTTAAAAAATTTCTTTATCTCTGCTGTGTTTTGGATGACTTCTTCAGGATTAGTTTGTAATTCACTGCTCTTCTTTGTGTCAAATCTAAGAGTTATCTGTATATTTTTTTATTTCCTGGATTTTTTTTATGTTGCCTGTTTTTTTTTTTTTCATTTCTCTCTATTATTGTTTCATAATTTCCTATTTTTTTGTGAGGAATATTATTATTCCTTTCTTTATCTATGTGAGGATATTAAATGTTATTTTAAAGTCATCTTAATTTGCTCTGTCGCTTTTATTCAATCTCTGATGAGTTAATTTCCTTACTGTTGATTTTGGTGGCTGTCTTCTTAGCGTTCCTTTTCCTTATCCTTTTTAGCTTTTTGTTCTGTATACTCATTTTCTGTGGAAATCCCACTCTGCACCCTTTTTATCTTACTCTCCCATCAATAGTGGTTTTAAGGGTGACCTCAATCACCACTCGAGACCCTCTAGACCAGAATTCAGTCTTATATTAGGGTTGGGGGCTCCTACTCCATTTTTATATTCACAACATTGCAGATCTAGTTGCCAATCTGGGTGGCTTGGCTCAAGTCTAGTTAAGAAGTTGTGTCTGCTTTCTCCTTCCTCTCTAAGTAAGCAGCTTTATATAATTCGCAACCGTAGACAGTGTGTGAGCCTCCTTATAAGTGGGAGAGGTTCACCTCATATCTGGTTTTTAATTGTGAGATTGGTTTGGTTCCATTCTTCACAGCGGGCACATTTTAGTTCCCGTTTTCCAACAAGTTGTAGCTTTTCATTGCCCTTGCCTCTTTTGAACACTAGGGCTCAGAAGACCAGCAGATTCAGCCCCATTTACTGTCTTGGGTTTCTAGTCCGCTTCTGCTCCATGGAGATATTTATTTTATTTCAGAGCATTGCAATATATTTGGAGATGGGGTTTGTCCTGCAAACATGAACTCTCCATGTGATTTTTAAAAATAGCTTTATTGAGTTATAAGCAACATACAAAATATGGTACTTACTTAAAGTGCATAATTTTGATACATTTTAATACATGTACACACACTTGTCACCAAAATTAAGATAATAAACACATCCAACACTTTCAAACATTTTCTCATTTTCTACCCAACACAGCTCCTTACACCCCACACCTATCCTCATGCAACCACTGATATGTTTTCTGTTCCTATAGATTACTTTGTAATTTCTCAAATTTAAATTAATTGTATCAAACAACATTTCCGCTTTATTTTGGTCTGGATTCTTTCACACACAATAATTATTTTGAGAATCATCCACGTTGTTGTGTGTTTCAATAGTTTACCTGTTTTTATTGTTGACTAACAGTTCATTGTATGGATATGCCACAATTTGCTTATCTAATCACCCGTTGATGGAAATTTTGTATTTTTTGAGTTTTTGGTTATTACCAATCAAACTTCTCTGAACATTCATGTACAAGTCTTTTTATAAATATATGCTTTCATCTCCCTTGAGCATTTTTCTAGGAGTGGAATGACTAGAACATGTGATACATGTATATTTAACTTTTGAAGAAATTGCCGGTTTTCTAAAGCTGTTGCTGTCATTTTACTTTCCCACAAGAGTTTGTTAGAGTTCCAGTTCTTCTACATCCTTACAAACACAGGATATGGTGAATATTTTTAATTTTAACCATTCCATTACACTTGAGGTTGTATTTCATTGTAGTTTTTATTTGAATTTCCTTAATCACTAATGATGTTGAGCATAGTTTCATGGCTTCACCATCCATATATCTTCTTTGATGATATATCTGTTCACATCTTTTCCCCATTTTGTTATTGGGTTTTCGTTTTTTTTTTGTTGTATTTTAAAAGTTCTTTATGTATTCTGGGTGTAAGTTCTTTACCAGGTACGTATATGCTTTGAAAATGTTTCCTTCAGTTGAGATTGGCTTTTTATTATCTTAATATTGCCTTTTGAAGAGCAAAAGTTTTAATTTTTGATGAAATTGAATTTACTTATTTTTACTTTAAGGATCATGCTGTTGGTATTATGTCTAAAAAAATCTTTGCTTCATACAAGTTTACAACATTCTCTCCTATGTTTTCTTCTAGAAGTTTTTTAATTTTAAGTAGTACCTTTAGGCATGTGATTCATCTTGAAATAATTTTTGAATATGGCATGAAATAAAGATAGAAGTTTACTTTTTTACATATGGATATCCAATTGCTGCAACATTATTTGTTGAAAAGATGATCTTTCTACACTGAATTGCCTTTACACCTTTGTCAAGAATCAATTGACCATATGTGAGTAAATCTATTTCTGGACTCTCCAGTCTATTGCATTAATTTGTCTATATTTATGCCAATACCACATTAGCTTGATTAATGTAGCTTTATAATAAGTATTGAAGTCTGATTGTGTAAGTCCTCCAACTTCATTCTTCGTTTCACGGTTATTTCAACTATTGTAGGTCCTTTGCATTTCCAAATGCATTTAAGAATCAACTTAACCATTTCCACAAAAACTTGCCAGGATTTTGATTGGAATTGTGTTGTTATACATCAATATTGGGAGAATTGACATCTTAATAATACAGAGTCTTCTAACTCATGAAAAGGTTTGTATCACCATTATTTAGAATTTCTTTAATTTCTCTCAGCCAGGTTTTATATATTTCAGTGAATATATCTTGTACATCTTTTGGCAGATTTATTCCTAAGTATTTTGTAATTTTTGATGATTTTATAAATGGTATTTTTTATTTCAAATTCTGGTCGCTATTGATAGAATATAGAAAGACTTCTGAATTTTACATACTGATCCTATATCTTGCAATCTTGCTAACTACACAAAATAGTTCATACAGCTTTTTTGAATATTCCATTCATTTTCGGCATAGATGATCTGTCATCAGAGAATAACAAGAGTTTTACTTTGTCATTTTCCACTGAGATGCCTATTGTTTCTTTTTCTTACTTTATTTCACTGACTAGAAACTGCATTATGCTGTTGAATAAAAGTGGTGAGAGTGAACATTCTTATTGCTTATTCCTAATCTTAGGGAAAAGCATTCAGTGTTTCACTAAGTGTGCTCTAAGTTCTAGGTGTTTTGAGATGTCCTTTATCAGATTTAGAAAGTTCCTTTCTGTTATGAGTTTGCTGAGGTTTTATAAATCAGAAATTGATGTTGGATTTTGTGAAAAAAATTTTTGCGTCTATTGTAACAATTATATATATATACACATATATATGTGTGTGTATATATATATATATATATATATATTTTGTTAAAGACAATGAATTACATTGATTGACTTTTGTGCTGAGGAAGATTCACTCTGAGCTAACGTCTGTGCCAACCTTCCTCTATTTTGTATGTGGGTCACTGCCACAGCATGGCCACCAACAAGTGGTGTAGGTCCATGCCTGGGAACTGAACCTGGGCTGCCAAAGTGGAGTGTGCCAAACCCAACCACTAGGCCACATGGCCAGCACCCAACAATATTTAAATAAGAAAAAAAATCTTAACTATTTCCCCATGTAGTTTCCATTTCCAATGTTCTTCATTCCTTTATATAGATCCATATTTCCATCCGGTGACATTTTCCTTTTGCTTATGGCTTCCTTTCACTTTTGTTGTAGTGTCTATCTTCTAGTGATCAATTCTGTTTTTTTTAAATGTCTGAAAACCCCTTTATTTCACCTTTACTTTTGAAAGATATTTTCACTGGATATAGAATTCTAGGTTGATGTTTTTCTCTCAATACTTCAAAGATGTTGTTTTACTATATCCTCACTTGAAATTTTTTTTGAAGAGAAATCTGTTGTCATTCTTATTTTTATTCCTGTATGTATGTTCCTGACATGTAAATGCCATTTTTCTTTGGCTACTTTTAAGATTTTCTCTTTGTCACTTGTTTTGAACAGTTCGATTATGATGTAACTTGGTGTGGTAGTTTTCTTAATTTTGTTTTGTGCTTCAGATTTGTGAGCTTCTTGCCTCTCTGGATTTATGGTTTTCATCAAATTTAGAAAATTTTTGGCCATATTTTTCTTAAGATATTTTTTCTGTTCCTTCTCTTTTTCCCCCTTGAAATTGCTCTACAAGTCACTGACACTCTTTTCTTTTCTTCTTTCTTTTTCTGCTTCATTTGGAAAGCTCCTATTGCTTTGTCTTCAAGTTCCCTAATTTTTCCTCGCATTTTTCTGATCTGCCACTAATACCAGCTGGTATAGCTTTTTGAAAATCTCACACAGTATTATTTATTTATTTATTTGTTTGTTTATTGCAGTAACATTGGTTTATAACATTGTATAAATTTCAGGTGTACATCATTATACTTCTATTTCTGCATGGATTATATCATATTCTCATGTTCACCACCCAAATATTAACTACAATCCATCACTGCACACATGTGCCTAATTATCCCTTTCACCCTCCTCCCTCCCCCCTTCCCCTCTGGTAACCACCAATCCAATCTCTGTCTCTATGTGTTTGTTTGTTGTTGTTATTATCTACTACTTAATGAAGAAAATCATACGGTATTTGACCTTCTCCCTCTGACTTATTTCACTTTGCATAATACCCTCAATGTCCATCCATGTTGTCACAAATGGCTGGATTTCATCGTTTCTTATGGCTGAGTAGTTTTCCATTGTCTCTAGAAGTTCTATTTGCATTTTTTATACCTTCCGTGTCTCTACATAACGTTTTTTTTTTTTTTTTTTGTGAGGAAGACTGGCTCTGAGCTAACATCTATTGTCAATCCTCCTCTTTCTGCTGAGGAAGATTAGCCCTGAGCTAACATCTTTGCCCATTTTCCTCTATTTTTTATATGAGATGTCACTACAGCACAGCTTGATGAGCAGTGCATAGGTCTGCACCCAGGATCTGAGCTTGTGAATCCCAGGCCGCCAAAGTGGAGTGTGCAAACTTAACCACTACGCCACTGGGCCAGCCCCCTCTACATAACTTTTCGAACACATGAAAACAGGCATAATAACTGAATTTGTTTTAATGTCTTTGTTTGCTAATTCTAACATCTGTATCAGTTCTGGGTTGGTTTTTATTGATTGATTGATTTTTCTCCTTGTTATGGATAATATTTTCCTGCTTCTACCATGCCACATGTAATTTTTGTTGGATGCCACACATTGATAATTTTACCTATTGGGTGTTTGATGTTTGTGTATTCTTGTAAATATTCTTCAGCTTATTGAGGCAAGGCCTTCTGAGTACTCTATCAAATGCCCCATGATTTATGAGATTTTCCCATCTGACTAGTGGAAGCACGCACTATTCGAATGCTGCGTATGTGCCAGGCAATCTTACATCTAATTCTTTGTGGCGATTCTTTCCCTAGTCTCAGGTAGTTACCTCACAGACATACACTGTTCAGTACTTGCTGAAATCTTAAGATGTACCATCTGTAGGTCTCTACAGTTCTCTTCTTAGGCAGCTCTCTTCTCTCTAGTAATCTGTCTTATGAACTCTAGACTCACAGTCTCTTAGCTGTTTCCTTGTATCAGTGAGTCTGCCAGACTCTGCCTGGGTTCTCCCTCTGTATTAGTCAGGGGTGCCCTCCCCCACCTCAAAAAAAGAACCAATAGGATGGGTATATATATATATATATATATATACAGAGATTTATTTTAAGGAATTGGCTCATGTGATTACAGAGGCTGGCAAGTCCAAAATCTGCAAGGTAGGCTGGCAGGCTAGAGACCCAGGGAAGAACCAATGTTGCAGTTCAAGTCCACAGGCCATTTGCTGGCAGAATTTCCTCTTGATTGAGGTAGATCAGTTTTTGTTCTATTAATGCCTTCAACTGATTGAACTGGGGCCACCTGTATTATGGAGGGCAATCTGCTTTACTCAAAGTCCATCAATTTAAGTGTTAATCTTATCCAAAAAACACCCTCACAGAACACATCCAGCATAATGTTTGACCAAGTATCTGGGCACTGTAGCCCAGCCATGTTGACACATAAAATTAACCATCATACCCTCCTTACACTGCAGATTGGAAATTCTCTCAAGCTGGTTGTCTGGGGGGCACTTCTAGAGCTCGCCTAATTTGTTTTTCATTTTTCAGGGAAGGATCGCTGTTCTTTGTTGCTTGATATTTAATGTCTTATTTCAAATATTTTGTCTTTTTTTGTTATTTGGTTGTTTCAGGTGGGAGGGTAAATCCAGCCCCTTTTATTTCATCTTGTCTGGAAACAGAAGTCTTCTGTTTATCTTTTTACCGTTAATTTTTCTCTCTAAATTTCATTTTGGAATTTTATTTCTATTGCTATGTGTCTAAGTTCTTTAGACTTTTCTTCTGCAATATGTAATCTGCTGTTAATCCCATCCAATTAATTTTTATTTTGTATATTGTAGTTTTTGTACATGGAAGTTTAATTTGTGTCTTTTTAAAAGCCATATTTCATGTCTTAACCTAAATTTTCAATCACTCCTCTAGTTTCATTTTTTTTATTGAGGCCACTGGTTTATAACTCTTCTCTAGTTTCTTGAACATATAAAAAACAGTTATAATAATTGTTTTAATGACTTATATACTAATTATATGATTTGCATTATTTCTTGGTCAGTTTCAATGGATTTATTTATCCTTCTTTTGGGTCATATTTCCCTGCTTCTTTGCATGTAAGGTAATTTTTGATTGGATGCCGACATTGTGAATGTTACTTAATGTGTGATAGGTGTTTTTGTATTCCTAAAAGTCTTCTTGAACTTTTGTTTCCAAAGCAGTTATATTACTTGGAAATAGTTTAATCCTTTTGGATCTTGCTTTTAAGCTGTCTTAGGTGGGATCAAAATGTGTTTAGTCTAGCCTGATTTTGCCCCACTAGGGAGACAGACTCTTCTGAGTACTCTACCTGATGGCCCATCAATTACCAGATTTTCTACTCTGGCTGGTGGGAACAGACAATATTTCTGGCTCTGTTTGAGGTTAGGTAATTGGTCTTTCTAATCCTTCAGGTGGTTCTTTTCCTGGCCTTTGCTATTTTCCTCAAACATAACTGCTGATCAGTACAAAGGTAAAGATTTAAGGAGGGCTTTCTGCAGATTTCAGATGTTCCATCCCTATGCAGCTCTCTCTTCTTTGAGATTCTTCCCTGAAAACTCCAGCTGCCTCAGCCTAACTGTCATTCCATCTCCATTTTCTCAACTCAGGGAGACTGCCAAGTCTGTCTGGGTTTCCTCTCCCTCTACAGTGGTCTGGATACTCTTTCCAGGCAGTAATCTGGGGAAATCATACAGTTTACCTCTTTTGCCTCGTGTTTCTGACGTTTCCTTGACATTTGCTGTCTGATATCTAATGTCTTAAAATATGTTGTTTCATATATTTTGTATGGTATTTTCTTCATTTCAAGGGGAGGGTAAATCCAGTCCCTGCTATTCCAAGTTGTCTAGAAGAATAATTCTCACAATGCTATCTTGACCAGAAGTCAGAGAGAGATTGCATATGCTGAGAACTATTGAGTTGTAACAAAGACAATGAAGTCAGGTGTTAGACAAAGACCATAGCGTTGAGAAAGGCACTAGTCCATGGAAGAAGAGTAAGAGGAATCAAGGAGTTGTATACTCTCCTCCTACTTTAGAATGTGGTCCGTGGTAGTGGTAGCGAGAAATGAGCCAACTGTAGATTCATCTAATCCAATCACCAAGGTCAACTGTTAGCCACGCCAGAGCTCTTATTCACAAGATTGTGTGGCTCCTCTGGCCCTCTTAGAAAGCTCTGAGAACCCACTGACTCTGCAGCTCTACATGATGCTGTACAGCTCTGGAGTGCTAGGAAACCACAGTGGCAGACAACATGGTCCAGCCTGGGACTCTCAGAGATGGATGGCTTGAGAAACCATCAGGCAAAACTGATAAATCAAACTAATAAATCCAGGCACTGAAAACCAAAATTTATACTAGTTTCCTAGAGCTTATGTAATCAATAATATCAAACTTGGTAATTACCCCAAGCAGAAATGTATTCTCTTACAGTTCTGGAGGCTCAAAGTCCAAAATCAAGGTATCAGGGAGGCTGTGCTCCCTCTAAAGTCTCTAGGGAAGAGCCCCTCCTTGCCTTTTCTAGCGCCTGGTGGCTCCTGACATTCCTTGGCTGTGGCAGCATAGATACAATAGCTCTGTCTCTGTCTTCTATGGCCATCTTTCTTGTGAGCTGGTTGTTAATGCACATTGTGAATTCTTCACGTTGCCGCAGACTTGAAAATTCTACCCCACGCCGTCCGATACCTTTCCCAGCTCTCCCAAACCCTACCCTCTGTCACACACTCAAGAAATATTACTGAGTTGGTTTTTTAGGGTAGTAGTAATGAGCATAAACTTTGGATCCAGACTGTCTAGGTTCAATCCCAGCTCCACCATATATCAGTTGTGTAACCTTGAGTGAGCTTTAAAACATTTTTGTCTCAGTTTTCTCTACTGGAAAATGAGGATAATAATTTGTATACCTATCTCCAATGGTTGTTCTGAGGGTTTATTGAGCTAATATATATAATATGAAGTACTTAGAGCAGTGCCAAGCACGTGGTAACTGCCATATAAATGTTAGTTATTGGTATGGGAAGAGATCCTGAGGATTTCTTGTCAGTAGACTGGGAGAACCACAGGGACTCATTCAGATTGCTTCCTTTCTCTGAGGTTCCCCTGTCCTTTTTTGCTTGATATCCAATGTTTTGAAAATTGTCATTTCCTATAATTTTGTATGATATTTTATTTGTTTCAAGGGGAAGGAAGGGTAAGTCCAGCCCCTATAACTACAAGTTGTCTGAAAGCAGAGATCTCTCAGTGTTATCTGAGCTAAAAGTCAGCAAAGAAAGTTAACCCTGGTAAGAAGCCAGATATCTGCAGTATACAGAAGCAGAGAAAGGAAAATAGAACACAGTTCTAAACTGCTAAAAAATTTCTTTGTAAACGCCTGGACTCAATTTTTAATCTGCTTTTAGCCAAAGCCTCAATGAATTATGGCAGCAGCATGACCTCTTTTCCAGGACGCATATAGATATTAGAGCTCACATCTCATGAACTCTCTCTTCATGCCAGTCTTACGTTACACCACAGGAAAAATGAAAAATGTTATCCCAAACACCCTTTTTGCTGTAGGTACCATTGCATTATTCATTCATTCATTCATTCATGCTGGAATAAAGTTGTCACAAGGAAAGTGGTGGGAAGTGTCTGGATCCTGGATGTATTTTGGAAATATTTATTTTTGACATGACACACTGAAGAATTAATTGTGGGATATGAAGGAAAAAGGGCAACCAAGGATTACAATTGGGTTTTGTGATTAATGAACTGAGTGGATGATGTTGTCATTTACTAAGATGAAGACTAGGGGAGGTATAGACTGTAGAATGAGGGTAATAGGAAACCAAGAGCTGTTTTTGACTGCGTTATGTTTGAGATATATGTTGTCATCCAAGAGGAGATGCCAAATGAGCATTTAGATTTGCAAACTCAACAGAGAGGTCCAGGCTGGAGATATGATTTATATATAGTATTTATAGCACTAAGAAAGATCATCTGAGGAGAAAAGGTAGAAGACGGCCAAGGACAGATCCTTCAGATCCTTGGAGCCCTACAACATTTACGGATGTTGTAGAGAAAGAAATGCCAGTCAAGGGACTGAGGAGAAGGCAGTGAGGTCAGAGGAAAATTGGGTGAATGTGATGTCGCTGGAGGCTTAGAGAAGAAGATATTACAAGAAGGAGAGTGTGATCGGCTGAGTCAAGTGCTGGGCAGAATTTGACTGAGATGAGCACAGCGAGCTGACTATTGGATTCTAGCAAGTTGGAAATTATTAGTGACCTTAAAGAACCCTGTTTCAGGGCTCAGAGATGGGGATCAAAGCTCAATGGGAGTGGCGTGGGAAGGGGATGGGATGTGAGGAAGTAGAGTCAGTGAGTATATACAACTCTTTGGAGGCATTTTGTTATGAAGAAATGAGATGAAAGCTGCTGGAGACATCAGGGTTAAGGGGAGTTTTCTTTTTCTTTCCTCAGATACATGATATTCAAATACGACATTAAGATTTATAACATGATAGTCATGATCCAGCAGAGAGGAAGAAATTGCTGGTGGAAGAGAAAAAGGGGATATTTGCAGGAGTGGGGGAAGTACTTGAGTAAGTGAGAAAGAATGGACCCCAAATGTGGAAAAAGAGCAAGTAAATTTACTTGGGCACTAGCAGAATTGTCAACAGTTGTTGAATGCCCAAAATGATGATCTGAAATTAAAAGGAAATTGCACTTGTGTATGTATGTTTGCGTGTGTGTGTGCATGTGTGTGTGAATGTGTGTATTTTCCTCTGACAATATTTAGCTGCTTAGGTGCAGGTACAATATAAGAGGAGAGCTGGATTTGTCAGCATTGAGATTTTGCCAGGTACGTATGAAAGAGGCAGCAGGAGGCAAAGGAGTTAAAGTTGATACAAAGGGAGTGGTTATGGTGTCACAATATGAAATCCATGCTGGGTAAGTTGGGCAATGAGGATGTAGGGAGGAATAAGTAACTTTAATTTATCATGGCTGAGGAACCTCTGCTCTAGCCCCACTACTCTTTTGGAGAATGCAAGGAGACAATCCTGGCCCCCCAGTAACAGACGGCTTGCTTCCATTCCGTTTTCACTCCATCAGCTTGTGTTCCTTGAACCTGCTCTGTGTCAGGTGCTGTGCCAAGAGACGAAGGGAAGGGGAGTTTAAATATGAAAATGAAACTTTTCTTGTCCTTGAGGTTCAGAGTTTTATTCCTAAGAAGACCTGGTTCTCTGGGCTGCTCTCTGTGTCTCTTTTCTGCTGTGCCTCTGCTCTGCTCCTGGTGAGGGGAGACATCACTCAAGGGCCGACACATCCTTCCAGCTCATGCCAGTGACATCAGAACCCCTGTGACCATCAAGTCAGGGGACTCCCAAAGGGAGAAGGTGTGGAGTGAAGACTAGAGTGGGAAAACAGAAGTCCAGAAGTTAGAAGACACAGCGTCCAGTCCTGAATGTGCCACATCTGGTCCTCAGCCCCCTCACCTGTAATATAACACAAAATATGAGATCTCAGTTAGGCCTAATATTCTTCCAGTAGGTGGTACCAGGTATCCTGTAGCACCCCTGCCTTCCTAAAACTACTTCCCACATGAGCCTCCATGGCAGGCTAAACTGTCTAGTATGTAGCCTAAATCTTCAAAAGTTTTCTCAAAAGTGTGAAGGATTTAATCTGATGTGATCTGGGAAGTTAATTATCATCCTATCACAGGAATTCATTTATTTGGTGAAAATCCTTGCATTCACTTCTTCCTGGAAGAATGTAGAATACTGAGGCCAGAAATTCCTTGGCTATGTAGGTGCCATTTTGATGAAGGGAAGGATTTTTTCACCACTGGGCACTATCTAGAAGGATTGTGTGTGCTTGTGCTGGGTGAATTGAGCAGCAGGGGCATGCATAAAAATGGAGGAAGAGGACTGACTGCCCAGAGACTCATCATTGAAAATATGGAGGGGATCTTGGAAATTTTACAGCTCCGTCCCTTAGTGTGAGGAAACTAAGGCCCAGAGAAGGGAAATGGGTCCAAGCTCACTCATCTTTGGAGCAGCAGAGCCAGGCCTGGAGTGCACAGTGTTCAGACTCCTAGTCCAGTGCTCTCTATATACTTAGTTATTCTTTTACAAATAGTTACCTATCTCCCTTCTCCAGTTTGGCTTATTGCATAATTGTCTCTCCAATTCATAATTGTACATCAGGCATGCTAGTCAGGTGTTAACATGAGGGGCCAAAGGAGTGTGAAAAGATTTATTTTGGTCCTAGAAGTACAGCAGGTGACAGTTTCTGGATTTGGGGTTAAAAACAATATAATCTTTGTTACCCTGGGAAGAGAGACACTCATACTTCCCTGGGCTCCCACATCACTAAAGACCAAATCATCCATCCTAACAGGCCTTTTTCATGATATTCATGATGACCATGGTATTTACTCCTGCCGGTGATGGAGGTCTAGAACCTCAGGGGAAGGAACCTCTGCTGTCTTGAAGTTCCAGTTAATGTTTAGGGCTGTGCAGGCCCTAGGAACATTCTGATGTTCCCACGGCACCACTTCCCTCCCTCCCTCTCTCCCTCCCTCCCTCCCACCCTTCCTTCCTTCCTCCCTCCCTTCCTTCCTTCCTTCCTTCCTTCCTTCCTTCCTTCCTTCCTTCCTTCCTTCCTTCCTTCCTTCCTTCCTTCCTTCCTTCCTTCCTTCCTTCCTTTTGTTCTTTCTTTTTTTTGGCCAGGAGGTGGCTCTGTAATACATGCTGGGATCAGATACCAGGGAGCATCCAGCAATAAAGCTCCTGAAAAATCTATGATCAATACTAGTTAGGAAAGGAAAACAGATGTTCTTCTTTTGCTTATGTAGATGAGATGCTTGAATGTTCACTAACATACATATGCAAATGCAGAATCAGTGGATTTTCAAAACTCAGCAGCTCCAAAAGACTGGAAGACAAAATCCCAATTTACTACCAGCACAGACACACGGAGCAGGAGAAGTGCTGCTCATATTTTGAACTAAAGAGAGGGTCAGATTTCAAGCATAGCAGCACAGCTCTAAATAGGATAAATATACAGGAGAGAAAATGTGTAGTGGGAGGGTGAGGATAAGATGTTCTAGGGGCCTGCTGACCGATATTCAGGGGAAAAAGGAGGTGGGAGTCCTAATGGGAGCTGTTAAAAGATAAACTGAGGCATATTAAAAATTTTAAGAGTTTGTTTGAGCAAAAGTTGATTTGAATCAGTTTGCTGAATGAGGCATCATCCAATCTAGCAGATAGAAAAGAGCTCTGAGGAGCTGTACAAAATGGAAGACTTTTATAGGTAGAAGGGAGCTGGAACAAGGAAGTTATACCAGGCAAAAAAGTGGGCTGGTTATTGCAAGGGTACTTACTTTCCTTTAGGGGATCAGGCAGATTACCTAACTAGTGCTCTTCAGGCAATTCCTGATTGAGTGGTTTAAGATTCCATTTCTGGGAGAGCTGACACTGTAATTAAATTAAGTCTCAGTCTGGTGATGTGGGGCTCAGCATAAGCCGCTCCGTTTTGTGCCCATTGTCTTGTTTTTAACAGAAGCCACGGCAGAAACAAAAGCAGGAGGATCAGCATCTACAGGGAGGGAAAAGGTAATTGTTTTGGGCAAATGGAATCTGGCTTTCTGACACTGCTGGTGGTTCATGCGGAGTAGATTCAGACAGGAATCCACACTTCCTCTGACTCCTCCCACCCCTATCCACACGCACTTGGAAAGTCTAAGTATCAAAATCAACAGGTCTTAAATTCATAGAACATTGGAGCAGGAAGGGTCATAGGGTCATTTGATTTGACCCCTCTCATTTTCTAGATCGGGGCACTGAGGCCACCAGAGACTGTGTACCTTGCTGTGACCTTAGTTTTAAGGTGAGACTGGCTTTCAGGACCATGAGCACTTTGAATTGTGTAATAGCAAGCCTCCTGCTCACAATGGCTTTCATTCTGGGCCCAAGAAGTCCTAACCCGACTGCAACCTGCATGGGAGATGGAGCAGTCTGGGTTAGGTCTTTATCTCCTGACTGCAGCCCAGGACATTTAGAGCAGGCTCCAACCTCGTGAGAGAGGAGCCAGTGCTCACGACCACGTGTCTAGTTACTGGGCGGTGCTTGTTGACTCAGCTTAACCTGTCTACATCTTATGCATCGTAAAGGGATAGATTCTGCCTATGTTTCCAGGAAGCATATTCCAACCACCACAGCCTCATGGTCTCTCTTCTAGTGACTTTCTTTGGCCCAAATACCATAACAATAATTTCTAAATACCAAACTCTGCACCTACTACAACAGAATCTGTTGAGAGGAACCTTTTTCAAAGTATCAATTCATAGGCCCCACTCCTGGAAGATTCTGACTCAGTAGGACCAAGTTGGAGTGGAGCTAGGGCTTTGTATTTGTCTAAAATTTCTACAAGTAATACTAATGTGAGCCAAATTCTAGAAACCACTGTTCCCTACAATTAATGAACAAAAAATTAAATTTTTTGTCTATTTACTTATTGCCGAGTACTCTATGACTATTATCTCATGTATCCCCTCTAATAATCCCAAGAGGAGGGTGCCATTTTTTTTTGATCAAGAACTTTCCCAAGGTCACAAAGTTATTGAGTGGCAGGACTAGGCTGACATCTCCTCATCATTACTTTCACTATTTGACCTTGAGCAAATTAGCAAATCTTTTTAAGCTTATGTGTTTCCTCTGGAAAATGAGGATAGAAATGATGTCCATTTCATGGGGGTTCTGTACTGAATGAGTAAGGGCTTAGGACAGTGTGTCACATACAGAAAGCACTCACTCTGTGTGTGGTGGTACTGGTTTGGATCACATGGGAATGTTCTTACTTCACTGAATGTGTTTTAGAAAGGAAGTTTATGGGGTAGTTAAACTATTGCAAAGTGTATTGTCTGCACTCTAAAGGAGTTCTCTACTGTGAAAGTTTTAACTGTTTGCAGTTGCAAGGCACTTTCACTTATCATGTGTCGTATGCTCTTCACGACCCTTAGGAGGTATTACTCTTTTGTTAATTTGGAAAAAATAAATAAATAAAAATAGAAATTGGAGAACTTAAATACCTGTCCTAAGTTTGTTTTTTAATAGGTCCACTCTGATGTATCAGAGGTTCTAACCTTATAGGCCTGTGAATATTTTCTTTTTGTTGTATCAAAAATCCAAGATGTTATTTATCTTTATTCAAAGCAAAAACAGTCTATCCCCTACGCTGCCCCTCTGCCCCGTCACTCCCCCGCAAGCTCCTCTTATTTAGGAATTGGTCAAGGTGAGTGAAGAAGGCCCCCTTGGGAAAGGAGCTCCTGTTTGGTGGTTTGAGTAAGTTTGGAATTTTCATTTCATCCTAAGGTCAATTTGCCCACCCTAGGAGTGACACATCTTTGATGAAATGGCCTGGGGTAAGATAGATAGTTGGTGCCGTTAGACAGGAATGAGACATTAAAGATGGAAGATACAGTACAAAACAGATCATTTCATTCACCCAGCCCTGACAGTGGACCCCGAGAATGATCTGTCTCTCCTCTGGACCCCTTCTTTCCTCGCCTTGGGAAAGCCCCTGTATCATAGTAGATTTCTCCTTGTCTGTTATTTCTCCGATGTTCAGTCTAGGAGGTTTCTTTCTGATTTTCATTCCAGTTATCTCGACATTTTGTTCCATTTCTCTTTTCCCAGACTAATTTAAGGACGTTACATTTCACATTTTGCAGTCTTTCATTAATCTTCTATAAATGTTGATATATTTCTCCTTTAATTCCTCCTACACTTTATAGATCTTTCAGAAATGTGGCCCATTTAGCTTTTAGTGCCTCAGTGGTAAAACATCTTTTTTAGCAAAATGTATTTTAGTCTGTTGCATTTGACAGTAAGAAGTGTTTTCTTCCTGGTAAAGCCTAAAAGCTGGATCGGTGTAGGTTATCCTCCATCGCTAAAGCCACTGACTCAGGTCTTTGCTTTTCAGGGTGCATGGTTTCAGGGGCTCCAGGTACACAACAGGCAGATCTTTCTTTGAGGATAGGAGACTGGGGAGAAGGAAGAAAGAGGAGAATGTGGGAAGCCTCACAGTATTCTCTATCCAGAGCACAAGGAACTTTCTGCCTTCCTGTATTTTGAGCTCTTCTCAGCTAGAAGAGTGTATCAAATCAATAAATTAGTATTAAAAGAATCAGAACCATGGCACCATTTTAATAAAGCTTCATTTGTATGGATGTCTGTTTTAATTTAGTCAGCTCCTCTCCTCTCTTGGTCTCTCTCTCTCTGCACCTCCCCCACGCTCTCCTTTGTCTTCTTAGTCATTTGGTTGATTCCCACCAGCTGTGGGTTAACCCACTCGCCTGGACTTCTAATTGCCAGCTGTTCCTCTCTCCTGGATCAGGCTTCCCAGGGTTCTTGTTCTAGGGCAAGTGCTGGAAGTCCTCGCTGAGTCCTGCAGATGAGTTCACAGTTGTGATCCCAGCGTCTGCAAACAGATCCATGAATGTTTTCATCTTTGTGGTTTCATTGCACAAAAGATTCTCACTCAAATGTAAATTTGTATTTCTTCTCTAAAACCAATATGTGTTTTTTTTTCAGTCTTTTCTTTTCTTTTTTAATTTCAAGATTTAGACTATTCTAAAATTGCATTTCACTTCTGTGCCTGGTTGCCCAGACTGTGTAATGGGGTTCTTTTGTAAGAGCTGTATTTTCTCTGCATTGCCTGTGGGCTTATTCCTTCCACTGAATTACTATGCCTTGATATGCAATCCACAGGGCTTTTCTTTTGAGACTTCTAAAATATTTTCAACATGGGATTTCCATGATATTAAAATTTTTTTATTATGAAATACGTCATCTACAGAGAAGAGTATGTATAACATATATTTAGAATTTAAGGAAAAATATTGAAATGAACTCATGTGTACCCATCAGACTGCATATGAAATAGAACAATACAGTCCCTCTTAACATTCTGTGTGCCCTTCACAGATCATGCTCCCTCTCCCTGCTTGGGTTAACCACAGTCTGGATTTGGTGTTAATCATTCCTATTGTTGTTGCTTTCACACATGTGTATCTCCCCAAACAATATATTATTTACTTCCTTCTGTTTTTTATTCTTGTATAAATGAAATCATGCTGCCCATGTTTTGTGATTTGAATGTTTTGCTCAAGACTATATTTTTGAGGTTCATCTAAACTTTTACACATAGCAATGTCCACTCATTTTTACCACTCATTCGTGGTATTTCCTGTTTTTCATATAATACAATTTGTTTATCCTTTTTATTGTTGGGCATTTGTGTTGTTTTTAGTTTTTTGCTGTTACGAGCATTGCTTTTCTGAACATTCTCGTACGTCTGCTAGAGTAGAATTGATGGGTGGTAGGGTCTATACATCTTCAATATTCTGAGGTATTTATTACCAAATTATTTTCCGAAGTAGTTAGACCAATTTATATTCCAATTAGCAGAGTATAAAACTTCTCATTGCACGTTCTTGCCAACTTGTGGTGTTGTCCAACATTTTAATTTTTGCTAATCTGTTGGTTGTGCAGTTGTATCTCACTGGGATTTTAATTTATATTTCACTGATTACTGATAAAAATTAGAAACTTTTTACGTGTTTATTGACCATTGGTATTTTCGTTTCTGGGAAATGCATGCCCATGACTTTTGCCAATATTCCTATTGGGATTTTGTCTTTTTCTTTTTTGAATTGTAGCGTGTTTGTTTTTCTGAACACAAATCCTTTATTATTACACATCTTGCCAGTGTTTTTTCCTAGTTTGTGGCTTGCCTCTTTCGCTTTCTTTATGGTGTCTTTTGTTGAAAGTAAGTTCTAATTTTAATGTAGTTGAATCTATTAATTTCTTTCTTCATGATTTTTGCTTTTTGAGTCTAAGAAATCTTTTCCTACCCTGAATTTACAAAGGTCTTTTCTTATATTTTATGCTAAAAGTTTTAAGTTTTGCCTTTTATACTTAGGTCATAATTCTAGCTGCAACTGATATTTGCAAATAGTGGGAGATAGACATTCAATTTCATTTGTTTTCCATATGGCTAACTAATTGTCTCCATATTACTTATTGAATAGAGTCTACTTTATTCACTGATTTGCAAAGTCAATTCTGTCATAACTAGTTTCTAGGATCTCCATTTGATTGCATTTGTCTATTTATCTTACCCTGTCCCAAAACTACACTGTCTTTACCAGACTTTATAATAATTCTTGATTATAGCTCGATTCACAAATTGTCCTTCTTCTTGTCTTTATCCAGAGCACAAGGAACTTTCTGTCTTCCTGTATTTCGAGCTCTTCTCAGCTATAAGAATCTATAGAATTAATGTATTGGCTATCTTGAACTTTTGTCTTAGATGTAAATGTTAGAATCAGCTTGAATAAAAAACCTTATCGAATTTTCTTTGAAATTGAATTGAAAGCAAAAAATAATTTGGGGAGAATTGACATACATGAGTGAATAAGCTGTATCTCTTCATATTTAAGGTTTCTTTAATGTATTTCAGCAACACTTTATAATTTTCCCCATAAAGGTTTTGTCTAGCACATCTTTTGATACATTTCTTCTTTGTACTTTTTATCATCACAAGTAGTACACACACAAACACACACACACATATACATATGAAGTGTTTTCTAATGCTTTTATATTCTTTATAGCCATGCAATTGAGGTTTGTCGATTGATCTTATTCCTGGAAACACTGCTAAACTATTTTATTAATTCTAATAATTAATTTCTTTTTTTTTTTTTTTTGGTTTTCTATGTAGACAACCATATCATCTGAAAATAATGACAGTTTAGTTTCCTTTTTTCCAATCTTTGTACTTATTAGTTTTTTGTAGTCAAAATGAGCTGTCTAGGTTCCAATGCTGTGTTGACTAGAAGTGGTGACAGTAGGCTTTTAAAATCTTATTCCTAATTTGAAAGAGAATGCTTTAATATTCACCAGAAAATATGGAGTTGCCATAGTTTTTGGCACACACCTTTTACCAGATGAAGGAAATCATGTCTATTCCAAGTTTTCTAAGATTCTATTTTTAAAAATCACAGATAGCTGAATTTTATCAAATTAGTTCTCTGTATTTATTGAGATGACCATATTTTTTCTTTTATTCTTTTGATATAGTAAATTACATTAATGCATTTTCTTAAACAGAAACTATGTTGCATTTTTGGGATAAATCTAATTTGTTAATGATGTATCATCTTTTTATACATTGCTGAATTTGTTTTTCTGATACTGTGTTCAGTAATTGTTTACCTAAATTTGTGAATGAAATTGGCCTGTAATTTTTACATATTCATAATTTTCTTGTCTCATTTTAAATTTGTAACTAGATGATTCCTGTAGAATGAATTAGATAATATTCCCTCTTTTTATAGTCTTTGAAGGAATGTATGAAAAATTGTGTGAATTTACCAATTTTTTAAATGTTTGGTAGAACTCATCTGTAAAACCATCTGGACCTGGTGTGTTCTTGATGGTAGATTGTTAACTGACTATTCATTTTAATTTATGGTTATAGGTAGGAGTGGCAAGGAGAATGTTTTACTACTGATTTGGTCAAGAAAGATGTCAAGCAATAACCCTGAAACAGGATATGGAGCTCTACTGTATCCAGAATAACCTTCAGTTGATGGGTTGTAGAGAGGTTTATGGGGTACTGGGGGAGGGACAAACGTGGTCCAGGTGGTACTTGAGGGTCAAGGTAGAGATTTTTAAAAGCTAGTGTGTAGATGTCTCAATAGTTAACAACCTGTGTGACCCGTATTACATTAAAGCAATGTGTGCTGGCTGAATATAAGAAGATTTTTAATTGACTTTTTTTGATAATTTCTACTTTTCGAATACAATTTCTAATAATTTGGCCAATTTATTTGTATAAAATTGTCATAATATCTATTTAATCTTTGATGCACTTGTGGTCCTGCTTCTCTTTTATTCCTAATATTGTATTTTGGGGCCTTCTCTTTCTGTCCCTGTCTTTCTCTATAATCAGTTTTGCAAATGGTTTGTCAATTTTGTTGGACGTTACAAGGAACTAACTTGTTGGTTTCTTGGTCTTTTCTATTGTACGTTTGCTTCCTATTTCATTAGTTTCAGCCATTTTTTCTTCTTCTTTTGTGTATTTGTATTCTTTCTATAACTTCGTAAGTTAGACACTTAACTTATTAGTTTTCAGTTTTTATTCTTTTTTTAATTATAAACATTAAATTTAAATTTCCCACCAAATTCTGCTTTTCCAGCACTTTCCAAATTTGACATACACTGTTTTCATTGGCATTCAGTCCAAAGGTGTTCTGAACTGAGAGGGTGTCTCCAGATGCTTAGACTACCATATTGCTGGAATTTGAGTCATCACTGGTGTTTTTATTTTTTTTTGCTGAGAAAGATTTGCCCTGAGCTAACATCTGTGCCAATCTTCCTCTATTTTGTATGTGGGACACCGCCACAGCATGGCTGGTGAGTGGAGTAGGTCCACGTCTGGGATCCGAACCCGCAAACCTGGGCCGCTGAAGTGGAGCACATGGAACTTTAACCACTGGACTGTGGAGCTAGGCTCACCACTGGTCTTCTTTTTTTTTTTTTTTTTTGTGAGGAAGATCAACCCTGAGCTAACATCCATGCTAATCCTCCTCTTTGTGCTGAGGAAGATCGGCTCTGAGCTAACAGCTATTGCCAATCCTCCTCCTTTTTTTTTTCCCCAAAGCCCCAGTAGATAGTTGTATGTCATAGTTGCACATCCTTCTAGTTGCTGTATGTGGGGCGCGGCCTCAGCATGGCCAGAGAAGTGTGCCTCAGTGTGCGCCAGTGAACCCGGGCCGCCAGTAGCGGAGCGAGCGCACTTAACCGCTAAGCCACGGGGCCGGCCCACCACTGGTCTTCTTTTCGTGAGGAAGATTAGCCCTGAGCTAACATCTGCCAATCCTCCTCTTTTTTTGCTGAGGAAGACTGGCCCTGGGCTAACCTCCGTGCCCATCTTCCTCCACTTTATATGGGACGCTGCCACAGCATGGCTTGCCAAGCAGTGCGTCGGTGTGCACCTGGGATCTGAATTGGCAAACTCTGGGCTGCCGCAGCGGAGCGCACGTACTTAACCGCTTGCGCCACCGGGCAGGCCCTTGGTCTTTTTTAACATCTCTGTAAGGACCAGGAAAGAAGTGATTATTCAATCTCTAATTAGAAATTGTTTTAACTGAATTTTTAAATCAAAGAGGATACTTTGCTTTTCATTATGCTTGCCAAAATGCCAGAAATGAAATAATTAAATAAAGGTACAGCTTCTTTTGACAATCTGTTAAAAATAAACAGTACCATTAATTTTTCTCTCTATTTGTTTGTGCCTCTCACCTGATATCTTTTTTCCAAGCTTACTGAAATATTATTGGCATATAACATATGTAAGTTTACGATGTACAATGTGATGATTTGATACACGTATATTTTGCAAAATGATTACCACAATAAGGTTAAACACCTCCATCCTCTCACATAATTATCTTTTTTTTGTAGTGATAACATTTAAGATCTACTTTCTTAACAACTTTCAAGTGTATAGTATAGTACTGTTAATTATAGTCATCATGTTGTACATTAGATCCCCAGAAAGTTTGTACTCTTTGGCCAACATCTACCCATTTCTCCCACCCTCCTCCCTCTGGGAACCACCAATCTACTCTCTATTTCTATGAGTTCAGCTTTTTTAGATTCTGCATATAAGAGAGAACTTAGCGGTATTTGTCTTCCTCTGACTTATTTCACTTAGCATAATGCCCTTAAGGTCCATCCATGTTGTGCAAAAGGTGGGGTTTTTCTTTCTTATGGCTGAATAATATTCCATTGTATATATATATATATACCAAGTAAGAAAGAAAGAAAAATTGATTCATTGAGAAATAGAGACAGAGACATTGAGACAGCCTTTATAAACACACAGACACTAGGCACACACACATGTAAAGACACACATACTCACCTTCACACAGAAGAAAAGAGACACACACACAGTGAGAGATGGTGGAGTGTGGAGATGAGATAATAGATATAAAAAGAAAGAAGAGAGAAGGAAAGAAAGAGGAAAAAACAAATTCAGAGAGGGAAGGAAAAACAGAATAAGAAATAACCAGAGGGAGATAAAGATAGAAGAACACAGAAACAGATCGAAGGATACAAAAACACAAAGACACAGTTAAAGGCACACACACATAAAGAGAGACAGAGAGCATGCCATTGTGAGAGGATGTGAAATTCAGAAAGAGACAGAGGCTCAGAGAGAGTGAGAGACTTAGAGACATGCATCTAGAAGAGATGGACAGAGACAGCCATATGGAGAGACACAGATGAATGATAATAGATACAGGCAGAGGGATAGAGGAATGTGGGGGGAGATGGAAGGGAAGAGATGGAGGAGATAATAATAAACAGCGAGAAACAGTGATGGGGAGAGGCAGTGAACGACAGCCTGAGATCAGGGAGCCAGAGAGAGGCAGGAACTGGCAGCTCCTGGAATAAAAATAAATAAGTGAAAAGAATAAATAGACAGGACGATCCCAGTTAAAGAGGTCAGGTATCATCCCATCTTTTCCTTCTAATGCTTCCCTCTGCCGTAGTGCAATACAAAGAGAAACACGTGCAGGGAGCATAAAGAATTTGGTCAACATCACACAAGGACTTTTTCAACGTGGTGCTAAATGTCCAGATAACATGCTTTTTTTAGTTTTTCTCTAGATGTTGGCATTGGACGCTAGTGATTCAAGTCAGCAGAACATCTGGAAATGAAAGTCATATAGACGCCCCAGGGACCTGGATTAATCACCTTCCCTGCTGCCCTTACAATGAATCAGCAGCAACTTCAAACAATAAAACAGCCCTGAACTGGTGATTTCTCAAGGGTTTGTTAATGATGTGGTACTCAAAAAATGTATCAATTAAAAAGTACATATTGAATGGCACAATCTATCATCACTTCACTGTGTGCTATAGGGAAATTAAAAAAAGAACCGTAAAATGTACTTCCAGCTTATAGGGAACTTACAATTTAGTTATCAAGATTAGACTAATATGTTAATATATTAGAGAAAAACAATCCACTAAACTGTGAGATCCTGAGTATTTATCTTACTCATGTAAATGTGTACTATAGACTGGAAAATAAGTTCTATGAGGACAGGGATTTTTATTTGTGTTGTTCACTTTAAGATCCCTGGAGTCTAGAACAGTGTCCGACAGACAGTAGGCACTCAGTTCCTCACTGAATGCTTCTAAATGGAATTTTGAGTCAAACAGATTTATCTTTTGACTCAGTTGTGTGGTCTTGATAGATAGCAGGTTAGCTATCTAACCTCAGTCTTACCATCTGTAAAATGGGGATGACAACAGTACTACCCTCATAAGTAAATATGAGGATTAAATTGGGTAATATATAAAAATACTTGGTCCAGGACATGGACAGCAGCAAATAGTTAATAAATGACATATACTGTACTTATTTATTATTGTCTGCTTACTAACATATCTTCTACTTTAAAACATTCTGCTAACTTGGTAGATATCACTATAGTACTTCAAAAATTAAAATCTTATATATTTCAGAAGTATCTTATAATTCCAATTATTAGTAATTAAAAGGGCCCTTTCCTCAACCAAGATGAATTAGTGAATTTGAATAATATTGTAAGAAATAAGATACATTGATTTCATTAAACCCATAGAGTTTTCATTTCACTTATAAAACTGTGTTATATTAATGACATTATTAACTGCAATACTATCAATAACTATATGTGTATACTCACAAAAGAATTGTAATTATCTCCGTATTTTTCAGGTGCGATTCTGCATGGTGTAAGGGGTCAGGTCCTGGAAACGCAGATGCAAGGACTAACTTAAACATTCCAGGGAATAGAAGTGGCCGATATTTCCAGTCATGTCCATTTGCGCTGCTGGCATAGAAACACCGAGAGTGATGATATTAAAAAAAAAAGTGAGCACATTTTCAGTTCAGATTGACACAATTCAAGAGATAGACGTAACTGACATTTGTTCAATAATGTTCAAGTATGTCAAAGAATCTGTGAAAGAAAGTTTGATATCTCTAGTCAGCTTAAAGTCAAGTTCTGCGCTGGGAAAATATGTCTCAGGCAGATGCAGATGTTCTCAGATGAAATGTTTCTTTAAAAAGTTGAGGAAGGTGTTCAGCTGATGGAACACCCAAAGCACCACTTAGGCTTGCCTCTTGGTAATCAGTCAATCAAGCAATCAATCTCTTGTTCATGAATATTATTTGTTTTAATATATGATGTTTTTATTGTTTATTTGGTTGGAATTTGGTCATAGACACTGTAATGGCAGAAATGAGATCTCTATTGGTATAGTTGAGACTCTAAAAATCACAAGCCTAACCTTCTTTTTGGGCTGTATTAGTTGTTTTCTGAACATCACCATGCTTTTCCTCCTGTGTGCCATCTCTTGGGAGGTTCCTACCACATAGAACATTCTTCTTTTCTCTTATTTGGTTGTTAACATCCCACTTGTTCATTGAGCTCCATCTCGAATGACCTGTGTAGCCTTCCCTCATTCTACAACGAGATATTTCTCCCTTACATGCAATGCTTTCATGTTCAGTCCCAGATCGTAAGGTCCTAAATGGCGAAATCTTTTTCCACTTACGTTTGCATTTCCTGTAGAAACCGATTCAAGACCTTTCTATATAGGGCACTCACATGAATGACCCCAATCATTCCTCCCTACAAATGTCCATATCTTTTGCGTATAACTGGACAGTGTCCTCTTGCTGTGGGCAGGGCATGGCATAATTCTCCACACCTTAGCTTGGGCATGTGGCCTTCTGGGAGCAATGGCATGTTAGCAGATGTGATGGGAGCAGAGAATTGGAAAGTACTTGCGTGACTGGCCTCCTGGTTCTTCCTCTTCTGACACTACCATGAGAAGGCCATTCTCAGGATGAGGTTGAGAATGAGAAACATAGGGCCGGCCCTGTGGCTTAGCGGTTAAGTGCGTGTGCTCCGCTACTGGCGGCCCGGGTTCGGATCCCGGGCGCGCACCGAGGCACCGCTTCTCTGGCCATGCTGAGGCCGCGCCCCACATACAGCAACTAGAGGGATGTGCAGCTATGACAGACAACTATCTACTGGGGCTTTGGGGGAAAAAATAAATAAATAAAATAAAAAAAAAAAAAAGAAACATATAGAACAGGGTTGCTCCAGGTAAGATGCGCCAGGTAAGATGCGCCAGGTAAGATGCTCCAGTCAAGGCTTGCACAGCCCCTAGACCATCCAGAGAGATATAAGCAAGCCCAGCCAAGGTCAGCTGAGCTGCAAAGGTAGACATGAAAGAAATAAATATTTATTATTCCAGGCCACTGAGATTTCATAGTTATTTTTTACACAGCAATTTTAGTCCATAGATATAGTACTCGATAAATGTCTCCAAATAAATGGAAAAAGACTACTTTCTAGATTCTAGAATTAAACATTTAAGGCGTAGTTTATACACACTTAAAATGTGGGACAACAACCTATAGGAAACACTATGGATTCATTAAACGCATGTTATCGTGAGACTAACCGCGTGAGCTAAAGGGATATTGTGGTTCTAGTAAATGTGAATTTCAGGGAAGATGACCTGTGGACCATGCGGAGAGATGGGAGTGGAATGACACTTGCTTATTGGATTTAGCACTGGTACATGGAGATGTCCTCAAAGTAGTGGAATGGCAAATGTCAGTATGGAAGGAGATGTTTAAGTGGAGTGCTAGAGTCACCATCATCACGCATATCTGATGGATTTGCGGTAGTTCAGTGTTTCTCCTGAAGCGTGAAGTCCAGAGATAAACTCTGTATGTGAAGGCCCTTTGTTAACTGTAAACCCTGCAGAAATATAAGGGGGTGTTGGTGATGATGACAGTGACGAAGACGGTGACAACTAAGGTTCTTTCCAACTCTGGCTTTCTCAGATTTTATTTCACTACACTGAGTTTGAACTTTAAAATTCCTGTTCTGCCTTTTTATGAGAGTCATATTAAGGTGGGAATTTTTGACATGAATAGCATAGGAATAAAATAAAATGACTATAAATGTCAGACAAGAGAACAGACCATTTCTCTTTACTCTGAAAGCTAAAACTCTGTTCTCTCAAAGCCCTCCCAATGGCCTTATATGTATGAAAAGTATGTTCACCATTTACATCTCATTTCATCCCCAACCCAGCCTTGTGAGGCAAATAAGGGTACATATTAGCATTTTCCCCCCATTCAACAGATACCGTAGTTGCAACACAGATAGATAAGTGATTTTCCCCAAGGTTATACAAGTAGTAAGCGGTAGAACCAGGATAAGAATTCAGGTCAGCTGCCCCATAGCATGTCCTACTAAACCATACTGCCTCGCACAAATATATATATCAGCCTTCTTCCAAAAATCTAATACAAACTGGAGAAAAACTTCCAGTCACCACACTTACCATAACCTTCATGCAAGCCATCCTAGACAATCCTGGTGCCAAGAGTTAAGATGCACAGACTTGGCCCATGGGTATGATTTAAGTGGTGAAAGGCTTTGACTGCTGAGCTCAGGTGTCTCTGGGTTGTAAGGCTGCATCTCCTGGACAGAAATGGAGGCAGAACGAAGTGTGCATCTAAATTACTGTCACTTGTTATTGATTTACTGATGGCTTCTAAAAATGTCGCATTTGAACTGTCACTGAATTTGCCGACTGTTGGCACGAGTGATGAAAGCAAGTGTGAACCATAATTGATTAGGCCTCATTTGCTTATCCATATTATGCTAATTAGATCTGCAATCTTTCCCTTTGTACCATCACCCAGTGACAGAGTAAATCAGGGTGATCGGGACGCAGATAGGATTAGAGGCAGGCATGTGAGATTGAGCAGGCCCCATCTTATCAGTGCGAAAGTTTCTTTCTTTACTATACTTCTCTTTAGAAATACAGCTTTATATGACTCCCTTTCTTGGTGTTTTCTCTGGGATGGCTTTATTGCAATGGATTTTAGCTTTCTGAATCTAGAACTTTAATTCTTTTTGTGTAACCCCATCCTCTGACTAGGAATGCTGGTATGGAATAGGGTCAGAGTGAGGAATTCCTTGACAAGAAACTAGGTCCATATTATAGGTATTCTCCTGATAGACTAGGAGAGTCTCAGTTTATTCTCTCTGACCTCTGGCTTGTCCGTAGAAAGTGAAGATTTTGTCTCATTTCTGAAGAGATTAGCTGGACTCCAAAGGCCAAATTGTACTGGACTGTGAAACTTTTAACTAAACTTTTCAGTGCTGATGCTTATGTGGCTCCAACAAAGGAGAACCCAATGATAGCTTAGGGGAATCTATTAATCGCCAAACATGTTTTGAACACTCACTAAGTGCCAAGTACCAGAGTATCTGAAAGTATAGTTGTTGGGATATCTGTGTAACGATCTAAAGTGCTTGTTAAAACAAGACTCTTAAACCCTACCCCAGCATCCTCTGAATCAATCCCTGGCATTGGCATATGAGTATCCATATTTTTAACAGGTTCTTCAGGTGATTCTCATCTATATTAAAGTGTAAGAACTACAGTCTTAGTATGATTTGATTACATACAAGGAGTTTAAGAAGGAGATTCTGGTTATAATTAACTTAAAATCTAGACGGGATAATGATGATGATGATGATGATGATGATAAAATAACAAAATTAAAAGCAAGATTATTTTAAAATCTCAGGGAAAGAATATTCAAAAGTGTCTAATCTAGGGCTTCTCAAATAAATTTTATGTATCAAATACAAATAAACAAACTGTTTTAGTCGAAAAGGGAAGGGAGTCCTGATGCCCTGTCATCTTGGTCATTCTCCTTCTTCCCACGGTGGCCTCCAGGAAATGGCGGACCTTGTGTTTCCCCTGGAAAAATAACAATTGTGAAGAACAAATTGAAGCAACCAGTAAGAAGTGAAAAGATGCTCAAGTTCTTTAGCAATCACAGGAATGCAAATGAAAACAACACTATACCCTTCACTTTGACAAAAATGTGGCTAGACCACCAGACAGAGTACTTTGAATATTGCTAGTGAAATTAAATTATTAGGTTATTTTTGGAAAGCTCTGACAATATATGTTAAAAGTAAAAATATACTTGTTCTTTGATGCAGCAATCTCGTTCTTGGGATTTACCCCACAGAAATAAAAGCGCTAGAACATATAAGGATGTTTGTTGTCCAGTGTTTTCTGTTGCTACAAACTCAAAAAAAAAATAAATGCTCATCTATAGGGAAATGGAATTGTAATCTACCCATAAGATGACAGGTTATATAGTCATTAAAGTGATTAAGGTAGCCCTATCCCACTTAGCTTGGAGAGATTATCAGGATGCATTTTAATGTGAACAGGTAAATTTCAACAACATCAAATTTTATAATGTCATGCGCGTACTCCATATTGATATATTTTATTGTGTATGTATATTGTTATATAAGCATGATGAAAGTCAGAGAGTGGTTAGTGTTGTTAATGGTAATTATTGTGGGGGATGGAGCAGGGAGAAAAAGAAGATAAAGGGAAAAATGCTATTTAAAAAATAAGATCCATAATATAAACACGTTATGGTCCCATTTATGTAAAACTGGTGTGTCTGTTGTGCATACATGCAAAGAATGATATAGAAAGAGAGTTACCAAAATTATTAATAGTGGTGGGATTTCAGGTAACTTTTATTTCCTTCATTATGCTTTTGTGTACTGTTTGATGTTTTTTTCCAAAACATATTGTGAAGAATAAAAGCAAAACACTGATTTTGTTCAAGCCCTTCATTTTGTAAATAAGAAAACTAAAGGTCTGAGAAATGTGGGTGAGGTGATTTACCTGTGGACAAAGTGTGGATCAGAACTTTGCTCCCCACAACTGCTACTGATCAGCATTATTTGCTGATGCAATAATGCTCTGAATCATCACCTGGATTAACATCTTAGGGGTAGACACTATGTCTTACTCATCTTCCAGTCTCTAGTGCTTTTCACATGGTAGGTAGATAGACCATTGTAAATGGTAGAAAATGAATGAATCTAAGATGTATAGAAAAAAATAGCCCATAAATATTATTTCAAAAAGTATACTTGAAGAAAGGGTAAAATGAATTTGTATACATTTTGTATGTATTTGTATGTGGCTGTCTATCCCTAAATCATTCTGATTGGATTAAAACTGGAGCAATGGACTGAGCCAACATCCGTGCTAATCCTCCTCTTTTTGCTGAGGAAGACCGGCTCTGAGCTAACATCTATTGCCAATCCTCCTCCTTTTTTCCCCAAAGCCCCAGTAGATAGTTGTATGTCATAGCTGCACATCCTTCTAGTTGATGTATGTGGGACTCGGCCTCAGCATGGCCGGAGAAGCGGTGCGTCGATGCATGCCCGGGATCCAAACTGGGGCCGCCAGCAGTGGAGCGCGCGCACTTAAACCACTAAGCCACGGGGCCGGCCCTGGACTATATTCTATCTGTTCAACTGTTATCCAAACATTTCTACAGGATTCAACAAACTGAGACCTGAGATTATGGTGAAGTCTATTAACATGGCAAACCACTTAAGTACTAAGGCAGAAATTTTGAGTGTTAGTCTGGCCTTATTTTTCCATAGAAGTTCTAGATTCTAAATCTTATTAAAAAAAATTTTTTTTTACCGTACTACACAGTTTTATAGGATTATACTTACAAAAGTTACAAGATGTGTTTTTATACTGTGAATATTTTATAATGTTGCCAATCTTTCTCACCATAGGAAACAATTTTCCAGAATAAGAAGATATTCAAAGAAGTTCTCAACACAATATTGTCAGTTCTATTCGAATCTGTTGTTTTTATCACTGCTTATTGTTTTTATTACTGTTATTATTAATATACAAAGTAACTAATCAGATGATTAAAAGATGGGCCAGTTTAATTATTATGGTTCTGATAATGAAAGTACACAGCACAATCAGTATTCAAACCCTGGTTAGTGAGACTCCAAAACCATACTTCTCACTAATTCTACTATATGATAACGCTGGTTAACTATTAATGTCTATCACTTCAAACCTTAACAGACATGAGATTGAATCAACTATGTGGTAGTCCAGTTGACTTGTTTGGTGATTCCAATCCAAGTGGCCTTTGTATAAGTTCTTGAGTCAGACATTCACTGATAGGTCACTTCCTGGTTTTAACTAACCTTCGGCGACTTAGTTATCCAAGTCTCAGTTTCCTCATTTGTAAAATGAAGATAAAAATATGATTTAATTCCATGGAGTTATTGTGAGGATAAAATGAGATAATTGTGAAGTGTTTTAAATGGCATCTGGCACATATTAAATGTTTAACAAATATTAACTATTATTATTAAACACATAACTTAGATGTAACCCATAAGTGTGGCTGATGAGTTTTCTCGTGGACAAAGTCTGTCCTGTCAATTACCAATAAGAATAGAAAATACCACCACCCATGATAGCGTCTTAAGGAATGTGAACTGTCACAAGCAAAGCAGAGCTAAGCTTCATTGTTCTCAGCTGAAAGGACTCAGGGACCTTGGTCTTGCAGTGATTCAATGTGGCCTATGAGCAAGGGCCCACTAGTCTGAATGACCTTCATGTGCATTAGAAACAGTCACCCCTTCCCCTGTCATGGTGTGCTGATTGCGTTAGAACAGGAAGCATTACCAGCATCCCCCAGAAAGCCGCCATGAGAAATATGCAAATCTGTGATGTCTGGTATGGAAACTATTCCTCCTGAGATGTGGCACTGTATGTGGAGGCTCTGCCTGTCACTGTGTCTTGTGCGAAGCCTGGTTTTTATAGACTGCAAAGCAATCTTTAGAAGCCATAGTATAACGGATTCACTAAATCTCTGAGGTAAGGAATCATGTTAACTCACTTTGCCCAACAAGATTTTATAACAGGACATATGTTGGGAGAACACCACCACCTATGTTATAGGCTTTTTACTTAATCATGAAGAAAATTGCTTTATTTGAATTCTATTATTCAATGCTTAATTTACCAAGTATAACCAAATCTATGGCAAAATGATATCCTAATTAAAAAGGATGCTATTATGCTTATTTAACATTCCCTTCTAATGGTGATTACTTAAAGATAATGCTGGCTACTAATAATCTTAAAGCTTTATGAAACCTGTCCCATACAAAAAGTTAATGAGCATAACCTGCTAAAACTGTCCAGCGTGGAAATACTTTTTAAAGTCACTATTCCTGTCCCTGCTTCTGGTCCAGGCAAGTGTCATGTGGTCTGGCTGTCAATTCTTGCTGTTCACAGAATCAGTGCTGCGTGGCTCACTTCCACTGGATCGAAACGCCTCACCAGTTCTGTTCTCAACTCTTGAAGCCAACGATCTCATTCATTGCTTTTTATTTCAGTTCTGTTCTTGCCTCGTTCTTTGAATTTGGTATATGTTATTATCTTGCTATGACAAGGATCTTAGCTAATTTAGACAACCAGCTGAATTTTTCTTTCCAGAATCACTATCAGGGGCCACTTAAGTAATGACCTCCTCATTTGAATTGACCCTCCAAAGATCTTTCCACTTTGGCTCTAGTCTATTAGATTGCAAGTTACTTGAGGACAGGGGTTATGTCACATTCCCATCATGTCTCCAGAGCTTATCACGTTCAGCAAATAAATTCCTTGGATATTGTTGGATGAAATTAGAATGACTTAAGAGGCTGTAGCAACAGTCTAGATCAGAGAAACAAAAGTATAAAATATGAAACAGCTCAGTGTCTATGAAGCAGCAAATACGTGACATATGAAACCAACAACACAGAATTGGGTGACAAGATATGGGTTCCAGTCTAAGTGACAGAGAATATGCTTGGGAGAATGGATATGACTTTGAGGGCTGTTGAGAAAGATGACACATTTTCAATTCACTCAGTTATACCTATGAAACAGTTATGCTGGGATGGGTCTAGACCTCACTAGCAGGCATGAACTCACTACTGGAGAGCAATGAACTATGGGAAAGTTTAGAAATGGAAGCCACGTATCCTAAGTATATCCTGCACAAAAGATAATGGAATCTTGGCATTCTCTGTTGATCTGGTAGATGTAAACAAAGAAACCAGAAAATTCAGAGAGATAATTTAGCAGAAATCTTGTCATGGTTTGGGTACAGGGTTAGTGTATTGCCTCCTGTCAACTCCTCTGAGCCCCTGATAAGCCTTTCATGAGGACCCAAGGCAAGTTTCTGTCCTCAGAGCTGGGTGGGATCAATGGAGATGATCCTATCACATTATGGAAATGAATGGTTCCACTTAATGTATGGGATGTCCTCACAAGTTACTCATGTGAACTAGAGCAGCATCAAGCATTATTTTTCAATCCCTTTTATTAAATGTGCTGGGTCTGACTCAGCAAACTGCAGAGCTCTGCTGGCCTCTGGACCTGACTGATGAGGATAACTGCATTTATTAAGTTGATAGGCACAATGGGACAGTGTCTCCACACCAACCCCCACTTGTTTTTAATCTTTTCTAGTCACTACAAGTACATGGTTTAAAATCTGATTATTTAAGAAACAAGTTGGAGGAGGCGGTGGTTTTGAAGAGTTTCTGAAAATAAAAGCATGTAAAGTTTACTAATATTTTTTTCCACTTGTCATTTCCTTCCTTCTAAAAGACAGGGTGAATTATTTGATACTGGGGGAAGGAAGCAGTTCAATACAGTAGAACAAATTTAAGTTTTGAAGTCAAATGGTCTGTGTTTAAGTCTCAGTTTCAGTATAAGGCATTAGGTACAAATTATCTACGTAACCAATTTATTGAGCTATTTTAACCCATTGCTGGTACAACCATCAAACTATTTTTATAGCATTAAGCCATTATTGTCTCACTGGGATCTTATTGGTTTTTGATCTCTTTGAGGATTTTTTAAAGTTCTGTTTAGTCAACTTAAAAACTTGTGTTTCATGGTAATTTAAATCGCATCTTCTTCCCTCCCAAGGCCCCTAGAACCAGCCAGGTTTGGGCTTGAGGCGCCTGAAGTGGGAAGAGAGTACAGGCTGCTCTCAAACTTCACCTTTTCCTTCACTTTGAAGTGTGGTCTGGTCCTGGGAACCCTCCTTACTCTCCCTTGACATGGCTTACCTTCTCTAGTACGGGGATCTAGAGGAGGAATAGTGTGGAAAGGGCAAACATTTTTTTCAGTAAACCTCTCTATTGGTTGTCACCCATCCTTCAGTTGATATATTGCCGGATATGAAGTCTTCGTGTGGCTGGCATCCTAAGGGTAGGTGTACAAGCACATGTGTGAGCTCTTGGGGGGAACCCAGGAGAGAGAGGGCTCCCCCTACAGAATTCCCTAAGGTGAGAGAACTGACTTTGGTCTGACTTCTTCCAATTCCTCACAGTGATGCACTTCACAGCTCTGGGCTGCCCTCCACTGGGGATCAGCCTGCTCGAGGAGCGTGCCGGCAAAGGAACTCAGCAGGTTCTTTCGGTGGGCTCCACTTGGTCAGGGGAAAGCTAAACAGGGCTGTTCTTCAATGCCTTCTCTCTTCGGTTGCCTGTTCCTCTGTTCAAGTGGGTGCAGGTCACACCTAATAAACCCACTGCCCGAGCAGACAGCCATCCACACATTGAGATGTCTGATCCTCTTTCTTGTAGACATGGCTGATATTTGGAGCTTGTTTCACTGGGCTTTTGGTAGGGGGAAATACCGTCTTCCTTTCCCTTCTCAAAGAAAGGGCAGGAAAAAGCCATATATCTTCTCACCAAGCTGACAACTTTTAACTCTGAGTTGACTGTTGACTCTGAAGAAGCCCTGAGAGTGGTGTTAATCCCAGTTATTGGCAAGTTTCTTTAGAATATGGGTTATTTAGCACCTCTTTGCCCCCTGGTTTGGAGCCTATTCCCTAATTCCAGAGCAAAAGGAAATATCTCACTTCTTTTACATTTAACCTCCATAAGCTCAGAAAATTTTTTTAGGTCTCGGGAAAAATGTGTCTTCTCTGAGTGCTGGGAAGAATTGTAACTAAATCCATTTAAACATCACTGCCACTCTTGGGACCATCTCCCTGGGGCATCTCTCTGGGGCAGACGCAAGGTGTGTTTTGGATAGTCTGGACCCTCTGGCATTGTCATTTCAGTCTCATGGCCTCTGAGTTGGACCCTGACCTCTAAAGATTACCCAGCTGGTCCAGAATTCTAAATCTACCGCTGGCTTTCTTTGTACCTCAGTTTCCTATTGCATACAATTATATCCTTCCTTCACAGGGATTTTGTTGGATTCATTGTTAGGCACAAGATCAAGAAAAGTTGTTAGTCTATTTTGTTTGTTTCTTAGTTTTCTCACATATGATATTAATACTAAGACTAGATGCTTCGTAACATTTGAAACATTAGAGAATTAAGACCATATATAGAAGGAAGACCAGATATGCATATAAAGTGTTGTTATTCGTGATTAATTAGGGTACAAAGCCAATAATAAATAGTAAATATCAAATAATAGACTCTAATTTGTATTTACCCTGAGTATTCTAACAATTTGCATATATTTTTACTGAGTCATAAAGGTGTATGGTTTAGTCTAGGCTATGTTCTTATCTTCACGAGAGAATTCCTTTCCTTGAGATGAGAATGCAGTTATGCCCGCCCCAATGTTAATTTTGACTCAACTCTCTGAATAACTTGAGTTCATACTCCATTGTCAGAAAGGGTAATTTATGAACCATTGAGAAACAAAGCTTGTATAGCTTCCTCTTCCTTTTTCACATGCCCAATTTTTCTTGAAGGCAGAGTCCAGAGCTGAATACAGGCACAGGCTAAACTGAGTTTATAGGAGGTGGGTGTTTGTGTCTTCACTGTTGGTTGCTGTGTTGAACTTCCTGGATTTTGCCTATTGATTCAATTTTCATTCCTTAGTCAGTGCTACTGCACATCTGCTCTTCAAATGTATTCCCTGTTTCCAGGGCTGAATAAGCTCTAAGGACGCCTTGTCCCATTACAGGGCAAAGACAGACTGATTAATTGTTGAGCATCTTTATTAGCACCTTGGGGCTACAAGCCTCCTCCCACTTCAGTGGTTGCTCTGGGGCTTGCCCATGGAAACAGTAAACTAAAACAAGTGTCACTTGTTGTTTCCTGCCTGTGAGGTTTTGTTTGTGTTGAGGGGAAACTGGGGCATGGGCAAATGGAAAATAGATGAATATAAAGAAAAGTGCCATAGCTGGACTTAACTCTGATTTGTCAAGGTGGTCCTGCTCTGAAGGCATTCCAAAATCTGGTGGAAGCTGCCATTCAGAGAGTTCAGAGAGTAAACACGGAGCACACATTTCAGAAAGAAGAGCTACTATAAGATGTGATGGGAACAAAACCCAGAACCACATTGTATGAACTTCAGAAACTACCTCTTCCCGGGCTGATGGTGTCCCTCTCCCCTTCAAAGTGGAAATAATTTTATTTTTAAAGATTATAAAAGTAATTCATGACCATTGTAAAAATATTAGAAAATACAGAGAAAATAAAAAGAAGAAAAATAATAAATATAATCCTACCACTCATGTTTGAGTAAATAACCACCAATTCCTGGTACTCCAAAGTCATTCCTTTGAATTACCTTTGTAGGTGTGCGTTAGCTCTGCTCCAATTAAATGGAAAGAAAGCCCCTGACTTGGAGGGCCAGGACCTCGATGCTTTTCTTTGTAGATTTGTTAGTAATCATAGCTTTAGGAGCATTTGCTATATGACAGACCTTATTCTGGGAATCTAACAAGTATGATTCATTTAATTCTGACAACACCACTATGAGGCAAGCATTAATATTATGTCTGTTTGTAGATGAGAAAACTGAGGCTCAAAGAAGTAAAGTAACTAATATTGCATTTCAGTTATTATGTGATGGAGGCAGGATTGTGAATCCAAGAAGCTTGTCTTCAGAGCCTATGAGCCTAACCATTATACTTTACTGCCTTCTTTTTTAGAGATGCAATAAAAATCACCAATGATGGTCTCATTCTAAAACATACGAAGGCAGGGCCGGCCCCGTGGCTTAGCGGTTGAGTGCGCGTGCTCCGCTGCCGGTGGCCCGGGTTCGGATCCCGGGCGCTCACCGAGGCACCACTTCTCCGGCCATGCTGAGGCCACGTCCCACATACAGCAGCTAGAAGGATGTGCAACTATGACGTACAACTATCTACTGGGGCTTTGGGGAAAAGAAATAAATAAATAAAATTAGAAAACATATGAAGGCAGAAAAACTGGGACTAAGAAGTCTTATTTTCCCCACAGAACTCTGAAGACCACAGGAGTCTTAATTTTCATTTCTTTGTTCTAAGTTTTACTCAATTCCATCCTTTCCCCAGGTTGAAACCATTGCATCAAGAGTGCAGGTGTGGTGTAAGTCACAGGTGCCTTGGTCATGTAGAGGCCACAGGATTCAGCTTTGTACATTTGTCATGTTTGCAAACAGTACGATATTGATTTTGGCCCTAGTAATGAGCACACACACAGTCACACATTATGTGCCCTTTTTGCTCAAATGAGAGCAAAGCGTTAATCAGGCCCAGACATTTAGAATCCTGTATTAAAGAGAGAGATATAGATATGAATCCCATAGATGCTTGCTTCTGTCATTTTACCTTAATTGTAATTTTGCAACTTCAACAACAGAAGATCCATTAGGCTTTCCCCCTCAATCAATACACAATATATTATCAGTCTAGACGACCAAAAACGACTTGTATAAAATATCAGCGCGTTGCATTTTCATTATGTAAATGGAACTCTGCAGGAGAATTAATTGATTATTCAGTTACTATGGATCAGTCTCAGATGTCTTAGTGAGATAAGAGAGAAACTTATCAAGCCTCTCCAGTGACTATAACTTAAAAAGGAACAAGGTACAAAAAAAAAGAGAGAAATGCAGAGCTCATTTCACTTTCATTGGCAGCCTGGGCAAAACCTATGAAATGTTGAGAGAGAGAAGAAATCCATTACCAAGTTTATTAGTGATGGAGTGTCGAGAGTTATTAGGCCGGTTACTGTTTGGGGATCAACATTTTATAAACCACACAAACAAAACTGTGATATAGGCGGTGAGTCCTCTAGCTGTCTCCCCAGACTCTCTGTGCCCCAAGTAATTCACACCTAGGCCATATATAATTACAGCAGGATTGTTTAAGTAATATATTGACTCATTTCTTTTTTCTTGCATGGGTGGAGGCTGGGAAATAAGGGGGAGATTTTATCTTTAGCTTCATGACAGAATGAAGGAGAGATATGAGAAGACAAGTGGCTCCTATTCTTCCCCTCCCCTTTTAAGTATTAAAGAAAAACAAGTGTTCCCATTGCTACTATAGAAATATATGTGTTTGGTTTTAAATTGATGTGTTTTGTTTTTAAGAAACATACAATACCTATATACATTAGGTTCTCCTTTTGATAGCAGAGTCTGTGCCACCCTTATTCAAAGATGCTACCCTTGCTTAAAAATGTTTTGAAATCTCCTTTGGGGGAATTGCCTCCAAAACATTCAGAGCACGTTGTTTGGGGAAGTCTCAGTGATCAGTCCGTTGAGGGTTGTATTTAATTTTTGCAAATAGTCAAAATTCTTTATATAGTAAATGAGTAAGAAAGTTGTTAAGGTTGAGTACTATTTCTCTGTTTCAAAATGAGGTTTTAAAAAGCAGCAAAAATGACTGGCTATTACCATTTTTTGCAATACTTTAAAGGCAAGTTCCAAAATATTGGGAACAACGACAGCACTGAGGATGAATAGATCATGATTCCTAAAGTAACCAGTTTGCAAAACAGTTATCCTGGCTATTTCAAATATGACTTTTAATACCAACCAAGCTAAATCAAGCCAAACAACCTTATTACTTTATATTTACTTTGTTTATAAGCCAGGCAACTGGTAAGAGCTGGGGATGCTGAGCCTGGGGACAAAATACAGAGCTGGGGATGATTCACTTTTGCAAGGAGTTTTGATGGCTGTATTAGTTTCTCATTGTTGCTGTAACAAATTACCACAAACTTAGTGACTTAACACAAATTCATTATCTTATTGCTCTCTATGTTAGAAGTCTGACATGGTTGTGCTAAAATCAAGGTGTTGACAGGGCTGTATTCCTTCTGGAAACTCTAGAGAAGAATCTATTTCCTTGTCTGCTCCAGCCTCTAGAGACTACTTACATTCCTTGCCTTGTGGCCCTTTCTGTTACACCCTCCCAGAGCATTTGGAAATGAAAAGGCATGGGGGATGTTTTTGGTTGTCACAATGGCTTTAGTGTGTAGCCCTGCTGACGTCTAGTAGGTGAGGGCAAAGAATGCTGAAGGTCCTGCAGTGAATAGGACAATCACAATGAGAAATTGTTTTGCCAAAAATATCAATAGTGTACATGTTCCCCCATGACGAACACTAGGTGTCTTAGTTTGGTTGGTTGGCATTCAGGTGTCACAAGCTAAAAAATCTTCAGAGACCAGGCAGCCATCTCACATAAGTAAAGAGAGTGTGATGGGGTTATAGCCAGTTTAGATATCAGGCCCTGCCTAAAATGAGCATCACCTACTCAGCTTAACCAAGGTGTCACCAGGTAGGAAATTGGTTCCAGTATGGCTGAGTGTTTTGACTTCTGAAAAGAAACAGGGCATCTAAATCATATGTGAAATCCCCTATATTTAAATGTTGAAACTAATTTACAAATTTAAAAACCATTATGCAGGCCAAATGAAATACTTCTGAGCGATTAGTACTGTGCCTGGGCCACCTGACAGCTTCTGGGTTTGTTGTTCATTTTAATCATTAAAGTCCTTAAAGGAATAGAGACAGTGATGTTTCTGAGTGTAAGAGGGACAAGGGGTGTGGTAGATCAGGGCACTTCTCTGCTTCTCTGCTTCTAGTTCTGTGATTTCCTTTAGCTTTCAGAAGCCCTCCTGCTCCGCCAAGCAACAAACATTACTGAGTGCATACTGTATTTCAGATATCTTATGGTGAGTGGCACAGCTGACCAAGACACAGCCCTTCCTTCAAGAAGCTCACAATCTGGTTAAGGAGACAGAAAATAAGCTGAGGAAAATACAGAGAAGAAAGTCCTTACTGCTGTAGTGAATAAATATTCAAATGCTATGAATAAGTCCTGGGAACTGTCAGAGGAACAAATTAATTATCAGTTGGGGAAGGGGATGGGTGGGAGAGAGCTGAGGAGGCAAGTAGATTTTACACAGGAGATGATGTGTATCAGCCATAAAAGAATAACTACAATTTATTTATTTATTTATTTAGTTTTTAAAATTTTTTATTTATTGCAGTAACATTGGTTTATAACATTGTATAAATTTCAGATGTACATCATTATACTTCTATTTCTGCACAGATTACATCATGTTCACCACCCAAATACTAAGTACAACCCATCACCACACACATGTGCCAAATTATCCCTTTTGCCCTCCCCCGTCCCTCCTTCCCCTCTAAGAATAACTACAATTTAGAGAAGCGAAAATGAGGAGGCATATCTTCTCTCCTAGAAATTTCCCTTTAAAAAATGATCAAGTCCTTCCCATCTAAAAATATAAAAACAAAACAATATCTTCTTTGACCAAATTTCCCTAACTATTGCCTATTCTCTTTTCCCCTCTTAAAAACTAAATTTCGCCAAAGAGTTGCCTATACACTCTGTGTTCATGTTCTCTCATCTTACCTACTTCTTTACCCAGTCTAATTGAGTTTCTTGCCACCTGTTTACTACCATAGCTCTTGGTAAGGTTATTTCTGATCTTTGCTTAAAGATCTCTTTCTCGGAGAAACCATGTCATCTCCCTACTTAGTTGAGTTCTGTGTGTGTGTGAGAACCTTTCATACACTATCACAATTGATTACTCTTTACCATATCATAACACAATGAGTTAACTTTTAGGAAGTGCTCAGTAAGTACCAGGGGAATAGATGCATGCATATCTTTTCCCATCTAAAATCCTTCCCACTATTCATCCACTGCTATGGTCAATACACAAAGCTGTTACCTAAAGAGTTTAATTTTTTTGAGTTACAGAAGGTAAAAAATAATGATGATAAAGTAATCTGGGGGAGTAGAGGAGGCTATATATTGAAATATTAACTCAAGGTGTGGACTTATATAATTGACTGTATATTATCCTGACTGACATCTTCTTGGACCAATTGAGACCATTCTATGCCTTAAGAAATTGGCTGAGGCAGTCAGCTTGATTGATCCAGTATAGTCAGAAGGTTTACCGGAAGCAACAGCACACTGCAGTGCTGGTACAATGCTAGTGCAGCATAATGTACACTATGATCCCCTGGTGGCATACAGCTGTGTTTTCTAACTTTTTCTTTTTACTGTCACTCACAGTAAGAAATACAATTTCTGGGGGGGCCGGCCCAGTGGCACAAGTGGTTAAGTGCGTGCGCTCCGCCGAGGCGGCCAGGGGTTCGCCGGTTCGGATCCCGGGCGCGCACCAACGCACCGCTTGTCAGGCCATGCTGTGGCGGCGTCCTATATAAAGTGGAGGAAGATGGGCACGGATGTTAGCCCAGGGCCAGTCTTCCTCAGCAAAAAAAGAGGAGGATTGGCAGATGTTAGCTCAGGGCCGATCTTCTTCACAAAAAAAAAAAAGAAATACAATTTCTGTTGCAACACACACACTTATACACACGTAACTGAAGATAGAAAGTCATAAAACAATATTTACCCTTATTACATGAGATATACTCTGATATTTGCTGTTGCATTCTATTTTACTTTTTAAAGTACTCATTGTAGCCACTGATATGATTTTATGACCTGTTAATGGGTCTTGATCTGCAAGTTAAAAAATGCCAGCTTAGAGGCTGGCCCAGTGGTTAAGTGCGTGCTCTCCGCTTTGGTGGCCTGGCATTCGCAGGTTCGGATCCCGGGTGCACACCGATGCACCGCTTGTCAAGCCATGCTGTGGCGGCATCCTATATAAAGTGGAGGAAGATGGGCGCAGATGTTACCCCAGGGCTAATCTTCCTCCGCAAAAAAGAGGAGGGTTGGCATCGGATGTTAGCTCAGGGCTGGTCTTCCTCACAAAAAAAAAAGAAAAAAAATACCAGCTAATACAAAGTCGATTTAAAACATTTGCCAACAGTGACCTGTAAAGCATCAGAAAAGGAATAAGGAAGGGTTTATGCTGTTACTCCTTACTTCCATGTTCTGCAACACCAGTAAAAATGTCTCCCTAACTCTGTTAGTAAGCTCCCTTTCCCTTCTTCTGCCTTAAATCTGGCCTTCCTGATATTTCCAAACTTCATTCCCTTCACATACACCATCTTCATTCACTAATTCTTGGTAAAAGGAAAAAGAAAGGAATCCCGGATTCTGGTCCTGATCTGTCACCTACTAGCTTCTTCATTCATAAAATGAAGGTAGCTCAAATGAGATTATGAATGTAAAAGCTTTATAAGCTATAAGAATAAGAGAGTCGTCTTATTATTTTAGCTGTCAGAAGTGGGCATCTGATGGACTCAGATATGGGCATTAGATAAGGGCATCTGATGGGCTCTAGGCAGACAAGCATCAGAATCTGCCGGGAACTGAGGCAGCACAGTGAAATGGAAAGAATATGGGCTGCGGAGTGAACCAAACTTGCCTGAATTCATATCCAGCTTTGTCACTTAAGTATAACTATGTGACTTTGAGATATTTACGTAAATTTTCTGAGCCTCTTTCTAATTTGTAGAAGGAGGATAATATCTATTTTATATATAGTCGTTGTGAGGATTACATGAAATAGTGTATTCAGAGTTCTTAGCATGTTAAATAATGTAAATTAAAAAGAAGATTCAGAAATCCAGAGAAGCTTTGCCTAGAGCAGTGCTGTCCAGTAGAAACATAATAAGACCTATATATACCATTTTGAATTTTCTAGTAGCCATATTGAAAAAATTGAAAGAGAGCCAGCCCTGATGGCCTAGTGGTTAAAGTTTAGTGCGCTCCCTGCTTTGGTGGCCTGAATTCATTTCCCGATTGTTGAAATCACACCACCTGTCTGTCAGTTACCGTGTTGTGGTGGTGGCTCATATAGAAGAACTAGAAGGCCTTACAACTAGGATATACAACCATGCACGGGGGCTTTGGGGAAGGAAAAAGAAAAAAGGAGGAAGATTGACAACAGATGTAGCTCAGGGTGAATCTTTCTCTGCAAAAAAAAAAAATAAAAGAAACAAGTATAATTAATTTCAATAATATTTTATTTAATCCAACATGTCCAAAATATTATCATTTCAACAAGTAATACATAGAAACAATTACTAATGAGATATTTTACTTTTATTTATACAAAGTCTTTGGAATCCTGTGCATATTTTATGACTACAGAATATCTCAATTTCAATGTGGAATTTTTACCAGAAATATGTGATCTCTATTTAGATTTCAAAAAATTTACAGGTGAAAAAGTAGATTCATATACCCAAGTTGTTAGAATCTTGAATATTTTCCAATAACTGAGTCAACTATCAGTTTTTAAATATATTAACATAAATTAAAATTGAGAATTCATTACCTCAGTCCCACTAGCCACATTTCAAGTACACAGAAGCCACCTGTGGCTAATGGCCACCATATTGGACAGCACAGGCCTAGAGGGCCATCTTCCTCTAACCCCACATAAGCAGCATCTGGGAGTCCTCCTCCAAGTATTGATGGGGCATGAAAGCAGGGTAGGTGTCCTCTAGAGGACAGCGAGACTGAGAAAGGCAGAGTTTATAAAAGAGGAATCAGAAACATTACAATTCTCCCTGGAGGCCCTGGGAACAGAAGGCAGAGATAAACAACAGCTCACATCCACTCTCCTCCACTAGCCAACAAGCTGTCTTCTCCCTGTAAAAAATGAAATAAGGGAGGTGGGGTGGGGAGGGGGTTACATTCTAGTCCAAACTTCAGTGCCTCCTCCCTTGAACAGGGACGCAAAGGACAGCCATGACAAATGAGTAAGGATTGGCTGATGAGGGGGGCTGCCAGGAAATGAGTGTATGGTGAGAACATGGCTGGGGAAAGCTGGAGGGAGCGACACATTAATTGCCTACAGAGATCATCAAGGAAGGGAAAAAAGTGCTCAGAGAGGTCCAAGAGATCATGAGGAGGAGTCAAGGGATTAAATGCAGGAAAAGAAAACATCAATTAAGTACAGTATAGGGAAAAGTTTCTGAGTAGAAGATCCATCAATCTGAGAAACAAAATCTCCAAGGAAGAGGTGAGAAAGCCAATGCTTAAAACGTTACAACTCAGCCAGTCATAACAATAGGAGTGAGGAACCATTCTGTTCTTGCTCTGAAAGATAAGGTAGAGCAATAATTCAAATAATGAAATATATAATTTTATATTTGGAATGGAGCTAGTAAGTTAGCTACAAGGGGCATTATTTTATAAATGAGAAAATTGAATTCTATCCCGCCTCTAAGTAACAATGTGGTCAGGAGTAGACCTATTGCTATAGTTGTCAGTCTAACGCTCAAATAGTCTATAGATCTGTTGTCCTTGTTATTTTCAAAAATTTTACTGACATTTATTAGTAAATCTGTAAAGCATCAGTAGAGTATGTCTTTCATCCTTCTCTGATAAAAGAGAAAATTGAAGAAGCCTTGGGTCAGTGTAGGCTAGGGAACCTATCTGTGGCTGTCTAGAACTGTGCTGTCCGTTATGGTAGCCACTAGACACACGTGGATATTGAATACTTGAAATATGGCTAGTCTAAATTGAGCTTTGATGTAAGTATAAAACACTCGTGGATTTGTTAGACTTAGTACAAACATGTGTAAACTGTCTCATTACATTGATGTGCATTATAAAACATTTTTATATTGACTACATGTTAAAATAAAAATATGTTTTATATATTTAAATAAAATATATTATTAAAATTAATTCTATCTTTTAAAATAATTTTAATGTTGTTACTAGAAAATTTAAAATTATGTACATGGCTCTATTATATTTTTATTGGCCTGAGCTGATATAGAAGATACTATGAATTAATGCTTTATTTCCAACCTGCTTCCTAAAGCACAAGTTAAATTCGTTGACCTTCATAAGGTTTGAGCATGTCTTTAAGAGCCCAAATTCTGGTTAATAAATAGCCCATGAAAATTAGCATCTATTCAAAAACAATTAAAGAGAAAAAATAAACCTTTCCATTTGCATTGTTCTTTATTTTCAAGATTGCTTAGCGAATTAAGACGCCTGAAAACCCAAGTGTGTTTAGCCGTAGCCATCCTCCATTTCTTCTCCACAACAGCATTGTGTTGTAATGAAGACCATGAAAAAGCATTTCAGAAAATAGCCTCCAATATGAAGCAGCAATCAATATGCATGGTATATATGATCAAGTTAGAGAGATGTGTAGGAGAGGCCCAAATATGTTTGGCCTGCTTAAACACATGCTTTCTGCTTGCCAGCCAACAAATCGCTTCTATATATTACATAAGACTAAATTAATACCTACACGAAGACAGTTTATTGTGGATGATGGATCATGGGTTTGTTACTCATACATCCAGAGCAGGGCCCTGGAAATCACATCATCATTGCATTCCCAGGGAAAGAAATGATTGTCACATCCAGACATGTTTATCATGGAGAGAGAGGCTGATCCAGGCCCATCTACTTGCAGAGAGAACACTGCCATCTCACAGGATGAGAGCTCAGAGGGAAGACTCAGTGTTGACCGCCAGATGCAGCAAGAATACAATTTCACTATAGGTCCTCCTGGGGTGATAAGGAATGATCTGGCTATATCCTCTGGTCTATACCGTTAGGTTTTGGGGACCCAAATATGAGTGTCATTTAACTTTAACAAAGGCAATCAAAGTGCTATCCACTCTACTTTGGAGAACAACAATTACCCGTATTACACATATTGCAATCAGTGATATACATGGACCAAAACTCAAAGGTGCAAGACCTAGCATAAATGTAGGAGGTGAATGAAGGACAGATTAAACTGACGGGATGGGTCTCTTTGGCCTGTCTTCTGACAAACTGTCTGGCTGCCTCAGCAAAAGTCAAGAGCAATCGATACTTATGAAACAACAACACTGCCACAATCAGAGGCAGAGCAGGGTTGGAGTGCTATTACCATAAGTGGCTGAGTCATTGATGTGAACATGTATGTCATTTTGCATATCATTTGCATGTTATTTGGTGCAGCCTTGCCAATAAATAAACAAAATTTTTCAACTTGCACAACCTACCCTGGCCCTTGTAAGTACACATGGAGGAAAATAAACTAGACCTGCAATGAATTACTATTTGTTTAGCATAAAAAAAAAAAATAGTTCCGGTCCAAGCAGTTAAGCTACTAACTTTAATGCTGTCAACTAGGTAGAATGCTTCCTGTGGGCAAGGCTATGTTTTAGACACTTTTGTTTCTAGTTCTGCTTGCTGGCTTCATATGGTATGTACTTTCTGTGTATTTGTTAAAGCTGATCTTACTAAGAAATATGTGTCTGTACATTGTATACATGTGTCTGTTTATCTCTCAATCATATTTACTGAGTGCATCCCATACACTAGGTAGAGTAGTAAGTGCTTTGTGTATACTCTAACCTAATCCTCAACAAAATGATCTAGTTTTACAGATGATGGAACAAGCTGTGAGCATTTGGGCAAACTCTTTGGGACACAGAGGTGGTAAGCTGTAGAACCTGGATTTGAACACAAGTCTCTCTGACTTCAGAGCATGAATTCTTAGCCACTTAACAACTATACTACTAACAATATGTGATAACTTAATAAAAGTTACACAGGATTTATACCAAAACACATGAGTCGGTATATTTTCCTTTCCCCAGGAGTGGATACATTTTTGTGGAACCTGAGGCATATAAAATTTAGGGGACTCTCTTGAAGAAAAATGACACAAAATTATGAATACAACCTTAGACATAAAAGTGAATGTTTGTTTAGAAGTCATAACAAATTAAAATAGCACACACATAACAACGTGCAGAAAAATAGTATCATATCTTTGTTATTAACTGAGTTAATATCTACACATTTCTATAGTAATTTTTCCCTAAATATTTTGACTGTAAACTCTTTGATGGTCTCTTACTATGAAAGCAACTTTTGTAAGTTGCTTTTCTAACTAGAGAGTAAAAAGACAGTTTATTATTTCCTCCAGTAGGTTGATCAAAATTTGATTTTTATTATTGATGGTAAGACATGCAACCTCACCTATGGACATATGTATATACTGTCTGTAGTACTGCTACAGGATTGTGCCTCACAAAAACATAAATTCTACTGTGTTTTATAAAGTATACTCTGCGTAAAAATCGAGTATATTCCTAACAGGAGTGGATTTCCATTTTGACCAAGTGATGATGAGGACTAGATCTTTTGCTTACAATTTTAGAGGTCTGATTATTGGGAAATTTTTACATAGACTAACTTCTAAGGCTGTACATTTCTAACCTTGTCTCTCTTCTAATGCCCACCTAGCCCTGGTGCAGAGACATTCATTTATTTCATCTTAAGACCTCTAACCTGAATCTTCACTTCATTAACGAGTAGGTCTACAAGAGAGCTGTAGGGGTGTTTCTGGAAGCCACACCTACACTGTGCTGGTTAACAATACTCTAACTATATGTGGAAGTGACTGCAAACTACATAAATTGATGTCACCAAATCTAAATTAAATATACTCCCACCTGAATTTCCTGAATCCCCCAAATGACCACAGCCACACCAATGGCACTTGATAGGAAGGGAAGTGTATCTGAGTGGAAGGCAGAGTGGACTTAACGGATTGACGTTAAAATATTTTATTTTTCAAATTTAAAAAAATCTTATCTTCTAGTGAACATAGTCGTAGACCCATGCCCAGAGCCTTGGGAGAGGCAATGCAAGGAAGGGGACTTGAAGCTTAATTTTATTAGCTTCTTGGTATATCTGCCTCTGTATCCATATTCTGTACAGCTTCATAAATGGCAAGGATCTGTCTCTTTGGTTCCCTGCCATTCACAGAGTTGACGGGATCTATGACCACAGGTAGGAGCTGCATGTCCACTCCCCCAATTCTACTCCCCGTTACCAACTCTGAAATGTCACATGACGTGATCTTTGTGAGGGACTTACTTCCTTTTAATATCTCTGCATCACTCAAGCCCACCTCCATCTCTATTTATCCACTCTACATCAATGGTTCTAAAATTTTTTTAAGTATGATGACCCATTTATAGTCCTAACAGAATGTGCTCACTCTTATTTATTAATAAATGGGCCTTTAGGGCTATTTCTTGAGTAAATAAATGAAAGGTACTTTGTGTTCAGTACTTTTTTCATTTTTGTCTTAGTATAATTAATAGTGTGAATGATTCATTGTTATATTCATATTTCAATGTTTTATTTGTTATATTACTATATAATTACTATCTATATATTTTTATTACTTATTATTAACTGTATTATTTGTATATTATATTTATTGTTCTATTATTCTATAATAGTATCTAAATACACTTGAAATGTAGGAACATATGTGTAGGGAACCTGCTTGTTATTCATTCTACATACAATCATTGGGTATATCTCTGAACTCTTGAAATGATTCTCTTAGACCTCAGGAATTCTACAACCCACATTGCGGAAACTACTACTCTAAGCCTTACACCACCTAAAGATACTGCTGGTTGGGTTTCTCCAAACACCCTCAGTTTTAAATGCAGTGAGACAACAAAATCATTGTGGTGGTTACTGTAGAAAGAAATACCTTCTAGTGTATGAGACTCTCTAAATTGAATTATTTGGAATCGTAAATATCTGCATTAAAAAGGGGACTGTCCCATGATTTGGGATAGTTGCTTGAGAAGAAGGCACTGACCAATGTGAATTTAAGTTTGTGCTTCAGGCTTTGGAAAAAAAGCGTTTGCGTTCTCGTGGGGAGGAATGTGTGGCCATCTTTCTTCTCCGGGCTGGCACTGCAAGTTGGCTTCATTTTAAAAATAGTGCTAGGAAGGGAGGAAAAAAATGTAATGTATTCTTAAAATGTTTATATGTCAGCAAAATCCTGAAAACCATTCAATAGATTAATCCTCCTGCTGACTTCAAAAGGATGGATTTCCAGCTATAACTGAGATTGGGAAAAATTGATTTCCGTGTTCCTTATGACTGAATAAGATAAAAGCCACTGCCCTGGCAAGCGTCTCCCAGCCTGGATCTTGACTTCTGGAGGGCTGGCTAATTGAAAAGTCCCTCCAAATACCAGCCCCAACCCTTCCATGCGATCTGGAAAAAGAATCAAGGGCAGGCTACCTATTTTTCAAGAATGATTTCCAGAGTATTGTTTATTCTCACCAGCGCTGAACAACTGCAGTCAAAGGTAAAAATACCTTCTCTCCCTTTTCTTCTAACTCTTCCTCTTTCCCCCTTGCCTTCTCCTCTTTCTCTCCATTTCTCAACTTTCTCTTTCTTCCCGTGAGTCTGCTTTTACGTGAAGATGGTTTCAGAATGACTGTACCACCTGGATTAAATCTCTGAGCAATGGCGAGTCGATGTCTTTCTGAGACTTTAGTTTACCCATTTAAAAAGAAGACATTGCATCTTTGCGTGGATTTATTGTTATCAAAGCATTTCACCTACCTTTTCTCATGTAATCCTCACATGATAGCTGTGAGGGCTATTATTATCTCACAGCTATAAGACCGTTTCAGATGAATTGCAAGTTCGTAGAGCCAGTATTTGCCAAAGCTGGGATAAGATCTCACATCTGATTCTGTATCTGATGGGTTTTCACTGAGTCCCAGATGATTCCCACACAATTAATACTTCATTCCTTTGCAAGTATGTTGAGTGAGAGGGTTCACTCATTCAATCATTCACCCTTTCATGTCATAAACATTTATTGAGCACCTACTATGTCCTAGGCACTATGCAAAAGGAGACGACAACTGTGACCCAGACAGACAAGATCTCTGCTAGCAAGGAGCTGATCTTCTAGGAATACAGCTGATTTGACCAATTACTATGGTGAATTTTAAATTCTTCAGAACATAAAATAGTCCAACTGCTCTGACATCTATGTGTTCAAAGGGCAGGTCAATTTTAACAAAAAATATGGTAAATTAAGTTTTTACAAAAACAGCCCAAGTTTGATAAAACAGTCATGTGAGTTGTCTGGACCTAAGTGCTATAGAGAAATATTCATGTTTTCCTGGTTGTTTTAACTTTTATCCTTCTCTGCCATCTCTTTCATGCTATTCCTTCTGGTCCTTTTAATTTAAAATTTTACTCCTTTCTTGTTTCCTACTCCATCATCTATCCTTTATTTCAGGTCATTTCTATAAAGAAGCAATCAGTCCTGTTATTTTGAATCAATCATATGATGCCATGTTCCTGGCCAAACAGGATAGTTGCTGAACTATTTGTTTGTATTTTCTAAAGAATTCCATAAAGTTCTCCAAAAGACATGGCTCTAAGTATTTATGAAGTTATCTCAATAGGATAAGAAATCCTCCATCAGTACTTAATCCTCTGAATCTTGATATACAAACAATAGCAAATATTATTAAATAACTCTTTCTTCTGAGTGTTTTATGTATATTAACTAATTGAGTCCTCAAGACAACTTTTTGAGGTATGTACTTAAATTCCTACTTTACAGATGAAGGAACTGAGACAGAGAGAGAAGGGACTTACCCAAGACTATAAACAAGTAAATGGAAGAGCCTGGATTCAAACCCAAATCATCTATTCACAGAGTTTACTCTCTTAACCGTGTACTGTATGGCTCTCATAAAATCGGTTAGACAATACTCAATTGACAACATTAGCAAATAGAATTCAAATTCTCAGGCCAGCCTTCCTGACCACCTGGGGCTTGGGCCAATTGGTACTTTGTGCCATCACCTGATCAGGTAATACATCTTCCCTAACTTTATTAGGTTCTTACCACTTTAACTTGCCAATTGCTGGGAAAGGGGGTGGGAACCTGCATTGGCACATCCCAGCAATTTCCACTGTGGGTGAATCCTTCAGTGGAGGACTATACCTACATATGTGTTTTATATGTGTGCGATGGGAGAGAAAATGCTGAGAGTATGGCATTAAGAGAGGGGGATATTGGGGCCAGCCCTGTGGCTTAGCGGTTAAGTGCGCACACTCCACTACTGGTGGCCAGGGTTCAGATCCCTGGCGCGCACCTACGCACCTCTTGGGCCACGCCGAGGTGGTGTCCCACATACAACAACTAGAAGGATGTGCAACTATGACATACAACTATCTACTGGGGGTTTGGGGAGAAAAAGGGGGAAAAAAATGGAGGAAGATTGGCAATAGATGTTAGCTCAGGGCCAGTCTTCCTCAGCAAAAAGAGGAGGATTGGCATGGATGTTAGCTCAGGGCTGATCTTTCTCACAAAAAAAAAAAAAGAGAGAGAGAGAGGGGGAAATGGGATAAAGTGGAACTTAGGGCAGTAGTTATTTGTGAGTGGGTAGTTGTGTGACAAGATTTGCTTTTATGGCTCCCTAGTGGGTGTGATCAGTGAGGAGATGTTCCCGTAATGATAGGGGTGTGGTGTGTGTGTGTGGGTGTCTGTGGGTGGGTAAGTTGAGGATAAGCATGTGGCAGAAAAAAAAAAATCCCAGCAACACACTTTATTCCTCCTCTCTTCCTTACCTCCTCCCCCCTCTCCTCCAACCCCAAATATCCGGGATGTTGCAGTAGAAATTAAAATGGCTCAAGTTATGGAGAGGAATTTTTTCTTTTGAAACAGTGTGTAAAACCACACTCGTAACAACTAGGTTCCCTATATAAATCTATTTTTAAGATGATTAGAGGGTTTCTATAGCCGTTCAAGCATCAACTGCTGGTTTTGTTTCCTCGTCGTCAGTAAACTGTTGGCAGGATAGTGCACCAGAGGTATACTTTTCAAAGGGTATAATTGCATGGCACAGAAATTATCACTTGCTTGACGACGGATTTCATTGGTCTCTCCCTTTGAGAATCCAGTTTGGAAGCTGGGCTTGTCAGTCTCTCCAAGCACACATTGCATTTTGTGTGTTGGTCTCGCAGCACATCATGCTGGCAACCACTAGGCAGAGGGTAGCAATTAAACCACACAATAGGCATCAAGGGATGAGGAGAAGACACTGTGTTTAAAATAAACGAACACAAGAAGCACAGCCAGCTTCCCTAGGAAGGCTATCTGAGCAGTGTGGTGAGCCAAGATTGGGCAGATTTGCAAAGGAAGCTGGGAAATTCCCCATGGTGCCAAGCCATTAGCCAGCAGCTGAGACTGCATCCTTCCCAAGGATCTCCCATAGGACCCCTTCTCCAGGACTAACCTTCTCTGGGGTGTAGAAACCTAGGAAGGAAGCTTTGTAGAACTCTACTCTTTCTACTGCCAGGGCCCAGAGGCTATGCAAATTTAGATTGATTTGGCAGCTATTATTAAAGGCATGTCTAGTCACGACAGGCATAGGAACTTTAGCTCTCCCTCAGAAATAGGGAACAGATCAGGCAGAAGTCTGCCTCTGAAATGGAAGCTAATAAGCATCGGCATATAATACATAAAATTACCTATTGGCAGAAGTAACTGATTCTCAAGAGGTGCTAACAACGTGGTAAAGATGAGAAAAGAGATATTCCCCAATTTCTATCTAGCGCAACCAAGAAAACTATCTAGACAAAAGACCACAGTGTTTCTTGTTCTAATCAAGATGACCAGCACAGTGCCTCAATACTGAAATGCAGCTGGTGTTACAAAAAAAAAGCTCATAAAACAATAAGCAATGATAGTGACCTGACTGAGACAGAGACTAGAATAAGGTAGCTGCAGGGCAAGAATGGGTGGTAGTTTAATTAGTATTATCTAGGGGAAAGGGCACTGGGATGCTAACAAAAATATACATGCAGGAGAGAAGGGCGCGTCAACTGGTTACCCTAACCAGATAAAAATATATGTTACAAATATCTAGCAACTCTTGTCCCCAATCTGTCTCACCAAGCAAGGTTCTAATCTGTAACTTGGACTCTGAGAGGCCTCACCCACCAGAAGAGAGAGTCTTGAGAATATTTGTTCATTCACTATCAAACATTTTTAAGTACGTCTATGTCCCGGGTACTCCAGCAGTAAGGTTACAGGGATAAAATGGATGGTTAACATTTTCAAGCGGTTTACAGTCCAGTTGGACAATCACAGAGGTCAACATATAATCATAATGTGAAGAGAGAGAATGTCATAGAGCTATGCATAGCATGGACTGGGACTGCAGAGGGAAGGTACTTTACCCAGTCTGTGGTGGGGAGGAGTCAAGGAAGCCATATTAGATGAAGGGAGATCTGAATTTGCCCTTCAAATATGAAGATTAGAAGTGGTAACAGAAGATGAGGATGGTAAGTCAGGGTTGTTGTTATGTTTAAAAGAGGCTGGGGGCCTCTTTTATTTAAAGCAGACGTTAAAAGCATGGATAGTATAAAGAAGACATTAGAGAGCATTGTATGTTTGGGAAAAAAATTGGAACGCTGTTTAATAGGTTGGATGTGAGGGGAGGTATGGAAGGAAATGAGGTAGAAAGAGGTTATATGAGGAATTGCCTTATTAGCAATTTGTAGGCAAAAAAGAGGTATTGAAAATGTTAAGCAGGGGAGTAATAGGGTTGCATTTGCAATTTAGATGATATTTCCATACATGTCTCCCACTCCAAATGAATTGCTATTCTGATGTGCAGATTTGGCAAATGCAGATTTCTTACTTTGATTGAGTTAAGAGCTTGATGACCTTTAGGTGGGCTGGTGAAATTGAGTTTTCAGACATCAAACTTGAGGGCTGGACTCTAGACCTGTGAAAATCCCGCATCAAGTTTTCACTTGTGAGGCCCTGCTAGAAGCTGTCATCGGATCTCTCTTTGACATCTCTCTATCTGCAGAAGCTTGGGTGGAAAAATGGAATACACAGTTAACATTCAAAACATCGTGACATGTCAGTAAGAGATTACAGTGTGGAAATTATGTATGGGAAAGGAGGAATCCTATCAACTCAACTTTCTCTATGTGAAACCCTTTCTATCTTCTGAGCTTTTAAATGGTTTCTCCTAGACTAGTATGTTTGACTATAATTAATAAAATGACATTCCCTTAAAAAGTATGCTACTGATGGTTAAGACTATTTCACTATAAATCTTTGTCAAGGCCTTTTAGCAAATGGATTTATCCCCAGTTCTGAAATGGTATGCACTATTTTATTTTTTATTAAATTCGCAAACTGTCCTACTCAGGGACATGATGTGATATAAAATCAAACTGAACTCTCTGAAGAAATGATCAACAAGATCAAACACACAAAGTGGGAACTATTCAAGTGGAAACTGAAAATTCGTCAATTCAATTAAAATGGAATTTATGAGACACTATATACTCTCAAAAGAAAAAATAGTATAAGAGACAGTACACAAGGTAAAAGCTTCAAGATAAAAGAAATCCCGAGAACAATAGAAATGATGTATGATAAGTGCTCTAGGAGTCCAGAGAGTTACAGCAGCGGACATGGAGAGTTACAACCTTGTGGGGAGTAAATGGAGGTTAGATCAAGAGGATGGGAAAGTTCCAAGTGTAGTGAGCAAGATAAGCCAAAAGCCAGCAGAAAATTTATTTTCTGAGAATTTGGATGACAATGAGGTCACTGGCCCAGGTGGAGCGGGAATTCATGACAAAGAGTCCACCACAGCCGTTGGTATGCCACTTCACAGAGCAGACATGACAGCAGGTGGTTGTCATTGTATAACACAGTTAATACTGTTGAGGGTGTTTTTTCAACCTTTCAACACCATCACCCCAGCCCTGTCTACCTAGTCTCATCCTCGTAGGGCTCTGGGCCCTGCCTCTGAGTTGTGTGCATGCACACAGTGAAGCCCACACAGTGGGAGGAATTCCAGGCACAGGCTACATAAGCCCAGTCTCTGACCTGCACTTTGGGTAATAAAACTCGTAATTGTTAGAGCCTCATTCCCACCCCATGCTCAACTAAACCATGTCAGTGTCAGTGTCCCGCATGATGGAGTGGCAGAAAGGAAGTATGGAACTACATAGAACTTCAGAACCAGCAGGTACCTCAGGGGCCATTAAGTCCAACCCCCTCATTTTACAGTTGAGGAAATGAAGGCCCCAGAGAAGTTCAGTATTTTCATGAAGTCACAGCTAGTGGCAGAACTGGGACTAAAGTCCAGTTCTCCTGTCTCTCAGTTTAGTGTTCTATTCGCTATATCGCAGACATTTTTTTTAAAGGAAAGCTCTGTAAATATTCAAGATGTGATCCCTCCTTTCCCTTAATTGAAACCACTCTTGAATGTCTGTGTCTTCCTCTAAATTTAGGTACGTTTCCTGTGATGTTCTTTTAAATATCATAGTTTTAGGCCTGTGTAGAGCCCACATGGCCCCCATTACGTTGTTTATTTGGGACAAATAATACAATCCTTTTACTTGCATATAGTGTTTTGCCTATTTCAGAACGTTTCTGTACGTATTTCTCCACTGGATTTCACAAGAATTCTGCAAGGGAAGCTGGTCAGCCTCATACTTCTCATTTGACCATTGAAAGGAAATGAGGCACAGAGAGATTTAGCAACTTTCTCTTAGTCACACATTGATGCAATGATGAAATTGGAACTAAAAACCCACGATTCCTTAAACTAACAGAAGAGAACCGATGATAAGGCGTGATAGTTGAATGGGGGCTGAGAGATGCTAGTTGCACCAGAGTTCACATTTTGTCAAGCTTCACTCTTGTTGTATATAAAAATTTTGCCCAAGTTTCAAAGCTACACCATGGAGATGTCCACAAACCACAAAATTCATAGTTGAATTCACAGATCATGCTGCTCTACCTTATACTATGCCCAAGAAGGAAAGCTCCAAGGCTGATAGAAAACGACAGGATCCGTCAGTGTGTTGATGTGACTGGGGCGAAAAAGATTCAGATAGACGTGGTCTGTCTCTGGAGACAATTAGAAAATAGAATGGGGGGCCATTTGCTACATATCTTTCTTTGCTTCAAATGTGGCTGTTTAAATTTGAATTGAATGTGTTTGGGGATTTTCTACAAAGGGAGCCACTTGGAAGGCTGCCGTTTCTTGTTATCAGTCATGTTTTATTATTGAGAGGAGGAACGCCCAGAGGAACTTCAGAGCTCAGGCAGAGGCGAAAAACTGAGCGGGACTGATGCACAACAGTACTTATTCCCATGGCATCCAAACTCATAGACATTGTCCTCAAGGATAAATGAAAGATTCACTACAAAAGAAGAGTCCAAAGTACTTTAAATATCATCTTAAAGGTGAAATGAGAATGTCAACAAAGGGAATTATTCTACTCATATTTTTGCAGCACTCACCATTGACTGTCACTGCATGAGTCGGAGAGAAATTGGAGGAATCGGACCTCATGGTGGCCCTCAATAAGTGTACAATTAAGTTGTAGTAGCTGAAACATGCTTATATCAATTGAAAACCAAATATATAACTCACGTTTATGAACTGATAAATAAGTGATACAGATCAGTGTTGTGAAAATGTAGAGAAGATACTTAGGCCCTCATCAAGTTAGACAGGAAGAAACAGAGTCAGTATCAGCTGTAAGGGGGTGGAAGACTACAGTGCTAGGGGAAGGCAGCCAGAGAGAAGGAGAGTAGAGGATTATAGAAGAAGGAAAGACAATATAAGTTGGCTAGGGGCACTGCTGCTTCCTTGTTGCGCCTACCTTCCGTCTTTCCAAAGCAAAATATTTACATGGTCTCTATTTGTCCTTCTAGTACCTAACCAGCTCTGAATGGAAGAAGAAAGTCACTTGAACTCTCCATGCCTGACATATTCTCATCTGTTATAAAGGGAATTATTATACATTTCTTGCATATATGTCAGCATTCTGGAAGTTGAGAAGCAATGATGTTTAGTGAAAGTCCCTTGGAGTGTCCTAAGTGCTATAAATTATGAAAAATTATTACTAATTTTCTCTGTGTATTTCTGTAAGAAGTATCCAGGCTATCTGGTTAGAACAGTTTAAATTCAACTTGACCACCCCAATAAGAGATAGGCTTCATCGTTTCCTTTATCAGAGAAAGTCTTTTTACCAGGAAGAGCACAGATTGGGCAAGGTTTAGCCAAATCCAGTGATAGGTGTTAACCCTTGAAATGTGATTTTAATAGCCAATAGGTATTTATAATTAATGTGCAATAACTCAATTATACACATCTCTTTAAATTTAATAGGCCCAGTTAAGGTAAGATCATTAAGCACCCAATTGAATGTTAAACACATATATTTGAGGTTTAACGACTGTGCAGCAGATGCAGAATGGATTATGGGATTGTTAAAGGGCATTAAGAAAGTTGTTAATATTGTAGGGGTATTTAATTAATATTTTAAACAATCTATCCTTTGAAAACTGCTCTAAATGCTATGCGAAAGCTGCTTGGGGAGCAGGAGCAGAATTGACAGCGTTACTGTATAAACCCAGCCACACCGAAGGAGAACACAACAAAACAGCCCTCTAATTAGCGTGAGAAATGACAACAACACAACAAAAACCACTGAGTGTCTCCAATGACAGGTGCAGCAAATAACAAGGCTGATGAAAGATTTTGCAATTAAAGGTTCTGCTATGAAGATTAATGGAGTATTATCTTAAATTAATGTAAGGCGGGTTATCAGAGATGAGTTTCTGCCTTACAAGCTTCCCTCCTTTTCTACTTCTTTTCCCTTAATTTGTTTCTGGGTTTCTGAGTCCTCTTGACTACTCCCCAATATTCAAATGACTTTTTACTTCACAGTTTTTCTGTTCTTCCTTTTCTGCCTATGGTCTATCTTTCTTCCTTGTGGTCTCTTTTCATTCTCTATCACTCTCAGAATAAAAATTGCCTAAAAATAAAATGGTTTCAACTCAATGTCAATGTTCTGTCTCTTATATCCAACATCTCACTGGGTTCTCTCACTGTACAACAAGGAAGTTGTTTAAATTACAAATTGGCTGTGAAGTTAAAGGATCACACAAATTTGCAATATTAAAGGTATCTTCCTTATTTAATTTCCCTTTTTATTAGAATATTTATTTTTAGTGTCATAATTTTACCATTCATTCCTCAATAAATATTTATTTAGTGACTACTATATGCCAAGCACTATTCTGGACATTGGGAATATAGCAGTAGATAAAACAAGCAAAGCCTCTATATTCATGAAGTTTACATTCTACTTGAGAAAAAGTAAGGAGGCCTGTTTGGCTGGAACAGAGTGAGAAAGATAGGAGATAGAATCAGAGAGGTGGGGCTCAAATTGCATAGGAGTTTACTGGTAATTTAAGGACTCTGGCTTTTCTCGGGATGATATGGAAAGCCACTAGAGAGTTTTGACCATGGGAAAGACATGAGCAAGGTATGTTTTAAAATCACTACACCAGCTGCTATGGAGTGGGCCACTGTAGTGGTCCTGGAGAGGAAGCAGTAATAAATAACAGAGGAGAGAATTGATAGTAATTTGGATCCATGTGATTGTAGTACAGGAGGATGACAAGTGGTCAGATTCTAGATATACTCTAGAGATAAAGCCAAAAGCATTCGCTGATAGATTGAATGACTCTAAACATTTGGGACTAAACAATTAGAAGACTGACATCACCATTTACTGAGGATGAAAGTTTAGTGGGGAAATCAAGGATTTCTTTATGGACAGGTCAAATGGAGCTATCGAGGATGCAATTGGATATAGGAGCCTGAATTTCAGGGGAACTTTCCAGGATGAAGACATAAATTTGGAAATTATTGACATATGGATGGTATTAGAAGGCACGAGTCTGGGTTAAATCACCTAGGGAGTGAATGTAGATGGAGAGTAAGGGAGGTCTGAGAACTGAGCCCCATCAGTTAGAGAAATGAGGAAGAAAGAAGCAGAGAAGAGAGAGAAGCAGCAGCCAGGCAGAGAGGAAAAGATATTAAGAAGAGAGTCAAGAAAGTGTTTCAAGTAGGAGGAAATGATCAGTTGTGTCAAATGCTGCTGATGGGATGAGTATGAAGACAACTGAGAAATGCATAGCGGTTTAGCAACATCATTGATGACCTTGTCAGGAGCTATTTCAGTGAAGTCCTAGGTTCTGTACTAAAAGTCCTGTACTAAAGTAAGAATAGAAGAGAATAACTGGAGATAGTGAGAATATAAATCTCTTTGGAGAAATGTTGTTTTAAAAAAGAGCCAATAAATAGAGTAACACCTGAAGAGGGATGTGGTATCAAGATGTGGGATCAAGAAAGGTACACATTTTTAAGCTTGGGAGATAGTAACATGTTTATGTGCTATAAGGAATGATCCAGAATAGAGGAAATTTTTATGATGCAGGAGCGAGAAGGGCATTGCTAGAGCATTGTCTTCCAGTAGGCAAGGGAAGAAGGGACTTGATGCACAAGCCGTGGAGTTGGGTGTAGATGTGATCATGGTCAGTTCATTCACAGTCACAGAAGGGAAAGCAGAGTATACGGGCATAGAAAAGGTAGTTTTGTAAGTGTGATGGTGGAAGAGTGTGGACATTCTCTTCTAACTGCTTTTGCTTTTTTTTAATATATAGTTAAATAGGAAGTAAGGTCATCAGCTAAGAAGGAGAATGATGAAGGAGGAGTTGGAGGTTTGAGGACAGAGGAGAACGCAGGAAACAGGCATGAGGAAAGGGGGAAAGGAAATAGACTGGGGAAATACAGTAGCGTTGTTGAGTGACATTTAGTCCACTTGAAGCCAGTGGTCATGAATTTTAAACTGAAGTCAAAGAGGATGGCTATGGATGTTTTCCTGGGTAAGTGTGGGTGCAGAGTAGGTAGAAAGTTGCATTTAACTACGTTTGGAATTTTGGCAAGGTGAGTATAACAGAGAGAGAGGGAAAATGGAGTTGAGGAGATATGTGATGATATGATTAAAAAACGTATGGTAGAATTTAAGCTAGGTATGGGAAGTGATGCAAGAAAATGAATGGAGGAAAGGACAATTAAAAGGTGGTATGATCTTTGGATTATATGTCCCAGTGGAATGACTGATTGTTAGAATAAAGTGCAAGGGGAAGTGAGATGGAAAAATAAGAGGGGATAGATAATAACCAAGGTATCTGAAGATAACTGTAACAAGGAGGCGTAGCTGATGATGTACTGTAAGGGCATAGATTTCCTCACTGGTAGTGTAAAGGGAGGAGGGATGTCACAGTGACGTGGAACTGGAAGCAACAAGATGACTGAGAAGAACATCTATCCTGCCTGGTGGGATTGGGAGAAGGGTTGCAGGGGGGATAAACTGCTACAATGGGAGAGGGCTACAGGGGAAGCAATGTCCTCGGGAAGACCTAGGTTTAGGTTAGAGCAAGAAGAGGAGGATATTTTGAGAACAGTTTGGGAAGAGAAGAAAATCTGGTGATGAGGGATCAAAAGTTCCAGAGGGCACAAAGGAAAGATGTTAAGAAATAGGCAGGATTTGGAAATGGAGTCCTGTAAGGACTATCCAGAGCAGCACGGATATTTGGATAAGAGTATGGCGGGGGGGGGGTGTGTGTGTGTGTGACAAATGATATGAGAGTCTCCTAGTGAGTTCCAGACACAGTAGTAAAAGATTAGTCCTGAGGGTCCCCCAGAGAAATGGTGGTGGTGAGGCTGTGGGCATTGGTTTTGGAGTAGGGGAGGTAGAAAATTGCCACAATCAGATGGAACTTGGAGCCCCCATCTTCACACTATTCATGTGTTCCCTAAGCTAAAACTTGAAGGACCATGTGTTGTGTTGGGAACCACTGTTGTCAGCACCACCAGTCCTCCAGCTCAGTTCATTCTAATGGCCCTGCTCATGAGTCCTCACAAATAGGAGCCAATATTGCCAACATTGTGGTGTCTGGGAAATGAAGGAGCTGCAGCAGCAGCCAACGAGGGGGAAGTAGATTTAATGACCACAGAAGCTCTTAAAGGGGCCCTGCTGGTAGCACTGGGCACTTTTGGTGGACAGCAGAAACAGTAGCAGATCTCTAGTAGGGAGTAACAGCCACAGGTGCCACCAAGGAGGACTATGAGTCCCCAGGACCAAGAAATCATGGTAATGAAACAGCATGGTGCCTTGATATCAAATTCTATTGCAATGAGGCTGACACCCAACACTAGTTGTTTCCAAGGTTGGTGTGACCTGGAGAAAAACTATGTTCATAGTATATATATACTCATAGATATTCTTTTATAAATGTGTGTGTGTGTGAATACCTCATGAAAGAACAATCACCATGGACTATATGTAGAGACTAATTCTGTGACTAGGCAAAACTAACATGTGTTTCGCCTCTGTGTGTACAAGAGGGTGTGTATTGTTGTGAGCTTGCACATTGCAAATATCTAGCTCTTATCATAGGGCAAGACAGTTCCATGATTTGTGCTTTGTTTCTGCCTTTTCCAGGATGCATAGCTGGCCACCAGGGGAGAGGTCAAAGTTCCTGAGTGCCCTTTAGCCTGAGCTGAACTGTCTCCAACAAGCTGTTATATTCATTCATCTTCAACTCCCCCACACTGTACTGCACTCACCCCCAATCCAGATTGCTAAAATGGCAGTACAGTGTGGCCATGGAGCCCCATTACTTCACTAGCAACACAGGGAACATTTTTTTTCCTGATCAAATGAGATTCAGTTACATGTCAAGGAAAACCAGCATCAGCAGCTTGTGTCATTTAATAAAATCTAAAGTTACAAGTGTCCCGAATAGTTCCCTTACAAGCTATTTTAAGTGGACAGCCCTTCCCCTGAAAGCCCCGTGAGTGCAGAATAACAGAAGTTAATTTTAGCAAAGCACTTTTTAACCTACATTTGGGGACAAAAATGCCAGGAAACCTATTATATAATTGAAGTAAAAAGAAACCCTCTGGGTGTGACAAAAAGTTGTCTGACTCAAGTTACTGCAAATGGAAAAATGATATACCGAGGAGCTTTGTATTTGAGAAGTCCAATAGTGAGAAACTTTATTTGCTGAGAAGGTAAATGAGGGCACCTGGATGTGAAAAAACAATTGACACTCTGGGCAGCGAGGCTGCTGGAACGTTCCCACCGGGTATTTATGGTCCTAAGTTGTATCACGCCTTCCATTGGAAACGCCTTCCATTGGAAACAGTATTTCCACACTGTAGTACGAAGATCAAAATCTTAATTTGTTCATCTGTCAGAATGCCTGAGAGTCCTAGATCTGCTTTATCCCTGAGCTCTTTACAAGCTAGAGGGACAGCATAAAGGGATCAGAGTTTTACTGTACCTTCCTTAGTCCATTCAGTATTCAAGCTGATTATCTTCACAGATACCTGACCTGCCCATTCTCCTGCCACTCTGTGTGACCCGCCCCTTGTTCCTGGCCACCTGTCTCCTCAGCCCTCAGGTAGCTTGTTTAGCACAGAAGTGCCAGCTTCCCTGCAGAGTGTCCACTTGCCTACTCACTAGTTGGGTAACATTACCCAGGTCACAGGATCTCTCTGAAACTGTTTCTCATCTATAAATGAGTTTGAAAATATCTACTTCACATTATTGTTGAGTAAGGAAAAAGATAAGGGGGGCTGGCCTGGTGGCATAGTGGTTAAGTTCACACGCTCCACTTTGGAGGCCTGGGGTTTGCAGGTTCAGATCCTGGGCACGGACCTAAGCACCGCTCATCAAGCCATGCTGTGGCAGCATCCCACGTACAAAATAGAGGAAGATGGGCACAGATGTTAGCTCAGAGCCAGTCCTCCTCAGCAAAAAGAGGAAGATTGGCAACGGATGTTAGCTCAGAGCCAATCTTCCTCACAAAAAAAAAAGAAAGAAAGAAAGAAAAAGATAAGGTATTTTGTAAATTGTAATATGTTATACAAATATAAATCAATCTTCTCCTTGAACATCATCTTCCGACTTCTTTGAAAACCAAACTGGCAACCAGATTCTGACCTTGATCTACTCTCCACTTGAACTTAGTAACCAGTTTCTTCCCTGATGGAAACGAATTTCGCTGGAAGATGTTGGTTTTCTTACTCCAGTCCCTGGAGCTATGTTGGACATAGCTTCCATTCCTCTGCTGCCTTAGCTTCCTTCATCAGTCCCCTCGTGGTTCCCTGAAATGCTCTGTGAAGGACATTAACATGTGTATCCTTACAAAAAGATTGCACAGTACTAGCAACCCCTGCTATACAGGAAGGACATTATTAAAAGGGATATAAAAATGTTTGGCAATGTATTTCATGATTATTCATGTTATTTCATTGGAGATCCACCACAGCTTTTGAGATAGAAAATATTATTCCAGGTTTTTAGATGGAAAAACTGAGACACATAGAAGTTAAACGTGTTTATCTTTTCATTACATTGTTGCCTGAGTCAGGAAATCTACAGTTTATCCCCCAGGTTTCAGCAGGTATCAAATGGCACACACAAGCTAGGTCATTGAAAAAGTTTAAGAAAGGGATTATTTGCACAGAGCGGGGCAAGGCTTAGAGAAACCAACAAGGGATGGTGCAGTACCCCAGACTAGTGACAAAAGAGAGTTCTTACTACTTTAGACATAAAGGGCAAGAGAGAAATCTGTTACAGAAACTGGAGCGAGTTGTATGGAAAGACTGTCTACTGAACACAATCCTGCAGGGAAACTGCCAGAGAAGTAAATTCTCCAGCCTCATTCTCCATTTTCTTGCCTTCCTCCTTGATCTCTTGGTGTTGCCTACCATTGCCTGAGCACAACTGGAAGCCAGAAGCCAAGGGCACAGAACAGGATAGAGATTGTCAGGGCAGGGAAAATCCCCCTTCTTCCCTCCTTGTGTTCTTGTGGCTGGAATAATAGTAAAATTGACACAAGACTAGATTAACAGGAGAAAAACCCAATTCAATTATGTGCACACGGGAGAATCATAAAGATGATGCTTGGAGAGTGAACAAAGCAGGCAGTATATACATCTTTTACACAAGGGCAGGACAAAGAAACTTAGGTTTGGGGTACACGATCAGCAAGGTTTGTTTACACAGGCTTCTCAGCCTTGAATCCTGTAGCTCTGGTGATAAGGATGCAGGGAGAGCACCTTTCACATGGGAGATTTATTTCCTGCTTCCAGGTGGAGCAGAGACGGGAGGGTCAGAAAGCTCTTTTTACTTTTTAAGTAATTTTAACTCAAAATAGTCAATATGCCATTGTGGAACATCTAGAGGCAGCCTCTCCTGGGCCCCGACAAGATGAATGAAAATTGGATCTGGAGGGACAAATGAAAGATACACAGCGGGAAAGGAATCACACTTGCCCTGGAACCGAAATGCCAAACCACTCTCTCTCTCTCAATTTACTTTTTATTTTAGAATAGTCTTAGATTTACAGAAAAACTGCAAAGGTAGTACAGAGAATTCCCATACATCCAACATCCAGTTTCCCCTATAATTTATCTTACATTAGAATGACACATTTGTCACAACTAATAAACCAATCTTGATACGTTATTATTAAAGTTCAGACTTTATTTAAATTTCCTTAGTTTTTATCTAATGTCCTTTTTCTGGTCTAGTATCTCACCCAGGTTACCACATTACGTTTAGTAGTCATGTCTTCTTAGATTCCTCTTGGTTATGACCATTTCCCATGAGAATTCCTAATCCCATCATCTGCCATCCATTTACTTAATTGTTCAATTCCAGTGTATGTGTGTAGTGGTCTCAGAATTTTAATCCATACTTCCATGGGAAACTTTACCAACTAGAGGACAGCATTTCTGTACAGTTCCTTTTACGTTTAGTATTATAGACCCCACTCATTTTCAACATTACTTAGGTCAGCACATTACTTTCCCCACTCCATTCAGTGAGGTTGTTTCATACATTTGTAAGACAGTTAAATTGTCTCATTCAGCATTCCATCCTGGGACCCTCCAACCTCCTAAAAAATTACTGCATACATTAGAGGTCACTCTTCATGCTGTAAAATTGCATGGGTTTTGACAAATGCATAGTGTCACGTATCTACCATTAAGTGTCATACGGAATAGTTTCACTGCCCTAAAATATCCCCTATGCTTCACATATTCAACTTCTCATTCCTCAAACCCCTGTAAATCACTGATCTGTTTACCAAGTCTTCTCCCACTCTGTGGCTTGATTTTAATTTTCTTAACTCTCTTTCACAGAGCAGAATCATTTAATTTTAATGAAGGCCAACATAATAATTTTTTCTTTCATGGATCACACATTTGCTGTTGCACCTAAAATCTTATCACCAAATCTAAGGTCACACACATTTTTCACTTATGGTTTCTTCTAGAATTTTTATAGTTTTGCATTTTGCATTTAGGTCTATGATCAATTTTGAATTAATTTTTCTATAAGGCATAAAGTATGTGGTCAGGTTAATTTTATTGTGGCATGTGGATGTCCAGTTGTTATAGCAATATTTATTGAATAGGCTACCCTTTATCTATTGAGTTGCCTTTATACTTTTGTCAAAAATCAGTTGACTTAGACTAATAAATAAATTCAGCAAAATTGCAGGGTAAAAAATTAACACACAAAGATCAGTTTTGTTTCTATATAATGACAATGAACATCAAAAAAGGAAATTAAGAAAGTAACCACATTTAAAATAACATCAAAAAGAATAACATACTTGGAATAAACTTATCCAAGGAGGTGAAAGACTTGCACGCTGAAAACTACAAATCACTCTTGAAAGAAATTAAGATACAAATAAATGAAAATACATACCATGTTCATGGATTGGAAGACCTAATATTGTTAAGATGTCAATACTACTGTAAAAAGTCTACAAACTCAATGCAATCCCTATCCAAATCCCAATGATTTTTTGCAGAAGTAGAAAAATCCATCCTAAAATTCATATGGAATATCAAGGGACCCCAAATAGTCAAAACAATCTTGAAAAAGAAGAACAAAGTTAGAGGACTTATACTTCCTGATTAAAAACATACTACAAAGCTACAATAATCAAAACAGTGTGATACTGGCATAAAGACAGACATATAGACCAATGCAATAAAGTAGAGAACCCAGAAATAAACTCTCAGACATATGGTCAAATGATTATTGACAAGGGTGCCAAGACCATTTAATGGGAAAAGGACAGTCTTTTTAACAAATAGTGTAAGGAAAATTAGATATCATGTGCTAAAGCATAAAGGTGAAACCTTACATTACAGCACATACAAAAATTAAGTCAAAATGGATCAAAGACTTAAATATAAGGGCTAAAACTATAAAACTCTTAGAAGATGACATAGGTGAAAAGCTTCATGGCAATGGACTTGACAATAATTCCTTGGAAATGACACCAAAAGCACAGGCAACAAAAGAAAAACAAATTGGATTTCATCAAAATTTATAACTTTTGTGCTGTGTTTTGTGTTGTGCAAAGGCAACCCACAGAATGGGAGAAAATATTTGCAAATCATATATTTTATAAGGGATTAATATTTGTAATATATAAAGAACTCCCACAACTCAACAAAAACAAAACATAAACGACCAGATTAAAAAATAAGCAAGGACTTGGAGAGAAATTTCTCCAAAAAATGTATACAAATAGCCAATAAGAACATAAAATATGCTCAATATCACTAATTATTAGGGAAATGCAACTCAAAACCACAATGGGATACTATTTCATACCTATTAGAATGGCTATTATTAAAAAAAGAGTAAATAATGTGTTGCTTAGGATGTAAAGAAATTGGAACACTTGTGCATTTCTGGTGGGAATGTAAAATGGTGCAGCCACTGTGGAAAATTGCATGGCAGTTCATAAAAAAATTAAACATAGAATCACCATATTATTCAGCAATTCCACTTGTAGGTATATACTCTAGTGAAAAAAAGCAGGGACTTTAACAGATATTTGTATACCAATGTTCCTCATACCGTTATTCACAATAGCCAGAAGATGGAAACAACCCAAACGTCTATCAACATATGAACGGATAAAGAAAATGTGGTATATACATAAAGTGTAATATTATTCAGCCTTAAAAAAGAAAGGAATTTTGACACATGCTACAACATGAATGAACTTTGAAGTCATTATGCTAAATAAAATAAGCCAGATACAAAAGGACAAATATTGTATAATTCCACATATATGAGGTACCAGAATAGTCAAATTCATAGGGACAGGAAGTAGAATAGTTGTTATCAGGGGCTGGGAGGAGGAGATAATATAGAGTTACTGTTTAATGGATACAGAGTTTCAATTTGGGATAATAAAAAAGTTCTGAAGATGGATAGCAGTGATGGTTGCACAATGATGTGAATGTAACTAATGCCACTGAGATGTAAATTTTAAAAACAGTTAAAATGGTAAATTTTATGTTATGTATATTTGACCACAATTTAAAAAATAAAAAATAAATTAGTTGACTATATTTGTAAGAGTATCTTTCTGAGTTGTCTATTTTATTCCATTGATCTATGTGTCTATTCTTTTCCCAATACCACACTGTCTTGTTACTGTAGCTTTACAATAAGTCTTAAAATTGAGTTGTGCTAGTCCTCCAACTTTATTCTTCTTCTTCAGTATTGTGTTAGTTATTCTAGATCTTTTCCATTCCATATAAACTTCAGAATCAATTTGTGGCTATCTAAAAAAGAGCTTGCTGGGATTTTGATTGGGACTGCATTGAATCTCTAGATCAAGACACAAATGAATGGGAATACATACCATGTTCATGGATTGGAAGACTTAATATTAAGATGTCACTACTACTCAGAGCAATCTATACACTTCGCAATGTCTATCAGATTGAGGATGTGTCCTTCTATTCCTTGTTTGCTGAGAGTTTTTATCACAGGTGGGTTTTGGATTTTGTCACATGCTTTTCTGTGTCAATTGACAAGATCATAAAATCTTTATTTTTTAGCCTGTTGATATGTTAGATTACATTGACTGATTTTTGAATGTTGAAGCAGTCTTGCATAACTAGAAAAAGTTTCATTCAGTTGTGGTGGATGATTATTTTTATACTTTGTCATATACAATTTGTTAATATTTTGTTGAAGCTTATTGCATCTAGATTCATGAGAGTTATTCACCTGCAGTTTTCCTTTTTTCTAATATCTTTATCTAGGTTTGGCTTTAGAGTAATGCTGACCTCATAAAATGATTAGGGAATGTTACCTCTGCTTCTATTTTCGAGAAGAGATTATGAAGAATTGGTATTATTTTTGTCTTTAATGTTTAATAGGTTTCACCATCTAACCGTTTGGTTCTGGTACTTGTATTTTCTTTTTTGGAAGGTTATTATCAATTAAATTTATTTAATAGATAAAGAGCTAGTCAAGTTATGTATTTTTCCTTTTGTGAGTTTTGGTAGTTTGTGTCTTTCATGGAATTAGTCCATTTCATCTAAGTCATCAATTTTTTTTTTGGAATAGACTTGTTTATAGTTTAGTATCCTTTAAATGTCCATGAGATCAATAGTGATGACCATTCTTTAATTTTTTTTTGTGAGGAAGATCAGCCCTGAGCTAACATCCATGCTAATCCTCCTCTTTTTGCTGAGGAAGATCAGCTCTGAGCTAACATCTATTGCCAATCCTCTTCCTTTTTTTTTTTCCCCAAGCCCCAGTAGACAGTTGTATGTCATAGTTGCACATCCTTCTAGTTGCTGTTTGTGGGACGTGGCCTCAGCATGGCCGGAGAAGCGGTGCATGGGTGCATGCCTGGGATCCGAACCCAGGCTGCCAGTAGTGGAGCATGTGCACTTAACTGCTAAGCCACGGGGCCGGCCCCATTCTTTCATTTTTAATATCAATAATTTGCATCCTTTCTCTTGTTTCTTGGTTAGCTTAGCTAGGAGTTTGTCAATTTTATCAATCTTTTAGAATAATCAGGTTTTGATTTCATTGGTTTTTCTCTATTATTTTTCTGTATTCAAATTCATTGATTTCTGCTCTAATTTATATCACCTATTTTCTTGTTCTCACTTTAAACTGTAATTGCTATTCTTTCTCTAGTTTCCTAAGTTGGAAATTTAGATTATTGATTTTAGATTGTTCTTCTTTTCTAATATATATATTTACTACTATGAATTTACCTCTAAACACTGCTTTCACTGCATCTCACAAATTTTGATAAACTGTATTTTCATTTAATTCAAAATATTTTCAATTTCTCTTGAGACTTCTTTGACCTATGGATTATATAGAATTGTATTGTTTAATTTCCAAATATTTTCCAGCTATCTTTCTGTTTTTGATTTCTAGTTTAATTCCTATTTTTTCTAATATATGTCATATGATTTCTATTCTTTTAATTTGTTAAGATGTATTTTACGATCCAGAATGTAGTCTATCTTGGTGACTATTCCATGTAAGCTTGAGAAAAATATGTATTCTGCTCTTGTTGGATAAAATTTTTTACAAATGCCAGTTAAATCAAATTGATTGATAGTATTATTCAAGTCATCTATATCCTTACTTATTTTTCTGCCTTCTTGATTTATCCATTACTGACAGGGGTGTTGAAATCTCCAGCTATAATGATGGAATTTCCTATTTCTCCTTTCAATTCTATCAGATTTTACCTTATGTGTTTTGATGTTCTGTAGTTAGGTCCATACTTGTTTAGGATTGTATGTCTTCTTGGAGAATTGACCCCATTGTCGTTATGTAATGCCCCTCTTGATCTCTGATAATCTTCCTTTTTCTGAAGTTAGCTTTGTCTGAAATTAATATAACTACTTCAGATTTCTTCTTATTATTGTTAGTGCTGTATATCTTTCTCCATCCCTTTACTTTTTTTTTTATTGTGGCAAAATATGTATAAGCTAAAATTTACCATTTTGAGTATACAGTTCTCTGGCATTAAATACATTCACATTGTTTTGCAACCATCACCACCATCTGTCTCTAGAACTTTTTCATCTCTTCCAACTAAAACTGTACTCATTAGACACTAACTCTCCATTCCTTCTCCCCAGCCCTGGAAACCACCGTTCTTTCTGTCTCTATGAATTAGACTACTCTAGGTATCTTATATAAGTGGAATCATACAATGACTGAATTATTTTACTTAGGATAATGTCAAAGTTTATCCATGTTGTAGCATGTCAGAATTTCCTTCCTTTTTAAGGCTAAATAGTATTCCACTGTATGTATATACCTCCTTTTTTATCCATTCATTTATTGATGGACACTTGGGTTGCTCCATCCCTTTACTTTTAGCTAACCTGAATCTTTTTATTTAAAATGAGTTTCATATTAATAACATATAGTAGGGTCTTGTTTTGTTAATCTACATTGACAATCTCTGATTTGTAGTTGGTGTATTTAAATCATTCACACTTAAACGATTATTAATATAGTTGGATTAATATCTACCATGTTAGTGACTGTTTTCTTTCCATTGCATTTGTTCTTTATTTCTTGTTTCCTCCTTTTTTCCTCCTTTCTCTGGTTTTAGTTAATTGATATAATTCTATTTTATCTCCTCTCTGACATACAAATTATACATCTTGAAAAAATTTTTAGTGGTTTACCCATAGTTTATAATATATATTTATAACTAATTTGAGTTCATCTTAAAATAACACTATACCACTTCATATGTAGTGTGGTATCTTATAACAGAATATTCCCAATTCCTCCCTCTCATCCCTTGTAACATTGCTATAATCATCCAGTACATCATTACTATTTCTGTTGTAAACAAAGTTATCTATATTAATTATTTTAGTAAAAAAAAAATGCATTTAGTTGAACTCCTACATCCTATCAGCTTTGTAGTATAATACACCTCTCAATTTTTTGATATTGGTCACTATGTGGCTAGTAGACCATATCACTTTCTAAATTGAAACTGTTCCATTTCCCACTAAAACAAAGATGACTGATAAAATAATTGGTTTGCCAGTTTTATTTTTTCAAACTGGACTGGTTGATTTTCTACAGCTGTCCAGGGTGACCATTTTCCGGTTGATGGTTAAGGTCTATTGATCCAATTTCTTCAATCCAATTCAGGTGTTATGTTGACTAGAATAAATGGACCATGTCTGGATAGTTTAGTAGTTATGACAAGCATATCAAATTGATCATTCAGCAACAAATCCTTTGCTATGCAAGCAGTTCCCAACTTATAAATGAGTGTAGTTCCAAAAGTTTATTCTAAATTAGTTATGTAAAACTCAGAATGCTTAAACAATGAAATACTAATTTAAAGGGGGCTTAAAAACATGAACTAAGTTCCTAACCAGGCTGTTATACAAAAAACTTGATTAACCTATGTCTTGTGCTTCTAGTACTGGAAAAAATATATATATTTTGAGTTGTAATCTAGTAATTGAGGAATGCATGCATTCTTCCATGCATCAGTTATAATGTTAGCTGTTGGGAAAGACAAACACTAAAATACATAATTGCTCGAACATGACATATATTTATAAATTTTTTCTTGATCAAGTCTAAAACTTATATTTCTGACTGGTCCTTCTCCAAGCAGTGATTTAGAGTTCCAAGTTCCTTCCTTCTTATGACTCTTCAATTTTCAACACTTGGCTTCCAAGTTCACTGAGTTAATCTGCCTGAAGCTGGGGGATGAAAAAGTGCATTAATGAGGTCCAGCCTGAAGAAAGAGGACAAAGGGAAACTGGGTGAAAAGTTTTGTCCCTATAAGCAGCTGAGGTGAAAATAAACCAGAAAACTTGGTTTTAGTATTATTTGATCTGCCAGCAACATTCAACTCTTGATCTCTCTCTTTCTTGAAATATACTCTTAGTATCCATAAAACAAGACTCCTCTGGTTTTATTCTGCTTAGACTTCCTTCTTGCCTTCATGTGTTGTTCCTTTTTAAGGCTTGGTTCTAAGCCCTTTTCACTGTTTACTCTTTATTTTTCATTAGGTGATGACATTCACCTCCACATTTTCAGTTATCACTTGTGTGCAGATGATTCACAAATTTATATCTGCAGCCCAGAACTCCCCTCGGTATAGATCCTGTTTATACAGCTTCCTACTTAGTATCTCCTCTTGGAAGTGTCAGAGGCCCTTTAAACTCAGCATTACCCTGAAAACCTTACTCTTCCTCACTCCCTACTTGTACTATATCACAAGTCCAGTGGATTCTACTGACTAGAACCTTGCTGCTCAAAGTGTTGTCTGAGGACCAGAAGTTGCCTTTGTGTGAGGCTTGTTAGAATAATGAGTTCTATGTCCATCTGCAGGCCCTCCTGCAGACCTACTAAATCAGAATCTACATTTTGGCAAGATCCCCAGGTGATTGATATGACATTAAAGTAGGAGAAGCACAGTAATAAAAGACTCTGAAATCCATCCATCTGTTTTCATCCTTACTTCCAGTCCTTTAATTACCATTATCTCTCACTCAGATTACTGCAATAGCTTCCTAACTTGACTACCTTCATATATTCTTGACCCCTTTGTATTAGTTTTCTATCCAGAAGCCAAAATGTTCATGTCCATAACACATATAAGGTCATATCACTCCCTGTTTGAACTACTATATCTTAAAATAAAGACCCAAATCCCCAGGGCTTCCCAAGTCTGTACCCTGGTGACCACTCTATCTTCATTTCATATCTCTAAAATATCCCATGTTTCTTTCCATCATAGGACTTTTGCACATGATGCAATAAACATGAACATGGTGGGCTTAGAAAGAAAGTCTATAGCTCCATGCCAGGCCAAGAGAACCTGTGATTCTCTTTAAATGAGAGAATGACAGCCATCGAGTTGCAGAATCTGGGATTTTCAGAATCCAGGCTGGCTTCCCATTACTACTGGAGGTAGGCAAAAATAGGCAGCTATTCAATGTCTCCATGGAGACAGGGAATCAACTCTGAGAGATGGAGAAAGGCTTCAAAAAGTAGGGAATATGTATACCAATGATAGTCACTGAAGCAAGTGTAGTTTGAGTTGGAGAAGAAGTCTTAGTCACAACTATGAGGAAATTGGAGGGGAAAAGTGTCCATCAGAACTGAGTGTCTAATAGCGATTTTGAAGTAGGTTATCCTACATTGGGGGGATGACTAGATACTGAACAGCCCTTCAAGCTCTAAGGCTTTTCCCTTAACTCAGTTAATCAAATATAATTATGATTGCCCACATGAAATGGTGAGAAAACCAAGAGACCAAAGGCTGGTTTTACTTTTCTTTTAAAAAATGAAACTATTGCCTAGCTATGGGTCTACAGTCTCAGAGAGTGTTTTTCTAGGTATTAATGGCTGATGAGTTCATATTTAAGGTCAATACCAATTGTTGAGACAAAGTATTTGAGTTGACCCAGCTCAAATGAATGGCAGCAACTTATCTGAAAAAAATTGAGATCATAAACCCATGCTGATGAGAAATAAATGACATTTTTTGTCCCTAGTCACCCAAATTAGCTGTTTACATTGATTAAATGAGTTAGATAATCACTTTTTCAATCAACAAATGTTTATTGAGCATTTATTGTGTGACAAGAACTGTGCCAGATGCTGTCAATACAGAGTTCCTAAGAAAGGTTCAATCTCTTCCTTTATAGAGTTTATAGCATAGTGGGAGAAATTGGCAATGAACAAGTGACATGAAGTTGGCAGCTGTTGCTCTGGCATTTTTTTCTTGTTGGATAGAGGCTTAATTTTAGTTCTTGTATTAGCTTACTAGGGCTGCCATAATAGAGCACTACAGACTGGGTGTCTTAAACAACAGAAATTCATTTCCCTACAGTTGGAGGCCAGAAGTCAAAGATCAAGGCATTAACAGAGTTGGTGCCTTCTGAAGGCCTCTCTCCTTGGTGTGTAGATGGCAGTCCTCTCCAGGTGTTTTCACATGCTCTTTCCTCTGTGTGTGTCTGTGCCCTAATCTCCTCTTTCATAAAGACATCAGCCATATTGGGTTAGGGCCACCTCAATGACCTCATTTAACCTTACTTACCTCTTTAAAGACCTTATCTCCAAACATAGTCACATTCTCAGGTATTGGGGTTTAGGATTTCAATATACGAAATGAGGGGGGTGGGGTACAATTCAGCCCAGAACAGTCCTTCACTATTCCTAGAAAAATATTATCCAATGAAAATGTGTGAGCCACATGTATAATTTAAAAATTTCCAGGACTTACCTTTAAAAAAGTAAAAACATCAGATGAAATTACTTTGAATAATATAATTTGTTTAATGTAATAGATCCAGAATAGTGTTTCAATGTTTAATCAATATAAACAATCATTAGTGAGATATTTTACATTTTTTTGTACTAAGTCTTTGATATCCAGTGTATATTTTACATTTACAGCACATTTGAATTCAGACACTAAATTTTCATCAGAAATACTTGGTTAATATTCAGAGTTAATAAAATTTACAGTTGAAGAAGTAGATTTACATAGCCATGTTGTTCCAATATCCTCTAAAACTTTTCCAATAACTGAATCAAGTATTCATTTTTAGATTTAAATTACTTTGCTTTACATAATATTAAGAATTTAGTCCCTCAGTCCCACTAGCCACGTTTCAACGGCTCAATAGCCATAAGTGTTGAGTAGCTATGGAATGGGATGGCACAGATCTGGAAGCTACAGCTACTGTCATGTGAAACAGTAATGCTCTGAATGTCTCAACCTCTCTCAACAACGACATCCTGTAATATTAACTGTGCTTTTTATGGTAGAGCCCCATGGACAAGAAATCCCTCCCCTCAAAACAAATGGATCAAAGAAAAATATTTAATAGTCTCCAACTGCATCTGATTTGAAGTAGTCAAACCACCTTTTTACATCCTAATTAACTTCTCCAGCCCCTCCCAGGAGGTTTATTAAAGACCATCTCAGGGGACTTCTTAGGCTGGGCTCTGAGCCAAAATCTTCCATGTGCTAACTGTCTGCCCCCCACCCCCCCCACCCCTCATCCCCCACTGGGTGCTAATGAGGATTGACACAGCTGGAGATCTCTCATCCTCACAGGAGGAGGCTGAGGCCACTTCTCCTCCTCTTCTCAATCCCTCAATCCTATTCTGGGAAGAATCCTGGGAAGGATACTTTTGCCACAGGTCAGAAAATGGCCCAGGGTTCCAGGTTTTTTGGTGAGGGCACTGAAGTTCTAAACTCCACTCCATCATGTGCACATTTGCTCTCTGAGGCTGTGTCTAAACCCACAGGGAGGCATTTCAGGGACGTGAAGACCATGATCCTGATTTTCCCTACAGTCAGTGGTCCATCTAAGACAGGAGGTCATCGGAAGTCACACCATAGAGAGAGGGACAGGGTTATAGATTTCTATAAACATTATTTCTTCCTCAAACAGTCCCAACATACTTGGGAAGAAACTTCCAAATAAGAAGTTTTTGTTTCAGTGAATGAGGTCACTTTGCTCTTCAGACAGGCAAATGAGTAAAGCCTCCAAACTCAGATTACGGCTTTCAAAACCAGGGAAGGAAAAAAAATGCAAAAATCAATTTTAGACTTTTCTGGCTAACCAAACCAGCTTTCAAATGATATTCAGTTTTTAGCCATCTATTCAATAAAACCCAGGCACTGTTTTCCATGCTTGAAAATATCAGTGGATGAAACTGACAAATATTCCTGATCCTCATGGTATTTACATTCCAGTGGAGGAGACAAAGAATAAATAAACATTAAAAGATATATTAACAATGGTAATAAGAACTATAAAGAAAGGAAAATACAGAGAATGCAAGGAGATAAGGCATAACTATTCATTTTTTTCCCACATGTATTTATCCACTACCTGCTCTCTACTAGGTCCAGCACTATGTTAGGAACTGTGGAAAAATAAAATGATGAACCAGACATAGTTCCTACCCTCAAGAATTGGGGTTTTGCCTAACATTAACATATATATTGTAGGTATTTTTTGCCTTGTCTTCAAGAATTTTTCATCTTGCATTTTCTTTTTCTCCAAGTACATTTACCAAGTATTATGTACACAGCATTGTTCAGTAAAACTTTATATTGAAAAAAATGAATGAATAAATGAATGATATGGGCATGGGCTTAAAATGGGTGTTGCTGTGAACCTAAGGCATTAGCATCAACTAGACTGTTGATTCCGGATTCTCTATCCACTCTACTGCTTGCTTACTATGTGACCTTGGACATATCTTGAATATCTTTGAACTTTAATTTCTCCGTCTGTAAAATGGGGCTTATAATTTTTGCTAAATACAACAATTATGTCTACAAAGAGCAAACGTGAAAGTGCTTTGTAAACTCTAAAGCTCCATACAAAGTTAAGAGATTATTATGCGTGCTAATGCATCCCTTCATTGGTGTGGCTAATTGAATATCAACTCTGCTAAAGGAAATTAAAATTAAACAGGCTGTATTGGACAATCCAATGTAGAAACTCAGCATGGCAGGAGTTTGCGTTAAGCCAAACATGGCAAGAGGAGACCCCGCTGGAGAAAAACAGTTAGATTTTGCTGCTAATTAGTACTTTTCCTTCAGGAGGTGGAATCTCCTTTCCCTTTTACAGATCAAATTACTCATGTACCCCTATAAAAGCATGTCAAAGTCAAAAGTGCAAGCAGTCCCAGTGTAATTTGCAGTGGGAATGGCTGCAGCGAGCAGTTAGCACACCATTAATTCTCAATTAAGTGCCAATTTGCACATTGCTGGAAAACAATTGCAAATTCTTTGTTTCTCCCCTTAAAGATGTCATTTGAATCCAAGAGAGCCAAAATCTAGTGGGGAAGGATAAATAAAGACAACTAGAGGTAGAATCAGGTTGTGCCAAATATCAGAAAGGGATCTCCCACATTTCCCGTTTGCTGAGTCCCTTCTTGTCGGCAGGCGGTCTCATAAGACACAGTGGTAGGGTAGATATTTATCATAATCCAGATTGGCAAGAGGAAAACTCGTTTCCAGCTAGGAGTTTGCAGTTGAGAAATTCTCTGATTAACCTAAAGCAAAAATTGGGAAATTCTAGTGCAGAGAAGAAGGCATTCTTTTCTGACGTGGAGCAATCTTCTGTATCAATCCCGGTGGTTCAGCTGCCCCACAGTTCAGTCATGGTGCCTGTGCAGAAATCACAGACGAATTATTTGCTTTGGGGGCAAAGGAGCCAGTAGCAGCAACATCCTATTTATATTGCTGATAGGACCTGTGTTTCTACAGAGATTCAGGAAAGCTGAACATGATGGGTGCAATTAGGTCCCCAAATTAGTGTAACTTCTTCTCACCCCAAATGCATTAGACATGAGGCTTTATCATAATATTTTATTCATTTGTAACTTATGGCACCTTTGTTCTGGGCATAGAACTGATAGGTAGAAAAGAAATACAGATTGGTTTTCTAACAACTTACAATTTCAATGAACAGAAAATACACAGGGGCATGATGCACTTGGGTCCCTAGCAAGGTGATGTTACCACTCAGTTAGGTGTTGGGTGGTGCCTATGAGCTGCCCAGTAGCAAAAACAGTAGGCTAGTGGTAAGCCTCATGCAAACAGCCCTGAACTGAAGGGAAGAAGTCAAGCAGAATTGTCAGATGGCTTACCGTCTGCTTCCCTCTTGCCATCTCCTGTCACCTCATCTACTTTCCTAAGCACTGATCCTTGATTTGATTTTGTCAGCTAGGTATTTGAGAACTCTCATCTTCTTCTCTTGTAATCTTCCAGTGAACTTCTGATACTGGACATTCATTTTTACTCATGCTAGTTGCTACCCACTTGCCTCGTTGATTGAATCTGATATTGTCTACCAACGCTCTTTCCTCTCGCTGTGAATTTCTGGATTTGGTCTTGTATGAAGCTGGACGCCACATTCTAGGTTCATTAATTATAGCAGGCAGAGCCAGATTTTTATTTATTTTATTTGTGAGGAAGATCAGCACTGAGCTAACATCCATGCCAATCCTCCTCTTTTTGCTGAGGAAGACCGGCCCTGAGCTAACATCTATTGCCAATCCTCCTCCTCTTTTTTTTTTTTTTTCCCCTTTTCTCCTCAAAGCCCCAGTAGATAGTTGTATGTCATAGTTGCACATCCCTCTAGTTGCTGTATGTGGGATGCGGCCTCAGCATGGCCGGACAAGCGGTGCGTCGGTGGGCACCTGGGATCCAAACCTGGGCCGCCAGTAGCGGAGCACGTGCACTTAACCGCTAAGCCACAGGGCCGGCCCCCAGAGCCAGATTTTAATGCAGGGTAGCTAAGCTCTCCTCAAAGTCATTCAGGACATTTTAAGATAGCCCTTGTGTTTTTTCAGGGTGGAAACAGGGGATGGCATCCACTTTGTCCTAGTTATTCTGGGACCAAGTTGCTTCCCCTTTCCTTTTTTTTTTTTTTTGTGAGGAAGATTGGCCCTGAGCTAAGATCCGTTGCCAGTCTTCCTCTTTTTGCTGAGGAAGATTGGCCCTGAGCTAACATCTGTGCCCATCCTTCTCTATTTTGTATGTGGGATGCTGCCACGGCATGGCTTGACAAGCAGTGTGGAGGTCCGAGCCCGGGATCCTGGGTCCCCAAAGTGGAGCACACGAACTTAACCACTACATCAGCGGGCTGGCCCTGCCCCTTTCCTTTTATTGGGAAGTCATGCAAAGAACATCATGAGTCCTTTGAAATCGCAACCGGGTGGGTATTTTATACGCCAAGCACACCACTCTTCCTCTTGGGACCAGTAAGCATTTCTAACTTGCCTTTAGAAAAACCATAATAGTAAAAGGACTCAGATACAGTGAAGCAATGAACAGGCTTGAGAATTTTTGCTCAGCTATTTATCTTAGTTTTGCTGAAACTATGTGGCCTCAGGAAACACCAGTACAAAATAAAAACACATATCAAATTACTCTGTAACTACCAGATGATTGATTAAAACAAAGTCACCCACTCAAGTAAATGAGTTCTAATTGTGGTGTTTGTTTTTGTACATTTCTGTGCACTCTGTTAGGACTGCCTGTTAACATAGCAGAGTAGGCACATGACCTACTGATATGATTTGATGGGTCCTGGACAAAGCCTTTTACCTAAAATTACCTCTTGCAATGGCCTGCCAAATTCACCTATATCAGTAAGTGATTCTCACTTTAAGGCTTTTTCACACATTATACTTTTTGATTTTCACAGCCACCAGAAGAAGTAGGAATTACTATAATTCCAATTTTACAGATGGGAAAATTAAGCATCAGAAATATTAATGACCAGCTCAAGGTCACTCAGATAGCAAATGTCCGAGCCTGCATATAAACTCATGTTCTTTGACTCCAAACCTCACGTTTTGTCTGCTCTCTACTCTTCAATCATTAGAGAGCCATTCCTTCAGTCCTTGTTAAGAGGATGCTCTTCAGGACATTCTGAAAATACACATATCCTTGTGTTGTCCTTATCCTGTTTCATATTTTGGATATCTAGGTCCTTGCTACTCAATATATGGCTCATGGCAAGTAGCATTGAAATCATCTGAGGCCTTATTGGAAATACAGAATGTCAGGATCCAATCTATACCTACTGAGAAAGAAAAGGAGACAATGGGACAAAGGGAAGACTGGAAAGGGAGTTTCAGAAGTGCCAAAGTCAAACTTTAACCAGTTCACAATTTTCTTTTTCTAGAGTGATCCACAATTCCTCGCATGAATTTCCTTCAAGCGGAAATATTCTCCTCTACTTCCCCAATGGCAGGAAGCTGAGGAAGCTTGTATAGCCTGGGGCCCAGTCTTTTAACTTGGAGTCTTGTTCTCCATTCCTTTCAGAAAGCTAAAGCATATTTGATGGAATTAGAATGTGTTTTGCCCCACTTTCTTGTTTTGTTTGAATACCAGTTGGTGTCTTTGGAACAATGGCATAGCATTGATCAAGTAGCATTTAGACTTTCCTGTACTCAACTTTCACAGATTAACTCTGTCTCTAAGGTGACAAGACAAAGGGTAAAGCTGGAGGAATAAAGGGCAGAGCTTGAGGATAAGAAAAATTGAACATATAGAAGAAAAGTTATTCTCAATCTAGGACTTAAGAAAGTCACGGAGAGGGTGATAAAGATGAACCATTTTCTCTAAGAAACATGAGTAAGTTGGGTACTGTTTCTCCATTATCAAATATTCTTTCCTATTGTTAGACCATTATGTCCCTGTTTGAGGTTCAGAAATTGTGGTTGCCATATGTGTGTGTGTTTGATAATGACCATACTAATCCATTGCCAGGATCAAAAGTGCTCTGGGAAGTTTCACATGCAGTGACCATGGTTTGGATAAATTGTGCATCACTCTTGGCCAGTTTTCTTGAAGCTAGATAGTCTTTGCAAAAATGCTGGCAGTTGTTAGAAGATTAAGTTATTAGAAATGAGCATTATCTGCATCTCTACAAATTAAAAGGCCTGGGGTGGTTGTTAATTAGAAACTTGTAAGTTGTGAACTTGGAGAGAGGTTAGAGAAAATTTTCTCTTAAATCAGGGCAGGCTTAGAGGAGGGTAAGGGACCCAGTCTGGACTGTAGCTTCCTCTGGTTATTTCTAGTTAGTCAGGAAGGATGGGCTCTGTCTCAAATAGGGAAATATGTAGCTATGTCTGATGAAGGAGACAAGAATCAAAGAAAATCCTTCACTTAACTCTCAGCGCTGAAGCTCTCAAGTTGTTATACCCAGGTGGAAGACCGAGGCTGGACTGAAGAGTCCAGATGTCAGGCTGCCTGGCTTATTACACTTATGACCCACTTCTGTCCACTGGAGGGCATTTACAGCAGGGATTGGCAACTGTGCACGCCACTGAGTCCTCTCTAATTGCTCACTGCTTTCTTCCTGCCATTTTTTTTTTTTTTTTTAGCTCATCCCTTCTTTTCTTTTTCTTTGTGTTCTCCTTCTCTCCCCAACCCAATGATTTTTTTTTTTTTTTTCTATCTGGAGGCCTGCCCTAGCATAATTTCTGCTGTGACAGCAATTCACATCACTCACTACCCTGGTGCTGCCTCGTCTTTGCTCTCTGGGGTTGATAAATATGTCGTTCTAGCATGAGAGAGACTGGGTGTAATCATTGGAGACTTCTTGGAGTGGAAACTTCAGCGCTCTTTGCAGACACTGCCTAACTGAGAACAGCTTGCAAAAATAAGTTCTATGAAAAGAAGAAGGGAGGGGAAAATGGCTGGGAAAATGGCTAGAAAAATGGGAGGAATAAGAGAAATATGGGGAAAAAAATCTATTTTATGGAAAATGGGACAAACGCACCAGTATTCATTGTTTAAGAAAACCCTCCTGGAACAGAAAAACTTTTTCTACACTAAATACACCAATTGAGGAAAAGGAGTGTCCTGAAAACCGGCTTGACAGAGGTTTATTCTCTCTATATCTATGAAAAAGCTTTACAAGCTGAGAGTATAAAGAGGATTATCTGGGGGCTTTAACAGACTACCTAGGAGAGCAATTTTTATTTTTAAGACAGACATAGTGTTTAGTGCATCGTGCTACTTAAATATAATTAACCATGTCTATTAATAAAAATCTAAGAAAGAATGTATTTTTAGGGACAAAACACCTCAACATTCTCTTAGCAAACTATTCTAATACTGTATACATTCAAATGCAATGATTTAGTTTTCCATAAAATATGCTACTGTTTATAATTTTCCATAATTTATCCTTTCTTTAGAATTGGTTTGATTCAGTGATCTTTCATTTTGCCAGAAACTGAGCAATAACTCAAGTACTACAGTAAAAATTAGCTCATCCCTTGACGGTTACAGGGTAGAAGCTGGTATAATACCCAATCGGAAGAGTTTTGGACAATCAGGCTCACTATTTTCCTACAAGAGTATGTCTGAGTAGTGATTTGGTATCAATGACAGTGTTCAACCCCCAAGTCCTTCCCTGTTGCCTACAGATTCTCTCACCCTCTCGCCATCACAATTAAGCCTAACTTTCTTATATGGTACCCATGTATTCATAGGCTCTAAGATCACCTGGTCCTACTTCCTTTCAGCACTGATTGCCAATAGGTTTAGCAGAAAATAAGTAAGTTTAAAAGAAATCCACAGAAAAAAGAAGTGAAAAAAATTAAAATTCAATAAATAAGTAAATCTTTTGAAAAAAGCATTTCAAGCTTATGATTCTGCTGGACTGCTTGATTGCCCATCAGCTTCCAAGTCCTTGCCTCTTCAATCCCCTAATGCAGTACTGATCAAAGGTTTCCTCACTTCCACATCCCTTTACAAGTTGGCACTTTTTCAGTTCCCTTTTTCTGCTGAAAGCTTTCATGCTTTGTAATCCTTTTTGTTCCAAGGACCTCTGCCTTTTTGGTGGAAGGACACTTAGCCGTGAATCCCTAGGAGGCTGAAATTCGTGGCCAGCAGGAAGAAGCAACCACTGCTCACTCTCATGCATCAGTAGGCACATTGGTGCTTATTCTTGCAAGGAAGATGCAGATTCCTGATGTTCTACTCTGGGGATCTCATAGCCATTTGTATAGGTAGGGAAGGCAGCAATATACTGCAATGGCAACGGAAGGGGGGCCCTACTTTTTCTTCCAACAGCTTGAGCTTTTGGAAAATGGAATGAATATCTCAGGAATTTAGGAGTTGGTTAGTCCTCCATCACTGGAAATATTCACTAAGAAGTTGTGTGATCACTTCTCAGGACTTTATAGTCCATATATGCTTCTGTATACAACCTCTAAACCCACTTATAATTCTGAGATGTTGAGTTTTTTTTTTGTACGATACAGTACCTATTGTTGTTGGAACCTTCTTGGGTCTCTTCAGTTCTCAGCCCAAACATTATTATTATTATTTTTTTGCTAGTTCTAATTCTCTTAAATTCAATTCAATGAATATTTTTGAGCACCTATTTGGTACTGTCCTCATATATGTAATTATTTTCATAAGTACTATTTTTTTTTGGTTAGGTTAATGGTAATAAGATTTTACAGTTCAGGTAGCAAACCTTGCATATAAATCTAAGAAGGTTAAACATGGCCCAATTGACAGTAGGGACAAACTAGAAATTCTTAAATAACAGAATGCCGTTCTTAACACTAATTATGGTGACAGTTGTTTCAAATAAAGGGTTTTAGAGTCAGACAGACATCATTTTGAATCCAGGTCTGTACCTAGCACTGTGGTTTTAGTCAAGTTACTTCATATTTTTAAAACTCAATATCCCCATCTATAACATTAAGACATACAGTGTCTGGATTATATAAGGTTCCAGAGATATATGTTGATTGTCTTTCCCTTAGCCAAATTGGAACTTGAAAACAGGAAGCATTTTTCCATCTTGGTAGGAGCATTTACACTCTTTGTCATCTCCCTTAATGGTTTCCAGTTGATTGAACATAGAATGAGAAGACCCTCAAACATCTAAGGCCTCTTGGGATGAAAAGGAGCAACATGCTGGGTGTCTCCACTTCAGGTCAACATTATTGCACCGCTAATGCTGTTGAGGTACTGCTGTCAGCAACACAGCCCTTCCTGGTCCTGTCTCAACCACCACCGCCACCACCACCACAATGCTGAAGCCAGAGCAAGACTAGTGCTCTGACCCCAGGGCAGGGGGATGATTTTGAATACAGAGCTGGCATGCTGCCCTGGGCCTCTTTTCCACAAGTCTCAAGCACCAAGCCCAGGTTCTCAGGACATAGTGACTCCCAGGAGAGAGAGAAGTGGATTGCCCCACCCAGGAATCTGCATATGTCTCTGGGTCCAACCCTGTTCCACCCTGAGTCAGATCTTTCCATTTGTAATCTGTACAGTCCGCCCTAGCCAAATTCTTGCACTAGATTTTCAACAATGGCTTCTTTCTGGTTAGACCCATCGTGCTATAAGTCAATGTCTTTTCTTTAAGACTTATGTCCTGAAAAAACAAATAGGAAACAGTCCTAGGCTTGATATAGTTAGCTTGGGTAAAAACCAATTACAGAAGTAAAGTTTCAGAAAGAAAGAAGCCATTTAAGTAACTAATACAATTAGAGGTACCTTAGAAAGTGCTTAAAACAGTGTTTAGTATGCATTAGAGCCTAATAAGTATTAGCTATAATTTACCATAAACCAGCCACTGTGTAGGTATTGTGTTAAGTGTACTTTCATATTATCTTCATAACAATCTTCCAAGTTAGGCATTGTCAAATCTATTTTACAGATGAGGAAAGAGGTTCAAAATAATGTGTTCAAAATCACAGAGCCAGGATGTTACAGAACCAGAATTTGAACCCATGATTGTCTGGTTTCACAGCTGGTTCTAATTCACTGTGACAAGATACCTCAATCTAATTTATGAGACACACAAAACTATAAATCACATATAGCGTATTAACCACCAAACAATGGATTATTGATGCATGTGTTCACTTCTTCTCCTACCTATAAGCACTGCTAGTTGGGATGTCACTTGTCTGCTAGATGGAGTTTGATCGTCTTGTGTGTGACGCATTTCCAGGTGCTTTGAGATTGTGGCGAGCCTCGTTGATTTTCAGGAGTTGAGGTCCCTACCCCTAGTTGTCCTTAATGATATGCTTTGGTTCAACCTCTGGAAGGACTGTGAGAAAAGAGGTGGAGCTATGGCATGGGTTTGCTCACTTAGGGGATAAAACCCTAAAGTCACCTTTCCATGAAGTTGGGAGAATTAGCCCTATGTCCTCACTGAAGTTCTAATCACAGAGTCTAAGTTATTTCCTTGCATTTCCCCAGGACTCTCAGCCAAGTGTCAGAATACATTTTGAGTGCCATCTCAGAAGGTCTGGAATGGCCTTTGCAGAGATCATTTGATGAGAGAGCTTTCAAAAGAGGAGAGCATTGGAATTCCTGTGGCCTTGCCATGCTCAGTGCTGAGCATAGATTATTATTCATAATATCCACAGTTTTACTAATGAAAATTAAGAGTCATGTGCTGGAGTCGTTTTTTTTCACCCAAATACTGACAGGTGGTGAGCAGGTGGAGCCACGCGGCGCTTGTCACGGATGTGTCTGAGTGGTAGGCGGAGGAGGGGTGAAGATATGAGTGAACGATAGCGGCACAGTCGCTCCTTGCCTGTTGTTGTTGAGTGACACTTGGATATATCACTAAACATATAAAAATAGAAGCTCTGTGTCAGCCTTCTTGTACAGGGTGCTGTGCTGCAGCATTTAAATCTGGATGTCAGTATGCCACTATCGTTATTTATAGAGGAGACCCGTATTAACATTTTGAGAGCGACAGAGGAAGAGGGAGAAAGAGAAAAGCGCATGTTAGAGGAAAGGTGCTCTGAGTATTGCCTTACATTATTGGACATTTACCTTTATCCCATTTGAAATAATAATTCATAAGATGTATAGGAATGTACATTTCACAAGGCACTTTCACATACATCACCACGTTGGAGTCTCGTGGAGACTCTTTGAGGTACAAAGCAGCATTTCTCCTCCTGCAGAAGCTCAAGGAGAATAAGTGACTCCCTGCCATGTTGCTCAGCTGACTGGTAGTGGAACTGGATCTCTATCGTGCATCTTCAAAATACAGTTATTCCTTCTCCTTATGAGGCATATAGGGTATTAATGTCCCCATATGACAGGTGATGCAATTGAGCCATGTAGTGAAAAACTGAAAAAAACTAAAGCATGGGTTAACTCTGGGGCATGGCATGTGGCATTCTTCTGGGCATCATGGACACAGCAGTGAAAAAACAAATAAAAATCCTTGCCTTTGTGAAGCTAACATCCCAGTGGTTGTGTTGGGTGACCTTTATGATTCTACAACTCCATAGTGTAAGTTGAGTTACAGAGCTATCTCATCTCATTTTAACCATTATTTGGAGATAATAAACTGGTTGAAAAGTTATAAAACAGTAAAACATTTGGTACTTTAAAATATTCAGCTAACCTACAGAAATTTAGTTGTCTCAGATTTTTCACTCTAGTGTAGACTCTGTAGTGACATGATAGTATATTTCATGCTCTGTTCAAGTCAACGCTATATTGTAGGACATTTCTATATGTGTCCAATGAAACTGAACGGGATGTACAGGATCCCTATGGACCAGTAATGAAATATCTTAGTAGACTCCTGCTAGCATGGCTCGCACTGAACCAATAGGGAGGGCAGTCACCCCCAAACTTCTCTGCATCTTAGAATCGCCTAGGGAGTGTCACAAAATGCTGATTCCTGTGTCCTACCCCAGTGATTGTGACATAAATGATCTAACACATGACCAGAATGTTAAAAGGTGTTTCTAATCTGGTGACAAGTTTAGGAATCAGTGAAGTAAGGTATGGCTAATGGAATGATAGCAGACAGTTGTTTGCCTACCCAATAGCCATTCCCAATTGCTTTCTTCCTTACAAACAGCAATTCGGTTTTGTTCAGGTATTAAATGACCATGTGCACAAAAAGGAAGGGAACCTCCTAGTTCAAGGGGATAAATCATAGTTGTTCTAAGCCGACCATGGTATTTGCATTCTCTCTGGCAATAATTAGTTTGGGAGTAGTTATATAACCAAGATCTAACTAATAGGATAGGAAAAAAATATCCATGGTGGGGGGATTTTGTGAAAGGTTTCTTTGCCAATAAAAAAAGAGACCTCTGAGAGGAAATAACTCTGGACATAACTATGTTGAGGAGGTGCAATAGCCACGTAGAGACCTTGGGAGGAGCTAGACAAAGGGCCAAGGTGACACACTAACAATGACAAATAAAAGATGTGTCAACCTTAAAAGTAAAACAGCCAGTTTTTTTTACCAGCAAAACAAGTTTATTCAGGAATAAAGAATTGCAATTCAAGATGTGCATGCTATGGAGGACCACAGGCAAATCCAACAGCCAAAGGAGAGGAACATTATTCTGTTGAGAAATGGGAGGAAAATGGGAGGCATTGTTTTGAAGGAAAGTCCATTGGAAAAAGCAAGAGTTCAGGGTGGTGATGGTTTCTCATTGGCTGAGTTGTTGGGGTAGTTGATTTCTGTTTAGGATGCAATGTACATTTCTTCCTGTAATTGACAATTCTTTCTTGTTGAGGACTTCTTTCTGTGGGGATCGGATCTGTAATTGACTATCTTTCCTATAACCGACCTCCAGTGGTACTGCATGGGAGCTCCCCCTTCTGGCCTCCGGACTCCACTTTAAATGAAGTTTCCCTTTGTTAATTTTCACAGATGAAAAGAAACTGAGTCTTGCTGATAATCATTGCCCTGCCCAGTTAACGAACCCTAATACCAACATATCTCATGCCTTTTTGTCATTTATCATTTATGTTACTTTATTTGGTGTTTCCGAAATTGATAGCCAAAAGCATCCTGAACAATATATGAACTCTTAATTTTGGATTAGTTCTCATAAGGAACTATGCCATAAGGAACTATATGCCATTCTAGGACAAAATAATGACAGATCCCAAACTTGTACATTGCTCCTGAAGAGAAATCTATGGACATTTTGGAAAAAAATATAGTTTTCTTACATGGCCACAACTTAAGGATTTATTTCAAAATTTCCTAACTGCTTTTTTTATTAATCTGCTTCAGATCTATCATATGAAATTTACTAAAATTCTTTTTGACCCTTTTTATATTTTTTTCTGTTACATTTAAAATATTAATGAGAAGACCAGAGGCAGGAGAACTACACTGAAAAACACTTACTTATTAATTAGATAATCACTGACACAACAATGTCATGATATGGAACTTCTCAGACAGCGTCCCAGGATATTTTTGGTACCAGGTTGAAGGATGGAGTTATTGAGGGACAAGTGATAAATTATCCTTTACTCTGCTTTCTAACAACAAGAAAGAAGAATAAAACAGCAAGAGAAAGGTAAATGCAGCAATCAATTTTTAGGGCTGATAGTCTGTGAAGTCCCTACGATTTCACATTCTGCTTTTCCCATGAGGGTTCTGTGATGTCAGTTTTCCGTTGCCCCATAGGATATTTTTATGAAGATGTTAATAATTATAAATAACATTTGTTGAGCATTCACTATGTGCCATCCATCACGCCACACTTTTTACATGCATCATCTCAAATAGTTCTCACCATCGACGTGTGAGGACCATGAGCCTTGGGGAGTTTAAGTGCCTTGTGAAAGGACGCACAGTTACTGAGTAGAAGTGTTGGGATGGAAGCCAAGCCTAACATGCTCTTAGCAATAGCCCAATATTGTCCCGTATCCACTGTGGCAAGTTGTAGAAAGAACACAAACTTGTGGTCTAGCTCTACCACTTACTACCAATGTAGCTTTGGGCCTTCCTCACTAGGTCTCTGTGAAGACTGAATCATGCTCTTTGTAAACTGGAAGCTCTGTTCAAATGCAACAGATTATTCTAATATCTTGGACTTTGAGATTTATTCAATGAACATTGATCGAGACCCTTCTGTGTGCCAGACCCTCTGCCAGGTTCTGGGAGTACAACAATATGTAAGACATGAGAGTTCTTTCCCTGTCACTTCTAGACCCTGGCAGTCAAGGAGAGGCTACACCTCCCTTTCCAGACAGGCCTGGGGCTGCCCAGCTCCGGCTGTATGTCGCTGAGCCACGCTAGAAAAGCCTGTTGAGAATTGATGCCAACAGCTCCCCAGCTGCCTCATGTTAATGTAATCAGCAAGAAGCCTGCACACCTGATGGTAGTTTAGAATATGAGGTGAATGATTAAAGTTTAAAAGGTCGTATACCATTGTAATACCGAAAAGAAACTTTATGATTCATCATTCCTGATGTAATGTCATCTGTTTAATAAAGCCGTATTTCACTCACAGCTCATTTTTAATAGGCCTATTTAAGCAATGGCACTGGGGTTGGGTTTTTTCCCTTCCCTGTCAAGCTAAGAGTGGTTTGTACGGAGTATACTTGAAAAAACCACAGTAGTTTAGGACTTGGATATTTACAATATCGTTCAGCCTTCAGCTGACTGGGTATTATTTATGCCAAACCACTATACTTGGACTGAAATATCAAGCAAAGGCAAACAAGCAGCTGGATATGCTAATACACAAATAAACCATGTCTCCTTTAATTGTATGGATGAGAATTTATAACATGGGCAAATATTGTTATCTGTAAACCACTTCAATGAGCAGTGGTCAGAGGGCATGATGCCCAGGGTGGCATTTCATTCAAACAAGGAAATGGAATCCATTGGACCTGCTTGTCTTAGGTCAGTGGTTCTCCACTGGAGACAATTTTGTCCCCTATGGGACATTTGGCAATGTCTAGAGATGTTTTTTAGTTGTCACAACTGGAGGGGATAGAAAGGGTGCTACTACTGTAGTCTAGTGGGTAGAAGCTAGGGATGCTGCCAAACATTCTACAATCCACAGGACACCCCCACCATCCAACAGAGAGTTATTTGGCTCAAAATGTCAATAACAGTGAAGTTGAGAAAACTTGTCTTTGATGGTTGGATGTGGAGTGGGAGGTTGGGGGTTGTGAGGGATCAGATCTTGCAGTGTGTGACTGATGTCTCTTACAGGAAATTCAAGAAAAAACCTTAGGAGAAAGCAGTATATGAGGTTTGAACTTTTATGGTATGGGGACTCTGGGATTGAAAGACAAGGGTTTTCATAACCTCTTAGTGAGAGTGGATCTGATCTCATTTTCTTGGCCCTAATTTTTGTTGATGCTATTACTATCTTCCTAGCTGAATGTTTTAAAACAGATCCTCTTCATCTATTAACGTGCATCTTCATGCAGAAGGGGCTCATGTTGTGGAGTGAGGATGATAGAGTGGGACGGCTGTAATCTACAATTTATAAAAATGTGGAAGGTGGAAATATTGTAAAAGGTCATCTAGTCCAAATGTTACATTCAACAGAGAAAGTGAAGCTCCAAAAACAGAAAATAACTTTTGAAGGTAATCAACTAATCATGACACTACACAAGTGAACACTATTTATTTTGCTATCTTTGTTCTGAATTTAAGAACAATAGATTCTCACACATCACTCTAATTTCTAAATGCATCACACAAATTAACATCTTCCCTAATCCTCTTTTTGTTTTTCTTTTTCCACTCCTGAATTTGCCCACACCAAGATCTGTTTTCAAGTATACTGCCACCAAAACCAGATTGCTCTTTGCTACTTTTCACTAATTTTCTCAACAAATTTATTGGCTTTTTACTGGTGTGGTGATTTTAATTCTGTTTTGTGGCTTTCTTGTTTTCTCTTTGTGTTCTAAAAAGGTTTTTCTTCTTGAGCACAATAGTTGCTCACTAAAGTTGGTTACCATGGCATAAATTTCAATTCATGAGGACCTATTAGGATCATAAGATGGAGAATTGAAGATTCTCAGACAGATCAGGTATAAGGACGTGTGGTGTGTACACTCCTGTGACTCACTCACTATAAATTGAACTCTTGATTTCTACCCCCTCAAATGTCTCTTTTCCCAAATTTCTCCATTTGAGTAAAATGGCTATTTGACCCACATATATGCTCAGGCCAAAATACGTGGAGGCATTTGTGACTCCTTTTCTTCTCTTATTTCCCTCATCGAAACCAGTGATAAATCCTATTGGATCTACCTTCAAAATATATGCATAAACCAACACTTTTCATCACCACTACTGCTTGGATTCACTCAAGTCCAAGCCACCATCACTTCTCACTTGAAATATTGCAATAACCTCTCAACTGGTCTTCCTTCTTCTACCTGCCCCCTTTGCAGTCTATTCTCATAATGCAACCAGAGTGATCTTTTTAAAGTGTTAGTTCCTATGTTAAAATGTCTCCTCATCTCAATAAAAATAAAATACAAATCCTTACCAAAGCCTACATGACAATATTTACCTTTGCACCTATCTGCCTCTCTGATCTTAGTTCTCAGAACTTTTCCTCTTGTTCTCCCTACTTCTCCTTTCTATTCCCCAAATGTCAAGCGTGCTCTCATTTCAGGACCTCTGCACTTTCTATTTCTTCTGCCTGGAACATCCTTCCACTATTCAAATACCACTTCATTGAGAGACTTTCCCCCACCCTTCCATCTAAAGTAGTACATTCTGTTCTCCACTCTTCTGTCATTCTATACCACGTTACCCTGCTTTACTTTACTTCTTAGCACATCATCTTCTGACAAACTGTGTGTGTGTGTGTGTGTGTGTGTGTGTGTTCGTGAGAGGGAGAGAGAGAGAAGAGAGAACTCTATAAGGCAATGAAGGCATGATTTGTGCCTGCTCTATTTGCTGCTGTAAACTCAGTACTCAAAATGGTGACGAGCACGTGGCAGGCACCCAGTAAATAGTTTTTGAATGAATGAATGCATGCATGAATAACTGAATCAATGATTTTCTTTTATTGTTTAACTGCCAATCTGCCATGCTGCTCCAATTCTTCAGCTTCACAACTGGAATACAAATGAGCTGCACCCAAATTCTCATAGTCAGCAGTAGTAACTAACTTCCAGTTCAATGTTTTTGGTGTTCAGTTATTTCTGGGTCTCTGAAGTTTGGAAGAGCGGCTTCAGTGGTAAGTCTTTGGCTTCTTTATTTATTTCCAAGGGTTGTTATTTGGCTGTTCTCATGAACGTATATCTACTTTAATTTAAATCTTTTTTCTTATTTGCTGACTTTCCTTGAGATTTTATTATATATTTGAGTACCACCCACATATTTGATGATCATGACCTTAGTGTGGCCTATTCTAGGTCAGTTATGACATTACTTAACCTCAGAGGTGCCACATCCATGCCCAAACTCCTTGCATTGCCATTTTTCATCCCTTTCTCTTCAGTCTACATAGAAGCATTCAAGCCTGTTTGAATTGGCAAAGGCTGATATAAAATAGCTTTGCCACTAACATTTTGTGAGAGATCCTGTCGCAAGTGTTTTACTAAAAGGCAGAGATATAAGATCCCTTGCCTTCCTTTCATCTGCTAATTTGAAATTACATTGTAAAAGGCTATGAAGTTTGCCGAGTGTGATTTGTTCTTTAAATGCCCTTGCTGCTTAATCTTCATGAAATCCTTATTAGGATGCTGAATGATCCTTAAACAGGAATTTGTTTAAAAAAGGCACAGAAAGAGAACGTGAGACAGCAGCATGACTGATGAGCAGATTGACAGGTGTCTGGGTTCAGTGGACACATCGGCTGTGGAAGACGCCAGTGAACTAACAAAGCTCATCTCCAATTTTTGACCTTAGTTAAAGTCCAGTTTGGGACTGGTCGATTTAGAAGGGTCTCCTGATGTTGATTACAGCACCAATGAAAATATTAGAAATGTCTCAGATTCAGTCATTTCTCTTATTTGGAGGGCGCTAAGCATTCATATGCATGGTGTTTTTCATCCTCACAATATTTCTGTCTCTTCTGGTGTGATGCAAGAGATAGGCCACTGGAACAAGATTCAGGAGACCTTAATCCTAGTTCTGCCTTTGCTGCCAATTGGCTGTATGGTTTTAGATCAGGAATCAGCAAACTTTTTCTTTAAAGGACCAGAGAGTAAATATTTTAGGCTTTGAGGGTCATATGGTCCCTGTTGCAACTACTCTACTTTGCTATTCTAGGACGAAAGCAGCCAGAGACAATATGTAAATGAATGAGTATGGCTATTTTCCAATAAAATCTTATTTACAAAAAGAAGTGGTAGGCCAGATTTGGTCCATGAGCCATAGTCCACCAACTCATATTTTAGGTAATTGATTCAACTTCTCTGGGCCTTATTTTCCTTATTCATCAAATATGGGGGTTGAGGTAAAAAATGTTCAAGTTATCAAGTTATTTGATCCTACATCCCAAGGACTCATCTACCAAGAGTTGTTCTAGTGCTTGAAATTATGATATACTGTAAATCCTATTAGCATTGTCAGGACTGGTATTTCTGATTTTGGTTCAAACCCCAATCATGGAGCAAATCTTGAGCAGGGAGCTTCCTTTGAAATCCAAAGACACAGTGGACTCACAGGAGACTCTGTCCCCAGATGACAGAGTGGCAGAATTTTTAAGAGGCAACTGCGCTACCTCCACCCTAAGATGAAGAGTTTCAGGAGTCTTCAGGGACTAGAGCAAAGGAATAATGCAAGAAGAGGCCCTGCACCCTTTGTCTCACCCAATATCCCTTCCTTACTTGATCCTGCCCCAACCCCTACACCATCACTTGGTCAAAACTCATCATTCTCCAGTCAAACCGATCAACTTGAGCCAATATGCCACATGTTCAAAGAAGAAATCCTTTGGAGACTTCTCTAAAAGTTAGATTATGAGCACAAAACTGTCACTCAGAATTTTCCCTTTATGGAGAAGGTGGGAGAGTATGGCAGGAGTTTTTCTCACCTGTCATTCATTTGGAACATAAATATCCTTGAAAATCAAAAGCACGGAATGAGTTCAAATCTCTAAAAACTATATATCTTTATCTGTCTCTAATATGTTGTTTTAGTTAAGGGGCCACCTGGGGAACAGTCCTACTGGGAAATTTTGAGGAAATGTATTTATTGCAGTCAGATCATGTTAAGCAGCCAAATGCTACTTCAACTCAAATTATGTCACATTTTTCAGTTTTCCAGACTCTTTTAGCTAGAAAAAAAGTGTTTATGAAACCTTTCCATGAATGAAGAAGTTAGAACTTCTAGAGTAAACCTGTGTTTTGGTCATGTAAGACTTTGGTAGAGAAGGAAGGAAGAGTGTTATGGAGATAGTTGAATATATAATATGAATTGCTATTACTTTAGCATTTACTATGTGCCAGGTGCATTGCATGCACCCTCATTTAATCTTATGCCATTGAAGTAGTTAGCATTTTTCCATTTTACAGATCGGGAAACTAAGCCTCAATGATTACCCAACATCACAAAGATTTTAACTGACAAAGCAAGTTTTTGATCCCATATCTGTCTAAAGCCAATGCCCCTTAAACAGCTGTTTATACTGTTAATGTTTCTAAAATGATTCTAATGGAGGCTAATAAAAATCTTGTTTTTCAATGGATACCTGTTGCATAATGGATGTCATTTTTGGTAGGAGGGGTCTCAATGATAGAAAATGTCATCAGTTTGATAATGTAGGTGGTAACTCTGATCTTCAAATAAAAAGTATCCTAGAATGGCCCACTGCACAGGTATTTAGACAGCAATTTATTTATTTATTTATTTATTTTTTTGTTTTAAAGATTTTATTTATTCTTCCCCCCAAAGCCCCAGTGGATAGTTGTACGTCGTAGCTGCACATCCTTCCAGCTGCTGTATGTGGGACGCGGCCTCAGCATGGCCGGAGAAGCGGTGCGTCGGTGCACACCCGGGATCCGAACCCGGGCCGCCAGTAGCGGAGTGCGCGCACTTAACTGCTAAGCCATGGGGCCGGCCCTAGACAGCAATTTTTAAAAATTTGACTGCTGTTACAATTTTAAACCGAATGAGTTAGATGAGCAACCTCCAGTAGCCACTAATAAATAAACTCACAAAAGTTACAAAGCTGGTCCAGATTGCTCTGCTACTATAGGGTAGAACCAGGACTGGACCCATATCTTTTGTTTCAAAATCTCAGTGTTTTTTCTACTGAACCATAAATACATATCTCTGGCATAAAAGATGAGAGAGAATAATGTTAAGAAAGCAAAGAAATCATGATAGAGTAATGCAATTTTCTGAAGGTTAGAAGAGAAGGCAACCTGGAATGGAAAAATAGCCTTGGACTGAGAGATAGAGGGCCAGACAATAATTCAGATTAGCCTTCATTGGCGCTATGAATTGTACCTCTCTATGCCTCAGTTATTTATTTATTTTTAGTTTAGTTAAATCTTTAGTAGAATTTAAGAGTTAGCTAGGGATTACAAACTTGTGACCTACAAACCAAATTAGGCCCACAAATGAGTTTTGTTTAGACTACACAATTTTTAACCTTTTTGTCCAGCATTTTTTGAGATATAATTGACATATAACATTTTATAAGTTTAAGGTGTACAATGTGATGAGTCGATACACATACATATTGTGAAATGATTCCCACAATAGAGTTAGTTGACACTCATCACCTCACATAATTACCATTTTTTTGGTAGTGAGAACATTTAAGATCTACTCTCTTAGTAACTTGCAAGTATATAATACAGTATTGTTAACTATAGTCACCACGCTGTACATTAGATCCCCAGAATTTGTTTATCTTATAACCGAAAGTTTGTACCCTTTGACTAATGTCTCTCTATTTCCCCCACCCCCCAGCCCCTGGTAACCACCATTCTACTCTTTGTTTCTACAAGTTTGGCTTTTTTAGATTCCACGTATGTGAGATCATATAGTATATGTCTTTCTCTCTCTGCCTTATTTCACATAAGATAATGCCCTCAAAGTGCATCATTGCTCTCACAAATAGCAGAATTTCCTTCTTTCTCATGGCCGAATATTTCATTGTGTGTGTGTGTGTATACACCACAGCTTCTTTATCCTTTCATCAATAGACAGATACTTTGGTTTTTTCCATATCTTGGCTATTGTGAATAATGCAGCAATGAACATGAGAGGACAGATAGCTCTTTGAGATCCTGATTTCATTTCCTTTGGATATATACTCAGCAGTGGGATTGCTGGATCATAAGATAGTTCTATTTTTAAATTTTGAAGAACTTCCAGCACAGCAAAAGAAACAATCAACAAAATAAAAAGGCAACCTATGGAATGAGAGAAAATATTTGCAAACTATCTGTCTGATAAGATGTTAACATCTAAAATATATAAGGAACTCATACAACTCAATAGCAAACAAGCAATCTAATTTAAAAAGGGGCAGGGGCTGGCCCGGTGGTGTAGCAGTTAAGTTTGCGTGGTCCACTTTGGCAGCCTGGGGTTCACTGTTTCGGATCCTGGGCGCAGACCTACCCACCACTCATCAAGCCATGCTGAGGCCGCGTCCCACGTAGAAGAACCAGAAGGACCTACAACTAAGATATACAACTATGCACTGGGGCTTTGGGGAGAAAAAAGAAAAAGAGGAAGATTGGCAACAGATATAGCTCAGGGCCAATCTTCGTCAAAATAAATAAATAAATAAATAAAAAGGGGCAGAGGAGCTGAATGGATAATTTTCCCAAAGATATACAAATAGCCAGAAGACACATGAAAAGATGTTCAACATCACTAATCATCAGAGAAATGCAAATCAAACCACAATGAGATATCATCATCTCACACCTGTTAAATGGCTATTACCATTCAGATAAGAGATAACAAGTGTTGGTGAGGATATGAGAAAAGGGAACCCTTGTGCACAATGTTTTACTTTTTTAAAATGTGGATGAGTTTAGATGTGGAATGCACTCCCCAATCCTCATCACTTCCACTTGTCTTACACCCCACTGGCCACTTCACACATCTGTGTTACCCATCTGGCCACTAGCTATCCTCTGCCAGTGGCCGAGGCTTTCCAAACAGCTATTATGGTCTATCATTCTCTAGCTTATCTGGTTAGTGAAGAAAGGTCTTGTGGCTAGATTCTAAGAATAAGCTCCCTGGAAGTTGGTCTCACAAGAAAAATGTCCTCATTACAAAGTAGAGAAAATCTACCCTGCACACACAAAAATATAGTCAGATACTCTCCTACCAGTGACAATTTCCAAGACAGGAAGGGAAAGACAATGCTCCCAATGAAGTTGAGTTAGGATGATGAGAACCTGAATGGAATTATCCAAAGTGGAATTTGGCCAAGATTTAGGGCTACCACCTGTACAAGTTAGGGTCACTAGACAGAGGAACTTGTAGTTTTTCTCTGATAAATGGATCTCCTCAAAGCTCAGCAATCTGCTGCTCTGGGCGGATGTGACAGAACACCTTCCTTTCAGCAGCACCACTTGGCAAATATCCTCTTCCGAGAAGTTTCATCCTCATCAATCAGGCCTGCTAACTTCGAGGTGCTGGGTGATTTTACTTTTCATTAGCTTTCTGTCAGTGACCCCAAGTCTGGTTAAAAGGCCAAAGTACCCCTCCAAATTCTTGGGTTAGAAGGACTCATGGACCTGTCATAGCTCACTTCTTATGCTTGTGTAGCTTTTAGATGCATAATCTCATTCAATCCTCACAACAAACCAGTAAAGGAAGCAGGGGAGCAGCCTTCATCTCCAGGGTAAAACTGAGTAAATTGGGACTCAGAGAGTTTCAGAGCCAAAACTCAATCCAGGTTTCCAGATTCTGTGCCTATGATGTTTCCGTTGTACTTCGGCACAGGTAAATGGTGTTGTTCCAAGGTTCGCTGGCATAAGGCAAGCTGTATCTACTCAAAGCCAAGGCAACCGGGATAATCTGAGCAAACAAACACAGTTAAATTGGTTACTGGGATTAGTAAACACTGCCGTGATATTATGGCCTCTAGGTGACTGGGGTATCATGACCTCCTTCCTTTCTTTCCTTTGCCCTATGTTGGTGAACTGTGCTATTAATGACCCAATCACCAGTGTTAGGAACCTGGAGGTCATCTTCTTATCCTTCTGGCACTGCAGTTTGGTGGTCACTGAGTTCTGTGGAATCACCTCCCTCTTATCTCTTAATGACATCTCCTCTTCTCCACTCCACTGATAGTGCCCTTATATCGACCCTGGTATTTCTCCCAAAGGCTACTGAGATAGTCTTTCAACTGGCCCATGTGGGTCCTGGCTCATACCTCTGCAATCATTTCATTTGTGAAGTCTTTCTTGATCTTTCCTTCCCCTCCCCAGTACAATGGACCCCTCCTGAACTATTTCCCCCATGGAATCCTGTACATCCAGGCAACATCTGTAATATTTTAGTGCAAATGTTATCTTGGTATGTCTGTCTCCCCCATAAGACTATGAGCAACTTGAGAAAAGGGACCTAATTTATTCCTCATTGTATCCTCACTGGCTAGCTCTCTATCTGGTGACAGTAGGTACTCACACCATGTATGATAAACAAGCAAATATTTAAAATGCCCCACTATATTTCAGGCACTTTGAAAGATGCAAAGATAAAGTTACTGCCCCTGTGGAGTTTATGGTCTGGTGCCGACATGTAAGCAGATGACCAATGATGAAGTTTGATAAGTACTTTAACAGAGGTATGATGAGCATTCTGTGAGAACACAGGGTGAGAGCTGGAGCCTTTCTATCTTTTCCACCATTTGTCCAGAGGGAAGAAACTTGAAGGAGCATCTTCCTGGCAGTCCCTTGGCTGCCTTTCTCTCCCCACTCCCCAGCTCTATCGAGCACAAACTGAGACATATCTCTAACAAGTTAAGCAGAGGCATTTCTCTGGAACGTCGACATCTAGTTTGCTAAAATCCATTAATTCTAAGCTTTAACACCCTTGGTCAGAAATAGCTCAGAACCTTATGGGGAAATAAGAAAAGCAGACTGTCTGGCCACAGTCACAGGAAAGATATTAATATTCCCCTTCATGGAGAGCTCTCTTTCTCTACATCCTTTCTCCCACTGCCTGCACCCCAACCCCCACCACCAAAATAAATGTTTTCCAAGAATCTACGACAAGAGATTTGAAAGTAAATCAAAACCTGGACGGAGGGTCAACCAAAAAGGATAAAGCTGCCACTTATATGTGTCTAAGGCAGTAAAAGGGGCAGCTTGTTATATTATTTACAGTCTCCATAAAGACGAGGCCCTTGCTGCTCAGACAAACCCCTGAGCTTATTAATTGCCAGCCAAGTCTGTCCCACTCCTAGATTTTCTGCTGTTGAAGGGGAAGGCAGGAAGAGGGTTAACTCTCTCTCTCCTTCTTTCATTCTCTCTCTCTATTTTTTTAATTTAAGAGAGCTTTTGGGGCAAGAGGAAGGGTTTGTTAAACCTCCAGATTTCTCTGCATTATGTCCAGGTGGCATGACGTGTGAACAGACGAAAGATTAAAATCACCGAGGAAATCGCTCTGTCTGAGCCCAGATCACGACGCCTTTCAGTGACCCAGCGACCCAAATGCTATCTGTCAACTTGTCCTTCCAGCGACTTTTCACCCCATGCTCTGTGGCTGCTACTCCAGGAAAAGGAAAAAAAAAAATCGAGAGCTGGAAGGAGGGGGAAGGAGAGAGAGAGGAAGCTCGGATAAAATACTGCCTTATTACTAAGGACTCTGCAATGCAGGTCAACTGCGGGGCGCGGGAGCCTTTTAACAAACCAAATACTTTTTCCAGACCCTCATTCCCAACGTTTCCTCACTCTCTACTGAAATTCTCAGCTCTTTCAGGAAATGTCATGCCAAGTCATAGGACCTGGTGTCCCAACAAAAACTAGGTCCTAGAAAATCGACCAAGGATGGAGATTTTCCTAATTTTCAAAAATCTTTCCACCAAACTTGTTTTGCCTTTGCTTGGGTTCTTGATGAGTTACAAAGTGTCATCAAGCTCCCTTTGGCCCCCAGGCATGGCCAGAGTTAGGTTGCTTATTTAGGGTGGGATGTGGGATTGGGTGAGATGAGAGAAGGAGGTGGAAACAGACACTATGCAGATGTTTTTACAGTGTTGACCACTCAAATGAAGAGCTTATTAGGGGCCTGGGTTAGCAGTAGAGCCACATGGACTTTAGATGCCCCAAACAACAAAAAGATCAGGTTGCGTATTCCTCAACTGTGCTAGATTGAGCCACATGAAGTTACATTTTTCTTTTTCAGGTCAAAAATAGTCAAATATTGGCAATTCCATACAGTTCAAACGAATTCAAAATCTACATAGCACCTAACCATCGTAAGTTTGAGAAATATCAAATATTATCTTCTTTCAAAGAAATGGTTTTGTGCCCTGCTTTACTAGTGTGCTGGGCATGTGCTTTGTCCGCCTTTGGGGTAACTCAGCACTGGAGGACCTACTTCTACATTAAAATGTAACAGAAAATAGAAGCACATTTTTTAACAGACTTCCAAATATTTTCTGACTTTGACATGTAATATCTCAAAAATATATCATTTTAAGTAGTCATGTGAAAACTCAGGACTTTGTTAAACTTTCGGATGATGAGGAGTTTGCACAGAAGTAAATGTTTATATGCTCTTTCACTTGGTGCCTTTTTCTGTTCCAGGATTTCATCCAGGAGACCACATTATGTGTAGTCGTCATGTCTCCTTAGAATCCTCTCGACTCTGACATTTTCTCAGTGTTTTTGATGACCTTGACAGTTTTGAGGAGTATTGGTCAGGTGTTTTGTAGAATCTACATACCATTTTGTACGTTTTATTTATTTAATATAAGAAACAGTTCTCTGAGTCATCACCTGTTTTTTTCAGAAGCATTATTATCATTATTACTTTTTATTTTTTTGAGGTCATATTGAGTTTTAACATTGCGTATATTTCATGTGTATGTTATTATATTTCAGTTTCTATATAGATTGCATCATGTTCACCACCAGTAGTCTAGTTTTTATCCATCATCATAAACTTGTGCCCCTTTACCCCTTTCACCCTTCACCCACCCCCTTTTCCTCTGGTAACCACTAATCTGTTCTTCTTATCTATGTATTTGTTTATCTTCCACATATGAGTGAAATCATACAGTATTTGTCTTTGTCTGACTTGTTTCACTCAGCATAATACCCTCAAGGTCCATCCATGTTGTAGCAAATGGCACAATTGTGTCTTTTTTATGGCTGAGTAGTATTCCATTCTATGTATATAAACCACATCTTCTTTATCCATTTATCCATTGATGTACAGTTAGGTTGCTTCCATATCTTGGTATTATGATTAATACTGCAATGAACATAGGGATTCATACATCTTTTTGAATTGTTGATTTCATATTCTTTCAATAAATACCCAGTAGTGAAATAGCTGGATCATGTGGTACTTCTATTTTCAGTTTTTTGAGAAATCTCCATACTGATTTCCTTAGCGGCTGCACGGAAACATTATTTCTAATGACGGCATAATATTCCACTAGTAAATGTGACATTAAGTTTTTTTCTAAAGAAGATGAAATGGCTTTCTCACTGTGTTTCTTTAACACTGAGTGGAGATTAACATGGAAAGGACAGCATTCAATGGGGAAAAGTATGCACTTAATCACTGGTGGTGATAATTTTGACACTCCTGACTTCCGTCCCAGTGCAGTGTGTAAGTGTGGGCATACATATACACACAAAGACATAATCCTGGGGGCACATTATCCTTAATCCAGACCCTAAATACCTGTCTTTCACCACTGCACTCCTGCCTTGCCTCCTAATATCAAGATTTTAGAGTGCCAGAGTTGCAAAGGTAGATTATTAGAGTTTAAGGGGAAAACAGCTTGTAGATCCTTCCCTTTGGAGTTTACATGGTTTTTTAGTCTGTGGAAAATAAGTTACTTGTTTATTTTTATAGAATTGTTTACTCTTGGGACTTGAGGTCACTCAGTTGTAGAGATGCTGGTTCACTTTCATATTAAAGGCTTAGGAAAAACTATTTGAAAATATTCCTAATCTATTGGGTTTATATCATCATCACCATCCACCCAGTGTCCTCATCTCACAGTGACCTGTGATGGCTCACTCTTCTTCCCTTTGCATTCTCAAGTTTGTCAAGTTTACCTCCTTGTCACTCATTTCATCATTTTCACCTCTGCTGCAGTTGTTCTAACCGCCATCATCTCTTGCCTAGTATTATAATAGATTTCCAATTGGTTCCTTTTCCTCTTCTAGGTCTAGACTTCTGTTTTTCAAGTCCATACCTTCTCCATTATATGTATGTGTGTGTGTATACATGTACCACGTACACCCACACGCAGAGCTGGCTCCTCTACTGCCTTGCTTAAGAATGTTTCATTTGCTTCTCATTGCCTGCTGCAGCCCAGATTCTGAACTTGCTCTTTATGTGACCCAAGGCAAAAACCTAACCTTTGTGTGTCTCATTTTTCTCATCTGTACAATGAGGACCAGACTACCTACTTGACAACGGTATTGTAAGTATTAAATGTGACAATAAACGTAAAATTCTTAGAACAATAATATGCACTCAATAAATGCTACCTATTACTACTACTACTTCTATGACTACTACTACTAGTGCTACCAGATAAAGTCTAAACTTCTCATTATGGCACTAAAATCTCAACCACAGGGTACTACCATCTCCCTAGGCCTTGTATTTTTTCAGTCTTGACTTTGCTTCTGACTTTCCTCTGCCTGAAATGTCCATTCTCTACTGCCCCCTTTCCCAGTGCCTCAACCAGCCTTTGATGAACAGACTAAATACCCTTTTTCTGTGACCTTCTCCAGGTAGAGCTAATAACTCCTAGCTTTTTCTACAAGGTAAGGATTATCATCTAGACTTTATGGATGAAAAAACTGAGGCTTAAGGTAGATAAGTGATTTTCCCCACAACCATATAGCTCAAAATAAGGAAAGAAGGTGAGATTCAAATGCAGGTATTTCTGGTACCCAGTGTTTTTCCTCTCCCTCACCTACCTTCCACTTTGGGGTAATTCACAAAGAGCTGTTCTGGAAAGAAGAATGGCTTGTAATAGCTTTGGAGTCTGGTTTCAGTTCTGTCACTGGGCCAAGTGTTCTAACTTTATTTTGGGAGAGTGGGGCAGGAGTTGAGCAGGGAGATTCTGTCTCTTCGTCTATAAAATACAAATGCTAGAGCCATTTCCCTCTGAGGTCTTCCTGCTCTAATATTCTGTGATATTGCCATATGCCTGGACACAAAAATGGAGATTACTTGAGATTTGATTGGACCTTGGGCGACCACCTTTTCTTTGTCATTCCTTAGTTCTCTTCCCTTATTCTCAATCTTAAATAAGGGGTTTGACAGGATATCACCTCTGGAGAGTTGAAGAGACACTTCAATAATCTCATCTAATTCCTGTCAATAATCTCATCTAATTCCATTAGAACCACTTCCATCCCCTGCTGCTCTGATGTTTATAAATCCCCTGTTCTCTTAACAGATTCAGCCTTAGGTCATTCCAAGACCACTTCACACCCTGCTGGTGTTTATCTGGCTCAAAGGATCAGTGCCTAGACCTTCTTTGTTCCTCAAAGTGAATTCAAACACTAGCCATCCTGATCAGATAACAGGCAACCTGTATCTTGTCACTTTCTATTCCCACAATCTCAATCAAGCTCCCCTCTCAGGACTCAGGGATAATATTAATTACAGTCTCTAATTTAAAAGGGGCTCCTGCCTGAAGATCTCTGTGAAAAGAAAGGGTCTCTTTTTTAAGAAAGAAGAGCCACTCCTGATTAAGTCACAGAGCAAAGGAGTGGCTAAGCATCCTTTCCACAGCTGGTCCAGCCTGGCAGCAGGTGGAGGACACAGGAATTACGGGCACAGATGCTGCCCTGCACTGGAGAGGAATCCTCAGATCCAACATTTTCTGAAACGTCTTCTCAGACCATTCTGACCACAAGTAACTTCTTCGTCCTCTAAGCATCTAGAACGTGTCTGTTACGGCCACTCCTCTTGCTTTTCTTCATCTTCTTAAATTGTATCATAGTGGGTGGGATTTGAGCAAAGAAACCTTTGAACCAAGTCCCTGCTCTGTCCTTTTTTAATTATGTGACTTTCAACCATTCACTCAACCTCTCTGAAGTTGAATCTTAGTTTTTTCTCATGTTTAAAATGAAGATGACAAAAGTTCCAAGTTCTTGGGCTGCTGTGAACATAATGTTAAACGAGTGCATATTGTCTCATATAGTTTAATCATTCACTGAGGTCATTGACTATATATCATGTATTGTTGTTCCTTAGAGTCCAAGTACAATGCCTTCTTACAAGAAAAAGTTAGCTTTGTATAGCTATTGCTCAAAAGGATCTCTGATGTTTCCTTTTTAACCTAGGCTAGTTTGTGCATTGAAAATCATAAGACTATTCAGCCTTGTTGATAGCCTGGAACACACCTAAGTAGAATGCAAGAGAACTAATAATTTGTTTCCTCCCTGTTTTCTTTCTCGTCAATTTCTCATCATCTTTGGTGCTTTCTCTTCCAACTCCTTCATTTCTTCCAGCTCTCTCCAGGGAAGCCCATTGAGATATCACCCTGCCCTCAACCTCCTGCAACTTTCTACCTATCAAATCAGAAGGTTTCTACACACCAAAACAGAAGGCATGATGGGAAGCTGAAAGTGGCAAAATACTTTACGTAAAAGGGTTAATGGACGACAGTTAGAAAAAAAATGTGTTATCTCTAAATGCAAGAAAACAAATTACTGAAGTCTTTCCACCAAAGGGTAATCAGCCATCTTCACTTTCACACAGATTAGCTCATTTAATTCTCATAAAAATCTATGAGAAGCTTCCAGGTCCATAGGATAATGGCAGCAGTCTAAATTAGAATTTCTCCACACAGCCTCAAAAACAACAACAAAAAAATACAGATGAACAAGGAGAGCAAATAAAATCACCCATAGCTTGCCTTGCAACATAACATAAAGACAAAGAACTTTACAAACTTTAATTTGCAACTAGTTGGGAAAATAAGTGGGGAAAGCAGAGGAGAGAGAATGAGGTAGCGTAGACTCAGAAAGCATCATTTACAGCTGACAAGCAGAGTAGGCAAAACTAAGTGAGGAAAAAAGAGACTCTGGCCATTACGTAAGGGCATTAGTATGAGGTAACCATTTGGTCACAAATACAAGCCTTCCTAAAGCAAAAGAAACACAAAACAAATCACACACACACATGCACAAAAGAGAGAAAAAGAAGAGATCATATAATGAAAGTCATTTCATAGGGAAACTGTATAATGAACACAGTAAAATAACTGAGAGAATTGAAATGAAACGTATAAATCACATTAATAAATGTAAATAAGCTTAACTTATGTATTAAAATAAACATATTTTCATATTGGCTCAGAAAGCAAAACCAACCCTGTGCGGTATACACGAGATGTGACTAAAACAAGGTAGTGCAGAAAGCCTAAAAATAAAGAATTTAGCAAAGTGTACCAGGCAAATGCAAAGAAAACTACAGCAGGCCTGTGATCTTGCTACTGACAAAGTGGATTTCAGGATCAAAAGAGATAAGACTAAGAAGAAAACTTTATAAAGGCAAAGGCCACAATTCACAGCAAAGATGAGACAGAAACTTTTGCACATCAGTCACCCTCCTAAGGGAGAAACGATAGGAAATGCAAAGAGAAAGAGGCAAACAAACGTTGGGAGACTTTGGCACACCAAGCTCAGACTGAGCAAGGTAAAGTGAATAAAAAATAAGTGTGGATAAAGAGGACATAAATAACATAATAAATAAGATGAATCTATTTCACCCTGATGATAGAAAATAGACCCTATTTCCTAATGCACATTTGATACTTATGAAAATTCACCAATTCACTACATATTGCGTCACAATAACTAAATTCAATAAATTACACAAAGTAGTAATAATACAAAAATTCGCTAATTATTATGCAAAAAAACTGATTCAAATGAGGAAATACAAACCAGTATCACAGACATTGTAAAAAGTAATGAATAAAAACATTATATATCAGGGGCTGGCCTGGTGGCGCAGTGGTTAAGTGCACGCACTCTGCTTCAGGGCGAGGGTTTGCAGGTTCACATCCCCGGCCACGCACCGATGCACCACTTGTCAAGCCATGCTGTAGTGGCATCCCATATAAAGTAGAGGAAGATGGGAATGGATGTTAGCCCAGGGCCGCTCTTCCTGGGCGAAAAGAGGAGGATTGGCATGGATGTTAGTTCAGGGCTGATCTTCCTCACGAAAAAAAAAAACATTATATATCAGAATCTATGTACCTTTAATCTACACAATTAAAGCAGTGACCAGAAAAAAATTCTATAGTCAAATATACGTATATCTCAATAAAAATAAACAATAAAAACATATGAATTAAACATCTAACCCCAAAATTTGGAAAACAGAGTAACTCAGTTCATCAAGAGAGCAAAAGACAGAAAATAAGAATAAAAGCAGAAATTAATGAAATAAAAAAGAGAAAAATAATCGTATCAATAAGTAAATAGTTGGTTACAAAAATAAGCAAAATAAACAATTGCTTGCTAATCTAATCAAGAAAAAAGGTAAGATTGTTTATGGGAAGAGGGTGGGAGGGAAAAAAACACAAATACACACAAGATAAAAAAATGACAAAGGAAAATAATTATTGAAGCAGAGGAGATTTAAATAATGCAACAGTGGATAATTTTCTAGGAGAGCATACTTTACCAAAACTAACTCTAGTAAAAGAAACAGACCAATTTTTATAGAAGACATGGAGAAAGTTACCAAGAGTTACTTCCCACTCCCCATGTCTCAGAAAAACATCAGGTCAAGATGATTTCACAGGGGAATTCTACGGAAATTTCAAAGTGCAAGTCATCCTATTTGTACAAAAGCATAGAAAAAGAAGGAAATCGTCCAAATCCTTCTGACAAAAAGAATGGACCATTAATAACAAATCTTGATTTAAAAAATTATTTTCCTCAAATCTACAGACAAATCTCACTTACAAATATTGATACAATAGGCTAAAATCAATATTAACACAGTCCCAACAACACATTAAGAAAATAACGTATCAGGACAAAATAGAGTTTATACCAGAAATGCAAGATAGATTAATATTAGGTAGTCCATTAATATATTTCATCTTATTAGATCTATGGAGAAAAGTCACTTGTTCATTTTCATACATGCTGAAAAGCATTTGCAAAACTTAACTCATATTCCCAATAAAAACACACAATAAAAGTAATTAATGAATATTTTCTTAACATGATAAAAGATGTACAGCTCACCCAAAAGCTGACATCTATTTAATGGAAAAACACTGAACTCTTCTCTTTGAAGTCTGGCACTAGGCAAGGGTGGTCACTTCATTATTACTCACTATAAAACTGGAGCTTTTAGGTCACAAATTCTGACAAAAGTAAAAAATCAGGAGCATTAGAATTAGGAAGCATGAGTTAAAAATATCTCTATTTGCAGATGATCTGATATAGCTGTAGACCTTGAAAACCTGTAACAATTCATAGAAATACAATATAAATAATTTAAAAAATACTAATACTAAATTAGTATTTAGAATTCTAAATTAATATACAAAAAGCAATACTTTCCATACACTGCATTAACAGAATAAAGGACAAAAATCACGTGATCATCGTAATTGATGCATAAAAAGCATTTGACAAGATTCAACACTGCTTCATGATAAAAATAGTCAACAAACTAGGAATAGAAGGAAACTGCCTCAACATAATAAAAGCCATATATAAAAGGCCCCCAGCTAACATATACTCAATGATGAAAGACTGAAAGTTTTTCCTCTAAGATCAGGAATAAGACAAGGATGCTTTCCTATCACTTCTATTCAACATAGTATTGGAAGTTGTAGCCAGAAGAGTTAGTCAAGAAAAAGAAATGAGAGGCATCTAAATTGAAAAGGAAGATGTAAAATTACCTTTGTTTGCAGATGACATGATCTTATATGTAGAAAACCCTAAAAATTCCACACAAAAACTGTTAGAACTAATAAACAAATTTAGCAAAGTTGCAGGATACAAAATCAACACACAAAAATCAGTTGTGTTTCTAAACAGTAAGAATGAACAACCAGGAAAAGAAATTAAGAAAACAATTCCACTTATGATAGTACCAAAAAGAATAAAATATTTAGGAATATACTTAACCAAGGAGGTAAAAGTCTTATATACTGAAAACTACAAAACGTTGCTGAAAGAAATTTAAAGAAGTCACAAATAAATGAAAAGACATACTGTGTTCATAGATTGGAAGACTTAATATTGTTAAGGAGTCAATACTACTCAAAAAAAATCTACATATTCCATATAATCTCTATCAAAATCCTAATGGCATTTTTTTGAAGAAATAGAAAAATATCATCCTAAAATTCATCTGGAATCTGAAAGGACTCTACACAGCTGAAACAATTTTGAAAAAGAAGAACAAAATGGGGGGACTCATGCTTCCTGATTTCAAAATATATTACAAAGGTATGGTAACCAAAATGGTGTCGTACTGTCATAGAGACAGATATAGACCAATGGAATAGAATACAGAGTCCGGGAACAAACCCCCTTCAACAAGGGTGCTAAGACCACTCAATTAGGAAAGGAGAATCTCTTCAACAAATGGTGCTGGGAAAACTGAATATTCACATGCAAAATGAAGTCAGGTCATTATTTTATGCCATATACAAAAGTTAATTCAAAATAGCTTAAAGACCTCAACACTAAAATTCCTAGAATAAAGCAAGGGAATATCATCATGACATTGGATTTGGCAATGATTTCTTGGATATGACACCAAAAGTACAGGAAACAAAAGCCAAAATAGACAAAAGGAATTACATCAAACTTAAAAACTTTCCTTTCTCAAAAGATAGAATCAAAAAAGTGAAAAGACAATCTAGAGAATGAGAGAAAATACTTGCAAATCATATATCTGATAAGGGGTTAATATTCATAATATACAAAAAACTCCTATAACTCAGCAACAAAAAATCAAATAATCTTATTAAAATATGGGCAGAGGACTTGAATAGATATTTCTCCAAAGATGATATACAAATGGCCAATAAGCATATGAAAAAATGCTCAACATTAGTAACCATCAGCAAAATGCAAAGCAAAACCACCATGAGATATCACTTCACCCCATTAGGATGGCTATTCTCAAAAAAACCCACAAAAAATGGGCACTGTTGCTTGGGCACTGTTGGTGGAATTTTAAAATGGTGCAACTGCTATGGAAAACAATATGGCAGTTCCTCAAAAAATAAAACTATTCATATGTTCTAGCAATTTCACTTCTGGGTATATGTCCAAAAGAATTGAAAGCAGGGTCTTGAAGAGACATTTGCACACACATGTTCATAGCAGAACTATTCATAATAACTAAGAGGTGGAAGCAGCTCAAGTGTCTATCAATGGATGATTGGATAAACAAAATGTGGTATATGTATACAATGGAATACTACACAGTCTTAAAAAGGAAGAAAATCCTATCACTTGCTAGAACATGGGTAAACTTTGAGGACATTTTGCTAAATGAAATAAGCCAATTGCAAAAGGACAAATACTGTATGATTCCACTTAGATGAGGTATTTAAAGTAGTAAACTTCATAGATATAAAAAGTAGAATGGTGGTTACCAGGGCCTAGAGGAGGGGGCAAAGGGGAGTTATCGTTTAATGGATATAGAGTTTCAATTCTGCAAAATGAAAAGTTTCTAGAGATCAGTTCCACAACAGTGTAAATATACTCAATACTACTGAAATGTACACTCAAAAATGGTTAAGATGGTAAATTTTATAATATGTTTTTACCTAACAAAAAAAATCCATAATCTTCATATATAAACATGGTAATAAATTAGAAGATTTAACAGAGACCAAGAAAAAACTTAATAAGAAATGTTCTAAACCTATAAGAGGGAAACATTAAAACAATCATGAGAGACACAAAAGCAGTATTGAATAAATGAAGAAGTATCCAATATTCCTTTATACGGCAATTCAGCTTTACAAAGATGATGTTTCTCCACAAGTTATAGATGAAAGTGATCCTAACACAAATCACTACACTCTTTTTCTGAAGCAAGATAGGCTGATTTACATTTAATATGGAAAAATAGATAAGCAATAATAGCCAAGGATGCCATGCAAAGGATTATCAATGACTGAGGGCTAACCTTACCAGGTATTAAAATGTACTATAGAGACTCTAAAATAAAGATAGCATGGCACATGAATGGGCAGACTAAGCAATGAAACAATAAAGTCCAGGAATATATCCCGGAAATTTGGTAAATGGTAAAGGTAGTATATGGAATCACTGGGGAAAAATGACCTATCAATAAACAAGACATTGAGCCACCTAGATAGCCATTTAGTAAAAGATAAAATTGGCAAACCTCACACTGGTCATCAGCCTAAATTCCAAATGAATCAGGGATCTAAAATGAAAAACAAATCTAAGTATTAGGAAACAGGGCTAAATTTCTTTGTAAACTGGGAATAGAGGAAGCCTTCCTGAATGTGACTACAAGTTCAGTGAAATGATCTACAAGCAATGACACGCCATGGAAATGAACACACTCAGGGCCCAAATATTCCTTTCTGGACATCATTCCCATTGGAGGGAACCTGGGCTCCTGAAGAAATGATTGATTCCGTCCCTAGTCAGGGAAAGTACCAAGTGGACATTTTGTTTGGGGGAAAAAAAAGAAAAACAAAGAGGTACTCAAAAGGGGCCAAGTCCAGAATCACAGGAGCCGCCTTTAAGCTTCCTCCCACCACTCCCCTCCCTAGGCCAAATTTGGGAAAATCCAAGCATAAAAAGAATAATGACTCTAACTGGCTATAAATGGTTGTCAAATAATAAATAAAAATCTACAAGTGATTCTCTCCACTCTGTCCAACATCCCCCTTTCTCTCTCTACACAAAAATCAGAAAGATTGATTTAAAATGTATGTGTCACTTTTATCCCTAAAACTCCTCAACGATTTCCCTTTCCCTTAAAATCTGAAATCCTTACTATGATCTCTAAGGCCTTGCTTGACCTGAGCCTTGTGTCACTACTGCTTCATGACATATGTCCCCTCTCTTTCTCAGTGCATTCTAACCACGCTGGCTTCTTTTCTCTTCCTCGAACACATCAAGCCCCTTTGCTACTTGGAGATTCTGTGCCTCATTTATTTCCTCGGTGACATTTATAACAATCTTCAATTATCTTGTTTCTCTCTTTGTTTATTTACATATTACCTGTCTCTCCCGGGAGAATATAAATTCCAAAAGGGCAGGGAAGCCTGTCTTTTTCACTGTCATATTCCAGTCCATAGTATAATGACTGGCAAATGATTGGCTCTCAAGGAAAATTTTTGAATAAATGAATGGTGTATGAATGAATGATAAATAAATGAATGAAATAATTCTTCTGTGACTTCCAGTTCTAGTCCCTCTCCATGACAGGTTTCTATTTTTTCTTCTTTCTGTTTAGTTTGTCTCTATATGCACATGGACCATGCTGCATACATTATGTGTCCTATATGCTTACACATTAAAGCCTTCCATGTAGCTATCAATGAAATTAACATGTATTGTCACCGTTTTTCCTTTTAGAAGGCTAACACTGGAAAGTTCCTTGAAATCCCGTCTAATCCTCTTGTTTTACAGATAAGGAAACAGGCCTGCCATGCGATGTAATTATTGCTATACCTGAAATTACAACTCAGCTCTACACATTTTCTAGTTCGGTCGCCTTTTTGTACCTTTCCCTTCTCTACATTGGTTTATCCCTTAACCCTCAGCTTCCTAGCTCTTGCCAACACACAACTGGGAATAGGAAGAGATGGTATGAGTGGAAAATGAAGTCCTGGTGGTATCAGAATCATCAATGCCCCAGGAGAGAGAGTTTCACTGAGCTAGTAAGCATCACCGTGCTCCTTAGCAGCATTTTTGATACCACTAGTGGGCCCTCCAAGTGAGATTGGCCTCAAAAGACGGTACGTCTTAGGAGGCTAGATGCCAAGACATCCCCAGTGTGCGTTTGTGTAGTCTACTGTTCCCTAAGAACCACTTTGCCAACTGTGGGGATGGAAAAATTATTCCCGGAATTCCATGGCAACTATTTCCGAATTTCCCATGTTTGTTCAAATGATAAATGTAAAAGCATCATCTATTTTTAAGCTCTTTGAGCCTTATTGACTCAAAAGAACAGGAAAGCCCTGTCAGGACAATTCTGTTTTATGAAAAAGTAAGGGTGGGAACTTTGGCTTTTCTTTAAATAGTCTAAAAGTTTAAGGTTGTTTTTTACACAAGAACTGTGCAGTTAATTGGAATTGAATGGCCTTGCCTTCCTCGGAAATGAAGCTCATTCCTAAGATTGAGATGCTAAATCTTAATCATGGGAAGTCTCTGAGGCAAGGCTGTGCATTGAAGTAAGAGTAAAGGTTTAGCAAAAACCATACTATCCCGGTGGGCATGGGGTCCTTAAAGGGAACAAGGACTTCTCTTCTGGAAGGATGTTTACTTTGATGTTCATAAAGTCTCCTTCATCCCATTCTGCAAACCGTCCCCCAACTCCAAGTTTAGCATTCGTTTATTCAACTGCTATGCAGTATTAGTTACTGAAATGGCACAATGCTGTTGGTTTTGAAGGACACAAAGATGGGTAAAACTCTGCCCTTTCCATTAAGCAGCAATTTAATAAAAGTTTAACCACTCCATATTATGTACAGTTTGTATCTACCTTTATTCAAGCCACATGGGTGTGGGAAACTAATTGAAGCGACTTCAGAGAGTATTAGGGTTTGCAAGAAGTTCAGGAGTTATCCTCCACTGCTACTCAATGTGTGGCCCCTGGGCTGGCAGCATTGGCATCACCTGGAAGCTTGTTAGAAAATGTAGAATCCTTGGCTTCACCCTATGTCTACTCAGCCAGAATCTGTGTAATCAGGTCTCCCGGGGCAATTCCTGTGAACATTAAATGTGAAAAGCCCTGATCAATTCACTGACATCTTGGGTTTGTTCTATGTTTACAGAAACAGAGGACTGTAATTCTGTGATAAATATATATTCAAACCTTAAAACCGATGACCTGTTCCTGTATCCCACTCAATGCCATATAGCTTTATTTAACTTCAGCTACCCTTAGGCAGGCATTGCCTTACTTGGATTTCAGAACAAAGGAGGAATCATTTAGAGAAATTCCTGGGTACTCAGACATTTAGGAAAAAAGAAAAAAAATAAGAGAAAGAGAGAGAAAGACAAGGGGCGAGAGGGGAAGAAAAGAAAGAAATCTGTCATAATTGTCCACTATTTCATAGATTTTGTTCAACATAAGCCAATTATGTTCTCTCCCATATCAAGAGATACATATCTTTCTAAAAAAATGTGAGAGATGGCAGGTGGATGGTATTATTGTTCCCAATTATTCCATCCCCTTCCCCCTAGGAGGTTTATGAAGGACTTGGTACCTTCCTGGAGGAGGAGTGTACTCCCCATGGACATCAGACTTGGCCAAATGATCTGGTTTGACAGCAAGTTTTGGCCAAGGAAATGCGTTTCAAACAGTCATCACAGAGGTTTGGCCAGCCTTCTTGCTCTTTCCCTCTGCCTTGAGCAGAGAGGGGCTCTTCCCTTACTGCAGATTCTGAAATAAAGAAGACCCATAGAAGAGAAGCAATACTACTACCAACAGGTAAAGTGAGTAAGAAAGAAACCTTTGTTGTTATAACCCACTGAAATTTGGGGGCTGTTTAACTCAGAGAAAGCTGAGTAATGCACATGGTCATCAGTGTCTTCTAGTATCAGTATAAAATCAAGCATATAATTGAGAAGAAATGATGTTAAATGTAAAACATTCTCTGCACTATCAACATGTATCATGTAGATAAATTACAAGAAAAACAAAGTGCAAATAATCTTATTTCCAGGGTCCATAGAACCTAATGACGGCCCAATGCGTCCACCTAACCCTGGACATCAAGGAGACTTATTTAAAATTCAGAATGCAGATGTTTGCATGCCTGCAATGCACCTTAGATGTCTGAAGTGTTGTTGATTTTTCAGGCTATTAAATGTATCAGTCATTTTAGTGCTTTTTTTGTCCCCCGAAATTATTATGGTTTTACATTTAACACATTTCTTCTCAATATGTCAGGATTATGCTGGAAATAAAGTTAAAAATTTTTTTTCACTTGGTATAGGAGCATAACCAGAATATTAACAGAAAAGGACATGTTTTTTAAAAAGTTGACTCAATCATTTGTAATTCCTTTAACAAGAATTGAATGAGTAGTACTTGCTTTTATATCAGGTCGGAACTTCTAAGGTTAACCTTACCAACAAATTGATGCTTAATAGGATTCCAAATTCCAAGATCAATTTCCAGTGCATAATGGCTTATATTTTTATTCATTTTTACTGAATTAACCTAGTTAAACATAAATAATATTTGATTTCTCTAAGTAATCCTTCATAGAGATAGGAGACTATTTACTAGCCTTCTTATCCAGAGGAGATCTCAGAGACTCAATACTGTACAATGGTGTAAACACAACCACACAGCTAATGGAGGAGCTTAGGAAGAACAATAATTTATAAATTCATTCTGGCAGGCTTTCTATATACAATAGATTTGCCAAAACTACCTACCAATTAACTTCATGTGTTGAAACAGACTAGTGAGGTTAAAGAAATTTTGTACCACTTGGAATTTGTTGATCTGTTTTTGGTTTTTCTCTACTCCTTCCCTCTCACCCTACCCCTGTATTTTATAATTCACAACTATCTTAAGGCTTGGCTATATTAAACACTCTTATAAAACGAGCCCCCTGGACAATTTAATTGAGTAGCAACAGAAAAGGTCCTTGACACAGCCTCTGTCTTAACTGTACTGTTCTCTCAGGTCTTGTCTCGACTACCAGAATCCTTCCTCATGCCCCAAAATTACAGATATACTTAGACATCTGGAATCCATTGACTGAAGCTCACCTCATGACCTCACAAAGCCCTACGTGCAGACTCTGGCAGTTTTCACGTACCCTACTTAAATACAACGAGATCTAAGTTTTACTCTTTTTAGTTAGAAAAGAATGAAGGAATGAATGAATGAGTATAATGAATAAATAGAATTATTGGCTACTTGGGCCTGGTGCAATCCCAGAGTGGACTATATTTGAATCTTCTGTTTTATGTCTACAATGTTGCTTCCAACCTTCTATTTTCTATCAGCCTCTACTAAAGACAAGATATTCTGCCCAATCAAGACATTTTGTTAATTCAGTGGTAGCTGTACTGTTTAGAGTCTTAACTTCTGCAAAGTAATGGTTCTTGAATATGGTTAGAAACAAGATTTAATCTTGCTTTTGCTTTCTTCCAGATTGGGAGAGGGGTGATAAGAACATGAAAGTTTTAGATGGTAGAGGAGAGTTCTCATTTCATAAACATCCAAAGTGATTTCATAGCCATAGAATGTTTGCCCTTTATACTAGATCTTTTACACAAAAAAGAAATTGAAGCCCAAGAAATAAGTTCCTCTGAGAGTAATAACTAGAACACAGATATCCCAATACCTCATCTACTCTACTTAGCTCCATCTATTCTGATTAAAAAAATAGTCTTTCTTCTAACTGAATTACTTTCCAGGTTATTAACTTTTGGTTAGTTAAAAAAAAATTCTGAGTTCCTACTATGTACAAAACATGTTGTTAGGTATTATGGATGGTTCAAGGATGTACAACACTGATTCCCTCCTTTAAGGAGCTTATTAGCAAGTTAGGGAGGCTGCCCCAGGCATGAAAGTAAAGTAACAGCAGAAGTCATAATAGATGAGAGCTAATTAGGACACAGACAGTGTGAGCCACAGGTGTTCAGAGAGGTAAGACCAATGAGTGCTTGGATGGTCTTAGTAAGTTTCAAAGAAAACATACCTTGGCTGTAATAAGAATACAAACAACTCGATTTTGAAAATTGGCAAAACATCTGAATAGACATCTCACCAAAGGTACACATACAGATGGCAAATAAGAAATGAAAAGATGCTTAACTTCATATGTCATTAGGGAAATGCAAATTAAAATGACAATGAGATATCACTACACACCTGTTAGAATGGCCAATTTGAAAATACTGACATCACCAAATGCTGACAAAGATGTGGAGCAACAGGAACTCTCATTCATTGCAGGTGGGAGTGAAAAATGGTGCAACCACTCTGGAAGACAGTTTGGTATTTTCTTACAAAACTAAACATGCTCTTACCACATGATCCAGCACACGTGCTCCTTGGTATTTACCCAAAGGAGTTGAAAACTTAAGTATACAGATGCATGTTTATAGCAACTTTATTCATTATTGCCCAAACTTGGAAGCAGTAAAGATGTCCTTCAATAGGTGAATAGATAAGCAAACTGTGATACAATGGGTATTCAGTGCTGAAAGGAAGTGGGCTATGAAGCCATGAAAAGACACAACAGAACCTTAAACATATATTTCTAAGTGAAAGAAGCCAATCTGAAAAGGCTAACACACTACGTGATTCCAACTCTATGATGTTCTGGTAAAGGCAAAACTTCAGAGGCGTAAAAAGATCAGGGGCTACAAGGGATTGTGGAGAATGGAGGGAGGGACAAACAGGTGGAGCCCAGGGGAATTTTAGACAGTGAAACTACTCTCTGTGATACAATAATGATGGACACATACTATATATTTGTCAAGACCTAAAGAATGAACAACACAGAGTGAACATTATTGTAAACTACAGACTTTAGTTGATAATAATGCATCAATATTGGTTCATCATTTGTAACAAATATACCACACTAATAAAAGGTCTAATTAATAGGGAAAACTGTGTGCAGGGAGGGTGGGAGACGGAGTATGTGGGAACTCTTTGTACTTTCTGATCAATTTTTCATTAAAGCTAAACTTTTCTAAAGAAATAAAGTCTATATATTTTTTAAAAATCATAATTTTAAAAAAATGGTCTTGACCTAGTTAGAATTCATATAGGCCAGAGGGGCTGGGTAAAGAGGTTCAGGCAATGGATACAGCAGATCACAAAAATCTAAAGAGAAAAGGCTATATCCACAATAGGTCACAGAGCAATAAGCCAGACAGTCAGCTGTCTTATTACCTGTCCCAGCAGCTCTGGGTCTAAAGACTCAAATTTGAAGTCAAAAAGGTTGCATTTGAATCCCAGTTCTGTTGCTTAAGGGCTATATGAGCTTCATTAAATCCCTTAAGCTTTCTGAACTTCTGTTTCATTAGCTACAAGATGGGGAAAAAAACACATATAGGATTGCAGAAAGGCTCAAATGAGATAATGTAGATGAAATTTCTTTGGAAATTCTGAAGTGCTACAGAAACATTAGTTGTTATTATCACAGAAGAGAAATCTTCCCACTACCTTTATCACTTTTATGGTGACCCTCTTCTGGCAACTAGCTGCCTTGTGATGGAGCAGATCTGTCTTGGAATGGAGTTGCCTAAGTCTATACTTGTGTCATCTATCTTACGCTGAAGTTTCTCCTAAACACTGTCTTTACTGCTTTTTTGTATATTTGGCCAGCCACTTGCTGACACACTAAGTTCTGGATGGAATCAGACATTCCAAGGGCAGCTCCAGTGGTATTAAGTCCCGGAAATCTGGGATGGCTATGAACAGTGTCTGGAGGGCATAAGGTCTGGGACAACAGTATTTGAACTTGATGATATTCTTCTGCTTACTTCCCAGTTCCTTCCCCACAATACTGTACTCCCAACCCCCGTCTCCCCTCCAGTAGTGATTTTGTGACATCTTCTGCTCAAAATCTCTATTAAAGGGAGAATCAGGTTAAAAGGCAGCTAGAGATGGCTCTGGGGACAGTTTTTACAGGTAATCTGCTCTTGTGATTGAGGAGCATGACATCAGGCAAAAGAGTTCAAAGTAGCCCATACTTTATCTCAAAAAGTGTAGAATGCCCATTATGGGAAAAACTAGACAGTGTATAACCGTTCCAAAGAGAGAAATAAAGTTGTAGATATTCTCTACATGGATTATCTCATTTAATCTCCACAAACCTTTGGTGAAGTGTGATTTATTACCAACCAAATTTTATGGATAATGAAACAGGCTCAGGGATTTTAAGTGACTTGCCCCAAGCTCAGACTCATTCTTGAAAGAGGCGAAACTCCATTCTGTTTCTGCTGACTCTAAGCCCGATGTCATGTCTGCTAGAGTCTTCTCTGCTTCTTCCCTCCCTAATGATTGACACTGTGATGTTATGGTTGTGACAGTTACTTATGAATAAAAACCCCACCAATTGAATAAGATGTATTTGTGCCTATGGAATCAGGAGTCTTTGGTTGTTTTCATTCAATATAATACAAACATTTAATGAGACCTAGGGTATACCAAACTTGTGGTAGGCACTGTCATTTTAATGACAAATCATGCTCCCTGCTATCAAGAGACTTTCAATCTCCTTGGAGAGACAAACATGTCTCTCATAGGTCACTAAAGAGTACAGCTTTTATGTTTGAGGTATCCAAAGACTATAGTGGGCAAGGATAAACTAGAGATGGTTGGAAACGATTACCTATAGGAGGCAAGGGGAATAGGGTTGAGGGGACGAGGATAGATAAGAGTGTTGTCTGAGTATATTTATGTAGTTTTGACTTTTAAACAATGTAAATGTTTTACATATTATAAAATTAAATTGAATTAAGAAAAAAGACAACAGTGAGGGCACATAGGAGTGAGACTCTTGTTTCTTCTATGAAAGAGGTCACAAAAGATTTCACAGAGGAAGTGAACTTTGAGGTGAGTGCTTTGTTGTTTGTTATTTTTTATTTGCTGATGTGTAATTTAGCTTAGTCTAAAGAAGCAAGTGAGTGAATGAATGTTTAAACTATGATCATGATGAAATATTTGTCCCCAGTCACAGATGGTGGTACTAGCTGCACAACCCATCTGAATGGGAGACTGCATGAGAAAGGGCAGGCACAGGGAAGCTGAGCTGCTTTGGTGGTGATTAATAGTGTGGCTACTGGAAATCTCACCTCTCTGAGCATCGTTAAGAGCTTTAGAGAGACTCTTTAAAATGATAGCCCAAGAAAATATCACCCACAGTGTGGGCAATAGGAAGCAATTCTGGGTAGAATCCTAGTTCGTAAACTAAAGAAGACTTACTGGGTGACTTCAAAATCATTTTCTAAACTAGGATTCTACCCAGAATTCCTTCTTATTGCCCACACTGTGGGTGTTATTTTCTTGGGCTATCATTTTAATGAGTTGTTCTTAAGCTAGCAAATGGTTATTCTTCCCAATTAGACTGTAAATCAACATTGTGGAATTTACTAATGGTTCTTCACTGTTGTGGTCATTTAACCATAAAATATTCACAAACTAAGTCTTGTAACCCCTGGCCTTTCCTTCTCATGGGAGGGGGAGAGAATTGCTCAGAAGGATGACCTTCCCACTTGGGTCAACAAGAGCTGCAACTGGTTCTAAGGAGAGTGTCTTATTGCTGTCAAATTGACCGGAGTTGTCACACGTGAAGCCTGCTGTCACTGCATCTTGCTCAGAACCAGCCCCTTAGCTTGCTGAGTCAAGCTGTGCTGACTCCTGGTGATAGAATTTTAATGTGAGGGATGACAGAGGCCTTGGAGTTAATGTGTGCATGGAGGTGACAGTTTTGAATGTCAGCCAAAGCACAAAGCCCTGTCTGAAATTAATTTTGGGGGGTGGCAGAAAGTTAGAGGAAGATGGAGAGAAATATTATGATGGAGAACTGAGATTGGTTGAGTCAAATCTACTACCATCTGCTACAATGAAAGCCTCATTCTCTACAGATGCAGAATATCTGAGCCTGGGAGTAAAAAGAGCTTTGGCCTCATCAGACAATTCTGTCGGTTTATTTTTTGATCAACTTAGTAAGCAATTTGTCACTTTAGATCTTACGATACCATTTCCCTTTGTTAAAATGGAGTTGTAAAAAGTAGACATGGATCTCCTGATGATATGATCTAGAATTTAATCATTTAAAGGGGAAATACTTAAATTTTCTGGTGATAAATGAGCCAAAGTGTATTTTGTGCATCTTAATCTTCCTTTTGCATTGTCACTTATTAAGGACTCTCAAAACTTTCCCATTATCTAGAAGACAACATTCAAATCTTTAATCTTTCTGTGGCAGGCAGAATAATGTCCTCTCAAAGATGTCCACATCCTAATGCCCAGAATCTATGAATATGTTACATTACATGGCAAAGGGAAATTAAGGCAGCAGATGGAATTCAGTTTGTTAAAATCAGCTGACTTTATGATAGAGAGATTATTCTGGATTATCTGGATGGGCCCAATGTAATCACAAGTGTCTTTTAAAAGTGGAAACAGAGAGAGAAGAGAAGTCAGAGTCAGAGTGATGAACGTGAGGAAGACACCACTGGCCATTGCTGGCTTTGAAGATGGAAGGGGGCTATGAGTCAAAGAACGTGGGCAGCATCTAGAAGCTGGAAAGGCAAGGAATCCTCCTTTACAGCTTTCAGAAGGAACACAATCTTGCCAATACCTTGATTTTAGCCCAGACGTCTCAGACTTCTGACCTACAGAGCAGTAAGGTAATAAATTTGTGCTGTTTTAAGCTATTATGTTTGTGGTAATTTGTTACGGCAACAATAGGAAGTGAATACACTCACCTTTAAGGTCTTTCCCAGTGTTATCCTGTTCTGTCCTCAATTACCCTAGATGAACACTATCTCTAGACTCTGAACACTGACCCCTAAACACACTTTGTACATTACAAACTTTGTCATTCCATTTCCTGCATCTGGAGTTAAACACATTCTCCTCTAGGGTTGTGAGAACCAGGCAGACCTGACTGTGGGGTTGGCTAGTGCTAGAACCGAGGGACGGGTCCTGGGGCTGGTTATGGGGAGGTATGCTACTTAATGTGGGTCGAAGGAAAAAGTTAAGAGGGAGCTTCTGGGTCAATGTCCTTGAGAAAGCGCAGATGTCAAAGAGGAAAAACAAGTTTCAAGGCCAAGTCCAAAGACCAGTCACAGAATCGCAAATGTGGGAGAGGATCAAGATTCTGAGGCCAGATGGCAGTAGAAAGAAGCAGGGGACAAATGAGATGTGTTCTGGGAAATTAGTGTCAATTAGTTCTTGAGGGGCCTACATCTCAATTTCGTGGTGGGCTAGTGTGTGGGGCTACTTTGTGGCGACTATAAGGGGATGTTTATGGGCAGCTATGAGCGCCCCTCTTCAACCATCCCAGTTCTACCCATCATCCAAACCTTAGCTCACATACATCCAACCTCCTGCACGATGCTTTTCCTGAACATTCCAGCCCTAGTTATCTTTTCTTCCTTTGAAATCGTTGCATTTACTGTTTATATCTCTCCCTCACTTGGTAGTTACAATTTACAGCCTTGTATTTTTAATTAAACAAAGCTATTGTATGTAAAAGTGTAAAAATTCACATAATACAGTAAAGTATAAAGCAAACATTTAAAACCATTCAGAACCTTATTGCTGAAAGATAACCAATGTTACATTTTGGTATTTGTCTTTCTAGCTTGATATTCTTTGTTCCCTGCAATATTTTTCATATGTACACACATGTGTATACATACACATAAGTATATTTCATATATATTCTCTAAAATAAAACATACTGCAGGAAATTCTACATAATATAAATTATTTTTATCAAGTTTATTACATATTAAATTACACATAAATTATGTGACATTCACAATACCTATAATATTATTTTGACATTTAAACTTTTCACCTGCACATATCTTTTCAACACAGTCAAGTTGTAAGTACTTTGAGGTAAGAGAGCAAAATTTTATGTATTTTTTTCTGTCCCCACTGATGCCTAGCACAGTACATTGTACTTTTTAGAGGCTAGATAAGTATATATCAATTGCTTGATTAAAAATTGTGACCTGAAAACCCTGGCAAAACTTCCTAATCACAAATGGACAGTATTTGTTATTGGTATGCTTTCAAATTTTGCTAAGGAATTCCAAAATTATTTCTGTACAGATAATTTTTAAAAAGTTGCTCTATACTGCTATTTTCACAGTGGTCAGGTTATTATAAATCCAGAGATTTGTCAATTAGCATCAGAATTGCTTGTTAAAATGGGAAAAGAGATAAACAGAGATAGGGTCCTTGTTAACTCATTAATATTGCCTACAATGAAAAATGTTGCAGGAAAGAAATAGCCATGGTAATACGTGTAATCAATCTAGCCAGGGAAAAGTGATGCAATTTGTTATCTTTACAGAGTTGCTCTGTTCGCTAGTCAGCTCGTCGGCATATTTATCAAATGCCCAGTTGGTGCATAATAGTGTACTGTTTCTCTGGGCTGCATGTCACCGGTGCTTCCTTCATTCACTGTTCATTCTGTAACACGCATTTTGAGTGTGCCTATTATGTGCAAGTCACTGTGATAGGTGCTGGAATAATAAAGATGAGCAAGAGAGTTTATCCTCCAGACATAGTCAGTGGAATGGAAAGCAGACAACTATAAAATGGATTTTGATGAGATACACATAAGCAGGAGGGCTAATCTCTACTCTCAAAGAGTTCAAAGTTGAAAAGCGAAAAGAATACTACAAAATAAAGTGTAGTCTTCCCTGCTGACTGAAATGTTATGCCCAGGAATGCTTGGTTTTGGCAGAAGCGGAATCCTAAAGTGGGCTGAGTCATTAGCAGGACTGAAAGTAAGGTGCAGGCTTTGTCCATGATTTGGGAGATATCAGAGCAGGCAGCAAGATCAGTTGCAGGCATTCATTCATAAAAGGCATTGTGTTAGTTTGCTAACACATAATAACAGAGCACCACAGCTTGAGTGTCTTAAACAACAGAGATTTATTTTCTTACAGTCCTGGAGACTAGAAGTCCATGATCAAGATGTTGGCAGGGTTGGTTTCTTCTGAAAGCCTCTCTCCTTGGCTTATAGAAGGCTGTCTTCTCTCCATGTCTTCAAATGGTCTTCCCTCTGTGTGTGTCTGAGTCCTAATCTTCTCTTTTTATAAAAGCACCAATCATATTGGATTAGGTCCCACCCATATGACCCCACTTTAATTTAATTACCTCTTTAAAGACCCTATTCAATCACATTCTAAGTTATTGGGGATTAGGACTTCAACATATGAATTTTAGGGGGTCACAAAACCCAGCCCATAACAAGTTCCAAGGGTGGGTCTAGCAGAGTCAGAAATACTAAATCCTAAAATGAAATCAAATCAAATCCAGACAGGATAGCTAGCCAGGTGCCATTATGAGCCTAGTTGAGGTGTGCCTTGGTTAAGCTGCATTTCAATTTATAATTTGCTTGCATGCTGCTAGTTGAGTGTCTATTAGTGCAACAGATTGTATGACTGATTTCACATTTTAAGGTTGCTTTAAACATTCCTTGATGCCTCTGCCCACTGAAGACAACCATATATTCCAGGAGTTGGGGAGTTTGGGAATTAGAATGAGATACTAGGGAAGGAGGCAGGAGAGGGCATCCTAAGCACAGTCCCTGTAATTGTAATATGATGGATTATTTAACCCATTTCAAACGCCAAGGAACTATTCTCACTGAAATCTTACAATAGTCTAATATTGGTACCCTAAAGCTTATAACTGAGGAAATTGTTATATCAGGTAGGATACTTAGGTGAAATAATAGAAAACCAAACTAAAAATGGGTTAAATTAGTGTTTCCAAATTTCTCTGATAAGACTCACTGCTTAAAAATCACAGCTTTCCAGCTCCTTACCTTGGATGGTCTGATTTGGGGCCTTGGGGTAGGCCCTGAGAATTTATACTTTTGAAAATAGTACCATAGGTGTTTCTTATATTTATGAAAGTTTTGTAAACAAATGGAGTTAACAATATCGGCTCCTTCTATCTGCTCTGCCATCATTAGTGTTTCTATCATCAGTGAGGCTGTGACACTCACAGTCACAAAGTGGCTGCTGCAGTGCTAGGTATCACGCTGAACAGCAGAAGACTTTTCTAGTATGTTGCTTTAGTTAAAAAAGAAAGAAAGAGAGAGGAGGAAGAAGAAGAGGAAGAGGAAGAAGAAGAGGAAGAAGAGGAAGAGGAAGAAGAATAAGAAGAGGAAGAGGAGGAGGAAGAGGAAGAGGATGAGGAAGAGGTGGAGGAAGGAGGGATGAGGAGGAGAAGGGGAGGGAGGAAGGAGAAGAGAGAGGAGGAAGGGGACAAGAGGAAGAGGAGGAGGAAAAGGAAGATGGGAGGGAGGAGAGGGAGGTGGGGAGGAAGGGAGGAGGGTAACTAATTTAGAAGTTCCTCAGTGTATCTCTCCTGTTGTCTCATTGCAAGCTCACCTTTAAACCATGGAGAATGGAATGACCATGTTTGGCTTAGATTATTGAGGATTTACCATTGAACTGATGAGTTCACTTTGTCTAAGCATGTGTCTTCACAGAGGTGGATGGACATCCAGATAACAAGAAAGAGTGATAGAGGATTTAGTGGGAAAACAATGGTGCCTACTACAAGCATGTACAGGCAAATATAATAATTTTACCACTCAAGGTAAAATTAGAATTAGATACTAGGGTTGTGAGAAAATAGCTAATATTTAGGGTGTGTTTATGGTGTGACAGGTACTGTGTTCTAAGGCCTTTATGTAGATTAAAATAGTTAAACCTCACAACATACTTTGATGTAACTACTGTTATTATTTTCACTTTACAGATGATGCAACTGAAGCATAGAGACTTTAATTAGCTTATCCAAGGTCGTACAACTATTAAGCGGCTGAGCCAGGATTTGAACCCTGGCATGCTGGGCTCCAGACTACACTCCAAATTATATTCTATTCCACACGAACAGATAATAAAGCTTTACACCATAAATACAAACAGTGCTTGTGTGAACATTGGTGAAGGGGGATTGAAGTCTGGTTGCATGATTCACTCTGTTTCCTATTCAACAAACACAAATTCAGCACCGTCTATCTGCAAAGGACTGTACCAAGAACTAGGAAATTTCAAAAATGAGTAAGAAGTGACACAACTCTACTCAGGGAGTTTACAATCTAATGGAGGAGATAGGCATGCAGTCAATTAATTTTAATGTGATATAAAATAAAGTAGAATGTAGCCAATACTAAACAAAACAGAACGAAAGTGTTGTTGGATTGAAGATAAAAGAGTAGTTAATTCCTACTAGATCGATCAGTGGCGATTCGTGGAGAAGAAAGATATTGCTAGGTGTGCATGTGGGGGAGAGAGGAGGGCATTACAGGCCTGGAAGAGGTAAGGAATCATGGAATTGAGTGCATTTTATTTTGTATTCTGTGAGCGGACTGATGTGGCTGGAATGTAGGGGACTTGGAGATATACTAGAAAGCGAGACGGTGAACACATTAAATTTAAAGGAGATACCATGTCATCTGTGAAATTCACCTCCTAGAAAACCATAGATTATTAGGTAGGGCTGTTATTAGGATAATGGGTGATTTATTTTGACTCTTGATTCTCGTGTTTTGATAATAATAAAGATGTTCTCATCCTTCCTCTACTTAAGTAGTTCATCCCCCACCTTTACAGCCCATTTTAATCTTTTCTTTGCTCATTTGGCCTTTATGAAAATTTGTCTTTCACTCTTATTATACTTTTGAGTGACTGTTTTATCTTTTCAACCAGATTAGAATCTCCAGAGGACAGAATATGTTTTAAAATATTTTTGGAATCACCTACAGCACCTTTGTTTATTTAGTATCTAATCAATCCATGCAGAATAATGACCCACAGTAGAACATTCCCTATAGGAGTTCTCAGACTGTATCTTTTTTGTAGGTAGTTGGAGAGTTTTCTTAGCTTCTACCTGAAGAGCTACTCATGAGGGAGTCTCACTTCATATGAAATGACATATCTGCCACTTTTTTCCATTTTCTTCTAAAGTCAGGTAAGGAGAGGGCCAGGAAGATTTCCAGCCTCTCCTTGACAATCTAGGGCATCTGTCAATGCTTCAGACGTCTTCTTTCCTGACTGTCTCAAGGGTTTACTTGATCTGCTACCATTCTGACATCTGTTGCCTTAATAACTTTCTTTTGGGGAATCCACTCCATGAGCAGGCATGGCCGAGCATCTATTCCCAAGGAAGTTGCTTCTTCGTAGGCCTCCCTGATTGTTTTCATGCCAGGTGGCTCCAGCTCCCTAAGCAAGACTTCTGTTTTCAGCTGGTATTTTCTCATCAGCCCCTTTTTTCATCAGTGTTTAAATGAATGAGGAAACTTTTCTCTCAAATACTTCATATCATTATTTCTTATCCCGTGACTTTGACTTATAGTTTTTCCTTTCAGGAAAAAAAAAACAACCTTCCTTGAAATGGCTATTTCTGACTCATTGGCTATGGAACAGAAAAGATATTTCAGGACCTAGGGACTCCCTTATTGGGCGCTCCTTGACTTTTAGGCCTTACCCCTACCTTGAAGTCAAGGCCTTCATTGATATTCAGGAAGTAAATGACATTGCAAAGCTCTTAATAACTCTTAATAACATTCTTGCTCATTTATTTCATACCTGAAAACTTTTTTTCAAATTAGCCAGAACAGTAAACTTAGTGGGAGGCTGTTAGGACAAAGCTTTCCAGTATAATCCTAGAAACTCAATTGGTAGACATTCATAAGGGTCTGTTTATCTTCCTGTGTTTCATGAAAGCAGAAACTATCTCTCTGCTGTTTCCAGTTGTATTCCCAGTATCCAACAGCGCTTGGAAACAGGTAGGTCAGGTATACAACAACCTAGAATTTAATCTGTTTCTCCCCACTCCTGATTCTGTGACAGACATTAGTAATCTATTATAGCAGTTTTTTCTACAGAGTTGGTGCCTCTCAACATTGCCCCAGGAAGCTTCTGCAGACTCGTTCGAGTTGGCATGTAACAAGAAGCCTATTTACCATTCTTGTAGTTAACACTCAATAAATATTTCTTAATGATTGAAAGAATATTCTCCCCTATGCATGACCCCTTCAGCCTCATCTCTGATAAATTACCATCCTGCTTCTATTTAAACATTTCCACATGACAAAAAACATGTTATTTCGTAAGACAGGTTCTCCCACTGTGATATAAATTAAATAAGAAGTTCTTTACATTTAGAAAAATCCTGCCTTTGCTAATTTATTAATTCTTTTTTACTAATATAAAGAACAATTGTTGCAATTGGTTAATGTTTTTGTATGGATTGGTCCCTGTTCGGATACCATCCGATAAGGGGCAGCCTTTTCTGGTCTTCTCAATTAGCCCTTCAATGGCGATCATGACCAGCTCCAACCAATCTGAGTTCTTGTCTTTAACAATGTCTAAATTAAAACTTTCAAATGGCAACCCCAAATACACAGACACTAAAAAATGGAAACAATGATATGAAATAAAAAATGTATAGCCAGTCAAATATACTATACACATACGAATGTCTTGGGGTTCTAGTGCTAAATCTCCAAGACTTTTGCACTAGGTTTTGGTCAAGTACACCGCCGTGAATGTTCAGTGTCATGCCTCTGCATAGGTACTGGTCTTGGTTATCTTCCTTAGTCACCCTGTTGTTAGTGTCACCTAGAGTCGTCAGTATTAGGCACGTCACTTCCTACTTCAGAGATGCTAAGTGTGATAAATATTCAGTCTCTCTGTCAGCAATTGCTTCAACCTCTGTCCTTCCAGACCATCTCCCTGACTACATGAAATTCATCAACAGCATTTCCACGGATCATGCATTCTCCTTTTCTGTCTCAAATTGCTGTTGCATGGCTCTGCATGGCTCTCTATGGGCCAGGAGAACATTGTTGCAATGAGAGGGATTTTTAGAACTCCCCATCTTCATGTGGGGAGAAGAAATATTTCTGTGCTAAAAACTCCCTGGAAGACTCCCCTATTAATCAAAAGGGCTTTCCTCTTTGTTTTCTTTCTCTTGGTAAAAATGACCTCGCTGAAAATAACCGCCTATCTTTGGGAATAGGGAAATGAACAGAGGTGGAGCTTTGATTTTTAAAACTGCTTCATGCCTATGTGAGTTGGTTGTATCTTCTTCCTTTAATTAAAGTGCTTTTATTGACATTATCCCTGTTTACCTATGTGACATAGCTGATGGAGAAGGGTGGGGATTTTGCTGTCATTTTGTAAAAGGCTCCTCTTCTTTAGGAGTAGGCACAGTCTTAAAGTGATTTAACCTCTACACAATACTTGGTGAAAGAGAGGGCCTAGAAATCCAGGGGTTCTGTTCCCTAGTCTTTTGGTTTATCTCCCTTGTTAATCATTTTAATGAATAATTAGTTAAAATACCTTTCCCTCTTGACCTATCAGCACTCCAGCCCTAGAAATGGAAGTAGGTGCTCTGGTGAGGGAACCCTCGTTCCTGAGCTTTTTCAGAAGGTGGCAGAAGGTAACGTAAGACACTTATTAAGTGATTATTATTTGTTCTCGGTACATTAAGTGCTTTTACAGTTAAGTGATGTTATTTTACACACAAAGAAACCAAGGCACAAGATAAGGTACTGCAGCTGAAAGTCAGCATTTGAACTCAGGGCATTTGAACTAGAGCGTGCTTACGTAACCATAACACCAAACTGCCTCCTAACACAGGGCAGGCTTCAGACTTACAGATGAGAGGACAGTGCTACTTCTCTTCTAAGACCAAGAAGAATTGATTTATGTACTTTCTAATGTTTAAAACTGTGATAAAATAAACTCAATCTTCTCTCTTATAGTTTGGGGATGTCTAGGGGGCAGGTGAGGTTGGAGGTGGGGTTGGAGGTGGGGAGGAAGACAGGAGAATGTATGTACACAGATATTTGCCAGAACTATCCCAGTTGTGTATTTCCCTACTGGCTAAATTATTATTCTCTCTCTCTCATTGGATCAAGAAGATAGGGAATAATTACTCACAGAATGTGATTTCTTAACTTTTTCTCTCTCAAAGACGTGCATTTTGGAAATAAGATCTTACTCTTCCAGGGAAGAAGGGAGCTCAGCTGTTTTGTCACAAAACAAGGTGATATCTGCATTAATGAGCTGCCCATCTTCTAAACAGTACAGTGAACTTTCATTGAGTGAACTGGCTTTTTCCGTCTCAGTGCCCTGTGAAATGGGCAGGTGGCAAACACTGTTAATCCCATTTTTCAGGTGAAGAAATACGGCTAATCCTCTCTTTCTACTTAAAGAACATGACATATCCTGGAGTATGTCAATTTATACATCTGTTTGATTCCACTGAACATCTGAGAAGTATTATTTATAAGCTGTGAGTTTCTTTTTTCCTTCAGCTTTTAATTTGTCATTTACGTCTTTGAATTTCTGAGATTGCTAAATTTAGGTGCTAAATGACATGGTCCAAAAAGAAAGAAATAACTATTATGAAGTTGGGGCACTTTCCTGTTTTCTTGAAATATTTCAATAGAAGATGGGAATTCATATTAGAAGAACAAATCTGAAAGACAATTAGAATGTTTCCTTGAGCAGTGAGGGGACTCGTGAAGATACTGGCTAATTCTGGAACAGTGAAAGCTCAAAAGGTAACGTGCTGTTTACTGGAAAGGAGTAACATCTCATTCCTCTACACCTGTGTCAGAAATGAACAATGGTAACTCAAAATAGGTCTAGGCAGCATAGGTCAATCAGAATAACAGTGAAATGCAGTCATGCCCAAATTCACAGAAGCCATTTGAATGGTTCCAGAGTCGGATCAGAAATTGAGCATGTGGCATAGCTTACACCTGACAACAACAACTATTAAATGAACAAGTACTCTGTGTTTGACACTGTGCTGGGTATTTTGCATTATCTTATTACAGGCAGACAATGGAAAGAGCTGCAAGCTGGATACTATGATCTTGACACCATCAATTGCAGTCTGTTAAGCATTGTGTTACAACCCATTACCATTCAGCTAGAGTAGGACAGCATGGACATAGAAAGCAACAATGAAATAGACTTTGGTATCTTCACTTAGTGTCAGGGGTGGGTTGTAATATGTTGGAAATATTCTCAGAAAATACATTTCATTATATATTTTTTTGTGTGAGGAAGACCGGCCCTGGGCTAACACCTGTGCCCATCTTCCTCTACTTTATATGCGATGCCGCCATAGCATGGCTTGATAAGCGGTGCGTCGGTGCGCGCCCGGAATCCGAACTGGCGAACCCTGGGCCGCTGAAGTGGAGCACATGCACTTAACTGGTGCGCCACCAGGCCGGCCCTGCAATTATCTTTATTTTAAATACCAAATAGATGCGTGGAGAATAATGCAGATGTGCTTTAACTTCAGAACAATATGGAATCACTGTATTGGGTTCTTGGTGAATGATTAGAATGACATTTATCATTTTCTCAATTGGATTATTTTAGTAGCCTTCTCACTGGTCTCTCAGGCTCTGCTAATTTTTCCCCTTCAGTCTAGTCTCATCTGCTGCAAACATGATCTTTCTAAAATAAGTGTATTGTTACTTTCTCCTGCTTTTAAATATAGTCTTCTTAAAATAAGAATCTGAAGTTACTCCATTACCCACTGGATAAAATGCAAACTCCTTCCTTAATATCTAAAAAAGCCTTTCCACAGCTGGCCCCCAAAACTGTGTTTGTAAACCTTTTCTTTAACATCAGCCCTACACACCCCATGATTCAGTCAAACTAATATATTTGGAACTTCTCTTTTCGTTTAAGATTATTCCCTCTTTCTCTTTCTCTCTCTCTTTTAAAACAAACTTACTAGGGCATAGTTCACATATCGTATAGTTCACCATTTAAAATATACAATTCAGTGGTTTTTAGTATATTCACAGAGTTGTGTAACCATCACCACAATATAATTTTACAACGTTTTCATCACCCCCACACAAAAAAACCATTTACCTATTATCAGTCAGTCTTCATCCCCGCCCCCACCCCCTTTCCACTCCCAAATCTCAGCCCTAGGCAATCACTGTTCCAATTTCTCTCTCTATAGGTTTTTCTATTCTGGACATTTCATGGAATGTGTCCTGATGATTCCATTTCGCGAATGGAATCACACAGTATCTGTTCTCTTGAGACTAGCTTCTTTCACTCAGCATACTATTTTCATGGTTCATTTAATGTTGTGGATATATCAGTACTGCACTCCTTTTTACTGCCAAATAACATTCCATTGTATGGATATACCAGTTTGCTTATCCATTCATCAGTTGATTCTCATTTGAATTGTTTCCATTTTTTGGACTATTATGAATAATGCTCTATGAACGTACACATAACAAGATTTTTGTATCAATGTATATTTTAATATCTCTTGGGTATACACATAGGAGTGGAATTGCTAGGTCATATGTTAACTCTGTTAATCTTTCTGAGGAACTGTCGGTTTCCAAAATGCCTGCACCATTTTACGTTCCCACCAGCAATGTATGAGGACTCCAATTTTTTCATACCCTTGACAACACTTGTTATTGTCTGTCTTTTCGATTATAGCATTCGTAGTGAATGTGAAGTGGTATCTCATTGTGGTTTTGATTTGCATTTCCCTAGTGACTAATGATGTTGAACAGCTTTTTATCTATTTATTGACAGTTTACATATCTTCTTTAGAGGATTGTCTATTCATATACTTTACCCATTTTTAAATTGGGTTACTTATCTTTTTGGTAGTGAGTTGTAGGAGTTCCTTATATATTCTGAATACAAGACCCTTCTCAGATATATGGTTTCAAATATATTCTCCCATTTTGGAGATTATTTTTATACCATTTTGGTAACATCATTTGAAGCACAAGACTTTGTTTTGATTAAGTCTGACATCTATTTTTTATTTTGTTTGCACTTTCGGTGATGTATCTACAAAGCCTTTGCCCAACCAAAGTCATGGAGATTTTCTATGTTTCTTATAAGACTTTTATAGCTTTAATTATTACCTTTGGTTTTGTGATTCATTTTGAGTTAATTTTTGTGTATGGTGTGAGATAGGGATCCAGATTCTGTTTTTTTTTCACATGTGGGACTTCAGTCTTCCCAGCACCATTTGTTGAAAAGACTATTCTTTCCCCCATTGAATTATCTTGACACTCTTGTTGAAAATCAGTTGATCATGAATATAAGGGTTTACTTCTGAACTATCAATTCTATTTCATTGATCTTTAAGTCAACACACACTGTGTTGATTCCTGTAGATTTTTAGTTAGTTTTGAAATTGGGAAGTTGAGTCTGCCAACCTTGTCATTTTATTCATAATTGTTTTGGCTATTCTCAGTCCCTTGTATTTCTAAGTGAATTTCAGTAGTAGCTTATCAATTTCTGCAAAAATCCTCTGGGATTTAGATAGGAATTTTGTTGAGTCAGTAGTCCAATTTGGAGAGTATTGTCATTTTAACATTATTAAGACTTCTGATCCATGAACATGAGCGCTGTCTTTCCATTCATGTAGATCTTCGTTTCTCAACAATGTTTTGTAGTTTTCAGTGAAGAGTCTTTCACTTCTTTTTTAAAACTTATTCCTAAGTAATTTACTTGTTTTGGTGCTATGGCAAATGAAGTTGTTTTCAAAGTTTTATTTTTTTGTTATTCATTGTTAGTGAATGGAAATAAAAAATAGATTTTTGTGCATTGATCTTGCTTCTTGAAACCATGCTAATTCATTTATTAGTTCTAATAATTTTAATGTATTCCTTAGAATTTTCTGTATACTTGATCATGTGCTATGCAGAGATAGTTTTAAGTTTTTATTTTCAACCTGGATGGCTTTTATTTCTTTTCCTTGCCTAATTGCTTTGGTTAGAAACTAGAACCTAGTACAGTGTTGAATAGAAGCAACAAGAGTGTACATCTTGTCATGTTCCTGTTCTTGGGAGAAAGTATTCAGTCATTCACAAATAAGTATGATGTTAACTGTGAGTTTTTATAGAACTACACAAAGATATGTTATCTGGTTGAAGAAGTTCTCTTCTACTAATATGTTGAGTTTTTAAATTTTTTTATTAATTGTGAAAGGGTGTTACATTTTGTGAAATGCTTTTTCTGCATCTTTAGAAGTGATCATGTGCTTTTTGTGTTTTTTTTTGTTGTTTGTTTATTGCAGTAACATTGGTTTATAACATTGTATAAATTTCAGGTGTACATCATTATACTTCTATTTCTGCATGGATTACATTATGTTCTCATGTTCACCAGCCAAATACTAATTACAGTCCATCACCACACACATGTGCCTAATTATCTCTTTTTCCCTCCTCCCTCCCTGCTTCCCCTCTGGTAACCACCAATCCAATCTCTGTCTCTATGTGTTTGTTTGTTGTTGTTAATACCTACTACTTAATGAGTGAGATCATACGTTATTTGACCTTCTCCCTCTGGCTTATTTCATTTTGCATAATACCCTCAATGTCCATCCATGTTGTCACAAATGGCTGGATTTCATCGTTTCTTATGGCTGAGTAGTAATCCATTGTGTGTATATACCACATCTTCTTTATCCGTTCGTCCCTTGATGGGCACATAGGTTGCTTCCAAGTCTTGGCTATTGTGAATAATGCTGCAATGAACACAGGCGTGCATGTGTCTTTACGCATGGGTGTTTTCACGTTCTTTTGATAGATACCCAGCAGTGGAATAGCTGGATCATAACGGTAGTTCTATCCTTAATTTTTTGAGGAATCTCCACGCTGTTTTCCATAGTGGCTGCACCAGTTTGCACTCCCAGCAGTGTATGAGATTTCCTTTCTCTCCACATCCTCTCCAACACTTGTTGTTTCCTGTCTTATTAATTATAGCCATTCTGACGGGTGTGAGGTGATATCTCATTTTAGTTTTGATTTACATTTCCCTGATAGTTAATGATGTTGAACATCTTTTCATGTGTCTGTTGGCCGTCTGTATATCTTCTTTGGAGAAATGTCTGTTCAGGTCTTTTGCCCATTTCTTAATTAGGTTGTTAGTTTTTTTGTTGTTGAGATGCATGAGTTTTTTATATATTTTGGAGATTAACCCCTTATCAGATGTAGGGTTTGCAAATATCTTCTCCCAATTGTTAGGTTGTCTTTTCGTTTTGTTGATGATTTCCTTGGCTGTGCAGAAGATTTTTAGTTTGATGTAGTCCCATTTGTTTATTTTTTCCATCGTTTCTCTTGCCTGGTCAGACATGGTGCTTGAAAATATGTTGCTAAGACCAATGTCGAAGAGCGTACTGCCTACGTTTTCTTCCAGAAATTTCATAGTTTCAGGTCTTACGTTCAAATCTTTAATCCATTTTGAGTTAATTTTTGTGTGTAGTGTAAAGTAATGGTCTACTTTCATTTTTTTTGCATGTGGCTGTCCAGTTTTCCCAATGCCTTTTGTTGAAGAGACTTTCCTTTCTCCACTGTATGTTGTGGCTCCTTTGTCAAAGATTAGCTGTCCATAGATGTGTAGGTTTATTTCTGGGCTTTCGATTCTATTCCATTGATCTGTGTGTCTGTTCTCATGTCAGTACCATGCTGTTTTGGTTACTATAGCTTTGTAGTATATTTTGAAATCAGGGAGTGTAATACTTCGAGCTTTGTTCCTTTTTCTCAGGATTCCTTCAGCAATTCGGGGTCTTTTGTTGTTCCATATAAATTTTAGGATTCTTTGTTCTATTTCTGTGAAAAATGTTGTTGGAACTTTGATAGGGATTGTATTGAATCTATAGAATGCTTTAGGAAGTATGGACATCTTAACTATGTTAATTCTTCCAATTCTAGAGCACGGAATATCTTTCCATTTCTTTGTGTCTTCTTCAATTTCTTTCAGCAATATTTTTTAGTTTTCCGCGTACAGATTTTCAACTCTTTGGTTAAGTTTATTCCTAGGTATTTTATTCTTTTTGTTGCAATTGTAAATGGATTGTATTTTTAATTTCTCTTTCTTCGTTGTTAGTGTATAGAAATGCAACTGATTTTTGTATGTTGATTTTGTATCCTGCAACTTCGCTGTATTTGTTTATTACTTCTGAAAGATTTTTGGTGGATTCTTTAGGGTTTTCTATATATAAAATCATGTCATCTGCAAATAGTGACAGTTTCACTTCTTCCTTTCCAATTTGGATCCCTTTTATTTCTTTTTCTTGCCTGGTTGCTGTGGCTAGGACTTCCAATGCTATGTTAAATAGGAGTGGCGAGAGTGGGCATCCTTGTCTGGTTCCTGTTCTTAGAGGGATAGCTTTCGGTTTTTCACCATTGAAGATGATGTTAGCTGTGGGTTTGTCATATATGGTCTTTATTATGTTGAGGTACTTTCCTTCTATCGCCATTTTATTCAGAGTTTTTATCATAAATGGATGCTGTATCTTGTCAAATGCTTTCTCTGCATCTATTGAGATGATCATGTGAGTTTTATGCTTCATTTTATTAATGTGGTGTATCACGTTGTTTGATTTGTGGATGTTGAACCATCCCTACATCCCTGGAATAATTCCCACCTGATCATGCTGTATAATCTTTTTAATGTATTGTTGTATGCAATTTGCTAGTACTTTGTTGAGGATTTTTGCATCTATTTTCATCAGTGATATTGGCCTGTAATTTTCTTTTTTTGTGTTGTCCTTGCCTGGTTTTGGTATCAGGGTAATGTTGGCTTTGTAGAATGAGTTAGGGAGCTTCCCCCCTCCTCAATTTTTTGGAAGAGTTTGAGAAGGATAGGTGTTAAATCTTCTTTGAATGTTTGGTAGAATTCATCAGGGAAGCTGTCTGGTCCTGGACTTTTATTTTTGGGGAGGTTTTTGCTTACTATTTCAATCTCCTTACTGGCGATTGGTCTGTTCAAATTCTCTACTTCTTCTTGATCCAGTTTTTGAAGGTTGTATGATTCTAAGAATTTATCCATTTCTTCCAGATTGTCCAATTTCTTGGCGTATAGCTTTTCATAGTATTCTCTTATAATTGTTTGTATTTCTGAGGTGTCCGTTGTAATTTCTCCTCTTTCATTTCTGATTTTACTTATTTGAGCCTTCTGTCTTTTTTTCTTGGCGAGTCTAGCTAAAGGTTTGTCAATTTTGTTTATCTTTTCAAAGAACCAGCTCTTGGTTTTATTAATTTTTTCTATTGCTTTTTAGTCTCTATTTCATTTATTTCTGCTCTGATTTTTATTATTTCCCTTCTTCTACTGATTTTGGGCTTTGTTTCTTCTTCTTTTTCCAATTCCTTTAGGTGCATTGTTAGATTGTTTATTTGAGATTTTTCTTGTTTTTTGAGATAGACCCGTATTGCTATAAACTTCCATCTTAGAACCACTTTTGCTGTATTCCATAAATTCTGGCATGTCATATTTTCATTTTCATTTGTCTCCAGGTATTTTCTGATTTCTCCTTTGATTTTTTTCATTTACCCAATCGCTGTTCAGTAGCATTTTGTTTAATCTCCACATATTTGTGGCTTTTCTGATTTTCTTCCTATAGTTGATTTCTAGTTTCATACCACTGTGATTAGAAAAGATGCTTGGTATTATTTCAATCTTCTTAAATTTACGGAGACTTGTTTTGTGGCCTCATATGTGATCAATCCTGGAGAATATTCCACGTGTATTTGAAAAGAATGTGTATTCTTCTGTTTTTGGATGGAATGTTCTGTATATATCTACTAGGTCCATCTGTTCTAGTGTGTCATTTAAGGCCAATGTTTCCTTATTTATCTTCTGTTTGGATGATCTATCCGTTGGTGTAAGTGGAGTGTTTATTCCCCTACTATTATTGTGTTACTGTCTATTTCTCTTTTTATGTCAGTTAATAATTGCTTTATATATTTAGGTGCCCCTACGTTGGATGCATAGATATTTACAAGTGTTATATCTTCTTGTTGGATTGTTCCCTCGATCGTTATGTAATGTCCTTTGTCTCTTTTTACAGTTTTTGTTTTAAAATCTATTTTGTCTGATATGAGTATTGCTACCCCAGCTTTCTTTTCATTGCCATTTGTGTGGAGTATCTTTTTGCTTCCCTTCATTTTCAGTTTGTGAGTGTCTGTAGGTCTGAAATGTGTCTCTTGTATGCAGCATATATATGCGTTTTGTTTTTATATCCAATCAGCTACCCTTTGCCTTTTAATTGGAGCATTTAGTCCATTGGGATTTAAAGTAGCTATTGATAAGTATGTCCTTACTGCCATTTTTTAACTTTTTTCTTTTTTTTCTCAGTGTTTTAGTAGTTCTTCTCTGTTTCTTTCTTGTTCACTTGCTCTCTTCCCTTGTGATTTGTTGGCTTTCTTTAGTATTATGTTTGGGTTCCTTCCTCTTAGTTTTTTTTGTATTTATTATAGGTTTCTTGTTTGTGATTAACATGAGGTTCATATACAGTAACCTACATATATAGCAATCTATATTAAGTTGATAGTCTCTTTAGTTTGACCTCTATCTGAAAGTTCTACTCTTTAACTCCCCTCTTCCCACATTTTATGTTTTGGATATCATATCTAACCTCTTTTTTTGTACATTTGTATCTGTTACCCTCTTATCATGGAAATAGATAATTTTTCTTATTTGTGGTCATCTCTTACCCCCTTAGATAAGTCCCTTTAGCATTTTTTGTAGAACTGGTTTCTTGGTGACAAACTTCTTTAATTTTTGCTTGTCTGAGAAACTTTTTATCTCTCCTTCCATTTTGAATGATAACCTTGCTGGGTAGAGTATTCTCAGCTGTAGGTTTTTTTTCCTTTTAACACTTTAAATGTATCATGCTACTTTCTTCTAGACTGTAAGGTTTCTGCTGAGAAGTCAGCTGATAGCCTTATGGGGTTTCCTCTGTATGTAACTTTTCTTTCTCTTGCAGCTTTTAGGATTCTCTCTTTATCTTTAATTCTGGACATTTTAATTATGATGTGTCTTGGTGTGGGCCTCCTCGAGTTTATCTTGTTTGGGGCTCTCTGTGCTTCCTGTACCTGGATGTCTGTTTCCTTCCTTAGGTTAGAGAAGTTTTCATCTATTATTTCTTCAAACAGATTCTCTGCCCCTTTGTCCCACTCTTCTCCTTCTGGGACACTGATAACACAGATGTTAGTGTGCTTGATGCTGTCCCAGAGATCCCTTAGACTGTCCTCACTCTTTTTAACTCTTTTTTCTTTTACCTATTCAGCTTGGGTGATTTCTTCTAGTCTTGTGTACAGCTCACAGATCTGTTCTTCTATATCATCTACTCTACTTTTGAGTCCCTCTAGTGAATTTTTCATTTCCAGTATTGTATTCTTCATTTCTGGTTGGTTCTTTTTTATATCTTCCATTTCTTTGCTGACGTTCTCACTGGGTTCATCCATTCTTCTCCCAAGATCAGTGAGCAACCTTAAGACTCTTTGTTTGAACTCTCTGTGGAGTATGTTGCTCATTTCTGTTTCACTTAGTTCCTTTTCTGGGGTTTTGTCCTGTTCCCTTTACTTGGAACATATTCCTTTGCCTCCTCATTTTGCCTCTTTCCCTGTGCTTGTGTTTATCTATTAGGTAGGTCAGCTATGTCTCCTGCTCTTGGATAGGTGACCTTATGTAAGTGATGCCTTATGAGCCCCAGCAGTGTGCTTCCCTCAGTTCTGAATTTTCCAGGAGAGACCCCTATGTGGGCTACATGTGTCCTTCTGTTGTGGCGTGGTTGCTTTCCCTGTAGGTGCCCAGGGAGACTGAGCTATGTCCATAGCTCCTTCTATTATAGGTATGGTCAGACTTTCTATTTCTTCTTGAGTCAGTTTTGGCAGTTTTTGTCTTTCTAGGAATTTGTCCATTTCATGTAAAGTTACCTAATTTTTTAGTACACTATTGGTTATTGATACTAATGTCCCTTCTTTCTGATATTAATAATTTGAATGTTCTCTTTTTCTTAGTCAGTCTAACTAAAGATTTATCAATTTTTTGGTCTTTAAAATGGCCAATTCTTCATTTTTTTGTTTTTATCTACTGTTTTTATCTTCTCTACTTCATTTATTTCCATTCTGTTCTTTATTATTTCCTTCCTTCTGAAAGCTTTGTGTATAGTTGGTATTTTTTTTTCTAATTTCTTAAGGTTCATGGCTAGATTATTAATTAACGATATTTCTTGTTTAATTAGATATTCTAGCTATAAATTTCCCTCTAAGCACTGCTTTAGCTGCATCTCATACATTTTAGTATGCTGTGTTTTCATATTCATATGTTTCAAAGTATTTTCTAATCATTTTGTGATTTCTTCTTGATCATTTTGTTATTTAAGACTATCCTGTTTACTTTCCACATACTTGTTAATTTCCCAAATTTTCTTAAGCCATTGTTTTTTAATATTTTTATGTTGTGATCAGAGAATGTACTTTATATGAGTTCAATCCTTTTAACTTTATTGAGGTTGTTTATGGCCTAATATATGGTCTGGAGAATACTCAATATGCACTTCAGAAGAATATGTATGCTGCTGTTATTGGTTGAAGTGTTCAGCAGATATCTGTTATGTCTAGTTGGTTTATAGTATTGTTCAAGTCTTCTGTTTCTCTATTTATCTTCTGCCTAGTATTCTTTCCACTACTGAAAGTAAGGTATTAATGTCTCCAACTATTATTTTTGAATTTTCTTTTTCTTCCTTCAATTCTGTCAGTGTGTGCTTCATATATTTTGGACTTCTGTTGTTAGGTGTATATATGTTTATTATTGCTATATCTTCCTGATGGATTAAGTCAATTATTATTTTAAAATGTTCCTCTTTGTCTCTAGTAATTTTTTTTGTTTTAAAGTCTATTTTGTGTGATATTAGTATAACCACTTCAGGTATCTGAGAGTTGCTGTATATGTGGTATATTTTGTTTCTTCCTTTTACTTTCAAGCTGTATATCCAACTGTGTCTCCTGTAAATACCATAATGTTGGATCTTGTTTTTTTAATCAAATCTGACAATCTGGCTTTTGATTGGATTGTTAAAATTTTTGTATTGATTGTAGTTGTGTTTATGTCTGACACTTTGCTATATGTCTCACGTATTTTTTATTTCTCTTTTTCTTATTTATTGCCTCCTTTGGCATTAATTAAATATTTTCTATTTTAATTTCTTTAATAATTTAAAAAATTTTAAACATTTTTAAATGATTGCTCTGTAGCTTACACCATATATCTTAAGTTATCAATATCTACTTCAGATTTATGCTAACTTAATTTTAGTGTGATATAGAAACTTTACTCTTACATAGCTCCATTCTCTCCTTTTTTTGTGCTATTATTATTACACATATTATGTCGACATATGTTACAAAACCAATCATATGTTGTTATGATTATCGCTGAGTGTTTTTAAAGAAGCCAAGAGTAGAAAGGTAAGAAAGTATATATTTATAGAGTCTTATATTAACCTTCATATTTATCACTTCTTGTTCTCTTCATTTCTTACTTTGGATTTGAGTTACCATCTACTGTCCTTTTCTTACTTCAATACAATTTTGTTCCCGCCTGTCTCTTTTGTGCTGTTTTTTGCCAACTATATTGCATTTCTACATGTTATAGGTGCAACAATACAATTATATGCATATTGTTTTATATGCAATTACTCCTTAAATAAGAGAAGAGAAGAAATGAGAAGAACTCTTTAGTTATGCTCTTATTCGTAATCACCTACACTATTACCTTTTTCTGGTTTTTACATGCACATTCAAATTACTTTCTGACATCACTTGGTTCAACCTGAAAAAACTTCCTTTAGTATTTTTTGTAATGCAAATCTGTTAGCAACAAATTTTCCCTGTTTTTATCTGATAATTTTTTTCCTTCATTTTTCAAAAATAGTTTTACTGGATAATGACATCCTGGTTGATACACTTTTACATTCAGCACTTTTTTATTTTTTTTGTTTGTGAGGAAGATCAGCCCTAAGCTAACATCCATGCCTATCCTTCTCTTTTTGCTGAGGAAGACTGGCCCTGGACTAACATCTGTGCCCATCTTCCTCCACTTTATATGGGATGCTGCCACAGCACGGCCTGACAAGCGGTGCATTGGTGCACACCTGGGATCGGAACCCGGGCCTCCAGCAGCAGAGCACGTGCACTTAACTACTACTCCACCGGGCTGGCCCCTCATTCAGCACTTTAAATGTGTATTTTTGCTGTCTTCTGGCCTCCGTTGCTTTTGATGAAAATCAGTTTTTAATCTTATTTGTGTTCTTTGTATGTAACAAATTATTTTTCTCTTTCTGCTTTTAAGATTTGCTCTTTTTCTTTGTCTTTAAACATTTTGACTATGAGGTGTCTGGGTATGGATCCTTTTGTTTTTTTCATAATTGGAGTTTATTGAGCTTCTTGGATATATAGACTAATTTTTTAAAAATCAAATTTTCATCATTGTTTACTCAAATGTTTTTTTCTACATTATTATCTCTTTTTTTCTGAAACTCCCATTGTAATGTTAATGTACCTTATGGTGCATTTCTCTGAGGCTCTTTTCATTTTTTTTATGCTCTTTTCTCTCTTTTCTGCAGATGTCTATCAATCTATCTTCAAGTCCACTGACTTTTTCTTCAGCCAGCTCAAATCTACTGTTGAGTCCCTTAGTTCCTTTTTTATTTCAGTTACTGCACTTTTCAGTTTCAGAATTTCCATTTGGTTCTTTTAAATAATTTCCATTTCTTTAACAAGATTCTCTATATGAAGACATTGTTATCATCTCTTCCTTTAATTCTTAACTCATAGTTTCCTTTAGATCTTTGAACATATTTGCAATGGCTGTTTTGAAGTCTTTGTCTGCTGTGTCCAATTTCTTAGTCCCTCAATGACAATTTTTATTGCCTATTTTTTTTCCTATGAATTGGTCATACTTTAGTTTTTGCTTTTTAAATGTCTTTTTTGTTGTTGTTGTTGAAAAATGGACATTTTAGGAATATTGTAGCAAATCTGGATACTGATCCTTCTTCCTCTGGGGGCTGGTTGTTTGCTTGTCTGCTTATTTTTTTTTTTGGTGACTCAGCTGGATTAGTTTAGTGAAGTCTATTTTCCCTGCAGTGTGCAGCCTCTATGTTTGCCCTCAGAGTTTGCAACCTTGGACACGCACAAAATGTTCCTGGCTACCAGTAGTGACTGTGGTTTTAAATGTGCTGTCTTTGACTTTCTCTTTCTCTCATATCCCTGTTGAAATGCAGTTCTCCTTCTACTGGTATCACCCTTAGCTGTTAGCCTCCATTAATTGCTAATTGATAGCTCTATTGTTTTCAACAATGCCCTGGGGCATAATTTTTTTCCATAGTCAGATCCAATTGAAGTCTGGTCCCACGGCAGGGGAAAACTTTAAGGCTTGCTCTGATTCTCCCGTGGGGAAAACATCTGCACTGTGGAGAAGGAGATGGTGGGGAGTTCTTTACTGACAGCCCTACTTGGATCCTCCCTGTAGTAGAAGCTGTGTGTGTGTTTTGGGGGCTGCTGGTGCTACCACCATGCTGCAGCCACTTCCTAGTATGGATTTTCCACATCCTAGAGCAAGAGAAGATGATAGAATTTGCTGATGTTCCTCTGCTGCCAAATCTAACCAGAATAGGTCTTCTGCCCTAGGATGACTGGGGAGATGGGAGCTGCCACTCAACTGCTGAGACGTTGAGCAACTCTTTCACAACACGGAGCTGTGCAGGAAAGGGGGACTTCTCTCTTTACTACTTGCCATGCTGGGATCCTCCCTATGTAATGTGAGTTTGGAGTGGGGGAATGAATGCAAATTGACTGCTCTTCAACTTCTTGATATAGGTCTTCTACTGAAAGGAGCTGTAGAAAATGAGATCTACTGATGTTCGCTGGCTGCCAAAAGCATCCAGATTAACTTTTGCAACCCAGGGAGGTGGGAGAGATAGAAAATGCTACTCAGTTGCTAAACCTGGTATAACAGTTCTTCTGCAAGGCATAGTTATGGAGGACAGGTGCAGTACCTAAGCTGGAACGCGACAGCCTCCCATTGTTTTTTACCAAGTTCTCATAGATTTTTTTTGAATAAATGCTTCTCAGTTTGTTATAAACCCTTTGATCAATTCCCAGAGATCATTCTCCTTTGACTAATCTTTGCTAATTTTGAGCAGTTTAATAGATTCCTCTTCAGAGAGAGATTTCCCTGAGGAATACTATCATGTTGGAGATATTTCCCATTATTTTCTTTTTAATGCTTTCTTGAATCCTTTTCTATTTCACATCTTTTTGAAAACCAATCAAGTTTCTGATAAACTGTACCCCTTTGATGATATTCTACCCAATTAAATCACTTATTACCAAGTAATCATCCATAATAAATATTGAGCACTTACCATTGGTAAAATAAACCTCCTAAGTGCTATAGAAGACATAAAATAATTAGATATAATTTTAATATTTAAGGCATTTGTAGGCTAGTAAGATAAAGCAGGATAAAATAAGATATCATAGCATAGTTATTAAGACTAAAGGCTCTGGAATCAGACTTATTGGGGTTTACACCTTTATTCCACCACTTAATAGCTGTGTGACCTTCAGCTATTTGCTTAACTTTTAAAAATCTCTTTTCTCATTTACAAAATGGGAACAATAATAATAGTGCTTTGTAAGGTTGTTGTGGAGGATTAAGCAAAATAATTCCTATAAAATAGCTAGCATATTCTAATTACCTAGTAGGGATTTGCACTTGTTAGGATTTCACAAATGTTCACTATTATTGTTAATAATAATAAAGGAGTAAGTAAAAAGAGAGAAAAAATTAAATTCTGTGTGTATTCAAAGGCGAAAAAGATTTCAACAGCTGAGAAGTGACCATATATCACACCTTCATTCTTTGAAGTCAAAGTCTGTTTAATTGCATCATAGCAGACATTCAATAAATGTTTGTTGAGTTGAATTTAAATCAGCTGACATTATATGGCTGATCTTATACAATGTATATTTCACTATTTTTTATTGTCTTTTCAATCAATAGGGGAATGTTCAAATATATCATCCAAGAGATGAACTTATTGTTTTATTTTTAAAGAGAAAATAATAAACTTATGTGGAAACACACTGAAATGGGTCTTTGGTCTCCCAGGTTCACATTCTTATATCGGTATTAACTCTCCATGTGACCTTAGCAAATCCATTCCTCACCTCTATCTTTCTCGATTTCCTCATTTGTTGGACAAAAGTTGTTCCCAATTTTGGTGTACATCAGATCCACCTGTAGAATTTGCTAAAATTATATGTTCCCAGACCCTGCCTTCAGATAATCTGATTCTACTTGGGAGAATCAGAAATAGTTTGGTTTTAGTACATTTCTGTAAGTCAGATTTGGAAATACTCTGAAAATTGGGTTCTATACAAATTGAAGTTTTTATTTGTATTGACTAAATTTTTATTTCTTTTTTCATATTATTGACTCAGTAGTAATTTTTCTGTCTTCTTCTTCATTCTCGTTTTTGTCAAGGGTCTCTAAAGCAGCTTTTCCTCCAATTGCAGTTCAAATGACAGAACTAAGATACAGGTATCAATAGGGATACAAAAACAGCTCTATTACTAGTAAAGCTGTAGTAGGGAACTTGGCTTGAGTTTAGCTTCCTTATTAACTCCCCCTTTTATAGACTTTAGGGCCAAACTTTGTGGTGATGGGACCTGCAAGTCAGACATTAAAGCCCAGCCAACTGCAAGAGAGGTCACTGCTTTGCAGCTAGCAAACACGGAAAAACAAATACCTAGAGAAAGCGGAAGAGGTGTCTGCAGCTTGTATTATATTAACAGCACTCATTTAAGAACCCAGATAAATGGGTGTCAGACTCTCCCTCACCAATCAGAAAATCAATTCTGTGGTATTTATGAGGAGTGAGTAGATAATTGAGAAGAAGCCTTGATGTGTTATTCAAGTGGAAATCCATTTAGGGAAACATGGACTAGGTAGGGAATAATGTTCCCATTACAATTAACCTATCAGAGCAGGAAGAAAAATCATATACAAAAGAAGGAACACTCATGTGTCTTTGGAAAGAACTCATACATTTAAAAATTATTTTCATTAAGGTTACATATAAAGCATATGTATATAATAAATTTTGGTAAAAGTAAATTTTAATAAAATTAAAAAAAGCTTCTAATAAAAAGTCTTTTCAAATCTTTTGCACATTTTAAAAAATTTGGTTGGTTGTTTAGTTTCCAAATTTTGAGAGCCCTTTATATATTCCATATATAAGTCCTTTATCAGCTATGTGTTTTGCAAGTATTTTTCCCATTCTCTGCCTAGTCTGTTGCTTCTCTTAACAGTGTCTTTCAAAGACCAACAGTTCTTTATATTAATGAAAACCAATTTATCCAGTTTTTCTTTTACAGAATATGCTTTTGGTATGATATCTAAGATATCTTTGGCTAACTCAAGTTCATAATGATTTTCTTCTGTTTTCATCTAGAAATTTTATAGTTTTATGCTTTACGTTGAGGTTTATTATCTATCTTGTGTTATTGTTGTATAAGTCATGAGGTATGTGTCAAAGTTTGTTTGTTCCTCCTCTTTCCTCCTCCTCCTCCTTCTACTCTTCTTCCTCTTCTTCATATGGTCTTCCAATTTTTACAGCACCATTTGTTGGAAAGTCTATCTTTTTTCTATTGAATTTCTTTTGCACCTTTGTTGAAAATCAATCAACCATATATATGTGAGTCAATTTCGAGACTCTTTATGCTACTCCATTGATCTTTCTGTCCATCCTTTTGCCAGTACTATACTATGTAATTGCTATAGCTTCATAGTAACTCTTGAAATCAGTATTGTGAATTCTTCAATTTTTTTTTTTCAAAATTGTTTTAACTATTCAAGTTTCCCTGTCTTTCTCTAAAAATTGTAGAAACATTTGTCCTTGTCTACCAAATATCTTGTTAGGATTTTGATTGGAATAGCCAATAAATCAATCTTGAATGAATTGAGATCTTATTATTATTGAGTATTTTAATCTATGTGTTTAGTATATCTCTTATTTATTTACAATTCTTTGATTTCTTTCATCGGTGTTTTATAGTTTTCAACATACTTACATTGCATATATTTTGGTAGATTTACACCTAAATATTTCAAATTTATTGGTGCTGTTGCAATTATATTGTTTTTTACATTTTAGTTTCAAATTATATATTGCTGGTATATAGAAAGTTAATTAGGTTCTGCCTATTGATTTGGTATCCTGTACTCTTTCTAGACTCATTATTCCTAAGAGCTTTTTTGGAGATAAACATTCCTCTGCAAAAACAAACAGTTTTATTTCCATTCCAAGATGTTTGCTTGTTATTTATTTTTCTTTCCTGAAAGCACTGGCTAGGATCTACTGTGCGATACTGAATAGCGGTGTTGAAAAAGATATCCTTGCCTTGTTCCTGATCTTAGGAGGAAAGCATTATAGTCTATCATCATTAAATATGATGTTAAATATGTCTTTCTTGGGTTTTGATAATAGAGCAATAATGCTTGTCTCATAATAAGATTTGGGAAATATTTCTTCCAATAATTGCCATTATTACTTTCTTAAGTTTTTGGTAGAATTCATCAGTGAAGTCATTCAGATCTAGAGTTTTTCATATTCAAATGTTTTAACTATAAATTCAAGTTATTCAATAGATATAGAACTATTAAGGTTATCTGTTTCCTCTTAATTGAGTTTCATTAATTTGTGTTTTTGAGGGAATTGATCCATGTTATCAAATTTGCTAAATTTATGGGCATAAAGTATTCATAATATTTTCATCTGTATCTTGTTAAAATTTGTAAGGTCAGTAGTGATGTCTTGACAACTCTAATTTATGTCTTATCTCCTTTTTCATAGTTAGTCTGGCTAGTGATTTTTCAATTTTACTGATCATTTTAAAGAACCAGTTCATTAGTTATAATAGTGACTATTTTATTTACCTTCATTCTTACCATTTCCAGCATTCTTTATTTCTTTGTAGAGTTTCAAGTTTCTCTTTGATATCATTTTCCTTCTGCCTGAAAAACTTCAAGATTTCTTTGTAGTGCAAGCCTCCATGTAATAGATTTTCCAAATTTGTTTTTACAAAAAAAAATTTATTTCTTCTTCATTTTGGGAAGATATTTGTACTGGGTATAGAATGCTTAGTTGACAGTGTTTTTCTTTCAGCACTTTAAAAATATCATTACGTTCTTTTCAAGATTGCATAGTTTCTGATGAGATGTTTCCTGTAATTTTTTTTTTGTTCCTTTGTATACAGTGTATTTTGGGGGAGAGAGGTCTGGGTACCTTCAAGATTTTCTTTTAATCTTTAGTTTTTTAGAATTTTGAATATAGCATGTTGAGATGTGTGTGTGTGTTTATCTTGCTGGTGTTCTCTGAGGTTCTTGGATCTGTGTTTGGATATCTTTTATTAATTTTGGAAAATTCTTGGCCTTTATCTTTTAGCCTTATTTTTAATTTCTTTTTCTTCTAGGATTCGCATTACACATATACTAGACTGTTTGATATTATCCCACAGGTTTTAGATATTCTATTATGTTTTCATCTCCTTTTTCAATGTTGTATTTCAGCATTTTTTTTGAAATCATATTTTTGTGATTTCATTTTTGTATTTCATCTACTGAAATTCAAGTTCACATATGACCTTAAAGTAATTTTTATATATGTTACTATATATAAAAATACTTTTTTATATATGTTACTATATAAAAAAATACTTTTTTTCTCATTTGTTCAATGATTTTTGTCCTTTGATTTTTGATTCATAATAGCCCTTCTCTACTGAAAATCTTTGTTTATATATGCTGTGCATCTTTCTACTAGATCCTTTAATATATTAGTAATAATCATTTTAAATTTCTTGTCTGATTTTTCCAACATGTCTGTCATAGCTATATACACTCATGCACTATATAATGACATTTTGGTCAACAATAGACCTTATATATGATGGTGGTTCCATAAGATTAGTACCATATAGCCTAAGTATGTAGTAGGCTATATCACCTAGGTTTGTGTAAGTACACTCTGTGATGTTTGCGCAATGATGAAATCTTCTAATGATGCATTTTTCAGAACAGATCCCCATCTTTAAGTGAGGCATGACTGTATTGTTCTATTGACTGCTATATCTCTTAACAATGTGTTGTTTTTTCTTGCTTATCTTGCTCATAATTTTTGGTTGAAAACCAAACATCCTTGTAGATTTATTTCTGGAAATAAACACACATCTTCTTCTGCTAGACATTTAATGTAGGGGATTGAGTCAATCTAGTCAGGAGTTGATCTGGGTTTTGTTGTTTTAATGGTAACCTTGAGTGTACCACTAGCTTCAAATTCCTCTTGGTTGGTTTGTGCTCCATGGTAGTGGTGGGGGCTTTATTGCTGGAAAGTTTTTCATAGTACTCCTGTTCCACCCTCAGTTTTAAGCTTTCCCTCTGAGCCTACACTTAGGGAGAAGTTCTCTCTCTATTCTCTTGCCTCTCTCTTTGGTAGTCTGATGTTAATTCTTACTCAGTGTGTATTTAAGGGATTTGAGCCATGCTCTTTTGTCCTGGTTCAGCCTCAATCTTAAGTAGGCACTGTATTTCTCATCTTGGTGTCTTTCTTTTCTTCATCTTGATGGTCTTTCTCAGTGATCCTTCCTATTCCCTAGCAATAGAGAGTCTCTAATGGTCTATGCCCAGGATGATTTTTGTGTTTCTCCAAGAAATGGAAAGATTTTGCTTTGTTACCTTCCCCCAAAAGGAATGATCCTTACCTGTGACCTGAGGGTGACAGAGTTTTTTCCTTCCCCATGGTGCTTAAGTCTTTTGTTCAAAAGAGGATACTAGTGAAAAAGATCTGGGTAGAAATCCTTTCCTGTGGTAGCTCTTGTGTCCCACATCCCGACTGCATCATGAGGAAGGTTTTCTCAGGACTCTCACCTGCCCCAATCTTTCTTGTGAGTATCCAGTGAGGTCCATGGAGAAAAGCCTGTGAGTGGTGCAAACTCTCCTTGTGTTATGGCAGACAGGAGTTTTATACTCTCACTCCAGCCCACGCTTGGTTGTTAGCAGTTGTTTAAAAAAAATTAAGCTGAATTCTTCTTATCAGCCATGTGATGTCTAAGGTCTCTTTTGCCTGTGCTCTGCCAGTGGTAAGCAGGTGCTTGGTCCCATCTTCCCTTGGAGGCATCTGTCTTTCCTTCGACATAAAGCAGGTTGACTGTCCTGTGACCTCAGCTCTCTGATGGGTTCAAGAATAGTTCAGACTTTGTAGATTATCTGGGTTTTTCTTGTTGTTAAGATGGGAACAGCACTCATTACATTTTTCTACATTCCAAGTGGAAGCTGGAAGTTCCTCATGTGGTTTTATGTCAAGCCTGGAATGAATAATTGTGAATCAGTAGGCGGCAGGAAGCTTTAAAGTAATAATGAGTAGAGAGGTGAAAAACTCATGAATTAAGGAAAATTAAGGGATTTCTGGACATTTTGTTCTTGTCTATATAATTTTCCAAGTTATAGTAATACCAACATGTAGATTTTCTACATGTACTCCATGACTCTTAATCTTTGTAATAACCTAAATGAAAAAAATTATAATGCTCAATTTACAGAAGTAGAGGCTCAGGTTGCCTTCAAATGACTTTTCCAAGATCAATTATAAAACAAGTAAGAGGCCTAGTCTGGTGCCTGACACATAATAGATGTTAGATAATAAACAACAGAAGAAAAGAATGAATTACAAGGGTTAAATGAGAACTCACTTTTCCTCACAATCTGAAGGAATTTTTTTCTTAGTAAGTTTAACACATCTGTAACATTTCGAATAGAAAATTAGTACTATATTATATGATGCGTAGTTGCTGTGAAGCATCTTTTTTTTTTTTTTTGGTGAGGAAGATTGGCTTTAAGCTGACATCCATTATCCATTGTCAGCCTTCTTGTTTTTTTTTTTTTTTTTTTTTGCTTGAGGAAGATTGACCCTGAGCTAACGTCTGTGCCAATCTTCCTTTATTTTGTGTGTGGGATGCCGCCACAGCGTGGTTTGATGAGCGTTGCCCTGGTCTGTGCCCAGGTTCTGAACCCACAAATCCCAGGCCGCCAAAGCAGAAGATGTGAACTTAACCACTATGCCACCAGGCCAGCCCCTGAAGTGCTGGGAAAAAGGTGATGTTTACATTAAAAAGTATCCCTTTTTATATTTTTAAAATTAAATTTCTCTTTACTTTTTTTTTCAACTATCACCCAGTTTGCCACATATCTCAGTGACAATATGTGTAACTCTGTCACTGTCCTCATTAAGATATACAGGAATATCTGCTTACATGGCTATCTCACTAAACTACACGCTGCTAAGGAGAGAAGCTATATTTATCTTTGTAGCACAGGCTTCTAGAATGTGACTGACACAAAGTAGACACTTGATAATTACTGTTGAAATAAACTATAATTCATATGTATTAAGTACATTGTAAGGGTGATAAATAAAAAATGTTTCCTCTATGAGTGAGATCTAAAGTCCTTCCACAGGAATCTTCCTTGTTGGGTTTCAAATTGAGGATCACACTTATGGTAGCTTTGAGCTAGAGGTAGACATGAGTTGACCAGAGGTGGCACCAAAGAGGGAAATCTTGTGAGGGGTATTGGCTTCTCAGAAGCTTCCTCATCGCGATCCATTAAAAAAATGTGGAATACAGTCATGTGTCACTTGAGACGGGTATACGTTCTGAGAAATGTGTTATTAGATGATTTCGTCATTGTGTGAACATCACAGAGTGTACTTACTTGAATCTAGATGGTATAGCCTACTACACACCTAGGCTATATGGTACTAATCTTATGGGACCACCATTGTATACATGGTGGTTTGTTGACTGAAATGTTATGTGGGCGCATGACTGTAATGATATTTTCTCAGTCTTATATAACATGTTCACAAATGTTCTTTTATACTTTCTATCAGCTGCGACATTCTCTCCTTCACTTTCCAATTTTAAGTGTCTCGTGTGTAAAATCCTAAAGCCAGTACTGAATAGAACAGCTAATAAATTCCTCCAATGAATAAATTACTCCAATGCCTACTAGATTATGGAGGGCAACTGCGAGTGTTAATGTCTTATTCCTCAGTCTTTTGTTTCTTGTTTTGTAGGGATAAGTTATGTGTCATTAGGTGGAGAATAGGATTGGCAGTTTCCTGTCTAAGAGTTTTCACTTGACCTCCAACATCTCACACTGGAACTCGACTTTTTCAATTTAGTTAATAATTGAAGCATGTTTTTTCATTTTCTTTATAGTTTCAGCAGGATTCTGGATCTCACCTGTGTTTCCACCTCATCATGATTTGGGCATTTTCAGTTATTGAACAATTGGCCTGGAAATTCCATCTTTATGTGTTAGAATTCACCAGTGACATTTTACAACAATCTCTATTTTCAGTTGGCAGGTGAGGGGGAACCAGATTACTGGAGCAATTGATTAAGTCAAATCTCAACTACATCTCTTAACAAAATGTGGTATGCAGAGGCTCCTAAAGAATTCAGAGAGTGCTCAGCTAGCAATCTGAGATGTTGTCTGAGTAAGAATTTCGTACATAGGCTAATAGCTTGGATACTGGGGACTCGTAGACACAAGACTTTGCAGTTACCTTTACATCTCTCTCCATAGAAAAATATTTTTTTAACAAAAGTTATTTCAACTTCAAACATCTTTTTGTGTCCACAAATCAGTGAGTCAAGATTGTATTATCATGAAATGACCCATCCGGAATATCCTCAAACAATAGTTTACTTTTAGTGGATAGCCAAGGCTTCTCTATTGAATTGATTTTAATGGAAACAATACCTATCCCGACTTTTGATTCATCTCCCAGTGTGTAGAAATTAGGAACCTCATTAAAAACCACGATTGTCTAAAATCTTGGTGCAACCTGACCACCACTGTAGCCTCTGAATCTGTCTCTTTTATTGAGAGCATATTATGTGCACAAAACACTTCACTTTCAATCCACACAATGTCCCAATGTCATAACTACTTATGACATTACTTTCCTCATGTTATATATGAGGAAACTGAGTCTTTGAGAGGTTAAATTTCTTGCAGACAGCTACAAAGAGCTGGAGGTGGGACTTAAATACAAGTGTGATTGACTTCAAAACTTATAATTTTAGAGCCCACGCAATACTGCCTCTCAAAGATGTGGCTATTTAGAGAACTCATCCAAAGTGATATAGCTGGTAAGTGACAGAGGCAGGGCTTGAACACAGATCTGACTCCAAAGGTGTACTCATGTGTTCATGTTATAAGAAGTCACTGGAAGTTGAAATCTAGTACTGTTCTACCTCAAGTAAGAAACTTATCACCCCAGAACTGACTGGAACAAGAATATAGCTCTAATTTGGAGAAGTTTAAAGAAAAGACGATATAAACAGTTTTTAATGTAAGGACTCCAGAGAAATACCTTCCCTAGCCAGCTCTCTTCTCACTCCTGTAGAAACAAAAAGAGGAAGAGAAATAAAACTTGTCAGAATGGTTAAAATTCCATGTTGAGTCTTCTTTTGTGAGTTTGAAAGCTTGTCATTTTTTGGAATACGCTATTTTTAGAAGAGCAGCATCGCTTAGAGATCTAATTCCTTAAACCTTTATCATGTACCATTTTGGGCCAGATTATGACAGCTGGCTAGGAGGAAGGCCTGCTAGGAATGGAAGGATATATGATATACAGCCTATGGGGGCCCTCTGAGATGGTGAGAGGCTAGCAGCCAAACTCTTTTACTTATGCCTGGTGTTGCCTAGGACCTCCTCCATCTGAAGTAGACAGTTTAATGAAGCAAAGACGTATAATCTTCAGTCTCCAAAACAGCTTTTCGAGTCAGGATTTCTCGTTGGTTAGAGACAAACCAGGTTTCCAGACAGGGCCAACACTAGCCTGTCTGGCACCTTTGTACTGTATGGGAAAGGGAAGACACATATATGGTAGTGCTACTGGCAGATGGTATGTGAATAATTTGGTTAAGATAGAGATAACTCCCCTACCTATAGGTACTAAACTGATACTGGAACAATCATGTCAATAGATATGAAGGTACATCAGGTTTACAGAAAGGCAATCTTGCAAAGATATTTTATGTAATTATGATCATTCCCTTGTCTTTTTCCTGATCTTGTCCTCTTTCATCTTGCCCCAGTTCACCAAACCAGGTCAATACCACCATGAGTTCAGCCCACACAGACTCTGAAGTTATGACATGTAATACTAACTCTTCTCTTCGTCCATTGTAAGAAGATGCTCTTTCATCTCACTAGGTCTCAGGATGCTCCTTGAGGAAGGGCTCCTGGGGAAGAGGATCATTAAAATAAAAGAGCACATAGACATGACTCTTAAATATTTTCTAATCTAAATTTTTGGTAGGTAAAGGACTTGTAAAACTTCTCCTTAATTTGACCCTCAGAACAATTTTGAAACCTAAGTTCATATTATGTCATTTTATTATTAAGAAAACTAAAGTTGAGAGAGGTGAAATTGCTCCCCCAGGTCAAGAAGGATCTTTCAACTCCTATTCATTGCCTTATACTGCCTCTCATTAGAAAATGAGCAAGATGGGGCTCCTAATGCTCATCAATGTGGTTCCTGAACCACCTTGTAACTCTTACACTTTTTTCTGTCCTTCCATTTTTTTATTCTTTTCTTATTCTTTCTCCTTCTGCCTTTCTTCCTTCATTCCTTCTCTCTGCCGCTGTCATTATTGCTGCTCACACTTACGAAAGTCACATGGAGAAACCATATACTAGGAAGAAGCCCTGAGAACCATTGTTTCCTTTGGAAATTTTTCTTAACGTTCAAAAATAATCTTAATACTAAATGGTATGTTCTTTAAGGTCTTTTAGTGCAGTAGTCTGGCAAAAGTTGGCTTCAATACATTTTATAGAATTGAATTGAATTGAGTTATATGAGTAAAGGTCAAACCTGACACTTAAATAGGAATTGAGAGTCAGAAGTGCCAGCCAGCCTGAACATTGTAGCAGAGACATGCTGGCCCCAGCTTTTGCTAGTTTGAAGAGTATTTTAATCTAATTTTGCATATGTTTTCAAAAATGAGCAAAACTGCCAAAATTCTGTTGGTATTATCCTTACCCAATTCACCAATGCCAGTTCCTCCCACTTGACATTCCTGAGCCTCTCTATCCCACCAGTTTCCTAGCCTAAATGGACCAATATTTGCCTGCATGAAAAACCAATGCAATTTGTCTCTGACCAAATCCTGTAAAACTCAACAGAAAAAGTAGAGAAAAGATGGGCTGATAAACTTGATTTAGTTTAGGTCTATGGAATCTAGTAGGTTCATGCTAAGTAATCTGCCTGCTCTGTGCTCATGGTATGTGATGTGAAGAACAGGAGAAGTGAGTGAGCGGGGGATTAGGGATTGGCAAGGAAAAGGATCTTTTCATATGAGAGTCTGAGATTCTCTACGTATCTAAGTCAATCCTCCTCCCCCAATCCAAATTCAATATTAGGATGTATTTTAGATCCTTGAAATAAGTTTTATAGGCTAGTTTTTTTTTTTTTTTAACTCTTATTGGGTCTATTTCCCATTTTGCGTGATGTCTCCATTACCTTGTATTCTGCTTCACTTGGACTAGGGTGCTGGGCTGAGCTGAGCTAAACCTTGCTGAGTAGTTTTGCTGTTTTGTGGGGCTAGTCTATCTGTGACTTACACATTCTGTTTTGGGGGAGATGGGGAAAGAGATTGCAGGACTCATAAGCAGCTTCTGCACCCTCTATCTCCATGTATGGATACTATAGAAAGCAGCAATGATATCACTGAGTAGGTATATGTCTAAGATCCTTCACAGCCCTCACAGGAAGATATGAGTTTTGGGTGCAGGACCCAAACTTGGGCAGCATATCCTGGGGATATGGGCTAGGTAGGAGGAGGAAGATGGGACTGGCCCCAGATCTACAGAACATAATGCTGAGGATGATGTGTGAATCACTGGGACCAAATCCAGGCAGAAGAAGCAATACAGTCAATGGTCCAAAGGTGCTGGAGAGAGAAGAACATAACTCTCAAGTAAAAACGAATGAAATATATCTACATGTGCAACAACAACAACAATTGTTACCATAAACATTGCAGGAAAAAAGTCACAAAATAATACATATGATTCCATTCATGTAAGTCTCAAACCATGAAAGCTAAAACCATATATTGTTTAGGAATATATGCAAAGATGGAGTAAAACTATAACTAAAAACAACAAGGCAATGATTTCAAATAGCAATTAACTGTAGGGTGGAAGTGGAATTGGAGAGAGTCGTACAAGTAACTTTTACTACATGGATGATTTCTATTTTTAAGCTGGGTTTTGGGTACATGGATGTTATTAATATTACTTATATTATATATGAATATTAATGTGCTGTTTTGTATGTAATATATATGCATGCATGTTTATATATACACACAAGTGTGTGTATGTGTGTGTATGTGTGTGTGTATCCAAGAGACTGAGGGATGAAAGCCTGTGAGCCACCCTTAAACTAAAGTGTTTCAACTGTGAAGGGGAAAGAAGCTGCAAGCTGGGACATGCCCTACGCCATAGAATATAGTTATGGCTCTTTTCATGGGGTAGTGAGGATTTCGTGCATGAGCAGAAAGGGAGCTGTTATGATCAATGACCCATTCAGATCATAAAACATGAAGAGAAGAGGAGGAGAAGCTGGAGGTAAACAGGAAAAAATAGAAAAGAGAAAGTAGAACTTGAGGTTAGAAAATAATTTGCAAAAAAGTATTGCCCTTCTAACCCCATCATAACGTGCAATTATCCGCTCCCTAAAGATAAGTAAAATAGATATTTAATTTATAATAATGCCTGTCCCTCTATGATATGTACACTGACACATAGGTACACTGAAAAAAAATGTAGTTAATTAATTATTATTTATATATTTAGTGTTGATTGAGACTTCCTTTTTCAAAATGCAGGCTGGCTGAGGTATTATCTTCTGGAGCTGCAGCATCAAGGTCTTGACAGGACAAGAAGAACTTGGGAACAGTTAGCACCAAGGTTTGGGAGAGGGATGTGTAGGAGCCTGCCCCTGCCCATTAAAAAGACTGGTTGGCAGATCCCATACTGAGAAAAGAATTTGGCAAAGTCAGACTTGTTTGGGGTAAATATTGCTGTTGGATTGAGGGTGGGGTTCCATCCAGCAGGCGGGGCACAGGAGTGCTAAGAATTGTACAGACTCTGAGATTATTCCCTACTTGCTAACAGATTAGCCTACTACAGTTTCAGAGATGCTTGTAGAAGACATGAGACTCCTGGGTCAGAGATAAAAAAATTTATTATTCACAGCAATAATAGTAGCCAGAGTGTCCGCATTTGTACTGAGTTCCCTGATGCCCAGTTCCCAAAAGGTAATGCAAAGAGGGCCAGATGCCACCTGCACATGCAGAGGGTTGTGTAACAGGAGAGAAATTCCAAGCTTAGGAACCTAAGAATGCCTGCCTGTTTCTGTAGAGGAAGACACTATCTCTATCTTCCAAGGTTGTAAAGAAAGGTTTACAAACAAATGTTGCCCTTTGTTCCAGAAGGAGACAATATTTTTATTATACTGCATTATAAGTAAACCTGCTGTTTAATCTGGAGAGAGGCACTATCTTGATCTTCCAAGACTGTGTTGTCTATACAAACATCCTTGAAATGATAGTCTGGAGCAGACGCAATCAGTGTCTCTGCTTGCAAGATGTGCAGAAATGTAAGAGATCCATAGAAAATGATTTCCCAACAAAGAGTAGGTAAAATCTAGTTTTCTGGCACTACTAAAAACTTGGAGGGCAGGGTCATGTTGTGGTGGGTGATTGTCTCATGCACAGCAGTCTATGATTATAGGATTCAAGTTGTTTTTAGGCTCCAGAGCAAACAAAGTTGAAAAAAAAGGACAGAAGAATAGATCCTCATTAATAAACTGCAGATGAGAGCAAGACTCTAGCAGAACAGGTTCCTAGAGAATGAGATAGGATTAGGGGAACAATTTTTTAAGATTTTGGTTTATATTTTATTTCTTCTGTTTTTTTTTCTTCCTTCTAGTCCTAGAAGGCTTTTAGGCTCTCTGTTTACCTTGATTTAGCGGCATTAATGTGGAAAGCCAAGAGCAAAAGTTGCACGTAATAATCACTCTTCTTGTTTTGTTTTTAATTTGACACCTTGCTGGGATTATGCTAGTCAGGAGAGGAGATAGACAAGAATGTGCAGAGGGAATGGGGAGCAGGGAGGTGAGGATGAGGAGCGTCTTGGTCCATTGGGCTGTTATAACGGAATGCCATAGACTAAATGGCTTATAAACAACAGGAATTTATTTCTCACAGTTCTGGAGGTTGGGACATCTAAGATCAAGGTGCCAGCAGATTCAGTATCTGGGAAGGGTCCACCCTGCTTCACAGATGACCATCTTTTTGCTGTAACCTCATATGGCACAAGGGACAAGGGAACTCTCAACCTTTTTTATAAAACCACTAATCCATTCATGAGGGCTCTGCCCTTACGACCTAATCACTTCCCATAGTGCCCCTCTCCTAATACCATCACCTTGAGGGTTAAGATTTTTCAACATATGAATTTGGAGGAGACACAAACATTCAGACAAAGGTAAGAAATAATGACAAGATATAGGGAAAAAAGAAATTTCTCAGACCTAGAGAGGGGACAAATAGAAATCTGGAGTTATAAATATCATGAGAACCTTTGCCTATACCCTTTGAGGTACCATAAGGAGGTGACAGTACTTCTAGGTTTCACATGATTCATATGGACAAGATGGATCTAAGACACCAGGGTTTCCAGCTTCAGAAAAGTTTCCTGTCCCCCAACAAGACACGGAAGAAGCACAAGTAATGAACTCAATATGACCAAGCAGCCTGGCTCAATGGATATCTCAGTGGTAATCAATTTGGCCTAATACCTGGAAGGCCCTTGCCTAATATGTTCTTCTGGATAAGACATCCCAAGACTTTTGCTCAGTCTTGGATGTTTGGAGGAATGCAGTAATGGCTGAAGTTTGATTTCTTTCAATCTCAGAGGGCTGGAAGCTTGGAGCCAAGATTTAATTGAAAGGAAATAAAATAAGTGAACATTTATTTCTTGCTGGTTTTGTGGTATAAGAATTACATTGGGTAATTCTTATGGGTAAAATTCTATGGGTAAAAAGCCCATATAGAAGAAGGAAAAGAAGATAGGTAGAAAATGTAACTTTGATTTTACAGAGGTACGTATGGCTCAAATATGTTTCCAAGATTATAGGTCTATTGGTAGCAAAACTTATTCCAGTTGCATCCAGATGAAATTCTGGTGCTTCTTGATTATTGCCTACCGTTGTTAGGATGGTTCAGACTTAGAATGGATTTGAGCCCGGGAACATCTACCTATTCAACTACAGGAAGGCAAAAGTGGGGAGATAAGAGAAGGAAATGATCATGGTGAAAACCGAAGGATTTTTCCCTGTGGCTTTCACACTTAGCAACAATTTTAGATCTGGATTGTATGAGAATTCATTCATAGTTGTTTTTTAACACTTTAGAGAAAGGCTGTAGTTAGCATCAGTATGAGTCAACAAAAGCCAGATCACTCTTCAGAAAATGGTAAAATTTGATGGTTTAAAATATTTTGAGGCCACAAAACCCTTTGAAATTCTCATGAAAGCTATGGTCCCTCTCTTTGAAAATTGAATAAAATTTTACCTGCAATTTTAGGGCTTTGAGGGTCCCTTGAAACCCATCCATGGACCTCCTTCAGTAGGGCTTCTCAAACCTTAATGTGCCCTTGAAACACTTTAGAGAACTTGTTAAAAAGCAGAATCACATGCCTTACAACCTGAAATCAGAGTTCACTAGGTCTACCAGGAATCTGCACTTAAACATTTCAGAACTGATAATTCTGATGCAATTGAGCCAGGTACCACACTTTGAGGAAAAATGTTCGGATCCCCAATAAGGAACCATTGTCTAAATGCTAAAGTGCTGTAGGAGGATACTGACTCAGCAGCTACTCTTCCCAAGTCAAGTCCCCCCTTCCTTTTGTATGTAACCTCAGTATGTTCACAGACTAGAATTAGATTCCAAAGTAATTTTAGCTCAAGCTAGAGCTAGTAAGGTTTGATGAGAGGATCAGGTGCACTGATACTGGGAGATTCTTTACTCACGACTTCCAGATGGAGGCCACCCCATTTCCCCACCAGATGTGTTTGAGTTGGAGGGCACATGGGAACCAGAGATCTGAACTTTCATCCAAACTAACTCCCTCTATCATCCTCAGCAATACAAATGTTAGTCTGCTTACATGAGAGTCTAAACAGAAAATAAATCTATTCTTTCTGTTCTCATTTACCTTGGACCTAGGAGCTGGCAGTGGTTCACCAATTTTCTGCAAAGAATTCCACTCTATTGTGAGTCCAGCTACATGGACTTTGCTGTCCTATAATCATATCTTCATAGGCAGCCACACCAACAATTGTGTGGAGCAGCCCCTGAGCCATGATTACCCTGCAATGATTATTTGTGGTTTTGTCAGTCATTTCCTAAAACTGGATCTTCCTGGCATCTTCCTACCCTGTGTTGTTCTGCGTGAGTTGCAGCTGCATAGCGAGAACTTACATCTGTCTCCAACACATATTCATTGTGTTTATATTAGGGACAATCTTGTGATTTTCTTTATTTATTCAGTGGACAATTACAATAATAGGATATAATAGGATGTAATGTGAAGGAGTTGAAATGCCTTAGGGAAAAGCTTAAAAATAAATAAGAACTCTAATAAAGATATCTTATCACTGGATGGCAATGTATAAGTCTTGCTTTTGCTTGTTGTTATTATTAAGGTCATCCTGGGAGGATTGCCTGTGAGGCAATTCCGCATGGCTGATTAGAAAGGTCCAGAATCAGAAATCTGGCTTGCAAGATGGTTCTGACGGATATCTTCTATTTGTCAAGCAAGAAGTTAAGATGAGACAGGGCTGAATGGATCAGGTAGGAAACACAGGATTTCTGGTCCAGAGGGAATATTTTGGGAAGTTGGCTAAGGCAGGAAATGTGAACAAAGTACCTCATAGGAAAGATCGTTCCAGGATATCAGAAAATGTTCAAGAACTACACTAGCAGTGGGAGGCCACAAAGTTGAATTTTGATTCTAAGATAATACTGACTTTCCTTATTCATTCATTCATTCATTTTTTCATTCATTCAGTGATTCATTTTATAAATATTTATTGGGCAGCCACTATAGGCTACGTCCTGTGATAAGTACTGTGTATACAGTGGAGAACAAGACAGAGAATGTTCTTCCCTTCATAGATTCTAGAATCAGCCGTGGAAAAGAGATAATTAAAAAGTATATTTAGAATAAAGTGTGGGAAGTGACCAAATCAATAATTTACTTATATATTCAATAAATATGAAGTTCACAGCAAGGAGACCTAATTTAACTTAGGGGTTTGGGGAAAGTGTACCCAAAAGTAAAGTTTAATAATCTGAAGGATAAATATAAATTTATGAATTGCAAGAAGGCATGGCAGAGAAAAAGCAGCAGGATTTGGAAAGCCAAGGAAGAGAAGAAAATGTGCTCCAGACACAGTGAGTAGTAATGCCCAATAGTTGAAAGAGTTGGAGTTTTCAAGACTAAAAGAAGATTCTCCTGGTTGAGACATAGATTGTGTCAGATAGTTGGAAAGGATGAGATTAGAGAAGTCAAAATTCAGATCATAGATTTACTTGTAATCCATTCAATAATTTTTTTTGTTCAACAAATACCTCATGTAAAAAAAAGACTATTAAGCAGAACAATAGGATGATAGATTTTATTTAAATACCACTTTATGTCATTGTTTACTTATTTCACTTGAAACTTACCACAAGCCTGTTGTTAGTCAAGGTAAATATTATTGTACTCCCTCTTTTTCTCAACGTATTACAAACAGTGTTGAAAAGAATATTACAGTGAGCACTGATATGGTAGGCAGAGTAATGGCACCCAAAGATGTCCAACCTCTAACCCCTGGAACCTGTAAATATGCTATGTTATGTGGCAAAAAAGATTTCACAAACAGAATTAAGGACTTTAATATGGGGAGATTATCCTTATAGGGAGAGTATTCTAGATTACACAGGTGAGTCCTACGTAATCACATGGGCCCTTAAAAGTGGAAGAGGAAGGAAAGTAGAAGAGTGAGTTAGAGACATAAGATGGAAGAAGAGGTCGAAGAGGCTTGAAACATGAAATGGACCTGACCCACCATTGCTGGCTTGGAAGATGGAAGAAGAGGGTTGTTATGGGTTAAATTATGTCCCTCAAAAATTCGGATGTTGAAATCCTAACCCCCAGCACCTCAGAATGTGACGTTATTTGGAAATAGACCCACTGCAGATGTAACTGGTTAAGATGAGGTCACACTGGAGTAGGTTCATCATGACTGGCGTCATGACTAGTGCTACGTGAGGAGACAGACATTCACACAGGGAGAATGCCATATAAAGATTGGAGTTATACTGCCACAAGCCTAGAAACTTCCAGAGGCTAGAAGAGAGGCGTGAAACAGATCCTTCCCTATGCCTTCAGAGGGAGCATGGCCCTGCCAACACCTTGATTTTAGACTTCTGGTCTCCAGAACAGTGAGACAATAAATTTCTGTTTTTCTAAGCCATAAGTTTCTTTGTTTTTTTTTTTTATAGCACCCTAGCCAACTAATAATCAGAGGGCAAGAGCCAAGTTATGTGGGTGGTCCCTAGAAATTGTCAAAGGTCCTCAGCTGATAGCCATCAAGGAAACTGGGACTTCAGTCCTACAACTGCAAGGAAATGAATTCTGCCAACAAACTGAGTGATTAAGAAAATTATTTTTCCTTAGAGAATCCAGAAAGGAACACAGTCCTGCTGCCATCTGGATTTTATCTTAGTAAAATCCTTTCTGGACTTCTAACTTGAAGAACTATCTGACAATAAATTTATATTGTTTTAAGCTGCTAAATTTGTGGTAATTTTTTATGATACCAATAGAAAACTAATACAATTGTGTGTATCAGAATGTATTTTTATTGCTGAGTAGTATTCTCTTGTATTAGTATTTCAGTTAATTCATCAATTATCCTATTTTTGAAATATCTAAACTGTTTCTAGTTGTTTAGTTGTTGTAAATAAAGCTTTACTTTACAAGGATTTTGTCATCATATGCTTTCATTTTTATTGAGAAAATAGCTAAGAATAGAATTGCTCAGTTATAAGGTAGGCATATTTTTAGATTCATGAGACATTGTCAGAAATTTTTTCAAAGTAGTTGAACCATTTTCCAACTCCACCAACAAGGTACGAAGTTCCAATTGCTCTACATCACAGCTAACATTTGATCTTATGTTTCGTTTTGATTTTAGACATTCGGTGAGTATGAGATTTTATGTATTCTGGATACCCTCATTTGTCAGATTTTTTTGGATATTTTCCCCCAGTCTGTTGTTGCCCGTTCCTTTTCTTTACTGGTATCTTTGGGTGACAGAAAATTTTAATTTTGAAGTCTAATTAATCAATTAGATTTCTGTAACCTGTCTAACAAACCTTTGCCTAAACCTAAGTTTTACCTGTAAAAGCTCTAAGGTGTTAGCATTTATATTCAAGTCTATAATGCATTTCAAATTAATCTTTGTGTATGTTATGAGATGCATTTTTTCCCATATAGATATCCAGTTATTCCAGCACCAGTTGTGAGAAAGACTTTTCTTTCCCTATTTTCTGGTGCATTATTGAAAATCAAATGCCATATGATTGTTAGTCTATTTCTGGACTAGCTATTTTATTCCATTAATTTATTTTTCAAACTTTGTGCCAGTATTACACTACCGTGATTATTTTAGCTTTGGAGGAATCTTGAAATCACACAGCATTCATCCTCCAATTTTTTCTTCTTTTTCAAAAATTTTCTTGTTAGCTGTGTATTTGCTTTTGTATTTTGATATATTGCATTTGTATTATCATTCAACTAAAAATTTTTACATTTCATTTTCCTTCTTTTGTCTGTAAGTTATTTAGAAATGTGTTTAATATCCAAATGCTCTAGGATTTTTCAGATATCTTTCTTTAGTGATTTCCAGCTTAATTCTATTATGGTCGGAAAATATTCTCTGTATTATTTAAAGCTTTTTAAACTAGAGAGATTTGTTTTATGGTCCACTATGCAGTCTATCGTGTTGATTGTACCATGTACACTTGGAAAGTGTGCATTCTGTAGTTATAGGAGTGGGAGTTTCTATTAATACCAACAAAGTGATTATTATTATTTATTTGGATCCTTGTTTCTCTTCTGTCTGAAAAGCTTACCGAGTATCTCTGGTAGTGTGAATTTTAGCTTTCTTTTACCTAAAATGTCTTTATTTTTCCTCTTTTTGGAAGGGATATTTTTCCTACGTATACAATTTTGGATTGATGGTTTTTCTTTCAGTATTTTGAAAACATTTTATTATCTTCTGGCCTCTGTAGATTCTGATGAGAAGTTAGCTATTAATTGATTTTTTGTTCTCTTTCATGTAATGTTTAATTTTTCTTTTGATATTTTCAAGATTTAATTTTCATCTCTTTTTTTCCAATGGTTGACTATGATGTACCTAGTTATGACCTTTTTCATCTAGTATTTTGTTTGGTGGTCATTGTATATCTTGAATTAGTAAATTTCAGTCTTGAATCAATTTTGGAAATATTTAGCCATTATTTTCTGAAAAGTTTTTTTTCCCCTAATGTATCTCTCCTCTTCTTCTGGGACTCTAATTATACATATGTTAGACCATTTCATATTATCTAATAGTTTCTTGATGTTCTGTTTTTTTATGTATATTTATTCTCAATGTTCTTCATGGTGCATGATTTCTATTGATCTAGCTTAATATTAACTGAAACTTTCCCCTGTCATCTTCATTCAGTGATTTTTTAAAAAAAATTACAATATTGTATTTCTCAGTTCTAGAGTTTCCATTTGGTTCTATTTCATCATTTCTATTTATCTGCTGACATTTCTTATTTTTTTGTGTATTGCAAACCTGTTTTCTTTTACTTCATTGAAAATAATTTTATTAACTATTTGAAAATCTTTGTCTGCTAATTCCAACATCTGGATCACTTAGAGTTGGTCTCAGTCATTTGTCTTTTCTCTTGAGACCAGGTTCCAGTTTCATATGCAAGGTAACTTTGAATTATATCCTGGGCATCATGAATATTAAGTTGTTGAAACTCTGGATTCTATTATTTTTCTCCAACGAGTGTTGATTCTTTTGTTTTAATAGGCATATCTTGGTTTGACATAAACTGCTTACTCTGTTTCTCAGATAATATTTTCACTCTTGATTGAAATATTCTGTCTATAGCTGAGTTTCTTTGCATATACTTCAGGCGTGTGTTGTTCAGGGGTCAGCCAAAGATCGTCCAGACAGAATTCAGAAATCCCTCTCTGCTTTTTTCTTTGAAGGATCTCACATCCCCACTTCAGTTGCTAGAGTTGCCCAGACTTGGTACTCTGGATACCCAAGCAAGAATGTCTGCAATTATTTTCCATGGATCTCTCCAGCACCTGCACTATTTTGATGGTGTCTGCCCTCATGCTAAAATCAGTGAAAATGGGTAACTCTAAACAACTACCCTCCTCTGAGTACAGACACCCCAAAAGAAACTTCCTGTTTCTGTTCACTTTCCAGTGCTTTCAGATAGCTTCTTTTTTTATTATGTTCAAAGTTTATGCTTATCTAGGAACATATTTGTCCATTATGATCTTACTAATTCTTACTAATCCTCTCTTTCCATTATTAATTATTTGCTTTTAGAGGTTGCTATTGGTATTACAACATACATATTTTACTTTTCATAGTCTGATTAGAGTTCATACTGTATGATTTCCTGTAAAATGTAGAAATCTATAGCTAGAGAGATCTATTTATCATTCTCCCAAGCCCTAATTCTATATTTTCCACAGATATTAAATCTGCATACTTTATAATCCCCACAAGACAATGTTTAATGAAAAATGGAATATAGCTAATAATTTAATAAAATTACAAGAAAAAAGTAGTCTTTTATATTTACACAGACATTTAGCTTTTCATTTTCTCCTATTATTTCCCTTTAGTCTGATGAATGTCTCTTTTGCTTTCCTTATAAAGCAGATCTACAACAATTTTTCCTTCTATCATTGGAAATATCTATTTCCCCTTATACTTAAATAGTATTTTTGCTAGATATAGAATTTTGAGTGAACAGTTTTTGTGGTTTATTTTTTGTGTGTGTGAGGAAGATGGGCCCTGAGCTAACATCTGCCAATCCTTCTCTTTTTGCTGAGGAAGACTGGCCCTGGTCTAACATCTGTGCCCATCTTCCTCCACTGTATACGGGATGCCACCACAGCATGGCTTGCCAAGTGGTGTGTCGGTGTGCGCCCGGGATCCAAACCAGCAAACCCCGGGCCACTCTAGCGGAGCGCGCACACTAAACTGTTTGCGCCACCGGGCCAGCCCTTAGTTTTTGTTTTTTTTGTTTGTTTGTTTTTAATTTCACCATGTTAAAGATGTTATTCTACTCTCTTCCATTGTCTTCTGGCCTTCGTAGTTTCTAATGAGAAATCAGAAATTATGTGAGTAATAATTTTTCCCAAGTGAAATGTGTTTTTTTCTCTGGTTGCTTTCGTGCTTTTCTCTAGATCTATGGCTTTGATCAGTTTGACTATGACACTACTAGGCAAGGTTTTCTCATGTGTATTTTGCTTGGGATTTGTTGCATCTTAAATCTGGTAATATATGTCTTTTATCAAAATGGGAAGTTTTCTACATATATTCCCTAAAATATTTTCTGCCACATTCTCTGTCTCTTTTCCTTCTGTGAATGATTAGTAAAAATATATTAGACATTTTGATACTTTCCCACAGTTCTCTAAAGCTCTATTTTCCTCCCTGCCCCACCCCACAATAATTTTCCACTTTCTTCTTCAGATTAAATATTTTCTATTGTTCTCTCTTTGTTTTAACCAACTACTTCTTCTTTCATGTTTATTATGCTTATAGGTACATCCAGTAATTTTTTTATTTTAGATATTATACTTTTTAATTCTGGAATTTTCATTCAGTTCTTTTGATAGTTTATATTTTTTTCCCAAGATTTTCTATCCCACAATTTATTGTTAACATATTTTTAAATTTACATTATTGAGCATAGTTGTAACAGCTATTTCAAAAATTCTTGTTACCTAATTCAAATATATTCATGATCTCATAGTTAGTCTCAGTTACTTGTGATTTTACTTGAGACTAGGTTACATTTTCCTAGTTCTGTGTAGAAAAAGTAATTTGAATTGTACCCCAGCCATTGTGAATGTTATGTTGTATAGACACTGGTTTCTGTTATAGACTATAGTTTTTGTTATATTCCTTCAGAAAGTGTTGATGCTTTTGTTTTAGCAGGCAGTTAAATTGCTTGGGCTCAAATTCAAATTTTTTGTCTTGGATAGCCATTCTAATTTGAGTTTAGATACTTTGCCTTTGGGCAAGCTGCTTTGAGTCAATTTCCTGTATGCATAATCCAGAAAATAGCGAGAGATTTGGGAAGAATTTGTACATAGAATTTGGGGGCTTCCCTCTCTGACTCTCTCTTTTATGAATTGCCCTCTCACTTCCCAGTACTTACCCTAAACTCTGGTTTCTGGTTCTTTATCTCAGAAAGTGCTGTGCCCAGCACAGCACTGACTCTGGCCAGCCATCAGGCTACAGCCTGTAAAAATGTGAAAATTACCCCACATAAGTCTCTTTTTCAAAAATGTGTCTTCTCTTCAGAATCTGTTTACATTTGTTCACTCCCATTATCTCCATATCATTATTTTATATTTTCCCCATAGCTTATAGTTGTTTTTAGTGTGAAATTAGGGTCTAGTAGAAGTGTACACAGTTGTATTGAAAACCTACCTCCTCGCTTTTGACAGATTAAGAAAGGTATACCAATAGAGGTTAAGCAACTTCCTTGAGTTGTTGGGTTAGTCAGTGGTGGAGTAAGGATTTGAACCCAAAGCTTCTGACCTCAAAACCTATAAGAGTTTTCCATTGTATCAATCTGCACATTGCTCTGCCTCTGGCTATATGTGAGTTGCAATGCAAGAATGGATGTTAGAATTACATGGAGGGAGCTTTCTCATGAGTCGAGTAGGGGTAAGGGAATAGCCTGGGTACTAATGATGTTAAACTAAGTTATCCAGATGGTATGGAGAGGAATAGTCAAGTTATGCATATTCTGCTTGGCACATGTAGGAATTTCCCATCTGCTTCCTTCTTTCCACAAAGCTACATATGGACATTCCACTCTGCCCACCATTATTTGAACTGGGCTTCATGGGTTTGGCAGTCATAATCTTTCTTGGATGCTGAAATGTAAGATGCAGATATATCCGTCAGGAGTTGTGTTTACCATCGGTGACAGGAGAAAGCAGAAGAAGTTTGCTTGTGAAGAGCAGGAAGATTGAAGTAGACACAAAGAAGGGAAAAGGAACAAGAGAAAGAGAGAGGATTCTGACAGAGTTGGAGTCCCAGTTGCATTATCTTCTTTATTGTCTAGTTATATTTTTATAATTGAGTTTTCCTAGAGATATACTTTTATCTTCATAATATAGTCCCCTTTTGGCTTACGCTAGTTTACTCTGGATTTGATTGCAACCAGGATTATAACTAATACATGATGATTTTTGTTTTTTTTTCACTAAGCTGTCAGTGCTAGTGCAATTAAACATGATATTTTCTTAAGAGTGTCTGGCATATAGTAGGTATTCAATGAATTTGTGTTGTATTGAATAAAATTAAATTGTGAATTAATTAAATTCCTTTTTACAACCCCCTTTCTTAAAAGGAAAGCTACAAGATGGCAAGAATTTTTTTTTCATTGCTCCTTCCCCAGCTCCTATAAAAATATCATACATAATAATCTTATCCTGAATTTGTTAATGAATTAATGATTGAGACAAGCTTGGAAAAATGAAAAAGAAAAGTTCTAACCTTAACTCTTGGGCTTTGATGAAATGAGGCTACAGAATTTATCCTAAGGAAATCTGCAGAATCGTGACTACCTATGTATTTATAGTGGTTTCTGTCACAGCCTTTTTAATATACTAAAGTAGAGACTGAGTTAGTTGAATTATGATATGGAACACTGGATAGCCAAGCAAAATGATGCTGCAGAAGAATATTTATCAACATGAAAAAACTCTCTGTCAAAACAAAATTACAAATGTTATAAATAGAATGTTCTCATATTTTTTAATAAAATTATATAATGTGAATGGAAGAAAGTTATCAAAAATTCTACCATAGTATGTATGCTGGTGAGCTAATAAGTATGTTTTTCTTTGTGTTTTCTAAGATTTCTATATTAAGCTGAGTTAGTTTTGTATTTAGCAAAATTAAATTCTTCAAAATTCAGTGAGGTTCTTTAAAATAAACTGGGTCCAAGTTGCTAATGGGATTTCTGTCTGACGCCAGCACATCCATTATCTAGCATACGTAAGGGTACTGACTAATAAAGGGTTACCACCAGTGGTGTGCTGGTAAATATTAACAACCAGCTCTTTGCAGGTAAAAAATCTGATTTGTAGTGCTTGATAATTTTGACATGGCAAACGTAACATCACTAAATGCATAGGTGAGATGTGCACCATCAGCTCTCATGAGCTGAACAGACTTTGGCACGCTATAGTTTACTACACAGATGATGCCAAGAATGCTAATTTTCAAATTAATATAGAACATGGATTGCAAACTTTTTCAGAAAAGGTCCAAATAGGCAATATTTTGGGCTTTGCACTGCACATGGTCTCTGTCACAACCACTCAACTCTGCCATTGTAGTGCAAAAGCAGCCATAGACAATAAGTAAGTGAATGGGGGTAGATGTTCTCCAATAAAACATTATTTACAAAAACAGAGGGTAGGCTGGCTTTGGCTAATGAGCCCTAATTTGCTCACCCTGTATAGACCGCAAAACTCCTGCAAAACCAAAAGTGAATTCAACACCAGAAAATTTTTCTTTAGAAATTCAAAAGACTCTGAAATACCGCTCTACCTCAGATACAGGGCTACGAGCATCTGTGATTACTGTGCTGTCAATGCATGGAAGTGAGGTGTAAGAGGGGTTTAAGCCAACAAAATGCAGGCTAATAAAGTGTTTACTCAATTATATTGTTTAGGGAACTGAAGTGTGTTTCCATCAGGTATATCAATTCTGTCACAACGTGAGAAGATCGGGACAAATGTGAAAGGTTGGTAAAATCTCTAGAGTCTGGCTCATGATAAACCTATCTGCATGCTTGTTTACATGATATATGAATCATTTATCATAAATATGTAATTCTTAGTGAGTACGTGTATGAATCTTTCTCTCTCGGTCTCTGTCTGTCTGTCTGTCTCTGTCTCTGTCTCTGTCTGTCTCTCTCTGTCTCTGTCTGTCTGTCTGTCTGTCTGTCTGTCTCTCTCTCTCTCTCTCTCTCTCTCTCTCGCTAAATTCTCCCTCCTAGCTAAAGCCGACTTCAACACTAAGTGGTTAGTGTGCCTCACTGGGGGCCACCTCCATGATCCATTGTTACAGAAAGCATTGAGTTAGAGGCGCTGTGGAATTCTGAGCCCTTTAAGGAATCAGGTCCCAGCAAAGCAGCTCTGAAAAAGCCAGGCACATGAGCAGTTGAACCAGGGTTCTATTCATTTTCAACTTATCTTTCTCCTCCAAATGGTCAATTCTCTTGCAGTTTAGTCCTAGAACTCCTAGGTGGTGAAGAGAAGTTTGAGTTCAATAGTTTTCTCCATCTAACTTCAATGCCATGCTTATTTACTAGGGACTTGGTAACAGACAAAAGGACCATGATGTAAATGCTCTAATGTGCTTAGCAATTGTTAAAAAGCACTTAACATTCCACTCTCAACATGTAAGTATTGGATGAACTTCTCGGTCATCAATTCAGTAAAGGTTGCCCTGCCCCTTCGTTCTGTGCAATGTTGACTTGATAGCAGTGAAACCATATGTATCAACCAGAAGGCTCAGTCCTTACCCCTCCTTCAGTACACACACTGAGCCTTAACAATTACCCAAGAACCTTTGTTTGGGGCAAATTCTTCTCTAAATCATGATAGGGCTTGATATTTCTGTAACATCCCTTTGTTAAGGAACTTGCACTTTACTTATGTTTATCTTCTTAATCTCTGGAGCCTCTCAGCGCAGCCTGTAGAGAGCCAATATCCTTCAAATGTGGGAAAGCTGAGGTTCCAGAAAGGGGAAAAAGACTTGCCAAGAGTTGTTATGTCATTTATTAGGAAGAATGACATTAGAATTTAGGAGACTGTAAGAGTGATAGTCATAGCCACAGCTAGAAACATTTTCCCTGAGAACTAACCTGAAATCTTCAAAGACATTTAACCTCAGGGCCAAAATCCTGATTGTCTCATTAAATTGTTAGCAATTCCCCTAGGGGACCTTCTTTTTCATTTGTGCCTTGACCTGCAGGCCCGAGAGTGGGTGGTCATAAATCCTGTGAGGAAAAGTTTATCTAGTAGAGAGAGATACCTCTCTTCTCTGAGATAGAACAGAGTTGGGTCATGGAGAGGTCTCAGAGTGCCCTGACGGCCTTCCCTAGGTAAAGGATAAAAGAGTCTTGGAATTTAGCATGTGATTTTCTGGTAATCTCTCAGAGTTGGGCTGGGAAAGGGCACCATGTTTTGACTTGTCAAAAAATTTTTTCAGGAGACCAGAGCTGAATTCAGGCGTGTCTCATTCTACATGATAAAATATAGCTCTCCAAAACTGCAAGTAAATCAGTTTGATGATGTCTGAAATTATAGACTGTTTAATCTGAGCCATCCCTTGGGATTAACAGCTCCATCTAGGAGTGTTGAGTCATGGAGCTCCAAATTTTTAATGCCCATTTTCACCAGACCAGCTTTACTTTTAAAATTTTAAGCGTTGGAACTTGGCGTAATATTTTTTTAGAATAAAGAAAGTTTTTGGCTAGAAAACCACTGATTTAGAATATCCTTCTCCTATGAAAAATAGGACACAGAAGCACAGAAATGTGACGTGACTTTTTCAAAGACCACCCAAACAGTTTTCAGCGGAAGTGTTCTGTTTCACTGAGCGTTCAGCATCCTTAAGGAGCGTCACTGCGATGTCATAGGTGCTTCATAAATACATAGCTCCTAAAGCTGAAAGGGAGATCAAGAGATTATAGTCCTCATCCAGGAATTTATTCTAACCTCATTGCAGAGATTAAAGCCATGAAACCTAAGTGTTTTGTCCACATTCACACAAACAATTAATCACAGAGAGGGTGACAAAGGCTCAAGTATAGCACTTCCAGTAGAAAGCTCTGCCCTCTACTCCCATCCCTGGCCCCTTCTTGTCTGACTCTCCACTGCTCAGTGGATTCCAATTTTAGCTTCCAGTTTCTCTGAGCTCTGATTTACAGTCAAAACTTTGTAAATCTAGCACCCAAGGCTTTTGCTAAAAGCAAGATATGTCCCATTGGAGAGAGGCCTGAGACAGGTCTCTTCTTCACTGTACTTTGCACACAGGTAGACTCAGAAGAAAAATTTTGGTTTGGATCCCACGCGTGTCAGAGATGTATTTGATCTCTCAAGAACACTCTGTTATTGAATAAGGCAAGACAGTATCAGCTCTTTGGAAAAGTCAACTTTAAGAATGATATGAAAACAATATATATATTTTCTCATTGGGTCATACCTGACCCATATCAGAGTTCCATTTGTATTTTGTAAACACATCTCCATCATCCCCAGCTGATTGCTCCCTGCCCACCCCTTTAATAAGCCCATATGATAATTTTAACTACCTGTCTGTATGCTGTTCTATTGCTTTAAGTACAATGGCACTGATTTGTACACATCAGGAAGTGACGGGTTGGTCATTTAATTTCTTGAATGAAGGTGTTTGTTTTTGTAGGCATACTAACAAGCATAGCTACAAACTATATTGGTAGAAGATGCATTTGTTAAATGAGACATACATTCAGATATTTCCCTTTTGGCCTATGCTAGGCATTTTTCCTGTGCCGGGGACAGGGGAAATGAGAGGAGGTAACTGCTACCCATGGTGCGCTTGGCAGTGCTACCTGAGAACATCCTTGTGGCCAGGTGCAGTGCCCTGCCTTGGCAGCAGCAAGGCACCAACACCGAGATGAGAAGTATAACATGGTTTATGATGATCAGAAATACCTTTCATTTGTGTAGCTTTTCACACTGCTCCTTGTAACTTCAGAGGGAACTCCTCATATTTCTCCAACCTCTTTCTCTACTCGCTGTTCATTCCTTAAACTCCAACCAAACTGGCTATCCTGCTCTTCGTCAACCTCTCTCAGTTGGCCCTCCCTCAGTGTTATTCACTGGAGTTTGTTCCATTTGGAATTCTCTATTACCAGATCTTCTGGCTGCCTTCTTTCCATTCAGGTCTCAGTACAAATGAAATACCCTCCAAAAGACTTTCTCTGACTGTCCTATCTAGAAACGCCGCTCTTCATGCTAATGTTTTGTTTTGCTTTCTTCATAGCATTCATCATGATATAAATTATTTTCTTTATTTTCAGTAGGCTCCCCTTATCTGAGGGGGCTATCTTCCAAGACCCCCAGTGGATGCCTGAAACTGTGGATAGTACCAAACTCTGTATAACCCAGGCAGCTACTACGTGAGTAACTGGCAGGTTGTCCTGCACAATGTGGATACATTGGATAAAGTGATGATGGGCGTCCTGCGTGGACGGAGTGGAATGATATGAGATTTCTTCATGCTACCCAGAAAGGCATGCAATTTAAAACTCGAGGATTGTTTATTTCTGGAATTTTTCATTTAATATTTTCAGACTGTGGTTGACTGAGGGTAAGTGAAACCATGGAAGCGAAACTGCAGCTAAAGGGAGACTACTGTATGTATTTACCTATCAACTTGTTTATTCTGTATCTTCTCCTTCCACAATGTAACTTGCAGGACAACAGGAACCTTGTTCTCAGTTGAAGCACCAGCACTTGGAACAGGACCTGTATACTGTTCCAGTATGCAGTACGTACTCAATAAATACCTGTTTCTTGTACGAATAAATGAATTTATCACTTTTTTTTGGGAGGGGGTGGTGAGGAAGATTAGCCCTGAGCTAACATCTATTGCCAATCTTCCTCTCTTTGCTGAGGAAGATTGGCCCTGGGCTAACATCTGTGCCCATCTTCCTCTACTTTATATGGGACGCTGCCATAGCATGGCTTGATGAGCGGTGCATAGGTCCATGCCCGGGATCTGAACCTGTGAACCCCGGGCCACCAAGCCGAGTGTGCGAACTCAACCACTACACTACCGGGCTGGCCCCCTAAACTTATCACTTTTAATCTCTTTTGAAATGTCTGAGGCATAGAAAACTATGCAACTCAAGCAAAGTCAAACAGTTAATAAGTGGATAAGTCTAGATTTGAACGCTCACTTTTGACTAATTGGGACAATGTCTGTTAAACAATATTGCTTTTTGCAAAAAAAAAATTAGTGGCTAAGAGTAGTCACTTTTTAATATTTTTATTTTATGTAACATTGGGTAATTATTTACCCCTTTTGTACCTCAGTTTTTTCATCTAATTAGGATAATAAAAATAACTACTTCATGAAATTATGGTGGGGATTAAGTGCACTAACATATAAAATATAAAGCACTGAGAATAGTGTCTGAGATATAGTAAGCTCTATTATTACTGTAGATTCCCTTTAAACATTTGGAAATTTCCATTTAGTAACTTACCTTCCAATTATCTTTTCTTCAAGTTAAATATCCTAAATTCTTTAATCTAAGATGTAGTTTCTACGCCCCTTGTCATTTTCATCAACTTCCAATTTATGCATCCCAGTTTGTTAGTGCTCCTTTAAAAACAGGAGCTTACAAGGCTATCCATTGCAATACTGTTATAATAGCTAAGGAATAGAAACAATTCAAATCAGTAAACGAATGGTTATAAGAACTACAGTATATTCATATTTTGGAATAATATTCAGATGGAAAAGAAATGACAAATATGTATATTCACTTTCAATTTGTGTATATATGTATGTATATATGTAAATGTTTATATATATAAGTATGGGGTCATGGTTTTCTTATTATTTGAGAGGTTATAATCTGTTACTATTATTTATTTTCATGCTCAAATTATTCTAAATTTGTCTAGTAGAGGCTCTGTCAAACTGACTTGTGTGTCTTTTTGAATATCCTCAATTATTCTTTGAAAACTGTCTTGCTTTCTCTCACCAGATATTCAATCTCCACCTAGTTCTTTCCCTGACCCAATCCTGGAATCAGCCATTCCCCCCGCAAAAAAATCCATTGTTCTTTTTAATAAAGAATGGCATTTAGAAACAAAGATCTTGAAGCTAGGCATGCTCATTGGTGTGTTACTACTACCAAGCCCTCTCAGTGGACAGTGCTAGGGAATATGTGTGTAATGGGTTGAATAGTGTTGCCCCAAAACTCATGTCAACCCAGAACCCCAGAATGTGACTTTGTTTGTAAATAAAGTCTTTGCAGATGTAACTAGTTAAGATGAAGTCATACTGTATTAGGTGGGCCCTAAATCCAATGACTGGTGTCTTTGTAAGAGAAAGGAGAGGGAGACACAGAGCCACAGAGCCACAGACACACATGGAGAAGAGGTTCATCTGATGATGGAAGCAGAGATTGCAGTGATGCAGCTGCAAGCCAAGAAATGTCAAGGATTGATGGCAACCACCAGGAGCTAGGAGAGAGGCATGGACAAGATTCTCCCTCAGTGCCTTTAGAAGGAACTAATGCTGCTGATACCTTAACTTTGACTTCTGGCTTCCAGAATTGTGAGGGAAAAAATTTGTTTTGTTTTAAACAGCCAAGTTTATGATAATTTGTATTGTTGCCCTGGGAATCTAATACAATATGTATGTATGTGTATGTGTGCATGTGTGTGCACTTTTATATACCTATTTACATTTATATTTATTTTTTTGTGTATATACATGTGTGGCATTTAATATGTATGGTATTTAATACATATGATATTATATATGCACATATATATGGTATTATGTATATGTAATATACTATATAGATAGAGATAGAGATACCACAAATTTCATGGAGGCCTCCAATTCCAATCCAACACTATAGAGATTAATTCTAGTTCTTTCTCTTCCTATATTTGTAACTCCCTTCTCACACAGTGAGAAACCCAGCTCCGATTATCTTTATACTTGCGTATTTGATCAGTCCACCTCAATGGCCATTGATTCACAGTGGGCTACATCTATCGGGATAATTGAATTGGTTGTTTTCTTTGGGAATCCTCAACTAGAGAAAGAATCCATCCAAGAGACCAGACTCCACCAAAGTAAATCTATACACAGTAGAGGTCAATCAGTTTTTAGTGAGCAAAGTTTGAGAATATTTGGAATATTTTATTCTTATGGGATATTTTTATCAAATTAGAGTAACTAAATGTATTCTTCCTCATTTTAACTATTTCTCTTCACTGATATTAAATCATCTCAATGAGAACTCACTTTATCTTCCACAGCTTTGGAGACACTCTGATTAAATGTCTATTAATAATCTCCTGTCTTTCTAGACCTCTTGCTAACCATTCTGGAGGTAGGGTAAAATTACCTAAAACAGGTTACAAACATAACTGAATTAGGACACAGCTTGCTTTATATAGTTACATTTCTCTTTTGTTTTCTTGACTGGATTTGTGGAAATCTCAGGTGTCTTTTAAAGGAGGCTTGGGTGACACATTAGCATCACAAGTAAGAGTACAATATAGTGGATGTGGTTTATCTTCGCGTTTAACTTCTTGGGCTCTGGAACTGGGGCACCTGTGACAAAATACTTACTAATTGCACAGCTTTGGAATGTTACTTCACTTCTTTATCATTTAGTTTTCTCATCTATAAAATGGGAATTAAAACTTACCAAGTTATAGTGATAACTAAATAAGTTAGTAAGTGTAAAGCATTTAAATAGTCCCATCACACAGTGAGTTCCCAATCAATGTTAGCTATTATTATTTACAGACCAGTAATACCAGTAATTACCAGTGCAATATGGTAATTGCAGCAGTATTATATTCTTCCTGCATCCATTTCATCATCTTATTCAACAAATAATATTTGAGCTCCTAAGTATGTGCCAAGCATGGATTACACAAAGCCCATTGCATGTTGACTCAAAAAAATTTTGATTTTCCTGTGAGATTCTGTATTTTGAAGTTTAATATGTTCGTGTTGGCCTCATTGGAACCAACAGATGTTATTGCTCAAAGAACACATGACTGTAGCTCTAGTTTGTCCCCACCACTAACTGGCCACATCATTTTAGCCTATCTCTTCTCCTCTCTGACCCTCATATTTCTCCTCTATAAAGTGTTGGGGGCATAGGAGTTGAACTGGATAATTGTCGGTTCTCTCCAACTCTAAAATTCCAATATTATACAATCAATGTCCATATCTATCTCTGTGTGTGTACCTGGAGGACATACATGAAATGTCACATGCAAGCAGTGAGGCCATAGTATCATGGAATGGCTCAGTGGGCAAGTCTACTGCACAATGTACATCTTTCACAAAATCTGAGTAATGCTCTAAAGTAGCACTACTTCTCAACTTGACAAGGTAGTCACTGCAGTTGTTGACAACAAAGAAAAAAATGGAAAAGGACCAGTAGGAAGGAAGAAGAATGAGTTAGTAGTGTAGTAGTGACAATACTTTCTCAAACATAGTTTGGTGCCCAAAAGTAAAGGTGAGTTTCTGCCTCCTGAGATTTTCTTTTTAGAGTATGAGAAAGCAACTCTTAACAATCTGCCCTGAGCAACCCTTCCCATTGGCCTGCTATCCTAAACATTGCCCTGCCTCCTTGATGAAGTGGTCTGACCCCTCTGACAAGAGTTCCCACAACCACCTCTTCACGCCTTGTTGGTTTAGTTTCGCATGATGGATGACATGACACACAGTCGGCAGGGCTGTTGGTACCTGCTCTGTAAATGACTCTGGTATCATGCTGCCAAAGGCAAAGTGACCATCTCTCGATTCTGGCTGAGTATTTCAGGTTTTCAAGTATGGAAGCAAGTGATTTATGAGACACAAAAAAACACCAATGGCCTTCCATTCCTTTTGACAAGGATAGACTCCCTGTATAACCCCCAACCCCATGCTTCCTTTGCAGGAGAATGCTACCCTGGAAGGAAGAGTATAACACCCCTTCTCAACCACCAAAGCCAAAAGATGTTTTGCTCCAGCCAATTTAGTGTGGATTTAGGCCTGGCCAGTAGAGCATGGAACATTGGAGTGATTAGATGCACTGTGTTGGTCTAAACTGAGTTACTCTCATTTATCTCAGCTTATCAGTAGGTGCTGCAGGTAATAATCTAGTCCCCAAAAGAACCGGTTTTGAGACTGGGGTGAAACTCTGCCATAGTTTAAGTAAGAAGATAGTGCTAGGTAATCCTGTGCCCAATGGCTTGTACTTTACAGATACCCAGTCTTTCTCTAGGTTTTCCATTGGTGACTTAGATACCAAGTGCCCCTGTGAACCATCTAAGCTACAATATTCACTTGCATGGGCCCCTAAACAAGATGAGGCTCAAGGATAAGATGAGACTTGGGGATGTGTTGGGGGTAGTGTGAAAAACCATTCTGGTTTGTCCAGGATTGAGAGGTTTCCTGGGACATAGTACTTTTAGTACTAAAACTCGGACAGTCCTAGGCAAAATGGGACAAGTTGGCCACACTATTTGGAGGTGAGGACTTGGAAGGAATGTGGGATGGAATGAAGAGTAGCATGACTCCGGGTTGGAGAGAAGATGTCACTAAATTTTTTTTTAATTGAATTAAATTTGAATTAGCAAGTAGCAAGGCTAACTGCACTGACCATTGCACCATAGGTCTAGTAGCTTTTATGTGAACCTGCCTTGGGTCAGAATTGTTCCCTGAGGCTAGAATGGAGATCTTTCTAGAAGTGGAAAGTGAGTTATCCCAGCTAATCATATCAGAAGGAACTGTATGTTACAGGTAACTCCATGGTATTCGGCCACAGGTTGTGCATATTGTAGCCACTAAATACATCTTTGGCAATTGACAAAAGCATTGATTCTGTTTAATTAAGCCTGTTTCTTCCTGCTCTGGCTCTCACTTACAGAGATGGGAGTGGTTTGCATTTCCTTGAGTGACATTTTATTTTGAGAAAAATGAAAAGGTGACTTAGACTTTTATAGTCATTCATTATTGTTATTAGTGAATAAGGAGTACAAAACCATTTAAGGTTTTGAAAAATATTTCATACACATTTTCAGACATACAAAGCTTGTGAAACAAAGCCAGTTTCAGAGACTGTTCCTTTCCATTCTTAAGGAAGAGGGCATTCTGTCGAAGGTTATGTAATTGATACTTTTCTGATTTATTTAGCCTGGACTCGTCTAAATGTGACTTTGTAAGACATGTTAACTGCTTGAGAAGCAACTTGGGATTTAAAATAAGCTTTTAAAAGGTCTCCTGGCCTTAAGAGCAGGGAGTGACATATCGCTGAAAACAAATCTGCTTTAACTCCACAAGTTTGCTTTTCATAGGAAAGAAAGGACACTGGGGCTGCATAAGTAGATTCTGAACTTTAAAAATCTCTTCCCTGAGACTGAGACTGAGAGACTAACGGAGTCTGTTCTGATCATTTTCACTGATCCCTTTTGCACCAAAGTCAATAGAAATGTCCCCTGAATGGAAATAAACAGACTCAAGAGTCAGACCCTGAAATTAAAATTTCTAAATGAGGGTCCCAGAGGCCTCATGAAGCATTACGATGTAGTGACCCAGAGCAAGTCTCTGACACCCTGAGTCCAAATCCCAGTTTTGCCACTAACCAGCTCTGTGACTCTGGGCAAGCGACTTAATGCTTTTGTGTCTCAGTTTCCTCATCTTTAAAATGGGGATAATAGAAGCACTTTTGCTCATAGAACTATTATGAGGAGTAAATGAGTTAATGTACATAAAGTACTTAAAACAGTGCCTGGCAAATACGTGCCCTGGAAGTATTGCTTATTAGTAAGCATAAAAATCCTTTGAAGAGCCTGAGCTCTTGAATCCGCTAAATCAGAATATCTAAACTAGTGATTCTCAATCCTGGATGCACAAGAAAATCATCTAGGACACTTTTTAAAATTCAGCTGCCCAGGCTTTACCCTAGGCAAGCTGAATCAGGTTGTCTAGGGTGGGATCCCAGCAACCTGTATTTTTTAAAATTTCTAGGGTGTGATTCCAATGCACAGAGAGTTGAGAACTGCTGCTCCAAGCTAAAGCTTGAAAACCAGTGCTTTCGAGCGACTTTGCGTGCCATACGTCAAGATATTTGTGAGTTTGTTTAATTGTTTGATCCTGTAACATTTTCATGATTCATTCATTATTTAGAAGTTTTGAATAGGCCTATATTATTTTGTCTAAGGCTATAATTTTCCTGATGCTAGGGTGTTTCTCTGCTGCCATTCACACTCAAGTCTCTAACACAGGCCCAACGTACTATAATGGTGATGATGAGGGAGGCTGGAGTAAAAGAATAATTGTTGAATTTTACCAACTGTCTTCAAGATCACAATAATATTTTTAAAGTCAAGGATACTGAGTCAGGAGGGGTACAACTTAGAGGAGTACTACATAGGGCTCCCCATCCGCCCAAATCATACCTTCACAGTTCTTGTTTCTTTGTGAGATTTTGCTTTTTGCAGGCCCTATCTTGTTCCCTCTGCACGCTCTCCCAACCAGGTGGCTCTGAAGCCTTCCGTGAGTGTTGACTTTCACGCTCAACAGTTTGGCGAATGGTTCCGACACAAGCTTCTCTGGGTAAGAGCTTCAAATCCTTCTTAATGTGGCTATGCAATCCTCACTTGGCTGCTGAACTGCAGTTTCCTCATCCAAAATAGAGGCATAATGATCTCTATCTCACAGGACTGTTGTAAAGCTCCAACAAGATTGTATATGTGAGAGTGTCACATAATTGTACAGGCCCATGCTATTTTGTTTTTTTACCAGACCACTGGACACTCCCACTCACTGCCTTCTATGTGGTTGAGAACAGAGAGGATATGATTGCTATTTGATGGGCAAAAATTCTACTTACAGAGGAAACTAATTAGCCAGGAGACTTCTGGTGCAATAATCTGGTGAGCTGGAAAATATACGTTTTCTACATAAATGTTAGAAACTGAACGGTCCAGTACTGTGGTTGTCAGATGGATTATAAAAACTATAACATTTCAACAATAAATGCTGAGCACAGAGGAGACCAGACATTCCCAACATTGCTGTTCCTGCCTAATTTTCCTGGGAAGTTGCCTCAGTCAGCTTGGAGTAGCTTGGCACAACTGTATAGTCACTAGAGGGAGGTGGTATGGAGAGAACGAGAGAGAGAGAGAGAGAGAGAGAGATTGAAAGAAAAAGAAAAAGAAAGCTCTAAAGCAAGAAATCCATGCACCAGTCCTGCAGTAACCTAGCAATCAAGGCATTAACAGCCAAAAAGCTTTTCTCGTGGAGGGGGAGTTAATGGATTTATATTATTTGTGGTTATCTGGATTTCAGATTGACACCATAAATATTCAAACTCTGAACTCAGCTGGAAGCAGCCGCCACTGACTTTTCTGTGACCTAGCTGGAAACTTTAAATCAGCTGTCTCCTTGACTTTCAAGGGAATGACATGCTCCAAATCCATGAGATAGCATCTCCTCAGTGTTTTATTACCTCCAGAGGACCTCGGTTCAGTATGGTCTGTAACTACAGCCTCTCCTTTGAATGCCAAGTCTGGTTAAGATTCCTAAATCATAAAGTACTCTGCACTGGAGTAGAGATGACCTAGACTGTGGGCACAGACAGAACTTATTCTACACAATGCACTGGGTTAACTTGCATCCAGTACAAACCCTGCCACATATTATTCGTGGACTGACATGGATCTTTGTCCACAGCTGTCTCTGTTCAGTAGATCTTGCCTGGGTACTTTCTTCCTCATTTTCTTCTTACGTTTATTGGTCTCTGGGAGATAGATTTATAGAGTTTCTATGCAGGCACAGAGGACATTTTCTTCTCAGTGTATTTTGAGCTGCTTCCTGTCCCTATGCTCAACAGCAGACAAAAGTGATATACTCTCCCAGAAACGGGGTTTGAATCTCTCTCTGGTTCACTTCAGAGATGATGCTAGGACTTCGGTGATAGGAGGAAAGGCACAGTCCTTTTCCACTTCCCATTTTGCAAGCACTGGGGAACTTTCCACTAGCAACAGGCTTCCTTTTGCCCCCATGACAAATTGTGCTGAAGGTTTGACAACACCAAATTCATCATAAAGATCAGGCCAGCTCCTTCTCTCTGTCAGCGTAACAGATGTGGCAGCAGCCACAATGTCAATAAAGGTTATGTCCTGCTTCAGAGAAAAAGGGGCCAAAACACCATTTAAGTAATTGCTTGGGGAAAAAAAAATCAAGCTATCCTTCTGGGCAGGCAATGGCATTATCAGGAAGGCTCCACACATGGGCAGCTTCTCTCTTTCTTTCCCAGATGAGTTGAAAGGTATTATGTGTGGGTCTATTACCAAGAGAAAAAGCAAGCCATGAATAATTGCAAGTTGTAACTTCAGAGGTCCCATCTACTCAGTGTTTGGAAATCCACCAAGAGTCCTTATTCTACCATTTGACCCAGACCACAGTATACCTTAGATGTTATAAAACTTCCCTTAGATATTTGATGTAATGGGGGAAAAAAAGGAAAAGAGTCATTAAGGTGAAATCAGCACAATGCTGGACTTGATTTATATTTTAATATTATTAAATTCTGAATTTTAAATGGAGCATCCTAATTTTTTTCATGCTTAGGGCTTCTGAATATCTTAATTCTAGACTAAGCAAAAAGTATCCCAGGAAAAAAGAATAACAAGAGACGGCATCTGCAAGAAGACAGCACAGCTGAAGTGAAAACTTAGTGGTGGAGAGTGGCAGGTAATGAAAGTGGAAAGGTAGGCAGAAGCAGACCATGGACCAACCACTCTAAGACAGAGCTTGGCTATTCTGCCACACTAAGGATCCTATAGTGATGAGACACTCCTGCACAATCATTAGTAGGAAAGTAATAGGATCGCATTTGCATTTCAGACAAATCTCTCTGGCAGGTGTGTGGAAAGATGGGTTAGAGAAGGACAAGAATGGAGACATGTAAACATTGAACTAGACTTGATAAAATATAGAGTGTTTGAACCAGGGCTTTAGTAGTAAAGATGGAAAGAAGTAATACATAAGGGTTAACATTAACTGAGATGGTGAGTGGTTAGATCCCAAGGCTGAGGAAGAAAGCTCCATCAGCGATAAAGCTCTCATTTCTTAGTTTGTGGGACTGGGTATATTGTGGTACCACCAACTGAGATGAAGAATACTGGAAGAGGAGCAGTTGGGGAGAGCAAATGATAAGTTGGATCTGAACAGGTTCAATTGGAAGCTCTCGTGAATAAGACCAGTCCTAATTTCCTAAACTGCTTCCAAATAGCTGTCTCACTTGTCTATCAACCATTATTTCTAGAGAGAAAGTTCCATTTCTACAGTAGAGCCACACTTTTGAAGTAAGGTGTTACACTTAGTCGCTAGCACACATTTCAGAAGAGGATGTGTGCTTGGAACTCATGACACAGTACATTCCCCTCTATTCTAATTGAATTCTAAACCATTCTTAACCCAGGACTCTGTTGTACTCTGGTGTAGCTTAATGCAGCCTAGAGTAGCATCCTGCTAGGAATAGTAGGAACACTCTGGAAAAGAAGTCATTAGCACCAGGTAGTTGAAATTTGCAGAGACAGATCTCACCTGTAGATTAGCGGACTCTAGTTTGTGGAAAAGTCCTTGTGTTGATTCTTTTGGCCATCTAAAAGATCTTGGATACAAAAGGTGAACACATATTTAAATTAACTAAGGCAAAAAGTGAAGTGTCAGTGAGAGGGGCAGTTGGACCTCAGGAATGACCAGAAACTGGGTTGTGAACTCCATTAGTTTCTCTCTCTTGCTACCTCTATCTCTCATTTCTGTTTCTCTTTGTGTCCTCATTCTCTTAGAGGCCTTTCTCCAAAAGTGGGAAACACGTCCACTGGTAGATCCCTTGCTTGTATTTAAATTCTTTGCACTTGAGAGACTACTTATCTTCTCATAGTTTCAATTTGAAGAACCCTGGGCCTCAGTGAGTAGACTATTATGATTGACTACCCCTAGTAGAATCTCACATTTGAAGAGTAGGGGAATAATATTTTCCTGTCTAAAGCAGAGGCTGTTCTCAGAAGAAAGGAGGTATACCTACTAGATAAAGCAATAGATGCATGCTATGCTGCTGTTATAAAAATTATGCAGAGCCTTGTGGATACCATGCCATCCCAAAGTTTTGCATAAGGGCAATGAGAGTTTATTACGCAAGCACTGAGCTAAGCCTCACGCTGCGGATACGAGATTGGGCAGGAATCGTTACTATACCCCTTGACTCTGATTCATGACTCATTCCCCTGTGCTCCTCTAGCATAAATATGTGCATCTGGTAAACCACTTAATACATTGCCTTGTAATTATTATTTATGTGCCTGTCTTCATCTGTACACCAAGAGCTCCTTGAGATCAGTGACTGTGTCTTCATCACTTCTGTATGCCCAGCTCCTGGCACATAGCTTGGCGCATTATTTTAGTGGCATTCTATCTCCTGCTAGAGGAGAAAGCACTAATTATTTCTTGATTTGAAATGCTGTTCCCAAGTCACAGAAACAGCAAGTTTTTCAAACAACACTGTGGAAGAAAAAAAACCTTTCTATGGCATTTCAGATAAATATTGTTATAGAAAAGTAAGATCATTCCTGAAACACACAGCATTCTTTCCATAGCTGCCCTCAAGAGATGTTTGCTGATTGACTAGAAAAATGAAATGGGAGATAGGGAGTAAGTTATAGTCTTAGGGTTTCCATACATGGATAATAATAATATTGATATAAAAAGATGATGTTAATGAATTATCATTATTGCTCTGTTTGGGTTTGTGTAGTGGTAACAGGAGAAGTAAAGAATTTATATTGTGCCACTGACACTTTTTTTTTTCCTGAACAGTTGAAATTGTGAACCTGCTGACCAGTGTTTAGGGCACAGTTGGTGAACGTGAAACATTAGCAAAACTTATTGCACTGCAGATCAAACACATGATTTTCTCTTACCAGCAATATCCCATAATCAACACAGCTAACTAGCCACCAAAGGCTGAAAGAAACTGCTAAATTCCAGCAATTTTACTTGACTTTTAAGTATTCTTTGCCATTACTGGTCCTTGTGTATCTGTACTGAGAGAAAAGGGTTTTGGGGAAAAGACAGGGCCTCTTCTGGGGCATTTGCAATATCTTGATCCCGTTAAAGGGACCACACACCTCTGTCCTTCTACTTCCAAAGCTTTAGACTCTAGGAAATTAATTTGAATTGATCAATGGACTGGCTTCCACCTCACCGAAGAGCTTGTCATATGCAAGAGCAACATTTAAGATGAAAAATCTAGCCATATGCAGATTCTTAGTTTTGTTCCCAAAATAACTCCTGGTGTTGTTGGCTCCTTCTCCTCATTGAGTTACCATCTGGGGTTTGTGTGTGTCTGTGTGTGCACGAGCGTGGGGAATAATACCTCCTCCCCACAATCTGCCAGGCACAGACACCCTCCATCGACCTCTCCCACGCTTATATACTCACTGAACCAGGGATGCGGAAAGGATTTCAGAGAGAATGAAAAGGTTCAGTTTCTGTCTTCCTGCCCAAGATTTTACATGCACTTCATGCTTGCCTAAAAAAAAAAATGTTGATCTGTAAGCAGAGGCCAAGGATACAGGTTGCAATACGAATTAATTTGTGATGGTCTAGGCTGTATCTGGCTCCTTGGTGCTTAAGCCAATGTATGGAAGTGCTTAAGGGCTTGGGGGCTGCAGACGTTTTTGTACAAACTGAACAACTAACTCAAACCGTGGCCTGTTTCCTTTTTACTTCAGGAACTTATTTATTTCACATTTCTTTGGTTTAGAAATGACTGGGGCATTGAACTAATTAAAAAAATAATTTAATATGTAGGAATAAATCCTACCCAAGCTGAGACCTTGTCAGCCAATTTCAACCTGGAGTGCAACCTTAGAACAGAATAGTAAATCTCCTATAATAGGGGCTTCCAGATCCAGTATATCATACAATGCTTTGCATACTTGTCAGGAAGCACAATTCACCTCGCCAACTGCCCTCACAAACTTCCTGAAACACGAGGGGCTCAGTGTGTTAATGGGGAGCTAGAGGGGCTGGGGAGAGGGAGGCTGGACTCAGGTATTAACAATGGAGGGAAAGTAGGGCTTACCCTTGAGAAGCCAGAGGGAGCTAGGGATTCAATGGAAGTGAAAAATGGACATAGAGAAGGTTGAAACCAGAGACCACTCTGCCTTCTCCTCTTCCCCCTGTGAAGCGTATTAACTCACACAGGAAGCAGCTATCCCAGTCTTTGGTTCATTTATCCCGGAGAACAGGTCAAGGAAAGGACAAAGTAGCCATCGCGCAAATGAAGACCTGGAGGAGGGCACCAGGAGGGGCTTGAGAGAGAAAGGCTTTTTCATAAGTAAGGGAAGTCTGCTACTTGAGTGAAAGACGTGACAGAGCAGGCTCCCTCCTGACTATGCTGGTGGGAAATGGACCATTTTTATTTGGCTTTTCTGTGTGTGCCGAAAGAGAACTCTGTGGCAGCTAATGCTCTTTGAGCACCCCTGCTGGACCACCCTTAGGAGATGGTAGAATGGAGAGTAGCTGTAGTGATTTGGGATTATAAACTATGTCAAAGCCTCTGTGACCCTAAATTTCTATTTGAAAATGACCCGTTAGAGAGTCAACTCTTTTGGTTAAGACTTTGGCCATGTAAAAAAAGTGATAAGGAGAAGAGTTGAATAATGTGTGAACAAATTATTTTTAAAGACTTTCCCTGAATTAGATAGTAAGGTATGGAAGAGAAAGGAAAAGAACATGTGGGTATTGAGTATTTGAGGCAGAAGAAGGGGACATCCTCGATAGCCCAGGTGAAATTATAGATATTCAGTGCACTTCATAGTTTTCCTTAGCAAAAGAGTCTATAGATCTGGTGAAGATATTGTGACAGGAATAAACGTTTCCTGATTCCATTCTAGTCCCACTGATGAGCCATGATATGCAAATTTCTTTTTCCCGTAATACTTCAAGTTCCCAGGATGTAAGAAAGAATAGCTCTTTCTTACTTTTATTCACCTCAAAGGAAGTGACTGAGACCAGACCTAATAGTTTAGACAATGGATTCTGACTCTTTAAGCTCCATTAATCTCCTATATAATTGTAATGAGATTATAATCATATGTACCTGAATTTTGTGCCAGGGCCACAAGAATGGAGGAGAATTTTCAGATTTGAGCAGGTTTCCAGGAGTTTTCCGTCATACCAGTTGTCATATGACTAGCAAACATCCAATTTCCAAGGAAGTCACTAAGATGAAATAGGTTTCCAAATCCACACCATCATTCATTAAAGTGTCGTTTCTCCTTGGAAATTTCCAGTTCAAGGGGAAATGATGCATGGTCAGAGGGTAGAGAAGGCAAAATCAGATACCAATTGTCCCTCCAAAGAGAGTTGTAGATGACTTTTGATGTGTTTGGCCTATCATCAAGATTTCAAGCTCATGGGGCAACAACAGGTTTTCTTGAGGGGGAAGATCTCTCTTTAATATTAACAACATGTAGCACAATAAATCCTACAACTTATACAATTAGTACATGATTTAGCTTTGACCATAACCAAGAAGTCTTAAACACAAAGACCTATCTGCCTGATGTTTTGACCTCTTGATCTTATTTTGGATGGATGGAGATGCCAGGCCCCATGCTCCACGCAAGGTACAGAGTTAAAATGACATGGCTCTTCAGTCTTGAGGACCTACTGGTCCTCTCAGTGGCATATACTATCCCATACATTCTACTCCTGGGTTCTATGGTCTTTTCCTCACCCATTTATTTCTCTGAAGAATGCCACAGAATGGCGCTCAGAAACAAAAGATTAGAAGCTGATCATTGAGGGGAATTTGAAGAGGGGAGGGTGATTCTTTCCCATGAGCTATGTATAAATTTTATACTATTAACATGATACTTTTCTAGAACAAAATTTTTAGTCCTTGAGGATGATGTACAAAGATAAAAGTGAGGGGAAAAAATCAAGGAATAAACAGTTACTCTGACCACACGTTGTTAAAACTAAATTAATAATTTCGCCCCTACTATGTGCTGAACACTGATTCAGGAACTATAGGGATATTAACACATTTATGATGAGTTACTTGTCCTCATGGAAGCTTATGTCTTCTTGGGTAGAGAGACTACAAACATTAGATAATATCCAACAATAAAAGATTTAAATAGCATTTCTAGACAACAGCAGTTATGTATTAAAGGGAACCTATGATTAATTACTGAACAAGTTAGACAGACAATAATTGCTAAAATATTTCAGAGAAAAGAGAGAGACCTTTAGGCTAGGCCTGGCAGGGCCATTGTTGAGGAAAAAAAAATATGCTTCAGTTGACTCTTGCCAGGATGGAAAGTGATTTGGATGAGTAGAGAGGAATACTGTGTCTCTTGATTATCAAAGGAAGGAGAAATAAATGATTGTTTATCTCATGCCTACTGCATAGCCTAGCTACATAGATGTAGCTCTATGGTAGATATTTTTATCACAATAATCCTGTGAAATAGATATTAGTATTCCTAATTTATAAAAGAGGAAACTGAGACTCAAAAAAGTGAATTACTTTACCAAAAGCAGTTATAAGAAACAAAAATATGGAATTTCACATCCAGCCATCGTGTAGTAATAGAGAATATATTTACCTTTTCAGCTTAAAAAGGTAGAAAACAAGATAAAATACATGAAGCAATGTTTTTAGTCATTGGACAAGAGACAATGCAGAATTGTGATCGCTGAGAAATAGGAAACAAATGAAATAAGCTCTACGTTGCCCCAGCTTTCTACCTGGAGTTTCTAGGCCATAGAACAGAGTGGGAGAACCCAAACACAGCCTGGTGGTCTTGCTAAACTGAGAAGACGAAGATTAATGTTCAGGGAAACTAAAATGGCTAAAATTTTTGGAACAGGGTATCTGAGAGGAAAGAATTTTACAGGGAGAGCTCTGGAAATCTGCAGAGGGATCCCTTTGAGTCACTTATTGAGTGGTGATCTGTGGACACATGAGAAAAAATACTACTGGTGTAAAGGCAAGGAAACACTGGCAAATAGTATACTGAACAATTCCTAGAGCTCACAGAGAGTAGGGAATAGTTTGTATTTTTAAGAGCCAGAGTGGAAAGGCCTCCTAAAACATGGATCATTTGGCAGAGTACTCACAAAGGTATTGCCTTGTTAGTGGGAATAAATTAGCTCTAAACTAAAGATGTCCTTGGTTTGCCTTAACAAAACATAATAGCAAGATTCAACAAGATCAAACTAATAATAAGTAACAACTTTGCCTTCCAGGACAAAGTCTAAAACTAAAGAAATAACAACAGCAACACAACAAAATCCAGCACTACTAGCATAAAATTCAAAATGCCTGGCATCTGAACAAGAATTACCAGGCATGCACAAAAGCAAGAAAATGTGATCAGAAAAGGAGATAATCAATAAGTAGAAACAGACTCAGAAATGAGAATAATAAGAAACAAGAAAAAAATGGAAATGCATAAAAATAGTCCAAATGGAAATTCTAGGGATAAAAAATACAATATTGAATTTAAAAATACAGTGGATGTAATGGATTAACATCATAGTAGGCATTGCAGAAGAAAATGGCACTGAAGGTAAAAGCATAGCAAAAGAAACTGCCTAAAATGAAGTTCAGAGAGCAAAAGAGAGTAAAAAAGTGAACAGAGGCTAATAATTGTGTGACGATGTCAAATAATCTAAAATAAGAGTAATTGGAGTCCTAAAAGGAGAAGAGAAAGGGGACAAAAAAATTACGTGAGAAAAATAAAGGCCAGAAATTTCACAAATTTTATGAAAACTATAAACCCATATATCTAAAACTTTGACAAAACCCAGACAGTATTAACTTTTAAAAATTCACACCAAACAACTAAGTGGTTAAAAACTCAGGATAAAGAGAAAAATAAAATAATAATTTAAATATTAAAATAATATTAAAAGCAGCCACAGTAAAAAGATGCATATATACAAAGTAGTACAGAGTAATAGTGATAAGAATAATAGTTAACTTCTCATCAGAAATTATGCAAGCCAGAATACAATGCAGTCCAACTTTAAGGAATTTAAGACAAAAAAGGCAATGTAGAATTCTATACTGAGCAAAATATCTTTCAATAAACACAGCAAAACGAAGATATTGTAAGACAAATAAAACATGAGATAATTTATTACCAACAAATCTGCACCTCAAGAAAAGTTAAAAGAAATTCTTCAGGCAGAAGGAAAATAATGCCAGAGGGAATTCACATTTATACAAAGAAACAAACTAACACTGGATATGTTATATGCGAGTAAATATAGAATGCATTTTCAACTCATCTGAATCACTTCAAAAGATAATTGAATATTTAAATGAAAAATAATAACAATGAATTTGGGGGTTTATAATTTATGTCAGAATAAAATCTGTAAAAGTAAGGATTGGAGAGGATAAATTATACTATCCTAAAGTTCTTACACTATGTGCAAAGTCGTATAATATAATTTGAAGGTAGACTATAAGTTAAAGATATATATTATAAACCCCAGAGCAACCACACAAAAAATAAAAGAAGTATTACTGATAAGTCAATATTGGAGAGAAAAATTCCTACAATATACCCAATTCTTCTAAAGAAGATAGGAACAGAGGAAAAGAAGACCAAATAACAGATCAGAAAAAAAGAAAACAAATAGCAAAATGGAGGGTTTAAACCAACTCTATTGATAATTAGCTCAAATGTAAATGGTCTAAACTTTACAATTAAAAAAAGATTGTCAGATTGAATTAAAAAAAAATACCAAGATCCAGGTAAATGCTGTCTATCAGAAATCAAATTTAAATATAAAGGCACAAATAGATTAAAAGTAAAGGATGGGAAATATACATCACGCTACACTACTCAAAACAAAGCTGAAGTGGTGGCTATATTAATATCAGAGAAAGTATACTTCATAACGAGGAATGTTACCAGAAGTAAAAAGGAACATTTCGTATTTATAAATGGATCAATGCATCAATACAATCATAAATATGTTTGCACCTAATAGCAAAGTTTCAATATACATGAGCTGAATTCATGAACAAAATATGTGAACTTGAAAAAAGAGGTAGACAAATCACAATTAAATAATTGAAATTACAATATTCCTCTCTCAGTAATTGATAGACTAGGTAGAATATATGTATTTTATACAATATGGAAGACTTGAACAACACTGTCAACCACTTGACCTAATTGGTGTTTATAGAACACTACACCCTGCAACAGGAAATCGTATATTCTTTTCATACGCATATGGAACATTTATCAAAATAGGATATAAATCTGGGTGATAACAGAACTTTAAACTTTAGAACTTTAAAAGATTTAAATAATGTAAAGTACGTTCTCTGACAACAAGGAAATTGAAATAAAATAAAGATGGGAAAGATATCTGGAAAATTCCCAATTATGTAAACTAAACAACACAATTTTAAATAAGACATAGGTGAAAGAAATAACCACAAAGAAAATTAAATTGTTTCTTTTTAAAAATATTTAACAGCTTATTGGAGTTAATTGACATAAAATAAATTCCTCCTACTTAAAGTGTGCAAATGGATAAATTTGCCACATAAAAACACTTGAAATCATCAGCATAATTAATATGATGAACAAGGCCATTACTCCTTGCTATGGTCTGAATGTCTGTATCCCTCCAAAATTCATGTTGAAATCCTAATGCCCAATGTGATGGGGTTAGAAGTTTAAATCTTTGAGAGGTGCTTAGGTCATGAGAGTGGAGCCTTCATAAATGGGATTAGTGTTCTTCTGAAAGAGACCCCATAGAGCTCCCTAGCCTCCTTCCACCATGTGAGGACACAGTGAGAAGTCAGCAGTCTGCAACCCAGAAGAGGGCCCTCACCAGAACCCAGCCATGCTGGCACTGATCTTGGACTTCTAGCCTCTAGATCTGTGAGAAATAAATTTCTTTGTTGTTTTTAAACAACTTAGTCTGTAGTATTTTGTTATAGCAGCCTGAAGGGAATAAAACACTCCACAAAGCTTTCACATACCCCTTTGTAACCTCATTACAAAACTATTTGAAAATTTTATATCAAGTTCAATGTAAATTTAGCCTATCACCCAACAATCACTTTTAGGTGTTTTCCCAAATTAAAAAAAAAAAAGAATATATTCACACAAAGTCCTATATTTCAAATGTTCTAGAAGCTATGTTTATAATTGCCAGTATGTCCCTTTAGCTTAGAAGCCATTTCTTAATTGCAGCAAAGTTTGCCATCTGGAGTGACTAAAATATTTTAAAATGAGCAATTTTTGGATCCTTTATGTTTAATAGTTCCTTCTTTAGTTTTTCTCTTCTTGTATTGTACTATAGACAAGTAGGATAAACACAAAGAGATCCACAACCAGACCCATAACAGTCAAAATATTGAAAGAGAAAGAGAAAGAGAGATCCTTGAAAGCAGCAAGAGAGAAGCAAAGAAGCCCAAATAAGATTAATAGCTGACTTATTGTCAGCACAATGGAGATCAGCAAGCAATAGCATGACATATTAAAGTATTGGAAAAACAATGTCAAACAGGAAACTTGTACTCAGAAAAACTCTTTCAAAATTGAAGATGACATCACTAAAGAAAAATACAGGTGGAAAATAAGCATATGAAAAGATGTTCCACATCATATACCATTAGAGAATAGAAAATTAAAACAACAATGAGACCCCACTACACATCTATGGGAATGACCAAAATCCAAAACACTGAGCACCAAATGCCAGCAGGGATGTGAAACAACAGAAACTGTCATGCATTCTTGGTGAGAATACAACGTGGTAGAGCCACTTTGGAAAAGTGACAGTTTCTTACAAAACGAAACATGTTCTTATCATATGATCCAGCAATCAAGCGCCTTGGTATTTATGCAAATGAGTTGAAAACTTACATCCACACAAAAGCCTGCACACAAATATTTATACCAGCTTTATGTATAATTGCCAAACTCAGAAAGAACCAAGGTGTCCTTCAATAGGGGAATGAATATACAAACTGTGGTGTATCCATACAATGAATATTATTCAGCAATGAAAAGAAATTAACTATCAAGCTATCAAAATACCTGAAGGAGGGGCCGGCCTGGTGGCATAGTGATTAAGTTTGTGTGCTCTGCTTTGTGGGCCCGGGGCTCACAGGTTCGGATCCCAGGCATGGACCTACACACAGCTCATCAAGTCATGCTGTGGCGGCATCCCATATACAAAGTGGAAGAAGATGGACACGGATATTAGCTCAGGGCTAATCTTCCTCAGCACAAAGAGGAAGATTGGCAATGAATGTTAGCTCAGGGCCAATCTTCCTCACCAAAGAGCAAATACATGGAGAAAACTTAAATGTGTATTACTAAGTGAAAGACCTAAAACTGAAAAGGCTGTATACTGTATGATTCCAACTCTAGGATATTCTGGGCAAGGGAAACCAGAGAGAGTAAGAAGATCAATGGTAGCCAGGAATTTGGGAGGAGGGAGAAAGGGATAAATAGGTGGAGTAAAAGGGATTTTTAGAGTAGTGAAACTACTATTCTGTATGATACTGTAATTGCGGATACATGAGCTTACATGTTTGTCAAAGCCCACAGAATATACAGCACAATGAGTGAACCCTAATGTACACCATGGACTTTAGTTAATAATAACATATCGATATTGGCCCAGCAAGTGTAACAAATGTACCACATTAATGTAATATATTAAAAATAGGGGAAATTGGTGGGGGATGAAGAGTATGAAAACTTTATACTTTTTATTCAATTTTTTTCTGTAAACCTAAAACTGTTCCCCCAAAAAGTCCATTTAAAAAAACAATGGCCATTAAAAAAAAGAATGAAGGTGAAATAAAGACATTCCCAAATAAATAAAAACTGAAACAATTCATTGCTAACAAATCTACCTTACAAGAAATACTAACAGAAATTCTTCAGACTGAAAGCAAGTGACACCAGACAGTAATGTGAATACATACAAAAAACAGAGTGCCAGTAAAGGTAATTACGTAGATAATGATAAAAGACAGTATAATTGCACATTTCTTATCCTTTCTCCTCTTAACTGATTTAAAAAGCAAATGTATAAAAATATGTGTATAGTTGTATTGTTGGACTTAAAACCTAAAAATTTAATATGTTTGGTAATAACAGCACAAGGAGAGGCATGGAAGCAATGGTTTATTGGAGAAAGGAAATGAAACCAAATGGTAACTCAAATGCACATGAAGAAATACAGAGAACCAGAGATCTAAAAATGATAAGGTTATATAACCAACTCTATAAATGTGTGCTTATTCTCCTTTACTCAGCTTCTTTAAAAGACATAAAATTATCTAAAATAGTAAGTATAATAAGGTATTGTTGGGTTTGAAATGTAATATGCATAACAATAACAGTACAAAAATGGGAAAAGGGAGGGGCCGGCCTGGTGGCGCAAGCGGTTAAGCGCGTGCATTCTGCTGTGGTGGCCCGGGGTTCGCCGGTTTGGATCCCAGGTGTGCACCAACGCACCGCTTGGCAAGCAATGCTGTGGCGGCGTCCCATATAAAGTGGAGGAAGATGGGCACGGATGTTAGCCCAGGGCCAGTCTTCCTCAGTAAAAAAAGAGGAGGATTGGCAGATGTTAACACAGGGCTGATCTTCCTCACAAAAAAAAAAAAAAATGGGAAGAGGGAATAAAGTTATATAGGAGCAGTGTTTCTATATATCACTGGAATTGGATTCTTAAGTAGATTCTGATCATTTAAGATGTATATGGTTACAGTGGAAAATATTTAATTAATGAAATATAAAGAAATAAAGAAAAAATATAGAAGACAAAAAAAGCCAACAAACAAAAACATAGGATTTATAGAAAACAAAGTCACCTGGAAGACCTAAATTCAACTGTATCCATAATGTTGCATGTGAATGAACTAAACAATCCAATCAAAAGACAGAGATTGTCAGACTGGATAAAAACCACCAGATCCAACTCTGTGCTGTCTACAGGAGACATACTTTATATTCACAGATACAAAATGTTTGAAAGTAAAATAATGGAAAAATACGTACCATGAAACATGAGACCAGGGGTGACTATACTAATATCAGAGACAAAATAGACTTTGAAACAAAAAAAGTTGCTACAGATAAAGAGGTACAATTCATAATGATAAAAGAGTCAATCTGTGATGGAGTTACAACTACTATAAGCATATATACCTCTCACAACAGATCCCCAAAATACATAAAGCAAAAATTGGCAGCATTCAAGGGAGAAACAGACAATTTACCAGTAAAAGTTGGAGACTTCAATATCTCACTTTCAATAACAGATAGGACTAGACATACAATCAACAAGAAAATAGAAGACTTGAACAGAACTGTATAACAACTGGAACTAACAGACATTTATAGAACGCTCCAACCAACAAAGCGGAATACACATTTTCCCAAATGCACGTGGAACATTTTCTAGAATAAGACCACATACTATGCCATAAAACAAGCCTCTATGCCTCAATAAATTTAAAAAGTTTGAAATCATGCAAAATGCATTCTCTGACATTTCATTCAATGGAATGAAATCAGAAATCAGTAACAGAATGAAATTTGGGTAATTCATAAATATGTAGAAATAAAATGACACATTCCTACATAATCAGTGGGCCAAAGAAGAAATCACAGGGAAGATTAGATAAGATTTTGTGATGAATGAAAACAAAAACACAACATACCAAAATTTATAAGATGCAGCTAAAGTAGTGCTTAGAGGATCATTTAAGGTTATAAGTATCTAATTAAGAAAAAAAAAGTTCTCAAATCAATATCCTATGTTTCCACCTTAAGAAATTGAAAAAAGAAGAAAGTAAATTTATAGCAAGCAGAAGGAAGGGAAGAAAGACTATAATGGAAATCAATGAAATAGAGAACAGAAAAACAAAAGTTGTTTCTTTGAAAAGATCAATAAAATGGACAAAACTTTAGCTAGACTGACCAAGAGAAAGAGAGAAGACTCACATTACTAATATTAGAAATGAAAGGGGTGACATCATCACCAACCATATAGAAATAAAAAGGAATATAAAAGTTTACTATGAACAATTATATACCAATAAATTAGATAACTTGGATGAAATGGACTAATTCTTAGAAAGATATAAACCATCAAAATTAATTCATTCAAGAAGAAAAAGAAAACCTAAACAGACTTATAACAAGTGAAGAGATTGAATTAGTGATTTAAAAACTTCTCGCATACACACACACACACACACACACACACACACAAAACTTCCCACAAAGAAAAGGTCAGGTCCAGATGACTTTACTGGTGAATTCTACCAAACATTTAAAGAATTAATAACAATTCTTCACAAACTTTTTAAAAAAAGTAACAGAGGAAGAAATACTTTCCAATTTATCTATGAATCCAGTGTTATCCTGATACCAAAATCAGACATAAATATCACAAGAAAAGAAAACTACAGACTAACATCTCCATGAAAATTGACCAAAAGTGCTTAACACAATACTAACAGACTACCTCTAGCAACATATAAAAAGTATTGTACACCATTACTAAGTGGGATTTTTCAAAAGAATACAAGATTGATTTCACATTTTAAAATGAATTAATATAATGGACCATCCTAACAGAATAAAGGACAAAAACCGCACGACCATCTCCCTGGATACAGAAAAACCATCTTACAAAATCCAACACTCATTCATGATAAAAACACTTAACACACCAGGAATAAAAGGGAACTTCCTCATCCTGATAACGGACATCTATGAACAACTAACAGCTATTATCATGTTAATATCATCATTTGCAGATGACATGATCCTATAGAGATAAAAATCCTAAGGAAGTCACTAAAAAACTCTTAGAACTAATAAGCTAATTCAGGAAGTTTGCAAGACAAAATATCAATATACAAAAATCTATTTTATTTCTATACACTAGTAGTGAATAATCTGAAATTGAAATTAAGGAAACAATTCCATTTACAATAGCATCAAAAGAATAAATTATTTAAGAATATATTTAACAAGAGAAGTACAAAACAAACTTGAAAACTACAAAAAAATTTATTGATCAAATTAAAGAAAAATCTAAGTGGAAAGACAGCCCATATTAATGGATCATAAGATTTAATATTGTTAAGATGGAAATACTCCCAAATTGATCTGCAAGATTTTACTTAATCTCTATTAAAATCTCACCTGTCCTTTACTCAGAAATTGAATATGAACATTAATTCCAAAATTCATATGGAAATGCAAGGGATCCAAAAATAGTCAAAACCATCTCAGAAAAGAAGAACATAGTTGGAGAAGTCACACTTCCTGATTTGAAAACATATTACAAGGATACAGTAACCAAAACAGCGTGGTACTGGCATATGGATAGACATGTGAATCAATGAAATAGAATTGTGAGTTCAGAAATAAACTGTTACCTCATGGTCAATTGATTTTCAATAGGGACGCCCAAGGTAATTAAATGGGGTAAAAAAGAGTCTTTTCAACAAATGGTACTGGGATAACTGGATATCCAGTTATTTATAGGACATAGCTAAAGTAGTGCTTAGAGGATCACTTAAAGTTGTATTAAAAAAAAAGGAAGTTAGACCCTTTCTTTGTATGATACACGCAAATTAATTCAAAACAGATCATAAACCTAAATCTAAGAGCTAAAGCTATTAAACTTTTAGAAGAAAGCATGGGTGTGAGTCTTTGTTATCTTGGTTTAGGCAAACATTTCTTAGATATGACACCAAAGCACAAACAACAAAAGAAAAAATAGATAATTTGGATCTGATAAAAATTTAAAACTTCATCTTGCAAACAGTATCATCAAGGATGTGAAAAGGTAATCCACAGAATGGGAGAAAATATTTACAAGTCCTATGTCTGATAAGGGACTTGTATCTAGAATATAAGAAAAAATTCTTATAACTCAATAATTAAGAGGTAAATAACCCAGTTAAAAAAAATAGGCAAAAGATCTGAACAGACATTTCTTCAAAGAAGGTATACACAGAGCCTAGGCACAGGAAAAGATGCCCAACCTCATTAGTCATTTAGGAGAATGCAAATCAGAGCACAATGAAATACTATTTCACACCTATTGTGAATGCTATAATTCAAAAACACCAAAAACCAAACCAAAACAAAAATAGATAGCAACACATGTTGCTGAGGATGGGGAGAAAGTGGTAATCCTCATGCATTGTTGGTGGGAATGTAAAATGGTGAACCTGCTTTGGAAAAATGTTTGGCACTTCCTCAAAAAATTAAACATAGATTTGTCATATGTCCCAGCAATTCTACTCCTGGGTGTGTACCCAGAGAAATGAAAATATACAGCACGCAAAAACTTGGTCACGAATGTTCAAGAAAGCTTTCTTTACAATAGCCCAAAAATGGAAACAACTCAAATGTCCATCAAATGATAAATTGATAAATAAAATATGGTATATTCATACAATAGAATACTATTACACCATCAACAGGAATGAATTACTAATAAATGCCACAATGTGGATGTACTTTGAATAATTATCCGAAGTGGAAGGAACCAGTCACAAAAGACCACATATTATAGGATTCTATTTCTGTGTAGGCCAGAATAGGCAAATTCATAGAGATATAAGGTAGATAATTTTTTTCTGGGGCCTAGGAGAGAGGGCAAATGCGGAAGGATTGCTAATGCCTATGGGGTTTCTTTTTCAGGTAAAGAAAATATTCTGAAATTAGATTATTGTGGTGGTTGCATGACTCCGTGAATATACTAAAAACCTTGAATTGTAAACACTAAACAGGTGAATTATATGGTATGTGAATTATATCTTAATAAAGCTGCTACAAAAGAGTGATATACTCCAGAGACGGGAGTGGGAGGGAAACTCAGTTTGTACTGAGTTTGCTCTTTTTGACTTTTGTTCCACTTGATATATTAACTATTAAAAATAATTAATTTAAAATTAATAATCCAGTGTTATGTGATTGGTACTAGAGTATGTACTTGAACCCACATCTGTTCACATACTTAGAAAATAATTAGGACAAGTGCCCTGGTGTTTACCCTTTGATGACTCTCCTGTTTTTAAAAATTAGAGGTAAGCCTTTGGTTTATATAGTGATGTCCTCTTGGGAGGTGCTAAGAAAGCAAGTTCCTTTGTTGCTTTCCTTAGCATGTTAGAGAAGCTAGAGATGTTTTCCCTTTTAATGGTACTAAATCCTCTGACACAATATTTTGTGACTAGCTTGTCAGTCCTACATACGGTACCCTACAGAGCAATATTCAATGAGGTTGTAGGTGCCAAAGAACCCTGAACTGGAAATAGGATCTAGACTTTTCACCTCTGGTAATTTGTTCTGTGTCCTCGGGTAATTCTAATCTCGTTGATCCCTAGTTTTCTTATCTATATAGTAGAAGAACAATATTTTTCCTTCTAATCTTACAGAATTTGAGTATTAACCCAAATCAGATAATGGCTGTGAAAATAATTTAAAATGTACAAAGCCCTTTACACAGCTGAGATAATATTATTGTTATTTATTACAGTACAAAATCAATACAATAAAATCAATAAAATAATAAAAATTATAATGATGATAATTGGGAGGTGTACGCCACATATATTTGTTATGATTTCTGTTCTTTAAAGTCTATAAAGCATCATATATGGGGGGATATATACTCCAGTTCTTGAGTTGCAAATACAAAGATTTCTGTTTTTCTAGAGAAGATTCTGGAAAGAAAATGGCATTATATATCTTTGCTGACAATGTAGCGATGTGTTGAAAATATTAGAATATTAGAACTAACACGAAAAAGAAGAAGGAGAAAAATGACAATTCCAACTCATGCTATTCACTGGGCATATATGCTTACTTCTGTGGTGTATGTGTGTGCAGTGCAAAAAACGTTTAGAATTTATGATGAAGAGTGGGTTTTGTTCATACACCACTTTATTTTAATTCTTTACGTAAACCTTTCAACCTCTGTATTTTCTTGGGTGGTAGTGATTTTCTCACAGCATATCATGCCCCTCATCTACTCGGCAAGCTCCTCCTATACATCCTTCAAAACCCTGCTTAGGATAGGTATGGGGAAGATGCTCCTTGGGGTACCTTCCTGATACACTTAAGAGGAGCTGATCATTCTGTTCCTTTTGCCACCCAGTGTATACTCCTCTGTTATTATATGTACTGCACAATATGTCAATCATATCTTTTCATATCTTTCTTTCTTACTAAACTTAAGCTCATGAGCACAGGGATAGACATCAGTATTATCTAGTTTACAGTCACATGAATGTTATGATTAGTTCAAATTGTCCATTTTTCAGCAATGTTTTCTTATGAAAAAAGACCAAGGTAATTAGTAGAACATACAACCCAGGCTGCTGTACATGGTAATCTGGAGAGACGGGCTATCAAGTTTCAAACTACATGGAATACATAATTATGCAAATTCAGGGCCTCTGGTGGTACAGAGAAGGCTCAGATATTCGTTCAATAGCAGATCTTACTATAACACTATATTAAGCAGGAGCCCCTGCCTTACAGGTGGGATCATCCATAAGGAACTCTATTTCCTCCCCAAGCAGTTGTTGGTTCAGGCACAGTGAGGCTAATGGGATTTGCCTATGCCAAGGTGACAGAGCTCAAATCCTGAGGATGTGGCTGTGACCTCTACACTGTCCCAGACTCCACCCCTGTCCCCACCCCTCTATCAACTGTGGCTCTCCTCCCTCACCCTTAGGTGTGATTTTCCCTTTGCTCTTCTTTATTTTGATCTCATCTCCATGTCTTTTCTATATTTATTTATGTTGCTAAATGAGCTTTTTCTACATGGGTCCGTTGGCAAGCATCATTTTCGCTTGTGTGTCCTTTCTATCTTTGGTGTCTCTCTTCTTCATCAGTCTAGAGCACTGGAACCTTGCCACACTGTCCTTGTTTCGAGTGGGTCCCCTCGATCTTCTTTCTGTGCTCTTTGCTTTTCATTCTTAGTATAACTCAACACAGGTAGCCCTTTATCCCTTGTTTTCAACAATCACATCTTATACCCACCAGCAGGACAGACAACATATTTCGTGAGGCTGAGTGCAAAATAAAAATGCACGGCTCCTTGTTCAAAATTATTAAGAAACTCAAGACAATGACTACAGAGAATAAACCAGATGTGGGACCCTTCTGAGTGCAGGGACCTGGGTGACCACGCAGATCACATGAAGATGGTCCTGCTTGCTAGACTGTAACCTCCCTGAAGACAGGGACTGGGTCTTTCTTGCTCGTTGTTCTATCCTGGCAACTAGTGCAGTGTGTTAACTAGCACAGGGGTTATGTGAATGAATGAAATGATATAGAGCTCTGTGGTCCACACAGCACTTGCACACAAATCATCTCATTTCTACTTTCAATCTTCTTGGTAACTCTGTGAGGTAAGTCTGGCGATCACTAGTATCCTCATATTACAGAAAAGCAAACTGAGGCTCAGAGAAGATGGGATGTGGTTTGTCATACCTTTAATAAGAGAGAGCACACAGAATGCTTTTATCCCTTCTAATTCCATTCTCTAAATGGCCTTAACTCTCACCTCAGGGATACCGAGGTGAAGGAAGGCATGGAGGTGCGACCTTCCCATAATTCCTTCTGTCTCAGAATCCTAGAAGTGCTAGGGGGTGAGAGAAGCAATTTCTTTTCCTTTCTTGATGTTTTCTTGGCAGTAGTAATAATAATAATAATGTTTTAAATGTATTACAAACTGTGTTTCACAAAGCTTGTTCACTTCGAGTTGCCATCATAACTAAAACGGAGAGACAGGCACTGAAGAAACTGTACTGATGTGGAAGATGATGCATATCTAGCTTAGCCGACTAATAGCAGTCCCTACATTATTTCAAGCAAATAACCAAAAATATCAAAAACATCAGAGCTACCACTGGTCCTCAGGAAATTCTTATTTGTTTATTTGGAGCCCCGGCCATGGCATAGATACCATTTGGGAAGCCCCTGCAGCATCTGGCCCGAGGACCTAAGTCTCCCAGGGTGCACAGTAGAGGACTTCTGCAGAGGAGGCCTGCGGGGGCCAGAGTAGGAGAGGACACTTTGCTTTGTTATTCTTGCAGGGGGTAAAGCTGGGTTGAATTTTGAACCTTTATTGCTGCCTCGTGGTTAACTATGTCATTATTTTACATCCACAGTTATGTATGAACAGAGTTTAAAGTGATGTTAATAGTTTTTTTTTTTTCCAAAGGATTCCATGGCTAAATAAGTCCAGAAAGCACTGGGCTGGGCTCTTGGAGCGTCCTGTACTTATTCCTTGGCACAGTACTTATCATATTGAATCACAATTGCCAGGTGATTTGCCTGTGTCGATTTTAAGCTTCTAAAATCTTATTTTATGTCTTTTACTCTTTGTCTCTATGCATCCAGTCAAGAGAAGGCACTAGATAAATACTTGATAAATGAAGAATGATCTTCACTGAAACAGGAAGTAATATCTTGATCCCAGCATTTGAGTCAGGATATTCACATTCTGGAGCCGTCCCTTCAGGCTCTGAACACTGAGATGCTTAGGAACGCCCTTCCCACATCTCGACTCAGTGGGCTCCCGTTCCAAACCCCCAAGCCCCCAGGGGGCCTTTGGGCACGGCTGCTGATGTGCCGCATGCTTGACTGTTAAACCCTCCGCTCTCTCTCCAACTTAACCCTGGCTTCTCAGGGCTGGCCCTCTGGGACGTCTCCCAGCCTTTCAAATGACATCCAGGCAAACCAGGCTGAATTATGAAATCATGGCATTGCTAATATCAAATCCCAGGCCTCATATTTTAATATCGTATATGAAGTTCTGTCTAAAGACCAAGGTTAATCCAATATGTAAAAGAATAGATACCTCAAATTAATACAAAACATTGTAATACAAATGACTTTTATTCAGATTTGAATACTGCACACAAAGGCTATAAGTAAATTAGTTTTATTGATCTATATTCATAGAATTATTTAAATGTACCCTCTGGTACTGAGAGCCAGGAGTTTTTCTGATGCTTGCCATTAATGCATTTTTCATTAGTGGCCAGTGCTGGGAAGCCCAAATTTCATTTGGCTGCAAAAGATTAATTTCCTCTTGACAACCATGGCCAGATTAAAAAAAAAAAAGGGGGGAGAGTTGAAACAGTGACCTACAGGACAGTTCTCAGAATTATGAATTAGAGGACCAGGAAAAACATAGATAAAAAAATATATTGTGTGTGTGTGGTTTTCTTTCTTGCTTGTGTGTCTATTGGGGGAGGAAACAGCTATTTTGAAGAGAAATAAATCAGAATCTATGGTTCTTGACCCTGTCTCAGAATATGTGTATATGCCATAACCATTTGTGATTGACAATTGACCTATTTTCAGTCTCAGAAATATAAAGAAAAAGACATATAGGCAATCCAAATAGTTTGGACCTATCATATCCCTCATTTGCCTGTTGGTTTGTTTCTCTGAAAGTATTTTCTCACCAACCTCACTAAAGGAACATATATAATAATAGTAATAATACAATTAAGGCTAATTAGAGCCATTAAAATTAATTTTGTTTGGAGATTTATTGGAAAATTTGGAACACCCGTTGAGATAATTGATACACGCTGGGGAGTTACAAAACTGAGCCCCTGAATTTGATTGCTGCTTGGGTGTCATAACAGCTGAAATGGTTGACTGCTTTTGCTCTCTCCCTGGGGCATTGTACCAGCTCGTGGGAAGCATCCCAGTTTTCCCATCTAACGACCTCATAGTTGGAGCCTACAACCACTAACCTATCTAGATTATGACAGTAGATTAATACTGGTATGGACCAGGAAGACCAAAATGGGAAATATTTTTACAGGAAGGCAGAGCAAGCAGTCATTTTTATGATGTGATTTGTGAACCATTAAATGCCCCCTTGCTTAAAATATCTCTCTCACAGACTTGCCCCAGTGCCAGAAATTCCCCGCTTTAAGAGACATTCCTTAGATATGTAAGTTCTATGTACTTTGGAGAGCTATCTTTATTGTATAAATTCCCCTGGGAGGGTTAACCCACTGTCAACCATTAGCACCAGGGCTTCAATGAGTCCTGCAGTTCGTTGTTAAATTTACAGCTTTCACCGAGTGTGGCGGGCAGAAAAATAGCCCCCCAGTGATGTCCACATCCTAATCCCCAGATGTTACATGGTTACATGACAAAAGAAAATTAAGGTTTCAGACGGAATTATGATTGTTAATCCACTGACTTTGAGATATGGAGATTATCCTGAATTACCTGGGTGGGCTCAAAGTAATCACAAGGGCCCTAATTAGCAAAAGAAGGACGCAGGAGAGATGACCAGAGAGATAGCAACGTGAGTAGGACTCAGTCCAATGTTGCTGGAGAAATGGGGCCATAAGCCAAGGAATGCGGGGGCCCTATAGAAGCTGGAAAAGGCAGGAAAATGGATCTCCCCTAGACCCTCTAGAAAAGAATATAGCCCTGCTGAAATCTTGATTTTAGCTCAATGAGATTCATTTTGTTTTCTTACCTACAGAACTGTAAGATAATAAATGTACGTTGTTTTAAGCCAGTAAATTTGTGGTAATTTGTTACAGTAGCAATGGAAACTAATACACAGAGGATTGGAGAAGGGTACATTTGGGTAAATGTATAAGCAAATAGAGATTAAATGGAAAGTGGGGAGGGTCGAGGCAAGCACTTCAGAAAATAAAGCATATTGAGGAATGCATTGTGGAATGACACTGTGAGGGACAGGGATAAGGGAGATGCTGGGCAGATGGATAATTCATGTGGATATTGGAGAGATGCAAGATGAACTATACCAAGAGAGAAGGAAGTGGTAAACAGAAGGAAGGCAGAAGGGCTATGTATTTGTTTTCTGATTCTGTGTAATAAAATTACCACAAACTTAACGGTAACAAACACACATTTATTATTTTGCATACTAAGTCTAGGAACAGCTGCGGGTCAGGAATCTGGGAACAGCCTAGCTGAATCCTCTGCTTATGCTCTCACAAGGCTGCAATCAAGCTGTGAGCCAGTCTGTTCTCATCTGGAAGCTCAAACGAGGAAGAATGTTCCTCCATGTTCATTCAGGTTTTTGGCAGGATACTTTTCCCTGTGAATGTATGACTAACGGCCCTAGCTTTTTGTTGGCTGTTGGCCAGAGACCACCCTCAGGTCCTATGCCACGTGGGCTTCACTCCAACGTGACAGTTTACTTCATCAAGTCCACAGGGAGTTTCTCTAGCTCCAATCTGTAAGACTGAGTCATACAACAAAATGTAATCATGGGAGTGACGTCCCAACGCCTTTGCTGTGCTCTCATTGTTAGGAGCAAGCCACAGGTCTCTCCCGTACTCAAGTAAAAGGGGTTACACAACAGTGTGAACATCAGGAAATTGATGGTCACTCTAAAGTCTGTCCACTACCGGCACCATACTCAAACTTGATCTAAGTCACAATTTTGCCCGGATCATGAATCTTGCAGGAAGCTTATTACTGCTGCCAATGATATGTCTGATAGTAAGATGATGGCATTGATTCTTTCATGGTCCCTTCTGGAAATTATTAAATCTCTAACCTGGGTCTTTAAGCCTTGAGGAAAAGATATCTCCTTGATTGGTGTCTGTGGAGGTGATAAACCACATACAATAGTGAATAGGGTGGAGTCTGACTCCATATTTCTCCCTGATCCCTTACTTTCCTTGCTTTCTTCTTTCAGCTCCTTCATTCCCTAGGATTTCCTTTGACTTCCTACCTCTTCTTCACAGTCAGAAGTTTTCTGGATGAAACAAGCAAATATCATAAACTCAAATGCTAAGGCAGTTTGTTGGGATGGGGAGTGCAAGACACTGTGGCAAATTGGAGAGCACAGGAGCTATCACGTGGAGGCAATCAGTACATGGCTGTAGTCACTGCTGCCATAGGAAGGCAAAGCCAACATTTCTGGGTGTTTCAGTTTTTTAACGGAGCCTAAAAATACAGATTTTTTTTGCTAATGTGACATGGTCCAAGTCTAGCATGTTAGAAACAGATTTGATTGAAAGAAATTTAAGTGGGCAAAAAATAACAAATCTGTGAGTGGATAAGCCAATAGCGTGTCTGTTTGCAATTTCTCCTCTGAAGGGGCCCTCTGGTTGTTGATGGAAAATTCCGCAACCTGGCAAACCAGCAGGAAAGGGAATGATGATGGCCAGGAAGACACTTCTCAGTGACTAGAGAAAGTGTTCAATAATATTTGTTGAACGAGTGATTGAAAAAATGATCCTCAATTATTTTAATAGAGGGGACTTCTTAAGCTTTACCAAGAAAATTAGTTGGGTCTCTTAGTTTCTTCACACAGCATCTGTTATTAATGTATTTTATGTAATTTTAGATTAAGCAAGACTCCAGTTTACCTGTGGAAACCATGATAATTATATGGAAGGTTTTGGAGAGAGAAGAAAAATATGGCTGCGTTTAAACAAGCTTATTCAAATACTGGATGATTCTGCCTTGTTTTTGGACTGGTGATGGTTACATAACTCCTTCATTCTGGGAATGGAGAGGGTTGGTTTTCCGCACATTACTTTCTGATGGTGCCAACTCTGCTGTGCCCTCTAAACATCAAAGGAGTAAAATTACTATCACCAGAAGCTTGAATTAACTTGGACAATTTCAGATGAGTCCTGGAAAACCAGTAAATGAACAAGTCTAACTCTAGCCACTTGGCAAGCAAATTAGACGATGTGTGTGTATGTATGTGTGTGTGTGTGTGTTTTTACTAGGGACACGACAAAAAATCCTAGGAAGTCAATAAATGAACCGTGAGTGAACACGATGAAGAGGTTCCTCTTAGGCCAAGCAAGAGTTAAATTTTCTTCCCTGACTGCAATGGGTGATTCAGGATGGCAGGAGTGGTACTTGGGTAAGTGGTAAAGGCAGAAGCTTGTGAGTATTAAGGCAAGGCGAGAAAATAAATGTGAGAATGATCAGTATCAAAATTTTACATAGTTTTGTAAACACTTCTGCATCCTGTACTAAAAGGAGATTCTACATTGATGTTCCCTTACTGAGAAGCTAATAGACCAGGGAAGCACAATTTAAAGATGTGCATATTTTTATACTACCACCTAAATATTTTTTGATTTAAAATAAATTGGACAACAGTTGCTTCAGAGCCAAGAGGGAAGTGGAATTCTAGGTTGTAAGAAATTTTCTGTGTGAAACTCACGAAGCAGGTAACAGCTGTCTTGGTCACTTCTCTCCCTCTCTCCGTGGGATCTGACTATAGGTCTAGAGCAAAGACAGATACCATGACCCAATCTGATTCTGAATTTGGCCTCCAGAGGAAACAGCCAAGATGATTTAATGGATGTTTGTTCATCTTCAACTTCCACAGGGTTCAGCATGTCTCAGGCAATCATTGATTGCTTTAAAGAAATAAGGTCTGGCCAGATCGTGATTATTATCACAATTAGCCTACTGCTTTTGAGCAACCTAACAACCACACCTTGCCAGCAAGGATTAAACACCACCAGCAGATGAATGCATAATCCCAGAGTTCTGTGAGTTTGGCACTGTTGTCTAGATCGTATTTCCCATTATCTTTTACATATGATAAACCTTATTATAAAGCACTTCACTATGCCACAGATTTATTTTCACAATGGGTTAAGTCATTTGCCTTGAGGACACGGCAATTGGTGAAATCCTCTTTATCCTTCACAACCTGGATTAAGAGTCATCCCCTTCAAGAAGACTTTTCTGAGCACCTCTAGGCAAATTGACTATCTCCCTCTTTAGCACATTGTTCTTTAATTATAACGTGTCTCCTTATATTAATAGTGGTGTTTGTGTTTTTTTTTCTTTTTGACTATGAGCAATTTGAGGGTAGGGATTAGGTGATCTCTAAATTCCCCATGCCTAGCAGTGGGATATTATAGTTGTTCATTAAATGTTTCTTCAAGGAAATGGAAAATAAATGAACGGCTCATTTGCTCTTATAGATACGAAAATGTAGAGAAATGGGTAGATCAGGATTTTTAAAATCCAGTTAAATTTTTTTTTACTGTAGAGGAAATTAAAAAGAGTTCTGCGCAGTGTCCCAAAGATTTCACTTCGGGACCCTTTCAGTCTTTCTTTTGACATGTATACCCTAAACCCTACTAAGTGATAAGCACTGTTCTAGGAACTGGAGAGTCTGAGGTGACTGAAATAGATAAAGGGCTGCATTCATAAAGCTTACATTAAAATAACGTTTGTTTCACCTAGTGGTTTTTTTTAATGGCTTTTAAAGAGAAGTCTGTAGATATGACATGTCACCATCCCTCTATTCCACCTCCCCCAGGCTGTTCCTGTGGCACCTCCTCAGGAAATCCAGGGCCCAAGAAGGCATGGTTTGAAAATAGCAGCCTTAGTGGATTCAATAAAGTATTAGCTTTCCCCTAATTTTTAAAATTTTTTTACAAACCACTACTTCCAAAAGAGTGATATATCTATATTGGGCACTTTATATGGTCTATCTCATTTAAGACTTGACAAACAACCCAGGAGGTGGATAATAAATGTTATCCCCTAAACAACTAGCATTAGATGTGACACAAGAAGGAGGAGGAAATGGAGTGAAATGGGAAGAGAGAAGGAAAGGGGAAAAAAAACTTGCTAATTTCATACCTATGGATTATCTCTATAACTCCCACTGTTAAAGAGATTGAGATGAGCAAAAGAAGAGCCCTGAGCACTCCATAGGAAAGCTTCATATAGATTGAAGATATTTCTAACCTTCGTGTTGTGAAGGTTTTCTGATTTTGTTTTTTTTTCTGACACACGTTCCAGTGTTTCTGTCTATATTACTGGGAGCAGTGTTTGCTAGCAGAAGCCATTTGTATATATCCTTGCATTTGTAGTTTTTTTTCCCTCTGCACAGTAACATGCAAGAACTGAACAAATAATATCTTGAATAAATATACGTAGTCTCTGATTATTCATAGCTAATGTTGTTCAAGCATTTTTGTAAAAAAGTCAAAGTAGTCTAGATCCATATGACTGTTTCTTTAGTGAGAAAACACCAGGATATGAGTCATTTGCAAATGAATCTCTTTTGCACTGTTAGTGTTTATTTCTCTCTAGAACTGCTGGATTTAGAAGGCATTGGCTATGAGATAAGTATGATTTAAAACTTTGCCTATAAATTAGGCTCTGTTTTATTCCAAACTTTCCGCTTTTCGCCCTCTGGCATTGTGGAAACAAGAGGAACTACTTTTTGTTCCTTTCAGAGTTGCCTATGCCTGGATAGAGGGAGCAGCTGGAAGCAGCCAGACCTCTGGTAGTAATGAATAGGCATGGATTTCTTGGTCCTGTTTGCAATCTCCTGTGCAGATAGGCTTGACTCTGAATAGTAAGAAGGCTGGTAGAGATACCTGTGGCATAGAAAAGGATGGTAAGAGGGTGATATGCCTAACTCTATCCTGGCTCTAAACAGACACCTAGAAAGCAAATTTTCATGAACACCTTTTGTATGTATGGTGTAGTCCTTACAAGACACGGTAAAGAGATGAGCATAAAGGGTTCTTTTCACTCAGGAACCTTGGAGTTTTAGATTACAGAGAGCTTGGACATAAATGCATAAAGAAATATAAAAGAAGGAGACATTTTTGTGTGAAAATCTCCAACAATATTTGCCCACAGCCTCGTTTTACTCCGCCAGGCTGTGTCTGCACATTGTCTCAAAGAGTCTTAGCTTATAATATCTGCAAAATGGGGATAATGATAGTTACCTTACAAAATTGATTTGGAATTAAATAAAAATAACATTATTAAAGTGTCTGGGAGAGTGCCTAGCACATGGTGAGTACCCATCAAATGATAGCTATTATGATAAGAGACTGCCTGTTTCCTACAGAACAAATGCTCTCCCTTTCTTCTGAGTAACAGAATTCCTACTTACTAAGAGCAAAATAATGCACCTAGATTAAATGAAAGAAAGAAAGAATAAATAAATAAATAAACAAACAATCAGTCAAGCCTATTTTTCCTAGCCTCTGACACAGGTAATGATGGCTAGTGAGATGTATGAAGTCATATGATAGGGCCTCTGAGGAATCTCTAAAAAGAGACTAACTCAGCTGACTCAACTGGCAGGTATGGCCTTCTGCCTTTCTAATTCCTGCTGCTCAAATTTCTGTCACGATGGCTGGAGCTGTAGTAGCCATCTTGACCACACATTGGCTTTGAGGATGAAAGACATGTGCTAAGGATGGCAGAACCAATTGATGGAAGGAGTCTTGTCCAGAATTACTTTGAAGCTGTCATCTCAGCTCTGGATTATCTGTCTTTAGAATTCTTTTATGTGAGTGAATGATGAGTCTCTATCTCATTTAAGTCACTATTATTTAGATGTTCTAGTTTATGCACACCAATTTTAATTCTAATTGATGTAGCTCGTGGCATTATTAGTAATTAAAAAAATATGTATACTCAACATGGGTGAGCAGAAGGTCATCTTAATGCCCTGACTGAATTGGTGTGTAATGTGCCAAGCACACAGTGAATGGTACAGACAGTGAAAGCTACAAGAAATAAATGGGAGCAGAAGTTATGGTAGGTCACAGTAGATCAATGAACCCCATAAGAAAAATAAAGTAGATCAAACCCATTCCAGCTAAAGTTAAAAATTCTAGATATTTTCATACTTTATATTTAATCTACATATTATATATGTAATATGTTAAAAAAACAGACAGAAACTTACAACTCTTTGAGTAGCTATTTTAATCCAGTAATTTAATAATATTTGGTGTGTGACTGACACACTTCTAGGGAGCAAACTTATACCTCTTGCTTCACCTACAGTTCTTCCTATCCTAGTAAATGGCTTCTCCACTTCTCTCCCTCCTCCTACTAACAGTACCTCCTTATCCTTTAGATCTCAACTTGAAATGTCCTTTCGTAATGAGGCTTTCCCTCACCTCCCTGTCCAACATCAGAAATCCTTCTTGCTCCTTTTAAACTCTGTCCTCTCCCCTCCATTATTGGCTCTGTGGTAGTAGGAACCATGCTTGTCATTTCCACAATCATGTCCCCATCACCTAGCACTGTGCCTGGTACTGAAAAGGTTCTTATAAATAAATGACTGAATGAAGAATATTTTTCCCTTGCCTTCACGTTAGTCAAATATTAAGACTGGTCAACTGGTGTGGGCAGTCAAGAGTTCAGCCTAAACTGTAGAATGACCAAGAAAGCAGTAAGTGATTCTATGATTGTGTTTGATGGAGTTTTGTGTCAACATTAGCCACTCTTGGCTTTTCTACTTAAAGAAATAAAGACCCCTTAATCAATTTTCTTGGATGAAACAAAGGGAGATTTCTGTGAACACTAGCACCTAGTGGATAGAGAATTTCCTGCCTGTCCATAAAGACAGGTATCTCAAACCATTGACAAGGAGAGAAAAGCAATTTGTGCCTCCCAGCTGACAGCCCATTTTTCCAACAATTTTCAGCCAAATGGGCAGCCGGCAAAAGAGCCGGTTGAATAGGATTGGCTGTGCCTGTGAGATATGATCATCTGGTGAGCAAAAAAAAAAATGTGTTCAAATTGGCACCAGTTGGAGGCCTGGGCAAGCAGAGTCAAGTTAGTGTGGCCATTAGGGTGCTCCTGTACTCACTCCCATTTAAATACTTTGTTCCTCCTATATCTAATATTGCGTGGAGGGGTCCTGATGCACACAATAAATCCACAAACACAAATGGTTTTAGGGTAATGTTCTCGTTTCCTGTTAATATAGTGCTCATTCAGCTTTTTTCTTTTTTTAATTTTAAATTCTCCTTCCTAACCTGGTGCAATTAAAGTATGACACCTTTTTTTTTTTTTTAAGATGATTAAGATAAAAGATACTCCAGGCTAGAGGTAGGATTGGGAATAAAATCATCTCTATAATCACTACTAGAATTCCTCTTCTCAAAATCAACATGTCTTCTAATGAATGAACTTTCAATTTTCTCAACTTATAATCAAGAACAAGTTCTCACTACATCTCGTAAGCCAAACAGAGCTGTCATCACTGGTCACTTGAAATGCCCTCAGAGCTTTTTTTTTTCTTGGTGAGGACAATTAGCCCTGAGCTAACATCTGTTGCCAGTCTTCCTCTTTTTGCTGAGGAATATTGGCCCTGATCTAACATCTGTACCTATTTTCCTCTATTTTGTATGTGGAATGCCACCACAGCATGGCTTGATGAGCAGTGTGTAGGTCTGCACCGGGGATCCGAACCTGCAAATCCCAGGCTGCTGAAGTGGAGTGTGAAAACCCAACCACTATGCCACCAGGCCAGCCCCACCTCAGAACATTTTTAATGTCACTACTCAATCACTTTACTAAATGTCACTGATCTAAAATATGAAATTTTCAGTTTTATGTCTCCTCTTTGCCACCCTAATTTTTAAAAAAATATTTTCTTATTAAAAAACCCAAGCTTACAAAAAAAAGCAGAACATGCAATCACTCAGTTTCAATAACCACCACCATTTTGTTTCATTTGTCCTTCCCATCTCCCCACCTTTATTTATTTATTTTTTATTAGAGTAATTCGAATCAAATACAAGACTTCATTTTTCTTCCACGTGCTTTAGTTTGCACTTCAAAGGTAATATTTTCTTATGTAATCAAAATACTATTATTATACTGAACAAAATTAACAACAATTTCTAAATGCCATTTAATACCCATTTCATATTTAAATGCTCCATTTGTCTAAAAATATAATTTTTTATAGTTGGCTTGTTCAATCAGAATATAAACAAGGTCTACTTATTTTATTTGATTATTATATCTGTAAATATCTTTTAAATTTTTCTTAATCCAGAACTACATAGTATCCTTCCCTTTTTAATTAATTTTTTCCTGTTATTAGCTTACTGGTCAACTTATCGAAAAAATTAGGTCAGAATGTTCCACATTCTGAATTTGTCTGTTTCTGGTGTCATTTAATTACATTCTCTATTCCTTATACTTCCTATGGACTGAAAGGTACAACTAAGACTTTGACTGGATTCTGTTTCAATTTATTTTTGGAATATTTCATAGTTGGTATTGTGTTCTGTGTAATATCTCACGTTAGGAAGTAAATAATGTTGGGTTATCTAACTTTGAGTAGCAATAAAATTGATCAGGGGTCCAATTACTCTGATATTTGGACTCAACAACTCCTTTTCACAATGCGAGACCTTGTCCAGCCCTCTACTTCCCATCCTGCTAACTCAGTGCAGGTAGTGACTCAATAATGAGTTCCTAAAAGCAATTTGAAAAGCACTACCACAAGCCCTGCATCTAACCAGGCACATATAATGGTTTCCTGGCTGGCATATCATAGGCCTCTGAATGGATCTCTAGGGGGCTTTGTAGGACAAAATACACTGATCACTGCAGTCTAAAAATTGAGCCTAACTTTAGGAGGTATTAGAGAAATTGACAGGGATTGATAAACCCATGTGAAGCATATTCTCTACAGTTTCTGGGATAAAACACTGGATATATTAGTCTCTGTATCTATAAATAAAGGAGAAAAGTTGAATCAGGTGATGTCTTAAGACCTTTTTAGTTATCAAAGTCTCTGGTTTCATGCTGGCATCAACGGCACTCTGTGTGCAGTAACGCTGGAAAAGTTGTGTCTGTACATAGTACTGAATATCACTCTGTGTATCAAGAGTGAAAGGCTTGTGTCTAAAGAAGTACAGATTCAACGTTAAAAATGCTTCTGCTCCTTCAAAATGGAAGGATATATTCCAGATTCTGACTTAAGTGTCGTACACATGAGTTATTTGCTCAGGCTGACGTTCTTAACCTCTGGTTAACCTATCAGAAGATAATGTAAGAATCACAGAAGGGGGGAGACAAAAAACAAAACCAGCAACTTGGTCCTATGAAGGCAGCAAACTAAAAATGAGAAATATCTTTCCACCCACCTGGACCTTCATAATATTCCTTACTAATACCTGCATTCTTATAGACCTATGTTCCAAGGAAATGGCTCCTAGCTGACAAAAGAAAGACCACGTCTCTCAGTCCTTCTCTTCTCCCACTTCAAAGATTTTGAACTGAGACCTGGCAAGAAAATCTTGGGATGTTCAGATTGCAAAGGAGAAGACTTGGGGGGACAGGAGGGCTCTCCTCAAATGCTTGAAGGTTTCTTCTGTGGAAGATGAACTAGGATCATTCCGTGTGGTTCTAGAAACAGAGAGAACAGCCAGAGCCAAAGAACGAGAGGCAGAAGGAGGTAGAATTCAGCTGAAAATAGGGAAGTACTTTCCAAGAGCAAGTTTAAGAGACAGTCTTAAGGCCTAGTCGGATGTGTCTCCTAGTAGCAAGAATCTCTCTGTCTGGAGCTATTCAAGTTGAAGTTAGACGCCTGGCTATTAAAAACTTTGTAGAAGATTCTGGCTCTGTGTGGCAGGTTGAGCTCTATAATCAGCTCTTGCCGATTCTAGCTCAATGATTCAATACTTGCTTATTCATCTTCAGCACCATTTTGAGCTTTCAACTCAAAACTTCTGTGAATACCAATTTCTCCTTTATCTGATTTCTCGGTATGTCTTTTATTTGTTCAGTGCTTCAGAGTAACGCTTTGTTTTATATTGTCTTTAGATTTTTCTCCAACTGCTTCATATATATTGCCACCATCTCCCCTCCTCTCTGCAAGATTGCTTCCTCTTTTATCTTGTGGGGACTGTGTAATATGTTCTTTTATGTCCCCCATGGTGCCATGTTCGTGACTGAACACATGGTGTGTGTTCAATAAATACATGTTGAAATGGATTGAATTGATGTTCAGGGACTTCCATCCAAGAAAGCATGAAAGTGTCACTCTGAAGGGAAAAAAATCCAACTACATTTTCCATCATGGCTGCCCTTAATTCTCCCACATCTGCTCAATACTTTTCTGCTGCCCCCCACCCTCCTTTCCTTTCCCTCCACCTCTCCTAGTCCCCTCCTTCCCACAACTCAGTTCAGCCTAAGGAAAACGGCTGTGTTGGGCTTTAACTCTCCTTCTGGGAAGTTCATCCATTTTTTTAGAGAACAAAGGAAGGAATTTTGCATCGAAGCCTTGCCTGGAGTAATTGAAACAAAAAATTATTTCCTCTCATTTATTGGGATATGAGGGGTAAAGTGGAATACTCACACACACACAGAATATGTACACATAAAGACGCACAAAAACACGTACACAAAGTGTTCTGAAGTCTTGACTCCAGTGTTCTACAAGTGGACTAGCAGTGCAGTCTTGTGCAAGCTACCTCTTTGTGTCTCAGTTAATGCAGCTATAAAATGGAGATGATAATACTTGCCCTACTGGTCTCACAGGGATTCTGTGGCAATGAAACGAGAAAGTGGATGTGAAAACACCATGTAAATTATAAAAAGACTATACGGATATCAAGCATTGTTGTTGTTTTTATTAAGACATAGATAGCAAACTAGTCTTTCCCTGTCTCTGAAAGATTTGTCGTGTACCAATTCAAAGTAGATAATCCTTTGCAGATGATTGAGATGTGTTTCTCTCTCAGTGCCTTGTGGGAAGAGAGGAATCCCAGAGCAAAACTAAAATCAAATGATCTTCTCATATATTTCAAATTTACAGAAAGCAGTGGCCTCTGCATTGTTAAACATGCGGAATCGAGCACAGGGAAACTGTGGAAGATCAATTAGCTTTTTTTTGTTTGTTTCTGAGGAGCCGAGTTCTCATTCAAAATTTAAGTGTACATGCTTTCATTCTCTTGTTCTTATTCCTAATGCTTTCAAATTATGATGCAAAACTCCAAAGCTGATAAAGTGATTTTTTTTTTAAAGAAATACTCTTTCTTCCACAACAATACAGAGTTGTTTTTTGGAAGATGAAGAATGGTGATTGAAATTCTTAATATTCCTGTGTAATTTGCTAATGTTTTCAGAAATATGAATGTAACGTCAGTGGCAGATACATCATACAAATGAAAAAACTTAATTATTTAAATGTATAACCTCTTGTTAAGAGAGAAACGTGGGATAATGCTTAATTTAAATTTTCACTATCTTTGGATTTATTGCAATGTGTGTGATAAACATTCCACTGATTAGAGATTTTTTATTTTTTCTAACACATAGAATCAAATATAAAATCGTTAACATCCTTATTTTCCAGCTCTAGTGTCCTCAGACTCTCCCAGCGACAGCCACTGATGTCATCTCCAGACCAGCTCAGGTTGTGAGGTGATCATGACCAGAGTTAGAGGTACGTTACCTTTCTATACTCATCAGCCGATAGCGTCTGATTTTAGCTTCATGATTATAGAATGGGAGTCTGGAATATGATTAAAAAAACTGAGAGGTCTTTATCCATTGACTTTCAGCCTTCTTCCACCTCCTCAGCTGTGACTTCTTCATTTCTGTTGACACAGTTTGCATGGCTTGTCTTCTGCCTTGGTCTCTCTACTTAGCACTTTTGTATCCTACCAGACTATGTTTGAAGATAAATCCCTGATTGCTTGGATAAAGCCTTGGTAAACTACTATACCCTTGAGATAGCCCCTCACTGGAATCTTGGATAGAATTCTTCTTTCTCCTCATAAACTGTCTAACAGTCCTGGGCTCTGCTCCCATACCATAACACCAAGAGTCATAGAACACATCACCCTATACCCATCCTTCATACTGCGGTAAGCCACCCCTAACCTAACATTCTGACATACTAGAGTGAAAAATGTATAAATATGCTAAACATATTCATTAACTCAGTTATGTTTTATGTCGAGTCCCACTGCCTGCAGACAGAGTTCTTTCTCTCATAGGTGAACCTATGACCTGACTCATGTCGTATCTCCTGATGTTGAGGCAAAACTGTTACCTACATCCCCATGGTCATCTTCCACCTGCTAGCTTAGATGCCCCTCCTCAGCTGGATATATTTCCTTTCTCTCCCTACAGGTGGTTTAGTGGCCATAACTCTGTTCTCTCTGCTCCTGAATTCCACTTCCTTTGCTCCAGACTATATTTGATAATCTCTGTGTACTCTACCCTACAATCTTCAAAAAAAAAAAAAAAGGTTGAAAACTCTATGCAGCTGAATCTGTATGGATTTTAGTAAGAACTTTTTCTAGTATCACCCATAGCATAATATGTAATACATCTTTTGTATAACATGGCAGAAGAAAATACAATCCTGTGTTGGTTTCTCTAATGAGTTTTATTTTGTAACTCCACAGAGAAGGTTTAAGCTCTTTAAGAGCAAGTAAGAATCATTTTTAATTTATTTGCTATCTCCTACATTAAGTCCTTCTTAAAGAATAAATATAACACAATGAAGAGCGAGAAGAGTGTTTTTAGGATTGGGAGACCCGAGTTCTCATGCCAACTCTGGCAATGTCCATATGACCATGGATAAACCATTCATTTCTTTGAATTTAATTTGATATCTGTAAAATAAAGGAGGTAGACTAAGTTATACACAAAGTTCCTTATGGCTTTAACATTGAATGGTTGATTTTGATTTAAAATTTAAACAGTTGCAATAATAACTGTTTCAATTAGAAAATTCAGTTTATTCGGAATGAAGGTTAAAGGCTAATATTGATATTTCAATGTAGCTGAAATTACTGCTGTTATATATTAACGCAGGCTTGCTTCAACAGCAGTATGGTAATATAGAAACCAAAAGACAAGTGTGCACTAATTTCTTACCCTTAGGATGTTAGCTTCTATCACCATGATTGTCAAGTGGAGATGTCATGTAAAGAGCCTTGGGCTGGGTAATTTGAGGATGTCTGCATACTCTTAGGCGAGTATTCTAACTATCCAAGATTCAATGTCTTCTGCTGAGAAATGGGCACAACTATAACTTTCTCACACATTTCATGGACTTGTGAGGTCTGTAACTTATGAGAAAGTAATTTGTAAATATTGCACACTAATTAAAAGTAAACTAACATAAATAACTTCTAAACTAGTCAAATGTATCGCCATTCTTGCCTAAAGCAGGTAAGATTAGCTCAATATCTGCAGAGCCAGATGTTGACATAAACTAGTGAGGCCAGTAGGTGATAAATGCTGAATGGTATCTTACACTGGGCCTCTGCTTTGCAAAAGTAATGGGGACTGTGGCAAGCTAGAAACATGCTCTGTCTGAAGAACTGGTTTGATAGGTCAAACAAAATATACCTTTAGGCAAATTTTCAATGTCTGATCTAAGCTTTAACTATCCCTATAGCTCAAATCCTTGCGGAACGCACATATGAGACTTCCCGGTTACTATGAGGATAGCTTCTTCCACTTAGTAATAATGATCACAAGAGATTTAATTTGAGATTTGGATGAGTAAAGCCAGAGACCCCTGGAGAAATATGGGATGACAGTTCTAAGAAATGGAAAATGCAAGATTGGTGAACAAATGTGCATCCTGCTTACCACCCGGAAAGGAGATTCCCTGGTTGCCTGTAAGGATGGTTACCAAAATGATAGCTGGCAATGCAGTCAGATTCTATTATAGTGTGCTACAGCAGATTCAGTTTCCAGGTCCCCAAGAAACCTTTTCTTTCATTGGTCCTACAGTACAGATCATTTCTGAAACTATCATGTTATGCTATTAGAGACTAGACTCTATGCTTCATGAAGACTGAGTGAATGTCTAATTCATCCTTGAATCCTCCATAATGTTGAGCATAGTATCTTACTTATTATAATGTTCTATAAGTCTTGTTGAATATGGAAGAAATCTGTATGGTCTGTATACGTCAGAACACAGTAAATTTTCTGAAGACCGTGTGGTATAGTTCAAAATAAAACCAAACAAAATAAAGGAAGGGAAAGAATGGGGGAGAATCTACAAACCTTGTTCTACTATAGGTTCTACAAGCACCATGGTTGCATGATTTTGAGCAAGTCACTTCAAAATTCTGGGACTCAATTTCAACATCTGTAATCTGCAAAAGTTGAATTAGATACTGTTTCCTTCTAGCTCTAACAGCCTATGATTGTCTTCTATCCCTGAAATTAATAAGGATGTCTACAGAATGTGAATCCTTTTGGAAAAACCAGGATTCTTCTTCACTTTTGCATCTCAGAGAGCCTGAGCCAAATGCCTTAGCCAATTTTTGGTTCCCAAGTTCATTTTCTGATGTTGGCTTCGAATAAAAAATACTTACTCTTCCCTGTAAAACTTGTTTTTAAAATGCTTCAAGGTATATTTCCCTCTCTTCCATCTATGGGCATGTTAATGATCTAGTCAATCAACATGCCAAACCAGTTCCAGCTACTCAGGATGTCAAAGGAAGTACAATAAAACAACCTTCTAATGGGAAATTCCAAGAAATAAATCCAGTTTTTTGAGCTTCTGAGATAAAGTTAAGGTTGAAATGCATTTCTTCACTTCTGCTCAGACATAGAAGAGAAGAGCTACCCTGGAAGCCAGAAGACAGGTGCTCCAGGAATTTCGATAGATGCATGACAGACCCACATTCATCATTCAGTTCACCATGAGAAATGGTGATTGGAGACTGATGTTATCAAACTGCTTAATCTCACTCTCATCACACTGCCTTTTCCTGAACCCTGCTACACAATGTTCCGGAAGAGAGACAGTCATACATTTGCTTCTGATGGCAGTGTCTGATTATCAGCAGCCAGACCAGCCTGAGTCTTCTTGCGAAGTAGAGGTTTGTCTTTAGTGTTGTAGCCACTTTATTTTGGTCATTCATTTATTCACTTACTTCAACATTTATTTATTCATTCATTCAACAAACATTCATTGACCACCTTACTTGGCTAAGCACAGTTCTGTTCCCTGGGATCTAAACATGAATCACACATTCCTTGAGTGAATGAATGAATGAACAAGAGACATAGTTCCTGCTGCTAAGGTACTCCCAGTCCAGCGAGGAAGATAGACCAGTAAAGAGACCATTATAATTCATCATGATGAGTGCTATGGTAGAGATGGGCAATGTGTACTGGACCCATCAGAGAACATTGATGCTCCCCAAGAGGCTCATGGAAGACTTTTCCAAGTGGAGAGATCTTATAGGCAGTTGTACATAGCAGCCAGCCTCTCAGCATGGTAATCTGGTCTGGAAGTTTGAGATCCTCAGCTGGCAGACTGTTCATTCCTGAAGTGAATGAGATCACTAGGGAAGGAGACACGAAGTGGAGGATAAAAGAAGAGGCTCAAGATCAGAAGCCTGGAAAACAACAGTGTTTAAGGGCATAGCTTGCGCCCTCTCCCTGAATCAGTGTGATCTGAATGCCTAACTTTCATTATACTCTGCATTTTTAGTCTCTGTGTCTGCAACCCTGATGGAATGTCTTTGGGTTGTTTTTCATGTTTAGGATAAAAGACTGGTATAACTTACATTACTAGTCTACAATGGCAGAGCTGGGGGATGTTATGGATACTTGTGATATTAAATACGCAATCAAGTCTGAAATTCTGATTATGGAATTCCAAATATGAAGCAAAAAATGAGGGAGGATTTTCAAAGGAATGAGTTTTCCCTGCTGGCCATGAAATTATACCTGTTGTCTCCTCTGTGGATCAAGTGTGGCTCACCCACTGTATCTATAAACATTTTTCATGTGTGCATTAAAAATGTCACTATTGTTGCCCTAGTAAACATATTATGAGAACAATAACACTAGTTGTTATTATTGTTATTATTATTAATAATGTTCCTATTAAATCAAGCACTGTGACAGGTAATTTACATACATCATCTCATTCAATTTTCAAAGCAAAGATTTAGGATAAAGGAGCAAGAAGCATAGCTGAAACTTTTAGCTTGGCTTATATAGAAAAATCTTTTAAAAAATAGTACTCTAAGAATTGGAGCCTATATTAGAACTATTAGCTAAAAAAATGGTGCTTCATGTTTTATGAAAATTATGTTTGTTAATATAACTAAAAGGACATGGATTAATTTTCTTAAAATAAGCTTATTACTGGAGAGATTCAAGTAAACAGCAAATAGTTGGTATTCTCCTATCATATCACAGCAATACTTCTGATGACTTTCTTGTTATATTGCAAATGGTGGCTCCATGCCCTCAGAAAAAAGATTCTACTTGAATGCCTGTCCAAGGTAATTTTTGTCATCTTAAAAGGATATGTGTTTCATTGGATAAATCAAATAAATGAATTTTCATTTGGAAGTCCATCTGGTGTGCTGGAGAAGAAACCAGGCAAGAATCAGGAGGTTCCTTGTGTTTCTGTGGGCACTCTCCTACGTGACATTGTGCGAGTCACTTACTCAGCTTGCACAGCACCGCTTGCTGCAAATATTTACGAGAGTGATGGATGCTTCATAGAGAAAAGCATCACACATCAGAGTCCTCTGGAGAATATTGGAAGGTTGCGCTCCTATAAACCTCAAAGAAGAACTTCTAGGGACAAGGAAAACAGTGCATTACATTTGCTGCTCCTCACTCCACTCCGACCCCTGCCCCCCGATTAACCATTCCCTCGCTTTCAGTCATGTGAGGGGGCTTTCCAGCTGAATGCATTCTCCCCCGATGAGTACAATAAACATAATTTATAATCTTAATTTAATAATCTTAATTTATTGAATCCATACTATGGTCCAGGCACTGTTCTAAATGATTTACATACGCCAACTCATTTAATTTTCACAAAACCTCTATGAATTGCATATATTATCACCTACAATATATAGAAAAAGAAACTGGGGTACAGAGCACTTAAATAACTTGCACAAAATCATATTAGTTTTAAAAGGCCAAGGCAGGATTCAGTCCCAGGCAGTCTGACTCCATATTCTACCTTTACCATTACACAAATTGGTTTTTCCTAGCATGTGCGGCTATCCTAGTCTTCAGAATATCTCATAGCACTTCTGTTCATTTTAGTCTCTCCATACCCTTTTGTAATGCTCTTAGGGAAAGGAATATGTTTTATTTTTCTGTTTCTTTAGGACTTGGTACAATATTTAACACATGAAAGGGCCTTATGATGGTTGAATGAATGTGCAACCATCTTCCCTAAAAGCATTTAAGGCAGAGGTTTGAATCTAAAATCCCTCAATGGTCAATGAATGGGTTACAGGGTGTTCATGACCTCCTCACTTCCAAGAATTGTAGGCAATATATCATGGATAAATTTTTTTCTTCCCCTAGGGAGAGACTCCATAATCTTCAACAGAATCTAAAGGGTTCCATGTCTGGTAACTGGAAGTCTCATTGGCTATTGGGAATGAGTTTTCCTACCTGACTTGACTACAGGTAGAACTCTGCTGATCATTATTACAGGAGTTAAATGGCTAAATTGTCTTGCCCTTAGTAGTACCGAACTATAACAAAACGCCAACTTTAATCACACATAGAGAAAGTCATTTTTTTTACAATCTTTATTATTAAAATAGAGACATTTAAAAATATGATAACAAAAAGTTACAGTAAGTAAAAGTCAGTTACTGGTGTTCAGTTAAATGATCTTTTTTCAGGAACATTGTGTTGTGTCTTTTATGTGGACCAATTTTCATCGACTTCTTTTGGTCCATGTTAGTGATTAATTACAAAGGAATTAATGAAATTGATCGGGTAACAATGTACATTAGTCTTTTAGTTGGGTAAAAAATCAAGAATCATTCTGGGATTACCTATTGCCTGGACATAGCCTATGCTAATATACAATCTATTTTGTTCTCTCCCAGTTTCTGTTGATATCACTTAATAGTCTTTTTTTTAATGCTATATACTCTTCTTATGTTGTTTAGATCGATTTCTCATTTGGAAAATATTTGTTTTCTCAGATTGGAGAATTCCTTAAGTGCCTAAGAAGATGATAGATGAAAGATTCAGAAGCACTAGTAAATTAAATTCAGTGTGCATTTACTGAGCACTTCTTGTTTGCCTAGAACTCTATAGAGACTCAAGGAGCTATTTAAAGGAACAGAAGATATAGCCGTATCCTAAAGAAACTTGTATTCCAGTAGGTAGTTTATGGCTGTCTTTAAATATTAGGCTTAGTGGTTTAGAATTGATGTATAGGCAAGAAATGTCGAGTAGATACTCGCACAGGGGAGGATAATGATTAAAATGGAAAGCTTAATATGGCACAGTTCTGAAAGCTGAATAAAAATGTGATGAAACTGGATGGATGGAAGCTATTGTAGAAGACTTTTGTGTTATCTACCCAAACTTAATAAATATGAGGTGGCTCTGTGGTAGTAGAAATCAAGATGACGGGGTGGAAATAAGAGATGCCTGGGGAAGATTTGGCATCTTGGAGGACTGTGTTATTGCAATCAGTCATGAGCCTGACTAGGCTCACAGCTCCTTCTAGGGGAAACTGTCTCATTCACGCTCTTACATGGAGGAATAACCTCGTGTTTATTACCATAGTCCCCTCCCCACTTCTTTCTGGAAGTAGTTCATTCATCCAATAATACATCAGTATAGTGGACTAGCACGATGTTCTGAGGAATGTCAAGATGATTAAGGTCACTGCATACTATATTGTGGCAGAGAACAAGAGAGTTAACCTAGTGCTTCGACAAGACAATGAATATGTAGAGCAGTTGTCTCTATGCAAATGTGAACAGCTTCTGGTAGATAGAAAAAATACACTTGCCAGATTAATACAGGCATATCAAGTATCAACTACAGTAAAGATACCACATTCAGCATAGCAGCTGCTATTGGGGCTACCAATTGATTAAGTTTATGGTGATTCATAATTACTTGCCTCTGGTTATGATTCTTCCAATTTTGAACATTTAATGGGGATGTGATGAGGACCACACTCCTCCAAACTTAAATTTTTGAGAATGACATTAATCTTTACAATTCTTTCAAGGATGAATTATTACTTCTGTTTTACTATAACAGCAAGGTGGGATTTGGAGGGACGGTTACCGGAGCTTCCATTAGCCCTTTTTGCCACAATGGCTTCTCAACTCCACAGGTCAGAAAACCGGTGTGAACATTCTGCTAGCTACTAAGTATATATATTTCAATTTTGCATTTGGGAAATAACTACAGAGTTTATATAGCTGTATATTTTTCCCCTGTCCCCAAGTCTAAATCCTTTAAGATCAACTATGTGTTTGTATTCACTAGCTAAGCCCTCAAATTCTTTTGGTTAAATAAGCTATTTCCTCCTGGAACATGGACTGTACTTCCCCTCTTGGGGTGTACTGAGCTCTGATCCTAGTTTTTGGTCTGGAGACAATGAGGAAATGTAGGGACAGATAACAAGTATCATCTTTTGTATCATTCACCGCAGTTAAGGCACTTGCATGGGTCTCCAGCTAGGGCTGGGGTGCTTCTGCTGGTCCAGAGGTTTCAAGGGAACATAGGGATTCAAGACTCTAGGACTCATTCATACAAATGTTCCCATCCCAGGTCTTAGGGTACCAATTCTTTCCTATCAACCTCTGTCTCTGACAGAAGAGACCTGTTGTGGCTGAACATCCTGTATCCTTCGTATCCCTTACAATTAGACCTTACAATAAAATTCTGTTCCTAATGTTGGGCACTCTCTGACCTGTGGATGCAGAGATAAGGTTGCTTTAATCATTGCCATGGAGGCCTCTTGTTTTAATCCTGTACCCTGTGTTGGTGGTTTCATTTCTTTAAAGCATCCACAGCAGTTAATAAAAGCTAAGATCTCCAGGGGCTAGATTCTCCATGGACCTTATGAGTAGTGTTCAGAATGTCTCCCAGAATTGTCCACCCAAAATGGGGAAGCAGAAAAATTTACCCAATGTTTTACATTCCCAATTGCTTGACAGTTTTCTCCAAGGATACGGACACCTCTGCACTTCCCAGTTGCACATGTGTGCTGGCTGAGCAAGTTCCTTCTGGTGTTCAAATCATAGGACAAGCCAAATGGCAGAAAGTGAAGACATATGGAATATACTTGATGCAGGACACTATCAGTGTGAAGTGAGTCAAAATTCTCATGGAACTTTCCACAGCAGCTGCAGCTGAAGTCAGGGATAAATAGATGTGAGGTAGGACAGCAGAGGTGTCTGATACCACAAGCAAGGCAATTCCATAGTTTATCAGTGACTCAGGATCTTTTTGTCTCCTTACTTTCCATCCCTAAGGTGAGGCCCTCACTGTATGGTAAAAAATTTCTCCCAATGCATTGTCATTCAAGCCAGCGGTAAAGGGAAAATGAAGGAGAGGGTATACCTTTTCCTTTTAGAGCAAAATACAAAAGTTGTGCTCACATCCATGGTCAGAACTTAGTCACAAATTCACACTTAACCACCATGGAGGCTGAAAAATGCAGTTTAGCATGTTCTGAGCAGCTGGGTCCCTGGGTAGAAATCAGGGATTCTATTCATATAAAACAGTAGTTTTCAACTCATCGCCTAGGTAGAATTTTAGAAATGTGTGGTGGTGTTTTGTTTGACACAATGACTAGAAGGTCCTGCTGTCATTTAATTGGAAGTTGAATGAACTGCAATGTTCAGAATAGCCTTGTGTAATAAAGAGTTGCCTTGTATTCTGTACGTACAACTTTTGAAAATTCTGAAGGATGTCCAAGTGGGTGGGAAAAAAATTTGAGTTTTCTAAGTGTAGAGATTAACTCCATTTTCCACATAAATGTGCAATTGTAACATTCACTGAATTTTCTAGAAGTGTACCTACTTGTTCAGTCAAGGAAAAATTGTACTTTATTATATTTTAATCTTTAGCCAGAGTTGTTCATCATTTCAGAAAAAAACACATCATCTACAATAATGCTGCTTATGGTATTTGAGTCATCAATATAAGACACCATGTCAGTCCCCATTTGTAAGTGTCACGTTCATCCTGGTTCACATTTAGGTATAATCATCTCACTACTTTATTTCGTTTTCTAGTGTAGTTATGCCTGAGCATTTATATATTCAATTATATTATATTTTAAATTAACTAATTTAATTTAAATAACGTAAAATGTTTTATTTTAAATTATGTTTATTTTCTCATTTTCTTTGTATTAGACTTAGGGGCTTATTGGTTCTTTTCAAGGTATTTGTATAAGTAAGGTAGATCTCAGGATAGTAAAGGGGGCATTGTAAAATATTCAGTGTAAAAATAGGGTGTTTATTCTGACAGGATTGAAAATCTCTACTATGGAAGGAGAAAACAGAAACTAGGGGACAATGAGCTACCTCTGCCACAAAGAAACATGTAAGTCCAACTAGGGAGACAGAAATTATGAGTAAATTGAGACATCAGAATATATGTATAAGTAGAAGCTTTGAGACAAAAAAAATAATAAAAAAAAAAAAGCTAGAGAGTAAGTATACAAGAAGTCAGTTAGTTGTACAAAAATAATGGAGTAGATTAACAAGTGGGACACTTAGTGAATATCCTTGAACTCCTACTGCTGATGTCTATGAGGATACCTTAATCCGCATCGATTTCTAGGTCCAGTTTTCCTGTGCACCAGCTCTATTCTAATTCCCATGTACACAGTAGTTAATTCTAACTTGTTTCCTACTCCTGCTGCTGCCTGCTATTTCTGCTTTTCCTGGGTTCCTTTGCTCCTGAGGTTATTCGAGTATGTATGTATGCAACCAGAAGAGCATAACATCAATGAAGACTAAGGAGCACAAATCTCTTCAAGTTTGGCAAATTGGAGAGTGGGGCCATGGAGAGAGTGCTAAGAGAATTATGCTACCATTGACTGAAATGAAGAATGGTTTGGAGTAGCAAGAAAGGAGATGAGATGCTAATCTTTTGTGCCAACCTCTATCTCATTTAAATTTTAATTATTTGTCTTTATTGATTTCTTAGCTCTTCACTCACCCCTCTAGTTCTCTCTACCACTCATCTTAGAGTTTACTTAGAAATTCCCTTTTATATTTTACTCTAAATGCTACATAATTTCAAAAGTGGAGTTAATTTCTGAAGCTTCTTCCCCTTTCTGATTGGGCATGTGAGTGAAATTAATTCAGTTAATTCTGATTGCTCTAAACACTGTGTATACCAGGATATGCCAAAGATATGGTTATGGGTCACTTAGTCTTTCATCAAACCTCTACTGTGTGCTGAGGAATTGTGTCTGATAATAAAAATAAGAAGAAGCATAAATCTCAATCCTTCACCTCAGGTGGCTCATAGTGGAAATGTCAGATACTCTGATCAATTTTTGCATTAAAATACAAATTCCATATTACCAGTGTGTACAAGGTACTATAGGATCACGGATAAAAGTAGTACTAACTTTGCCTGAAAGACCTGGGCAAAAGTAGAAAACATTTGGAGTCAAATTTATAAGATGAGCAAAAGTTCACAAGATAAAGAGAAAAATAAAGAAAACAGGAGAAAAAAAAGAAAGAAAAAGAAAATATAGAACTAGAGGCATGGAATCAAAATATATATACTTAGTTGTGGAAAATTAAGAATTGAACTTAGAGTATCTGAGGGTAGTTGATTTAATTTTATTTATTTATTTTTTTCCCCCAAAGCCCCAGTAGATAGTTGTATGTCATAGCTGCACATCCCTCTAGTTACTGTATGTGGGACGCGGCCTCAGCATGGCTGGAGAAGCCGGGCGTCAGTGCGCGTCCCTGATCTCAACCTGGGCCGCCAGCAGCGGAGTGCGCGCACTTACCCGCTAAGCCACGGGCCGGACCCTGAGGGTAGTTGAGAGTGGGGTCAGAATAGAGGGAATTGAAGGTTGATACAAAGCCAGGGTCAGAAAATCACTATACTCTTGGCTAAGAATTTTGAACCTTACACATTTATTCATCCGTTGCTTGTTGACGATGATGCTAATAGTAATACATATCACATAGAAAGGCACGTTGCTAAGTAATAATATAATTTTCTTAACAATCTAAGCAATACACTCAAAATTGGTGAGTTTGAGGTGCCAATATGATATTCAAATGGAAATAACTAGTTGGCAGTTGGAAACATGAAGCTTGGACAACAGAGTGAGATCAAGGTTGAATATTAACACAGGCAAACTACCCGCATCTGGGTTCTGGTTGATGTTATGTCAAGAACACTTAAAACAAGCCAAGAAGAGGGCAAAGGGCAACACGATGGGGAACACCAATACTTAAGGGATGGGTGGAGGAAGAGAAGACAATGAAAGAAATTAGAAGTGGTTGTAAAGAAAGAATCAAGATTGAATGAGGTCCCGAAGGTAAAATTAGAAAGATACTTAAGAAGGAAGCCATTACTAAGCCAAATTCGACAGAAAACTTCAATAAGATAAAGATTAAAATGTATGCATTGCATATGGAACCTCAAATTCTTCCCTCATACAGAGATTAAGTAAAATTTTAGGAGTAACTTAAATCCAAAAAGCCTATGAACAATAAACTTAGTCTGGAAATATTTCTTTATGGAGGGTTAGAGCAGGACTCATGCTCTAAATCCAATTCCAAAATCCTATATTTGCAGAACATTTCCCCCAAATCTGGGATGATATGCTCTCGTATTTGGTGGTGGGATAGCAAAATATCTGCATGTGTGGACCTGACTTTTGTAAAAAACTTGGTTTAGAAAACAGCTTTACCACTTAAAGAGTAGAGTGACCATTGGAAGTTACTTGAATCTCTGAGACTCAATTTCCTCATCCATGAAAGAGAGAAAAGATATCAATTTCATAAGGTTGTAGGTGAGGATAAAATGAAATAATAGGATGTAAAGTACTTAATCTGGCACATAGTGAGGGCTCAATAAATAATAGCTATTATTATTATACTGGGCTGCTATGTGACGAGAATCCTGCCGTTGCCTGACTTTTCATTAACCATGCAACACTTGGGAGTTTTTGGCAGCCACCACAAAGCAGTTTGTTGGCACACAACCTTTCAATTATCTGCACTACTGATCCTCTCCATTAGCGTGGATAAGAGAAAGTGTACTGCATAGATAAGCCAGAGGGAAGGGAAAAAAAAAAAACCAGTCCAGCCATATATCTAATATAAATCCCTATTAGGAATTTAGACAGAGTTCCTCATGATTACAGATTTATATCTTCAAAGACAGGACTCCAAGTTCCTCTGTACATGAGTTCTTTAACTTGACCATAATGAATGTTAACTCTTCTTTGTTGTTGCGTTCTTTTTACACAACAAATCTCCATTTAAGGAAATATACCAAGAGGCTTTTTTCTGTGTGTGATAATGTTTCACCTCTGATTCTATTTCCAATGCTGTGCCTCTATCTGGCAATGCTAAGAATTGCTCAAGTTATTTGACAGTCAATGGAATGATAATAAAAGTTCCACCTTATCTGACACTGAATTCTCTGCCTTTGATATATGGAGACAACTTTTTTCCCACAAGGCTAAAGAGGCTTTACTTAGAGGAGGCATAAATTTATAGGTTTTATTTTTGGCCACTGGAGGGCTCTCATATTTTTCCACTAATGAAATGGAAACCTTGAACATGACTAAAAACTGGAAATCAAAGATGCGAGTTTAAAGCGAGTGATCCTGTGGTTTGTGCCTCAAATCTAGCTGCAGATGAAATTTGAGGACAGGTGAATCTAATGCTGTAAAGCACTGATTTGGCCACTGCGGACAGATGCTGAGTCTCTGGGTGTGACTCAGATCTCCAACTTCAGGAAAAAGTGGACCGTCTCTTTCACTTCTTTTACTTTAGTGATCAGTCTGTCTCTTTTCCTTTCTGTCTGATAATCTCCCAGCTCCCTGTTCTTTCCATAGAGAGCCTATGAAATAATGCTGACCTTTGATTCTTCTTCTGACTGCTTCCTTTTTCTCTTATCCCTAAACCCTGTCTACCACCCCAAAGTCTCTCCCCATCAATGACCTTCCCTAACCGTTATACTTGTGTCCTATAGCTCCTTTTATAGACTCCAGCAATAACCCCCCCACACATGCATACACACACACACAAAACTATTTGTGCTGCCCTCAGTGGTTCCACGTCTACTCAAGTCAACCACACGGCGATGGATACTTGTGTTGAGATGTCAGACTTTCCAACAGTGGTCAGGTTTGTACACAAAGGAAGGCAGCCAGCAGTTTGGATCACAGCGCTCAAACGGATACAGTGATCTTGGGTCTGATCTCAGCTATTGTGGATATTCAAGGAACAATTAAGAAATGGCAGCTGGTATCTTTGGAAGTAGTAATATTCATAGTCAGAATTGTCTTTCTGGCTTGAAATAGGAGGTCTATCTATGTTAAAATAGTTTCCCCAAGCAGTAACTATAGGTAGGCACAAAGTCTGGCTCCTTGGTGAGACATCTGGAAGGGCCCATTACATCCTCAGTCAAGCAGGCTAAGGTTGCAGGGGAGAGCTGAAGAAGCGAATCAGGAGGGCAAGGTTTAAGATCTGTGAACATGTCAGGAATTTGTGGAGACAGCTCAGTTTAGAAGATACACAAACACGCAGAGATTCACCTGAAACTATCAGACACCCACCCTGGAGCAACACGAGTAATTCTAGACCTCCTCACCTATGGGAACTAGCTACTGAATTCATTGCCAAGCTTATTTAAGAGAGACCCAGGAACTGTAGGCTCAAAGTCTCCAGAGCCAGCAGCCAAGAAGAGATGATACACATAGAGTCTGACACAGTCCTTGCTGGTGACTAGGTTTTTTTCCTGGTTATTTTTGAGATATCATGGACGATAGTCCTGTTAGATTCATTCCACCTCACTGAGTTTGAACTTTAGTGTGTAAATGAAATAGTACCCATTTTGGCCCTGGAGACCCTTTTTGTACGTAATTTTGTTGTTGTTTGCCTACCAAAGATAAGGTTGCTAAAGTGCTCTGCTGTTTATATGTAAAGTTGTTTGTTTCCCTTCTATTTCACTTACAAATATATATTGCGACCATTACCAATTTCTAGATCATACATAGAACTGGCTTTTAAACGTTTTCACCCATTAGTTAATAATAGTAGTAATGTATCAGTATTGGTTCATTAATTGTGACAAATGCTCCATACTAATGTAAGATGCAAATAATAGGGGAAACTGGGGGATGGGATATATGAGAACTCTTAGTACCATCTTTTCAGTTTTTCTGTTAATCTAAAACTGTTCTAAAATAAAAAATTAAAACAAAAACATCAGCCTGCCATCACCTAATGTAACCCCATTATTGGTTAAAGTTACAGGGTGAATGATGGTAAGAGTCATGCCAGGGTGGCAGATATCAACCCTTCGAGCTGCCTACATGCACAGGTACATAGTCGGGCAGCAGTCCTGAGATGAGGGAGATGACCGTGTCTCGTATTCAGGATATTTCTGTTACAAGCATGGTAGATCCCCACTAGCATCATTGGGCCCTTCCCTGATGCTAACTTCCCTAAAGATAACTTTTTTTCCGCAAGAAGCACCAGCATTCCCACCTTCATCCCAGAACCCTGAACTGAAATCAGTTCCAGGCAATTTCAGATTATCCTTGCTTTTCTGGTTTCTCATTGTGATATGTCCTGATACCCAGACACAACCTTCTATTTTTTACAGGCCTATCTCTTTTGCTGACCTTCCAACTCTGGCCCGGTTTCTGCTGCTTCATTTCAGCCTACCTCCTTTTCTGGCTTGTACAGAATGCCTACCCCATCACTCTCCATTTACTAACTATTGGTAAAAGATTACCATCAGATGTTGGCTTTCTGACGATGATGAACATCACGACCTAGTGTTTGAAGACAAATGACTTGATGCTTAAATGTGAAGGAGCCAGTGCTGGTGCTGGTTATGTGCTCCTCTTTCTCCCTCTTGGGAACTTCTCTCTCTATTCTGGACACTTCCTCTTTTTCTAGGAGCTTGGTGACACCCTATGTATCTACGTACTTTCCAGACACCCATCATGATGACCCATCAGATCTGCCTCCTACTCTGCACCTAACAGTTCCCTTCCACTTCACTATCAAAAATCTTTTCAATTGCAGCCTAATTTTTTCCTTCCCTAAATTTCCTCTTTGATCAATGTGTCTTGCGTATCACCCTTAACCAATATCTAGTTCTTCTTCTGGGCACATGAGAGGCTTATGTTTCCTGCCTTCCTTGAAGCTAGATGTGGCCATGTGACTTGCTTTGGCCAGTGAAATGTGAATAGAAGTGATGCATATCACTTTCTCGTAGGAGCATTTAATTGCCAGTGTATGACTCTCCTGTCTTCTCTTCTCTTGCTACAGTGATCATGGGAGGTTGATACAGAGGTGCCATAAGATCAAAGGAGCCTGTAGTGCTGAGCCAACATATGGAGGAGAGTTGCCTGGACATGCCAGGGCCTTTGTATTTGTGAGTGAGTTCTGTTGTATTAAAAGGAACTAAGATTGTGAGAATATTTTTAGCACTGCATAACTTGGAATATTTTGACTATTACAGTTGAAAAGTAATCTCAAGAGTATAATACATTGTTAGTAACTGATGATATCTTAATATACTACCTCTTCCAGAGTATTTCCTTTGTGATAGGAGATCCCAGGGGACAAGATATCTTAACTGAGAAGAATGAACTACTAATGATGGAGTAGAAAACTCTTGGGCATATTATAGAAGATGACATTTTGGGATAAGACAGTCTTTCTTTGCTCTCTAATCATACCACGATGGTGTCTGGCCAGATTATTATCTACATATAACGTTTTAGGAAGTACAATTTGTGACAACTGCAGAAATTGTGGAATCTTAGCTCTTGCTGTAAGTTTTCCCTTCTAATCCATTCTGAGTATTACTAACATAGTGCTATAGGTCACTCATTGTGTCCTCTACATATCATGTGTCTTTAATTTTTAAACAGTTTTGAATATCCTCTTTTGTGATTAATAATAATAACTCTTTTTTTATGAGTTCTGGCTAGGATGCAGGCTCTTTATTTACATTATCATATTCTCTTCAACTACATTGTGAAGTATTGCCCCCAAAGGCACATGGTTAGAAAGTGGGTGATTGAAGCAAGATTCAAATGCAAATCCTTGAGCATATATGCTTTTTTCACCATGAGCCTTCTCTCTCTTTAGATGGAACCCACATTTCCTGCAAGGCTCAATGTAAGCTCCACCTCCCCAGTGAAGTGTTCTCTCTGACAGCCCACTGCACAATCAGTCCTTCTCCTTTGTAGTCCTCATCGTCATTCGGAATCATGGCAGCTTGTCTCCCAAGATGGCCCTCCAGTGACCCATGCCTCTTGCAGTTCAGGCCCTTAGCAGGCTGTCCCTGTGACTTGCATTTTGACCCATGGTATGTGACAGACTTGATACTGCATGACTTCCAAGGTTAGGTCATGAGAAGCCTTGCAGCTTCTTCCTTCATCCTCCAGAAACACTCCATCTGCGAGTATGGGCTCTGGGGGAAGCCAAATATCATGTGAGATGTCTGACACCATCTGAAACTACTGTGCTGTGAGGAAGTGCAAGGTGGCCACACGAAGATGCCACGTGGAGAGAGGCAGATGCCTGGGTAGCCCCATCTGTGCCAGCCATCCCAACAGAGGCGCCACACATGGGAGTAAAGGAGCATTCTGGACATCCAGCCCAGTCGAGCCTGCAGATGATTCCAACTGCAGCTGCCACTTGTCAGCAATGGCATAAGAGACCCCAAACAAGAACCACCCAGCTGAGCCCAGTCAAACCACAGAGCCAGGAGTTATAACAATAAAGTGTTTTTTAAGCCACTAAAATTTGGGGAGGTTTATTTTACCCCTGTAGATATTTGGAACAGGAACTCACCAATGTCCTCCCTCCCCACTGTTGGCATGTTGCAATATCTGTGGGCCGCTATTCTATTCATTTTTAAAATTTTAATAATTTGTGTAGTTGATCTATTTGCCAGCATCTTGATTGAAAGCTTTTTGGAGGCTTGTCTTGTTTGGGATGCATCCTCAGCTTAGCACCCGGGACATGCTAAGATTTCAACAAGTGTTTATTGATTGATTGATAAGTTCCTTCAGATCAGAGACTACGTTATGCACACTTGTAATTTCCTACAATGCCCAGCACAGAGCTTTGTTGTAGACCTTCCAGGATATTTGTTGGCGAGGTTTATGTCAATCAGCACACTTGAACATACTATAACAAATACTTGATTCCTTTTGTGTTCTGTTTTCCACAACTCCCTCCTTGTTCTGTCTGTGCGCCCTGGGCTTAGCCTCATGGGGCCGTGCTGGGAGCAAATACATAATCTGTGTATTTAATCATGATCATGCTGTTTCCTCTGCTTAGAATGGCCCCCGCCCCCCACCCTACCCATTCCACTTTGTGAAAACCTAGTCATTCGGCAAAATCCAGCAAAATCCAGCTAAAATATTGCCTTCTCTTTAAACCTTTCCTGTCCTCTTACAGCACCATAATAATCCCTTTTCTTGAATTCATGGTACATATTGAGTACTTACCCCATGGCATTTCACTTACTGCTTGTCATTGTCTCTGTTGGCCAGTGAGCTTTTCAAGGACTGAGGCTGTAGCTTATTTAACTTTGACTCATCAGCACAGTAAATGGCACAAAGCAGGTGGTGGATAAATGACTATTGGATGAATGAATACATTTTACAAGGAGAGAACAACCGTGTGAGAGATAAGAAATAAACATGGTGTTGAGTGTTTTGTCACCACAAAGTGCTATTAATAGACAATTGGCACCAAGCTCCCTGGCTGCGCCTGCCTATCTCATGCCTTTAATCTTTCACCACAAAGCCAACAGCCATTCTTTAATCGATGCTGTTGCCTTTCTCTGAACCCTCTCTAGTTTGTACTTTTTTTTGTCCTGAGATGCCTGAAGCCTCTTCATATTCAGCCCAAAATAGCACTGACCTTTCAGCTGCTATATCACCTGGCAGCTCATTTCTAATTTCCTTTTGCAAGAGCCTCTCTCACTCGCTTTTAGCATTTCTGCTTTCCAGGTTTCTCTCACTGCTCGCTGTGGCGTTGATTGTGTTTTTTCCTCAGAGAATCTGGTTTCCATTTTTTTCTGGTTTGAACCCTACCTGGCTATTTATTTCTTTTCCCCCAGGCATTCAGTGGTACAGGAAGGGGGAGGATGTGGGAGATGGCGGAGGCTACGTCGTGGTGATTTCTCTCTGTGCTCCTGCACAGAAGATAGCGCTGCCCCAGCTCATTCTGTCCCTCAACAGATTGCTGTCACCAGCGGCCCTTCCAGCCTGTCCATGGATTCAGGGGAAGTATTTCTTTGGGTTGGGATTTTCTTTTTATCCTTTTTTGTTTTATTTATTTATTTTTTTTGAATTTGAATGATATCCAACCCAGATTGCATGCTAAGAAATCTGGGTGTCACGCTAAGAAAATTCTTTCTTAGCAATTCTTAGGAGCCATCTTTCTCCTGGGCCAGTCCCAGATTCCAGCTGACATTGTCTACAAAATGGGTTCCCGCAGAGAACCAGAAAGATGGCTCTATCTCCATACATCCTGTGAACTGAAAAGAGACTTTTATCATGAAACTCTGTGAGTCCTAAGAACTGACACAGGGACTCAGATTTAAACAAAGAAATTGTAAAAATAAACAACATACTTATGAAAATCACTTATTAAAAATGACAAATATAGCATGTCTAGAGTGTCCCCCATGTTCTTGTGCCTTTATGCTTGTATACGTGCTATTTCTCCAGCTTTGAAGAACCTTACTCACCTTCTCGCTTTATTGAAATCCAACGTATCCTTCAAAGCACTATTCAGATGCCACTTCTTCCCTGAAAAGTCACCTTATCCCCCAGAGGTAGGTTCTCACTCTCTCCTCCAAATTCCTGTTGCTTTTTGTTTCTACCAGTTTCCTAGCTTGTAAAACAGTCAGGCTTATATTTGAGTCACTTATAGAGGCATTATTTCTCCTTCTAAACTATAAACACCTAGGAGGTAGGAAAACTGTCTTATTCATTCCTATAACTTCTACCAACAAAAGCTACACTTTTGAAACCATGTCCTGGAATGGTTCATTGTAATTTTGCTTTCAGTGTAACAACACACACAGAGGTCAGTCCTGCTGTGATTCTTTGCGAGTTAGCATCTTCCTAGACCACTGCAGCTTGAAGATGAGAAAAGGCCTCTCCAGATGTTCTAGAATTCACCCCAACAGAATAAATTAAAAGGGTTTGGGTGAGTGTGTGTGAGAGAGTCTGAGTAAGAAAAAGGAGGGAGTGGGTGGGAGAGAGGAGGAGATTGCTTTTTCCTCAAGTAGTAGAATATTTTGTCCCCATGGAACTTAGTTGTGATCCCCTCTAATGACAACATTATAAATAATTGTTTTAACAGTTAACATTTGAGAATTTTTAAATGCCAGGCACTGTGCTTTACATGCAATTATCACATTTAATTTTCAACCGTATCTGTGGATGCCACTGCAATCCCAAGAGATAAGAGATAGGATATCAACCGTATCCCAACCGTAAGAGATAGGATATCATTATCCTCATCTAACAGATAAGGAAACTGAGATTCTGGCCAGAAAGGTAAAGTAATTCGCCCAAGGTCACACAGCTAGTAAATGGCAATGGTCGAATTCAAGGCCATACTAGCTGAAGGCAGGACCCCCGCTCTTAAGATATACACTAGTTTGTCTCTCTCTGCAGGTGGAAACGCCTTTCTTTTCCTTGTGTCACAGTTCCTTTCCTATGATCATTAACGAATATGGAAGGTTTTTGAGCATGGAAGTCACATGAGGAAAGGATTATTATTTACACTGCCAAACAGCATAAGAACTCTAATTACTACTATTTATAAATGATTCTTAGACTATTTATAAATGACTCCTACATGTCAGGGACCTCTATATCTTCAACACGATCATCTCCACTCCTCGCAACAAGCCTGTAAAGAGAGTATAATTATCTTCATTAAACAGACAAGGAAACCAAAGGCCATGAAGGTGAAGTAGCTTGCACAGAGCCCAAGAGCCAGAAATTAATAAAGCCAGCATCTACCCACTGTGCTGCCTTTGATGACATCCTGGGCTTCCTGCACAGCTCTAGAGAAAAGGATGGGATTGCATTCATAAATAATTTACTTGTTTTCCTCCCCCAATTCAAGGAAGACATTTATTATTATTGTTGTTATTATTATATCTCAGAGCCTCTATGAACCTAATGGTACACGTGTTAAGTTTGCATTATTGCTTAGCACCCTCCAATCCTATCTTATATTTTTAGAATTTTCCAGGCAGTGCTGAGTATATGTGTGTTGGACATTAAATTGAAATCTACTTTTCCTGCTAAACTGTGAACAACTGAAAAGCAGGGCACTTTCTTATTCACCTTTGAAACCTCAATTCCTGCTAAATAGTAAGTAGCTATTAAATAAAAGTTGAACTGAATCGCTGTTTCCCCTATCATTCTCCATTTCTCTCTTTTCTTCCTCCTTTGCTATCATTTTATTACCTAGCTTATTTTACATCCAGTCTTGGGCTTGCAGTGGCACCCACAGGCACTATCAACTCTAGTGGTCACATTCTAGGACAAGAGTGGCCAGCCGCTCCTCAGGCAGTGGTCCACGCCCCGCAGGCTCCCCTGCCTTGGGAGCACAGCAAGCCCTTCCCTCTCTTCTCTCATGGGCCACTGATTCTTCATATTCCTGTTTAGCAGCACTCATGTTCAGATTCATTAATTAATGAATATTAATCAATAATTAAGTGTTCTATAGCCACCCAGAGGCCATTACATGGCGCAGTGATATATTTATTGCCTCATTCTGTGAAAGGACTCAGGAGCTGTCCGGTACTGCTCATAGGCTGGTTTATTATAGGATGCCCCACCAGCAACCTGGAGGTCAAAGCACCTCCCTCCTGGCTTCTCTTCCACATGGGGACCTTAACCCAGCCCTCCTGGTACAGCTGCTGTCTGCACCAGCCCAGACCTCTCAATCTGTCCCTTGTAGACTGCGGGCTCAGGTTCCTGAGGCTGATCTGTGCTGGAGCTGGGGCTGGGGTGGAGCCAGACAGCTTGGGAACAGTGGCCTCTGCAACTTTGAATCTCGCAGGTTTGCCCCGGCAGCAGCAGCTGGTACTTGTTGCTCGCAGGAAGCACTGCCAACAAGTTCAGGGCTCTCTGTCATAGTGTCAGGGGACGGTACCTCCATGAACCTTGAAAAAGTGAAAATGGAAGGTTAGTGAGAGAGCTGCCATCCACCCAGGGCCAGAGCACTCTGCTGTCCAGGAGTAGCATCTCTACGTCTCCAGGAAGGCAAGTGCTCCTTCTGAGTCAGGCACAGTGCACAAGCAAGCAGTCCACACTACAGACTTGGTGGCGATCTGGTAATTGACTGGCACTTGGGGCTCTGATCCTGGCACCCATTAACGTGAGGCCCAATATGCTCTATCACTGCGTAAACCCCTACTTTCCACTCCTGGCTAAATGTTACTCTTAAAGAAGGAGCATTGGCCTGTGGGTCCAGAGCAGCATCAATCTGGGGTGAAAACTGTGCACAGTTAGAGACATTCAGCCTCAAGTCTCCCAAGACTCTCCTTTTTGTACGTATCCAGGGGATAGGGAGGCTGCCCAGAGCCCAGTCCGCTCAAACTGTCTACTCCTCGCAACACCAGTGCTCAGATCCTTCATCCACATTGTTTAAGAGATTAATGACAGCTTAACCAAAGCCAGGTGGGACTTCCAAGCTCCTTCTACATAGAGAAAAATGCCTGTGGTCTGGCATTTTGGGCTTTTATTCAAGAAGGATCTATTTATTGTAGCTCCCATTGGCAATGACCAAGTTAATGAATATTAATAGTGGTGACATAAAAATAGCCATCACTGATTGAGTACTAAGTTCCAGTCTCTGTGTTAAATGTTTTCCATTGAACAACAAGGGGAGATGCAGCATAAGATGGAGAAATCACAATGGGAGGAATAAGGGATTAAAAGTAGAACTTAGCTGGTGCAAACACTTTCTATTGATTTCTCCCTTTTTTCTCTTCCCTCTCCTACATCTTATTTGGTAAGGTAGGTATAGAGGAACCAATTAATTGGAGCTGCACTCACCTTTGGAAGGCACTGTGAGGCCAGGAGGAGCACAGCGAAAGGAGGCATGGGGCAAATTGGTCAGGCCTGCCTCTATTTTAGATATTAGGGGAGCAGGAAAACAGGTTTCCAGACTAATTATATGTGAATTGGAGGCTAAAGCATCAGTCAGCCATAAAGAATGTTATTAGACTGGAGAAACCTCCATAGTTTATATTCTGTTGATGGTAGAACAAGATTTAGGAATTCAGGATCCTGATCATAGCCTTTTCTAAGAGAGAAGTGACAAACTTAGGTATGATCATTCTCATTTGATGATAAAAGAAACTGAAGCTCAGGGAGGTTGAGTAACTTACCTACGGTCACACAACTAGTGAGGGGTTGAGTTGCAAGTCAGCTCAGTCTGACTCCAAAGCTTGATTTATGGAACAGCAGTGTAAATATGATTTTTTTCCCATTATTAAAAGAGAGGATTCTTTCCTATTAAGTGTACCTTATTTTTATAAAAGGTCACATCCTAAAAGGTTTCACATGATGCTCATTGCTTATACAGAAATAAACAAAGCAATTTCTTTGAATCCCGGTTTTCATCATTGAAGATCTAAATTGTTCAGGTGAGAAAATTGTGACCCCAAGTATTCACCTTATTCATTTGTGCACAACCAATAAGCGTCTTGTGAAACTTTCACGGATTTTAGGCTATAATACAGACCAGGCAGCTTCTCTTGCCATGAAATTAAATATTATTAGGATTCAGAATCTCCACCTTATCAAAAAAAGGCCATCTCCGGGTCATCAGATTGGGTGACTTGTCAAGCTATCGGTATAATCCTTTTTCTTTGAAGGACAGCAGCTTCTAGAAGAGTAGAAGGCAAGCAATAGCATCTCCTTGGTTCCAGGGAAGAAAAGAGAGTGCCAAAAGATCAATCTCAGATTTCCTATTTTTTTATAACTTTCTAAATGTTTTGTATGCCCAACAGAGTTCCAAGATGGTCAGCAGTTAGTAGTAAGAACTTTCATTATGCTAACAATTTAGGGAGATGAAGGAAGAGACGAAGGTATATGTATTTTTTAAAAAATCAGCAGCAAAAGGTTTTTCTTGTACCTCTACCTCTCTCACATAAGTGGAGTCCCAGGGTGGATGGGCTAGAAACCTGAGACATGCAGGGCAGTGTACCTTGCCCACTTCGTTATGAAACTAATGGAGTAACATTGGGGGCAGCATATCAGGAAATCACTCAGTTATAAATATGGCAGGCAACCAATCTGAAGACTCTGTGCAGAGCAGTGGAGACTAGGTAAGATTCTATGAAAGGGCAGGGGAGAGAGAGAAGGAGAGAGAAGGTTGAAAGAGAGGGTAAGAAGCTGATAAAAGAGATTTCAATGATTTTTTATAAGATGTCATGATCTCAGACGCTAGAAGAGAGAGAAAGAAGTTAAAAGTATTCACCAAAAGGAGATAGTTACCATGCAGAGGTGTCTAGTTGAGATGTTGCAGGCTTTCCGTGCGGGAAATATGATCAACCATTATTTCCCCCAACCTCTCATTCCCTTTATATAAAGTACAGTATAACCATTCTTACCCACTTTCTTCCTGTCTGAGGAAATAAAATAAATCTCTTCCTATTCACAATAACCAATCCACATGTCACTTCATCCCATATCCCCCACCTCCTCCAAGGTATCTTCTCCTTTTCCTGTGGCTTCTTTTATCTCTCTGTTGGCTTTGTCCTTCACCTCCAAGCATTCCAATCACCCACATCCTCTATTTGGCCCCAAGTTCTTTTATGTCTATTCTCCAATCTCATTCTTTTCCTTTCCATTCCTGATCTTGAGTCAGCTACAGACACCATCTCCAGGTCATCTTTTTCCATTCACTTCTCAACATGCCCTCCACTCCCAACAATACATTGAAGATCTCTCAGCAAAGTCTTAAAAAACCATAACGTTGCCTTTTTCTGAGGATCCTTGTCAATCCTTATCTTACTGGATTATTGTTCTTCCTTCCACAACATCTTCAGTCCTCCTTGACATTTATAGAAGCTCTTATAGTCACAAGATTCAGGTGTGCAGATACATAACTTTCTGCTAGTGGCAGAAAACAAAAATCTTTCAATTCATATAAATCTTCCTTTGGTCCATAAATCCTCTGACTTTTGGTTAACTACATAATTAGTTTCTTGTATTCTTTCCTTCCCTTTTTTCCTATTCTTTTCATCATGGTAATCACGGCATTAGGGAAAAGGATGTCTGATTTGAAGAGTCTCAGCATGCTTGGTTTTGGGGTATCAGCACTCATCTTCATTGCCTCCTCAGAGGAAGTGTCTGAAGTTCCACCAAGGTCAAGATCCAAGTTCCCTGGGTCTGTTGTCCAAACTGAGAGGCACTTGCAGAACCACCAGACTGTTCTCCGCCACTTCTCTACTGCCCTGGGGCACTTTTTCTGCTTTGCCAATCCTATGCTGGAGTCTGAAGCAGTCTGTGAGACTGCCCACCCATCGAAACAACTCCCCCAGATGTTGATATTAGCCCAGCCACACTTTGTATTAGAATCAGAGCTACTTTGAGAGGCTCGGCATCTACAAGACTACAATACGTTCACTTATTCCATTGCTAATATCCAAAAAAGCTGGAGTTAAACGTGATTTGACCTCAGAAAACCTCACACTGGAGCTTGCCTATTCCTGTTTGTCATGCCTTCAGCTCTCGCTTTATTTTGTTAAGTGCTTGATCATTCTGGATTGGTCTTCCTTCACCGTGATGCTAAAAAGCAATTAAAGTAACAGAGCTGAAGGTATGATCCATAAATTCCCAAAGTTATCACCCTTTGCTTAACCTGCATACCACATTCCATCTCTCGTGGGACAAGTGCCAAACCAGAGGTTGTTTTCAGGATTGAGACCCAATTAGATTTATCACTAAAAGAAACAAAGTAACTCAGGCCTTTTAGTGCCAGTTATATAACAGAGAAGGAGTTTAACTCCTGATTGAAAGAAGGAAACTAACATTCAGACCAAGTAGCTTGTCTCAATTAGGCATGCACCATGGTGTGGTCTCAAGCAGATGCTGCAAAAACCCCTAACTTCCCACTAATTCAGGCTCAGGTGTAGACCTGAATAGGAACTATGTATTTGCCAGAAGGATTTATGCCAGTCCCAGCTCAGAGAAAGTTAAAGGAAGAGTCAGGGTTTTATCTTCTTCTTTGATTGTAAACACGGGTAACCCTTGTTTCAGGCAAAAATTCAGAGAGCAGAAACTGATAGGATCTCACAGATATTTACACAAGCTAAGAACGACAGGTTCTTCCTTTCTTCAAACATGCTATTATCTGTATACACCTGGCAGTGCCCCAAATTCTACTCTCTTAGAAGTAAAATTAGGCCTTTGTCTAGTAAACTCAGACATTCCTGAAAACAACCATAATGTCTATTTCCTAACTTGTCATGTCAGTTTGCAGAATTGTGTACTTCACATTTTGTTATTTCTGGGTCTGACTGATCCCAGTGCCTAACTCAGGGAAATGTCCTGAGAGGATGCCAGAAATCAATGAGTCATCCTCTAGAAGCTGAATAATTTTACCCCGAGGTGCTGAATCACCTAATCTCTGCCCATAGAAACAGTTGAGATCTTGGCTTTTCAGTCTCTGTCATAGTTGAGTCAGAAGTTAAAAATATAAGAGAGAGAAAAGTGGATCAGGTTGCTTTACCACTATCATCATCATCATCATCCTCACGGCTGTTGTAAATGTGGGCTGATTACATAACTCCAGCACGTAACACTGTGTTAAGCACTGGCCCATGTAGGTCAGATCCTAAGGCACTGAGGCAGATCAGAACATGCCACCCCAAAATATCCCATTTTGACATAAGGATTATTTTGAGCTAAAGGCATTTAAGCAGCAGCAAATCCAAAAAGAGCTCTTTGCCCTCTACCTATCTGCCTAAAATCAGGACATAAATTTCCTTTTGTGAAGGTGTTTGCCCTCCCCTTTCCTGTACCAGCAGAATCAACATTATCACGAGAGACAGAAGGTAGGCGCCAAGATGGTTCTGCACAAACAAACTTCACTAAAATAATCCATCTTCTGTTAGTTTTCCCCATATATTTACTTTCCCACAATTTACCACTCTTTGAAGCCCAAACCCCTTTTCCTTGCTTTGACACTTCTCCACAAATATATCACCCTTTGTTAAGATGGTATATAGGCCCCCAGTTCTAACCACCTCTTTGTTACTCATCATTGAGTTGTCCCACATGTATGCACATTGTACTTGTATACAAACTCTTTTTCTCCTGTTACTCTGTCTTTTGTCAGTCTAATTTGCAGACCCCAGACTCTGAATCTAAGATAGCAGAGGAAAAGAAGATTTATTTTCTTCCCCTACAGGACCAAAGGGAGGACCAGATAAAGAGTATTATTGTTAACATATCAGAGGAAATACTGATGCCTACATCTGTGGAGATGCTAAAATTCACCAAGAGCAGGTTCAGAGCCTTGCAATTTTTGATAAACTTCATCATCACTGAATTATTAGACAAAAGTCTGCAGATGAATGGATGGTGACATCAGGAAGTTCCAGGTGAAGTCATGCTTTCGCCTCAGGTGTGGCCTGCAATGCAATGAATCCTTGGTCCCCCATGTAAATGCCAGCTTCCTCCAAGTCCAACTTAAATCTTTTTCTGTGAAGCTATGGGTCATTCTTGGCCTCGGAAGCAAGTTACTTGTTTAGTAGGGAGCAGCCGAGTACAGCTAACATTTGAGTTTACCATTACTCTATCAGATGTCTCCTTTAAGATTTCAATATGATTTTTAAAAAGTAAATACAAGTGCTTTTATTTTTGCAAATGGGAAGTTTATTCAGGTATGCTTTATTTTGGATAAACTTATCTGGCAAAACTTGGGGCATATCATACTGATAAAGCATGTTATTATTATTATTTTACAAAATGTCGAGCCTCAGTCTAAAGACAATATCAGACAGTAACACCGGATATGTATTAAACAATACACATCATTATATGTAAAGGAGAGAGGGAAAAGAAGATTCAGGAGTTTTTAGCTTACTGACAGGAGCACATTAGGCAGTGCCAGTTCCTTAGCTTAGCAGATGTTGAAGAGTTGAGAGTATAAAAAAAAAAGTGAGATAAAGAGACAGAGTAGCAGAAGGCAGAGGCCAGAGTTGAAAAGTGCTGTTAAAGTTAAATTAGGGGGGCCAGCCACATGGTGTAGGGGTTAAGTGTGCACGCTCCGCTGCTGGTGGCCTGGGTTCGGATCCTGGGCACGAACCAACACACTGCTTGTCAGGCCATGCTGTGGCAGTGTCCCATATAAAGTGGAGGAAGATGGGCACGGATGTTAGCTCAATGCCAGTCTTCCTCAGCAAAAAGAGGAGGATTGGCATGGATGTTAGCTCAGGGCTGATCTTCCTCACACACACACACACAAAATTAGGAATACTGATCCAACCCACCATATCAATGTCTCCACCCCAAAATTTTAATTTAAATGTACTATAAAATTTTATGTCATCTGTAATTTCATAATGAAACATGATGCAGAGAAAAAAAAACAATAGCAGTATGATTTACTTAAGTTGCTTAAAATCATCTTACTAGAGATCATGAGATATATCAGCATTAGAATTTCTTTATAATCCAGAATCTTGAAGCATAAATCTCAGAAGAAATTATCCTTACTGCAAAAGGTCAAAAGTTCTACCACGTTCTCTTGTTTGACTGTAGAAAAAAAGTAGAAGATTATCTCATGGATCTTAATTTCACGGGTTGGGAAGTTTGGCCTACCATTAATTCCGTGCTTTTGCTTTGAAAAGCTAGCAGAGATCCTCAACGCCACTCCAAGATGGAGGGCTCAGCTCCTGTACTTCCGCACCTTCAGCTGGGTGTTTGTATGGAATAATGAGTCCCATAAGCTTGGGCCTGATAATGCTTTTATAATGTAAAGGAGGAAAGCCAAGTAAAGTGGATTTGTGCACCCCTCTAATGAAAAGTTGGCCTGTCTGTTTTTATCAGACTAATGAAGCCCCTACCCCATTCTCTGGCCCAGTGTAAGCCTCACAATGGAGACAGTGAGCTCTCTCCAACACAGCTCCTCCACAGATGCTATCTGCCAGCTCTCTTCGCAGAAGAGTTCATTTTAAAGGGATCCTGGCTTGATTAAGGCTTTGTGAGCCTCCCAGCCTCATTACAAATCAATGGAGATGAACTGAGCGTTTAAAACTCAAAAGCCAAGCTAACAAAAGCTGACTTATTACAAGCTAAGGGACCGGGACTCTCCTGGGTGTTTCAGCTTTGTTTTATTTTGTATTTCAGCCCCTTTTCCCCTCCCCTCCTCTTCCTGGCCACCCTCAACCCAATCCATTTTCAGTGGCAATATCCAAGTGCCTTGCAAGATCTTATTCCTTCTCCCTTATTTCCCTCTATCTAAAATTGCACCCTCTGAAAGAATAATATTTCTTACTGGTTAGCATGCCCCACTGTGACCAGATGCGTTTTCTGAAGGATAGGGAAAGGTTGCCCCTCCCTCATGCTATGTAACTATAGTTTTTCACACAGGAATTAATGATTCTAGTATCTTTTGGAAAACCTCCTGCTTACTCTTTCCCATTTACTGACACCCCTACCTATACCCTTAACAGACACACCAGTGTTGAACAGTAAAGGGGAAATTGGAAATATTTGACCATCCTTGAAGAAAAGGCACGAGTTGGCACAAACCTACTCCCACATCCTTCAGCGGTTTCAGATACCTCTTCTCTGCCTGCCTCCCTCAGTCTCTCTTTTCTCTGAGAAAATTGCACTTAGAGTGTTTTTTTGCTCCATATTCAAAGACAGGAAGATGCCAGAACTATAATGAGATGATGAGAAGCCCCATATAGGAAGAAAAAAAAAAAAACACCAAAAAGAGAGTTTCAAATATCACCGTAAAAATCAAGCCTCATTGTATAAAGTCAGGAGTCAGGGACTGCTCCTTTTTCTGAGAAAGTTTGGAAGGATCTGTCTTAACGGGATACCACCCCATTGTCTTTCCCTGTGGAAATAATAACAGCCAACATTGATTGTGCATTTACTCTGTCTCAATCTTGGTATTAAGTGCTTTACATGCAGTATTTCATTTAATCATCACAATAATTCTATGAAGGAGGTTTGATTAATATTTGCACTTTATAAATGTAGGAACAAGAAAAAAAGAAGTAAGTATATTTTCCAAGTCACACACTTAGTAAGCAGGGACTGTGTTGAAATCCAGGTCTCGCTCTGACTCCAGAACCTGTGAGCTAAATCACTGCACTAATCTTTTTCCTTATAAGGTTGAAAAAAAAACTTAAAAAAAAGAAATATTAGGCTGGACTAAACCCAGTGGTGGCTTTGGGATCCAGCAACTGGTTTACAAATGGCCACTCTCTGTTTTCCACCCCACCTTCCCCATTGCGTTCTCGGAAGCACTCTGCCGTTTCCAGCTCTGACTTGCAACTGTGTACTCTCAGCTTCTTCCAGCAGAAGAGCTCAGACTTGGGAGTCAGAAACCCCAGATCCTTCAGTTACCAGTTGAGTGTCCTTGGGCAATTTGCCTGAGGTTTGTGAGTTCCCACTTCCACATCTGAAAAATGAAGCTAGGGTCATGTGAAGATTAAATGTGAAAACATGTAAAACTGTCACTATTTGCAGATGACATGATTTTATATACAGAAAACCCTAAAGAATCCACTAAAAATCTTTTAGAAATAATAAATGAATATGGTAAAATTGAAGGACACGAAATGAACATACAAAAATCAGTTGCATTTCTATACACTAACAACGAAATAGAAGAAAGAGAAATTAAGAATACAAGCCCATTTACAATTGCAACAAAAAGAATAAAATACCTAGGAATAAACTTAACCAAAGAGGTGAAAGATCTGTACACTGAAAACTATAAAACATTGTTGAAAGAAATAGAAGACACAAAGAAATGGAAAGATATTCTGTGATCTTGGATTGGAAGAATTAACATAGTTAAGATGTCCATACTTCCTAAAGCACTCTGCAGATTCAATGTAATCCCTATCAAAGTTCCAACAACATTTTTCACAGAAATAGGACAAAGAATCCTAAAATTTATATGGAACAAAAAAAATCCCTGAATAGCCAAAGGAATCCTGAGATAAAAGAACAAAGCTGGAGGTATCACACTCCCTGATTTCAAAATATACTACAAAGCTATAGTGACCAAAATAGCATCATACTGGCACAAAAACATAGAGACAGATCAATAGAACAGAATTGAGAGCCCGGAAATAAACCCACACATCTATGGACAGCTAATTTTCCACAAGGGAGCCAAGAGCATACAATGGAGAAAGGAAAGTCTCTTCAATAAATGGTGTTAGGAAAATTGGGCAGCCACATGCAAAAGAATGAAAATAGACCATTATCTTACACCATACACAAAAGTTAACTCAAAATGGATTAAAGACTTGAATGTAAGACTTGCAACCATGAAACTTATAGAAGAAAATATAGGCAGTACGCTCTTCGACATCGGTCTTAGCAGCATATTTTCAAGTGCCATGTCTGACTGGGCAAGAGAAACAATAGAAAAAATAAACAAATGGGACTACATCAAACTAAAATCTTCTGCACAGCAATGGAAACCATCAACAAAATGAAAAGACAATCTAACAATTGGGAGAAGATATTTGCAAACCATGTATCTGATAAAGGGTTAATCTCCAAAATGTAAAATACTCATACATATACTCAACAACAAAAAAACTAACAGCCCAATTAAAAAACGGGCAAAAGGTCTGAACAGACATTTCTCCAAAGAAGACATACAGATGTCCAATAGACACATGAAAAGATGTTCAGCATCACTAATTATCAGGGAAATGCAAAGCAAACTGCAATGAGATATCGCCTCATGCCCGTCAGAATGGCTATAATTAACAAGACAGGAAACAAGTGTTGGAGCGGATGTGGAGAGAAGAGAACTCTCATACACTGCTGGTGGGAGTGCAAACTGGTGCAGCCACTATGGAAAACAGTATGGAGATTCCTCCAAAAATTGAGAATAGAGCTACCATATAATCCAGTTGTTCCACTGATGGGTATTTATCCAAAGAACTTGAAAACACAAATGCGTAAAGATATATGTATGTTTATGTTCATTGGAGCTTTATTCACAATAGCCAAGATTTGGAAGCAACCTAGGTGCCCATCAAGGGACAAACGGATAAAGAAGATATGGTATATACACACAATGGAATACTACTCGCCATAAAAAAGGATGAAATCTGGCCATTTGTGACAACATGGATAGACCTTAAGGGTATTATGCTAAGTGAAATAATTAAGAGGAAGAAAATCAAATACCATAGATCTCTCTCATAAATAGAAGCTAAAAACAATAAAAACAAACACATAGAGAAGAGAGATTGGATTGGTGGCTGCCTGAGGGAAAGTAGGGAGGGAGGAGTGTGAAAGAGGTGATTAGGCACATGTGTATGGCGATGGACTATAATTACTCTTTGGGTGGTGAACATGATGTGATCTATACAGAAACTGAAACATAATGATGTACACCTGGAATTTATGTAACGTTATAAACCAATGTTGCCACAATAAAAAAAAGAAAAAGAAATGCTTCTTCTTTACCTCTTCTTTCTCAAGGTCTTTTTCTCTTCTCCCAAATCCTCCAAAAAAGGTCTGCTAAACTAATCCACAATGATGGTTTCTAAAGCTTAATGTGCTACTTCTCCCAGGGACAACTGCATTTCAACAGACTAGAATGTTTTAGGACAAAAAGAATGGGTTTCTAATTATGGAATTAGATTTATTGGAGGGAGAGGAGTCTATACCTTTGAAAGCTTTCCAAGCAATAGATGCTCCTCTTCATTTTTGGGTAGATAATAGATTCACAATGCATCACTAAACTTTTTTGTTGTTATTAAACATAACGTAGCAGCAACTATCACCTACAGAGGCCAAAGGGAAAAGTAGAGATACTTAGCAAATGCCCAACTGTGATTTCTTCATCTGGGAATCTGACCTCTATTCCATACTCTCCATCACTCAATCTTTTTCCTTTCTTTCCTCTCCTGGAGTTAGAGACTGTTAGTGTTGGCCATACAAAAGATGAGTAGCTTCAAAATACAAGCTGCTTAGAAACAAATGGCAGTGACAGAAAGGATTATAAATTGTCACAGAATTATTTTCTCTAACAGCTTCTTTTTCCTTTGGTGAGGTGTATTGGCCCAGTTGAGGAATATTGACCCTGAGCTAACATCTGTGCCAATCTTTCTCTATTTTGTATGTGGGACATCACCACGGCATGGCTTGATGAGCTGTGCGTAGGACTGTAGGTTCGCAGATCTGCGCCCGGGATGCGAACCTGCAAACCCCTGACCGCCAAAGTGGAGCACGTGGAACTTAACCACCATACCACCGGTCGGCCCCACCAATAGCTTTTTTAACTGCAAAGATGTTAGGGAACAGGCCCATACAGCTCTTTGACAGTTGTGAGTTCCGAAGGAATTTCCTCCTGGAATTACGGTACTTTGTCACTGCCTTTCGTTGCATGCATGCATGTACAAAGCCGTGTTGTTCACACCAAATCAAACTTTCAACAGCCAATTGTCTTTCTCCAATTCAGGACAAGAACCAGGCTCATTGAGAAATTCTTCCATTCTGACCCCAGAGTATGATTATTCCCTCCGGACAAAATTTGCCTCTTGGGAAGTTCATGGGCAAAGCAAATTCAGTTCCTAGCACAAGACAATGTCCAGCAGGGTGTTATAGTACCACAAGCTTGGACACTACTTAGGCCTGAGTCAGGAATGGAGTGTCTGGCCGACCAGGGTGGCAGAGCCCTTTCATCTCTGCTTCCACTCCCAGCTCACTGCTTAATCTAATTTATTCATTCAGCAGCCACCATTTGCCAGGTCTTCAAGGTAGGGTCAAATCAGAATTCCACTGAGACTTGTTCTTACCAAGTGATCTGCAGCTGTCAAGAGAACTGGGTTTGCAGACTAAGGCCCAAATAGCATCTGAAGCTGCTCCATAGAGAAAGATGTGCAGAGGATTCTGGGTCAAGTACCAAAAGGATCCTGATAAATGGTTTTTATGAATCCTGGCCCCACTCAAGAACCAAAGTCCTCATCCTTTTAGAGAACTTGGTTTATATAAAAAGAAGGAAGGGAAGCTAAACTTTAGTTTTTTAGTTTGTTTTTGCTGCTTTTTTTTTCTTTGCATTGTTTTGTTTTCTTTTTGTGTTAGTAGAAATGTCTGGGAGGGAAGTCAAGATGGTGGCATAAGCAGACTCTGAACTCACCTCCTCCCGTGGACACAGCCAATTTACAACTACTCATGGAAAAATTACCCCTGAGACAGAACTGAAAACTGGATAAGAGGAACTCCTGCAACAACAGACAATCCTAATTGAGATGGAAGAGGCAGAGACTCCCTTCTGGAGAGGAAAAACGCCACCTTCACAAGCCGCCAGCTTCACGGCCAACCGGGAGCAGCCAACAGGTGCGCAGCCCTCCCTGGAGGCGCGAGGCCCTAAGCCGGGGAGCGCGCCCGCTGTGGGCATTTTGTGGACCCAGCACAATCGAGACGAGTGGCATAATATTTGACTTTGCCTGCTAGTAAAACATTGGGGAGTGCCCCCAGAAAACCTGGTTCACAAAGAAACTAAAACCGGCTCTTAAAGGGCCTGCGCGCAAACTCACCCATTTCAGAAAGCATCCTAAAAGCACCAGAAAGAAAGGTGCACAGTGCTGTGGTGAAAAGAGACTCACCTAATAGGCCCTGAATGAATCTCCGTGAGAGGTGAGACCTCTCCAGGGACTGGGACATTGGCGGCAGCCATTGTTGTGGTCTGGTGTGGGCATGCTGACACAGACGCCATTGGAGTTCTCCCTGGATCCTGCTAGCCCAGGGTCTGCCCCACCCACTAGAGCACTAATTTAATCCAGCTCAGTGAGGGTGGGCAGCCCACCCTAGGACTGGCCCCACCAACAACAAGCCCTCAGGCAACTTGTGGGCCTGCATAGATTGGTGACTGGATTCTCTGCAGCCTGGCAACTGAGCTGACTTCAGAGGGGCAGGGCATGCACAAGGAGTGGGTGGAGAGTGTGGGGCCGTGGTGGAGTGTGTGGGGCTCCTGCCATGGAGACACTGGGTTCACTTCAGGTGGTCGGGGCTTGCACACGAGGCAGGACTGTGTTGACTATGAGTATGGACCTGTGGGTGGCAGGGCTTGGCAGCTGCAGAAGACTTGTGCTTCTCAAAGACCCACATAGGGGGTTTGCCCCACCTTCCAAAGCCTGAAACAATTGGGTGCTCCCGTGCCTTAGGCCAGCCCCACCCAGCGGCAATCCTCAGAGAGCTGACAAGAGACCTAATAGGCTAGAGGCTTATAGCAATTGTAAGGCCCTGAGCCTAACAACCTGCCACTCTGGGAGCCTACTGACTTAAAACAAATGCTGCAACACAAATGTGGTATTAGAACTTGCAGCCAACTGTGCTGGGGCTCCCCACACTTGGTAAGGAGACTGAAGGGCCCACAATGACTACAAGCAGCTGAGCATTACAACAGCTGGCCAGGAGCATAACTCAGCCTCCCTGGGTGCCTACAGGGAAAGCAAACAGGCCACAACAGAAGGACACACGTAGCCCACATAGGGGTCACCCCTGGAACATTGAGAACCGAGGGACGCACACTGCAGGCCTCCTAAGGCATCACTTACATAAGGTCACCTATCCAAGAGCAGGAGACGTAGCTGACCTACCTAACACGTAGACACACAGGGAAAGAGGCAAAATGAGGAGGCAAGAGAATACATTCCAAGTAAGGGAACAGGACAAAACCCCAGAAAAGGAACTAAGTGAAACAGAAATGAGCAACCTACCCGACAGAGAGTTCAAACAAAGAGTGTTAAGGATGCTCACTGATCTGGGGAGAAGAATAGATGAACTCAGTGAGAATGTCAGCAAAGAAATGAAAGATATAAAAAAGAACCAATCAGAAATGAAGAATACAATACTGGAAATGAAAAATTCATTAGAGGGACTCAAAAGCAGAGTAGAGGATACAGAAAAACGGATCTGTGAGCTGGATGAAAGACTAGAAGAAATTACCCAAGCTGAACAGGTAAAAGAGAAAAGAATTAAAAAGAGTGAGGACAGACTAAGGGACCTCTGGGACAACATCAAGCGCACTAACATCCATGTTATAGGTGTCCCAGAAGGAGAAGAGCAAGACAAGGGGGCAGAGAATCTATTTCAAGAAATAATAGATGAAAACTTCCCTAACCTAAGGAAGGAAACAGACCTCCAGGTATAGGAAGTACAGAGAGCCCCAAACAAGATAAACCCAAAGAGGCCCACACCAAGACACATCATAATCAAAATGTCCAGAATTAGGGGCCGGCCCGGTGGCGCAAGCGGTTGGGTGCGTGCGTTCCGCTGCGGCGGCCCGGGGTTCGCTGGTTCGGATCCCGGGCGCGCACCGACGCACTGCTTTGGCAAGCCATGCTGTGGCGGCATCCCATATAAAGTGGAGGAGGATGGGCACGGATGTTAGCCCAGGGCCGTCTTCCTCCGCAAAAAAAGAGGAGGATTGGCGGATGTTAGCACAGGGCTGATCTCCTCACAAAAAAAATAAAAATAAAAATGTCCAGAATTAAAGATAAAGAGAGAATCTTAAAAGCTGCAAGAGAAAGTCAAGTTACATACAAAGGAAACCCCATAAGGCTATCAGCTGACTTCTCAGCAGAAACCTTACGGGCTAGAAGAGAGTGGCACGATATATTTAAAGTGTTAAAAGGAAAAAACTTACAGCCAAGAATACTCTACCCAGCAAGGTTATCATTCAAAATGGAAGGAGAGATTAAAAATTTCCCAGACAAGCAAAAATTAAAGGAGTTTGTCACCAAAAAACCAGTGCTACAAGAAATGTTAAAGGGACTGATTTAAGGGGAAAAGAGAAGACCACAAATAGGAAAAATTATCTATTTCCATGATAAGGACATAATGGATACAAATGCACAAAACAGAGGTTAGATATGAGATTAAAAACATAAAAGGGTCGAGTGACGTCAGCATCATGGTGGAGTAAGCTTTCCCGTGAATTCTTCCCCCACAAGATACAACAAAAGCAACAGCCACAGACCAACAACGGAATCCCAGACAGTGAAAACCTAGAGCGGAGGGATCCACACTGCCGCACATCTGAGAGCGGAACGTGTTGGGCCCCCGGAGGAAGTGGGGAGAGGTAAGGAGAACTCCGCTCCCTCCCCATCAGATCAGCGATCCCGGTCTGCGCAGCTCCCAGAGAGGGGGGAGGGGCGGCCCTCGGCGGGAAACTGTAGATCTTCAGGCTCTCTCAGCCAGTGGGAAACTCCTGCACAGAGGGCTCAGAGGAGCCACAGAGCTACCATCAACATCTGAGCACCCCAGAGAGCGGATAAAGAGGGGCAAATGAGAAGCCTCCCACGTCAGGGACCCAGAGGGCAAAAGAGAGAGCTCCCCCCTCCCCGCAACCCGGAGTCTGCAGCTCGACCAGACCTAGCGATCCGAGGCAGACCTGAGCAAACTGGACTGGACCCGTGGATCGCAGTGGGGAAAAAACAAAAAACAAAAAACAAAACTGCGGATCGCAGCAGAAAAACTGGGGCAGAGTGCAGGGGGCTTAGACTACACAGCCCTTTACCACCAGACAGTGGCGGCAGGTGGAAATTGCAACCAGAGACTTCCAGGATGAGGAAAATCAAAACCAACACAGGAACCACAATGCAAAAATATATGAAATCACCAGACCAGAAACAAAATGACAAGCACCCAGAAATCAACCCCGAAGACACAGAAATCCATAAACTAAATGACAGAGATTTCAAAATAGCTATCATAAAAACACTCAACGAAATACGAGACAACACAGACAAACAATTAAATGAGATTAGGAGTTTCTTCACAAAAGAGATTGAAATCATAAAGAAAAACCAATCAGTGCTGATGGAGATGAAGAACACAATGGAGGAGATAAAGGAGAATCTGGAATCTTTAAAGAACAGAGCTGACAATATGGAGGAAAGAATTAGTACTTTAGAGGATAGGAATACAGATATACTCCAGATGGAAGAAGAGAGAGAACTAAGACTAAAAAGAAATGAAGAAAGACTCCGAGAAATATCTGACTCTATTAGAAAATGTAACATAAGAATTATAGGTATTCCTGAGGGAGAGGAGAGGGAAAGAGGAACAGAGAGCCTATTCAAGGAAATAATAGCTGAAAATTTCCCAAATCTGGGGAAGGAGCAGGAAATACCAGTAAGCGAAGCCAACAGGACGCCTATATATATTAACAGACAAAGGCCTTCACCACGACACCTAGTGGTAAGGCTAGCCAGGGTCAACGACAAAGAAACAATATTAAGGGCAGCTAGACAAAAACAAAAAATAACGTACAAAGGAACTCCCATCAGGCTCTCAGCGGATTTCTCAACAGAAACTTTTTAGGCTAGAAGAGACTGGAATGATATATTCAAAATACTAAAAGACAAAAACTTTCAGCCAAGAATACTCTATCCAGCAAAAATATCCTTCAAATATGATGGAGAAATAGTAACTTTCCCAGATAAACAAAAGCTAAGGGAGTTCATGGCCACGAGACCCCCACTACAAGAAATACTCAAGAAGGCACTCAGGCCTGAAAACAAGAAGAGAAAGGGAACACAAAGCTTGGAGTAAGGAGAAAAGTAGGTAGACAAAATCAGAGAAATAGTAGATCTTTACCGGAATAGGTTAGCAACCACTTAAATACTAAACTCAAAGATCAAAGGAAGAAATTCACCAAAAATAAATTTAACCTCATCACCGTAAACACACAGCCACAACACAAGATGAAATAAGGTATAACAAGAGCAACTTAGAAGGGGAAGAGGAAAGTGACTGAATTGACTTAGTATAAGGAAATAGGAGGCTATCAGATAATGGACTATCTCATACACAAGATTTTTTGCCCAAACCTCAAGGTAACCACTAAACAAATAATCAAATTAAAACCACATGTGATAAACAAAGAGAAAACTAGAAGAATCATAAGACAGAACAACCAAACTGAATTGGCAGTCCAAAACAAATGGGACAAGAAACAAAGGAAATGCAAAAGAACCAGAAAATAAGTGACAAAACAGCAACATTCAGCCCTCATATTTCAATAATTACCCTAAATGTAAATGGATTGAACTCTCCAATCAAAAGATACAGAGTGGCAGGATGGATTAAAAAGCAAGACCCAACAATATGCTGCCTTCAGGAAACACATCTTAGCACTAAAGACAAGCACAGGCTCAGAGTGAAAGGATGGAAGACAATACTCCAAGCTAATGGCAAACAAAAGAAAGCAGGTGTTGCCATACTCATATCAGACAAAGTAGACTTCAAGATAAAACAGGTTAAGATAGACAAAGAAGGGAAATATATAATGATAAAAGGGACACTCCATCAAGAAGACATATCACTTATAAATACATATGCACCCAACATAGGAGCACCAATGTACATAAAACAACTATTAACAAACCTAAAAGGAGAAATCAACAACAACACAATAATAGTAGGGGATCTTAACACCCCACTTACAGCAATGGATAGATCATCCAGACAAAAAGTTAATAAAGAAATATTAGACTTAAATGAAAAACTGGACGAGATGGACCTAGTAGACATATACAGAGCACTCCACCCAAAAACAGCTGACTACACATTCTTCTCAAGCGCGCATGGAACATTCTCTAGGATAGACCATATGTTGGGAAACAAAGCAAGCCTCAATAAATTTAAGAAGATTGAAATCATAACAAGCATCTTTTCAGACCATAAGGCTATGAAACTGGAAATGAACCAGGAAAAAAAAACTGGGAAAGTGACAAAAATGTGGAGATTAAACAACATGCTACTGAGCAACCAATGGATCATTGATGAAATTAAAGGAGAAATCAAAAACTATCTGGAAACAAACGAAAATGATAACATGCCATATCAAACCATATGGGATGCAGCAAAAGCGGTCCTGAGAGGGAAACTCATAGCGATACAAGCCCACCTTAACAAACAAGAAAAAGCCCTAATAGGCAACCTTAAATTACACCTAACAGAACTAGAAAAAGAAGAACAAACAAAGCCCAAAGCCAGCAGAAGGAGAGAAATAATAAAAATCAGAGCAGAAATAAATGATATTGAGACCAAAAAAACAGTAGAAAGGATTAATGAAACAAAGAGTTGGTTCTTTGAGAAGATAAACAAAATAGACAAACCCTTAGCCAGGCTTACTAAGAAAAAAAGAGAAAAGCCTCAAGGAAATAAAATTAGAAATGAAAGAGGAGAAATTACAACGGATACCATGGAAATACAGAGGATTATAAGAGAATACTATGAGAAATTATATGCCAACAAATTGGACAATCTAGAAGAAAGGATAAATTCTTAGACTTATACAACCTCCCAAAATTGAACCAAGAAGAAATGGAGAATCTGAATATACCAATAACAAGTAAAGAGATTGAAATAGTAATCAAAAACCTCCCAAAAAATAAAAGTCCAGGACCAGATGGCTTCTCCAGTGAATTTTACCAAACATTCAAAGAAGATTTAATACCCATCCTCCTCAAACTATTCCAAAAAATAGAGGAAGATGGAACACTTCCTGAATCATTCTATGAGGCCAACATCACCCTGATACCAAAACCAGACAAAGACAATACAAAGAAAGAAAATTACAGGCCAATATCGCTGATGAACATTGATGCAAAAATCCTCAACAAAATATTGCCAAACCGAATACAACAATATATCAAAAAGATCATACACCATGATCAAGTGGGATTTATACCAGAGACGCAAGGATGGTTCAACATCCGCAAATCAATCAACGTGATACATCACATCAACAAAACAAAGAATAAAAACCACATGATCGTCTCAATAGATGCAGAGAAGGCATTTGACAAGATACAACATCCATTTATGATAAAAACTCTCAATAAAATGGGAATAGAAGGAAAGTACCTCAACATAATAAAGGCCATATATGACAAACCCACAGCTAACATCATACTCAACGGGGAAAGACTGAAAGCCATTCCTCTGAGAACAGGAACGAGGCAGGGCTGCCCACTCTCACCACTCCTGTTCAACACAGTACTGGAGGTTTTGGCCAGAGCAATTAGGCAAGAAAAAGGAATAAAAGGAATCCAAATAGGTAACGAAGAAGTGAAACTCTCACTATTTGCAGATGACATGATTGTATATATAGAAAACCCTAAAGAATCTGTTGGAAAACTGTTAGAAACAATCAACAACTACAGCAAAGTTGCAGGGTACAAAATCAATCTACAAAAATCAGTTGCATTTCTATATGCTAATAATGAACTAACAGAAAGAGAGCTCAAAAAGATAACACCATTTACAATTGCATCAAAAAGAATAAAATACCTAGGAATAAATCTTACCAAGGAGGTGAAGGACCTATACAATGAGAACTACAAGACATTATTGAGGGAAATCCACGATGACATAAAGAAATGGAAAGATATCCCATGCACGTGGATTGGAAGAATAAACATAGTTAAAATGTCTATATTACCTAAAGCAATCTAAAGATTCAATGCAATCCCAATCAGAATCCCAATGACATTCTTCACAGAAATAGAAAAAAGAATACTAAAATTTATATGGGGCAACAAAAGACCCCGAATAGCTAAAGAAATCCTAAAGAAAAAGAACAAAGCAGGAGGCATCACAATTCCTGACTTCAAAACATACTATAAAGCAATAGTAATCAAAACAGCATGGTACTGGTACAAAAACAGACACACAGATCAATGGAACAGAATTGAAAGCCCAGAAATAAAACCACACATATACGGACAGCTAATTTTCGACAAAGGTGCTAAGAACATGCAATGGAGAAAGGAAAGTCTCTTCAATAAACGGTGCTGGGAAAACTGGACAGCCACATGCAAAAGAATGAAAGTGGACCATGTGCTATCGCCATTCACAAAAATTAACTCAAAATGGATCAAAGACCTGAAGGTGAGACCTGAAACTATAAAACTCATAGAAGAAAATATAGGCAACACACTATTGGACATTGGTTTTAAAGGAATCTTTTCAGATGACATGCCTACCCAGACTAGGGAAACTAAAGAAAAAATAAACAAGTGGGACTTTATCAGATTAAAGAGCTTTTATAAGACAAATGAAACCGGAATCAAGATGAACAGACAACCAACCAGCTGGGAGAGAATATTTGCAAAACATACATCTGACAAGGGGTTGATCTCCATAATATATAAAGAACTCACACAATTGAACAACAAAAAAACAAACAACCCGATCAAAAAATGGGCAGAGGAAATGAACAGACACTTCTCCAAGGAAGATATACAGATGGCCAATAGGCACATGAAAAGATGCTCAACATCACTAATCATCAGGGAAATGCAAATCAAAACAATGCTAAGATACCACCTCACGCCTGTTAGAATGGCTATAATCACCAAGACAAAAAACAACAAATGTTGGAGAGGATGTGGAGAAACAGGAACCCTCATACACAGCTGGTGGGAATGCAAATTGGTGCAGCCTCTATGGAAAACGGTATGGAGATTCCTCAAAGAATTAAAAATAGAGATGCCCTATGATCCAGCCATCCCACTACTGGGAATCTATCCAACGCACCTGAAGTCAACAATCCAAAGAGGCTTATGCACCCCTATGTTCATTGCAGCATTATTCACCATAGCCAAGAAGTGGAAGCAACCTAAGTGTCCCTCGACTGACGATTGGATTAAGAAAATGTGGTATATATATACAATGGAATACTACTCAGCCATAAAAAAAAGACAAAATCGTCCCATTTGCAAAAACATGGATGGGCCTGGAGCGTATTATGTTAAGTGAAATAAGCCGGAAAGAGAAAGACAAACACTGTATGATCTCACTCATATGTGGAATATAAACCAACACATGGACAGAGAAAACTGGACTGTGGTTATCCAGGCAGTGGGGGTGGGGGGGTGGGCACAAGGGGTGAAGGGAGTCATATATGAGGTGATGGACAAACAAAAATGTACAACCCAAAATTTCACAATGTTAGAAACCATTAAAACATCAATAAAAAAAAAAAAACATAAAAGGAGGGAGGAGGGGAGTTAAAGAGTACAGCTTTCAGACAGAGGTCAAACTAAAGTGACCATCAATTCTGTGTAGAAGAAGAAAGGAAAAGAGAAGGACTACTAAAACACCGAGAAAAAAAAAAAGTTAAAAAATGGCAGTAAGTACATACTTATCAATAGCTACTTTAAATGTCAATGGACTAAATGCTCCAATTAAAAGGCACAGGGTGGCTGATTGGATAAAAAAACAAGACCCATATATATGCTGCATACAAGAGACACACTTCAGACCTAAAGACACTCACAAACTGAAAGTGAAGGGATGGAAAAAGATACTCCATGCAAATGGCAATGAAAAGAAATCTGGGGTAGCAGTACTCATATCAGACAAAATAGACTTTAAAACAAAAACTATAAAAAGAGACAAAGAAGGGCATTACATAATGATCAAGGGAACAATCCAACAAGAGGATATAACACTTGTAAATATCTACGCACCCAATGTAGGTGCACCTAAATATATAAAGCAATTATTAACAGACATAAAAACAGAAATAGACAGTAGCACAATAATAGTAGGGGACTTTAACACTCCACTTACACCAACGGATAGATCATCCAAACAGCAGATCAATAAGGAAACATTGGCCTTAAATGATACACTAGAACAGATGGACCTAGTAGATATATACAGAGCATTCCATCCAAAAACCGAAGAATACATGTTCTTTTTAAATGCACATGGAACATTCTCCAGGATTGACCACATATTAGGCCGCAAAACAAGTCTCCATAAATTTAAGAAGATTGAAATAATACCAAGCATCTTTTCTGACCACAACGGTATGAAACTAGAAATCAACTATAGGAAGAAAATCACAAAAGCCACAAATACATGGAGATTAAACAAAATGCTACTGAACAACGACTGGGTCAACGAAGAAATCAGAAAATACCTGGAGAGAAATGAAAATGAAAATACGACATGCCAGAATTTATGGGATACAGCAAAAACGGTTCTAAGAGGGAAGTTGATAGCAATACAGGCCTATCTCAACAAACAAGAAAAATCTCAAATAAACAATCTAACAATGCACCTGAAGGAACTGGAAAAAGAAGAACATACCAAGCCCAAAATCAGTGGAAGAAGGGAAATAATAAAAATCAGAGCAGAAATAAATGAAATAGAGACCAAAAAAACAATAGAAAAAATTAATAAAACCAAGAGCTGGTTCTTTGAAAAGATAAACAAAATTGACAAACCTTTAGCTAGACTCACCAAGAAAAAAAGAGAGAAGGCACAAATAAGTAAAATCAGAAGTGAAAGAGGAGAGGTTACAACAGACACCTCAGAAATACAAAAGATTATAAGAGAATACTATGAAAAGCTATATGCCAACCAATTCGACAATCTGGAAGAAATGGATAAATTCTTAGAATCATATAACCTTCCAAAACTGGATCAAGAAGAAGTAGAGAATTTGATTAGACCAATCACCAGTAAGGAGATGGAAACAGTAATCACAAACCTCCCGAAAAATAAAAGTCCAGGACCAGACGGCTTCCCTGGTGAATTCTTCCAAACATTCAAAGAAAACTTAATACCTATCCTTCTCAAACTCTTCCAAAAAATTGAGGGGTGGGGGGGAAGCTCCCTAACTCATTCTATGAAGCTGACATTACCCTGATACCAAAACCAGACAAGGACAACAGAAGAAAAGAAAACTACAGGCCAATATCACTGATGAACATCGATGCAAAAATCCTCAACAAAATACTAGCAAATCACATACAACAATACGTTAAAAAGATTATACACCATGATCAAGTGGGATTTATTCCAGGTATGCAGGGATGGTTTAATATTCGCAAATCAATCAACGTAATACACCACATTAATAAAATGAAGAATAAAAATCACGTGATCATCTCAACAGATGCAGAGAAAGCATTTGACAAGATACAGCATCCATTTATGATAAAAATTCTGAATAAAATGGGTATAGAAGGAAAGTACCTCAACATAATAAAGATCATATATGACAAACCCACAGCTAATATCATCCTCAATGGTGAAAAACTGAAAGCTATCCCCCTAAGAACAGGAACCAGACAAGGATGCCCACTGTCACCACTCCTATTTAACATAGTACTGGAAATCTTAGCCAGAGCAATCAGGCTAGAGAAAGAAATAAAAGGGATCCAAATTGGAAAGGAAGAAGTGAAATTGTCACTATTTGCAGATGACATGATTTTATATATAGAAAACCCTAAAGAATCAACCAGAAAACTTTTAGAAGTAATAAACGAATATGGTAAAGTTGCAGGATACAAAATCAACATACAAAAATCAGTTGCATTTCTATACACTAATAACGAAGTAGCAGAAAGAGAAATTAAGAATACCATCCCATTTACAATTGCAACAAAAAGAATAAAATACCTAGGAATAAACTTAACCAAAGAGATGAAAGATCTATACACTGAAAACTATAAGACATTGCTGAAAGAAATTGAAGAAGACACAAAGAAATGGAAAGATATTCCGTGCTCTTGGATTGGAAGAATTAACATAGTTAAGATGTCCATACTTCCTAAAGCAATCTATAGATTCAATGCAATCCCTATCAAAGTTCCAACAACATTTTTCACAGAAATAGAACAAAGAATCCTAAAATTTATATGGAAAAACAGAAGACCCCGAATAGCTAAAGGAATCCTGAGAAAAAAGAACAAAGCTGGAGGTTTCACACTCCCTGATTTCAAAATATACTACAAAGCTATAGTGACCAAAACAGCATGGTACTGGCACAAAAACAGACACACAGATCAATGGAATAGAATCCAAAGCCCAGAAATAAACCCACACATCTATGGACAGCTAATCTTTGACAAAGGAGCCAAGAACATACAATGGGGAAAAGAAAGTCTCTTCAGCAAATGGTGTTGGGAAAACTGGATAGCCACATGCAAAAAAATGAAAGTAGACCTTTACCTTACACCATACACAAAAATTAACTCCAAATGGATTAAAGACTTGAATGTAAGACCTGAAACTATGAAACTTCTAGAAGAAAACATAGGCAGTACGCTCTTCAACATCAGTCTTAGCAACATCTTTTCAAACACCATGTCTGACTGGGCAAGAGAAACAATAGAAAAAATAAACAAATGGGACTACATCAAACTAAAAAGCTTCTGCACAGCAAAGGAAACCATCAACAAAACGAAAAGACAACCTAACAATTGGGAGAAGATATTTGCAAACCATACATCTGAAAAATCTCCAAAATATATAAAGAACTTATGCATCTCAACAACAAAAAAACTACCAACCCAATCAAAAGATGGGCAAAAGACCTGAACAGACATTTCTCTAAAGAAGATATATAGATGGCCAACAGACACATGAAAAGATGTTCAAAATCACTATCAGGGAAATGCAAATCAAAACTACAATGAGATATCACTTCATGCCCGTCAGAATGTCTGTAATCAACAAGACACGAAACAACATGTGTTGGAGAGGATGTGGAGAGAAGGGAACTCTCATACACTGCTGGTGGGAGTGCAAACTGGTGCAGCCACTATGGAAAACACTGTGGAGATTCCTCAAAAAATTAAGGATAGAACTACCATATGATCCAGCTATTCCACTGTTGGGTATTTATCCAAAGAACTTGAAAACACCAATGCGTAAAGATACATTCACCCCTGTGTTCATTGCAGCGTTATTCACAATAGCCAAGATTTGGAAGCAACCTAAGTGCCCATCAAGGGACGAATGGATAAAGAAGCTGTGGTATATATACACAATGGAGTACTACTCAGCCATAAGAAACGATGAAATCCAGGCATTTGTGACAACATGGATGGACATTGAGGGTATTATGCAAAGTGAAATAAGTCAGAGGGAGAAGGTCAAATACCGTATGATTTCCTTCATTAAGTAGTAGATAATAACAACAATAAACAAACACATAGAGACAGAGATTGGATTGTTGATTACCAGAGGGGAAGGGGGGAGGGAGGAGGGTGAAAGGGATAATTCGGCACATGTGTGTGGTGATGGGTTCTAATTAGTATTTGGGTGGTGAACATGATGTAATCTATGCAGAAGTAGAAGTATAATGATGTACAATTGAAATTTTTACAATGTTATAAACCAATGTTACTGCAATAAACAAAAAATTAAAAAATAAAAAAAAAAGAAGTGCCAAAGAGAACAGTAACTGAAGACTGTTGGCACAGAACATGCTGCTGTAAACGTTTGCCTAAGCAAAAGATAATGAAGAAAGCACATAGGCTGAGAATCAAAAATATACACTATATGCATATTCTTGAAACAAATAAAAGCCATTTAAATGGTAAAAAAAAAAAAAAAATGTCTGCCGTACATACACTGTTGATATCCACAGAACTAACCACCTAATTTTTTTGTATCATTAATTTCTTCCTTTGGAAAAAGAGAGAATTAAATTAATTTTTTTAAATAAGGGCATAAATGTTGCCAAAGAGGAATAACAAAGCTATGATGGTAGCAATTACATTTTCTTCTTTGCATTGACCACTTGATTTTTTTAAATAAGCTATTTATTTTTAAATTTATTTTTAAATTTTCAATTTTAGATTTAGACAAGTTGCAAAAGTAGTATAAAGAGTTTCCATATATCTTTTATTCAGTTTCCCCAAATGTTAACACCTTACATAACCTTGATGAATATCTCAAAACTAAAAAGTTAATAACACTACAATACTATTAACTAAACTACAGGCTTTATTTGGGTTTCACTGTTTTTTTCCACTAATGTCCTTTTTTTTCCCCTTCTAGAATCCAATCCACCATACCATACTGAATTCAGGACACCACTTGCTTTTAAATTATTCTTGGGGCCGGCCCTGTGGCTTAGCGGTTAAATGCGCGCACTCTGCTACTGGCGGCCCGGGTTCGATCCTGGGCGCGCACTGATGCACCGCTTCTCTGGCCAAGCTGAGGCCGCGTCCCACATACAGCAACTAGAAGGATGTGCAGCTATGACATACAACTATCTACTGGGGCTTTGGGGGAAGAAAAAGGAGGAGGATTGGCAATAGATGTTAGCTCAGAACTGGTCTTCCTCAGCAAAAAGAGGAGGATTAGTATGGATGTTAGCTCAGGGCTGATCTTCCTTACAAATAGATAAATAAATAAATAAATAAATAAATAAATAAATAAATTATTCTTAATATTATTAACTATTAAATTTAGGTTTCTGACATCCCTATAAGCTCTAAAATACAAGCAACTCACAGGTAATTTCAATTGGAATGTTCTTTCTGATTAAGGTAGAATCAACAAGATAATTATTTAACTTTTTTATCAGTTAACTATGAATAGGCTTATTAGATTATTGCTAACTTAATTGTGGTCACCAAGATCTATTAATGGAGGAAGGAGTAGAAGAGACTTCATGTACCAGGAAACACTTTGAGCCATTTAAAAACTGTGGCATTTATGATCATGCTCTTAGAGCATAAATGGATGAGGTATCATGCTTATGGTTAAAGGCCATCATGCAATATCAACATGGAATTATGGATAAAATATCAAATTTAAACACAGTTGTGCATAATCTTTTGTACGTTGTCAAAAAAAGTTCAACTTTGCCTGATATAATCAATAACTACTATAAAGGCAAATCTGTCTTTAAAATCTGTTACACAGACAGCACATGTTCTGTTATTTTATAAGAAATTTGAACACTGAACCAAGAAGGCCAATACATATTTCAGGAAATAGTTCAATACAAAGTTTAAATAATGTCAACCTCCAGATAAACCAATGCCACAGAGCAGCAGCAACATCTAGGTCATGGTAAAACCTGTTCAAGTATCTCATTCATCATACTACTTTATCCAAGGCATTTATGAACCATTCTTCCTATTAACCAATAATCATAATCCCTTAAATTTATAGGGTTTATTTAATAATATTTAGTATCACATACATGAATCCATTTATTACCCTAAGGACAACTCCCTTCTTTATGATCCCATAACAACTCCTTATCCTTTTCTTTGCTTGGCTTCTTACTCTACTTCCAATGTAAAATTTTTTTCCTGTTTCTCTGAACTCAGTGTTGGTATTTTGTCTTCCCAGCTTGATCCTCAAATCTCTCTTAAGGACTTGGCTTAGAATCAATCTTTTTTTTTTTTTTTTTCCTGCTTGGGGCTACCCGGTGTAAGAATCCTTGCACTGTTAGACCCTCAAGTCACACCTTCCCAATTTTCCCTGTTCCCATGATTAAGCTTGTATATGCTCCATGTTGATATTTGATAACCTATAGTACAGCACTGCCTGGAATAATGTGTTAATGCTCTATCACAGTCAGAAAATAATTACCAGAGCTGGCAACATTTCTTACTACAAAGGAAAATCTAACCTAACCACATAGTATTTGCTGGTTTCATTGGTCTGACACCACTGTTACAGGTGGGAGGACATTATTCAAATGGGTTTCCTATATCTGTTTGTGAAACTGAAGGAATATTCAAAGGGCATCAGGGAAGAATAGGAAAGGAAAATGGAAGATAAAGCAAAATAGTGGAGAGAAGACAAAACAAAGAATCAACAATTTACTCAGGAAGGGCCTCTGTTAACTTGAGCCATTGTCATACTGAAAATATAGTTTTAAAAAATTAGTATAGTTATCATTTCTTTTTAGCTCTTGTGGTCCAAATTCCTTAACCCATAAGTCAGACAGTCGTAAGTCTTGTGGGCCACATTCCTTAGCTCATAAGTAGCCTTCCAGGCAGTCACAAGGGCCTCTGGTAATGCCAGACACCCCCGCAACACAGCAGGTAGACTAAGTGGGCAGCTCACTGAACACCACGAACTTCTGAAAATTGGTGATAGGAGATACTGTCTGGGTCTTTGAGCAGAAGGATTACAATGGAGATGCTGCTTATGAGGCCAGCATTTTGATCTCAGGACTCAGGATATAGGGCAGATCCAGATATGAGAGTAGTAAGTGACAATTCTTGAAAATAGTGCTATTATAGTTTTATAGCAAAGTATAAAAACAAGAGCCATTGTGACTGCAATCTGGAGGTCCGTGAATAAAAAATGTTTGAGGCCAAAGTGGAGAAGATGGTTACAAATGGTTTTGTAGCATAAACACAGCTGAAGACATTTTATTTAAATGAACTGAAAGGGCAGCTTTTAAAAGCAAAGCTCATCTTGAGATTCATAAAACTGCACCCATTGCAAAAGCCTTGGCCAGCAAGCACAGTAAAACATTCAGGACAGCTGGGGTCAAAGAGTCTTTCACAAATATATTAAGGAAGAAAGGCATACTAGAGAGAGAGTAGTCTACCAATAAATCAGAAAAGGGATGGAAATCATGATGGCTCAAAAATGACTGAGTTACTGAACTGACGTATGGTCAAAAAAATAGATGTTAGCAACAAAGCTAAGGACAAGCAGTCTGGGTTATTAGAAAGCAATGAATACTTTGTTCATATAAAGTAGCTATTGATGGGAGGCACTGTTACAGAATATTTGAAAAATCTGAGGCATAAATCTGTAGTCTGGGAGGAAATATTTCCCAGCTCAAGCCAAAGATGATCTGGTTCTTTACCATGTAAGTGATGCTAACTGCAATTCTTATTAAAACAAAGGGGGGATATCTGTAACTGTCATAAAAAGAGCTATGGAACCAAAACCAAAAAGCAATCATGAAGAAGAGAGAGTAGGAGAGGGGACATGGAAAACAATTTTTTGATAAAATTGAGAAAGGTTGATGTCATGGAAATATGGCACATCAAATATGTTGGAGAAATAATTCCAAAGTCGGCTAGATGCCTGATAGAGAAAAAAGAAATTGACCAAAAATTTTGGAATATGCACTTCAACATGTCAATTCCTTTTTGCTTGAAGGTAGAACACATTGGAGATGCACTTACTATTTACAAATCATACACCAGACTTGTGGAAGATCTTGACCAAAACCAATATTGAAGCCAGGGATACAAACTGCTCTTCACAAACAAATTTGTGAGCATTTGGTTGTGAATAACAAAAGATCTGACTCAAACTGGTTTCAAATTTAATATAAGCTTCATATAAATGGAATTTCCAGAAGTAGGGCTAGTTACAGGACAGCTAGATAGAGTCCAATATCGCTCCAGGGCCAATTTTCTTTCTATTTCTTTACTCTACCTTACCTGCCAGGGGATGTATTGTAAGTCTGACTTTATCATGACTCCAAAACAGCTTCAGCAGCTCCGACAGTTAGATGCTTCCTCATTCACATCCACAAAAGAGAGATGTTACCTTCCTCCCGGCATCCCCAGAAATCCTGAAATTCGTTTTGATTGGACCAGTTTAGGTCGCATCTTCAATCCTGAAAGCATTGCTCTGTCCAGGATATGAAGGAAGAGAGTGGTGGAATGTACTAATTGGCTTTGCCTAGGTCATGTACTTTATTTTTGCCTCTAGAGGTCAATTCAGCCACCTCAGAACCATATGGATGTGGATCTCTGAAGGAAACAGAAGTTTTTTTAGATGGGATGTGGGAAAACTTGGAGGCTATCAAACTATCAAATATCCACTAGAAGGTTAAATAGAGAGAGGTGCATCCAGAGATACAAAGAACTAAGAACAGCTAGACTACCTTTGAAGCCAGTGTCCTTAATGTCCAACATCCAATTCTTCATCTATCCAAATGTTCCCCTTACAAATGAATTGGGGCTGTCCAAACAAGAGACCGTTTCCATTGGACTAGAGCCAGATTGTAGAATTTATACCAGGTATAACTGGAAGGGGAAATAAAGTTTAAGAACTTGAGGAGGACCATGCCAAAGATCATTGGTAGAAAATAAAGTTTCAAATATGGAGAGATCTAGTCTAAACAAGCTGTTGCTATCAGAGGCAGAATAGAAGTCAAAGATGGAGTCTGATATTCTCAGCTGGGTGGAAACAGTCCAACTAATCCATACACTCACCGTGAGCTCTTTGATCCTATAGACAAACTATAAAAACTCACAATGTTCAGATCAGCCACCTTGGAACCTGCTTTATTCATTCCCGTCATGCTTTCTCATTGATCCTGTTTCCATTGAACAGGAGCTATCTTCCAAGAGCTCTGAAAGTCATTTCAGTGTTTGGCCGGTATATCCTAGGTTCTAGAGGCAAAAGTCACCTGAGAACCACAATGCTATGGCTGATATAAGAGCAGGTCTTTGACAATAGTTATTGAAGTATCTTGTAGACATTATTGGCCAGCAAGAGTGGTCTACACTTTCTCAGTATTGGTTCTTGATCAATATACCAAGAGAGGAGAACCCAGCAAATATTTTCCCCTGAAAGCTGATTCCTGTTAAATGTGAGGGGATCACAGATACACCTGAAAGGTCAGCTAGGCAAAGTAGATAATAAGCTCAGTTACAAATTTATTGATTATTTATGCTCTCTCCCATCCCTTGGTAGAGCTTGCCGCTGAATTTGCAGGAATGAAGAGAAAAGCAGCATAATATTAAATACAATGAAGCACTCCTAGAATGGTCATTTGTATTTATAATTTTCAGAGTGACAACCTTGTGTCTTATAGCTCAATTATACATTTTCTCATGGAGATTTTTCAGGATGAGGTTTTGTTACAGTTTCACTACATGCAAATATGTGGATGTGTATGGGGCATTTATTATTTTAAATCCCACTGGGAGCCTGCTGATTGTCTATCTGCCCCCTCTCTGTGTTTTCGTTTTTCTATTCATCTCTTGCTTGTTTTTTTAGTTCCTCCTTCCAGGATGTTTATGCATTCAAAGAAGAGTCTTCTAGGAAAACAATGGAAAGGAAAAGCCTGTGATTTATCATTACACTGTAATGGATGCCCTGCTTCCGCTGAAGGAGGTCAACCTCTCTTAGAGATACCACAGTCCCTTCTTATTAACGTTCTGTTCCCACTAATGGCTTGGGGTAGGGCAGCCAGGTCTTACAAGGAAGGCATTTACGAAGAGCACTTTGTTTAATGGAAACTGGGGCATTTTGCAGGGACACACACAGCACGAAGCTCTCCGGTGAGAGTGACACATTCACAGATAAAGAACACCCTCCCCCCACCACACGCAAAAAAAAAAGAATGAGCTTTTTAAAAATGTGTGTGCCCTTTTCCCTCACTCCAATATTCAGTTGTCCCTGTGTCTTTCTGATTCTTATTCTGAAATACCTCTAAAATTCCTTCTCCTTTCCACTTTCACTGGCCTTCATCATTTCCAGCTTTCCATCATCTCTCTTTTGCTTTTTAATAAAGTTTTTCTTCAGTCTACCCTATTGCCAGGTATCTTCCTAAGTCACTGCTTTCATCACATCACTACCATGTTGAAACTCTTTGCGCTTACAAAATATGGTTCAAATTCTTTAGCTGAGATCCTTTCCAATTTTGGTCCAGTCCCCATCTTCCCCAGGCTGCAATTGCACTGAACTACCTGTTATTTCTTAAGATTGGAGCCCAGGAGATGAGAACATGATTGGAAAGTGTGAAGTAAGATAATCTGAAAGAATTCAGATTTAATTGTGTAAAATGGCAAAGAGTATAATAGCTTGCCCTTTTTTGAATGCTTTTAAGTGATGTGGAGGCACAGACTACTTTAGGGCATATTCATCTCTCTATTTCTACCCTTGGCACAGTGCTTGGACCATCGTGGGTATTAAAAAAAGTATTTAGTGAATTACTAAGTAAGAGTCAGTGAAATTCCAAGGTAAATAAGAAAAAAAAGAATTATGTTTACAATCTTAGTTTCAAAGTATGGATCCAAGGGATAAGTACTTATTTTCCATCTCATCTCCTATGTAATATGTATATAATGTGAGCTTTGGAGAATGGTGCCAATGTCATTGTCCATTTAATATCATGTAAGTTCATCCTAATTATTCTCTTCAATATAAATGATTCATTATGACTGTGAACTGGATAAAATGTCACATGGGGATGTTTGTGATAAGATAGGATTTATTATCACGTTCCCGAAGGGGGTAAAGAGGCACAGGTTTGCCAAGGTCACAAAGTAGCTGTGATAGTGTTTATAGACAGAAAGTAGATTCGCCAGTTTTGAACTTTTTTTCCAATGATCAGCCTTAAATGTTGCAATCAATTGAATCACCTCTGCTGCTGTCTTAATTGACTGCTAAGCAAAGAACACTGACACTCTTGTTTTCAGATTGTGTTTATTATCACATGTATCTGGCCTATTGTTTAGTGAATTTTCTCTGTACCAGCTGGCTCTCAATCCAGTGTTCTGAATGTTTTTAAAATGCATGGCTGAAAGACTGAAAACACTCTGAGCATCCATCACGTGCAGATTAGTTAAATAAATGGTACAAATACACAATAGAATATTACGCAGCTGTTAAAAATAATTAAGAGTTAAGTAGGCAAGCTATATTTTAGAGTAAAAGGAAGCAAAATACAGAATATTATTGTTGGTGATTCTTTTGTGTAAATTTTGTACACCTACTTTTACAGCCTGCTCCACTCTCCCCCACCCCTGCAAAAAACAAAATTCTAGAAAGCTGGATAAAAAGTTATTAGTCTGTACCTCTGGGAACTAGGACTTGGTGGAAATGCATTGGCTGGTTATCGGAGATTATTTCTATTTTGATTTCTGATCATAAATACATTTAATTTTACAGTGAAAATATAATTAAAAATTCAGGAGTCTAACAGCAAAATTAATTTTAGGTCTCCAAAATGTGAAATTTTCTTTCCTGCCTTTGGCCATCACAGTAATGGGGAGTGTAGCTAGAGAGGGTGTTTTGTCATGTGACCAAAGAATTCTAAGGAAGATTAATCAGTTGATCCATCTATCCATCCATTCATCCATCTATATCTACATATTTACCTATCTAGCTAGCTATCTATCTCAGTCTTATCTATTATCTTTCTATCTATCTATCTGTCTATCTATCCATCCATCCATCTATCTATGTATCATTTATCTATCTATGTATACACATAGAGTTAATTTTCACTGTATGATTAGAATGTGCTCCATCAGCACAGGATTTTTGTTTATCTTCCTCTCTTCCATTCCTAACATTAGCTGCTTCTTCCTCCTCTCTTTTTGTACCCTCTGCTCTAGGATATTTTCATCAGTTACTACGTGGAGGCAGGACTTGCTACACTGAGTGGGGAAGATTCTGTGGCAACTCTTGCTGCGTGGAGAGTGCAAGGAGCATTCCCCTGTGGCTGAAGCCTTTCACCCAGCAGGGATGCACAGGCCCCTGAGCCCCACGCGGTGCACTGATAGCACCAAGAGGAGATGCATTCTTGCTCCTGGAAGATAATGCTACTGGATCGATTTTAAGATTCACTGCAATTCTAGTGTTTATGATTCTCTAACTACTACTGTTATCAAGGGTGGAATTGTTAGTGAAGGAAACGTGGACATTTTTCCCAACATGGAAAAAGAGAGAAAGAATTTCCCCATAAAAATACTGGGAATGTTTAAGAGAATTATGTCTCAGCCTGTCTGGCTCGTCAGGAATAATTGATTATGAGTCCTAATATTTATGCGCCTTTCCCAGGCTCATGAAGGATTTGAGATTATACCATGTCATTCTCTTTTCTGCAACCCCATATGATGGGGAAGAGCCCCTGTTTCACTGCATAGAAAGGGGCTAGGCTGGGTTTAGGTAATATCTTTTATTTCTTCTGGAAAAAAATGCATACAGGCACAAAGTTATATTCTAACTCACTTTTTCAAGTAAAAAAGAAATTAATTTTAACAGAATCTATTGATTTATGAGCCTAATATATGATTTATTCCTTTTCTTGATTTAATATGGATTTTTATTCCATGTAGTATTGCTTACTGTGTGTGAAGATTAAATTCATCTATTACTTTTCAATCGGTTATGCTCTTATCATTCAATAGAACACAATTAATTGAATGCTATTAAATAATTTATTCAGTCATTGTAGTTGCCAAAAAAACGATAAACTATTCTTCTTTGTGTGTAATTAATAATTGTATACAGCAGAAAATAATTTGACATTATTAAGCAATTACCATTTAATTATTTCTGTTAGCAAAATCCATTAAATGCCATTCAATCAATTTTCCTACAATTATGTTGTTTAGTAAATTATATTTAATTCACCCTTAAAATCAAGATAAATTTGAAAAAAATCAGTTTTACCAGCATAATTATAAGAAAATTGAATAGTTCAATATGTTAAAGATGTTTTTTAAAAACAAAAACTTCAAATAAAGCAAAATTTGACAAGTTTTTCAAAATTGCAGTTTCTGATGGATCCATGTCACTTTTCATTTTTGGATCTCCAACTACGTACCATGATAAAATTATCAAATCTTCTTTAAGATGGTAGTATTTATACATTTAAAAATTAGTAACTTGAGACAGTTTCAATTAAGCTTTTCCAGCTTTGATTTCTTCCCTCTCTGCCACCCACCGAAATTGTCTTTTACTGCAGACTTTGGCACTGAATTGTATTCAATCTAGTATTTTATCATGTAACATGTTATTCTCTATAGGTTTGTTCATGTACACAAACCCTTTCTTCCATCAAAATGTTAACTTCCTTAAGAGCAGAAAACAGTGTGTGTGTGCACGCACACGTGCATATGTGTTTGTGTTCTCCATTTATTTAACAGATTATTGCACATACAGTGAGAACCGAATCTAATGGAAAGAAAATAAATTGAGTTGACTATTGGCATGGAGCTTCGACCAAGGCTCATGGAGTTCTGTCTGAAGAGGTTACAAGATTTAAACAATTTTAATGATCCAATGACCAGGTTTACAAAACCAACTATATCCAATTTTCTGGATTAGTTGTTCAATCAGATCGCTGCTTCCCGAGTCTGTTTTATTTATTAAGAAAAAGTAATTAAAAATTTGAAGAAGACAGTACTGCAGTTTCAGTCCCTCAAAAAGACATATAAATGGCTTAGAGTCAGCTATAAGCAAATAAACAACTCAGAAAAGAAAGCAATCAAGTTAGCATTCTTTTGGTTGAGATGAATAGACATGACTTCTCTTTTATATCACCCTTTTGAACTCTTCCAATGATTTTACTTTTTTTTTTGGTGAGGAAGATTCACTCTGAGCTAAAATCTGTGCCAATCTTCCTCTACTTTATAGGTGGGTCACTGCCACAGTGTGGCTAACTAGTGGTGTAGGTCCACGCCTGGGACCCCAACCCGTGAATCTGGGCTGCCAAAGCAGAGTGAGCTGGACTAACCCACTACACCACAGGGCCAGTCCCCAAAGATTTTACTTTTAAACATTGTTTTCAAAATATCTCAGTCTGTATCTTACCTCTCCTTCAGGTCCAATGGTCCAAATTCTACTTTTATTTTAAAGTCCAACTCAAATATTTTGTCTGTGAGGCCTTCACAGATACTTCCTCCCTAAGCTGCCTCAGACACATTTTTCATCTCTGTCCTGGTGGGGATCGCTCTGTGTCATCTCTATTGAGGCATTTATCACTGGGAAGGGTGGCCAGTAAGGTAAATGTCTGTATCTTCTTTCAATTCTCAAATGCAGGCTCTTTCAGGAGAACGATCACATTTCATGCATGTTTGTTTACTCAGAGAATGAACATGGTAAAAACTTGGTATTTGCTGGATGAATACAAATAACATTTCAAAGAGAAGCAGGAAAGGAGGACTGGGAAATAGGAAGTGTAGAGAAGCAACCACGTGCTGGTGTAGCATGATGGACTCTCATCTCAACCTCTTATTGGCTACTGTCCCATTTTTATATAATTAATAGTAATGGGCATTGGGGTGGAGGTACCAGTAAAGCACAGAGAAGTGCCCTAAATCTCCCCACCTCTTACATCAGTTTTTCCTATGGCCCACTCTCCTCTCTCTTCCTCTAAAACTCAGATTGTCACAGCCAGTGTACTCAGCTCTGTTCCTGGCTCTGCAGGGCTGGCGTCCACCACCTCGGATTTCACAACCTCTCACTTTTCCCAACACTCCACCCACCCAAATTTGATGAAGTCAGGTATAGAACTTTTCCACAGCTGTGCAGATCTGAAGAGTGCCAGTGGTCCTGCCTGTTTCAATCTGAAAACTTTTTTCTTTTTCGATACATGTGTTGACTTGTCAACATTGATGGGGTTGGGTTGCTTCCTGCTTTTCATTCAGCCAGTGAGGAGCCAAAAGTGAGCTGTTACTGTAGGCTTGTTCTTCTCGCCATTTCTAACACTGCTGTAATATACTGTGGTTGCTACTGGAATCAAAACTCAGTGATTAGTAAAAAATGAAATAAAACTCTCTCTACCCCACTTAATTTTCCTTTCCAATTTGAAAGGAAAGGAGGCTTCAACCTATTTGCATTTTAAATTCAAAATTTGTATTTAAAGCACTTAACAGGGTCCTTTGCATGTTGACAGCTTCCTTTTTAACTTATCCTAGACTAGGCTCTGTAATGTGTTGTGTCTTAATTTGCAGAATATGCGCACTGGCATAATGTTTAATTAGGCTTCGGTGTCAACTTAAAATCTAACACCATCAGCATCTAATGAAATACCAGAAGCACTTGGATTCTGCATGACAGATCTCTTGCAAGAAATCTCCTTCCTCTGACTGAATCACTTAAAAATAAAGAGGGGGGCCAGCCAATGAGAAGAATGTGAACCCAGTTTCGTAGATGAGATGTTTCTGTGGCCATAGCCACAAGACAGAAGAAATAGAGTGGAGGGAACTATTGAGCGAAATCAGACGCACCTTCCCTTATGTAATTAGTAGAATTCTGAACAGGTGGGCATAGATTAAATTTACGCATATAAAATTATTTTCTCATTGGCTAACATCATGGTTTCAGGTGGGCTTCATTTTTATTTTTATTTTCATTTGAATTCAGGGACTATGATGAGAACTGATTTGGAACACAGGAGGTTAAGATATAATCTTTGCCTTTGAAAAGGCTACAAATTAGTAGTTGGGTAAGAGAGGTACCAAACAATAAAACCAGGCAGGTTATTAGCTGGTGACCTTGGGGAAGTTACTTAGCCTTTTATTAACCTCATTTTCCTTTTCACTAAAATGGTAATAATACTAATATCAACCCCAAAATGTTGTCAGGCAGATAAAAACAAATAATGTATGTAAAATATTATACTTAATTCAGCTCATAGTGAGTGCTCAACACATTTTAGATATTATTATGAGTTACCTGTTGCTAATTTTTAGGAGAGTAAAAATTGAGGAAACCAATGTATGTCAGTTTCCTATTGTTGCTGAAAAAATTGCCACATACTTGGCGGCGTAAAACATCACACATTATCTTGTAGTTCTAGAGGCTAGAAGTCCAAAATCAGTTTCACTGGGCTAAAGTCAAGGTGTTGGCAGGTCTTCTTCCTTCTTGAGGCTCTGGGGGCATTCTGTTTCCTTGCGTTTTCTAGGGTCTTAAGGCCACCTGCAGTTTTTGGATCCTGATCCCTTCCTTGCATCACTTGTCATAATATTTCCTACTTCCTTTTAAAGACATTTACCCTTATTACTTAGGGTGCATCCAGATAATCCAGGATAATCTTTCCATTTAAAGAGCCTTAACTTAGTCACACCTGAAAGTCCCTTTTGCAATATAAGGTAACATTCACAGGTTCTAGGCCATTATTTAGCCTACCATATGGTTTTTAAAGGAAGATTAATTAGGAGGTGGTGTGCAGAATGCTTTCAACTCCACTTCATGTATGGAACCTACCCAATAACGTATAATTTCTTTGGAGTCTCCTAGGTGCACAGGTCTTTTCAGAGTGCTTTAATTTTTGAAAGATAAAGTTCTCTTACATCTTAGAGAAACCACTGGAGCAAGTGGAAGTTCATAGGCCCTATCCATCACCCAATGTAAAAGTAGCAAGCAGGAAGGTCTTTGGCTCAGGATGGTTCTGGTTTTATATGATCCAAGTGATATCACTAGGATCCTTTGGAAAGAAGAGACATAATTCACAGGACTCTTGGTGTTGTTCCAGTAATTCAATGTCTACTGATATAACTTATATCTCTAAATCCTAGATCTTTGAGCTTTAGAAAACCTACAGGCCTAAGGATTAAGAAGTTCAGTTTCCTTTCTTATCTTTTAGCCACATCCAAAGCAGCTGGTATTCCCTTTCCTCCACAGTTTTCCCATTTCCAGTAAATTACATATTTTTATATGAGTAATTTATTTGGATAAAAGTAGCTTTTCCCACCTAATTCATGAAAGATCCTCTCCTATTTTACCAGAGGAGGTTCGTTGCTGGATTCCACATCTAAAGTAGCGTTTACCAATCTGTGTTCTATGAATGAGTTGTTGAACTCTGTTGAACCCCACTCAGGTGGGGCCTTTTTCTCATCTGATCCTTGCAACAACCCAATAAGGTAATTATCATCTTCCCATTTTACAGATAGAGAAATGGGGCTCAGAGAAGTTAAGTGATTTATGCAAGTCTACGCCATACAAGTAGAATAGGAACTTGAACCTAGGTCTTTCACCTTTTTGGCTACATCTTATATATTTAGGCACTCAAAAGTCAATTTGCAAGGCCATAAAGACTTCAATGTTTTTTCTCAGATCCTAGAATCAGGGTAGGATGTTTCAGTTCTGTTGTATGTATGCATTTAAACATGCTGGGAGAAAGCTGACAAATCAACTTAAAATTGGGGAAGGAGTTGCTTACTGACTAATGTACCTCCATCAGTGAGTAGCTTGGGTAATATTCAGAAATTAAAGAGCACAGTGTTCAGCTGCTAAAATGATAACTCCCCCAGTCCCTCAGGAGTCCCTGCAGCAACAGTCAGGACTGGACCACTTTTGCCAGCTGTTTTTGGGTGAATCTTGTTTTTGGTGAACACACACACATACACACATACACATGCACACTGTTCCGTTTCTGCCAGCTTCTCAGTGCTCTCATTCACTGTGCTACAAGGCTCACCCTGAAGGTTCAGCCCATCTGCTCAGGGAATGATGCCTTCACCACAATTATCTAATCATATTACAGCAAATATCAAATATAGCCTGAGTGACAAGGATGAGGCTGCTCAAAGTAAAAGAAAACAGGAGCATTCAACACAAGGCCTAGTGCCAAATAAGTGTCCTAAGTGTAAAACATACATTTATATCATTGGGAGGCTATAGGAGAATGATAAAAATCAATACATGAACTAACCTGACATCGTAGTTTGAGAAAAAATCTTAGTTCTGAAAAAACTGCAAGATAAGAAGGTGTCTTGGGGAATAACTGTGGATTTGCAATGGCATCCTAGATTTTGCCTAAGCATGGGTTGCAAATTGGTGATCCATTTGTATATTCTGTCTAATACAACCCAGTGTTTTTAAAATTGAGTTTGAATGTCTTTAGACAGGACATGCTCTTTCTGCTTGCCAACCTTGCCCAATTATACCAGCCTTTTCCCACATTTAGGTTGCCTGCCTGGAACCTGAATACATGTGCCTGCAACTGTACTGTATCTTCTGTTGCCCTGTTATTTATAATCTCTACATTTTGATAGCACCTATGATCATTCCCAACTATTTTCTCACAACGGGGAGGCCACACTGGTTAAAGTCATCCTCTAATCTCTCAGCTGCAAGGGTTTTGTGCAGTATGTCAGGCAGGACTAACTACGTAATTTGTAGGGCCCAGTGCAAAATAAAAATACTGGACTCCTTGTTCAAAAATTATTAAGAATTTCAAGATGGTGATAGCAGAGCATTAAACAAAGCATTAGTCTTTCTCTGGGTAGAACACTAAGCAACTGTCCAGATTAGAAACCCCTGAAGCTGTCCCTGATGCCCAGGGCTGAGAGAACATCCTTAGTCCAGATTTCCCAGTGCACCAAGGCTTCTCTACCACCTAGAGAATGGTATCATCCCAGCTCAAATGGAGTGAGAATCCGTAGAATGGGAGAAATTTGGGGTTCTTATCTACCCATATTTTACCTGCCCAAAAGGCTAGACGAATTTGGTAAGCTGAGATTTCACTGAGTAGGGAAAGTAAGGAGCAGCAGTCTTTATTCTCAATGATCTCTGGTAAACCTCCTAACTCGTTGAGACCAAAACCCAAATTGATTATCATCACCTGAAAGACAGGGGTCACATAATACATCATTTCTATGTTGTCACTTTAGTATGTGGTAATGTAAAAAAAAATTCCTTACTTCCATGGGTCTTATTTTACATTTCTTATAATAGTTTGGAGTTGAAATAAGCCAGAAAACAATGGGTTGTGTTATGAAAAGACATTCAGCATGGCAGGAGAGCTCAATACTTTTTCAAGTCTTGCAAGAGTAATCAGAAACTTTTATCCTGGAAAAGAGAGAAAAGGATCTCCAGTTAAAGTTGGAAGATGGAACACAAATTTTTATCTCTGCTCCCTCCTGAAATTCCACTAGAATTATAAATTTTTTTTTTGAGGAAGATTGGCCCTGAGTTAATATCTGTTGCCAATCTTCCTCCTTTTTTCTCCCGAAAGCCCCAGTACATAGTTGTATGTCATAGTTGTACATCCTTTTAGTTGCTGTATGTGGGATGCTGCCTCAGCACGGCTTGATGAGTGGTGCATAGGTCCGAGCCCAGTATTTGAACCAGCGAACCCTGGGCCACTAAAGTGGAGTGCTCGAACTTAACTGCTACGCCACCATGCCAGCCCCGAATTATATAATTTTTTAGTAAGATATAAATCTATAAATTCACAAGAAGAGAGAAGAACATGGTGGCAGATCAAGGATATAGATAACGTTTTGGAAAACAGACAGCAGATGGACTGCTTATAACTCAGTAGAGACAAAATATCCAAACCCAATCCTTCAGAGTGGAGACGAAGAAGAAGCAACCCAATTCAAGCTTCAGAATCCCAGAAAGACACCCGCTCTCTCTGAAGGTGGGGTCTAAAGGGACTGAAATGGGAAGATTGCTTGAAAGTACATTTGAAGTCCAGTTAGTCTCCCTGATGCCCTTTTCCAATCCTCTCAGATCCGTGATTACTTCCTCCCCATCCTGGCACGAGATAAGAGATCAGGTGCCATACAGGGAAAGGGGGTTAAGTGAAAGTATTCACTCTGAACCATGAGACTCTCCAGTCTCCACACTCCTTTTCCCCTTTAGAATGCAAACACCTTAGGTCCTCCAGGCAGGAGATCGGAAGCTACCGCTCTCGGGAAGCTGAACGTCAAAGAGAAAAGACTTACAGAAACTGATACTGACTTCCAATGAAAATAAGTGGTACCTCCCCAATCACCATACAGTGAATCCCAACAGTCAACAAGCCCTTCTCAGGCAAGTGGAGCTTCCAACTGGCTTTTTAACACCTCACTCTTATGAATGGACCATCAAAGGTCACACTATAGTTCATAAAAAGCATCTAACATCAAAGATAGGACCAAAATCAAGTATAAAAAAAAGAACTTCATAAAAAACAAAGACAATTGTAAGGAGAAGAAATCTTTAACAGCCAAATTTGTAATTAATATTCTCAGAGAGATGAGAGATTATATTGCATTAATAAATGTCTAACAGGATGATATATAAAATTAAGAGCCAGGGAACAAGAAAGAACACTTGAAAATTAACAATATAATAGTAGAAATAGAAATTTAATGGAAGAGGTGGAAAATTGAGGGAATTTTCAGTAAACTATACTTCCAAATCTTTACATGCCTGGTTCTAGTTGACTGCCTCACAGAAGTCTAGATTTGTTTTTTTTTTCCAATGTTGTCTCTTGATAAAATATCAGAGAATTCTCACTTGTGCTCACAGGATTAACTCATATATATCTTTGTCATTTTCCATTTTTCCGTAGGTCCCCATAACAAGTGCCAGGACCTCAGCCTTTATCCTTTTCATTTTCCTTTAAAATGTATCAAATGCTGTGGAGGGGATAAGGAACGCAACTCACGTGTAATAAGAGCTTGGGTATCCGTGGTTCCTCTGAACTGGTGCTGGCCCTCATTATCTTTCTGACCTATTATTTGCCTCACTCTGCTTATCTGTACTACTTAAAATCTGTACTCACCCAGGGCTAAAACATACACTGTATATCCTTTATGAATGTAGATATGTATAATAAACTGTAAGTGGCTCTCAATCGGAATATAATCTTAGTCATTTTCAATGAATGTAAGTCCTAAGAGAGCAAAGATTTTTGGCCTATTTACACTGTATCCCCAGTATCTAGAAAAGTATGTGATACATAGTAGGCACTCATTAAATATTAATTAAGCAAATGAAGGAATGCTGTGTTGAAAAAGACCCTCATTGGAAGGAGAAATCATCTTCTAAATATAGATGTTGGTCCCTTCCTCCCGGGCACATACCCATTATTTCGACAGTAAAGAAGCTTGACATGGTACCAATGGGAAAGCAAATACAATTTCTAACAAGGGCACTGAAATCATATAGGCAATTGTCAGATAGAATAGTCATTCACATGATTTTTTATTAGGGTGACCGTAATTTAGGATCCAAACCAGCACACTTTTGTGAGTGAAAGGAGAGTGATAAAAATAATTGTCAGGCACTAATTTATATACAATTATAAACAAGCATAAACTGTGAATGTTCCAGGCAACTAGCATATATCATTACCCCATTAAGGTTATCTTTATATTGATTATTTTTAGATTGACATCAAAATGATAACATAAAATAATTTGAAAATTCTTATAGAAGATTATTTCTTGTGGATAACCCACATTTGGTAAACAGTATCATAAAGGCTATTCCAGCATTAGAAAGAAAATTGCATGAGAAGACTACTCTGAGATTTAATTATCCTGTGAGTGGAAAACAGAAAAAAGTATATGTTTAGGAGCATGTTTTTCAGGGAGAATATATTCGGCTGGGATATGGTATTCATGGTGACATTTTCCTTAATGCAGCTAGTGCTTTGTACAAATAATTCCATGTCTGCATCTGGGTATCGGCCTGAGGTTAAGACCTTTTCCTTTCCCCTGGCCCATGATTCTCCATTACGTATTTTTCTTTTCTCCTGATCTTTCATCTTTTCTTAAAGGATCAGTTTTCTCTCCCCCATCAAGCCCACTTCCTGCATAAGGCTGGGACCAAGGGGCTGCAGAAGGGCCAGCACCTCCTAACAGGGTGAGTGAGGGGGCTGCCAGGTGATGAATGGATGCATGTGGAGCAAGGTAATAAACCAGCACCCCAGTCATGTAATCTTCCATTAAAATGAAATGCATACCAGGCATGCGGCGTTTCTGCAGCTTGTACCCTCTCCCATAGAAGATCATGAATAAAAGAGGGAAGTGTACTGCTGACAGATGCCAGCATGCATAAAGGACACTTCCTATAAAGGCAAAGCTCCGGCTAACAGATGGACTAAAGATGTGAGATGCAGAAAGATTTACCAATCTAAATAATTCAAGGGAATGTCGTATGGCAAGCTCGCGCTTTTCGGAGGGAGCCAGCAGAAGGTGCAGATGGAAAGGCAGGCCAAGCCTTTCCCATAAACCCATTAAGAACGGTACTTGTCTGAGCGACAGTATGTCGCAGAAGGCCTAGGGAGAGGCCAGCAAATGAGAAATTTGCTTCTAGAGTTTGTCCTACAAGGTCAAGAGCATATTTAACAGCGAAGGTTGCGGCATTTAATGAGAATGAAAAAGGGGTGTTATATGTTTTATTGCTTATCCTCCTGCCCTCTTCAAAACTCCCCTATTCCTGAGTCCTTTGTCTTGTGAGAGCTGAAATGACGGAAGGTGAAGATGTCCAAAGCTCTTGTGAGAGGTCTAGCAAGGCTCCAGCTTCTCAGTGCTTAGACCGTCAGATGCAAATTACATGTGGCAACACTGCTTCCTATAAATGTTCCTCAGAAACACATGACCACTCCATCTCCCCAGGCCCTGTTGATCCCTGCTGTCTGCCTACTCATGAAACGTTCGATCCTGTGTTATTGCACATTGTTGGGTTTATTTTCATGTACTTGACCTGTCTTCCAGACAGCATGATACTCAACTTGAGAAAAAAAGACTCTTCCTCTCCACTGGGACTCGCTCTGAATAGGTACCCAATGAATACTTCTTGATAGTGAAAACCTTTCAGCTTAAAGGGGTTCTTCCTTAAGAGCCTCCGTATCCTGCACAGCTGTGCCAAAATGTTAGCATCTCAGGCCAGAGGGGGAATGACAGAAAACATCATAAAGTGCATTGGAAGGAGAGCTGGACAAAACCCCATTCAGGCCCTGGTTAGCTGGGCTACTCTAGACAAAGACAAAGCCTTCGTTCCTTAAGTGTAAAATAAATAATTTAACAAAGTAATTTCTAAGCCCCTTTCTAGCTCCAGTGCTTAGTTATATCAAGATTTAATAGACAACTTCCTGGATCTGGCAATGTCTAGATTAGTAGCTCTGAAACTTGCTTCCAAAAACCATTGCTGCATCATACAAAGGTGTTTACTAGCATGTTCCAAGACGAAAAACCTAGACTATGGGGTGAAAATTTTGTTTTAATTTATTTTAAGCAATGAAGGACTGCCTTTTATTTTGAGGTTACACTTATTAATTTTTTACTTTTTGGATTTTGTTGTGTCTTTATATGAAATGAAAGAAATAATAAGATAGCAGACTTTGCTTTGTTTAAATTTCTATTGTGAAACAAAACAAAACAAAATAAAACTGGTCACCCTGTGTCTGTTCTCCCTACCTACCTGCACACAAATCTTTTCTTGTTAACTGTCTTAATTTTATTGATTATGAAATTTAAAAGTCAGAACTGCTGGTGTAAGTGCAGGAAGAAGACAAGTGTCCCCTTCCTCCAACAAAGTATCATGGATGTTCACAGAGTATAGCCTTCAAGAAATAAACATTGATTTTATGAGCTTTTGTGGATGTAGATTTCCAATTACCGATGTTCATGTTTTTGAAAAACCATGCAAAACTCAAATTGTTGCGAATGAGTTTCCAGTTTTCCAGTTCCCTAAATTATCAATTCAAAGACTCTGTTTTCTTTTTCTAACTAATTTTCACCTGGCAGCAGCTGCCCATACTCCTCTCCCTTCAACCCAACTCTCTGACCATTGCATCAGTTAATAACCTAAAACCCATCAAAACCTCAACCCAGGAAAGGAGCTCTGAGGTAGATCCTTCTGTAAAGCAGAGAATTATTTTTAAATCATCTTTTGTTTGTCCATTCTGCTTATAAATATCAACTGTCTTGTAGAAAGCGCCATAATCTTGGATTATATTAGAAATTAGTTGTTAGTTTACCTGTTAACTCTTGTGCTACTTACCTTGAGTTCCTTCTCTGTTAACACTCAAGTGTGTGTGTGTGTGTGTGTGTGTGTGTGTCCAACAATGATCTGGGAAGGTTTTTTTCCCTTCAGTTTTTCTCATGGTTTTCTTGAATCCTTTTGACCCTGACCAATTTAGAGTATATTCTACTGGGGGCAAAGACACAAGGTTTATAGCTTTGAAGTAATAGCCATAGGTAACCCTCTCTGTTTCCTTGGCATTGGAAATGGTGCAAATAACTTCATCCATCTCTGGTGTGATGTATCACCTCTTTGGTGACCAACAGTGCAGCATTTCACGATGTTGATATGAGTTGATATCCACTTGCTCATCACATTCCACAAGAAAGTTCTCGCTGGCAACAATGTACCATGGTCAATTTTTTAAACACTCTGACAGTTCTTAGTATTATGAAAGGCATTTATTCCGACATCACCAAATCCTTTACCAGCTCTCATTACCTGATACCCTAGTGAAGGCAGAAATGGCAGATATCAATCTCAGGCCAGCTGTCAGGGGTGAGAAGTGAGTGCACTGCTCATTTCTTTGTATCAGAGCACTCCCTGTTTGAGGTCACAGGGGCAGTTCCATTTAATAAATTACTAGAATTAGGACTCTGCGTGGTCTTGACTTCCAGGCTCTGAAGAGTCCCATGTACTGAAGAAGATGCTGGATTTTTGTTTGTTCACTTGTTTTTCTCCTGCCAGCAACAGGCAGTGCACCAAGGCAGTAGGAAAGAGCTGTGTGTGCACTTACAAGTGAGAGGTACCTGAATAAAGCCTGGCCCGGCCCCATGGAGGCCCTCACATTTTGTTATTTTAAGAATCTTGTCAGTATTGATTCACATTAGCCCGCGTGAATCAAATGAGAAAACCATGAAGAACAAAACCAACCAGTTATCTCATGTAGAAATCCAGCTGTTACTGCCTTATGAAAAGCACTTTTTTGTTAAAAGTTTCGGTCATGAAGGTCATGACAAATTATAAATTTTTTCTCCCAGTTTTGCATTCAGGATATTTCCCATCATGATTTCAAAACTAAATTTGTAAAGACCTGTTACTTTAAAATGTGATAGTAAAATTAAACAACAATAAAATATTTATAGATGCCAATATTGTTTTATTTTCAAGAACTGTGTTAAAGAGAAATCGGAATTCTTCTCTGAGGAAATGAAGACAAGAAATGAGACATATAGATCTCCATTTTGAAGGTACCCAAAAGGTCCCCAACCAATAACCTTCCTGTGAAGGCTACTAGTCTATCAGCTGTACCCACATACAATCAAATTTTTAGTGTCTCACTCTTATATATAAATGGATAACCCAGAATCACCAGACATTTGAGGAAAACACTTAATATCTGAGTTAGAGACCAATACATATGAGCAGGAAAAAAGGAGAGAAAGAAAGCAAGAAGGAAGGGAGGAAGGAAGGGAAGAAGGAAGAAAGGAAGGAAAGAAGGAAGGAGAGAAGAAAGGAAGGAAGGGCAAAAAGAGAGAGAAACAAACAAACAGAGGAAAACAGAGAAAATTACAGGGAATAGAAGAAAAGAATACTGTAATTAATATCCAAGTAGATATTGATTACACGAATAAAATAAGGAAAGGATTCTATGTACAGGAACTTTCAAAGAGTAAGAGTCCCCCAAAAAGTAAAAAAAAAAAAACAAAAAACAAAAAACAATGAAGAAGCAGAAAAATACAAAGGAATAAAAATCAGGGAGAAATTATAAAATTTGAAGATCATTGCATAGGGTCAACCACCTGAAATAATAAGAGTTCTAGAAAGAGAACAAGAAAAAAGAGGAGAGATCATTACCAAAGTGCTAACTTAATATATTTCCCCGAAGTCAAGGAGACAAATCTAAACATTGAAAGGTCCCATTAAGAGCTCATCACAAGGCAAGGAAACAGATCTCCATCAAGGCCTACCATAGTGAAGCTGAGAACACCAGGAATGACCTAGATACTTTTTGGAGAGAAAAAATAGGTCTTGTATAAAGGATTGGGAGTCCGTGTAGCATTTTATGTCACCGAAACACTGAAAGTCAGAAGCCAAGGGGAAAGTTAGAAGACAAAAGAGAAATGTCTTTCAATTTGCACCAAGAATTCTTACTCAGCTGAACTAATCAGAGGGTAAGGTAGAATGAAGAAACTTTCAAGAACAGCAAGAGCTCAACATTTTATTTCCCATGCACACTTTTTCAGAAGCTACTGGAAGATACCTTACTCCCACATAAGAAGGAAATCAAGGAAGAAGACATGGGAACCAGGGTAAAGTATAGGAGCAAAGACTTCAGGATGATGCCGGTGTGACAGTCCTGGAGAGCAGTCCTTTTATGGGTGCCAGGGGGACATGGTCCACGAAGAATGTCCCCCAAACAAACAGACGAGATAAAACAAATCAGAACTGATAAGTTACCTGCTGTGTCTGACGATTTGGGGGATACTTTTAGCAATCTGTCAGAAGTTTCACCACAAATTCATCATAAGGCCATAGGTGAAAAACAAGGCAATGATTATTAAGAAACAAAATATTGTACGAAGTGGAAGTGTAGTCACAATGCAATCTGTGGCTAAGCAATAATTACGTAATCTCCATAACTTAAACACTGCCTATAGATGTCACTAAAAATTGTGAAATGGTTACATTGGGAAAGATGGAGAATGTTAGGAATGTGTGTGAATGTGTGTGCATAAGAGAATGAACTCAATCTTCACTTTACATAGGATGAAATCAAAAGATGACGTCTACAAATACAAAATTAAGACATGCCAGTGTAAGAAGGTTATTATACAGCATGGAACTCAGTTCCAAAAGAGACTGCTAAAAAGTTGAAAGTCAATGCTTCTTGGAAATGGGCCTTAGAGTGGGAAGAGATCAGTTGTGGCAGGATACTGTTGCCTTTCATCGGATCTTATAGAAATAGTTGTCTATTTAAACCATGAACATCTATTTTATACGTAATGAATATACACATCAGCACATATACTGCAATTGATTATAATATCAAGTGTAGGCCAATAAATTTTGCTGTGAAAAACAAGAAAGTTAATAAGAAATAAGAAAAGCTGGGCTGGCCCCGTGGCTTAGCAGTTAAGTGTGAGCGCTCTGCTCCTGGCACGCACTGATGCACTGCTTCTCCGGCCATGCTGAGGCCGTGTCCCACGTACAGCAACTAGAAGGATGTGCAACTATGACATACAACTATCTACTGGGCTTTGGGGAAAAAAAGGAGGAGGATTGGCAACAGATGTTAGCTCAGAGCCGGTCTTCCTCAGCAAAAAGAGGAGGATTAGCATGGATGTTAGCTCAGGCCTGATCTTCCTCACAAAAAAAAAAAAAAAAAGAAAGAAATAAAAGCTTAGTTTTCAAATCCGTTGGAATAAAAACGGAATGGCTCACTTTGTAATTTTCAATAAAAGATCACGGTGAATAATGTATACATGACCATGTAAACTTAATTTTCCTGACAGGCATTAAGATGTGTCGATATCTTATACACAAATATAATCATATATTGTATTATGTACAAATACCCACAGACACACACAAATGCCCCTAATAATATGTATAAGTAAAATGAAGTAGAGAACTGAGGTTGGTAAGTGACTCACACATATATATTTCATCCATTCATTCACAAAAAATTATCAAGGAAATACTCTGTTCTTGGCACTGTGCTACATGCTAGAAATTCCAAGATTAAAAAATACTCCCCACAATGTCTTGACATCAGGAAAAAACAAGAAAAGGAGGGTCTTTGGTTCCCAGTGCTTCAAATTCATTGCCAAACCTGCCTGCAGAGCTACGGTCCTCAGTTTAGTTTTCCAGAGCATACGCTGCAAATGAATGTTGTCTCTGGAAACAAACCTTTTTGTCTCTCGTTTGTGGTCAGGGAAGAGTGTTGAAAAAGCTTAAATTAATGTTTACTTTGAAAATTAGAACGAATTATTTTTTCATGATTTAATTTAACTCAGCATTTTTTCCCCCCTCCAATTTGTTTGTGTGGGAGGGAACACGGTGAGAAACCTAAACTTCTAATAGAAGTTGGGCCTCGCATGTTAACGAACATAATCAGCACTGTCCGTATATCCCAATATCCTCCCAAATTTTATTTAAGCATTGGCCCATCTTTCCTAAGCCGAACTTCCAAATTTGGCCTGACAGAGGACAAGCAAAGCTTCCTGACAGCATTTCCCTTGGAGACCTCAGTTGTCAGGCAGCCCAAGCCTGAACTGGCTCTCAGTCTAGCAAAAGGTGCCCTTCCCAGGTTCCAAAGAGTCTCAATCTGTGCTCCAGGTTTTTACTGTATGTGTTAAAGATATTGGATTCTCTTGCTCTCATGACAGCAGATGAGCCCTGCTTCCCCAAAGCGAGATTCTACCCAATTACAATGAACACTACATCATGCTTTGTGCAAATAAATTTTTGTTGCTGCATTAAATTTTAACTTTTTGTGAGGACTGTTAAAATTCACTGCATCTCGATATGGTTGAAACAGCTTTGGGAGGCTCCAGGCTGTCATGTGTAATAAAGAATTGCCTCTGCCCAATGCATCATGAACAAAATCACTGCTTACACTCTTCTAATGTTGAGATTCTCCTCTGGAATTTCTTGGTGTGTGTGGGGAGAGAGGAGTGAAGATACAGGAAACAAAGCAAAACAATGTTACAGGAACTTTCATGTAATTGTAACTCAGTGACACTTATTCAACTCAATATTATGAGGGTATATTCCCATTGTACATAGGAGAGAATTTACCATAAGAGAATTTTGGTGAAATACTCAAGTGCCAGTGAAATTCTACTTTACCTCACTTCCCACTCATTCTCAGATTAACCCATTTATCCACCATGGCTACATGACAGAGAGCAAGACATTTGTGTTAAGAATTGTAATAGGGCCAGGTTCTGATGAGGAAAGTGGAGTTGGTTACACTCGTGTCCAGTCTGAGGACTTCGCCCAGGGAAGTTTCTGGGTAGACTATTAACACTTCATAGGAAGGAATACCTTGGTGGGTGATTGAGAGTAGGGAAGAGAGAAGCTATATCTTGCTCTAAGCTTTCTTCTCCTGTCTTCTCAAGTTTGCCTGGTTAAAAAGAAGCCTCTGAATACACAGCAGAAGGAATGAAATGGTGAACTTTACCTTCCCCTCACACAGGCACCCCATCACTGTGCTAACCTCAAAATCTATGTAGGTTATTTAAATGCAAACATTATTAAGTACTGGCAGTTCCTTTGCTCCAATCATACTTTCTCTTAAAACAAAAAACCACGAGGGAAATTATATGCAAAAAGCTATGTTAATAAAGCACTCAGGTACAAATTTATACTAAAAATAAAAATGTTAGGAGATACAAAGCCTGAGAGTCTCTTAGTCACGTACAAGCAACCTTATTTCTGATATTCTATATAAAGCTCTTTTAACAGCTTAATGAGTAATCTAAAAAAATTATGTACAGTATAAGTGAATTAATGTTACTGGAAAAATGTTAAGCTTTGATATTTCCGAAGTTTTTCATGCTTCCATCCGTTAGCTAAATGTGACAGCTCAGCTTTTTGGGACCATGTGTATTATAGCAATCACCTATCCACAGGCTTTAAGATCGTATTTCCTCATCAAAGACAAATGTCCTTCATTCTCTCTTCTAGGCTTATGCTTGAGGTAGATTCTCAAATTGTTGAGACAATTCCTCCCACTGGGCCAGCTCTACAGTAGGTGGGGTCAGCAGTATAGACAGGGTTGCTTGATGTGCGTTTCTTAAGAAAACAATACCTTCAACAGCCCTTGGCCTGTTGGACCAGTGTCTGAAAAGCTAGCCTTGGGTTTGGAGCCATTTGTTTCAAGGTGCTAACAGCATTTATTAAGCCAATACCTCAGAGAGGGCGATACTTGAAGCTATTCGACTTTATTGTAAATCAGAAAGTTCAAAGCTTTTACAGTTGTTGCCACATGCACAGAAATCCTCATTTGAGTATGATGAAAAAAGTGCCTAAGAGTAATCAGACGGGGCTCACCTTGAGCACCCAACTTGAAACAAGTGCTTATGCATTGTTTTCTGGTTCCAATTTTCCTTTTGTTGGCAGTCCTTTGTAATGTCCCAAGTTCCATGATGTAATTTTAGTGAAATAAAATTTGAACAGCCCAAAGTTATGTAAATAATGACATTCAGTTTCAATTGCAATCCCTAATTGATCCCAGCCTGCTAAGAGGACACCTGGTGGCAGGCAGTCACACTGCAATTTGGGCAGATGGAGGTCCTGCCAGCTTGCTAATTTGTTTGGCCTGGCTAGTTAAGTTTAAATATATACGTTACTTTAAAATCTTAGGCAAGCAACACCTCAAAGACACAGGTCACGTTTCCATATGGACAAACATCTTGGACATGATGGAGTGAAAATGAAGAATTTGAGAGGAGGTTACATAGGGAGTGCTTATTAAGTACAGTACAGGGAAGAAGGAGCTCTACGAATGGATGTGTATGGAAAAAACATTCTAGAGGACTGGGAGACGACCATTAGTTAGTTCATACCCTTGTCTTAGATGACTTTCTTGGCCACATTATACTCATTTCTGATATTTGGTCAACTTTGTTAGTAACATTTCTTTTCTCTAAGAGTAATCTTAAATTTTCTAAGCTATAAATGCTAGGTTATAGACCCTGCATGCGTTTATAAATGTGGAAGGGATCACCAGCATAGGGACCTAGGAAGTCATTTAGGGAAATGGTTCTCAAAGTGGGATTCTTAGACCAACAGCATGAGGATCACCTGGAAACAGAAATGCAAACTACTGCACCCCATCCTAGACTTACTGAATCAGTGAGTCTAGGAGTGGGAAGCAGCAGTCTGCATTTTTGCAAGTTTTCCCAATGATTCTGATGCATGCTGAGGGTAGAGAACTACTGACTGAGGGCAACACAACTAGGAAGTGTAAAGCCAGGAATCAAACAAGAAAATTAGACTCCAGAGTTCTTGCTCTGGGCCATCAAAACTCAAGGACTTGCGATGGTATCATCTTCCAAAGGGGTGCTAAGCAAACACAGCTTTCCACAACCCAGATGATTAAAAGGGAAACATTACTCTAAAGTTAAATAGTAGATTAACAAGTTAGAACAAACATAGAGAAAATAGTCTCCCTCCAAATCTACTCCCATGAAAAGGGAGTTACTTAAAACCTCCAGAAGTTGAGGCACCTGGAAATACAAATCCTGTTCCTCTTGCTGTGTTCTTTACATACAATTGTGTGGGCGGCTTTGTACACTTCTGTTCATTTTCTTCATCTCAGTCAGCGGAAGGGCACTTTCCTCTTCGTTGCCTTGTACATAGGGGAGTGATGGGAAAAGTTGCAATTTACCCCCATGCTTTCAAGTCTAGTCTCCTGTACTCTCCCTTAAAAAGCCCTCAGTGTGCTCTCCCTCAGGGCTCCAGACCCCAGTACTGGCTTGATACGTAAGTCCCACAAAAAGGGGATCGAGAATGGAAAGGAAGAGAGAGGGAGAATCAACATCAACAAAGATGGACTGGGTGATGGCGAGTGGGAGATGATTATTAAAAAAAAGAAAAAGAGAGAGAAGATGGAGTTAGAGGAGAAGAGGGAGAAAGAATGAGCAAGGGAGAAGCTAAGAGGAAGGAACCTGAGGAGAGAGTAGGGAGGTGGAAGAGACAGGAACAAGGAACAGCTGTTTGGAATAGATTGCATGCACCATCCATTCTGAGTGGACTCTTTCCTGTGTTCGTCAGCCGTCTGCAATGTGGTGATTAATCATTCATGTCAGAATCCCTAATCCTATTCAATGGAAAACAAATGCCATGGCACCCAGCCCTTTGCTTATCCATGCACTCCGCATGCTTGCCTGGGTGAGGCTGTCTGGGACAAAGATGGTTTTCTGGGGACCCTCAATGCAAATTCTCAGCAGCTCCACATGTTGAAGATGCCCTATGATCTCAAGGGCCTTGCCTTTTATGAGAAGAAAAAAAAATCACTCACAATAAAGGTCAAGTTGTGCTAGTTAAGCAAACAATCAACATTCATTTAATTCTCTTTTAAAGAGAAAAGTAGCCCCGGTTATTTGTAAAGCTCCTGCCTCCAAGGAACACAGAGTAACTCACACCAGTTACTTCCTCAGTCCTCCTGGCACCCCTTTGCGGCAGGGGTTAGCTCTGTTGTCTCATTTTGCAAATTCTTTCTAAGGTTGTGCAATCTGCTGTCCTACCCATTCCAGTCTTCTGGCTCCCTTTCTTCATCACTTTTTTTGTTCATCGATGTGAAGTTTACACTAGAAGAAACAGTCTAGAAAAACAATTTTCCCTAAACTGTATTAAAAGACTGCCTTGAAAATCATCCTTTGCATTGGGACAATAATAAGATTGTCTAGCATGGGGTTGAAGCATCCAGGCTCCAGAATCAGAAAGGCTAAGCTTCAAATCCCAGCTCTTCACCTGGGTAGCTGTATAGCTGCTGGCACATGGCTTTACATCCATAAGCATCAGTTTCCTCAAGTGCTAAGACTAGGATACTGGTAAGATCTACATAAAATGATGCCTGTAAACTGCATGACCTAGAGGATGTGCTCAACAGCTGTTGGCTTTTTTATCTAGGAAGTCAGAGAACTGAGTCTTTTCACTGTTGCTCTGTCTTTTTGGGGGAGAACCTGAGCAGGTAGAGCTGTGTTCTGGGGATGGGCATTAATTTTTAGCACTTAGCTGCAAGGCAAAGTTTCTAGTGTGTCTACTAGGCAGCCTAAGACCTTCAGTGGCTGTAAGAACTAAAAAGACTCTGCTGCTCCCGACCTCACACATCCCTAATTCAACATAAAATAATGGTGAGGAACTCCATCAAAATTCTACTTTTTTCTCACGGTGACTACTATGTTTTTAAAATCTATAATTTTTCTTAAGACTTTTCCCTCATTGTTTGTTGGTATGAATTCTTTGCTGGTGCCTTAAGTCTGTAGTAGATTGTCTCCTGTTCATGGCTGTATTCTCATAGTAAGAAAAAGTTGGAACTTGGTACTAGTTGGGTTCTGAAATACATTTACTTACTGAAGACCTATTATGAGTCAGGTCCACCTATGAGTTTTACATCGCTCGACTTATTTAAACTTCACTTTAACAGCAACTTTACATGGTGTTACTATCCCTATTTTTCAGGGAGGGAAAGGAAACTCAGGAAGTTAAGTGGCTTACTTAAGATCACACAAATATTAAGCCAGAGTAAAATTAATAAACCCTATTATCTCTAGTCTCTGTAACCTAGCCCATGTGGGGAAAATAAGAAAGAGGCTGATGAGCCAACTCTAGGAAAATCAAGAAGATCCAATTGTAAAAACTAGGACTCTTTGGACCAAGTTAATTAACAGAAAGAGGAATCTAAACAGGAAGTTATAAAATTGAACCATTTGGCACACCCATATAAGGGTCAGACATTCTTTGATGTTCTTTATTATATTCCATAGTCATGAGAGTATAGGGCTGTGTGATAAGGGATTGAGATCAAAAAAGAAAAGGAAAGTTGGAGTGTACCTATATCAATGCCTGGGACATAGTAGGTGCTCAAGAAATATTTATTAGCTGGATGTATGGAAGAAAAACAGCTGAGCATTACATGGGCTTTTTGGGAGGTCGATACACTCCTGGCCTTGGAATTATCAGAGGGCCCAGAACATCCAGGTTTGGGGATTGTACCAGTGAGGGCAAGGGAGATATTGTGAAAGACCAAAGGAGATTACAGGGGTGGGATTACAGACCTTTTCTTTTTAATATGGAAGATATTTGTCTCCTAGGGTCACTCTTCATCTGCCAGGAGAAATGTGAAGTCACAGATAAACATTAACTTTAGTTAATATTCATATAAAATATGTTTTATTAAAACCACTACATATTTTATGACATACAATGTAAAATTCAGGTCAGTTATGAAGTTAAAACATATACCTCTTTCTGCAGACCCTAGAATCTGGGGGCCTATCTTTTTGGAATACTTCAGTGGAAAATGTTGAGAGCTATTGAATCAAAATAAGAAATGAAGAGCAAAGATAAAAGCTAGCAATAAAGCCAGAATCAACCAATAAGTAGGGATGGATAATACTCTACCTACTGGGGAGAGGAGCTCATTCTCTTAATTTCAGTGTTATTCTTTCTCTAAAATAAAGGGCTGCTCCCTGAAACACAAAGAGGCTAAATGGGACAAGAAGTTCTTCTATGCAGAATCTGAATAAATATGTCACAAGAGGAGAGAGCACTTAGCATAATGCCAGCCCAGAGTTGGAATTCAAGAAATGTGAGTTGAGTCAGTTGAGAAAAGAGGCAAGACGAAGTGTGCCACTGAGAGGTCTAGGATGGGGAAACACGTGATGCTTCTTTGTGATCCCCCAGCCCCTAAGAAGAGACCGTGAAAGACAATTACTGTGTTTTCCCCACCAGAAGTCTTTTGGTTCCACAGTCAGAGAGAGTTCTGGGCTGGGTAGAATAGGATCTCACAGTGGCATTTCTTATATGTTTATGGTGTTTGAGTCCTGTGAAGAAGCAGTAGAAGTCTTGCTGACACAGAGCTGCCAACTAAGCTGATCAGGAGGAAAGCAGGCCCTTGACCGTCGCTCTCAGTAATCCCCCCTACTCTTGGTTGTCAAGGACTTTCCCACCAACAGACAGCACATGCTAGACAGCCCCAAGGCCCAGGGGTTGCAGAGGAAATTCAGTATGAGATACTCCTTGGATTAAATGACTCTACTGGTCCCTCCCACCCATACTTCTAAGAATGCTTGTCATTAAGTGGGTTAGAATTCAATTCCTGGATAATTCTTTTTGTGGTGTGATTCTAATTCTGAACTTTTGTTTAACATTAGAACATAAGGTATACAAGCAAGGTGTTTATTCTTGCTCTAATGGATTATTTGTAGAATAGCAAGAATAAGAAGATGCCATGCTTGTTGTATGTTTGTTTGCCAGTATAAGGCGAATTTTGCTCCTTTCCTCAGTCCCTCCCTCAGCAGCAATAAGGGAGTCTGGGTGGTGAATTTATTCCTCTCAGAACTGCAGTTTATCATTGCTGGGTGCTCTCTAAATCCACTTTTAATTCACTCTTGTGTCTCAGAGGGCGTGGCTACATGCCTAAAACGTCCTCCCCTGGAAGAATGAATAAAGGCAACATGTTCAGTTCTGATGGTGTACGGTCACTTGGTCCTGATTGTCAAGCATCTTCTCCTGGGTGCCAAAGGAGTGAGAAACCAAAAGATAAGAAATCCAAAGCATTTTAATCTCCCTCCCATATTCCTGAAGGAGTTTAATCTCAAAACATAGAAGCAGCAGAATTTCATCTCAATCTTCTCTTATAAGAAAATGGAATGGCTCTTATGTGGACATCTGAATTCTGGGAACAATTAGAATGGCAAAAATGGAGGCTCAGTAAATGTGTGGGATTAGTAAAGAGTAATAGATGTAACCATTCAATTTTGACATTTAATCCATCCCAGTGAGGTTCTCATGATCAGTGTCTCGCCAACACTTTTTATGAGTTTTATTCCTTTGTCTAGCGTATCTCATAGAAATGATGATAACTTCATATTTGTTATATTAGTAATATTCTTTCAAAGAGATAAATATTTAGATTAATTGTGACTAACTCTCCTATTTTTCTGCTTTTGGCAGGACTGATTAAAACTGCAGTGTTCTGCTTTTCTACTGGTTTTCTGTATGGACGTCAGAATGAAGAATGAAGAAACATTCTCTGCTGGTATGTCTTTGCTCAGCGTTCACTGCATGGGAACAAATGTGTATCAGTCACTGTGTCTGCTTCCAAGTTATTTGTACCGTAATAGTAGGGGATTCACTTCTTAGTGACCCCAAAATTATTTATTGAGCATCTACTATGTTTTAGGCATATTGCTGGTGATAAAATGGTGAACAGAATTGACACACTCGTGCATTTATAAAACTAACAGATTAGTAAGGATCAGAAAAAGTGTAATAAATGTTACAATAAGGACAAGGGACAGAGGAGGAACATTTAATCCACACCTAGAGGGCCATTGAAGGTTTTCATATGGAAGTGTCTGTCATCTAAGCTGAAAAGTGGAGAAGGTTGATAAAGAGGAGGAGCAGGAGTAAATGAGGGGAGGAGGATGGAAAGGGAGGGAAAGAGTTGCGGGCAGAGGGATCGCTATGAACAAATACCCAGAAGCGAGAGAGAGCGTGCAGTATGGCTGGACCACAGGGTGTGAAGAGGGATCGGCAAGATGTAAAACTGAGCAAGTAATCAAACGACAAATCATAGCCTAACTTTTAAATCGTATTAAGAAGTTTATACCTTATTCTCATGGCCTTATGGAACTGCTGTAGTTTAAGCAGGGAAGTGATACGACCAGTTTGCATTTTACAAGAAGTTTTCTGGCTGCAGTTCTGTTATAGGATTGAAGAGCAGTGAGGCTGCAGGAATTAGGAGGCCCTTGCAGATATCTGGATTGCAAGAAATAATGACCCAGGCTAGGAAGTGGTAATGGGGAAGGAGGAAATTGATCAAATTCTAGAGCTATTTAAGAAGTGGTGTTGCAAGAGGTGGTAATTAGATGCAGGTTTGAGAGAGAAAGGAGCCAGGACGTGCCCACATTGGTGATTTGGGTGCTTGGGTGGTTGATAGGCTGGTCACTGAGATGGGGCAAAGTTTACCACAATGCCTTTTGCACATTTAAAGATGTTTCTCTGAGGAAGAAATACTGAAAATAGCAGGCAGTGAATACCTGTAAAGTAATGGTCTCTGCCTTAGTTACATAATGGAATTATATGAGGAGCTTAAAAAAAATTTACAAATACTTGCATCCCATCCCGAGATTCCTTTTTTTTTTTTTCAGGTGTACATCATTATACTTCTATTTCTGCATAGATTACATCATGTTCACCAGCCAAAGACTAATTACAATCCATCACCACACACATGTGCCTAATCATCCGTTTCGCCCTCCTCCCTCCCCTCTTCCCCTCTGGTAACCACCAATCCAATCTCTGTCTCTATGTGATTGTTTGTTGTTGTTTTTATCTTCTACTTATGAGTGAGATCATCCAGTATTTGATCTTCTCCCTCTGACATATTTCGCTAAGTATAATATCCTCAATGTCACAAATGGCAGGGTTTCATTGTTTCTTATGGCTGAGTAGTATTCCATTGTGTATATATACCACATCTTCTTTATCCATTCATCCCTTGATGGGCACTTAGCTTGCTTCCAGTTCTTGGCTGTTGTGAATAATGTTGCAATGAACACATCTTTACTCATCTATTCTTAATTTTTTGAGGAATCGCCAGACTATTTTCCACAGTGGCTGCACCAGTTTGCACTCCCACCAGCAGTGTATGAGAGTTCTTCCCTTCTCTCCGCATCCTCTCCAACACTTGTTGTTTCCTGTCTTCTTAATTATAGCCATTCTGATGGGTGTGAGGTGATATCTCATTATAGTTTTGATTTGCATTTCCCTGATAGTTAATGATGTTGAACATCTTTCCATGTGCCTGTCGGCCATCTGTATATCATCCTTGGAGAAATGTTTATTCAGATCTTTTGCCCATTTTTTAATTAGATTGTTGGTTTTTTTTGTTTTTGAGATGTATGTGTTCTTTATATACTTTGGAGATTAACCCCTTATCAGATATATGGTTTGCAAATATCTTCTCCCAATTGTTATGTTGTCTTTTCATTGTATTGATGGTTTCCTTTGCTGTGCAGAAGCTTTTTAGTTTGATGTAGTCTCATTTGTTTATTTTTTCTATTGTTTCCCTTGCCTGGTCAGACATGGTACTTGAAAATATGCTGCTAAGACCAATGTTGAAGAGCGTATTGCCTATGTTTTCTTCTATAGGTTTCATGGTTTCAGGTCTTACATTCAAGTCTATAATCCATTTTGAGTTAACTTCTCTGTATGGTGTAAGATAATGGTCTACTTTCATTGTTTTGCATGTGGCTGTCCAGTTTTTCCAACACTATTTATTGAAGAGACTTTCCTTTCTCCATTGTGTGTGAGATTCTAATTTAATTGGTTGCGGTAAAAGCTAGAGTAAAGATTTTTAAAAACCTCTTCCCCAACCCCAGGTAATGCTAAGGTACTGCCACTGTTGAGAGCCACTCCTGTAAGGGGAAAGTAGGATCTGACACTAGGACGATAAGACAGGGTCAGAAATTGGAAATCTTTGACTCTCAGGTTAAACAACATGGAGATAATACTGTGAATCTGTTTAAAATTCAAGGCAACAATCTTCTCCTCTAATCACTCCTTCCTTCTCTCATACAGCAACAGATCCTTTTATATGTTCAGTCTTCAAAATCTTCTGTCAATGGTAAAACTCACAAATTCAAAGTCTCTAAATCATCTTCGAGTCCCTTCTTGCTTCATATCCAATCAGTCACCAAATCCCACTAGTTTCCTCTTCACAATGCAATCAGAAACAGTTCTTTTATATGTCTCCGATGCCACTATCCTGATTCTCTCACCTGGATTATTACAGAATCCTGATAATGGGTATCTACCCTCTAAGCTCTACCCACCCACCCACCTCCCGCCACTGCTATCCATTCTCATTCCAAGTTCTTTCTAAAACATCATTTCTATCATGTCCCTTTCATGTTCATAATTCTTTTTCTTCACCTGATATTTACATCGTCCATAACCTACATTTACAGGTTATTCTTTTACTAATTATTTTTGAAAGCAGTTGGCTTTGGTTAAACTGGGCTATTCATTACTCACTTATAATACGCTCATTCTTGCCCCATGCTTTTGGCATGTTTCCCACGTCTGAGATTCTCTCCTCATTCTTCTTCATCCAATTCCAACCCATTCATTAGACCAACTGAATACTCACCTCCTCAGCACAGCCTTCTCTAATCATTCCAAAGTATAATCCTCCCATGAACTCATATCAATTATTGTTTGTACCACTCATTTAATACATAAGGCTAAATCCTTCTGTGAAATTTCTCTTAATGTGTGCTGCAATTTAATGTCTCATTTCCCCAAATAGCTTATAAGCTGTCAGTACAAGGATAAAACACAGTTCCTATAAAGTTCTTTGAACATAAGTGTTGAAATTTATTATTTAAAGGCATGAATTAATGAATAAATAGTCATCTGGTTTTAACATAACACAGTGACTACATGTCTTACATTTGATACTGATGGAAAAACCTATCTCCATCTTCCTCTCCATGCAAGCATTTCCTATGCCTCTGATCTTTGGAGGGCTGCTATGTTACGCAGATGTATTACCACCGTGGCTGACTGTGACAATCAAGCACACACACTAAGTCCAATAGATAATGCAGAAGAGTCCACTACTTTTTCCTTAAATTTGAATTTCAGCCCACATTGACTCTACTTGGGATGTGAATTGGAGAGTCCCTCCTCCCCAGGCTTCTACTTTTCTCTTTTTTCCCTTAAAGTACTCTTTGTTTTCTTTTTTCCTTTTGTTGTTTTTTAAACTCCTCTGCTTCCTTCACACTTACCCCCTTGAATTCTGCTTTTTCCTCCTCTCAGCCTATGGCTTAGGTTTTCCCTTAGTGGAACTGGCGGGAAGTGAGGGAGCTTCAGATCCTGTGCAGGGTGTGGGAAGGGAGAGGGATGAAAGAAAGGGCCCCTTCGCACAGCAGACTGCTGAGGAGGCAGCACTGATATAAACAAGATTTTCTATGGTAAAAATGGGGTGCATTATTGTGCCCCAGGAACCTCTGTCTCCTTTCTTGGCCCTACAAAAATCTCATGCAATTGTATTAGTTTGATAGGAGTCAGAGTACTAGAAAGTGTGGTTGTGTCCCCAGGAAAAAGAGAGGAGGGAGATACAGGATGAAAAACTAGTCCTGTAGTTGAGAAAGTGTCCTGAGCTACCCTGGCTGCCATCTTCTGCCCCATGTGAAGTGCATCATCCTTTTCTTAGTTGGCACAAAACGAAGTGTTTCTTAGGAAGGATGTCAAAGCTTTTTCCAAATTTTGACTCCTTGTTAATCCCAGAAACCATCTGGAACAACCTGCTGTGTAGACCAGTGCCAAGAATTATGAGTGAGTCAGGAAAATATGAGTCAGGTATCTAAAAGAGACCATGAATATGTTCTCTATGGCTCCAAATGGTGGGCAGTATGTGGAAGCTCAATTTAAGGAAAAAACTAAAATGTGTAGCATTACAAAAATAGAATGGCTTCTTTCTGGATCGAGTGAGTTTTCTGTGCTTGAGGTATATGTCAGCCTGTGTGAGCTGTCCACATAGTGAGGCTGTCCCAGAACAGGTTTAAGCATTGGATGAACGGATGGACTCGATGGCCAGTAAGGTCTCTTCCAACACAGGGATTCTACGTGTAGTGTGTTTAGTGGAAGCTGTGGTACAGAGAACCCGGAACTTGGCTTCAGAAGACCCAGGCTCTAGTCACAGCCTGAATCAGCTCCTCTATTCCTCGTGTTTGAACCAAGTGAGTTCTAAGGGTCTGTCCACTGCTGACATTCTACCTCTGTGACCACCAGATTGTAAATAAGATCAGGCAGTGACTATGTCATAGTGTGAAAGACTCACGGTGCCTCTGAAATGATCTATTTCAATTCACTTATTTCACAGATGAAAAAATTGAGGTCCAGAGAAGTGGAGTCTTATGGATCATTTTTGCTTCCCATAGGACTTAGCATATCATAGGTGCTATACATACATATAATGATACTTCTTAAATTAAATTGAATTTGCAAAAATGGGCTTTATTTCATGAGGATCAGATGTTTATTTGGAATCAGCCTGATATTTTTGGTTTCCCCATGTCCTGGATTTTTTCTTCATATGTTCAGCTAGCCGGCCCCTGTGCCTTGCCCATATGGCAGCATCTGATTGTGAGTCTGCTGTTGGACTCAGCCAAGCATGGCTTGTGATGGCTGCAGCCACTTCTGCTGCAGTTTTCCAGCTCCCCAATCTTCCTAGAAACACTCAGGTGCTGGGGCCATCATCTGGGCCATCATGTCCTCAACTTGCCTCCGTAGAGTCCACACATTAAGGAAGCCTACAGGTACCCTACTGCATTCTCTCTAATCCCACTCTCTGCCCTCTCACGTTAGGCCCCACATCCACAATAGGCTTCTTTAAAAAGCATTGAACTTGAAATCAGAAAACATGAATGTCAGTTCTGGTTCAGTCAGCAATAGCACGGGTAGCTTTGGGCAAGCGACTAAAACTCAGGGCGATTCAAAGGAAAAAAATGAGATAAAAGATAACGAATGTTACATGTATTTGCCTCTTATTCTTGTCCTTGTGATATTCTGTTCCTTTTTATTTGACAACTAAATATTTCTTTATATGATGAAGTGGAAATGGCCTCTGGCCTTGCCAGGTATTTAAGATGCATGTCCTAGGGTAAGTAACTGATCTTACTGAACATCGATGTCTTCATGTTTAAGTGGGATGTTACCCTCTTGCTCTGCCTACTTCAGAGTTGCTATGAAGATCAAAGGAGGTATTTTAACTAAAAATGTTTTTTAAGTTAAAAGGAGAAAGTTCCATAAATATATGATATGGTTAGTATTATTGCTCATTTATTTACCTTATAACCTCATTATTTACCTTATAACCTACATATGTAATCTCAGCTCCATATCTGCATCTTACCTAAATTCCTTCACCGATGCACAAGATTCTTCTACTGCCAATAAGGAACATTCTATCCCATATAAACATTTTCACAGAGAAGTGAAGTAATCAATTAAAAAGTGTGAAAAAAAAAATCCGTCAATGTCTCCAAAACATAGTCACACAATCCGTGTTTGAGAAATGAACTTGCATTTGCCAAGTGTTACTTTATATATTACAATCTCTTGTCATAGAATATTTTCCCATTCATGTCTTCATCTGAGTCTCACTAAAAACCAGGGAAGCAAGAAGTGCATCTGTAAACACATTGTGCAAATGAGAAAATCAAAGCTTATGGGAGAGACTGGTCTAGGTCTCTTAGCTGGTAAACCCTGAAAAGGCAGGACAGCTTTGTGTGACGAGCACTGACTCTGAAGTCAAACAGATTTGTGTTCAAAGTCCTTCTTCCTATTTACTCATTTGCTATGCGTCCCTGGGCAAATAGCTTCTCTGGACTTTTTGGTTTTGTTTCTGTTCCTAAACATGGAAATAAGAATACCTATTTCATAGACTTGTTCTAAGACAGAAGTAAGAAAATGGATGTGAAATGCTTATCACAAGGTCTTTTGCACATAGTAAATGCTTAACAATAGTAATTATTTCTTTTAATAAGAACCTGAATGTTCCATTCTCAAGGCTTTCCTCCATTCAACTAGGTCCTTATTTTTTTTTTTTACAATACAGGCATTTTTACCTCATACATTTTTAGCTCTAAATTGTCTCATGTGCACTGAAACTGGACTATTTTGAATGACTATACGATCTACCAGCCAAGAGTTCAGCCTTAGATGTACAGCTACCTTTGTCTTGAAAAGCATTGTTTAATTATTTGGACATTCCCTTTGTGCTTTTCTTTTATTATTTTATGAAAATGAGTGGGACACAGCAAAATGAATGTGCTCATACTGGTAGCAAAAAACACAGGTCCCATAAATTTACTGTAGTTGAGACAAAGATGGCAGTCCCTAGACATTCCAGAATTGATGAATCTTTGTTGAGGCCTTAAGCTGATCAATTGGGTATATACTTGCAAAGGAAAAGAATAGAAGAACAGAAAGGAGACCCTGGAAATACACCTCTTATAATTATATCCACCTGGCAAAGTTTATTTAGGGATTGTTTTTATGCTGTTTAGCTTTCAGGAACCAGAAACACCTTATAACCTTTAAGTCAATTGTGTGAATTTCTCATAGTTGATTTCCATGTGAGAAGGGTTAGAAACTCAGTATCTAAGAAGATGAGGATCTGCTTCCAGAGAAGGCAGATGTGTAAAAACAACTGGTAGTAATAATTTTCTTCCCTTAGAGTAGGTCTGTCCAAGTCTTTGGTTAAATACAGAGAAAATCCAAAACAGCAATATAACGTTCCTAAAAGAAACAATACAGACATTGCTGCATGATGGCAAAGAGAGGGGCTTGATAACGTGGCTCAGGTGCACTTCTGTTAGTATATTTACAGAGCATTTCTAAGGATGGATGTGATCCTTGTCTCTGCTACATTCAAGGAAGCAGAGTTCTGCTGGCTGGTCTCTGTCCTGACAGTAGATAAGATGGAGATCTATTTCTTTTAGGCTCTACAAGAAGCATCTATTGATACCTTTGTGCCTTTCTGGATAACAACAAAAAAAGTATATTTTCTTTAATATTCTTTACCTCACTCATTTTTGAATAAAGATATTTAAGTTAGGTCACTAGGGAGCTTGAAATCCAGGCCATATTCCTTTAAACAAAATGACATTTCTTAGTAAAGAGGTTCCCAGTGTCCCCTGCAGAAATATATCTGATTTCAGAAAAGGATTGATTCAAATAAAAATGTGTTTGTATAAGAAAAATTATTTTCTGCTGAGAAAACACATAGTTTGGGGTAAATTTATAGTTCTGGCCAGGTCATTAATATCTGGTTGTCAAAAAGTATTGGTTTGAACAAAAATATGTTGTAATAAAAATGCATTGTTTTGAAGAAATTTATTGGCCCCATGAAAACCTATTCGATTCAGAAAAATATGTTGATTTCAATGAAAAATCTATTTGTTTTAAAGGAGATAGCACTGGGCTCTCTGCTCTTCTATGGGAAATCTCTGTGACATTGATGTTCACTTAGAAAAATGAAACATGGATGTAATTAGTGGAAAGACTGTGAAGAGAGAGCAAAAGTCCTGCTTAATCAATAATACTTAACATAGACATAATGAGCTTTCATCTTCAGAGCACATTGACAAACATTTGCCAATGAATCCTTCCAAACAGCCCAAAGAGGGGTGGGGCTGGCCGTGATTTTAGAGGGCAAATACTCATTGAAAGAAAAGTAATAGGCAAGTACATGTGGAATCTAAAAAAACCTGAACTCATAGAAACAGAGAGCAAATTGTTAGTGGCCAGAGGCATGAGTTGGGAATGAGAAAGAAGGGGAAATAGATGAGGGTGGTCAAATGGTACAAATTTCCAGTTGTAAGACAAATAACTTTTTGGAGATACAATTTACCGCATAGTGACTATGGTTAGCAATACTGTATTGTATATTTGAAAGTTACTAAGAGAGGAAATCTTAAAAGTTCTCATCAAAACGAAAAAGAATTGTGACTATGTGACGTGATGAATGTTAACTAAATTTATTGTGGTAACCATTTCATTGTGGATATGTATATCAAACTTTGTGTTGTACACCTGAAACCAATATAATGTGTTTTTTCTGTCTTTTTCTTTTTGCTGAGGAACAGTCACCCTAGGCTAACATCCACTGCCAATCTTCCTCTTTTTGTATGTGAGCAGCCACCACAGCATGGCCACTGACCAGATGAGTGGTGTAGGTCCATGCCTGGGAACCAAACCTGGACCGCCAAAGTGGAGCATGTGGAACTTAACCACTAGGCCACCGGGGCTGACAGAAACAAATATAATGTTATATGTCAATTATATCTCAACAAAACTGGGGGGAAAAAGTCACAGGAAGATAGAAAAAGAGTCATAGGTTGAACACAAGACACAGTGATTCTCAAGAAAACCACTGCTCTAAATAAGAAGGCCCTTCATGTAGTGACCTCAGCCTGCCGTCTGGCCCTCTCTCCTGCCACTGCCAATGATAAAACAGTGTCTTGAAACAGTTAAGAACCAGGTTTCCAGATCATATTCCTTCTGAATAAAATATTCACTTCTGAAAGAGAGATATGAGAACGTCATTGGGGTTAGGTTTGCTCAGTGTGGTCAAAGGGATCTGTATCTTTTACCTAAAACAAATATCTGCCTCTAAATATATTGGTGAAAAAACACTGAATCAAGAAACACTGGATCTCCAGCTATTTGCTTAAAGCAGGGTTTGACAAACATCTTCTAAGGGACAGATAATAAATATTTTATTTTAGAATTTGCAGGGCCATACGTTCTCTTTCACAACTACTCAAATGCACCATTGTAGTGTGAAAGCAGCTATAGACGATAAGTAAATGAATGAGCATGCTATGTTCCAGTAAAACTTTATTTACCAAAATAGGTGAAGGACCAGATGTGGCCTACAGGCCATAGGATGCTTAAAGAATCAACTTCACCACACAGCTTACCAAGTAATTGTGCAGAAATACTCCATTAAGAAAGCTAGCATGTAGGAAGCAGACATAGATAACCTATGAAAAACGACACAAGCACAGTTCCCAAGAGATGCTCATTGATACAGAGAGAATCAAAAGAGGACAATGTCTTGAAGGAGGAAGCTTCTACACAGTATTCGCAGTAGCTTCAAGGAATCACGTATAATTCCTGAATCCAGTCTCTTTCCCTCATACTAAGCAAAAGCTCACGGTATGACATCCCTTTCTCTCAGTGTTCATCAAAAGTAAACAGAGGGAGTAGGGCTGCGGGTCTGAGCTTTCTTTCTACAAAGCTCCAGAGGTAAGTATGAATGAAAGATGTATTTTTACTCTAATAAAGGGCAGCTGCTGGGTCGGCTAGAGGTGTATCATAGGAGCAGTGGAGCTCAGGGTCAGGTGCCCTCTGACACATCTCCTTTGCTTTAAAGTAGTTGCCTTGGTCCAGTATGGTGTTATTCAGGGTTCCATGATGGTGGATTAAACAGTCTAGAAGTCCTCTGATAGTGGTGCTAGCCAACGCCCTGCAGGCAGAATGGGCAAACCCATACCCAGAGTATGTTTTGATTCCATTCAAGATATCACATTAATCGCTTCTCTGGTGAAAAGAGTAAAATGCAGTCAACTTGCTGCCAAGTGGCTAGTTGTTCCCTTGAGAAATGATGCTGTAGGAAGGGCTAAGCCTAATTTCTGTTGCTGCTACCGTGATCAATCACCAATAGGAGTGCCTAGAGCAGCCTTGGGAAGTGGGAACCCATGTTCTTGACCATGCATCACCTCCATCCCTGTCTCCATGGCTACTCCATTCGTGCACCTATTGCGCTACCACTGGGATGGCCAATAATAGAGGCTGGCTGAGGTCAACTGTCGGAGTCATTCTGTCTGCTTTTTTTTTTGGTGAGGAAGATTAGCCATGAGCTAACATCTGTGCCCATCTTCCTCTATTTTATGTGGGACCCACAGCATGGCTTCATAAACAGTGCGTAAGTCCACGCCTGGGATCTGAACCTGTGAACCCTGGGCCTGCTGTAGCAGAGCGCACGAACTTAACCACAATGCCACCGGGCCAGCCCCCTGTCTGCTTTTTATTTAGTGTCTCTCCTGTGGTGAACACTCTCTAGTGGGTGTTCATACAAGACAAAGATATTCACACTTCTTGCCCATTCCTATAGGCTTACTATAAATCTCACGTGGCATCTTTTCTCACTATAGAGTCCTCTAATATCATAGGCTCTGCAGCTCTTATGGCCCAAGCAGCAGGACTGCTTGAATCAGAGGCTGGACCCGCTGCAAACCCTTTCTTAAGATGTGTTTTTACTTACTCTCTTGGTCTGGGGTGGAGGCAGTTTCAGAGGCTTTCAATTGGTCTTCCCCACAATAACAGTTCAAGTCCTATAGCAAAGGAACCAATACGGGAGTTCTGGTAAATACCAAGTATTTATACATTCAAAAAATGGGGAGGGATGAATAACGGTGGGTCTGTGGATCCATTGTAATTCAGGCCAGGGCCAGGACTACATTTATTATCTGACCTCCATATACCCTACTCTAAAGGAAGGGGGCATAATAATGCTTCAGGTTCCTAGGTATCAGTGTGATCCTGGCTCCCACGACCAATAGTCCTCAAAATGTTTGAATATTCCCCAGTGTAAAATCTCCTAAGTAAGTGGCCATAGGTGGCTTGTTCTGCTGGTAGTACCATAGAAAGGACTGGGAGAATCATTTCCTTATACATTTGCCGTGATGTTTCAGGGTCCTTCTTCCTGGTGACCTCGACTATCCTCCAGTCAGTGGATTCTTAGTTGGAATATTGTCTCAGACCTGGAAGTTAGGCAAGGGATTGTAAAATTTTATTGGAATAACCGACCTCAGACTCCTGATTATCCATGGTTTATATCATTTGTTTTTATAGATTTAACAATACTCTTATCGGCCTCCAATTATAATTCTAATCTTGTCACTCCTTATGATAATGTCACCCACCTTGCTTTTGATGGTTGAGAACCACCACATGTCCTCTTTTAGTTTGAAATTTGGCCATTCCTTTTCTATCAGGGGTCCTATTCTGAAATGACATCTCCTACCATCAGCCTTGGCCTGCAGAAGACACCTTCTCCAAGATGCTGGTGTTTCTCTCACCAGCACATTCCTTATTGCTTTGATAAAGAGTGGGTTCTCCAAGCTGTAAATGAGCTGAGTTTTGAAGAATAGGTAGAAATGAAACACCTAAAGGTGTTTCTACCTAAAGGTCTCTACCTAAAGGTGTTGAGGGTACCATGCATCCTAGATACAGAGGAGAGAAGCAAAAATAAAGACAGAAGAATTGAGGGGTTTCATAGGCCCCAGTGGAGTACAGTATACATGAAGGAGAGTGGTGAGGTCATGGTATATTTTGTGGGATGTTAGACCTGTAAGTTAGGCTTATGAGTAAGGACTTGTTCTGTTGGCAGTAGCAAAAAAAGCCAAAGCCAAAGGGCTCTACAAAGAGCAAAGGATGGAAACCGTTCCCCATTGCCTATGGTAGATATGATGTGAAAACTAGGGCAAGAAAATGGAGGCTGGAGAGCAGGGGAGAAGAAGGTGGCAGTGGCCCAAGCACTCCTGACATGTGTAAGGTAAAAGTTTAATGTGCCTTGGGCACACAGAGCTGCCAGCTTCATGACACGCAAATGAGCTGGTTCCACTTCAGCAAGTAACCATATTATCTGCTGGCCCTGGGTGATGAGGCTCCACCAGCAGCAACTCAGGCAAGGCTCTGATAATTGTCTCCAGGAGCCAGGCCTTTTTGTTTCTGTTGCAAAAGATTTTCACGAAGACTCTTGGCACAAAGGTACTTGAGACATGTAGGCATTTTTCTTTGAGAATTCCTTGCCGAGTTGTGAAAAGGGATGAAACTGAACTTAACAGACCTTATCTTTTGTTTCTTAATTTTTCTCCAGCCTATCACTTACTTGGCCCCATATGGATACTTAAGACACATCAAAAAGGCAGCTTTTGAGAATAGAAATGTAGTCTAGAGTTACAAAGGCAAAGTGCATATGTGGGGGACAAGGAGCTGGTGAAGAATGTATAACTCTTACCTAATATATAGGCACATAGTTGGCCCCGGATTAGACTCTCATTGCTGGAAGAGACCTTAAAGGTCATAAAATCGAACTGTCATTCAGTGCTTAAATCTGTTCTATGACAGCCTCACCATGTAGAATCTCACTTATGCCTACATGTACCTACAGCATGGAAAAGTCGCTAGATCCAGAGAGAACCCAGCCTATCTTTGTAAAGCAATAATGTTTTATAAAGGTTTCTCTTAAATTGAGCTTGTACCCACTACTCCCATCTAAGGCCATAGAGAACATATTCACAGTCTCTTCCAGATAATTCATGCATCCTCCCAGATGTCCAGGATCTTCTTGCTACTGTAGGCTTCCCATTCAGTCCCAGCCACAAATCTAAATTAGTTTATTTCCTCTTTCTTTCAAGCACTCATTTTTATTTCCCAGTTTCTTCCCCTTTGTCCAGATCCCCAAAGCTTCACGGCCCCAGAAGTTACTGAACTCCTGAGTTGGAAGTGAGAAATAATTGGAAACACATATCTGTATGTTGCTAGATGGAGGTGGGATCTTCAGAACTTGGAGAACTTTAGAGGAAAAGTGGAATTTTCCAAGAAGAAAGTCAGAGCCTATAGGACCAAGGCCAGAAGAACTGGGATATCAAAAGGGAAACAATAGTTGCAGGAGGAAGTAACTAAAATACAAGAGAGTGTCTGTGGAATCTCTGCAGTCTGGCTTTAAAAATGTGGTGAGGAGGTGGAAACCAGGTGCCCAGTGCAAACACAGATTTTGGTTTCTAGGATTAGGACAAGGGCCGTGTGTATATATGCGTTTTTTCTGACATTATTATGTTCACTTTTTCAAGTGAACCTTTGCAGCTTCTGACAGAACAGCTCATATATGAGTCTTCAAAAAACACAACTTAGTGAATGAATAAATGAATGAATGAAATTATAATTCTTAGGGCAAATAAGAGACCCCATATTTCCTAGTGGGGAAAATAATCTGATTTCAAGCCTGTGTGGTTTTAAATTTCCTCTAGTGCACTTGCATTTCAAAAGCAGAATGGTTGAATCTGAAGGCTAGGATCACTAATGATGGCACTTCACATGGCCCTGGCCTCCATCATCTTACGTGTGAAACTGCAGAGGGTTTTCAGGAAGAGAAAGGACAACTTTGACCCTGATTTGAATGTCAAACAATTTTTTTCTACTAAGTTTTCTTCAACTATTTTTCATAATAAAACTTTCTGTGACTAAAGATGCATAAATTCCCAAGAGTTAATTCTGAGATAAAGGGTAGGAAGATTGTGCAAGCATCTTCTGATTCAGAGTTTCAAACAATCCCACTTGTAAACAGACAAAGTAAATGAATCTACTTTGAGTTTCTTATCCCTCTAAAAAGAAGAGTCCTATGCCCATCTGTGCAATAGGTTTGGAAACAGAAAAGCAAGCTATGAATCCTATCCCTAACACTATTAAGCTTTCAATCCTCAGGCAAGTTATGTAACCTTTTGGTTTCTAACTTCATCATCTGCAAGATGGGAATAATGAAACCTGTCTTAAAGGGATATTGGAAGGTTCATAATATAATATATGTAAATGTACCTAGAGCAGAATAGACTTCATTTTTTGAAGTAGTATTTTCTCATCTTTTTATAGAGATGAGTTTCAGAACTGAGGGTCTCTGTCAGTCAGGATCCAATCATAAAAGCAGAAACCACTCTATATATTTCAAACAAAAGGAATTTAACACAGGAAATTGGTTACACAGGTGATGAAAGAATTGAGAAGCCAAAAAGAGTAGGGCAACCCAGAGATTAGCAAAAACAGGAAATCGCTGTCACTCCTAGGAATAGAGGCTCATATCCAGGAGAGTGTTACCAGAGCCCAAGGTCTAGGGTCACTAGAGGAAGCTGGGACTGTGGTATGCTTTCCTGGCAGGAGGTAGGATCACAGAGAGAGCAGTCCTCTGGAGAAGGCATAGGGGAGACAGGGCCATGGCCAGAGATACCATATGAAGTAAAGAAGGAGGAGATAAGATGCCCTGGGTTTTCCCTCCCACCCACCCTCCCACCTTCCACCTGTCCTGTCCACTGGCCAAACCCACCTTGAAGCCAGAGAGCAAGAGAGTCTAGGGACCGTAGTTTTCTGAGACCCAGAAAAGAACTGGAAAAGGAGGAAGAATGGATCTGAGTGAAAAAAAGATCAGTTCAGTGTCCACGTATCCTATGATGTTCTTCCATCAGATAAACTTCTTTCTTTCCTCATTCCCTTTCCACACAAAGCAAGAAGCTTCTTCTGCCCTTCTGCCTTCTTGTTCATATTCCCTGAGCAAAGCTGCTGGCAGTTTCGTAAAATGACTTAAGTCTCATATGATCCTGCTCAAAGATTCTGGAAGAAGTCAAGCTGTGGGTAGGACCTGAGATTTCCTTCTGATGTAGAGAATCTGAGCTCCCTGGAGTAACAGAGTCTACAAAACTCTGTACACAGTTAAAATGAATGACCCATTTGTTATACTATCACTTTGGCTCCAAGTTTTAGACTTTTATGAACTAAAATAAATTTCATTTATTTTTTGCTGTCTCAATTTATGCAATAGGTATGTGCCCTATAGAGTTAAGTCTAACTGTGAAAAAGCAACTAATATTCAGTGCATTAAAAGTGTTTGTAATTTCAAGGATTTTCACAGCAAATTATCTTGTCAGCCTAAGAATCTTCTTGGTATGAAAATAATCATTTCCTAGTGAATCTGTTTTATAAGTTCTGATTTTTTGTATATTGCCTTTCCTTTAAGCAGATGACAATTCTATTTATCAGCCCTCTGACGTTAGCTATTCTGTAAGATAGGTGTGTTAAATGCCACAAAAGAAGTACCAACAAAATATTGTGAGAACACAGAAAAGGGGAGGGAAGGAGGAATTAATTCTCATTAGAAGAATCTGAGATAGGTTCATGAAGGAAGTAGCATTTGGCTCACACTTTAAGAATTGGTAGATTTTTGATAAACAGAAAATGAGCAAAAGACATATCAGTGGGAAAGTGTAAGACGTGTTGAATAAATTATGTAGTGGTATTTACCTGGAAATTATTAGAATTTAGGTAAAATACGACAAAATTTGGTGTTGAATGTGGTCAAATTATAAAGGATCTTGGAAGTCAAGAAGAAATACTTGCACTTTAATTAATAGACAGTAAAGAGTCATCAAAGGTGTTTTTGTTTTAACAGGGGAGTTATATGACTAGAATTCAACAAATCAAAGCTTATTTTTTATGTCTAAGAACCTTTTTAAAATTGTTTGTGAAAATTAGTTTTGCTCTACAGAATGATACCATGAGCCTTTTATATATGTGGTCATAGTATAAGACAGGTATATATAAAGAAAACGTATGGTTTCTGATTTCCACATTAATTATGCTATCTCAATTTTACTTTATAATAGTTACATTTGCTGTACATTTTACCTGTTTCTAGAGAATAAGAAGTGGGAGCATTTTAAGCTAAACCTGAAATTATCCTAAACGTACCATCCACCAATATCCCAATAAAGATATAGAATCAGCGACCTCAAATAAAACTATGAATTGAAATCTACAATGACTTCTCCAAATCTTATGCATAGAGACTTCTTGATTTCTCTAGAAAGTCAAAAGGCACACATATTCACAAACATAGTCATATATAATTTGATCCAAATGTTTAAAAGCAAGCAGTTTAAACCATAATTTGAATCATCCCCAAACTATTACATTTTCACCCAATCTGAGAAAAACATTTCTTTATATCTAAGGATTTGTTTAGCAAACCTAATTAAAAGTCAATAAATAAGAACTGAAGACCAAAAACTGTGTTGCAGAACATAAATTACACTACATATGAAATGAAATGACTCTGTTGTTACAATTTTATAGAATTTGGAGAAGAGATGGGACTTTTGAATCACTGCTACCAATATCTCATCTTATCGCAGGGGAAAGAGAGTGGAGAAGTGAAAAGGCTAATCTAGGATCACACAACTAATTAATAGTGGATCCAGACCTATCTACTCTTTTCTCACTTAGTTTAAATGGTTTTTCCCCTAATTAGGTTACCAAAGAATTTATTAACATCATGACATTGGTTGTCCCAGTTCTCATTTCAAGAGCTGATGTATGATGGGGTGAATGGGAAAAGGAAGGGGAAGGATTTTAGCTGCCTTTACAAGAAGATAAAATCTATTGGTCATTTAAAGATCAAACCCAGAAACTAAATCTCCTTGACTTTTCTTGGAATTTATAGTGTGAGTAGTTGTACATGGTTGACTCATGAGTTAAACCCTCACAGCCTGAAGAGGGTATGTTCAAACAAAGCAAACAGCTCAAAGTAAATGCTAAGCCCGGTGAAGACGTCACAGTCTCGGTCTCGGCCCAAATCCAGTGGCAGCAGATACATAATGCATGACCAAGAAGACTTCTTTTTGCTCTTCTGTGTTGGCCGTTGCACAAGCACAAACCCCAATGGAACCAAGTAATCAAATACAGATTTGGAGTCATTAAATCTTCAAGGGGAAAGTTTTTTAAACATTTGGTTTGAGCAGTGCTCACAAGCTGGAAAAGAAACATGAGAAAAATCAATTTGAAATGGGAAGTTGGCTGGAATAATATGAGAAATTATTGTAAACTTTTATTACAACCTTGAATTTTACTCCTGCTATTCTGCAAATGGAAGAGTTTAGAAAGATTTTTCTGTCCATGATGCTCCCTAGGTTCTCTCTAAAAAGCAAAACTGTTCAGGTCCCCTGCCCATTTTTTAATCAGATTATGTCTTTCTTTGATATTGAGATGTATCATTTCTTTACATATTTTGGATATTAACTCCTTATTGGATATATCATTTGCAAATATCTTCTCCTATTCAGTAGATTGCCTTTTCATTTTGTTGATGGTTTCCTTTGCCTTGCAAAATCTTTTTAGTTTGGTGTAGTCTCATTTGTTTATTTTTACTTTTGTTGCCTTTGCCTGAGAAGCCAGATCAAAAACTAATATTGCTAAGACTGATATCAAAGAGTTCACTGCCTATGTTTTCTTCTAGGAGTTTCATGGTTTCAGGTCTTATATGTAAGTCTTTAATCCATTTTGAGTTTATTTTTGTATATGGTGTAAGAAAGTGGCCTAGTTTCATTCTCTTGCATGTAGCTGTCTGGTTTTTCCAACACCATTTATTGAAGAAACTGTCTTCTCCATTGTATATCTTTGCCTTCTTTGTCATAGCTTAAGTGACCATATAAGCATGAGTTTATTTCTGGGATCCCTATTCTGTTCCATTGATCTATGTGTTTGTTTCTGTGCCAGTACCATATTGTTTTGATTACTATAGTTTTGTAGTATAGTTTGAAATCAGGGAGCATGATATCTCCATCTTTGTTCTTCTTTCTCAAGATTGCTTTGGATATATGGGATCTTTTGTGATTCCATAAAAATTTTAAGATTATTTGTTCTAGTTCTGTGAAAAATGCCATTGGTATTTTGATAGAGATTGCATTGGGTAGTATGGGCATTTTAACAATATTAATTCTTCCAGTCCACTAGCATAGATCTTTTTGAGCATATGAGCACCCCTATATTCATTGCAACATTATTTACAATAGCCAAGATATGGAAGCAACCAATAGATGAATGGATAAAGAAGATTGATATAAGTACACAATGGAATATTACTCAGACATAAAAAAAGAATGAAAGCTTGCCATTTGTGACAACATGGATGGACCTAGAGGGTATTATGCTAAGTGAAATAAGTCAGACAGAGAAAGGCAAATACTGTCTGATTTCACTTATATGTGTAATCTAAAAAACAAAACAAACAAACAAAACGAAACAGAAACAGTCTCATAGATACAAGAACAAACTGATGGTTGCCAGAGAGGAGAGGGGTGGGAAGTTGGACGAAAAAGATGAAGAGGATTGAGAGGTAGAAACTTCCAGTTATAAAGCAAATAAGTCACAGGGATGTAATATACAGCATAGGGAATACAGTCAATAATATTGTAATAATTTTATATGGTGACAGGTGGTTAAATCTGTGGTGATAGATTTATCATGGTGATCATTTTGTAATATATGTCAAATCACTACATTGCACACTTGAAACTAACATAATATTGTATGTCAACTATACTTCAATAAATTTTTTTTTTAAATAAATAAGAAACAAAACTAGAAAAAGGCATCTTGAACTTGGCTTTGTCACTACTTCCTAGTTATGTAACTTGGGAAAGTCTGTTAATATTTCTGAGCCTCCATTCCTTTGTCTGTAAAATGGGAATAATAATACAAAACTTTCAGTGTTCTCATAAGAAGTGAATAAGATTTTACAGAAAATTCCTTTGTAACTTATAAGAAACTACACAAATGTAAGATTTTATTACAGTTACATTCTAAGACAGAGGCTTTTAACCTCAGGATAAGATCTGTACTCCCCCACATTGTATGGATAACATTTTTTGCATTTTTCATTTTCTGGAGAATGGGTCCATAGCTATGAGTCTAAAGAAGGGGTTCAAAAGAAAGTGAGAGAAACCGATTCAAACTGGTTTAAGCACCTAACTTTCAAAAGAAACAGTGGAGTGGGTAGGGGATAAAGACAATTTATAGACCCACATAACTGGGGAGCCAAGGGGTGAAGCTGGTTGGATTTATTGTTTTAATACCATTGGCTTATAGTCTCTCTCTTTCTCTCTCTCTTTCTCTCTCCTCATTTCCTTTTTGTGTCTCTTTTTGTGATCATCTCGTTGTTTCTTGCTGGAGTTATTTCTTCTGTCTTCTCCAAACATTGGGAAGATTGAAGCAGCACTGGGTCTACAGCCTACAAAAGGATGAAGGAACAATTGTCTATGTGCAATTCATAAAATTATTTGGAAAAACTATGATTGGTCTGTATGTGACCCATGTCCGCTCCTTGAACCAATTACTGGTTTCAGGAGAATGTAATACTATGATCAGCCTAAGCTGAGCCATATGCTTCCTTCTATCCTACTAGGACCACATGAAATTAAGGAGAAGATTCCCAAAGGAAAGAATAATGGGCAGGCAATCAAAGGATGTCCACTGCAGTAACTTTTATCAGATTCTCAAAGGAGCTCATAGTTATGAAACATTTAAAAACTGGTTCGATAAAATCACCAAGAAATGCACCTTATTAGAGGCTCATGGAATTAAAGAAACTAAAAGTTTCTGAAAGTGAAAGATCTGGGACAGTATTATAACATTACTCATTTTTAAAATGGGAAAACAGAGGCTAAGACAGGCAAAATAGCTTGACAAAAAGGCACCGTAAGTAGTAAAGGCAGATCTTGAAACTTGATTCTTGGTGCAGAGGTCTTTCCACTTTAGTGACCTGATTAGAAACTATAAAGGACAATCCCAACATTTGGATAAGATAATGCTTGTAGAGTATGTAGCATAATTCCAGGAATATAAGAGAAACAAAATACATACTATTTTCCATTCTTCTTCTCCCCAGTGTGTCACAAACTCACTGATCATAGGAGTTTTCAATCAGCAGTGTTCAAATTTTGGTGGAGGTTATTCAGTCACCGTTTTTAGCCAGATTTTCAGAGATAATATCTAGTTACGGAGGTTCATCTGAGTAACTTTGCCCTGAGTTTTTTGCCTAAGCTCCCTCAAACATATAGGTCAGGAAATAAGGAAGGACTAGAGATATGGAGTGGTGTAAGTGAAAGGTAAAAAGCAAGGCAAAGCCAAGGCAAAAAGTCCTAGACATTGGCCATAAAAGGTGCATTTACCTGATGTTTCCTTTTCATTGAATACTTTCCAGGTAGTGTGAGATAGACCAGCCTGGGTTTAGAGCACAAAGTCAGATAAAAATACATGCTGGTCGTGTCTGGGCATGATGAGATGATTTTCAAGGTTTCTGACTTGCTGTCATAGGTGACCTGGAATTGGAAACCTCCAAAACAAAACACTTTGCCCTTGACCTTGTTGATGCTGTGCACTGAAATCCTGCACTTCCTAATACTCAGAGAAAAATTTTTTCATCCCATTTCAAATTGTCCACTTTACTTTAAGAAGCCTAGGGTGTTTGGGGATTAATGAGTTAACACAATTTTCCAAAGCACAGGTTACCATTAGTGGCTTCTTTCTCTCAGTTTGTAATATTAATAACAATATTGTCAGATGCCAAAGAAGGAGGCATGTGGTGCTTGGCTCACGGGCCAGCCAGCAGGGACTTGTTGAAATCCAGCTCCATTTTGTAAGCCAAGTGAAAAACCACATGGCAGCCTCAGTCGGGATTAGGAGTGTAACTGCTGAGCTATCACCTGAAATCCGCTCTCCCACATATTTGATTTAAAACAATCACTACATATTTGTTATGGACTTTCCTTTCATTATAGTCCAACTCTGATATTTAATCAGTCTCCGCTCTTTTTTGTTTGAACAAGTTGATGCCAAACCATAATAAAAAAAAGTCCTGAGAAATGTCATCACTACCATATTATCCCCTCTCTGTGAACACATTCATAATGCATTATGGTTTCAATAGAAAGGTTGCTTATGATTAAAATTAATAAAGAATTAAAGCTGTAATTTGGGTGATGGCCTCCTTTAATTTGGCTTTAATCAGTTGGACCAGAAAATTGGAAGTTGGGGGATGGACAATGGACAGTGAATTCGCAATATATATTAGATTCATTAATCATTACTTAAGAGTAGATTTCAGAGTCAATTTCTCCTTTAACTTGCACCTCAGACTGAGATAGCATCATATTTACTAAGAGAATGGGTTTATCTTCTTTATCAAGAGTAGTTACTAAAAGAGAATGAAGTCCAGGAGAGAAAATATCAATCAGGGTATTATATCTTCCAGGGGGTCAGGACCTTCCAAATCCATTGTGCTCTGAGTGATTGTTATTCACCTTTTCCCAGCTAATGCATCCCATCACTTTGGTGTATCATCACTTCTAAGGAATCTTTACCCCCTTTTTCCAATGTGTTGCAAGGGGATAAAAAGAAACATGATAGAGAAAGAGAATCATGTGTGTGTGTGTTGTGTGTTTATCTGATGTATGACCATAATTTATGGGGGTAATACTAAAAATATTTAACAACCATATATATATGTATATACATATGTATATATCACACAACATGTATTACAACCCATTAAAGTGGATACAGAAACAATCACTCAGCTATACCTCTTGTACCATGTAAACAACAACTCTCCCTGTATAAATGTGAAAAATTGTTCCACATGCCATCAGAGAAGCTGGTTTGTGGTGGTTAAGAGTGCAGGTCCTTCTAGAAAGACACAAACAACTACAAAAACTGACTCAAGAGGAAACAATCTGAATAGACCAATAGTAAAGGAAGAGATCAAATTAGTAATTGGAAAACTACCTACAAAGAAAAGCCCAGGCTCATACAGCTTCACCACTAAGTTTTACCAAACATTTAAAGAATTAATACCAATTCTTCACAAACTCTTCCAAAAATAGAAGAGGGAACGTTTCTCATTTTACTTTAAAAGGCCAGTATTATCCTGACACTGAAACCAGACAAAGACATCACAAGAAAGAAAATTACAGACCAATATCTCTTATGAATATAGTTGCAAAAATCTTCAATAAAAGATTTGGTTCTAGCAAACCAAATCTAGCAATGTATAAAAAAGAATTGTACATCATTGCTAAGTGGGATTTACCCCACTTGATTTAAAAATCCAAAAATCAATTAATGTAATACATCTTATCAATAGGATGAAAAACAAAAATCACATGATCATCTAAGTAGATGCAGAAAAAGGCATGTGACAAAATCCAATATTTTTTCATGATAGAAACATTCAACAAAGTAGGAATAGAAGGGAACTTTGTCAATTGGATAAAAGACATCTATGAAAAACCCACAGCTAATGTTATACTTAAGGGTGACAGACTGGATGATTTCCCCCTAACATAAGGAATAAAACAGGGATGTCTGTTCTTGCCACTTTTATTCAGCAACATCTTGGAGGTTCTAGCCAGGGCAATTAGGCAAGAGAAAGGAATAAAAGGCATCCAGGTTGGAAAGAAGTAAGTAAAACTGTTTCTATTCTCTGATGATATAACATTGTATATAGAAAAATCCTAAGTAATACACTAAAAAACTATTAGAACTAATAAATGAGTTCAGCAAAGTTGCACAATATAAGATCAATATAAAAAATCAATTTTATTACTATATACTTGCAATGTACAATCTGAAAATGAAGAAGAAAATGCAATTTAAATAGTATTATAAAGAATAAAATACTTATGAATAAATTTAATAAAAGAAGGGCAAAACTTATACTCTTGCAAACTACAAAACTGTTGAAAGAAATTAAACAGATCTAAATTGAAAAACATTCCATGTTCATATATTGGAAGACAATATTGTTAACATGGCAATACTCCCCAAACTGATCTATAAATTCAATACAATCCATATCAGAATCCCAGCTAACTTCTTTGCAGAAATTGACAAGCTGATTTTAAAATTCATATGAAATTAGAATAGATCCAGAATATTCCAAACAATCTTGAAAAACAAAAATAAAGCGGGAGGACTCACATTTCTCAATTTCAAAACTTACTACAAAGCAACTATAATCAAGACACAATGTGGTACTGGCACAAGCACAGACATATATTAGTGATGTAGAATTGAGATGCCAGAAATACACCCTTACATCTATGGTCAACTGATTTTAGACAAGGGTTCTAAGACCTTCCAATGGGAAAAGAACAGTCTTTCCTACAAATGATGCTGGGATAACTGGACAGCCTCATGCAAAACAATGAAGTTGGGTCCTTACCTCAGACCGTATGCAAATTTTTTTTTTTTTTGGTGAGGAAGATTGGCCCTGAGCTAACAACTGTTGCCATTCTTCCTCTTTTCATATACAAAATTTTATCCAAAGTGGATCAAAGACCTAAATGAAAAAGCTAAAACTATAAAACTCTTAGAAGAAAACACAGGAGTAAATCATCATGACCTTGGATTTGGCAAAGGATTCTTAGATATGATACCAAAACTTAAGCAACAACAACAACAATAGGCAAATAGAACTTCATCAAAATTAAAAAATTTTTTGCCTTTGTCAAAGGACACCATTAAGAAAGTGAAAATATAATCCAGAGAATGGAAGAAAATATTTGCAAGTCATATCTCTTATAAAGGTCTTATATTCAAAATATGTAAAGAACTCTTACAACTCAGTAATAAAAAGACAATCCAATCAAAAATAGGCAAAGTAGATGAATAGACATTTCTCCAAGAAAGATATACAAATGGCTAATAAACACATGAAAAGAAAAGCTTAACACCATTAGTCATCAGGAAAATGTAAATCAAAACCACAATGAGATGTCACCTCACATCCATTAGGGTAGGTAGAATTAAAAAGTCAGATAATAATGTGTTAATAAGGATGTAAAGAAGTTAGAAACCTCATACCCTAGAAGAATGGTGCAGCCACTTTGGAACACAGTCTGGTAGTTCCTCAAATAATTAAATATAAAAGTACATTATGACCCAGTAATTCTACTCCTAGGTATATACCCAAGATAAACAAATATGTTTACATAGAAACTTGTGCATGAATGTTTACAGAAGCATTATTCGTAATTCCATAGTAACCAAAAGATGGAAACAGCCCAAGTATCTATCAACTGATGAAGAGAGAAACAAAATGTGATATATCCATACAAAGGAATATTATTCAGCCGTAAAAAGAAATGAAGTACTGATACATACTACAATTTGGATGAACCTTGAAAACATTGTCACAAGCCAGTCACAAAAGATCACATGTTATATGATTCTATTCATATGAAATGTCCAGAATAGGAAAATTTATAGAGACAGAAAGTAGATTAGTAGTTGCCTAGGATTTTGGAGGTAGGGGTGATGGGGGAGGGCACTGCTGAGAGCTGGAGGAGTTGATAACTAAAGTGTGTACAGGGTTTCTCTGGAGAGTAATAAAAATATTCTAAAATTAACTGTAGTGATAGTTGTAGATATCTATAAATATGCTAAAAACTATTTATTTCATACTTTAAATGGGTTAATTGTAAGGTATGTGAATGCCTGGTTTGAATTCTCCTTCCTTGTTATGTGACCCTGAACAAGTTATTCAAGGTTGTTGTTCCTTTATCATTAAATGGTAACAATAATAATACCTACTTCATAGGGTTATTGTGATAATTCAATGAGTTAATTCAAGAATAATATCTGGAATAATGTCTGACACATACAAATGATCAGTATTTCACATTACTCTTACTATTCTTATTATATACCTGGCATTTTAGTTGTTTGTTCAATATATTATAAGCTCCTTGAGGTGAGAATCTATGTGGTGTCATCCTTGAATTTTCACCTATCCAAATATCTTGCTTATATAATAAATCCCCCAAAAGTTATAGAATGAATAAATACTTTATAAAGGTATAAAAGTAGATCAGTTCCCAATGACCAAAACAATAGTAATGAGCATCCCTTAAAGTACCAACTATATTCTTAAAATACCATTCTCACTAAAAGAAAATCAAGGCTTCTTAGATAAATGGCTAATTCCAAGTCTGGGACAGAAATGTATAAGATAAACTGGGAACATCTTTTAACACTAGATAGCAAGAAAGCTGTCAAAAACTATTAGAATATGTCAAAAGAACTCAGGAGCTAACTTGAAGACGTTCTCACTGGCCAAAGATTGACAATTTGAACTTTACATGTATTAAAATTGATGAAATATCTTTAAATATATTATTTCAATATAATTTATCACCTTCAAATCAGATGATAAGAAATTGATTGATTACCTTGAAAAACAGAAAATAATTAGCATTTGTCCTGCCTTTTCTGTATGAACCGTATAACTGGATAACCAAAGAGTAGATGAGGGAAAATGTCTATTCATAAAGGTATTCCAACTAAGACATGGAAAAAAAATGATGGAGTTAGAATGTCACCATTTCCAAGCCCCAATAAATGAATAGATGTATACATTAAGCCTCAAGGGCTGCTGAGATCAGACATTTTTTTAAATTGAGATATAAATGACATATAACATTATATTAGTTTCAGGGAGACCAGATATTTTGTGCCTCATTTGCTCTTGCCGAAAATTATAGTCTTACTAAAGAGATACACCTAAGTCTGATCCAGTCTCTGGATTCAGCTACCAATTTGCAGGAAATACCAAAGACAGAGGAACATGCTAAACTGCGTGAAGAGTATGAAATCGGCAAAATCCAGCCCATGGGATACTCTATGGGTCAAATGGCCTGTGTTCTCCAACAGATAAGTTATAACGAATAAAAAGGATGGAGGAGTAGCCTTTAGATATAAAAAGACTTAAAAGATAATATATTTAAAAACTATAGTTTACAGTGCCTGGCAATGCACATTTTAGTGGTAAAAGTTTAAAAGGAAAAATACACAGAAATGATTATTATGAAAGTCAAGATAATAGTTACTTATGGTAGGAAGGATGGAAACGTGTTTGGGATGGTGGTCTATGGAAGGGGCTTATAGAGTAGCTCGCAAATTTCTATTTCTTGACCTGAGTTTGTTGACTTACAATAATTCAACAAGCTATATATTTGATTTGTGTGGTTTTCCACATCTATGTTTTATCTTAAAATCTTTTAAAATAAAGTTGGCTCGGTATTATGAAAAAGGCTTAATGTACCTGGATATAGTAATTTGAGGTATATCTATCAGATCATACAGCCAGCAAGAGATTTTTGAGCGGAGTGACATGATCAAACATTTCAAACATTAACATGATCAAAATGGCACATTAGAAAATTAATCCAGCAAAAATGTGTGGAATAAATTAGTGGACTATAAACTAGAAGATATTTAGTAGAGTATTAAACAGCTCCCAAATGAGTTCATGAAAATCTGACCCAGGGTAGCAACAATAGAAAAGACAGATGTGAGAGGATTTGCAGATGTGAAGTCAGTCTTGATCACTGATTGCATAAAATGGTTCCTAGAAAGTGAACATTCAAGAATGAACAAGAGGTTTTCTTAAAGAGCTAAGAGATGTGGTGATGACAAAGACATAAGAAATCAAGTTAGAAAGAGCTTTGTTTAAGGGCTCGCAAACATTAGAGTATAAGAGTCAAGGTATGGACTTAGGCTTAGCCAAATCTGCGCTGAAATCCTAGTTCTTTCACCTAGTGTCTGGGTGATGCCAGAACTTTTAAGAAAAAGTTAAAAATTAATTTAAAAATCAATAATAAATTTTTTTATTGCCCCCATTTTATGTAAATGCAATAATAGAATTTATTTCAGATGTTGTTCTGAGGATTAAATTATACATCCATTAAATGGAGAATGCCTAGCAAGTGCCTAGCATGCAATATAAATTAGCAACAACGAAGATGATGATGGTGGTATTCATCAGACAGTTGGAAATGCACATCTGGAGCTCAAAAATTATGTAGAATGGTCATAATTTGAAAATGTATATTTGAAAGTGTATTAGTAAATTTTATTTCCATGGAAAGGAGACAGTAAAACCAATAGAATATTATGCAATTTAGCCAAACAATTTATAATTACTTCTTATGTACATATATAATAATGGAGCGAGGATTACAAAGACATGGCTAATGCAAATTACCAGATAGATTTTTAAAATTCCCTTTGTTTTGGCCAACGTTTTTATTTTTATTTTTGATTATAAGTATTCTAGAAATTCTCAGCACTCCTTATGAGTAAGTTTAAAGCCTTAAAGGATAATCTAAACTTCTCATATGCCTGCGTCTAATAGATTAGGAAAAACAAGCTCCATCACCCTTAAGGATATCCTGTTAACAGCCTCTCACTAGTTGTCAGTGCACAAAAGTTCAAATTCCAGCAAACCTCTTTAACCGCTCATTGGCTCTGCGGTTCTAATGGATACAGTTTATAGATGTGCAGGAAACAGAGAAGCTGTACCATTTTGCATCCCCACCAGCAATGAACGAGAGTTCCTCTTGATCCACATCATTGCCAGTATTTTGTGTTGGCAGTATTCTGAATTTTGGCCATTCTAATAGGTGTGAGTGATATCTTGTTGTTTTTAATTTTCAATTCCCTAATGACTTATCATGTTGAATATCTTTTTGTATGCTTATTTGCCATCTGTGTATCTTCTTTGGTGTGGTGTCTGTTAAGGTCTTTGGCCTATTTTTAAATCAGGTTATTAGTTTACTTATCGTTGAGTTTTAGGATTTGTTTATACATTTTGGGTAACAGTCCTTTAACAGAAATGTCTTCTGCAAATATTTCTCGCAGTCTGTGACTTGCCTTTTTATTATTTATTTATTTATCTATTTGTTCCAGCCTTTTTGAAGTCTAATTAAAAATGAAATTGCCACATTTAGTGTACACATTGTGAAAAGATTGTCACAAGTTAATTAACACATACATCACCTTACGTAGTGACCATTTTCCTGTGTGTGTTGAGACTGCTTCAGATCTACTCTCTTGGCAAATTTCAGATACACAATACAGTATTATTAACTATAGTCGCCATGCTGTACATCAGATTCTGAGGACTTATTTATCTTTTAACTGAAAGTTTGTACCATATGACCAACATGTCCCCATTTCTGCCACTCCCCAAGCCCTGCCCACCACCATTCTACTCTCTGTTTCTATGACATAGACATTTTTTTTTTGGTTTCTACTATGAGTGAGATCATGCAGTACTTGTCTTTTTCTATCTGGCTTATTTCACTTAGCATATTGTCCTCCAGATTCATCCATGTTGTCACAAATGGCAAGGTACTATTTTTCTTTATGGATGAATAATATTCAGTTATATATATATATACTACATATATATTTATATATAATATTATATACACACACGTAGATATATTTACATATAATTTATATAATGTAATATATAATTACAATATATGTCTATATAAATATAAATATATAAATATATATACATATATATGTTCATTGCAGCATTACTCAAATAACCAAGACATGGAAACAACCTAGGTGTCCATCAATGGATGAGTGGATGAAGACGTGGTGTATTTATATATATATTATTATTATTATATACATTATATAATTATATTTCACGTATATATATTTCTATTTATATAAGTTAATATATAAATTATGTATTTCTATTTACACACATATAATTTATATATGAATATATATAAATATAAATATACATGCAATATATATTATAATTATATAATATATATAATTTAGTAATGATGCAATGAACATGGGAGTGCAGATATCTCTTTGAAGTACTGATTTTGTTTCCTTTGGATATATACCCAGAAGTGGGATTATTGGATCATATGGTAACTCTATTTTTAATTTTTTGAGAAATCTCCAAACTTTTTTCCATAGTGACTGTACCAACTTACATTCCCACCAACAGCACACCAGGTTTCCCTGGTCTCCACATCCTCATTAACATTTCTTATCTCTTGTCTTTTTGATAATAGCCATTCTAACAAGTGTGAAGTGATATCCAATTTTAGTTCTGATTTGCATTTCCCGGATGATTAGTGATGTTGAGCACTTTTTCATGTACCTGTTGGCCGTTTGTATGTCGTCTTTGGAAAAATATTTATTCAAGTCCTTTGCTCATTTTTAATTGGAATATTTGAGTTTTTTGTTATTGAGTCATATGAGTTTTTTATATATTTTGGGTGTTAACCCCTTATCAGATATATAGTTTGCAAATATTTTCTCCCATTTCACAGGTTGACTTTTCATTTTGTTGATTGTTTCTTTTGTTTTGCAGAAACTTTTTAGTTTGATGTAGTCCCACTTGCTAATTTTTGCTTTTGTTATTTGGCTTGTGGTGTCCAAAAAGTCATTGACAAGATCAATGACAAGAAGCTTTTTCCCTATATTTTCTTCTAGAAGTTTTACAGTTTCAGGTCTTATGTTTAAGTCCTTAAGGCCTTTTGAGTTAATTTTGTGAGTGGTGTAAGATAGAGGTTCAATTTCATTCTTTTGCATGTGGATATCCAGTTTTCCCAACACTGTTTATTGAAGAGATTATTCTTTTTCCCAATAAGTATTTGTGGTTCCTTTGTCAAATATTAGTTGAACACACGTGTTTGGGTTTATTTCTGGGCTCTCAGTTCTACTCCATTGGTCTATGTGTCTGTTTTTATGCCATTACCATACTGTTTTCATTACTATAGCTTTGTAATATAGCTTGAAATAGGGAAATGTGAGGCCCCCAGCTTGGTTCTTTCTCAGGATTGCTTTGACTATTCACAATCTTTTGTGGTTCCATACAAATTTTAGGATTGCTTTTACTATTTCTTTTAAAAATGCTATTGGAATTTTGAAAGTAATCATATCGAATCTGTAGATCGCTTTGGGTAGTATGGACATTTTAACAATATTAAGTCTTTTGATCCATGAACGTGGGATGTCTTTCCATTTATTTGTATCTTCTTCAATTTCTTTCATCAATGTCTTATGATTTTCAGTATATAGATCTTTCATTTCTTGATTAAATTTATTCCTAAGTATTTTACTGTTTTTGATGCTATTGTAAATGGGATTGTTTTCTTTATTTCTATTTCTGATAGTCCATGGTTAGTGTATAGAAATGCAACTAATTTTGGTATGGTGATTTTATATCTTGAAATTTTACTGAATTTGTTTATTAGTTCTCACAGTTTCCGGTGGAGTCTTTAGGATTTTCTATATATAAGATTATGTCATCAGCAAATAGAAAGTTTTACTTCTATCTTTGTGATTTGGATGCCTTTTAGTTCTTTTTCTTGTTTAATTGCTCTGTCTGGGACTTCCAGTGCTATGTTGCCTAGGTGAGAGTAGACATCCTTGTCTTATTCCTGATCTTAGAGGAAAAGTTCTCAGCCTTTTTCCTTTGAGTATGATGTTAGCTGCGTGCTTGTCACATATGGCCTTTATTATCTTGAGGTACATTCCTTCTGTATCTAATTTGCTAAGGGTTTTTATCATGAAAGTATATCGAATCTTGTCAAACACTTTTCTGCATATATTGAGATGATAATATGATTTTCCCAACACCATTTGTTGAAGGAACTATTCTTTCCCCACTGAATATTCTTAGCACCTTTGTGAAGATCAGTTTATCATATACGCATGGGTTCATTTCTGGGCTCTCTCTTCTGTTCCATTGGTCTATATGTCTATTTTTATGTCAGTACCATACTGTTCTATTTACTGCTCTTGAATATGACACCAAAAACACAAATAACAGCAGCAAAATTAGACAAGTGGGGCTACATTAAACTAAAAAGATTCAGCACAATGAAGGAGACAATCAACAGAGTGAAAATGAGAAAAAAATATTTGTGAACCATATATCTGAAAAGGATTTAATGTTCAAAATATATAAGAAACTCCTACAACCAAATAGCAGGAAACCAAACATTCTGATTAAAAATGAGCAAAGGACTTGAATAGACATTTCTCCAAAGGAAACATACAAATGACCAACAGATATATGAAAAGGTGCTTGACATCACTAATCATCAGAGAAATGGGAGGGATATTACCTCACGGTTGTTAAGATGGCTATTATAGAAAAAAAAAATAAAGAGGTAAATGTTGGTGAGGATGTGGAGAAATTGGAACCCTTGTATACTGTTGGTGAAAATGTAAAATGATGCAGCTGCTATGGGAAACAGTATAGAGATTCCTCAAAGTATTAAAAATAGAACTACCCTGGGCCAGCCCTGTGGCATAGTGGTTGAGTCCAGCATGCTCCACTTCGGTGGCCCAGGTTCACAGGTTCGGATCCTGTGCGTGGACCTACACCACTCATCCAGCCATGCTGTGTCTGTGACCCACATACAAAATCAAGGAAGATTGGCACAGATGTTAGCTCAGGGCTAATCTTCCTCAAGCAAAAAAAAAAAAAAAAAGATGAAGATTGGAAACAGATATTAGCTCAGAGTGAATCTTCCACACCAAAAAAAAGAAAGAAAATAGAACCACCATATATTCCAGCAATCCCACTTCCAGATATATATCCAAAAGAATTGAAATCAGAATCTCAAAGGAATACCTGTTCCTGCAGCATTATTCACAATAGCTGAGATATGGAAACAATCTAAATGTCCATTGACACATGAATAGGTAAAGTGTGGTATATACCTATAATTTAATATTATTCAGCCTAAAAAAGAAGGCAATCCTGTCATATGCGACATCATAGATAAATCTAGAGGACATTATTCTAAGTGAAATAAGCCAGTCACGGAAAGAAAAATCCTGCATAATTCCACTTATACGAGGTATCTAAAGTAGTCAGACTCATAGAAGTAGAAAGTAGAATGGTGATTGCCAGGGGCTGGGGGAGAGGGAAATGAGTTATTGTTCAATGGGTATAAAGTTTCTGTTATGCAAAATGAATATGTTTTAGAGATCTGCTGTACAACATAGTGTCTATAGTTAACGGTACTGTATTGTACATTTAAAAATTTCTTAAGATGGTAAATTTCATGTTAAAGATTCTCACTACAATAATAAAAGACACCACCCAAAGAGTGAAGAGACAAATAGCCTAGTGGAAGAAGGTATTTGCCATAGATATATTCAAAATAAGACTTATAACCTGTATATGTAAAGGACTCCTACAAATCAATAGAATCAGTACAGAGTTCCAATAGAGGTTATCCAAATGTTCAATAATATTTCAAAAATTGCTCGATCACAGTAGACATCAGGGAAATGCAAATTAAAATCACAATAAACTCAATACACAGCCACCAGAATGATCTAACTTAAAAAACACTGACAAATATTGAAGTTGATGGGAATGTGGAGCAACTAGAAATCTCATAAACTGCTTTTAGGGGTGCAAATTGATTCAACCACTTTAGAAAACAGCTTGGCAGTATCTAATAAAGCTAAATGGACAAATGGCTACAACACAGTAAATTCACTGCAAGATATATGCCTAGCAAAAATGCATATTATATTCATCCAAAAGACATGTAGAAATATGTAGTCCAAATCTCTATCATTAATATAAAAGACAAATTAATAGTGGTCTGTTTATGCAATGCAACATCATACAGTAATGAGGGAACAAACAAAATACTGCTACACACAAGACGGATGAACTTCATGATCAAAAGAAGCCAGATACAATAGTGTTATACTGTATGCTCCATTTACACAAAGTTCAGAATCAGGTAAAAGTAAGCAGTTGTGATAGAAGTCAGGACAGCTCCTGCAGGAATGCTAATATTGTGCTCTTTCTTGATCTGGAGTTTGGTTCCAAGAGGATGTTCAAATTTGTAAAGTTTTATCCAACTACTCATTTGTGATTTGTTCACTTTTTTTTTTCGCTGAGGAAGATTTGCCCTCAGCTGACATCTGTGCCAGTCTTCCTCTATTTTGTGTGTGGGTCTCTGCCACAGCATGGCTGATGAGTGGTGTGGGTCTGCCCCCGGAATCTGAACCCACAAACCTGGGACACTGAAACGGAGTGAACTGAACTCAACCACTACACCACGGCCCCAGCCCCAATTTGTTCACTTTTAAGTGTATATTTTGTACTTTATTAAAAAGTTTAATTTCAAATTATTAAAGTTATGATTATAAGTGTTAATATAAGAAGGAGCCTATAAAATATATAGGAGAATATTGAAATAGCTCATAAGCTCACTATTGCTTTAGTGAGGGCCTTCCAGTGTTGTTGGTTTTTTTTTTCCCCAAAAATATAGTTTTTTCCCTTTGTTTTTCCACTTAATTGTTCCTCTGGAAAATGTTCACATACAGTAAATATCCACCAAAATGCAACTTCTAAGAGTTATCTAATATTCCCTTCTCTAGATGCAACTAATACCAATAATTTTTCTATTAAACTTTGTCAAATTAACAAATAAAAATTGTGCTTTATTTTAACTCATATTTCATTGATTTCTAGTGTAACTGAATATGTTAGTTAAAAGACATTCTTATTTATTTTCCTATAAATTAATTCTGTCCTTCTCCTCTTCTTTTTTCTCGTCTTAAGGTATCTGTGTTGTTCCTAATGTTTTGTAAAGTTTATTTGTATAATAATTATCTGTGCTTTATCATATATATTGCAATTTTTTCCCATTTGATGTCTGATTTTCAAGTTGGTTTCCGGTTTTTTTTTGGATATAGGAAATTTTATATGTTTATGTGGTTGAAATAGTTTCCTCTGATTTTTCTTTTGTTGAACCTATGCTTAAAAAAGTCCATGGCCATTTCAAATCATTTTAGTGTATATGATGGTTAACTTTATGTGTCAACTTGACTGGGCCACAAGGTGTCCAGGTATTTGATTAAACATTATTCTGGGTGTGTCTTTGAGAGTGTTTCTGGATGAGATTAGCATTTGAATAGGTAGACTAAGTAAAGCAGATGGCCCTCCTCAATGAAGGTGGGCCTCATCCAACCTGTTGAAGACCTGAATAGAATAAAAGGCTGAGGAAGAAAGAATTCTTTCTTTCTGCCTGTCTTCGAGCTGGGACATGGGTCTTCTATCTTCAGATTCCACTCTGACTGGAACTACACCATCAGTTTTCCAGGGTCTCCAGCTTGCTGTCTACAAATCTTGGGACTTCTTAACCTCCATAAATTATGTGAGACAATTCCTTATAATCAATCCCTTTATATATATAAATATATCTAATTATATTAATAAATATATATATATAACAATATATCCTGTGGGTTCTGTATCTCTGGAGAGCCCTAACTAATACAATGGAGATTTATTTTTCTTCTACTTTTTTTTTTTTTTTTTGGTGAGGAAGATTGGCCCTGAGCTAACACCTGTTGCCAATCTTCCTCTTTTTGCTTCAGGAAGATTGTCCCTGAGCTAATATCTCTGCCAATCCTCCCCTACTTTGTATGTGAGATGCTGCCACAGCATGGCTTGATGAGCAAAATGTAGGTCCACACCCGGGTTTCTGAACCTGTGAACCCCGGGCTGCCGAAGTGGAGCTTGTGAACTTAACCACTATGCCACCGGGCCAACCCCATAATTTTTTTTTAAGAGAAAATCAAACCTCTTTTCTTGTTGTTCATTCTCCCCTGACTGGCTGATGCCTCTCTTCCTTCTACCTCTGAAACCCAGCTCGAGTATTTCCTCCTCTGTGCCATCACTTAACTTGGCACTTACCTATGCAACATCACGAAACCTCAATATGAAAGCATGTTGTGACATGGTAAAGCAGTATTTACCAATAAAAGAAGTTAATAACACCAAGATAAAGAAGAAAAAGAGGAGAACAGCCTGAAAACTGTGTCTTCTCCATTTGGTTAGTCAGGTCATGATGACCCTGCATAATATCTATTCCAATTAAGATGAAAGGAGTCAAGACTAACAGTGAGCGATGTGGCTTGTTTAGCAACTTCGTTCTTCCTACTCCAAAAAATGCACAGAGTCAGCATACTAAGTCATTCCACCCTGATTTCCCATCTCTTAAACACTCAATCGTTCCAGGGGATTGAAGTGTGGGGATCCAGGGAGTGGAGGGCGAGTAAGAGAGAGAGAAGGAATAAAATCAGTTTACCGAAGTTCTCTGCTGAATCTGATCTTGTGTTATTCTCTTGCTGATAGTGACAGCTGTGCCACCCAAGGCGATGCTGATTCATTCTCAAATTAAAACAATAAAATTTACTAACAACTCTCCAAATCCTCCAGCTAAGAGATCTATAAATGGTTTCTCTTTTCCTAAACTCCCCGAAATTACTTCTTCATCTCTTTTTCCTTTTTAACTACAGAATTTAAGTACTATTCTAAAACTTTAGAACTCTATTTCTTCTCCCAGTTGGCTTTTAGCCTTGGTCTTGCTCAGCGTTTATTCCCTTTCCTTTTTTGAACTGCCTGGTTCCCTGAAAAGTGCAGAGTCTGGAAACACACAGACGCAGACTCTGATCCTCGCTCCTCTACTTACCGGCAGTGAGCCAGTCACCCCTCCTCTGACACTGTCAATTTCCTCGTCCATACAAATGGACTCTATAACACTGGAGCAGGAATTTTCTCGCAGTGCTGCAATTAAAACGTATGAAGAGTTTACTGGACCACTTAAAAATGGTTTCAGGCTGAGGATATGACCCCCCATTTTTTTGAAACTCCCATGCAAGTCTGCCTCGAGAACAGAGGAGAAACATCCATATCATCGGATCCTCTGCATTAAGGGCAGAGAAACAAATCAGAAAATCACAGTGATGGAGAGTAAACAGAAGCCTCAACAGAGAACAAAAGCCTCATCCCAAGGGCTGAGGTTGAGAAGACAGATGCATGCAAATTTAAAGCAGTGTTTTCATGGGATTGAAATTAATGACGGATAGGGCTTTAGACTTATCCAGAGAGAGATTATTCTTGAAGTTACCTTTTATATGATGAAGCCCTCAAAAAAAAACCCCCTAAAATACTATGTATAGTATTTATATTAGTCAGCTTTTTCCAAGAACGCTCACATGTATAGGCTTATTATATCCTCACAGTTACCTTATTAAGTAAGCAGGGTAAATATTACTACCCTTGTTTAACAAGTGAGGTGGCTGAAACTTGCAGGGAATTCATCTGAAAGAGAAAACTAGGAAGTGGCAGATCCAAGAGTAGCCTTGTGTGTTCAAATGTATAATGGATGCTGCAGCTGGAATTCTTGGTCAGGAGAAATTGTGGAACATGATCCCAAAGATGCTATAAGATTTTCTGCATTCATTTAGGGCTCTTTCTCACCATGTTGATGTTATCTTCAGGTTAATTAATGTACTTGATTCCATATTTAGATGAAATATTGGAAAATCTTTTTTCCCTCATACAGTGTGAATTAGAAGAACAGCATTATGTAGTAGAAAAATAATTATAGGGCCGGCCCATGGCTTAGAAGTTAAGTTCGCACGCTCTGCTACTGGCGGCCCAGGTTCGGATCCTGGGCGCGCACTGACGCACTGCTTCTCCGGCCATGCTGAGGCCACGTCCCACATACAGCAACTAGAAGGATGTGCAACTATGACATATAACTATCTACTGGGGCTTTGGGGAAAACAAGGAGGAGGATTGGCAACAGATGTTAGCTCAGAGCCGGTCTTCCTCAGCAAAAAAAAAGAGAGGGATTAGCATGGATGTTAGCTCAGGGCTGATCTTCCTCACACACACACAAAAAATAATAATAATTATAAACTGAGACCTTAGAAACTTGATTTCTTCAAAATATGACGACGTATATAATGATGTACACCTGAAATTTATATAATGTTATAAACCAATATTACCTCAATTAAAAAAAAAAGAAAAGAAACAATTTCTAGTTACAGTGCTGCTACGAGTGGCTTTGGACAAGTCATCTAATCCCTTTGGGACACATTTTTTTCATCCGAAAAAAGGGCAGAATGCATTTGATGATCTTAAAGGAGAACCCCATCCTCCTACCCCCATCTCCATTTTAATAAACATGAATAAAAGCCAAACAAAATGAAACATTCTCATCAGTGCTTACCTATGCTCCAAAAAACATCTTCCATCTTCAGAGTCTCCTTCCAAACGGGCTGTTATTAGTCAGTTTGTGGCATCTCTATATGATTTTACTGAGGTTGAACTGGTAATAAATTTATAAATTGTAGGCTTAAAGAAATGACAAAGAAAAATAAAATTTCTGAGTGGGAGAATACAAGTTAGGAATAGAACTTATGTTTTGACGTACACCTATTAGCCCATTCATGGATTGGTGGTCTAGAGATTAAGATTTGATACTCTCACTGATGTACCTCAGGTTTGTTTCTCAGTCAGGGAACCACACCACCCATCTGTCGGTTGTCATACTGTGGCAGCTGCGTGTTGCTGTGATGCTGAAAGCTATGCCACTGGTATTTCAAATACTAGCAGGGTCACCCATGGTAGACAGGTTTCAGCAAAACTTCCAGACTAGATAGACTGGGAAGAAGGAGCTGGCTGCCCATTTCTGAAGAATTGGCCATGAAAACCCAGTGAATAGCAGCAGAGCATTAGCATTGCTTGATATAGCGTGGGAAAATGAGAAAGTAGCACAAAAAAAAGACCAGGCTGTGTTTCCCCCTGCTGTACACAGGGTCACTAGGAATTGACTCCATGGCACTAACGACAACATTCACAGATACAGTCACTGAACAGACATTCACTAGACTCTGCTAAGTGCAAACACTAGAGATGAAACAGACTCTACTTCCAAAACATCTCAGAATTGCTTTGTGCCTTCACGGAGTTTACAGTCTTACCGGGAAGGCAAGCATTAAGCAATACAGGACAATATCGAATGTTACTGAAAGGTCAAGGAAAATGATGCCTGAAAGCATTGTGTGGAGAATTTCTAAAAGCATAGGGTAATTATCTCCTTGAAAAAGAAGTAAAAGCCAAACTGAATATGTTTAGATTTAGATACGTAATGTGACCTGACAATAGAAAATGGTTACTTTCCTAAGTATTACTAAACCTAACCAGTGTCAGCATAATAAATTTGTTGAGCCAAAATTATTAGGCAACACGCCTCACACCAACACACCTATTAACCCAACACACGTCCTCTTCTCTGAACGTATCTTCAGAATTATAGTAAACATTCATACGTTTTTCTCTCTGGCCAGAACATTTGACCCCTTTTTTGGAAGTGAGTAAGATTAGCCCTGAGCTAACATCCATGGCCAATCTTCCTCTTTTTGCTGAGGAAAATTGGCCCTGGGCTAACAACCGTGTCCACCTTCCTCTACTTTTTATGTGGGACGCCAGCCACAGCATGGCTTGATGAGCGGTGCATAGGTCTGCACCCAGGATCTGAACCCGTGAACCCTGAGCAACCAAAGCAGAGCGCGTGAACTTAACCACTATGCCACTGGGCCAGACCCACATTTGACCCTTTTTTGAGGAACCTGCTACATGTGATCTCTGCGTTTCCAAGACATGTATATTTTTCTGGCCTTCTTTGCAACTAAAGTGCAAGTATATGATCCAGGTGCCATCTACCAAAAGCACCTGCTGGGAAATATTAATATATTGTACTATTTTTTCTCCCTGTTTAAAAACCACAGCGTCAAGCAATGGTCCAGAATGGGACACTAACATCCCTTACACATCATCTATGTCCATCCCGAGGGAAAAATAAATGGACTATAGGAATGTCCAGCCCTGTGACAGGTGCCTGGGGTCGAATGGACAATGTTGGATCACGTGTGTGGGATTTGGAAGAACTGTTACATTTCATTTATCTAGACCAGTAGTTCCCAAACTAGAGTGAGCATGAGAATTACCTGGAGAGCCTGTTAAAATACAATTTCCTGAAATTCTGCCTTCTGAGATTCTGATTTGATAAGTCTGGGGTGAGACCTAAAATTCTGAGTTTCTAACAAGTTCCCAGGTGATGAGGTTGCCATTCTGGGAATCACGCTGTAAGTAGCAAGATTCTAGACAACTTAAAAGTTATCTACAAGTGCCCCTTAGATTTAGCAACAAACTACCACTGGTGACCTTGAGTAAAGCAGTTTCAGGGGAGGCGTGGAGGTGGAAGCCAGAGTAGCAGCCTAAGAAAGGAAAGGAAGTTAAGGAAATGGGGACAGCAATGGGACTCTCTAAAAATGCAAGGGAGATGGGATGGAAAAGTGGGAGAAACTCTTAAAGACTAATAGGAAAGAGCCAGCAGAGGGAGAGAGATTGAAACTATTGGAAATAGAGGCACTGATCAGTGAACAAAATTCCTAGGGAGGCTAGAAAGGATGGGACCCAGGACACAGGTTAGGGATTTGTCTTTGACAAAAAGAAGCATCTCTTCCACCCTAACAGGTAGGAAAGAGAATAAAAGAGTGGGAGGATGCATGTAGATTAGTAAATTTGGCGTCAGGAAGTACAGGGTTCCTGTAGGCTGGTAAGGAGGGGAGGGAGCGTGTGTAAGGCTGAAAATATTGAAGAGCATGAAGAAGGTTGGAAACAGCCATGCGGGCTTCGACCATCCAAGAAAATTGATTAGGGACTAGAATGTCTCGTCATTGCTGAAGGTCCAAAAGTGTCTCCAGTTTATAGTTTTTTTATGTATTTATTTTTATTTTCCAGCAGCACTTAGTATCCTGGATACAGACTTAAACAATGAGGACAATTAAGTTCACTTAGGATTGGGGTTTTGCCAAGATAGGTGCAATGGAAGGACAATGGAGCAGGAGAATTTATTTCTTGATGGTCTCATTTTTGTATGCTTGTTAAAGTAAGAAGTAGGGAGAGCCCTCTATCTTAATGTTATGTCCAATATTGAAGAGAAACACTAAAATTTTAATTTTTCACCACTGTGAACTGCTTGGATAATAATGGGTAAAGGCATTCATTGGCGAAACTATATAAATTGTGACTTTTAAAGTACATTAAAGCAAAATTTCAGTCTGCATTTTAAATTCCTGTTATCGGGAGCAACTATTAGAAGAATAATGAAATAAGTCATTTTCGTATATTTATAGCACATATTCGTTATTCTCAATCTCTTAGAAAGAGCAGCCTATACAAATGAATTTAAGTGCTTTTTCATTAGTATAAATAAAATGTTAAGTAGTGTGAGGAATTGCTGTAAATACTGTAGGCTAAAGTACTTTCCGTAATCTTTTTTCTTGAACGATGGTGGCAGTTAAAAGAACACTTCAATACTTGTTCTTGGTAATGAACAACATAAACCCGAAGAAGTAAAATCTCTTCTTGGAAAGCATATGACAGCCACACTTGGAAGGTAGGATCTTAAAATGAATCTCTCCTCCCCATCTGATGCCCACAGGGTCAATGCATTTTACATGGAGAATGGTGTTAACATTTCACAGCCGCTCTCTACCTTCACCTATGCTCCACTTTCAGCCAACATTACTTCAAGGTCTTTTCTCCTCTTCCATTATGCTGTCTCTGCAGAGAATTAACTCCAAAAGACTTAGTAAGGCCTGTGAGGCCCTTCATGATCTGGCCCCAAGCAACTTACCCTCCCCGTCATTAACTGTGCTGAAACTACATGAACCTCCTTCCTCAAGAAAGCCAAGCTTCTTGAACTTGCTCCCGCCTCAGGGTGCTTGTATTTTGGGTTCCTTCTGCCTAGAATACTCTTCCCTCAGATCCTCACATGGCTCGCTCCTTCAGTTCATTTGGGTCTCACTTTAAAAGTCATCTCCTCAAAGCCAGCTTCCCTAACCATCCTGTCTAAAAATCATCCCCCATCACTCTATTCTTTACTCCGCGTGGTAGAGCCTGCAATTTGCAAAAATCTATCCTTTCCTTTTCCTGTAGAATTAAAGCTGCCCAGCTACACTATACAACCTTCCCTCTCTTTGCAGGTAGCGACCTTTCATTAAGTTCTTCCGGATGGAAGGTGAATGGAAGTGGTGTGTACTACTTCCAGGCCAGCCCCATAGGCCCTGTGTCTACCTTCATTTTGTTCTCTTTCCTCCTCCTGCTGTCTAAGGCTCAATGGCCACCCAGTCACACTCATGCAGATAACAACATGGCCCTAGGGAATTATGAAGCAACACAACCAGAAACTAGATCCCTGAATGGCCTGTGGAGCACAGCTGTTCACCAACCTGGAACACTCACCTCAAACTGTTAAGTGAGAGAAAAATGAGCTTCTATCTTCTTTAAGCCACTGAGTTTGTATCGGATTTGTTTATGATAGCAACTTAGTCTCCTAACTTATGTGGCTACATTTCTCTTCAGAGAACTTATCACTGCTTAACATTATCTTATGTGTGTTTTTGTTTTGTTTGCTGATTGCATGTTTTCCTCAGTAAAATGTTGCTCCATGAGGGGAGTGACTTTGCATTGTTTCTTGTTGTATCCTAGCATGTAGAACAGTGCCTAGCATGTAGCAGGCACTCAAAACCCTTGAGGACTGAGCGACGAGTACATGAATGAATTGTGAATGATACCTTCAACTGGAGGTCTGCTTCCAGAACCTCTCTTCCTGCCCCTCTGTACCTCCTGCTCTCCCACATGTGCTCCACAGTGTGTAAACGGGCTGTACAGACACCTGGGCTTAGTCAACACGAAGTCTGGGGTGGTCGCAGGGACCTCCAGCAGCACATTTCTTCATCCTAAGCAGCAATGTAGCCTCTTCCAGCAAGTACAGCTGAGGTTTACAGAAAGCAGTTCAGTAACTTGGCTTTCAGGAGGTGTATACCTCTGTCAGGGACCTTTACACTAACGGCCATTTCAGAAAGGAGACAGGTTGGCAAAGCAAAAGGAATTGAGCCCTGCAAAGAACTCATCTCCAAGATTAAATCTTTGAAGATCCTCAGATAGCCATTATTATCCTGGCTCCCTTCCAACTGAGAGAGTCAGCAAAATGATCAGTGTCTTATCTCCCAGGTAAAGGAAGATACTCAGAGCCCATTTCTTTTTGAGTCTATAAAATAAAAAATGCTACTGAGTGGTTACTTCCTGTGTTTGGCAGTTTTAAGACAGACAGTACTTTTCTGGAACCAAGGGCGAGTTGGCAACAGCAAGTTTTCACGCACTAAAATAGCTCATCAGCTTCTCCTGGCGTGATTGTTAAGTGGGTTTAAGTGCTGCTTCTTTTCCTTATAATTTACAGAATTGTTGATTAAATATACATTGTATTTCATTTCCAAGGCTAGCGCAAGGTTCCAGCTAATTCAAAGCCAATGTGAGCTAATAGACAAGAAATGTTGAAGAGATTTCTTTGCAATTTCACCTTTTGACTGATTGACTTGAAAAAGTAAATTGTTTACACACACATACAAGAATTAATTGCATGAAACGGTTTTTTCTTGCAGTCAATGCTGAACTTCTAATTATTTTATTAGTCTTTCCCCTCTTATTTTTCAACATAGATTATAAGTTCCTTGAAAGCAAGGTTTTGGGTTTAATATTTTCTTTGCTCTAATCAAAGAGTTTAGCACAGTGCTGTAAATGCAAAACACTCTCAATGAATACTTGATTAAATAATTAGGATTTGAAGTTAATTTGTTGTTGTAATATATAAAAACCTTCAAGAAGCTCTAAATTCTATCTATTCAGAGATTATTAAACCCTAAGTAATTAACACTGATTCACAAACTGAAGAGCCAAATTGAATTAGGCTGTTTTGAAGGAATCATGCTGTGGCCACATTCATTTTCAACTTATCTAAACTGAAGACTGAAAATTTCACTAGAAATTTAGAATATACCCTCCCCCACAACAGTATATTTTATGTCTTTAAAATGCTAGTGAATTCTTTCAGTACCAACCTTAGACCCAGACAAGCAGAGCCCTTACCCCAGGCCTATGCCTTGGGGACCCAACCTCAGGAGCCTTGAAGTACATTCCTTGAAAATTTCTAAATCCTCTTCCCGTGCCTGAGACAAACTAGGGCCACCAGTACCATCCTTACAAGGTGCTCCAAACCCAGACTGGAACCCAAGTGGGCCCTAGTTTCCTTTTCTACCATTCTGGATAGCACTCTGACCCTTTATCCAACACGTGGAGTTGACCAGATGTCCCAAGGAGCTCCAGGATTCGTCTATGGGAGTGTATTAGAGGCCCGATCTGGGAAGTGGTTCCAGGAGGACAGTGTAGCAAGTGGGTTACTCTCCCTGGCAGATGAGGCATTTCTTTCACTGTATTGTATAAGATTGGCTGCAAGAATGGTGTTGACACACCGATTTGGGGTGGCACTCACTCACATGGGAACATGAGCTCAGAGATCTGAGATACCGATTGTTCATCTCTGACCATTGGGCTTTACCTGCATATGGGGGCCTTTGCATCAGTTCTGACCCCTTTGTATTCTGGCAGTAGTATTGCTTCTGGTCTCCAGAACCAAAGACAGGTGAGAGAGGTGGGAGAAATCTTTAACCCTGTGCATCCCCTGCCACTGACACTAATACAGTAGTATCTTTGCTACGTATCAGGCAACACTCCGTAGGTGGTTGTGCCTGTCTTCTCTGAGGGATTTCAAAACGGTTGCTCCATAATGACAGTAGGTCCTTCCAATCAATATTCTATCTTGGCTCAAATCAATATGGTAACAGCCTGCTTCCTGAGTCAGTCTGAAGTCATGCTGAATGTATTAGCTAAGGCTGCTGCAAAAAATTACCACAAATTTTGTGCAAGAAACAACAGAAATTTATTTTCTCATAGTTCTAGAGGCCAGAAGTCCAAAATTGGCTTCATTGGGCTGAAATCAAGGCATCAGCAGGGCCATGCTACTTACAGAAGTTCTAGGGGAGAATTCATTCCTTGACTCTTGGAACTACTGGTGGCTATCAGCATTGCTTGGCTTATGGCTGCATCACTCCATCTCTGCCTCCGTGGTCACATTGCCTTCTCCTTTTCTCAGTCAAATCTCCCTCTGCTTCCCTCTTATAAGAACACTGCATACTGCATACTGGGCCTACCTAGGATAATATCCATATCTTAAGAGCCATACCTTAATCATATCTCAAAGTTTCTTTTGCCATATAAGGCAAAATTCACACTCACAAGTTCCAGGGATGAGGACCTTGATCTTTTTGCGGGTCATTATTCAACCTACTACACTGTAAAAGGGATGAACATTCCATGAGCAAATATGCCTTTCTTTTTGTTTCCCTTACCTATCCCCTCCATTGGCGGTGGTGTGTGAAAAGCAGAGATACAGTCAACATTGAAAGAGATCTCATTCTGAGAATGCAGTGATACTTTCCTAAAGCGTTCAAGAGAAGACATGGTTGTAAGATCTGTTGTTTGTGATATAAAATTCTGAGTGGTAAGTTAGAAAATTATTGTGTACATTTTCCTCCATATCCTAAATAAGATTTGCATTTGTAGTCATCATCAAGGAGGCAGAATCACTGAAAGATAGTATTCACAGATGGCACCGTGGATGCTGCAGCATCATTTATAATGAGGTAACTAGTATTAAACAAATAGTATTGGGGAAATGCACAGGCAAGAAGAGCTATATTGTTTCAATAAAAACAGATTCATATGGCTCACCTTTTTCTCATGGTGGGAGATGTGAAAATAGGAATGGTACATTTGACAATAAACACAAAGAAATGATTTCTTGATACGAACAGGAAGATACGGTGCCTGAATGATACAAATAATCTTCTCATGCACTGATTGGACCATAAACAAATATTTAAGTACCTCTCTTCTACTCATTATCCTAAAATTTCATTAATAAATCACTATACCTCCCAAGAGTGCATGAATTTTATAATATATTTTTAAATCAAATTATTTACATAGATGGGGGCCTCACAAAAAATTTTTATCTGGGGATCCATAAATCCTAGATGCAGCTCTGAGCTCTTTTATATATATTGTGTCCATGAGGGGAAAAAGTGACTAATGTTGGAAATGGAGGTACAAAATTCTTGCTCACCTACCTGATTATTTGGCAAATTGTATGAGCAACTGCTGTTAGATTTAGAGTCATTAAAATTCATGGAATTTTTGTAGGGAAGAGAGTTTTTAACATTTTATGTATGCTTTATCTCCCCAACTGAATAGGAAGATCCATGAGATTAGGAAACTACTGTTTTAATTCTTTAATTTCTTTTGTGGGAGTTTTTTTCATTGTCACGATGATCGTGGAGAATGGCAGACATTTACTGGACAAGGGCCCGTAATCTGTGGCACAATCTAGCACAATAAAGAAGAAGCATAATCCTGTGACTGAAAAACCTGCTGTAAATGATCTGCGCTTTAAACCTAAATCGTATTTAATTATCAAAATACATTTTAAAATTTGCCCTCATCCTAAGGTAATCTGCCCACAGCTTGATAATTAAATATGGAAGATTTTCATGGGTGGTGAAATTAATCTTCCACCTTGAAATACGAATTGAAAAGCATGTAGAACGAGGAAACCTCTCAGATTCTGCCATGGATTCCCACAAGAAAAGCTCCACCGGTCAGACGTTTGCCTCAGTTAGTTTTCACTGAACGTTTATTTTGAAGCTATTTATTATTCAAATATAAGAAGAATTCAGCAAAATCATGAATCACTATAATTAATTATTCACTAGGATTAAGGAATCAGTTATAACCGTGTCTCCCTTTAATCCTGATTTATTAGTTTATATTCTTGGCAAACTCCTCTACTAAACGGATTCAAGCTCACTGTGGGGATCCAAAGAAAGAATGGAAGGTCCCTTGGGGTCAAAGAGCAGCATTTGCTTTAATTTGATAAAATAAATTAGCATGGGATTATGGGTGCTATTAGCATAAAATTCCCCACGGCTGCTGCTCTGGCCTTCCGGAGAATGTGAAATGATTATGTTGACTCTTGCCTAATTTTCTATCAAATCGGAGCTTCCCGTATAGCTATCCTAAAATAGTCAGGTAGTGTGAGAAGTTGCTGCTGTTCATGAATAGGTCAGTGTGTGTGTAGTATTTGTACATGCTGGCATATGTAAAAAAAATTCAAGATGGCTTTCAATCTCAGAGAAGACCTCCAGGGTCACTAGTGGTCCGTTCAGCGTTACTTCTCTACTCTGCCAGTGGAACAAAGAGGAACAGATATTTCCCCTGAGATATCACTTCCAAAGGTCAGAACTCAGCAAAGACATTTCTAACTTTACTTTTGCTCATCTATGACTCTAGCTATGAATTCTAGCACCTGAATCATCACCATGATTGAGCCTTAGGTTTCTCTCCAGAAAAAAGTGTGCTGTACCTTTGACATATACTGGTCCAAGTTCTGCTGCTTCTTCACTTGTTTTAAAATGTGCTCATCCAGAGTTTAAACGATGTTCAAAGTTTCCTGGTTTTTATTGAACACACCTATATATTCCCTACGTGTTCTCTTCATTATTTTATAATATTCTTTTTTGTATTTATTTTTTATTTTTTTAATTAATTAATTAATTAATTTTTCCCCCAAAGCCCCAGCAGATAGTTGTATGTCATAGTTGCACATCCTTCTAGTTGCTGTATGTGGGACGCGGCCTCAGCATGGCCGGAGAAGCGGTGCCTCGGTGCGCTCCCTGGATCCGAACCCAGGCTGCCAGCAGCGGAGTGCGAGCACTTAACCGCTAAGCCACGGGGCCGGCCCCCTCTTCATTATTTTAAATTTCAGTCAGATTTACAACTGAGCTTCAATTTCTCAGCCAAAGGCAGCGTGTGGAGTTTCGCCTTCCCAGAGATTAGAGCCCATTACTTATGCTATGTGGGCCTTCTGATCTCTAGTTCTAACAGCTATCTCCTTTATGTTTTTATTTGCATTTTATATATAGATCATGGGCCTAGGCATCATACATTCTTCCAAAGACAAAAGGTAGAAACATGAATGTACCATATTTTATGAAATATATTCCTGGATTTGCAAATCAGTCATGTTTTAACTTAATTGAGTCTATTTTTAAATATACTAATAACTAGCTTTAGAATATTTTTGTGTTGTGAAAAATTAGCTTTGCTTTTTTTCTGGCTTATAAATTTTAGTCTGTGTTCACTGATTTTGCTTTTTTAAAAAATGAAATATTGGGGCTGGCACGGTGGTGTAGCAGTTAAGTGTGCACACTCTGCTGTGGCGGCCCGGGTTCGGATCCCGGGAGCTCACTGACGCACCACTTGTCAAGCCATGCTGTGGCAGCATCCCATATAAAATGGAGGAAGATGAGCAAGGATGTTAGCCCAGGGCCAGTCTTCCTCAGCAAAGAGAGAAAGATTGGCGACAGACATTAGCTCAGAGCTGATTTTCCTCACAAAAAAAAAAAGAAAGAAAGAAAGAAAGAAATATTGAAGTCCAGATTCTCTTTCCAATTTTATCACTTGTTACTAGATGACCTTCATGTTCTAGGGGATTCAAAGAGGACTGAGGACTAGCCCCACCCTCAAGAAACTTGAAATTAGATGGGGAAGTAGCTGAAGGGCCTTGCAAGATACTTGTGTCTTACCATTGCTTGTCTGTGGTTTGAGCATGGCTGCTGGAGTCTGAAAAATTGGGTTTGAACAAATTCTCTTCCATCTACAAATTGGGTGAATTTGAGCAACAAGAGACTTAAACTCCTGGAAACTCTATGTTCCATGTTAAAATGAATATAATCATATATGCGTCATACAGCTGAAAGGGCTTGCCTGAAACGCTGAATGTAAATTTCCCAGCACAGAGCTGGGTGACGCATTGAAGACACTTAATAAATATGGTCCTTACCCCAGCCCCACAATCCTATTTGTGACCAGCCACTTTGTTCTTGGGACGAACTGAACTGCTATGCTTCAATTTTGATAGCACTAAGAAAATGTGTAGCCACAAAGGCCTAAACCAGGGTTTCCCAGCCTTTTATATACTATGAAACACATGAAAAATTATAGTATTTGTAAGGCCCATGGGAGCCTGTCAGAATACAGCCCAAGTCTATGCCTCTCCTTCTCTGCACACACACTGGTCACCCAGAGGCTGAAGGAATTGATAAAGCAGCATGCCAGGCCCGAAAATGATGGGAAGTTATGATCTAGGATTCTGGACAATGTCATGTGGACATTTGACCAGTGCAGTTTCCTCTATCAGCATCTTTAAAGCAATATACAATTTAGAAAATGAGGTCACAAGAGTTTATCAAACAAGCAAATTTATCACAACACGAGTTCAGTGAGATATCAATAGAGAGTATTCTGTATGTGAAATCAGAAGACAAAGAAGAATTCCTTAATACTGTAAGAGGAAACCCTCTAAAAAGGAAAATACTGATTTTTGAACTGAAGGCATCATTCAGCCATTCTTTCTTGATTGATATGTAAGTAAAATTAAGTTCCCCTCTTTTTTAGGACACGAAAGGCAACTCTTGCCCACCTGCATCTCCAAATCCCACTGTACACAGATAACATCACTAACAGAACCTCAAAGATCAAAAGATTTATCTCTTTTCCCTTTGCTTTATGTCTTTCCTCCTCCGTCTCAATATAGATAAGGAGATCTTGAATATTGCTACACTTAGGCGTGGTGCAAGACCTCCTTCAACCCACCAACACCAAGTGGACAATCTGCTAGGCAAGGACTGAGGTTCTCACCAACGCTCCGTTACCCTGGAGCTACTGCTATCAGTTAGCAAATGAAAATACCAAGATTGCTTTGCAAAAATGAGTTATTTCATTTTATGAAATTTGTATATGTGCTGTTCAAAGTTGTTTGATATTAAAAATGTGAGAAGGAAACTCCCCTGGGAGTCACAGAGCAGCAATAACATTTAAATAAATTACTAAGCCTGACATCCAAATAGTTTATTTTTCAATACCCCACCACTCTTCATGATAATTCTCAGCCATAACCATAATGCTTTCGGTACCAGCCTTGTTTATCACGCCTCAGGAATGCTACTTGTTTGCCTTTAATCCAATTCTAAGTGCTTTATCTTAAGAACATATTGGACTACCTGCACACATAAATAGAGGAGCCGGAAGTGCTTCTGCACCAGTTTCCCTCTACGCAGCTCTTATTCAGAGGGATGCCGCTGGGAGTGTTATCCAGTTGGAGTCAAGCTCTCTAATGGAGATGTTTTCAATGGTCAATCCTATGACAAACAAAACTCATTTTATTTATTCATTTTTTTCTATTAGAAATTTGGCTCCCCTGAGTGCTTATTCTGAGAGCGGGCAACTGGTTTTAAGAACTGCTCTTGCCGTCAACGGTAGATATTGATTTCTCAGAATCTTTGTCTAGTAAACCCAGAGTAAAACGGTCACTGGATCTGAACCTCAGAGTGGTGGTTTGAGTGACAACAAATGTCGATCCAAGCCCTGCTCCTGATGAAGCTTTCTCTTCTGGCAAGTCTACAGGTAAAAATCAGGTTGGAAATGAAAGACCCGCTGTGCCTCTGTCCCAGCCCATCATGTTCACATGGATGATGTGTGCCGCAAGAGGAGTTCAGAGCCCGCTGTGTCATATTCTGCGCATTCAGACCTGCCCTCTCAGTTTCTGGATAGGGAAGCAGAGTAGAGTTGGGGACGAACAGTGACATGAGAACCCAAAAAAAATCAGGTCCTGTACCTCGTCCTGCTGCCAAGTTTCTGTGTGCCCATTCTTGCTTTCCTCTCAAGGCTCCATTTCTTCATTTGTAAAATGAGAATATTGGACCAGATCATGCATTCTAAATGGGGGTAATATTGCCTCAAGGCGGCAAAAATTGTTTCTTGAAGGATTGAAAAATTCTTAACTATTACACTGGTTTGTGACCTTTCAAAGCTCAACCCAACCACAAAAATCGCATTCTTTAGTGTTGAATTTCTCTTGTTAGGGAGAATTTAAATATAATTTAATTTTTATCCATAGAGGTGTGTTCATAGAAAAAGAAAAAGTTTGAGAAACAATGTACTAGATGAGTTGTAAGGCCTCTAGAATTCTAAAATTATGGAATTTGATGAAATACAAAGATTCCCATGAAATGATGGGACCTAGAGGGGCCAGCCCGGTGGTGTAGTGGTTAAGTTTGTGAGCTCTGCTTTGGCGGCCTGTGGTTTGTGGGTTCAGATCCCAGGCACAGACCTATACACCTCTCATCAAGCCACGCTGTGGCGGTAGAGAAAGTAGAGGAAGATTAGCACAGATGTTAGCTCAGTGACAATCTTCCTCACCAAAAAAAAAAAAAAAAAAAAAAGATGGGACCTGGAAAATGAACTTAATAATGCAATTTTCTGTAACTTTATAGGTTTAGATTTGCAAAATTAAAATTTGAGGTTATTTGTTTATAAACTGTATCTGCTACAAATGGATAGTGGTATCTAACTATGTCAATGTTACATTTTTTTCCAGCACAAATAACCAAGAAAAAATTGGACTTTTTACAAACTATGATTTTTCCATAAAACAAATCATTTAAAAACAGCATATTTACCTATCATTAATGGAAAGGCATATGCAATTTAGACCAAGATATAAGAAAATATCATCTATGTAGAATTTGGTATCTACTTCAAGTTTCCAACTGTTAGGAAGCACTGCTTCATTTAATCTTTGTCCCAATTCTTCAAAAACGTAGTTAACCATTTCTTTCACTCAGTTTCTATTTGCAAGATGCAAAGCCTTTCAGTTTTGATTTAACTCTCAGACGCTTAAATTTTACAGAGCTGCCTCAATCATTTAAGTGTCAAAAAAATCTTAACTGCCAGTTTATAGGCATATTAGTTGGAAGATATTAATTTTGCATTCTTCAAATTCTTAATTAACTCTCTAAGTGTTCCCTATATCCTATCTCCTTTGATTCTTCTTTACACAAAGGAAAAGCAGTTTTCTTGAATGAAACAAAAAAAGAGGAAAGAGATGCTAGGAAAAGCATTGAGCATTATGATAAGAGCATGAGCTTTAACCATGGGTTCACATTTTTGACATTGGAAAATTTTCACGATATTATGAGTCTCAATTTCTTTGTAAAATATCTGTCTTAGGGATACTATAACAACTCAGTGAGTAAGTATATAGAGAACCCTGATAGAATTTGCACATAACAGGCACTTCTTTAATGATGGTTATTGTTATTATTAAACAGGGTTTAAAACTGTAGAGCAGAGTTCTTTATATTTCAAACCTCCTAAATTGTTAGATGTCTATGTGACTCCTCTCTTTTCTCAGAACATTCCAATAAGCATTATTCAAAGTAGAAGAAGTGATTAATCTACAGTCCTCCTAAGAACTTTCCAAGTACTGTTCAAAATACAAGATAAAGCCTGTAGGAACAATGGAGCCCAGAAGGATAGGAATTGGCTGGCTGTTGGATTGTCAATCTTTCTTATTAGTCAAAATGGAAGCTCTCTCCACTTCTAGAACTCCTATTCTAAAGTCTCCTGAGCATTGCTTCCTGTCGTCTAAAGCAAAAATGATATTCTCCTTGGAACTCTTGCTTGTTTTCCATCAGTAATGTTTGGCCTCTTCTCTTCTCCTCACTTGAGCACTATTGCTTTAAGACAGCTACACATCTGGCCAAGAGCTGCTACCATGTTTAATGTCCTATGAAAAATTAGGCATTTTATAGGAGTAATTGCTATGTCCCACAGCTGGTGGTCAGACATGACAGCAGAGTTTATCCATTAGTGGCATACCCCATCCTTAGACAGAACTTCTTTTCTTTTTTTTTGTGAGGAAGATCAGGCCTGAGCTAACATCCATGCTAATCCTCCTCTTTTTGCTGAGGTAGACCGGCTCTGAGCTAACATCTATTGCCAATCCACCTCCTTTTTTCCCCCCTAAAGCCCCAGTAGATAGTTGTATGTCATAGTTGCACATCCTTCTAGTTGCTGTATGTGGGACGCAGCCTCAGCATGGCCAGAGAAGCGGTGCGTCCGTGCATGCCCGGGATCCGAACCCGGGCCTCCAGTAGCGGAGCGCGTGCACTTAACTGCTAAGCCATGGGGCCAGCCCTGACAGAACTTCTGTGTGTGTGTTTGCACACTGAAGTCTGGAGGCAGTGGTTGTCAACTGTTGCTCTACCCAGATGAGCCTGAAGACTGAGCATAAGATGACAAATATACTGAATCTCTTTGTAACAATATCAGTCCATACTGTCTGCATGTAACTCTGAATGTGAAATATTTGATGGTTTGTGAAGTGATAGATTGGTTTTGTAAATATTCTCACTCAACCTTTTGAAAGAGTAGATCTCTCAATTTACTATATGTGGTATTTTTGCTACCAGTGTCAAGGAAAAGGAGTCTGGTCTGCTACTTCTAAAGATTACTAAACTAGACAGACAATACATTAGCTATAAAAATGTCATTTTTTCTCCTATCTCCTGATTTTGGAAGAATGACTTTTGACCTCGGAGGGATAAAGAAGCATGGGATATGAGCAGTGGAAGAAACCTAAGACCTTATCTGGGTCAACTTTCTCATTTTAGTGAGAAGGAAACTAAGGCACAGAAACATCCTGACCAGTGATTATGGATGAGGGAGGCCAGGACTGGGGTGCTGATGCCCAGGCCAGGACCTTTCCCACAGCTCTTTGTTGTCTCCAGAGATTTTTACAAAGGACAAGTAAGAAGGTCACTAAGATTTGTGAGAGGTATGCAGTCTACTTTGCATAAGGAGAGATCCAAATCCTTTCGAAAGATCATTAATGAGCTATAGGTGATCTTCCACGCTAAGGCTGACTCTGCTTTACTTATGTACAGACAGGCATTTAATATGTGCTATTAGATTGAAGTTGTCAGACATGGATGCTTCTTAACAATCAAACCGAGTCAACAGCTTATAAAGTGGAAGATCTATAACACGTAATCATGTTCCATATTAACATGTTGTAGAATGTCCTCAGTTCATATGGTACCATCATCACAAATTCCAAAAAGATTTCCTTCTGGAGTTTGTACGTGAAGAAATGGAATACAGGTATAAATTGAAATTTAATTAAAAAAAATATAGTCTTCTAGGATTGAAACAGGATTAAATAAATATTTTAAAACTTATTTGTATTACAGAATGGGGTTGTGGCCAGCAGTTCATGAAGGGTTCTCGCTCTTCCTTCCATAGTAATGACTTGTGAGTGGGATATGGCTGCCCCAACTGAGACAGTGTTTCCCAGCTCGCCTTATATCCAGCTGAGGTCATACGACTAGTTCTCATGAATGTGAGGGGAAGTGATGTGTGTCACATCAGGGTGGGGGGCCTTTGAGAAGCAGTTTAACTATCTCTTCATTTTCTTTCCTCATCTACTAACTAAATACAGAATACCCCAGGCCCTGGGAGGCAGATCAGCAAGACAGTGGCAAGCGAGTTCTTGAATCTCCATGTGGAAGAAAGCCACTTGCCAACCAAGGATACCTTCTTTGACTATTGCCTGAATAGGAATAAACTCTTGGGTAGCCCCTGATATTGAGGACTCTATACATTACTGCAGCTAGAGTCAGCTTAATACACAGGTCAAAGGAAAAAAGACCAAGTTTCATCCTAACAAAATTTACTTTAAAAGGAGCCTCCAGATTCCACAAAAGAGACATCCAATTGTACCAAATGTTGTAGGTACCAAGCAAAGAGTTGTGTATCTCATATTCCATCTCAGAGTTATATATACTTAGAGTCATGAGCTGGGGATAGTAATTGAAAGGTCAGATTGATGAGACTAGCTCCAGAGATAAGATTTCTATGACAGGTTGATGGATACTCCACCATCAAGGTGTACTTTTAATCCTAATCTCATTACTTTATTTCTGATGGTTGGACTCACCTTGCAAGAAGAGTTTGGTTGTGTTTCAGAGCTAAGAATGGCCGTCAGGGCCAGGAGGAAAGTGACTGACGCAGCAGAGAGTGGGGAGACACAGAGAAAGAGAGAGAGAATGAAAGAGAGAGACACACACAAGAAGACTTGAATGAAGAAATTCAGCAAAGTATCATTGGAGGGAGTAGAGAGAATAGAGGGTTAGAAACTTAATGCGGTGTCTGCAGATGTCTCCATAGGACCAGGAGGAAGTCATCCCAAGCCAATAAGCGCGTCATGGGGAGAAATGAGGATTTAAACTTAATAGCAAATAGATCCAGCAATGCAGCTTTGTAGAGCTGTGGGGGAGTTTGGTTCTTAGCCCAGAGAGAGCTTAATAGAAGTCAATAATGAAATAATCAACATGCAAGCATTACATGCTTAAATGTGCTGTCTTTGCCTCTGATTACAAAGGCTTTGTTTCTCTCCAAGCACAACCTCAAAGTACACAATAGAATCTTCACTCAAAAGAAAACAAAGTACTCACTTTACAAAAACATGGGTAGTATTGTCTTCGTTCATTATCTCTTCCTTTCTGGAGGAGAAATCAAAAACAAGGAAACAGAGACAGTTAAGGGTTGGAGGCAAGTGAAAGCCCCAAAGGTAAATTAAAAAGCATATTTAAATAGCTTTTCTCTAATAGCCATTCGGTTAAAAATATTGCTTTTTACATGATCTTTTTCCCCTCAAAATTCAACAGCAATGACGACCAGTTCTTTAGCACGTTTCAATGCTTTATCAACATTTATTGATTAAATTTCATTACACTCCAGATAGGAATGTAAATACATCTTACTTACACAAAGCTAAGGCCAAGTGTAAGTTTTAGTTATACCATACTTCATGCTAGTGGAAGTACTAAGAACAGATCTGGTAGTAATTCTCTAGGGAGAATCATAGAGAAATTCTCCCTACAAAATTAGTGATACTAAAACCAAACCCTGGTGATACTAGAACTATGATAGGACTGTTGTATAGTAATACATAGGACAAATCCTTAAAAAATGCATTGTATTCATACATGTATTCACGCCACCAGCGTATATTGGGAACCTCCTCTGAATTTGCCACTGTTCTTTGTGTTGTCATTGCAGAGACGAATGTGGCATAGTCCCTGCCATCAAGAGGGTGAAATAGAATTATTTGACTCTCTTCCAGAAATAAATTTGTAACTAACAAAGGGAGAAACCAAAGATTAAGGATTACATAGAAAATTACATTATATTTGCCAGAGTAGAAAATAACAGTATTTGTGTATTTGAAAGTTGTTAAGAGAGTAATCTTAAAAGTTCTCATCACAAGAAAATGAAATTTGTAACTATGTAAGGTAATGGATGTTAACTAGACTTATTGTGGTGATCATTTCGCGATATATACAAATATCGAATAATTATGTAGTACATCTGAAACTAATATGATGGTATATGTTAATTATACTTCAATAAAAAATGAAATAATTGATTTAAAAAAAAGAAAATAGTATATTTGTCGGCAAATATTTTCATCTTTTTTGCTATTTAAATCTATATGAAGATTAGAAAACAAAAGGTAAAGCAGCAGTTTTTATTTTTCATATTTTGAAAAAAAGGAATATTCCACCTGAATCTGACAAAGAACTTTAGGCTTATCAGTTCCTCTTTATGGGTCTTCTCTCTCACCTCCCTCAAGCAGGAAGAACATCAGAGAGAAAAGACACATCATGGTTCAGTACATTACAAATAACACCCCAGATGAAGAAAGTCAGGTTGGGATTAAAAACCCTCCTGCTTTTCTTGTTTCCACTTTCCTGGGGTCCTAAGGCAAATGTTCAGAAATGAACATCAGGGCTCCAAAATTATGGCCACCTGTAAGGTTCAAGTTACTGATTTTCTCCTTCTATTAATTGGACCAAGGAGACAATAATGAGTATGTGCACTGTCTGTATGAACTCATTTATTCCATTATCTGTGATTCATGAATCTGACCGGAAATAGCACTGATAAAGGAGTCCAGACTATTGAATGAAATACAAAATTAAAAAATCAAAGACTTTTTTTCTTCCATTATTTTCTACTTTAATACTTTTAAATAGGGGTACAATTTATATGGAGTAAAATGCACTGATTTTAAGTATACAGTTTGATGAGTTTGAAAAAATGTATGTGTTCATGTAATCACTACCTCAATTAAATACAGAACATTTTCATTATTCCAGAAAGTTCACTTTCCCTTCAAAGCCTCTTCCCTCAGAGACAATCACTGTTCTGATTTCTCTCCCCAAGCCCAGGTTTGCCTATTCTATGACTTAAGATAAATGAAATCATTCAGTATGTATTCTTTTATGCCTGGTTTCATTCACTCAACATGGTGTGTTCGCAATTCATTCACACTAGTGCATGTATCAGTAGTTCAAGTCTCTTTACTGCTGGGTAATATTCCACTGTACATAGACCCCATAATTTGTCCAACATTCAGCAGTTGATGGATATAGGGGTTGCTTCAATTTTTTACTATAGTGAGTAAATCTGATACGAAAATCCTTGCTCAACTCTTTTTGTGTACATATATTTATATTCCTCTTGGCAGTGCAATTTCTGGGCCATAGGCTAAATATGTGTTCAACTGTAGAAGAAACTGCCAAAGAGTTTTCCAGGTGGGAAGCTATTTCAAAATCCCATCAACAGTATGTAAGGGTTCCAGTAGTTCTGCCTCTTTGTCAACAATTGAGTTCGTTAGACTTTTTAATTTTAGTCATTTTAATGAGTGTGAAATGGTATCTCATTAAGGTTTTAGTTTGTATTTTCTTGATTAATAATGATGTTGAGGACCATTTCACATGCTTATTGGCCATACCTCTATCCTCTTTCATAAAGTATATGTATAAGCCTTTTGCCAATTTTTAATAGGTTGTTTGTCTTGTTTGTCTTTTTATTGTTGATTTGTAGGAGTTCTTATATATTCTAAACATGTGCCCATTGTCATATATATGTATTGCAGATATATTGCCCAGTCTGTGGCTTCTTTATTCTTTTTCTTATGTCCTTTGATAGACAGAATTTTTTAGTTTTGATGTTCAATTTATGTTTTTTTTTTCTTTTTGTGGCTATTGTTTCTTATGTCCTCTCTAAGAATGCTTTGCCTCATTCAAGGTTTCAAAGAAATTCACTTGTGTTATCTTAGAGATTTATCCGATTCATCTCAAGCTAATTTTTGTGTATGGTGTGAGGTAAGGGGTCAATGTTAAAGGGAAAGAAATTTTTCTTTTCCACCACTGAGAACTGAATTCAATATATGTTGTATGTGTGAGCTCACATACATTTGTAAATGTGTATATGTCTAAAATGTCATGCTATATTGCTATCTTTAGATACTTAGAAAACAAGCACAAGGGTACACGTATGATCATGCTATGGCCCCGTCTTCCAAAAGAGTGAGGGTAAGAGGTAAGAGCTCTCTAGTTGTTTGGAAAGTTTTAGGAATACTGGTAAAAATTGATGTCTTCAGATCAATAAACTGAGAAATAAGAGGAATACACTGGCTGTATAAGAAGATTACAACCTACCTAGAGTTAAGAGCTTTGGCTAGCATCTCAGAAAGTGACAAATTAGTCTCCAGAAATCCTTGGGAGGTAGATAGAAAAAGAAATCATTAGACTTTGACTTACGCTTGGGAAAAACATGTTACAAGCAATAATGATGTGAAACATATGAACTAGGAGATTATCACAGATGTGGAAAGGTAACCAGGAAAAAATAATAACATATTAGCTATAGGGTCAATATTTTGGAGGGAGATACAGATATTATAGGTGTGTATAACTAAAAACCCTTTAGACAAGCTTCTTTAAGAGTCAAGAATTATTTAAGGGCATATGTTGCTGATATTTAGTATCTTAATTCACCTCAGACTACTAAAGTAGGTGTGTAAGACAATTCTGATTTTGTTCTGAAACACGTTTGACTGTACGATCTGTTCATTCCTGTGAGACTAAACTATGATGTATATTTTCCCTGTATATCATTACCCAGTTTATCTATACCAACTTTACCACTACCACATATCCTGGGTTTTTTTCTTCTTCATTTTCCTAAGCAAAAACATGGCAAAAAAAGTTGGTAGAAGATCCTCCAGTCTGCTAAGCCATCTTCATGAAATCATTTAGAACCACACAAAAGAAGAATTTAAAGGATCTGAAAAGTTTCCCAAAATGGGATTCTTGTAATTGTTATTTATAGGATATTCATGCTTAAATAAAATTAGAACGTCTATTAAAAAATATAGATAAGTGGGTTTTTACTTTAGAACATCTCAGACACATCAACATGATAACATGTGTTATGAAAACAGTATGTTATGTTTCTCAAATACATTTGATCACAGAGTACTTTATTAACATGTTCTAGAATAGTATCCCATTTACATTTTCTGGAACAGTGTCCTCTGGAACATAGTTTGAGGAACAATGATCTGGTCTAGACTAATCCGTAATATGATCCCTGAGCCACCAGCTCTTGAATCCCCAATGCCCACAGAAATTTTAATTTTTTCTTAAATACCTTTTTAGCCATCATACAACATTAATAAGGAAAGACAATAAAATTTGATGGTTTTATACTGAAATTTGGTGGGTCCCACACTGGCCTACAGCAGACTTCTCTCTTCAAACCTCATCCAGTTGCCCCTAGCCTAATAGCTTGTCAAATCACAATGTAATTCATTCTTTTTTCCCCATTGAACCTGCTGGAAGAGTTAGTATGTAAATTTCAACCTATTTTTAAGGGTTATTTTCACTCAAGTGAAATCTATCAAGGAAGGAGGGTTATTTTTACAGCATACAGCAACTGCTGATCACCATGGCAACCGGCCTGGTGAAATGCAATAAAGCATCCCTCTGTTATCGTAAACACAAAAGGGAAACACTGAAATCTAAAAGAAAAGCAATTATTGTAGAGGAAAGAAACAACACGCCAATGGAACATTTGCAATATTGTGTGACTTCACCAAGCCGGACAATATTTCCAAAGCTAGCCTTGTCCAGCCTTTGGGCTCTGCTGGTTGGAGCTGAACAAAGGTTGGGTACAGAGTCTTTGGAAGAACCAGGGTTGTTTTCATTTTTAAATGACAAAATCACGCACATTATTTCAAACCAATGTAAACTTTTTTTCCTTTTCTCATTTCTGAAAACATGAAATGGGTTTAGAAAATATAGACATTAGGGAGGAGTGAAAAATACCCATATCAGTCTGGTTTCCTTTAGGGGAATATTTTCTTGTTGGCTGTGGAATTGTGGATAGGAAAAAAAGAACAATCTGCACAGATCACAGAAATTTTTTTGGTATAGCATTTCCTTTCTTAATTGTTTTTTACTAGGGTTATTGGTAAATTCCAAGTAGATGAAAGCAGAGCCACTGTTAACAATTACTAAAATTTAGATTCAGTAAGCTCTAAAACTCATGTAAAATCCAGACAGTCAAGAGTATTGGAAGACACACAAATTGAGATAAGTTAAAATGTAAGAATTTTTGAGCCTGTATTATAGATTAGGGACTTGGGGTCCATAAATGCTTGAGTTAAGATGAGTTGAATACAAAGAGTAGCCTGGAATTGTAGAACAAGTGCTAGACCAAGATTTAAAAGACTAAGGAAACTTAACAAGTCATTTTATTTTTTGAAGGTTAGTTTCTGTACCTACATGTATCTTGAGTATCAATTTTTTCCCTTCCCCATAAGGATCACTTCCAAATACAGATGGTCCCTGACTTACCATGGTTCGACCTACAAATTTTTGACTTCACGATGGTGTGAAAGAAATACGCATTCAGTAGAAACTCTACTTCCAGTTTTGCATTTTGATCTTTCATCGGGCTAGTGATATGAGGTGATGCTCAGCAACAAGCCACAGCCCCCAGTCAGCCACGTGATCACGAGGTAAACAACCTATACACTTACAACCATTCTGTACCGAGAACCATTCTGTTTTTCACTTTCAGCACGGTATTTAATAAATTACATGAGATAGTCAACATTTTATTATAAAATAGTCTTGTGTTAGATGATTTGGCTTAACTGTAGGCTAATGTAAGTGTTCTGACTGTGTTTAAGGTAGACTAGGCTAAGCTATCATGCTCGGTAGATTAGGTATATTAAATGCATTTTTGACTTAGAATATTTTCAATTTACAGTGTGCTTGTCAGGCCATAACTGCATCATAAGTTGAGGAAGATCTGCAGTATGTTTAGGAATAAGGGAGGACTGCCTCGTGTCTGCTCCCAGGCTGTGACCTTGATCACTGCTCTGATGCCTTGCTGTGGGCACCATTCACTTAACTGCACTCATGGCCTGGAGACCACAGCACACACTCTCCTCGGACACCAATCTGCCCCTTCTACATCGAGCTCTGTGGAGGTAGACGGGGTGTTTTCCTTCAAACAACTACCACACTGAGTTTGGGTTTATTGACTTTACTATGTTTGCGTAAAACTAAAGGGAATTACATCATATGAAACAAGACAGTAAAACTGGCAAGTCATATATAACATTTATAGTCTAAGGGGACAGTGCCCAAGGTTAAACGCTTCATGTGCACAGTTCAGTTACAAAACTTGCCTTCTGGTCTGTAATTTGCTCTGAAAAAAAGCACCTTCCTGTTGTCTTCATCTTCTGACTTTCACCATGCACATCTCCAGCCACTTTTGGAGAGTGCTACCTCCTGCTCACCAAGGTTGGGCATATTCCAAGATCCATCCTTCTGCCTCCATCAATAAGTTCCATTATTCATTCAACCAATATTTATTAAGAACTTACTATGTGCTGAATAATGATCCATGCCTTACTGATGTAACAGTGAAGAAGACAGATGAAAATCCAATCCTTGGAGCTCATGTTGTAATGGGATAGATGGACAATAAACAAATAAACCAAATATGTAGTAGATCAGATGGAAATAAGTTCTATGGAGTGAAACAAAACAAGAAAGAAGCCTGGTGAACATGGAAGGGAGAGGAGGATACAATTTTTAAAATGAGAACTTGAGAAAGACAATACTGAGAAGATGACATTTGAATTAAGACCCAAAATATAGGGGGAGATGTGTATTTCAGGCTGAGTGAATGAAATTGCAAGGACACTGAGACGGGAGAATTCCCAGAATGTTCTAGGAGGCTAGTGTGGCTAGAGCACAGTGAGCACAGAGAAAAATAGTAGGTAATGGGGGTTGGGGGTCAGAGGAGCAGCTTCTGTTTATATATGCCATTTACACACACACACACACACACACACACACCTCACAAGGACAAGCAATAATTGTGAGATATTTACCGTAAACTAGTGCTTCACAAAGTGTGTCTCCTGATCACTGATGGCCTCCAGAATGTGGCCTGAAGTTTAACAGATGGAAAAAAATAAGCAATTAAACAATTTTCTTCACTTACATTTCACAAATTAGAAATGCAAAATTATGATTTTCAAAGAAATTTGGTTGCTTTCTTAAAACAGACGTATTTTTTAAGAGTCTGAACATGAGTTTAGGGGCTGCATCAGGAAGTTCAACCCCATTGACGTTCAGTTAACAGGATACAGTTCATTTCAGCCAACATATCTTCTTTGTATTTCCATGTTAATGCTCATTTCTGTTAAAATTGCAATTGTTTTGTGGTGCATTGTGTCAAAAATTCTCAAAAATGGGCAAAGTCTCAAGAGTGGCTTTTGCAAACATGCAAGATTGATAAAAGTAGTAACAATAAATACTGGAAGCCATAATTATGTGCTGATCTTCAGTATGTGCTGGAAGAAGTACATCTGTGAGTGGGGTGATTTTACCAAGAGGCTTCAAAATAAAAGAGCAAACAAAAGTCTGAAGACAAATTTCTGAAAACCAGATCTTATTGGACTGCTGATACATTCACCTTTAGCCTCCGATGCCTTGTATGTTATTCTCAATCAGTGCATGAAGTCACTGAAGTTTTTGCATTGTTACAGAATGAAGCATAGTGGCCTTTCTAGTAAAGTAATTGATTGTTTTCCCCCAAACAAAATTAAAATAATGCTTTCCAGTAAAAAAGGAAAGAATCTTTTATTATCAAAAACAAGGAAAAGAAGAAAATTCCAGATGTATGATTCAAAGTGACACCTCTTGGATCAGTGCATTACCCCATGTGGGTTCAGGTCATGCTCTTACTGCGAAACTTGTGCAGCATTAATGACAAAGGGATTCCTTAGAGATAACTCAGAATAAAGCATTAGCAATCTTGAAATCGAAAGACACCATCTGGACATTACTAAACATCAATGGCAGAAAGCGAAAGAGCAAATGCTATCATTTATGTCTGGAGGCAGGTATTTTGCTTTATATGTGGATGAAATGACAGGTGTGCAGAATCTGAAACAGCTCCTGACGTGTATCTAGTGAGGGAGAAGGATTAGGAGACAATTTTGTAAATCACTAAGGAGCCATGATACATGCAATACGGTGTTTGTGATTACTTTGTGAGATGTGATATAAACTGAAAATGGTACATTGTGATCAATACTAGCAGGAAAATAGGTATGCAAATAAAAGCAGATATACTGGAAGGCCAACTGACACAACTTTATTCCCCGAGACTACTTGTTGGTGAATCTATGACTCATTATCCTAATTTACTACTGAAGGAAACAGTGAAATGTGAATATGATCAAAATAATACACCCCCCTTTTTTTTTTCAGCTTGCCAGTAAAGAACACTTCTGAGAAAATGGAAGCAATTGAATGAGAACTTCTGCACTCCCACCACCAAATGTACCAAATAATCTACTTTTGTACCTGTGTAATACTTTGCCTCCCCAACCATTAAATGCCTAAACTTTCCCAGTCCTATCTAAAAACCAGTTCCTCCATATATTATCTGGACCTCAACGTACTTCTAAAATATCACTACTCTTCAGTTTTCTACCATATGCCATCTAAATTTTCCACTCTACTTAGTCATTCCCATCAGTATACAAATATGCCACTTCTATATTTATGTATTGCCTTATTTTTTTTACCCCCCTCTACAGCAAACTCCTTAAAAATTATTTTCTATATTTTCAATCTTATTTTTGTTCTTCTCATTCTTTCTTCAATCAACTCCAATTAGGCTTTTATCACTCCACTCCAATAAAATGGTTCTTAGGAAGGTCACCAATGGCCATGACTCTAAATTATTTTAAGTTGACCTAAAACCACTTGACAGTAGATTTTCCCTGCCTTCATGAATCACTCTCTTCATGTGTGTGGCCCCATGATATCACTGTCTTGGCTCTCCTCCTCTCTTACTGGCTGCTCCCTCTCTGCCTCCTTTGTTGGTTTGTTCTTATTAACTGTGACTTTGTGTGAATTACTTAAGCTTTCTGAGTTTCCTCATTTGTAAACCAGATTAATAATAGTATCTGACTCATGAGAATGTTTTGAGGATTAAATGAACTAATATATTTAAAGTGCTTAAATACTGTCTGTACAAGGTAAGCACTATGTACGTGTTAGCTTTTTCATCATCACAGTCATCATTATTATCCTGACCACTCAGTGCTGAAGTGCCCCCAAGGCTGGGTTCCCAGAACCTCTTCTTTTTTCTATCTATACCACTCCTTAAGTGATTTCATCAGTTTTATGACTCTAATTACCATGAAGAGTCTGATAATTCCCAAATCATATCTCTAGTCTTAGTTCTCTTGTGAGCTCTAGACTTGTTTGTTTAACTTCCTACTCAACATCTCCACTTGATGTTCAATAGCCATTTCAATGAACTTCGGATTTTCTCCCCAAAATTATACCTCCCTTAAGTTGTATTTTCTCAGTAAATTGCAAGTCTATTTCATTGCTCAGGCCAAAACCTGGAACTCTTCTTAGTGGCCTCTCCATCTACCTTTTTTGAGATCTATAATTTACTATAGAATGTTAAATATAATCAGTAGGAATATAAAAACATTGTAATTAGGTTAAGTTTGAATTTTGAGAGTGGTCCACTAACAGCTAACATACTATCAAGAATTTACAGTCCCGGCATGGTCAACCAGCATTTTATCAGTCAGAACCTCATTCCAGATCTGGCCACTGCAAGCTTTTCTCTTTTCTGTTATCCGAGTCTCATCGGGCAACCAACATTTTCTGATTAGCATACCAGATGTCAAATTTGATTTTTATAGGTAAAACTAGCAACCTATTAATTAGCAGGATGATGTTAGAAATGGGCTGTCTTTTGTGAAATTAAAGCATTTAACATACAAAGCTTAAACAGCTTAGAGATTCTCCCTACCCTTGTGTGTAAATATTCCTCCGAGGCCTATATTCTGCAGCTCTTAGGGATGGGCTCCCTGAGGTTGAATCCCTAAGAGGTCTCTGTCCAGCCAGTAATCTAGAATATCTAATTGCAAGATTCTAACTATAGCGCATAGAATCCTGCCTCCTTCCTTGGAAAAGTTGCCATTTCTACCTAGAGTTAATTTTTCTTAAAGCACGTGAGAGCTTGACTTCATTGCATGCGCCTAGATAAGTCTATGCAGTATTTTGTGCCTCTTGCCAAAGAATGTTTGGCCAATAAATGTGTGTTACAGAATTTGGTCTGAGATCTTTGTTCATTACAACCAGACATTTTGTTGTGAGGTTGTGAGAAAATAGATCTTCTCTCACAAATTTAGACTGCTTCAGTGGATATAATGATCTACTGTGGATAACTTAAATATCGCACATGACCAAACTGACTCAGATCAGCTTACGATTCTCTTTTCTTACACTCCTCACTGTGTCTGTCCATAAACCCCCTACTAAGCACCGTGGAGCAGGGACTGTTTTGTTCACGATTCTATCTCCAGCACTTAGAGCTGTGTCTGGCACATAGCAGGTCCTCAATATATTTTTGTTGTTAAATAAACACTTAACACTCATATGAAACAAAATTTAACATTCAAGTACTGTTTTATTTTTGCTAATTTGAAAATTGTCTTAAATCATTTTAAAAAATATTTTCTAAAATTGTTATTCCATGTGTGTACTAAACATTCCTTAGGTAGTCCTCAGAAACTCTTCGCTTCAGAAGCACTCACCTAATACTAAAAGCAGAAGAGAAATATTTTCCAAATTAACCTACAATTTGCAAGGCTTCGCCTCGTACTGCCATGCTGGTATTTTCCGTTCTCAAATAAAGCAACATTGATTTCATTCATTCACACTCTTCCTGCTATATGTTGTGCCCTGCTGGGCCCAACAGAGTGAGGACTAGGACTCTGACGGGCCATATACCTCTTAATTGGCTGTTCTCCTAGCTATACAAAGACCCCACGGAGGATTTGAAGTTACTTCTTGTAACGGCCTGATTACTTTCCTGGACAAGGACTTTGCGTAGGTGGTAGGGAAAGGCGTTTGCTGACCCCAAAATGGTCAGAGCATTTAGAAGCCTCGCCCAGTCAAACCCTGTGATTTACAAACTGGGAATTAATGTGGAACTCAATTAAACCTTAGGCTGGTTCCATCCGCCCCTGCCCACCATGGCCTTGGGGGTAGGGTGAGGAGAACAGGGAAAGGCGTGGAGAGGGCGGTTTGAGAAGGGAGTTAAAAGTACCTGTGCAGTCCTTGGCAGGTCTAAGGACGTGAGCAAAAGATATAAACAGAGAATGAAAACGAGCAATAGCTGAAGAAAGCAGGGGGAGAAAAGAAACATGAAAATTTTAAGTCTTTGAGCCGGAAGAGGGACAGGAATGGAAGAGAAACCCGGGTTATCTTTTGCACTGTAATTCTACTCCCCAAACTCTAGCAGGTTCTAACAACTAGGAAGTCTCCACTTTCCTTTTCTCCTCTCCTTCCTCCTTCTCTTTCTGATTTCTCTACTTTTCTTTCCTTCTTTCTGCCAAAGCTCAAAATGGTGATTGGACATCAGGATGAGGGAGGCAGGCCTCTCTTAAATTCTTGTGGTTTACAATTCCAAGTTTGATTTAAAAAAAAAAAAAATAGGATTAATGCCACATAGAGAATTAGGTTCTGTTGGTCGAGCAGGATAATTGAATAAGGAATATTCCTCTCAGTTTGATTGTTGTCTATCCTCTGCTAATATATCCAGCTTATATACAAATCTGCCTAGTTTCCTCTACCCCCAGAATTTAATCCTAAATTCTAGGGAGAAAAGTTTATGGGACAGAAACTCAGAAGTGCAGTCCTTGATCCTGGTCCCAGCTTCCCACAGACTAGTGATGTGGCTTTGGTGCACGTCACTTACCTTAAAAAATAATTCCTATTCTCCGTCTTTTGTTCATGGAGTTTCCACCTTCATCTCCCATTTTGGTCATTCCAGCAGAGACTGTTCGGTGTAACTGGGTGATTATATATGGAAGTAATTTATATATGAGTGGGGGTACCCTCTCACAGTATTTTATCCAAATCATACTGTATATGTTAATGTATATTAAGTACTCTGAAAACTGTAAAGCACTATACGAATGTTATTATTCATTCATCTCTCCCTCCTCCCTGCTTTTCATCCCTTTGTCCTTCGTGTGTAGACATGCACTAGAGGATGTGACTTCAATGATTATATGTAAGTTCTTCTCCAGAAATGCCACTGTAAGTGGTAGTTATAATGTCAAATTTCAGCAGCTGGCTCTCCAATGCGGACTTGTTTAACCCAATTGTCATTCAGCTGGTAATCACCTTTCTTTCCTGGAAAAACCGCAGGAGTGATGCTGCATCAGCAGCTAGATGGATAATAAAAGAGAATGAGTTGGAGAGGAAAGGAGAGAGAGATAGGCTTTGCACATTAATAGACAATGAAAGCAAATTTGGCTAACGGTAAGGTTGGCTTTAAGCTGTAGATCTTCCCTCTTCTCACTCCCATCCTCCTAACTGAGGGAAAGAGTGTGTGCTGGAAGCTGAAACCACCAAGTTAAGCAAAATCTTACCTGGGGAATAGGTGACTATATTCAACAACTAGGTGACTAACTCAGTAAGATTATGAAATGAACTATAGGTTCTAAAATAGTGAGATCTTACCTGTTCTTTAGAGAATTTACAGTTCTATCTGGAAAGCGCTTATACTCATTAGGATCTATTAGAAAATTCGGGGTAATTTTACATGTTGGAGAAGCTGAAGATACATCATGATTCCTTGAGATCTAAGTTTAAAACATTAAAATCATAATCTTGTTACTTACTTAACCTAGTTCATTAGGTCAATCAAATTCAAATGGCGTTAGACTTGCCTTCCCTACTCCATGCTTTGTAAGGAAATATTAAATTGGCCTTATAGAAAGCAGAAAAGGTCCAACTTAGATGTTTTAGGAAAGAATTTCTCCTGAAGACTTAAAAATTTATGCTAAACGTCTTAGAGAATTTTTGTCTGTGTACTCAGTCTGCACAAAGATGTAGTCTTTTCAAAAGATTTCAGCAGAACCCAGGCCTTCTTTTACTGTTGTGCAAGAGAATAAACTGTTGTTTCTCCATAGCGCTTAGGTTGAAGAGATGTCTTTCCTTTGCTAGTTGAATGTCCAAATTCTATAGCTTTTCCACATCTGACTCAGTATTCCCAATATATCAGGGTATGGAAAGAGTCATCGCACTTAATGTATGGCTTTTTGGATATGACCTCAATATCTATATATTTATTAAGAATTTTATATAAATATTTACATATCTGGTTTCTGTAGCTAATAAATAAGCATTTGAAGATTGGGAACATATCTTTCTCATTTTTGTGCTTCCCATGGCACTATATATGACAAGTGCTCAATATGTATATGTTAATTGATTCAAAAGTGCTTGTGGTCAAAATGTTATCATTGGACTGTCTAAATGAAAGGACAAAAACTACTACCCATGCACCAAATCCAGCCCATTATCAGTTTTTGTAAAGTTTTATTGGAAAGAAATCCATGTTCATTTGTTTACATATTGTCTGTGACTGCACTCACTCCATAGATGCAGTTATGAGTGGTCGTGACAGTGACAATCTGTCCTACAAGCCTAAAATGTTCATTACTTCGTCCTTTACAGAAAAACTTTGCTGATTCTCAGTCTAGGTAAATAGTAGTGTCATAATATAAAAGGATTATTATTAGTCTGAAGACACCAGGACTCAATTGAACAGAATCCATTGAAAGGAGAGAAGAGTTGATGAAAAAAGATCCCCATTACTTTACTCATTAATCATCCATGAATCTTACTTGGCATCCACTATCTGCCAGTCACTATTCTGGTGCTAGAAATACAGCAGTGAACACAGCAAAGTTCCAGCCCTCCTGGAGCTTTCATGTTTGTGGTGGAGTCAGGAAATAAACACACAAGTAAAATAATTTCAGAGTCATAAATGCTGGGAAGAAAATAAACAGAGCAATAGTATGAATCAGTGCTGTCCAATAGAAATATATAATATAAGCCACATATGTACTAGTAGTTCCATTTAAAAGTTCAAAATGTGAAATTAGTTTTAATATTATGTTTTATTTAATCCAATATATGCCAAGTATCATCACTTCAACATGTGGGAAAGATTCGCCCTGAGCTAACATCTGTTACCAATCTTCCTCTTTGTGAGCCGCCACTACAGCATGGCTACTAACAGATGAGTGGTGTGGTTCCACACCGAGGAACCGAACCGGGGCCACCAAAGCGCAACACACCAAACTGTAATCACTAGGCCATGAGGGCTGGCTCACAAAATGTAGTATTAAAGAGATATTTTGTGTTACTTTTTTCATATTAAACCTTTAAAATCCAGTTTCTTTTTTACGCTTACATTTGCAACTCATTTCAACTCAGATTAGCCACATTTCAAGTGCTCAATAGCCACATGTGGCTGATGACTACTGTGTTAGATAGCATAGGTCTAGAGAATGAATGGAGAAGCTTCTCTAGAAAGGTAGTATTTGATGTAACACCTGAGTAATGAGAAGAAGGCAGTCAGGCAGAGAGATCAGCTGGTGCAAGAGGACTAAGGCAAAATTAAGAGGCTCATGGAAGTGGGGTGGCTGAAGCATCAGAACAAGGAGAGATTGGGAGGACATGAGGCAGAAAAGGAGGCTGTGACTAGAGGACCAAGGGCCTTGTGGCTATCTAGCGAGCTTGAATTTAATTCTAAATGGGACAAGAACACACTGAGTGGTTTTGAGAAGATTGGTATAACTTGATTATTCTCTTTAGAAATTACTCTCATTGATGTGTCTCCTCTACAGTGTATACTGGGACAAGAATGCAAACAGGGAAACCAATTAGAAGGCTGTTTTGGTGGTCTGGGTGTAAGAAAACAGTGACTTGGATATTTGTCTAACATTTTATGAATTTCAGAATACTTATATATACACACTTCCTAGTGTTACTAGCTAACGTATAGAGAGTGATTAGCTCAGCACCAGACCTATAGTAAATGCTCAATAATTTTTACATATTATTATTAAGAAATTTAAATCTGGAAGATCCTTCTGCCTAACCTGGAGCAGTATTTTAACAATCAAACAAAAATGATCTGCTTCCTCTGCAGCCAGATAATCTTAGGTTGCTTGATTTAGGCAAAGACGAGACTTTATAACTTCAATTTGGAAGGATTATTGTGAGGTCACACACAATATAGGAAGGAAAAGAATCTCAGAGAACTCTAGAAACTCTTCACAGCTGGGTTAGTCCTTCAGCAGCAAGTGTTCCTTGCCCTCAATCCTGAGGCATTGATGTTGATGGGAGTCACTTTCTTTCTTTTCCTCCTTTTTATTCCCTCTCTCCACTGTCTGAGGAATTCTTCTCTTATTTCCTACTTCAGATTCCTAGGAGAGAATCTAATTGACCTAGCTAATCATTGCCATCCCTCTTAGATTAGAGCTTTTTCATCCAGACCACTGAGCAGGCTATGGGCCGATTGCCCTTGAGTCACGTACCCACCTCTAAGGCAGAAGTATAGGAGTGTGAAACAGAGTTATGTGGTATAGAACAGGGCCAGTGCTGGAGAAAAGAGTCTTATCTCAACAAAGACTATGGATAATACTTCTTCTGTTAAAAAGAGGATTGTGTGTATAGCAGACACTGTGATTAATCTGTCCAATATCTTGTGTTTATTCAAAAGATACTGCTTACTATGTACCAGGCACTGCTCTGGGCACTGGGGATATGATAGTGAACAAAACACATATAATCCTGCCCTCCTGGAGTGTGCATTCTAGACATAGACCATATAACAATAAATCAGTAAAATATGTATGTCAGCTAGTAACAAGTAGTACAGACAAAAATAAGACAGGAAGAGTGATTAGCAGTGTCCTGGGAAAGAGTGCTTTGATTGTGTAAAGGGTAGTCAGGTGAGGCTTGAAGGAGGTGAGGGTGTTAGTTTTGCAGTTATCTAAGGGAGGTCTAGGGAAAGGACAAAGCAGTTAAAACTGAACAGTTAGTTCAAAGGCCCTGGAATGTTTGAAGATCCATAGGGAGGCTAGTGAAACTGCAGTGGAGAGAGGGAGGGATAGAATCATAGAAAAGGAGATCAGAGAGGGAACGGGAGCTAAGACACACAGGGCCTTATAGATAACGTTGTAAGGACTTTGGCATCTACTCAGAAGGAAATGGGAAGCCATTGGAGGGTTTTGTGCAGTGGAATGACCTGCAATGACTTTTATTGAAAAGAAAAAAGTACTTTATCATGAAAGGAATACTAGGAGATGGAAAGGAAGAAGCCAGGAAACCAGTTGGTTTCCTATTGCAATATCCAGGGAGCAATACTGGCAGCTTGGAAGTGGTGTGAATGGTCGGACACATCAGGGAAGGAAGACTCCAGATTGGAAAGAGCTTGATCAGCTCCTCTGAGAGCTCTCCTGAGTCGTATGAAGCTGGCCTCTCTACCTCCTTTGTTTACCTGTAATTGCCCATCTGGACATAGTCTGTGGCATTAGAAACCTCCACCACCTAAGGAGAATTTGGTAGCACTCCAGACAACTGACTCAATAAGGCATTGTGGTTCTTGATGACTTATTTCTCAAGCTGGATATGGAATTGAAGGGAAATGTATTTGAGGAAGAAGCCAAGCCCTTAGGCAGTGATAATGGAAATGACCTGTACAGGGAGAGACGAGTTACTTCAAGGTCAACATAATATCTCCCAAGCTCTGGTCAACCTTGGGATTGGAATCATGGCAATTCCTGTTTGCCGCCTTTATCTCAGCAGGCCACCTATTTGGCTTCTGGTTGCAGCCATCCTGACAGAGGGCACCTGCCCACCCATGGTGAGTGCAATCAGATGGAAGGTGCGTTCCCCACCCAGCTGCCCGGAGCCCATGCCAACCATCTGGAGTCACTAGAGCATGTCTGCTCCAGCTGGGGTGGGTGAGGAAGCACTCTGCAAAAGAGCTGGTGAGTTAAGGAATCTGTGCAGTTCAATAAAGAGAACTGGGCTCCAATATCAATCAGGAGGTCTGAAATCTGTTCCCTGCTCTCTTACAGGGAATACGAGAATACATACACAAATTCATTTCAATAAACATATATTAACCATGTGTCAGGCATATACAGGGATGATAAATAACACACATCTTTAACTTTAAGAAATTCATATTCTGTCAAAGGAAATAAACTCCTCAATGTGTAACTAAAAAACATGGCAAATATTATTAAAAACTGTATGGAAAAAATGTTGTGGGAACATAGATTAAAGTGGGACTAATTCTGGCTAGAGAAAGTGAATAAAGTCCTGTGTTTTGAAGAAAAAGTAAGTTTGTAGGTGGACAAGAGAAGAAAAGGCATTCCAAGTTGAATATACATTTACAAGCATACATAGAAAGATATAAAAATGAATGGCATAGAGTATTTGGCAAATGATGAATAAAAGATTTTAACCAGAAAACAATATCCAAGGCAGAGTGACTAGAGATTTGGAAAGGTAGATTGTTAACAGGTTGTAAATACCTCCTTTATTGGGTAGGAAATACAAGGCCATAAAAGGTTTCTTGTTTCTTCTTCTTCTCTATCAGGAGAGTGACATGATTTTATAAAACAGAACATAAATGTCTTCAACATCTGAACTTGAACTTGACTCTTCTCTTACATCTCAACTCTGCTTTTTCTTACTTTTATAGGGATATTCCACGCACCACGCCTTATTTTCCCTTTCACATCTCTCTCCACATTTTTCTCTATCTTCTCCCACCAAGATAGTGGTAATGATACAATGGACATTAATAAAACTAATAAAATATTGAAAAGAAAAAACTAGAAAATATCCCTTCTGCATATTTGATAAACATGTGAGAATTATGTCTTCACAAACACACAGAGTGACATTAAAATTCTTTCTTGACTTTAGATACAATCCATAAACCATGCTTTGTTTTCATTTTAACCCAGTCACATGAAAATATTAGTTAATTTGTTTGAAAATTAATGCCTCTGGAACTGCTTCTCCCTCTGCAGAGACATAATCTATATGCACTCATTGTGTTTTGTAACTTTTTTCCTTTCCAAGATAGTTCTCTGGGTGAAGAAGTTCTGGTTTTTCTTGTGTGTATGTGGTTATTTCACTTTCTGTTAGCAAGGGATAATGCACATCTAAACAATCAGTAATTTCTTGATTATCATAAAAACATTGGGGAAAAATCCATCCAGATTCTTTTGAATCACGGAAATAAGAGGAACTCTTCTTCAGATATGGCATTACGGCATCCTGAGAGGAGCATCAGGAGACACCTGCCACCAACTAGCTTTGTGACATTTGACAAAGTACTTCAGTCTTCTTGACACTTTATCTTCACTGAAAATGAGGGGTCTGGATTTAATTCCACCTAACTGTTTGTACGAGATCAAAATACAATGATAACCTTCTACAGGGTTTCTCTATTTGTAGAATTTCTAGCTACTGAGTACAATTCACGGAAACTGCCAGTTGACACAGTAGGTCCGAAAAGCACGGTTGCCTGTCTGCCTTTCCAAGGCATCTCTCTATTCATCCAGATCACGAAACACCAATTCTGGCCATGATAAGAGACTTAAGTAATTTTGGATTATTTACCAGCTTACATAAGCAAACCCTATAAATCATCAAGCATGAATTCCCATTCACCTGGATTATAGTTGTAAAAAGCTAGATAAAGGGCAAACGGGGAGGGAGGAGAGAAAGAGAGGAATGATAGGTGAGAGAGAATTTGAGATCCAAAAAGGGATAGTCCCTGCTCCAGTATTGAAGTTTGCTTTTTAATAATTTGCCCTAATGGCTCACCCAAGCATCAAAAGGTCAGAGATTCTTATCTCTCAGTGAGGTGACACATCCATTTATCACACTCAGGCTAATGTAAATGCTTTGGATAACTCCAAAAGGGGGAAAGATTTTTTATTCTGTGTTCTTTCTTCTTCTTTTTTTTTTTTTTTTGGTTAATAAGTTTTTGTTGAACAGAGAAAATATATATGTTAATGTTCATCTTGAATTGTAAGTTATTTAAAAGGATTTCTAATGATCACTTTCATATTGAATTATTAGACAACCACTTAACAGACACAGAACCAATCTCCACCATCTCGTACTGGAGGGAGATGAATTATGGAGCTATTCTGCAGGTAGACAAGATTCACCGAGTGGTATGAGTCAGAGTACTTTGCTCTCTCAAAATGAGGCAGGAAATTGTGTCTTATTTTCTCCAAATAACTTTTCTTCTACGTTCCCAGGTAGTTTCTATAGATGGACTTTGCTTTCCCCCTTCAGACAGTGCTTACACGTGCACAAGTCACCATGACCCCAGATTACAAGGTTTTTAAAACCCTGGGGTCCCAATGTTTTTAAAAATCAGCCAGCTTTTTTCTTAAAACACTTTTCAAAGACATATGACAGTCCTCAGACTAGTTAAATTGAACCCTCCTCATTGAATACACATTCTTTTTTCTTTTCTATAACCTTTTTTTAAATAATAAGGTTATGCTACATTGTCTACAATTTTCTTCAACCAACAGAAAAAAGAAAAGAGGAACAGAATATTCCTACAGATGGAAGGTGCCTGCCTGCTTCTATTACATGCATTCCCTTTGTTGGCAGGACCAGAGCTGATATTCATAACCCAGTTCCTCTCCACTGTCTAAGCAACATAGACCTAGCATAGCAATCGTCGTCTACATAACCAGACTCCCCTATGTGCTGACTGAGCACCTAATTTTGCGTTACACCACAGGTAAAGGAATTGCATTCCTCACCTTGCACACCATAACAATGTCTTAATAATAATAACACTAATAGTAATAATATTAGCTCCCCTATAGCAAATGTTTTCTATGTACCAGGACTCTTCTAAGAACTTCACAGATATTATAATATTTAATTCTTAGAACTACCCTTTGAAGTAGGTGCTAGTATCTCAATTTTATAGATGAGGAAACCGAGACCAAGAAAGGTTAAATAATCTTCCAAGATCACACAGCCAATTAACCACAGAGTTGGGAATTTAATCAGGTCTCTCTGATTCCAAATCCTCCGTCCTTTTTGCTACAACAGAGTTTTTCAACACCTGGTTTGTGACCTATTCCTGACTCATAAAATGAATTTTTAAAATATCAGAGAATATCACAAGTAGTAAGAGCCAGTATTGTCCTGTGAAACTTTTATTTTGGTCTTCATATTCGTGTGTGTGTGTACTGGGATGTGGTATAAATTGTATTTCTCACGGTCAAAGAATTTTAAAGCCATTGCACTATATTACGCTTTTTCTATGTCATATTAACATTGAGGGTAGGGATTCACTTTTGCCCACCATTGTAGCTCAAGCTCGTAGTTGATGTTAAAAAATATTTTTTGCTGGATACAGCCATTTTATAACCAAAATGTCACTCTATTATTAAATCTGTGGATAGTGGCAGGGTTTCACCTGAATGCCGAAGTGGCAGTTAGGAAATATGTCTTCCAACCAGGAGGTGGAAATGAAGGAGAAGTACAGGCATGCTATGGACTGAGGCTTTCTTCCCATGGTATTGACCTTGAAGGAATTCTATATTTTCCAGCTGGATTCTTGCACTGGGGAATTCACATACCTGCGTCCATCACATGGAGGCAGGCTTCTGGCTGGGAAGTATAAAACGGAGATAGGGAAATGTAAAGTGTTGCTGACCATTTGAGGAAAGAACATAAATATCTCAGAACAGTAGCAAACAAGAAAGGGCTTGACTGCCCTAATAACAAAGCTCTTATACTTTATTAACTGGTCTATATTTCTGTAATTCTTTTATTTTCTATGTTCTCTGTTATTTTCCCATTGCACTTTGTCCACTACTGGAAATTTCCAGTATTTCAAATCTGCCTTTAGGAGGCAGGCAAAGGGAAGGAAGAAACTGTTGTTCTCATTGTTAGTTTGTTGCCAAAATAGCATCAATTGTTTCTTTTCCCATTTTTCAACATGTTCTTTGTAAGAAATTTAGAAAATACAGAAAAGTGTAAAGAAGATTTAAAAGTTACTAGAATTTCCATACCCAGAGAACACTACTGTTAACGTGTTGGCATATTTATTTCTAGTTTTATTTTTATCTACTTGTGTGAAAATGTTTTTGTGTGGTCATATTTTACATACGGTTTTGTATTCTGCTTTTTTCTCTTAACTTTGACTTTCAAGTCTTTTCTTTTGACTTTAGTCTCTTGAAAATATGATTTTAATAGTCTGTATAGTATTTTATTGTATAGATGCATCACGATATTTTTTTCAATAAATTAATGTATGTTTAACAGATATTGTTTTTTATTGTAAGGGAGAGGATTCGTCAATCTTTATTCTATTCACTCTAAAACTTTTCTAGGTAGATATCTAATATTATCTTCTCTCTCCTGAAGCCTTTGACATCTCCTCCCCCATCCTCATTCTTAACAGATGACCTTGCTTTTTATTTCATTAATAATATAGACATTATCAGAAAAGAACTTCCCCACCATAGGTATTTATTTATTTAGTGGCATGTACTTGCCTTTTGCCTGCTAGTACAGAACTGTCTTGATTCCAATTTTAGATTCACCCTTCCACTTGTGAACAAGATTGCATCCCCCTTGCCTACTCAAGGATATCATTCTGGCAATTCCCCACTGACCATTCATATACCACATTCAATACCACATTTCATATTTTTTCTCTCTTCTGAATCATTTCCATCTTGCTTAATAACAAATCTGGGAAATAGAATTATTTATATTTTACAGACATGGAAACTGAGGCTAAGTGAATGCTAGATTGTGACCTCATCCTGACTTTATCACTGTCTCTTTCCCACTCTATTGGTTACCTCTTGCTGCATAATAAACACTCCCACAATTTGGGGACTTGAAACAACAGCCATTTATGTAGCTTGTGAGTCTGTGGATTGGCTGGGCAGGTCTTCTGTCTAGGTCAGCTTGGCTGTTTTCCACTGGGCTCCCTTAAGAATCTGCAGTAAGGTGGCAGGCTGGATGGTGCCTGGATGGTCCAGGATGGCCCCACCCATGTGTCTGCCTATTGGCATACTGATGACCAAGGCACCTTGGTTCTTCTCCATAATAGCCTCTCACTCTCCAGCAGGCTAGTGTGGGCTTTTTCTACATGATAATGGTCTCAGGGTTCTGAACACAGCAAGAAAGGGCAAGTACCAAACACACGGGCTTTTTCAAGTTTCTGCTTGCTCACATTTGCTAATGTGCCATTGATCAAAATAAGCCATGCTATAAAATGTGTGTTGTACGGAAAAACATAACTGAAAAATAGATGGGGGAAAGAGAGGGAGAGAGATTCTGACACCCATTATATTTACAGGGCTGCAGGTATAGAGGCATCACTATTTTAGTAACTTCCCTCATAGATGTGATACAAGTATTTTAGTATGTAATAGATATCCTGAATGTTAATCTTTTTGTCCTTCTCCTGAGCTGGAGGGCCAAAGTGAGGTAACCAGTTGACTACAGATATATGAATGAACCCAGCAGAAAGCAGCCGAGTGCTCGCAGAAGCTATGACGTGTTATGATCAACATAGGAGACACGTGGGTCTATAATATTGATCATAATAGCATTTACTGAATTTAGGAAGGGGACCCCCACAAGCACTGGTAACAGTTGTTTCCTAGGACAGGGGATAAGGATTAATGATAGAGAATTTTTTTTTGTATTAATTTAATTGACTTCATGAAGCATCAGCATCATGGGAGTAGATAATTCATCTAAGTCCTACTTCAAATTAGGTTTTGGTCAAGGCTTCTATAAACTAAAATCTCCCTTTTCCTAACCAGTTAATTATATAAGGCCACCTTACTAATTCAGGAGAGGATGAAGGCAAGACAAGGTAAGAGGGATTACAGGTTATCTCAGATGATCTTGTTTATTAAAAAAGAAAACACACAGAGTAAAAAGCAATAACAGTACATAATCCTGGAGATTAAAATGGGGGGAAACATGGAGGGTAAAGAATTTGTATGGGGTGAAGAGGTTGGGAGCTGGAATTTGGGCCTAACTTATGGAAAGTGATGGCATTAAGAGATGAGGGCAAAGTATGACAAGGTGTGAACCACAGGTTCAAGATGGGTCCGGAATAGGAGGGAAACTTGTATCAGAGGGTGGACAAGGTAGAACTCTGCTGCTCATAATCCCTTAAGGAGGCAGGAAACTAGAGAGAGCTGCGTCTTTAGGACAATATACAAATGTTTGCTTATGAATTCAGCTTTGTGTTCTTCACAGTAAATATCTAACTGCCCAAGAACCTTCATACCATGCTATGAAAAACACCCTGACTCGGAAGTCAGAGGTGCTGAGTCATCTAGTGAAAAATGCTTGGATCTTAGAATCAGATCCACCTGGGTTTGAATCCAGTTTCTACCACTTACTAGTTGTGTGAAATTGAGCAGTTTACTTAATACTTCTCTGAGCCTGTTCCCTTTTCTATAAAATAGAAATAACAATACATACTTTTCTGGATGACTATAAGGATTAAATGAGAATATATATGTAAAGGGTGGCAAACAGATTAAGTGTTCATTAAGCAGTGTAACTAATACTGTCAGATAATGTGGGTCCAATTTCTCTCTCAGTTACCTATTTTGTGACTTGGGCAAGTTACTGAGGTCAGTTTCCTTTTCTGCGTGATAAGGATCCTGTTAATTTGTGAGGTTCAGAGAGTCCCCAAAATCTTTTAAAATTGAATACAAATATTATAATTAGAGTCTACAGCACATCTTTTTCCTGTGCCCTTGAGAAGGTTGGGAATCGGTTATTAATGCATCTGTACTTTCCTTAGATCATGAATTCTATTTGAGACTAACTGGAGCTTTTGAACTGGGGTGAAGAAGGGGAGAGATATACAGCAAGAATATATTCCTTATGTACAGTCCCTGCCCCCTGTGAATATGCTAGCTTACTTTGCACAGATGTCTCTTTGTTTCCAAATAGGAAACTAATTGCCTTTCTGGTCTCAGTCTGAGAAGTTTTCCTACATTGCTCCACAAATAATGGGAGATATTTCTCAAACTTTGCAGAGCTCTTCCCCAATCATGTCTCTGACCAGATGCCTCTCAAGTGTCCCACATCGCAAGAGGCAACCTTTATCTTTTAAACAAAAAATCACCTTTGTTCGGTTATCTTGTAATTATTATTTGCCAACTATTTACACACACACAAATCTGACTGAGGGAATGTGAGTGAGGAGAAAATGCTTCCAGGCTTCATGCTCAAGTCAGGAATCTCTTTGTTGTTGTTTGTAACTGGTGATTCCAGGGATGGTGAAGTCTCCCAGACTGGGAGCCCGGGAGTCTGAAATGCTCTTCCCACAGGACGCATACCTCACAAGCAGCAGCTACCCGCTGTGCCCAGCTTCCCCAGTGCCCTCTGCTGTTGTTTCCCTAGCAACCAGGCAGAGCCTGGTATAGCCCTGTAAGTGCTGCACAGTTGCTACGGAAATCCCAGGGCTTTCCTAATTAGAGCCAGGTTCAGCTGTAGCTAGTGGAGGTGGGCAGAATCTCCAAAGGCAGGGATATATTTGACGTGATATATATCATGATATATATCATGTGACCTGATTTTCACTTATTGGGGTGGCAGCAGTGTGGGGATTTTCAGAGAACTAGTTGGCTGGTGAAGGAGATATAGTTTGGAGGGAAACTAACTGTTCACGCTCCTCAAATCACAGCCAGAGATGGGTGGAAACTTGTTTTCTCAAGAGATCAACAACATCTCTATTATAGAATCTATTATTCAATAGCACAGAGCCTCAATTTTCTTGATTACTCAACCAAGTTCCTTTTATCAACTTAGATTACAAGTTTGATCACTGGAACTACTCTCTCACCAGTATTTTCAACTCCCTGTGGCTTTCTTCCTTTGCCCCTTCCCAGAAAAGCCCAAGCTCTCCATCCACCATGTGGTCTCTGTTCGTTTAATTTAACAACTGGCACTGTTAAGGAAAACTATATAATCATGTTGTTTGGGACCACAACCAATCCATGGTCTCCAACCTTATCTGTGCCCTTTGCTTACTCCTCCTTGATCAATCTCCTTTCCCATTTTCCTCAGTGACTGTTCCTAAGCTTCACCTCTTTCCTCCAAATTCCTGCTCTTCCATCATTCTCTCCACTCTCAGCAGATGAGCTCTTGTACATCATCCAGAGACTTTATGCCATCCGAAATGAATGGCTTTGACTTCTGAGCAACTACCTATAAATTATCTAAATAAGAACTCCTACATACTCCCTCCCTCTAGTCTTCTTATTCTGCATCTTAAAACAAGATGTCTCACTTTTACAAAGTTCTGCTACATCCATATAGATATCAGTTATTGTCCAGTCTGTTCAATATCTCCAATGCCTCCTTCAATACTAGCTCTACTACCTCAGACTATTAACACATTCATCAAGAATAACATCAACATAAAACATAAACAAAAATCTCAAATCTCCTAGCTACCACCTTATCTCTTTCCCTTTCCTTGGTCAAGCATCTTAAAATATATTCATTCACTTATTAAATCCTTACTCTGCACTGTTCTGGGCACTGGGTTACTATTGGTAGGTGAAACAAATAAAATTTCCCACTCTCCACAGAGGTTACATTCTAGTGAAAGGACATAGATAATAATAAAATAGTGTGTAGAGGGTGAAAAGTGCTATAGTGAAAAATTAAACCGTGGGAAGAGACAATACAAAAGTGAAATATAAACAGAAAAGTTATAATTTAAAAGAGCACCAAAAGACATTAAATACTTAGGGATAATTGCAATAGGATATGTAAGACCTCAACAGAGAAAACTATGAAATATTATCGAGAAAAATAAGTAAATAAAGGGATATACCAGGTTTTTGTATTAGAAATTTCAACATTATAAAAATGTCTTTTCTCTTTAAGCTGTCTATACATTCAGTGTCAAATTACAATTTAAAATAGAAAGACCAAAAAGAGCCAAGACAATCACGAGATAGAACAAAATTGGAGGACTTATAGTAATTAAAACAGTGTGATATTGGCATGTGGATAGACAAATCAACAAAACAAGAAAGAGAGTCCAGATACACACCTATACATAGTTGGTCATTTGATTTATAAGAAAGATGGCACTCAATAGTAGTGGAGAAAAGCTGAGTGCTTCAATCACTGTTGTGGGGCCAACTGGATATATCTATATCTGCATCTATACCTACCTCTATCTCTCTAAATATATATACAGGGAGAGACAGAGACAGAGAGAGATGAACCTTGACCTAACTCACACCATACACAAAAATAGACTCCAGATGGATTTTAGATCTAAGTGTGAAATTCTAGAAGATAATATAGGAGAATGTCCTCATATCCTTGGAGTAATTAGGGACATATTTCTTTAAAAACACACGAACAGCACTAACAACAAAGGAAAATATGGATAAAATATCAGTACATTTGACTATGTTAAAATTCCTGTTATACCGAAAGAGATGGCATTAGAGGATTTTGAGCAGAGAGGTGACTTGATCTTACTCCTTTTTTATGGAATGACTCCAGGTGCTGCGTTGAGAGTGGAATGTAACGAGACAAATGTGAAAGTGAGGAGGTGACTTAGCAGTGGGGAGAGTGTGAGCAGTTAAATTCTAGTGGTGGTGCAGCTAATGGGATTTGCTGAAGGATTGTTGAAGTGTGAAAGAAAGAGAAGTATCAAAGATGCAGCCAAGATTTTTTGATCTGAGTCAAATCTATCAAACACTTTTCAGACTTTTTGACTGGATTTCTCTGCTACATCTGACATTAGCAGCTTGCTCATTCTAAAAACATCCTATTTATTTGTTATTGGTGATGTCATTCCCTTCTGGTTCTCCACCTACCCCTCTGATCTTCCCTTTTCAAGCTCTTTCGTAGCCTCCTCCTCTGCCTTCCTTTTAGATGTGCCTTCTTAGGAGTCTGACTTCAGCCCACTGCTCTTCTTCTTCTGCATATATTCTGATGGTGAGCTTATCAACTCATCTGGTTTAAATATAACCATACGCTTACGATTACCAAACATGCATTTGTGCAGCTGGACATTTACTGAAACTTCAAAATTATGTATTGAACTTCCTGCTGGATATGTCATCACATGTCCTAATAAGCAACTCATACTCAACAATTCAAAACTAAACTCACAGTTTTTTCCACCTCACACTGATTTGCAATTCCTCCTATATTCTGCATCTCAGTCCACCCAGTTACTTCATCTGAAAACCAGGGAGTCATCTGAGATACTTCCTTATCCATTACCCACTCAACCCTAAAAACTAGGGGCTACTGATTTTCCCTCCTAAATATTTCGTGAATCTATCCCTTCATCTCCAACTTTGTGTTGTCCTGACAAGCCCATTATGCTTTGTCATGTTGATCTAATGCAATTTTCTTCTGATTGGTCATTCTATATTCTTGGCCTCTTGGAATCCAATCTGCATACCATATCTGGATGATTAATCTAGAATTATGATCTTGTCGCTCCTCTGCTTAAAACCTTTCAATGGCTCTTTATCATTTGCAGGATAAAGCACAAAATCTTTAGCCTGTCACTTAAGACCGTCCATAATTTGATACCTATTACTCTCCAGTATTCTTTTCCACTTTCTGCCTTGAATTTTGTGCTTAAATAATTCCAACTGCTTGAAGCTCCTCCACACACTGTTTCTACTTTCTTCTTTTATAAATGCAGTTTCTTATATTTACAAAGCCCTTCTTTCCCTTCTCATCCACTACTTACAGAGTAATTCCTTCTCATTCTTCTTTAGAACTCGAATCAAATCTAGCTTTTACAGTCAAAAGTCTTGAATTTGAAAAAAAAATTCTTCCATTAACTAGATATATGATTTTTACAAGGCTCTATTTCTTCATTTATAAATCAGGAATAATAAAACCTACTTCAGAGTGTTGTTATAAGGGTTGAGATTAGATACTTAAAGTTTCTGCTCACCAAGAGCTTAGTAAATGGTAAACATTATCATTGCTGTTTTGATTGTTATTATTAATCTCCTAAAGAAGGGCTTCCTTCAACTACCAGACTCAGATAAATATCCAAATCCACACACCCTGTACACACTTAAATTAAAGAACTTACCACATTGCAATATATTGATGACATCTAGATATGCTATTGTCCTCACCACCAACTATAAATTTATGGAAGGTGTGGCAGATACTCCTAGATGTCCCACAACGTCCATTCTTCTCTTCTTCCTTTGCTATCTGAACTCTTTATGTTTAGCTGTGTATATTGCTTCCCAGAATAAACATAACATTTTCTATTTCCTTTCTCCTATTGCTTCATAAGATCATTCCAAAACTTAATGGTTCAAAATAATAACAATAGTTTTATTAACCCTTATGTTTTTGCAGGTAAGCAATTCGGTAGGGGTTTGGCAGGTTGGTTTTGGCTCAGGTCTCATGTGGTTTCAGCTAGAAGGAGATAGACCTAGAAGAACAGGATGAGAAGTCTGACTGGCTGAGAATCTCTCTCTTTACGTAGTCTCGGGGTCTCTCTGTGTGGTCTCTGCTTGGTCTTGTTTGGACTTGGTCACAGCAGAGTGGCCTCAGGACAGTCAGACTACTCTTGAGTCCAAAAGAAAGATTTCCGAGAGAATCATCTGGAAACCATATTGCTTATTATCTAGCCTCTTAGGTCACATAGTGTCATTTCTGCCATAGTCACAAGCCAGCCAAGATTCCAGGGAATGGAACATAGACCCCATCTCTTGATGGGAAGAGTATCAAAGTCACATTATAAGAAGAGAATACGAAATAGAAGCTAAAATTACAGCCACCTTTGGGAAATACAATCTGACACACACAATATTTTGTACCAAAGGAATGTGAATGGAAGTGAGGTGTGAAATATCTAGATAATCCCTTAAAGGGTGTGTGTGGTGCAGAGGGAGCTTTCATGGCTAGTACTTTCTTTGCTCTTCCTATAAGCTGAAATGTGTACGTGATGGCAGGGTTGAACAGCCCCCTTGGACAACAAGATGGAAGTTACATACTAACAATAGTAGAGAATATCACTACCAGAAATGAAAGAGGAAATGTCAAAATATATTCTATAAACCTTAAAAGAGAATAAAGGAATATGATAAACAAATTTTTGCCAATGAATTCAATATCTTAGATTTAATGGACGAATTTCTTTAGAAATAACTTCAAAACCTGATACAACAAGAACTAAAAAATTTAAACTCTACACTTCTTAAAGAAATTGAAATTGTGATTAAAAGCCTTCCCGCAAATAAAACTTCAGGCCCAGACCACTTTATTGATAAATTGTATCATATCTTTAAGGAAGTGATAACATACATGAATTCTTTCAGAGAGTAGAGAAAAATGGAACACTTCTCAAAGTGTATTATGAAATTAAGTTAATCTCAAAACAAGGCAAGTATATTGCAAGGAAAAGAAATTATAGACTAATGTCCGTCATGGACATAGATGCAAAAATATTTAGCAAAATATTAGCAAATCTGGGAATATAAAAAAAGGAAATGACATCATGACCAAGTACAGTTTATCCAAAGAGTGAAAGGTTGGTTTAACATTGGAAAACCAGTTAATACATGATTATAATTATCTCAATATATGCAAAAATAATTATTTTAACAAAATTCAACACTTTTGATGAAAACTCTTGGCAAACTAACATAAGAGGAAACTTCCTCAGTCTGACAAAGGGCATCTCAAAACAAAAGCCTACATCATATAATAATGAAGAAATAGTGAACATTTCAAAAAGTAAATATGTCTGCTTTCAGTACATTCTATTCAACATTATCCTGGAGGTGCCAGCCAGTGTAATAAGACAAGGAAAAAAATAAAATGCATAAATATTGGAAAAGAAAAAATATAACTTTTTGTATTCAGAGATAACATGATTGTGGACATAGAAAAGCCAAAGGAATCCACAGGGACAAAAAAAAAAACAACAACACTAGGACTGAGAAGTATATTTAACAAGTTCACAAGCTCCAAGGTCAATATATAAATAAAAGTTTTTCTACGTACTAGCAAAAAATATGTGGGATATGAAATGTTTTAAAAACTACCATTTATGTTAATTCTAAAAATATCAAAAACATGAGAATAAATATGGCAAAAGATATGCAAAACCCTACCCTGGAAACTACAAAATATCACAGAGAGAAATTAAGAAACCTGAATGAGTGGAGAGATATACCATATTAACGAATTGGAAGATTAATATTTTAAGATGTCATTTCTCTCCAAAATGATCCACAGAATCAAATTAAATCCAAGCAGACACCTAGAGCATGGACCTTGGTTTCTAATATCATTCTCCCATAAAAGGAACCAGGGCTCCTTCAAGAAATGTTTGATTCTAGGACTGAGACAGGAAATATAGACGATGAACCTGGAGCATCTTATAGTATCAGAAATTAAAGAAATGCTCAAAACAATAAGTGATGGGGTATGTCAAAGAGACACAGATGTCAACTGAGCAAAACAAAATAAAGTAGATTGGATTATAATGCAAAGAATGAAATAAATATCCATGATCCCAGACTGATAGAAATAAATGGTTGAATAAATAAATAAATGGGGAAGAATAGACAAATTTCCCACGCAGAACAGTTCCAAATACTTTATCTAGATACTCTGCCCTCAAGGTAGAACATAACTCCCAACTCCTTGAGTTTGGCTGTGCATAGTGACTTCCAAAAATTACAGTGTGGAAAGGAGGGGAAAATTTACTTTGGAGAACCCTGACAAACAGTACCTCAGCCAGGTGATCCAGGTTAACATTAACAGTGATAAATCATGTTGGTAGTATGTACCATTGATATGATGTGATAAGAATGGCACTTTAGCTCTGTGGTAAAATCCATCTAATCACGAGCAAAACATCAGACAAATCCCAATTGGAGGATGTTCTACAGGATACCTGCCAGTACTCCTCAAAACTGGGAAGGTCATTAAAAACAGGAAAAGACTGAGAAACTGACACAGCCAAGAGGAGCCTAGGGAGACATGACTCAATGTAACGTGTTTTACTGGATGAGATTCTGGAAAATCAAAAGGACATTAGGTAAAATCTAGAGATATGGATAAATTATGGACTTTAGTTAAAAATGATGTATCAATATTTGTTCATTAATTGTGACAAATATACCTTACTAATGTAAGATGCTAATGGGGAAATTTGGTACGGGAATACTTTGCATTATCTTTACAGATTTTCTGTCAACCTAAATCTATTCTAAAATAAACTGTTTATTTAAAAATTAAAAAAAAAATCCAGGTAGGGTTTGTGTAAATTGTTAAGCTAATTCTAAAATTTATATGGATATACAAAGACCTAAAATAGTGAAACAATCTAAATAAAAATAAGAAAGCTAGAGGCTTTACACAATATGATTTCAAGAAGTGCTATAAAAGCTAAAGTAATCAAGATAGTGTGGCATTGATAAAAGTGTGGACAAATAGATCAATGGAACAGGATACAGAGACCAGAAATAGGTCCACACTTAAACATTCAGTTGATTTTTGACAAAATTGTCAATTCAGTTTTATGGAGAAAGGAAAGTATTTTCAACAAATCGTACTGAAACAGGATGTCTATATGGAAAGAAAGTAAACTTGACTCCTACCTCACATCATATGCAAAAATTTATTTGAGGTAGACAATAGAAATGTTAAAGGTAAAGCTATAAAGCTTGTGGAAGAAAACAGGATAATACCTTCATAACCTTGGAGTATGAAAAGATTTTGAAGGACATAAAACGCTCTGCTCATTAAAGAAAAAAAATTGATGAATTGGAACTTCATCAAATTAAAAAACTTCCGCTCATCAAACAGGCATAATTAAGAAAATGAAAAGACAAGTCATAGCCTGGAAGAAAGTATTCACAATTCTACACATATCTAATAGAAAACTTGTATCCAGAATATATAAAGAATTCCAACAAATCAATAAAAAAGACACATTACCCAGTTAGAAAGACACTTCACAAAAGAAAATATATGAATGTCCAACAACCACGTGAAAAGAAGCTTAACATTATTAGCCAGAGAGGAAATGCTAGTTAAATCACAATGATATATCACTGCACATTCACTAGAATGGCTAGGATTTAAGGCTGACATTATCAAAAATTGAGAATATGGAGCTACTGAACTTTCATACACTGTTGGTGAAACCCTAAAGGGTAGAACTACCTTAAAAACTTTTGATGGTTTCTTATAGAGTTAAACATCACCTACCCTGTAACCAGCAATTCCACTTCTAGGTATTTAGCTAAGATAAATAAAAGTGTATGTCCACACAAAGAGGTGTACAACAGTGTGCTTAGCATCTTTGTCCGTAATAGCCAAAAACTGAAATTCCAAATGTCCAATCCACAGGCAAATGGATTAACAAATTGTGGCACACTCATACAATGGGATACTGTTCATCAATAAAGACGAATGAACTACATGTTGCATGTTACAGACACGCAACAACATGAATACATTTCAAAAACATTAAAGTGAGGTAAAGAAGCCAGATAGAAAATAATAGTGCATTATGCCATTCATATGAAACTAAAGAACAAACGGAACTAATCTATAAGGCTAAAAATCAGAACAATGTTTATATCTCTGAGTTTAGGGGTAAAAAGTTAACTGGAAAAGAACATAGGAAAACTTTCTGGAATGATGGAAATAATATCTCGATTTGGATATTGATCTCAAGCATATGTAAATTTGTCAAAACTCATTACTGAACTACACACTTCAAACCTGTGTGTTTTCCTATATATAAAGTACACATCAGTGAAAAAAAAAAATGTCAATGCAAAAAGATAAAAGGAACCTGGGTCTCTGAAGTCTCAAACTATCATAGTAGCCCTAAACTACTTCCCTTACTTTTGCATGAAAGGAGATTAAATTTGTAGTTTCTTTGTTAAAACAGACTAACCAAACATGGCAAATGCAGAAGAGATCATGTCTTAATCCTCATATTTTCCTAATGCCTCGTATTAGAAGGAGCAAAAGAAATATTTGTTAAATTAAATTGAATGTTTACATAAAGGAGACCCCTAACGGTATTTCCAGAGTTAAGTGACTCAACGGGCTCACCCCATTCCAGAAGCCCCAATGCCTCATGCTGAGCCATTTTACCCAGATTATTTAAATAACTCTCTTAGGCAATACACGCAATCTGGTATTGGTGCAGCGAATGAGTCCCTTTCATTATGATTCATTTTGTGTACTTCCAGTTTAGTTCCTACTATTTCTTCGAAAGAGGGGGGAGAAATTGGGAGCCCCTTTGAGGAAATGTGAATATATCCTGAATGTGCCATCAGGAAGGGAAGCTTTCAAAGCATGATTTATTGTGTATTGTTGAATATCGGAAAATTCCCGTGTTCACTACCTCACCAGGATATTTCTGTATGATTACAAAATTACCAGTTAGTTTTCCCAGGAGTGTGTGCCACAGTGAGGTTGAATGGCTAAACTTGGCATTGTGTCTGATTTTTACATCTTACATCTTACATCTGAAGATGAGGGCCTGTATTCACTTTGAATCATAAGAGAACAAAGTTAATTAATCCAGAGCAGGAGATTGGAAGAGAGAGATCACATACAACCAACAAAAGCCAACCTTTCCTGCCGAAGAATAATGGTCCTATTTGCCTGTTCTCCCTGCTGGTGAAGCCATCTCAATCTATCCAATATTTACTTCAGGCAGGAGTTATTTAAAAAGCACAAACCACATCTTTTGGATCTAGTACTCTCCAGCCTAGTCCTTCTCTTTTAACTTACATTGCCGATGCCTGCTGCATACGTCTTGGTCTCACCATCAAATGCCCAACTCCTGACTTCAAGCCTCAACCCATTTCTGGAGCATATCTTATATGCTGATACACTGTACCTGATACGATCTTTTCCTTTATTCCCTGATTCTGCATCCTCATTATAGTTTAGACCTGGTACCGAAATTGTTTTCACAGCTCAGACCTGAACTTCTCTAAAATCAGTAATAAACCTCCAATTTAGCTTCCCTGTCCCTGACTACTGGGAGTCCGTCTCTATGATAGTGGACCAGGCAGCATGAAGTCACCTTTGTTGATAGTCTCACTCTGGGATTTTTTTGTTTGACTGAGAGACAATATAATACAGTGGTTAAATGCTAGGGTTCTAGAAACAGATGTCTGGATAGGAATTTCTTTTCGACCTTGATCATGTTATTTAATCTTTCTGTGCCTCAGTTTTCTCATCTATACAATAGTGGTGATAATAAGACTCAACTCTAGGGTTTTAATAGGAAGTGCATAAAATTATGTATGTATCACAATGAACTATATCCAGCAATATTAAACAATCAATAAACATTCACTGGTGTCACTATTAATATTAGTACCATACTATTATTCCCCAGTTTATATGACTGGACTCCTGCCTTGGTTCAGAGGCCCCCTGCTCTTTTGGGGTCCAGCCTTAGTAACTAGATCCTAGTCCTGTTTCCCTGTGACTGAGATTCTGTCTTAATAAACTTCTTAATTCTCCCAACAAGTTCAAGATCTTACCTTGATTTTACCCTTTTCTCTCTCACACACCATTTGTTGTCATATGTTGGACCCCCAGTCAAGTGTCTGAGGCCCTGCCAACTATCGTAGACATAACTGGTTTGATTTTACAAATCATCTCTCCCCTTGGTTACCCTGTTGCTGTGAGTCGGATACCTACAGATACACCCTGTTAAGCCAGCTGAATCTTTCTCACGCCAATGCTTCCATAGGAGTGCTACCTGTTATCTATCCCCATTACTTTTGACAAGACTTCCTTCTAGCTTCTACAGTTGGATCTGTTCCCCCAGCATCTGCTGTACTTTACTTCGAATTCCAAAGTCTGGCCCATTTGAACTTACTTCATCGCACTTAAAAAGAACCTGCTTTCCCATGTTTTTAATATATGGCATGGCTACAGAATTCATATTTGAGTGCTTATATGTTGATTTATCTCGTGAAGAAAATAAGGATTAAATTGGTCAAGGCCTCTTTTAAGAAAATCTTTCAGCATTTATTATTAGACTCTTTTTTCACTCTGAAATATATATTTGACATTTTTCATCTTGTAAAATAACATTAACTTTTATCTGCAGAATATTTTAATTTGTAAGTCAATTTTCTAGCTTAGTTCGTTTGATCTTCATGACTACCTTTTAAAAATTCTGAACCAAGGATCAGCAAGTTTATACAACTTGCTCCAAAATAAACATATAGTGAGATCCAGAATTTGAAACTAGAGCCACAATCTCGTGATTTTCAAATGAGCTCTTTTTTAGTGAAATCAAATTCTCTCCCAGGCATTAAATTCTGATAGACATAGAAATGAGCATAAAAATCTTTTTATTCTTCATCATTTGGTAAAAATAAACAAAAGGATATTTTGTGTCCCCTCATGAGTTTCCTATATATGGCCTTCATCTAGGCAATGCAGAGATAGGGCCTCAGCCGTATGCACTGGGTCGTAATTAAATATGCGAGGTACTCTCTTTTCCTAAGAAGCCTCATCTTTTATGGGTCTTATGCACCAGGAAAAATTGTGATTCTTTCTTCTTTCATGAGCCATTCTTCTGACTCATGAGAAGTCCTTTCCTTTAAGCCAAGTTGCTAACTAAAAATGTTTATTAATGAAGCCAAGTGGAAACCAATAAGTTGTTTTATACACCTCCTGAGCACGACATTGAATGAGAACTCCCTTTATGCCTAATGCAGGTGTTCTTAGCACCTGCAGTGAAATCACAATAACACAGCACTTAGTTTTCCAAGCAACTGGTATCTTCATCAGGCCACTGTGATTGGGATGCAGCACTAGTCAGAAGGTGTCAGAAGGAGAGAAAGTTAGAAAGATGTAAGTGTTTTGTAATATTATTCTAACAATAGGACCATCTGGGAGGTATGTATTATAGACAGCACATTCTGAAAATTGAGAATATAGCCATTAAATGTCTCACAGAGAAAATTAGATTTGGCCAAATGATCTGAAGGAAGAGTATTCCAAAAGAATGTGACCCTCCCTGAGGAGTTCGCTAGCTAGAACATTTTTTGAGTAACTTTTCAGATGCTGAATTCTATATTATGGCTACTTAGGACACATTCAACAAGAATCAAATTAGTAGCACCAACCTTCAATTCATATTAGGAAAAGATATATTAAAAATGACATAAATATATATATGCATGTATATATTATATGATAATATGTCAACCAGCATAGTATACATTGAATGCACACATGTTGAAAGTGAGATGTATAGTAGAGAAATGATCAGAGTTGAATAAGGGTAATCAGGGAAGATTTCTAGAGAAATGTAGAGAAATGATCAGAGTTGAATAAGGGTAATCAGGGAAGATTTCTAGAGAAATGTATTTCAAACTGAGCCTCAAAATATAGTAGAGGCAGGGAAGAGGGACTTCCAGTTGGATTGAATTGAATAATTCAATTATTGGAAAGACATACACCGTTTAAATATGAGAAATGGCAAAGCAGTTAGCTTGGTTCCTGTAGAAGGGCTTTATTGACAAAAAATGAGAAATAATATCGGCATGTAATGATGGCATTTTAAAATATACGAATGATGTGTATCTAAACTAAAAATCCCACCATACCAAAATCAATCTTCGTATAGCACTGTTTGGATCACATTACTCTCCCGCTCAAAAGTCTCCCCTTATTCATTGGGCGGGGGAGTGGCGTCATCAGAGTGCACCCCACACGCAGACATTTGGCTGCATCCTGCATTTCTAACTTACTTTCTCACTACTCACCCCCCAACGCACACTCTTATCATTTTTTTCCAGCCAATTAGATAACTTTTCATTCTTACACAGTCTCATCTCTCTGCTTGTCCTTGTGACATTCCATTCTTTTTTAAAGCATCTTTGAGGTATAATTCACATTGCACAAAATTCACCCATTTAAAATGTATATTGCAATAGTTTTAGTATAGTAAGAGAGGTTTTCAACCATCACCATAATCCATTTAGAACATTTGCATCACCCCACCTAAAATAACTCCTGTCCAATAGCAGTCACTCCCCATTCCTACGTCTCTCCACCTCTGCCTTAGGCAACTACTTATCTACTTTCAGTCTATTAATTTGCCTATTCTGAAATTTTCATATAAATGGAATCAGAAAATATGTGGTCTTTGGTGGCTGGCTTTCTTCACATAACATGTTTTCAAGGTTCATCAATGTGTTCACACGTATCTGTACTTCATTCCTTTTTATTGCTGAATAATATTTTATTGTATGAATATACCACATTTTTTTACTATTCATCAGTTAAGGTACATTTAGGTTGTTTCCACTTTTTGGCTATCTGAATGATGCTGCTATAAACATTCATGTACAAGTCTTTGAGTACACATATGTTTTCAAGTTTCTTGAGTATATGCTTAGGAATGGAATTGCTGGATCACATGGTAGTTATGTTTAACATTTTGAAGAAATAGCAAACTGTCTTCCAGAATGGCTGCACCATTTTACATTGTCAACAAAAATGTATAAAGGTACTGATTTCTCTACATCCTTGCCAACACTTGGTATTTTCTGTTTTTTTTTTTTTTTTATAGTAGCCATCCTAATGGTTGTATAGTGGTATCTATTGTGTTTTTTATTTGTATTTCCTTGATACCTAAATATATTGAGCATCTTTTAATATGCTAATTGACTATTTGTGTATATCTTCTTTGGAGAAATGTCTATTCAAATCCTTTGCCCATTTTTAAATTAGGTTATTTGACTTTTTATTATTGAGTTGTATGAGTTTTTTTAATATATATATATTTTGTGTATCAATCCCTTATCAGATACATGATTTCCAAATATTTTCTCCCATTCTAAGGGTTGTCTTTTCAGTTTCTTGAAGATATCATTTGCAGAATAGAAGTTTTTAATTTTGATGTAGTTTAATTTATACATATTTTTCACTTGTTCTTTTGTTGTCATAGCTAAGAGATCATTGTCTAATTTAAGGTTACAAAGATTTACTTCTATATTTTCTTCTAAGGGTTTTATAGTTTTAGCTCTTACATTTAAGTCTATGATCCATTTTGAGTTAATTTTTGTGTTTGGTGTGAAGTAAGGGACACAATTCATTCTTTTGTTTGTGAATATCCTGTTGTCCCAGGATCACTGGTCGTAAAGACTGCTCTTTCTCCCACTGAAATGCCTTTGTACCTATGTCAAAAATCAATTGACCATAAATGTATGGATTTATTTCTGTACTCTCAATTCTATTCCATTGATCTATATGTCTGTTCTTATGCCAGTACCACACTGTCACTCCACAAGCAGGCTCTGAGAGGCTGGTGGCACTGGCATTCTTGGCTTGCCTCTTCCAACATGGAACCTCCACCATACAAGTGAGCTGTGGCAGAAGTGATCAGAGCCCAGTGTTCTCAGTCGGCTGCACTTGGGATAGAGCTTCTGCCCTACAAGTAGAGACTGGGTGGAGGGAGAGAGCCCAGTCTTGGTTATGCAGAATAGAGCTTCTGCAACACAGAGCTAGGAGAGATTAAAAAACACTAGTGGGGGCCGGCCCCGTGGCTTAGCAGTTAAGTGCACGCGCTCTGTTACTGGCAGCCTGGGTTCAGATTCCAGGAGCGCACCGAGGCACCGCTTCTCCAGCCATGCTGAGGCCGCGTCCCACATAACAGCAACTAGAAGGATGTGCAACTATGACATACAACTATCTGCTGGGGCTTTGGGGAAAGAAAAAAAAAAAGGAGGAGGATTGGCAATAGATGTTAGCTCAGAGCTGGTCTTCCTCAGCAAAAAAAAGAGGAGGATTGGCATGGATGTTAGCTCAGGGCTGATCTTCCTCACACAAAAAAACAAAAAACAAAAAACACTAGTGCATTGCCCTTCCCAGAGTAAATCTGTGGTCCCAGACTTGGAGCTGGAAAAACAAGGAGCCCCATTTTCTTGACCACATCCATCTGGATTAGAGCTCTTTAGCTAGTTTCCATATGATATAGCTTCGTGTAAGAGGGAAGTGGGTCACAGTTCAGACTCTTGCTGTTCTCATAGAGATTTAATAGATTTTCTCAAGGGAATGTTTCTCCATTTTCTGTAAGCCCTTAGGACAATTTCCAGAGAATTTAAATGACTATATATTTTTATATTTTAAATAATTTTCTCTGGTTAAATGGTTATTTACCAAGAAGAGAGTCCACTGCATTCCCCACTCCTCCATTCTGGAAGACATCTCAGTATTTTCCCTTCAAGATAACCTAGTCCTCCACTCCAATGGTTCCTAAACCTACCACTCCATCTGTGACCCTCATTCTTCCAACACCGCCCCTCCCCAACACTCACAGTCAATTCAGGCTACATTTCTCTCTAGATATCTATTTCCCTGTCAAACATAGTATCATAAAGACAAAAAACATATTTTTAATGTTTCTATGTCCCATTGTGATCGAAAATTGGAGTACAAAATTGGATAAAATATGTTTACTACCTTTGATAAGCTCATAGTAGAGTATAATAGTAGACTTATGAAGAAATTATTATAATTTAATGAGTTCAGTGCCATAATAGATACAATAGGAATAAAAATGGAGGAGAATTTATAGGGCTTATATTGAAAAAAACAGCAACAACAAATCCTTTCTAAACTCCACTACTCCCTTCAACTATCTTTCTTCTTCCCTTCACAGACTTCATTCTTCTGGAGAATTATTTATACTTAATGACTCCATGTCTTACCTCCCATTCTCTCCCCAAACCAGGGAAATCTGTCTTCTTCCTCATCACTCCACTGAGGTTACTTTTCCAAAGTCACCAATGACCTCGCATTGCTATATCCAAAGGACATTCTTCAGTTCTTATCTTATTTGACAACATTTCCAGTATTTGACAATGCCAACCACTACCTCTGTCTTGAAGTGCTTTCTTTCTCCGATTTCTGTAACACTACTTGTGGTACCCTTTCTACCCTTCAATACTTCTCATTCTCCTTTATGGTACTTTCTTCTCTTCTTCCCCTAAAGAGTGGTGTCTCTCAGAATTCTCATCACCACTCCGAGGTATTCAACTGCCATCAAATTCTTACTTCTTATTCATCTCACTTCCTTGACTTCAAGATCCATGTTAAAAATCCTCTTGGCTGTCCTATAGACTTCACACTTTTACTGGCTAAACTCACTGTGTCTGAGAAAGTCATCATAAAACCACATGCTCTAGCAAAATGACTCTCCCCCTATCCTCCTACAAGCATCCAAGATAATTTGAAGCTCATGTAATCAAATTATACTCCCCTTTTTAGCTGTGTCCTGGTGACTCCTCTTTCATTTACTCATGACTTAGCATCTGGAACACTTTATACTCTGCTCCTGCTTCCATCATGATGCCTGGTAACTTCAACAGCCGCTTGAATGGTCCATCCAATTCCCTGGCCTCTCATTTGCTTCATCTTATTTCCATTGACAAAGTTCGCCACTCATCTCACTTACTCAATTCCATGTCAACTCCAACTGCACCTTCTCTGAAATCTCAATTTCAACAATCTCTCTCTCTCTCTTTTTCTATCTGTCTCTCTCTAATATGTCCTCTGTTTACAGCTCACTCTAATAACTCCAGCCCAACAGTTTCCGCCCCACTTAAAGATCTCCAATCTTTTGGTCAGTTTCTGCTATTTATCACTCATTCGTGCTCATTCTATGATACAATATCATAATCTTACACTTGCAGACATCATTGATTCCTTCATCCTCCTTTAATTCCTTCATGCTGGCTTAACAAAATTCCAAATATGGATAAATCCAACTACATAGCTATTCTTCACTTGCACTCAAGCAACAGAATATTGCTCCTGTCCTCTTTCCTCAAATCCCCCAAAACTCCCTTTCTCACCTATTATCCTCAATCAATACTTTGCCTCATAAGTCTTTGAGAAAATAATAGGAATAAGAAGGAAAAAGTCTCACCTAATCAACACTATATTTACCAATCTATTTTCATACGTAACTACATCCTTCTTACTTGGTATCCTGTTGTTATATCTCCTTATAATTAATCCATTTTCTACACAGCAGCCAAAAGAAGTCTGATCATGTCACTTGCCTACTTAAAGTCTTCCGTTGTTTTCTTATTTCTAGCACAATAAGATTGAAATTATTTACCGAAGCCTACAAGTCTCTACATGTTGGGATCCCTGCTTACTTGGATGATCTCATGACTTACCACTCCCTGCAACCACCTGCTCACTGTGCTTTAACCACACTGAACTTTTGTTTGTGGAGCATGTCAAGTTTAGTCCCTCCTTAGAGCCTTTGCATTCACTGGTTTCTCTGCCTGTGATGCTGTGTTCCCAGGTCTTCACAAGTCTAGTTCCATCTCATTGTTCAGCTGATAGAACATTTTCTTGGAGAAGACTCTCTATCATCTAATCTTTATGTTCTCCAACCTCCAATCACTCTCCATCACATCCCTGTTCTCTTCCTTCTTATCAATCTTCTTATTAGCACTTCCTACTTATCATTTCAATAAGTCACCACTATGTAACTATTATATTTATGCATTTGGCAGTTTATTTACTTATGCTTTCTGAACTTAAACATAAGCTACTTAAGGTCAGGATCCTTGTCTTTCTTGCTCTTCACTGTATCTCCAGTATCTAGGACAGTACATGACCTATGGCCTGTGCTCAGTAAATATTTTTCCACAGTCTGCTCAATCTCTGATGTTCTCCTATCTCAAAGGATGGCCCTAGCACCACAGCATCTGCCCACCTCAGAAATCTCAGCTTGAACCTTTGCTTCATTATCTCACTCAGTGCCCATACCCAAAAGTCAAATTCTGTCAAATTTGCCTCCAAACTATTTCTCAAATCTATCCACTTATCTGCATCCCCATTGGTGCTATCTTAGTTTAAGCCACCAGCATCTCATCACCGGATTAGAATAACAATTTCTCACAGGTTTCAATTTCTTGCCCTCCCACTTTTAATCCAAGTTCCACAAAGAAAATAAACTCTTCATAAAACAGAAGCAAAAACAAATGTATTCTACTGTCTAAAACATTTACATAACTCTTCATTATCCTGCTGGTAAAGCAAATATCTAGCATGACGTACAAAATCTTGCATCATGTGCCCTTTGCTCTTATCACTAACATCATCTCAGGCTACTTTCCTCCACATGGAAGTCTCAGCTCTATACATACTAGTTAAATGCCATCTCCAGGCTTTAGCTTAGATTATTCTAGAAAATCTTTCCTAGCCATCACTCCAAGCTGGGTTTGTTGCCTGTCATAAATGCCCCCATAGCACCTTGTCCTTACCTTGGTGGTGCTTATCAGCGTCTTGATGTAGCCTTATTACTATTCTGTAGGGCAATCTTTGAGCTTCCTGAGGCGAAGGTTTGTTCTTTGCTCCTTTGTATCACTCTGTACCTGGCACAGTTCTCATTACATGGCTGGCCTTCAGTAAACACGTGTCTAATGAGTAAATTAATACATGCATAACAAATGGCACAAATAACAGTCAATAATGTTAAGATACTTGAGGGAAAAATGATATACTTTTTTATATATATAGTGCCTAGAAACTGATACAAAGAACTGGCTCTTTAATAAATGACTCTGAATTATGATGATAAAACATGCAGAAAAAGTGTCCATGAAAGCTTGATAACTCTGCTAAAGCAACAGCTGAAGCCATTATCCTTATGTTGTTCATCTCTTGAACCATTTTAATTTCTATGAGGCTGAACTCTTTTTTTCCTTCATTTTCTAAGAACAATTGACTCGGCTTGCCTGGCCTGAGGAAGGCTCCTGGGTATCATTGCTCTGGCAGGTGGTTTTCATTTGCCTGTCCAGAGATGCTGGCACTCCTGCAAACATAGCTCCCATCTCACTCCCAGCCAGGTCCCCAGTGCTGCCTGCCTCTGATACAATGGCTTGTTATATCCCAGAATATGTGCTTGTAACAGTAATGCAGCCCTCTCTTCCTTCAGCAACTCTCAGAAAAAAGGATTTATTGGACTATTACATTGCAAAATATATTTTTAAATTTAAACTAAATACACTATGTTAAAAAATATTTCTTCTGAAATAATAAAGGTTGTTCATTTAACCTCTGACAAAGGAGCTGAATTGGAGTGGGACCTCATTGCTAAGCCCTGGCAGCTGCTGCCTAGGTTTAGTTTCCTAAGCAACCTGGAAACTTAATTATACCCAAACAACAAGGACAAGTATTTAGAGGAAGAAGATTTAGTGAAATCATCATCATTAAGTATCAAGAAATGATATTATTGAGGGAAAGAAAAGTAAAAATGAGGAAATGCTATTCGGTGATCAAATAAATTAGCTGCAGAGCTTTTAAAGCAATATTTTTTTAAAGTATTTTAGTATTTTAAATCTTTATTAGATAATCTTCAGGTTTTCAGTCAGAGATCAGATTACAAATGTTTAAGCAATCAGCTCAAATTGCATTGCCTGGGACAGTGTTTGTACCTGGAGCTGCTAAAGATTAGGGAGATGTTCCTTAAGGAGATGATCTTTGAACTAAAATTTGAAAAATGGGTAGAATTGGGATTGCAGAAGATTTATGTATATTAATGATTACTATTAGTCTATTTATTCAATTCAGATTCCTCGTGTTGCCAACATTCCTCACTGTTAAATGTTTTGCACTCACTTCCAATGTGTACGTGTGTTGGGAGTGGGCCACCAAGCAATTCTTGGACACCAGTTCGGTGTCCTACAATTTAACTCAATTATGACACTATCTACCCAGAGATAGCATCAGATTCCACAGGTTAAGGGCTCAGTCCTACAAGACTGCCCCCCTCCCGCTTCAGATGCCATTCGCAAGTCCAAGTTGTTACGTGCTTCTGACCAACCTGCTATAGATTTGAGGTTTCAAAGACTCTCTTCTTAGGTTCAATTAATTTGCTACAGCAGCTCACGGAACTCAGAGAAACGTTTTATTTACTAGACTACCAGTTTATCATGAAAGGATATAACTCAGGAATAGCCAGATGGAAGAGATGCATAAGGCCAGGTATGGGGAAAGGGCGAGGAGCCTCCACGCCCTCTCTGAGAGCACCATTCTCCCCGAATCTCCACGTGTTCACCAAACCAGAAGCTCTTCAAATCCTGTCCTTTTGGATTTTTATGGAAGCTTCATTACATAAGTATGATTGATTAAATCATTGGCCATTGGCAATTGATTCAACTTTCAGCCCTCCCTGGAGGCTGGGGGGGGAGGTGGAACTGAATGTTCCAATCCTCTAATCCTATGGTTGGTTCTCCTGGCAACCAGCCCTCATCCTTAAGTGCTTTCCAAAAGTCACCTCATTAACATAGCAAAAGATACCTTTACTACTCACCTCACTTAAGAAATTTCAAGAGTTTTAGGAGCTCTCTGCTAGAAATGAGGACAAAGACCAAATATATGTTTGTTATTATAAATCACAATATCACAATGATTATACCTCCTGATGTCCCCTGCATCCTTCCCTTCCCTGTTTCCCCCATAAACACTAGCTCTGGGCAGGGTTAGAGCTTTGTGAAGAATCTAGCTCCTCCTATGATTCCACATTGTTCTTGTTAATGCAATCTCAAACCATTGCTTTTATTATGCTAGGAGTCTTAAAATTAAAAGACCCGTTGAGATCAGATTTTGAAACAAACTTCCAAGTAATTTACCAATCTTTTCATCAGCACTTCTACACATGATCAAAGAGATTCTGCTTTGACATGTCCTGCTGAAGGACATTCATTCAACAGTCTATGATGGTATTGGAAAATGCTATTTGAAAGTATTCCTAATATTAAGCCAAAATCTGCCTCCTTGTTTATTCTACCCGTCGATCCTAATTATACCCTCTAGCCAAAACTAAGCCCATTTCTCTTTTATTGGGCTTTTTATATTTGAATTAGATGTCATGTTTCTCATTTTTGTTCTCTTCCCCAAACTAATTATCTCTATTTCTTCCAACAAATTTTCAATTTCTGAAGAATAAGGAATTTGGATATCAGAAGAGTATTTTTTCTATCATCAGATTTAAGTCTTTCCCTTTCATAATGTTTTATCCTTCTCTCAATTTGCTCCCTGGTGTTGATTAAAACTCTTCACTATTTTTTTTTCTCTCTTTTTTTTTTTTTTTTTTTTTTGTGAGGAGATCAGCCCTGAGCTAACATCCGCCAATCCTCCTCTTTTTTTGCTGAGGAAGACGGCCCTGGGCTAACATCTGTGCCTATCTTCCTCCACTTTATATGGGACGCCGCCACAGCATGGCTTACCAAGCAGTGCGTCGGTGCGCGCCCGGGATCCGAACCAGCGAACCCGGATCCCGGGCGGCCGCAGCGGAGCGCGCGCACTTAACCGCTTGCGCCACCGGGCCGGCCCCTTCTCTCTTTTTTTTTTATTGATGTTTTAATAGTTTTCAACATTGTGAAATTTGGGGTTGTACATTTTTGTTTGTCCATCACCATATATATGTCTCACTTCACCCCTTGTGCCCACCCCCACCCCCATTGCCCCTGGTAACCACAATACAGTTTTCTTCGTCCATGTGTTGGTTTATATTCCACATATGAGTGAGATCATACAGTGTTTGTCTTTCTCTTTCTGGCTTTCTTCACTTAACATAATACCCTCCAGGCCCATCCATGTTGTTGCAAATGGGAACGATTTTGTCTATTTTTATGACTGAGTGGTATTCCATTGTATATATATACCACAAGACTCCAAGATGAAAAAGATTCACTCATTGTTCCCATACTTAGCAGAAAATCCCATACCCTTGATTGTCATTTTAAAGGATTCACTTCACTGCTCTGAAAAAAATGTGGTGGATCACCTTTCAAACTTGACAACCATGGAGAGCACCCAAACACATTTCCATTGGTCTGTGGCCAGCTCGGACTCCTGTGCACTTTCCTGAGCAGATTTGAGGCTCTAGAATAGCAGAGATGTGCTCCCTACATCTTATTTGCTTATTATAGAAGATGGAAGAGAATGATTGTTCCTGCAAACATTTGCTTGTCTTTCTCTATGTGACCAAAAAGATTTGCTCACTGACCCCCCAAATAATTCTTGCCAATCACCACATCAGATCTTTTCAATTTTCAAGTTCGTACTTCTGGAATTTATTTTCTGCTTCTTTCTGTGCCAATTCATCTTCACTTCCTCAGTGGAGATTTTTATATTTTTTTATACACACTGTTAGACTCCTAAATCTGTTCCAGAAATGCTCTCCAACATTCGTATGTGTGTATCCTTAGAGCTATTCAGTAGGAACATAGACATCTATTACTGACGGAAGTGTTCATATGTGTTTTCCCACTTACTTGACCAAGTAGATTGAACATTCCTCAAAATTAATTATTATTTTCTTCACTTTTACTCTTTCCAGCCCTAATCTAGGACCTAGTCCAGAACTTCTTGGTACCTATCACATGCTTGAAGAAAAGAGCTAAGAATTTGTTTAAGTATTTAACTTTATTTTTAAGTCAAATGTAGAAGATTTAAATAGTTCTATTTACAGTATCGAAAAATATCTTAGAAGCAAAACTATAATAAATATGTAAAAATAAATATAGACCTAGACAAAATGCTATTTGTGTATAAATTCAGGATAAAGTAGAACATTTAATACCAGAAAACAAAAAAAAATAGATTAAATGTCATATATCCTATGCAATTTAAACAGCTCAATTTCTATTAAAATTTTAAGAGATATATGGAAATATGCCTTTATTCTAATGTTTAATAAATCTTCATCAACACAAAGTCCTTCCACTTGTACAGATATGTACATCTCCCCTCCCTTCACAATTCTATAAGGCATCATGAAAGCATAACCTCTCTTCCTATAAGTGCAGAGAGTCACAAAAATCAGTTTCATGTTATGTGGATGGCTGCTAAATGATACCTCTAGGAGTCTTTCTAATTTGTGACCTCTCAATTTTAGCGGAAGCAGTCAGTGAAACCAGTTGGTCTGGCCTTCTTGTACTACTCAAGTTTCCAGCTGTGTCTAAGCTGTTCCCGTGTCTGGGTGATTGCAAGGAGTCCATACAATGTTGACTATTTATCAAGTTGTTTTTATTAAGGTATCCTTTGGTGACTTCAAGCTTTCATGGGTCTCAGATCACATCTCCTACACGAAGCACTGGACTTAGAAATGGCTTATAGGATCCCCACCCCCAACACTTACCCAACTCAAGGAGCCAGGTCATAACATTCACATCCTCAGACAGGCTCCCAGTGGAGGAAGGAAAGCACTTAAGATGTTTTTTTCCCCTTTAATAAGAGCCAGGTCAGAAAACTTGAACGACAGGCTTTTTTTTTTTTTATTGGTAGGAACCTCTTTACTTATGACATAAACCCAAACTGCATGCAGAAGAACAACTTAACTATGCAATCTTATACCTGGTCTTCACAAGACTGAGCAATATAAAAAGACTGTAGTTGGAGTCACGGGCATAAATGCAGATAATTCCAGAGCTATTGAGATCTATAATAGTGTGAACAAGAAGTAACTGTAGATGAACAATCTCTTGACCAACAGGAGAAAACTTTCTATGGCAGCATTTATTCTTAAGGTTTTTCTCTTCCTGCCAAATATTAGGGTAGCATGCAAGGGCAAGTTTCCACAGCAGATAGACAGAGAAATTAGCTGTTCCTAGGCGTCTGCATTGGGCATATTTAACAAGTCTACTGTAGAGGAAAATAGAAAGAAGTCTGAAATTCCATTGATGACTAGTGTTGTAAATCAAAGCTAAAATCAGCAGATTTATAGACATTAAGCTTATGAAGACTTTGTGCCTTAGATACCGAACTCTGGTTAATGACAGAGTAAACAAGAATTTGGGTTCTTATACCATGTCCCCATTATAAGGAATGACGAGTTTATGAGGAACCAGGAAGAGATGTAGACTAAGATATCCAAGTGGATTGGCAAACAGCAGAGAATCAGTCCACAAGAGTTCCGAGAAAAGAACACCCTTATGAATTGCTATAGTTTTATATCTTAAAAAGAGCTCTTTGAAACAAGTGGACAAAATTGTCAATTATAGTCAAGGTTTTTTGCCTAAGTGGGAAGACCAGGTGAACAACCCAGTGCAGTGGAGTGAGGACCAAGAGAACCCATTTGTACTTGAATCTTCCAAGTATCACAGTAGAATCTGGAAAGTGGTGAACACATAGGGAAGACAACTAAACCACAGCCTGTATACCACCAAGTGGTTTTATTTGGTTCACTGTCTTCCCTCCTCAACATCTCCCCAGACTCCATCCCCCTGTTATCATCTCTTTACTTTGTTTAGAGTATACTAAAAAGAGTTCATCTCAAAATATTTTTTTAAAAAATCAGAAGCTGGTTATACTGTTATCAAGACATGTGTGCTTGAGTCCAAAATGCCCCCTGTAGTTGACAGATACAATGATGTTCCAAATATGATTATTACTAAGTAAGAATAATGTCTTCTCTGTGTATATTATTATCAAATTAGAAAGCTTCTGATTAGGCCTATCAAGTGCTCAGGCACCCAAGTTACCTGTGCTTTGAAATGTCAGAATTTATGATTGGAAGATACATTAGAGCTTATCTGGTCCAAGCCCACATTAGTTATTTTAGGGAAAAAGATGGATCCAGATAGATCCATAGCTCAATATCTTCAGTTTAGCAATCTTTTCACTGAACCACATTTGCCTCACTAGTGCAAAACAATTTCAAAATGGCTGACATTATCTGTCTGTCTGTCTCTCCTTCTCTCTCTCTTTCAACTTCTCTTTCATTTTCTTTTCCAGTGAATATGGCATGTATTGGTTAAAAGAATGGGCTCTGAGTTTGAATTCTGTCTCATCATTTATTAACCACAGGAATGTTAACACATTTCTTCAAGCTTCAGTTTCCTTACTTATAAAGTAGGGATAATACCTATGTTTTGGGATTGTAAGTATTAAATGAGAAAATCCATGCAACAATTTTAGGCAGTATCATACAATAAGTGCTCAAAAAATGTTAGCTATTATTGTAATTACTTTAAGTAATGCATGGTTACTATCAAAAATGTGGAAGGCTGGGATAGATAAGGTACAATATTAAAATGGCCAATAATCACTCAATTTAAAGATAATCACTGTCAAAATACACATATTTACACACATATATGTAGAAAATAACTCTGTACCTATATGTTCAAACATATTTTTCTATATAAAATAGTATGTTACTATTTTATATCACTTAATTCACAAAATAGAATGAAATTGATTTGCTAATCACAAATTCTTTTGTAAGTAGTTACCAACTTGTTAGTTTCTAGTGCTATCCTCATCCTGAAGAATATAAAAACGAAACAAGGAACCTCAATCTTGGTGGATTTGTTATTAGCTTCAGGCTGACAATAATGCAGGAAATAATAAAGTGAGTAATAATCATTTACCTTTAAATTGTACTTCTTATAAAGATCTTCAAGCCTTTTATAATTACAATGTCTCATTAACCTTTCAAAGATATCTGTGGTATAGTGTGGTGAATCTAATATAATATGAAATCAAGCTAATCTAAGAAGAACAACTGAAATTCAATGCATTCACCCAGAAAATCACACTACACAGGCAGCAATAGGGGCTAAGATGTTGCTTGGTTTCGAGGTTCTTGGACTCATCTCTGACCACCTCCAGTGGATTTGTTTCCTTAAGATAGTGACCTTGTCTTATTAATCTCTGCTCTACTTATTCATTTGCTCACTTATTCAATGTTCACTGAATTCCTGCTACGACCCCAATACTATGCTAAAGGGCCTGGGGCTACAAATACTAATAAAGTCATTGTTTTAAGGGGTTAGAATCAACCAAGGAGATCAAAAAATGAAGAGAAAGTTTTAGTGCACTGTGATGAATATGACAATAGAAGGAAGCACAGGACACTATGGAAACAGGCAGATAGGGATCCACATTCAGCCTAAAAGTGGTCAAAGAAGGGTCTCTGAAAAATATGACATCAAACCAAATTGAATCTTAAAGAATGTGTAGGAGGTATGCCCTTACTAGTGGTCGGTGTGACCCTGAATACTTATGCTTAATACTTAAGATCTCTTAGCCTTATTTTCCACATCAGTTTGTTGTTGGAGTTAACAAAGACCGTGTGCATAAAGTACCTAGCAGTTGTCTGTCAATAGCAGATATTCAATAACAGTTTGTTCTTTTTTACTATTGATTTCTGTTGCTTTCTCACTTCATTCTGTGTCCATGAAAACTATCTGTTCTCTACCTAATTGGTAAGTAATATTCCTCTCTGAAAATATTTTGTAACTTTGGAGCTAGATCCTACCTTTAGATAGGATACAAATTTAACTATCCCTAAAAAGGATTGCTTCCATTCAGAGGCAGCAGAAGACTTATAAACACCCATGGAATATTGACAGGGAAGTAGACTGTAAGCCGAGCATGCCACACAATCCAGACATTCCACTGGTTATGTACTCATCTGTCACTTCCCTTAGCCATATCTTGCCCTTAAGTTAAGAGACAATTCTATTCAGAGTTATTTTTTAAAGGGTGTTTTTCTTTCTTAAAAATCCCTTAAGTCACTTTGGTGTTTTGAAAGTAATGTGTCTATTATAATAGAAATACTATTATAATAGGTAGAACAGTGAGTTGAGAAAGCCATTAGGACTTAAGAACAACATGCTACACGGTATTCAAAAATAGAAGAAAATTATAAGATAAACAAGTGTAGGAAAATAATTGACTGATACTCAATTTTATCTCCCACCTTTGCAAATGGCTGCTCCAAGTTCTGTTTCAAAATGGTGTAAGGGCTTTCACTGCTGTCATCAATTGCCATCAGCACTGCCTTTAACTGACATAATCACTGATTGTTACAATTAGTGCCCATTAGTATAGAGTAAAGTTAGAGTCTCAGTCATATAGAATTGCCCATTATGTCTATAGAATACACAAAGTTCATCACTTATGATTAACATTACCAGAATGAATTCAAAAGAGATTATGAAAGACCTGTCACTTTATAATGCTGCCAGATGTGAATATCAGAGATGATATACCAACTGTCAAAATTCTGTTCTACTGTGGAACATCCAGATTTTAGATGTGAAAGTATGGAGAAATAGAGAAACAATGAGTTCAGTAGATAAGAATTTTGAGGGGACCAACAGACAAGGCATATTGTTGAGTAACAGAAAAATATAAATATTGATAAATAGTGTCAAGTTTAAATACATAATATTTGTTCATAAAATTAAATATACTATGCAGCTATTACATATTGAAAGATCTATAATAATGACATAAAATATGATGTAAAAATGGTGAGAAAGTCAAGTTGCAGTAGAATAGTATAATAACACTTTATATCGTAAGCCAAAAAATGTGCCTAAGTAATGGTGAAAAAGACCAATGTGAACAGAATTTTTAACCCATGACATTATTTAGAATTACAACAGAAATTGGCCAGTTGTAATTTTCTTGTGATTGTGGTTAACACTTAACTCTAAAAGAACACATTTTAAATAGGGAACTGAGGAGTTAAGAAAAAATGTGTGACACCAGGACCTCCATCCTCCATCTTGGATGGTGCAGTGATCTTAAGGCTGGGATCTGCTAAGATGGTACAACAGAAAGACAGACAGAGCCTGAGTCATCAATAACGGTGGACCTGCCAGTACAGTCTTGTACGGCCTACCAAATACAAACTCTATAAGCAAACACTGGAAATATTAAGAGAAAAAAAATTTCCACTTTGAAGACATCAGTAGCTATGTGGTGATATCAATATCAATATCATTTATGTTTCGACTAGGTGGCACCAACCCAATATATATTTCAAGCATTTTTATAAAATCTTTGCTATAAAAATTATAAGCCTCCATGTGTATGCAGTAACAAAGGTGCCCATCCCAATCCCAGAAGCAACAACTTTTAATTGTTACATGTGTATCTTTTCAGGCATTTTCTATGCATATAAAAGCATTTGTATACTCATATATAATACAGTCACTTTATTTTTCAAATGATATTACACCATTCTACTGTAACTTGACTTTCTCACTATTTTTATACCATATTTTATATCATTATTATAGATCTTTCAATATATAATGGCTGCACAGTATATTTAATTCTATGAGCAAATGTTGCATAAACTATATGCTATTTATCAATGTTTACATTATGTCTATTTTTTCACTACAACAAACAATAGAGAATTAAGTATCCTGTATATTTATCTATTTGTGGATATTTAGGATAAAGTTCTAGAGACAGAATTGCTGAGTTAATATACATATACATTTTCAAATGTTGAGGCATTTTTATATCTATACCTGTATCTACATCTTATCTATGTATCTATTCAAATTGCCTTCCAAAATGTTTGCTCCAATTTACATTCTCACCACTGTGTAACAGAGCATTATCAAACTTTTAAGTCTTTGCAAAAACAAATGAAAATGGCATTTTATTTAAAAATTTTTTTTAATCATGAAGATAGTTCATCATCTGTGCTACAGTTTCTAACAATTTATGTTTCTTTATCTGTGTTCTTAAATTTTTACAAATTTTTTTCCCTATTGAGTTGATGGTACTTTTTTTTGTTTAACAGCTTTATTGATATATATTTCACATACCACAAAATTCTCCCATTTAAAATACGCTGGTCAATGGTTTTTAGTAAATTCACAGAGCTGTGTAAGCACTGTCACCATCTAATTTTAGAATATTTTGAGCAACTCAAAAAGAACCACATACCCATTAGCAGTCATTCCCTATTCCTCCTTTCCCCACCCCTGCCCCAGCCACAGGTAAACATAAATCTACTTTCTGTATCTATAGATTCCATGTTCTGGACATTTCACATAAATGTAATCATACCATATATTATCTTTGTGACTGGTTTTGTTCACTTAGCATGACATTTTCAAGGTTAATACAGTAGGGTATATCTGTAGTTCATTTCTTTTTTATTGCTGAATAATATTCCATTGTATGGATAGACTACTTTTGGTTATCCATTTATCATAGATTATGATTTATCATCCATAATTTATCATGGTGGACATCCATCACGGATATCCATCGATGGACATTTAGATTGTTTTCCCTTTTGGGCTATTATGAATAATGTTGCTATAAACATTTGTATGCAAGTTTTTGTATGGACATGTTTTCATTTCTCAAGCATACCTACTAAGAATTACTAGGTCACATGGTTACTCTATGTTTAGCATTGTAAGGAACTGCCAAATTTTTCTTCAAAGTGACTGCAACATTTTGCATTGTCACCAGCAATCTATGAGGGTTCCAATTCTTCCACATTCTTATCAAGACTTGTTATTGTCTGTCTTTTTTATTTTAGCTATTGTAGTGGGTATGGAGTGGTATCTCATTGTGGTTTTTATTTACACTTCCCTAAAGACTGTTGAAGATGATTATCTTTTCATGTGCTTATTGGCCATTTGTATATCTTCGTTAGATAAATGTCAATTCAAATCCTTCGTCCATTTTTAACTGGATTGTTTGTCTTTTTAATGTTGATTCCTAAGTGTTCTTTGTATATTCTGGGCACAAGTCCTTTGTCAGATACATAATTTGCAAATATTTTCCCCCATTCTGTGGGTTGTCTTTTCACATCCTTGATGGTATCCTTTAACACTAAAAAATTTTTAATTTTGTGGAAGTCCAATTTACCTACATCTCCTTTTGTCATTTATGCATTTGGTGTCATGCCTGAAAAACCATTGCCTAACCAAATGTCATGAAGACTTATTCCTATGCTTTATTCAAGGAATTTTATAGTTGTCTTATATTTTGATTTATAATCCATTTGAGTTAATTATTGTGTATGGTGGGAGGTAAGGGACAAAATTCATTCTTTTACAAACAGACTTCCAGTTGTCTCAATACCATTTGTTGTGAAGACTATACATTCCGTACTGAATTGTCTTGACACTATTGTTGAAAATCAATTGATAGTAAATGTGAGGATTTTTTCTACATTCATTCTATACCATTTATCTATATATCTTTCCTTATGACTATTAAAATATATTGATTACTGTAGCTTTGTGGTATACTTGAAATTCAGAAATATGAAACTTTGTTCTTTTTCAAGATTGTTTCGGCTATACTTGGTCCTTTGCATTTCCAAATGAATTTAGTATTAACTTGTCAATTTCTGCCAAAAAAAAAATTCAGGTAGGATTTTTAGAAGGATTTCATTGAATCTGTAGATCAATTTTGGGAGTACTGCCACCTTAACACTATCTATAAACATGGGTTATCTTTCTGTTTATTTAAGTCCTTTTAAATTTATTTGAAAATCCTTTGTAATTTTCAGTGTACAAGTTTTGCACTTCTTTTGCTAAATTTATCACTAAACATTTTATTGTTTCTGATGCTATTGTCAACGTCATTTTTTTCTTGGTTTTAGTTTTGGATTGTTTGCTGCTCACGTTTAGATATATAATTGATTTTTGTATATTCCTCTTGTATCCTACCATATTGATGAATTTATGTGTTAATTCTAATAGAGTTTTCTGTGGAATCCTTAATCCTTATGCTTTTCTATATATATGATCTTGTCATCTGTGAATAACAATAGGTTACTTCTTCCTTTGGAATATGGATGTCATTAACTAAGTTATTAATTAATTTATTTAGCCTATGCCTTAGAACCTGCAGTACAATGTTGAGTAGAAGTTTCAAAACAAACCTTCTTGTTGGTCCTTGATTTTAGAGAGAAAGCACTCAACCATTCTCCATTAATTATGTTAGTTTTGAGGTTTTCATAGATGCTCCTTATTGGGTTCCTTTCCGTTCCTTTTTTGTTTTGTTTTGTTTGTATCATGAAAGTGAGTTGGATTTTGTCAAAAGCTTGTTCTGCGTCTACTGAGGTGATTGTATAGAATTTGAATTTTATTCTATTAATATGAGATTACATTGATTGATTTTTGAATGTTAAATCAATGTTGCATTCCTGATATATATACCCCACTTTTTATGTGTTGCCGTATTCAGTTTGCCAATAATTTGTTGAATATTGTGACAATGTATATTCACAAGGGGTAATGATGTATAGTTTTCTTTTATAGTGATGTCTTTGTCTGGCTTTGTCTTCTGGATAATCCTGGTCCAACCGAATGAATTGAGAATTGTTCCACGCTCTTCTATTTTTTGGAAGAGTTTGTGAAGGTTGATATTAATTCTCCTTTAAATATTTGTAAGTAGAATTCATGATGAAAGCCCATCTTGGCCTGGGCTTTTCTTTGTTAGAAGTTTTTAAATTATTAATTCAATCTCTTTACTTGTTATAGGTCTCTAATTGGATTATTAATTTTTTCTTAAGTCAGTTTTGATAGTTTGTCTTTCTAGAAAATTATCCACTTCATCTAAGTTGTCTAATTGGATGGCATACAGTTATTCATAGTGTTCTCTTATTATCCTTTTTTACTTCTGTGAGGTCAGCAGTGATGTACCCACTGCCATTTCTGAATTTAGTAACTTGAGTTTTCTCTCTTTTATTCTTGATCAGTCAAGTTACAGGCTAGCCAGTTATCATACTTTTTAAAAAATTGATGAATCCATTTTCCCCCATTAATTTGAAAAGTAATTTTTATCTCATACTACATAGTCATATGAACTTATGTTTATTTTTGCCCCAATAATCTGTCTTTTTCTGCACTGGAGTTGTGCTGTTTTAACTATTGTACCTTAAAATGATTTTTAATGTCTGATAGGAATAATCCTCCTTTTATAATCTTTTATTTTCATGTTTTTAAAAGCTATTCTAGCATGTTTTTTTCCCATCAGGATCATTTTGAAGTTTTTTGTTTTTTTAATCCTGTTTATGTTTTGATTTGGATCATAGTGAATTCATAGATAAACTTTGAGAAAATCAACATTGTTCAATAGTGGGTATTCCTATCCAAGAAAAAGATATTGCTTTCCAAATTATACGTTTTATTTTATGTTCCTATGTAGTTTTAATTTTTCTTCATACAAGTCTTTCACATTCTTAAATTCATTTAGCTGTACTTTCCCTTTTTGTGAATGAAGTCTTCTATTCCATTATTTTTTCCAGATTGTTGTTATTTTTGTAACCACATATTCTCCATATTCTTCAGCCTTCATGGGTCTCCCATTCCTTGAAAGTTTAAATAGAATTCCTTGAGCAGTATGGCAACTGCTGCTTCTCCATGTACAAACATATTCTTTTCTGGTATATTTGAGGAGAGGATCCTTTTCCCATATTAGCTCCTAAGTAGAGTTTACTCTGCATTCCACTCTTCTCTGCATCCCATGAAGACTTCTGCTCATTTGTATGCTTCTCGTGCTTGAAATTCTGAGACTGTAACCCTTTTGCTTCTTTCTTTATAACAACACTAAATCAATGCTGCTAATTATACAGATTTTATTGAAGAGTGGTGGTGAACTGTAGGTAATTAGAGTTCAGTCATAAAATAACTTCAATTTGAATTTCAGATAGACTTCCTATAAATTCTGCGGATCAGAATATCTGAGTTTAAAAACTCGTTCCATCACTTGTTTTCTGTGGAGTGTTAAAGAATCATGGTGCGAGTGAGCATTCTTGTTTGTCCTCGTCCTCAATGGGATTGCTTCTACCGTGTTACCATTAAACATGGCGTTGAATTTTGGTTTGTTATATTGTCAAGTTTTTGTGTGAGTGTGTGTGTGTTTCTCTTTATTTGTGGCTTAGTTATGCTTTGATGTTGATGGAATTCTTTCTTGGTCCTTGAATCTTGAAGTTCAGTAACTTCTCAAACTATGTTGCTCTTGAAATTTTCGACTATGCTTTTTAAATTTAATTCATTTCTCTTTTATCTATAGTTTCAGTTCTTTTTTTATTCCAGGAAAATATTATTTTATTATATCTTTTGAGTATTTTACTTTCCCATTTGTTCTATTTTCTTCTTCAGGAATGCCAATTATGCAAGTATTGGATCTCCATTTTCTCTCTTCTAGTAATAACATCTTATGGCTTTTTGCCCTTCTCTATTTTGTTTTATATTCTTTTGTCAAGCCATAGTTCATGACATTGACTCTGTTTTAAGCATCATCTATTTTAATTCTGAATAGTCCCAGTATGGTTTTCATTTCCATAGTTAAAAAACAATATGTATATATATACATATTTCTTGAGTTCAGCCATGTCACTTTTTAACAACTTCTATTGTTTATTCTATTATTTTTTTACTTGTGCTTACATTTCTTATTTGAATGAGACAATATTCTTTGTAATTCATTTGTGTGTAAGAAATTCATATATTTTCTTTCATAACTATGCTTGTAAAATGTCTTCAACTCATTTGTTTTTTCCTTGTTTAAAGTGATTGCTTTGCATAGGAAAAATATTGGATAATTTTTTTTGCATATTAATCCTCTTTAAAAGGGAGAACTCTGTCTAAGTCCACCATTAACATGAGTTGAGAAAATGAGCTGTGAAGTCAGTATCTCTCCAATTCAACTATGTTGCTTAAAATATTTTTTCATCAAATCTGCCATACCCTTCAGTGTGGGTGAACAATTCTCCTGAACATGGCAATTTTAATTCTTGAGATGAGCAGATTACCCAGACAAGAAGACTGCATGACACACTGTGAACATTTTGTTTGTTTGTTTTATTAGTTTTTATTTGTCTCTGTTCAGTTGACTTTTTACAGAACTTTAGAGTTGTTTACTGTGCAGTTCTCTCTCTAAATATTTTTCGCATTTTGTTTTGAGAAGTGGGTGAGGAGAAGGAAGCTGGCAAACATAGGCAAATCCATCCGTTAATATTCTTCCACCTTACTGTTCTCTGGGTGGAACTGGGTTGCTCTAAGAATGCCTTCTACATCTCTTGTACCCACCTTCCTTACCCACCCATGTATCTATTTCTCATCACTCCAAGGAAATCATCACTACTTGGATCTTTCAAGACTCTCCAACTTCTTGCAGAAAAATATGCACTCCACTGAGATCTAAAGTAGTATGTGTTACCTTATGCCTTAGTTTTACAATCTTCACTCTATTTGGCTGATATTCTTATCTTCTTGGAAAGTGGAATTTTCTTTTTCTTAAAAAATATCTTTTTGTTTTTGTGAAGCAAGTTTCAGGGAATGATATGGAATAAACATTTTACTGCACTTTCTTTTACCAGCAGTCTTAAAAATAAGACATTTTAATATAGTACTACACAGAAATAAAATCATTCTTCCATTACCTAGATTGTCAAGCAGAATTTGAGGGATATTTTTGAGTGTACTTTAAATGAAAAATTGTTAGAGTCTTCAGTTTCATTTGAGAGAAGGAATTTCTCAAAGGAGAATCCTTCATGGAAAGGATCTTTCTTGTCTCCTGCTGTTGAAAATATAGTGCTTGAGAGCTGGAGTGTATTTCATCTTGTAACATGGCTGTGATGAGAAGTCCAAGGTAATTATAATACACATACATACTCACAGCTTGCCTTTGACCCTCTGAGTTTCAGCCTTATCAAAACTAAACTCGGCTACCTTCTGAGAATAGATCTGCTTTGCAATTTGATGAATCTGCCATTGTGTAAGTTAAACATTCCAGGTTTGGTTGGTGATAGGTCTTCATTTCTCGACTTCTGTGAGGTTTGGTCATTGCTAAATTTCACTGGGCTTTGCTGGGGGAAGTCAAGCTTTACTTCCTCATAACCTTCTGCTCTTTTGTCAGCTAGTCCTTTTCATTCAGTATTCATCCACGACATTGCTTAGGAAGGGTCAGCAGTCCAAGTCTTTGTCTGTTTGACCCAAGCCAGAGAGTTGTCAGATCAGTGAAAGCAGCCACAGCCTCTTGCCACTGCTCTGGTCATAAGTTTATAGTTCAGGCTTCTCTTCGCAAAGGATCATCAACATCAACATGTTGTTTCCAGGGTCATAAATTTGCAATGTGATGAGACATAACCAGATGTTGCCAAACGTGAACTGACTCATAAAGCAGCCTCTCTTCTGCTCTGTCTTGCTTCCCAACTCAGAGAAGCTGGTGGTCCATTTAGTTCTTCACACTCAGCTGAGAGGTTTTGTTGTCCAGATTGAAGTCAATCACTTTCCAGAGCAATTATATTTTTCAAGCTGAATAATGGAGTAGTCATTATCACTTACTCCACAGATATTTTCTGTTGCTTACTGCTCCCATGTTGGGTTTATTGCCATTCTTTAGATGTACTTTTGCTTTTTCTTTTAGTTGTTGTGATGGTAGCTGTTGTCATGTTGTGCTGTGATATTATTCCCTGTATATAGTAATGAGAGAAAAATGGCATTTCTATCTATAGTCCTTACTTACACTCCTACATCTGTGGTCATCTGATTTCATGTATGATTACAATTCTTTCATATTTGTTAGGACTTGTTCAATGCCTGGGATACAGTCAATTGTAATAAGTGTTCTGATGTGTGGTTCTAGATACAGCAAAGCTTTGGGGCCCTTTGGGCTTTTGCAGATTCCCTTCATTTTAAGTTGAAGCAACTGAGGCCATGGAAGTTAAGCAAATTATCCAAGATAATACATTTTGTTATTCAGACCCAAGGCTCCTGCCTCCTCCTTGGGTACATTGTTGTATTTCAGGAAACCAAGAGTTCATTATCTGGACATAATATGAATACCTAATCATAATATCAGCCCTTTAGATTTGAAGCCAGGTTAAATTTAAAGCTAAAGTCAATGAAAATAAAAACAGGTTTTAAAAATCAGATGTTATAATTCTTCATGACAGATTATTCCTTTTCTGAATTCCAGTTCTCTCTTTTATAAAACTTGGGTGATAGAAACAATACTTCACTCTATCATAATATTATTGGTAAGGAATATCGCTTAAGAGTCTTCATAAAGAGTTCTTTGATTGTCCTGTGAAAAAATTCCACAATGAAATGTAGTTTATAATTTTGTGTCTAAAGTTTTTCTTTTCTGTTTGCTCTTGATTAGGATTGTTTTGTTAGCTGATAATGTGGAGCAATTGGTTATTCTTTCAGGACTGCAGAGCCAGAAATACAAGAGAAATATAGCTAACATGAGAATAAAGAATCTTTAAGTGCATTAAGGATTCTATAAACTACTTCAGTTTTCAAGGAAAAAAAAATATTGCCAAATGTATCATGTATGCTGTTTTTGTTGTTGTTTTATTTTATATTGTTTGTATTAATCTTAAATTCTTTAAATTCTTCAAGTACATATGCTTTAGATAAAGAATTGATTTTTGTAATTCTTATTTTCTTCAGTTTGAAATCTAAAAATTCTCTTTATTCTGTAATTTTAGTTCTTCTTAATACTTGAAGAAATTAAAGTCAAATTTTGCATTTCAGCAAGCCTCCTTACCAGGAGTTTAGCATAAAGTGAAAATACTATCTTTTCATTTGTTTGTTTTGATTACTACAAGCAAGCTGAAAGATCATTTAGGAGACTGGCTTTTGGTTCATTAGATTCAACTAATTTTAAAGAATATGGGGTGTGTGTGTGTGTGTGTGTGTGTGTGTGTGTGTCCATGCCCATTCCTAGAGATTTTGATTTAATTTGAGGGTTGGGCCCAGGAATTAGTAGTTTTCCAAAGCACACAGGTGATTGCAATGTGTAGCCAGGGATGAGAATTATTAATGTAGTACAACCGTTCATTGATCAAACAAGATATAGATATTACAGTTCACTGAGATTCTGTGACTTCCCAAAGCAGTTAGTGACGAAGCTGGCTCCAGAACCTCTCCTTTCACTTATTCTATGTTCCCCTTCCCCCACAACAGAATGCAGAACGAGCCTGTGACTTTTCTCGATGATTTCCCGGTACCTTGCACAATATCAGGCGCATCAAATGCACTCAATAAAATATTCGTTGAATGTTGAATGAAAAAGTAATGGCTTCCTGTGTCTCATCTATTCCGTAACTTCGCTGAAATAACTACAATACTTGTTGCTGACTATTAGGGCAAGTAAAGAGTGTAGGGCTTGGTGGAAGCCCAACATCCTCTCAGAGATGCTAGGAACGTTGTCGCATTTTGAGTTCATGGAAGAATTTCCAATTAGCTAAGGAGGTAGAAAGAGAGAAATTTACAGTGAAGGGAAGTCACCTCAATATTGACGGTGGTGCTCAAAGGAGAGGTGTCTTGTGAACACTTTGGATCCCAGAAGAGATGCTGTAACTATTTCCACAACCAAACCTATAAATTCAAGGAAATTTATCAATCTGAACATCAAGAATTCAAAAAGGAAGTTACTCAAGGCTCGCAGGGACCAAGGCCTGTCTATTGTGACTGCTAATCCAAGTGAGTTTGGGTTAAAAGGGGTTAACAGCCCTCTGCTGTAACACATGATTGGTCTTTATGAGGTTGAAGCTCTTGTCTGTTTGAGGCCTACAGATGATGCTAAAGAGCCAATAATGACAGCAATTCAAAGCAATCTAATTATGCAAACGGGAGGCTAAACAATTTCATCATCCTTAAATTAGATTGTCCTAATGAGATAAAGACACCAATTAATCCTGAATTAATTTCAATAGCCTATTTCAGGCAAACACTTTAATATGCAAATGTAAATGAGAAACAAAGCCTACTGTAGAATGCCAGAGTTCAGAACCTCTCTCTTCGCAGCTGCAGCGGGTGTAAATAGTGTCTAATGAGTTTGCATGGAAAGATACAACCAGTTGAAAATTTTAGACTTCATAAAGCACAGCTGGTGCCTCAGGTATACTGGATGTGGTCAGGAGCCAGATATGAAAAGAGGGGGAGTTTCCAGGGGAATGTTGTGGTACTGTAGGTGTACACAGGTGAGTCATAAACTCTCTTCTCTAAGTAAAAACTGGGTAGTCTTTCCAACTGTACGCTCAGCCGTGTGTGTGTCTGTGTGCATGTGTGTGTGCACACATGAGTCTGCCCGTGTGTGCATGCATGCACACATGTGTGTGCCTGTGTGGGTGGTGAAGGGGAGGGAGGGAGTAGACATGGTGAGATAAGAGGAGCAACGTGGAGACAATTTAATGAGTTGATATTTGGAGAGCCAAGTTGTCATAACACACACCTGGACAGAAGTCTCTTCTGGACATAAAGTTGATTTTAATTAGTGACCACTTAATCATTTTAAATTAGCCATTCCCAACCCATTTAATATTTCTAAATAATTAATTTCCTAAATAAGACGTGGGAACAGATTCGAAATCTTAGGTGCCTATACCGAATCCAAAGATCTGTGATTTTAATGATACTTGGTTGGAGGGCTCTTCAATGGGCTAATTCCTTTTGTAACTACCAAAATAACCCCACAGATAATAACTTGGGTAATAATCTCTTCTGTCTAGAAAAGAAAGTGATAGCTGATATTGGCAGTGAATCCAAACTGAAATAGAGAGAGAGAATAATACTTATCAAGGCTGTCTACATTAAGTTAAACTGTCTGGATTCAGTTAAAAATGACTAAGTAAAAATGATGACCAGTTTTCTTATTCTTCATGACACTATAACCTTAAGGGTACAAAATAATGCCTAGGCTTGCCATATAAAATACAGGTTGCCCGTGCAATATTTGGAACATACACATGCTCAAGAAAGGTTTTTTATCTGAAATTTAAATTTAGCTAGATGTCCTGTATTTTTATTTGCTAAATCGGGCAACCCAAATAATGTCATATGCATAATAGGTATTCAGTAAATATTTGTTGAGTAGAATCAAATTAACCTATAATCAGAAATTTGAAATGCCATTTGCAAAGGAGAGTATAATAGATATATTCTAGGGTATGAGTTTCCATTTTCAGGAAATGGACCACTACTCAGATCAAGATCTTCTGGTTATAGAGGATGCACCTTCAGTTTGTAAAGCTTGACCATCCTCAAAAGATGCCATCTCATTGAATCTTGACCAGGCAGATATTGTCCCTCAAGGACCCAGAACTGGAACTGAGGAACTGGAGTTATACATTTCCAGTACCTTGACCTCTAATGTGTAAATTTGATGTTTATAAAGGGAGAGCGCCTACTGCCAGGTAGAAGGAATGTGCCATTGTGGTTAATAGCATAGTTCTGGAGTCGGAATGGCCTATTTTCAAAACTTGGCTCTATCAGTTAAGAGTTTGGGAAAGTTACTTAATCCCTCTGAGCCTTCATCTCATTTGTAAAATGGGAATATCTCATAAAATTCCAGTGGGCATTAAGTTAGCTACCATGTAAATGAAGCATAAAGCAAATGCTCAATAACTATCAGCTCGTAACGACACTGTTTGTGACTATTAGAGAAAGATAATCTACAAACAGAAAAGAAGGAAACAGACTTGCAGATGAAGTTGAAATGAGAAACAAGAAGAATATCCTTCAAGCTCCTCATGGCTTCCCCATTTCCAGTCACATTCCTGGCTTTGAGTTCCTACAGTCATCTATGGTCTTCTAATTCACTCCCAGACGCCACCTCTTTTCTTCTTAGGTTTGACTGATTCTAACTAAAGCAAAGATATTTAAAATTTTAAATACCACCCAATTCAGCCTCGGTGGAAGTTTAAGTTGATTGTCAAGCCAGGAAATGCCTCTTAGAAGTCAACTTCTAAGTGTTGTAAATCTCTATGACTAAAAGGATCATCAGAAATACCCTTAACTACTCAGCGTTTTCTGAACTGCCAAGCCATTTTTCTCCTTATCATTTCTCTCAAGCTCCACAGATATAGAATCTGAAAATCTTATCACCATTTTAAAATTTCTGAGTCATCTTTAGATGGAGTAACTATATTTTACAACAAAAATTAAAACGTGGTCTGACACCATGAGTTTACCTATGGGGGACAACAGGACAGGCTATTTGATATTAGAGCTGTCCTGGAAAATCTGAGACATAATAGTTCCTTACTTCTAGATCTTTTGCTAGCGACCTTTTATTTCTCTTTAACCCTAAACCTTACTCTAGTTTTCAGGTGAAGGGGGTAGCACACCCCCACCAAATCCCAATCAAAGTAGGGGCTCTCTGAAAAAATCCTCTTCAAAATCTTTTCTCCAGTTTGTTTTCTTGATCTGTTAAAGGGTAAAGAATTGTAGATTACCTGATTTACAGATATTTCCTTTGTAAATTCTACGTGGAGTTGGGGTGAGGGTGGTAAGGGTCTTTCCTTCAATGACTTTGGTACCTTATTTCTATTGTATTGGTCTTTGGGGCAAAGTTGGGCTTGGAATTCCATATTAACATCCTATTACATTCAACAAAACTTGTTTAAGGTACTTCTGAGAGTTACTTTATGCCAAGTCACCAGGCTAGGTATCCAGGATTCAAAGATAAATAAAAAAGTCATCAAGAGTTTGAGTGTCGGGGCCGGTCCCCTGGCTTAGCGGTTAAGCACTAGCGCTCTGCTACTGGTGGCCCAGGTTCGTATCCCGGGCGCGCACCAATGCACCACTTCTCCGGCCATGCTGAGGCCACGTCCCACATACAGCAAGTAGAAGGATGTCCAACTTATGACATACAACTATCTACTGGGGCTTTGGGGAAAAAAAAGGAGGAGGATTGGCAATAGATGTTAGCTCAGAGCCGGTCTTCCTCAGCAAAAAGAGGAGGATTAGCATGGATGTTAGCTCAGGGCTGACCTTCCTCACAAAAAAAAAGTTTGAGTGTTTAGTGGTGGAAAAAATCCTACTTACAATTTCTCGCAGAACGGTGTGATGTGTGTGACAAAGCAGGTAAGTAGAAGGGGCAATGTTAACAAACAGAGGGGACAAGACACTCTGCCTGGGAGCGATATGAAAGACTTCTTTAGGAAAAAGTTGTAGTTTGTCAGGCTAGACAAATATTTTACGACTTCCATGTATAAGAAGGGAGGTGATACACAGTTAGAAGCTGCATCAGAAGACAAATGCCATCAGTGGGTAGATAACGCTGATTACTAGCTGATATTTCTGACCTTGTACACAATCCCATAGAAAACATATAACTGGAGTAAAGATAGTAGTATAGTACCACTGATATTTTTTTTCTTCTTTCTCCTCAGTCCTCCAGTGGAAAAACTGCCTTAATATTGCTTTTGATGAAGCTGAAAGTGTGGTTATGAGTAGAGGTTGGACGTCACCCACCAACAGGCATTCCACATATTTAAGAAAAAAATTTGTTGGGGCTGGCCCGGTGGCATAGCGGTTAAGTTTGCGCACTCCGCTTCGGCGGCCCAGGGTTTGCAGGTTCAGATCCCAGCACAGACCGACACACTGCTTGTCAAACCATGCTGTGGCGGCATCCCATATACAGTAGAGGAAGATGGGCACAGATATTGGCCCAAGGCCAATCTTCCTCAGCAAAAAGAGGAGGATTGGCAATGGATGTTAGCTCAGGGCCAATCTTCCTCACAAAAAAAAAAAAAGAAAAGAAAGAAAGAAAAAATTTGTTGCATTAGAAAATAGAACAGGTGTATGAACAATATGCTATTTTAGCTGCTGTGGATTATACCCCTAAATATAATATTGCTACTAAGATTGCACCCTAACTAGCCTCATTTTAACAAGTTAATTGATTGACACTGTGTGCAGTTTTCTTCTCTGTAAAAGTAATTAATACTAGGACAAACTTCAGCTGTTGGTAAAATCAAGTAAAATAAAAAGTATGAAAGTGGTTTGTAAAGTATAGAACACTACACAAGTGCCAGTAATTTTTTTTCCTACACAACCAGCAAATGTAATAGTTATTTCTCTAGAAAAAAAGACAAGGCCTCAGGATGTAATTTTATTACTGCTAAAAGAGGATCAAACTATAATCTATTTCCCTTTATAAGTACAATTCACTGCCCCTGCCTCTACTTCACTTTGAATGGACTCTCTAGAGCTTTAATGGAATGCCAGTCATATTTTAAGCATGAACGTGAGATGCTATTCACAGACCACTGTTGTGAAGTAAAGTGGGATAGAGCTATGATAACAGATCTGCGCATCCTGGCCAGCAGACCAGATAGACTGCTGTTTGATAAACCTAATAAAACAGTAGAGCTTATTGATATTGCCGCTCTACTAGGTTGAAGCAGCCTGAGATTGTCTGTCCTCTGGCATTGAAGCTGAACTCAAGGTGGAATGGAGTGACAGCCAGTAAAGCTTGCTATCTCAGTGGCTAGGGTGGCTCTGAGCACTTGATTTGACAGTATCACAAATTTATTATATTCTGGTATTTATTCTGAAGATAAGGATAACTTCTTGATAAATGTCCTGTGTTAATGGGAGCAATTCGTGGCTTTGATTCCTCTCTGAACTCGTGTTGTGTTGGTCTTGCAGGACATTACAGAGTGGAGTATGGATGGGTCGCTGCGACTCCAGCCCACTTAAAGCACAGGTCATACTATGACAGTTGGAAACATCACATAGAGATGTCTTGGCTAGCATATTATTATAGCTTTTTCTACAGAAACAAAGTATGCTACAATAAGAAAGTAGGCTCGATTAACACCATCAAATTAATAATAATATATACTTATTTACTTATTGATACATTTGTCAAGCCATGAAAAGCAAATAGCATTTGAACAAAGGTCAAATTATGTTAATTGAATGATCTGTGACCAAAAAGAAAATTTTATTTCCCTAACACTCAAACTTGTTCTTTATCTTCTCCATATCACAATGGCACCGTTGTCTAATCAGCTTCTTAAGCCCCAAAACCCAGGTGTCATCTTTGATTCCAGTCTCTTGAGCTCCCATATCAAATCTTTTCAAGTCCTGTGTGCTCTTCTTCAGCAGCATAACGCCTATGGCTTACGGGGATGATGAGAGGAATTTGGGGGATCCCAATGAATAAGAAGTCCATTTCCACCATTGTTTCTTACCTGAAGTTATGATGTAGCCTCTTAACTTGGATCTGCACACTATCTTTTTTTTGTTTGTTTAGCATAGCAGCCAAAGTAATCTCTTTAAACAAACTGATCAGAAAATGTTTAAAATCTCCCAAAGGTATCCCATTAACATCCAAATTTATTCCCTCTCACAATATGATAAGGTGTCTTGACTATGATAGCGAGTCGAGCAGAAGCACTTGAAAGTTTTGTTTACATTACTGGATAATTTAAATAAAGGGGGAAGTTTGGCCTGACCCATTTGTTGGCACCGCTTTAAAATCAGGACTTAACAACTGCCTTATTTTAAAAATTCCCCCGTCGTAGAATATACGTTCTTAGAATGGTTGCGCTGGAGAAACTGAGTCTACAAGCCCTATTTCCCCTGAACATAGCTTGCACGTATTTGCCCTCTTACCTTCATTAACTGTATTTTCTATTTAAACAATGTGTATTCTTTTTAGCGATATACACGTGTAAGTTTATATTTCTCCATTGATTAACAGAAAAATCCAAAGTAGAAATCATTCTACTTTGGATCTTATTGAGAGATAATCTTTTATGGATACTCTCCTGGCCTATTTAAACTAATGAGATCTTCAGAGTTGAAATTACATTAACAAATTGAGGCATTCTATATTTTAATGGGATCCTAGGAGAAATATTTTTGACCCAATGCATTAGAGGTCCATTTACCTCAGTCAGCATATTTAACTTCTTGGATAATTCTAGTATCATGCTGAAAAAACAAGGCAGCATTACATATAGCAACCCAGGAAGATAGGGGCTCAGTAACGTATCACATCATATGAATTAAATTGGAAACAATACAATTTCCCATGTGTTGCTCCTTCTTGAAGTTAAAATACAAAAGAAAAGAAAGAACTTGGGAGAAGAAAACCACAAGTCAAGAACCCAAATTACTGAGTACTTACTGTAAGTCAGGCAATGTTTTAAGAACCTCATAATAACCCTATCATATAGGTGCTCTGATTTTTCCTATTTTACAGATTAAACAACAATAACTAATGAACCAAGATTATTAAGTATCTTGTCCGAGGTCACACAGTCACACCAGATTGTCTGGCTCTAGAGCCCTCGCTCTCAACCATATGGTCCTACTCTACAGAAGATTGACAGAGACTATAAGAGAGTAGAAGGAAGACGTTAAAAGAATGAACTGAGGGGCCAGCCCCTTGGCTTAGTGGTTAAGTGCGCAGTGCTCCGCTACTGGCGGCCCGGTTCCGTTCCTTGGCACGCACCCATGCACCACTTTTCCGGCCATGCTGAGGCGGCGTCCCACTTACAGCAACTAGAAGGATGTGCAACTATGACATACAACTATCTACTGGGGCTTTGGGGAGAAAAGGGAAAAAATGGAGGTGGATTGGCAATAGATGTTAGCTCAGGGCCGGTCTTCCTCAGCAAAAACAGGAGGATTGGCATGGATGTTAGCTCAGGGCTGATCTTCCTCACAGAAAAAATAAAATGAACTGAGCCTAGGAAAAATGAAAAAGACAACCAAAGGGACATCATCACTAAACTAAAAAAAAATATTTTGGCCCACTATTAGTGTTCCATTTTGTCCATATTATATTGTACATTTCGAGCTACTTTTATTTTGATATAATTTCAAACTTTGAGAAAAGTCGCAAAGTAGCAAGATTAGTACAAGGAATTTCTGTATGCCCTTTTAAAGAGATTGACCAATTATTTACTTTATGAGCAATTTGCTTTATCATTAGCTATCTAAACTTTCTTTTTCTCAACTATTTAGGAAGACAAGGGAAACAGCATGCTTCTTTGCCCTAAATACTTCAGTGTGTATATCCTAACATGGATATTGTGCTGTGTAACTATAGAACAATTATCAAGATCAGGAAATTTTGCACTGATATAATATTATTATCTAATCCACTGCCTATATTCAAATTGCATCAATTGCCACTTTAGAGCTATTTTTTTCTGGTCCAGGATCCAATGCAAGGTTAAGCATTTGTGTAGTTTTCATGTCTCTGTAGTCTCCTTTATTATGGAATGGTCCCTCAGTCATTTTTGTTTTTATTGATCTTTACATTTAAAGAGTTCAGGCTAAATATTTTATGGACTGTCCTTCATTGGGATTTCTCTGAAGTTTCAGGCTATGCGTTTTCTGGAGGAACACCAGAGAAGTGTTGTGCTGTCTTTCTCAGTGTATCATATTGAGAGGTGTTTGATATTGGTTTGTCCCAATATTGCTCTTGCAAACTTTGACTATCTGGTTAAGATGATGTCCACCAGATTTATTCACCATACAGTTACCGTTTTCTTTTTGTAATCAATAAGTAAATTGTTGAGAGATACTTTAAGGTTGTGTAATAACTTGCTCTTTATTAAACTTTTTTTTTTATAATTTTATTTATTTATTTATTTTCCCCCCCAAAGCCCCAGTAGATAGTTGTATGTCATAGCTGCACATCCTTCTAGTTGCTGTATGTGGGACTCGGCCTCAGCATGGCCAGAAAAGCGGTCCATCGGTGCGCGCCCGGGATCTGAACCCCGGGCCGCCAGCAGCGGAGCGCACGCACTTAACCGCTAAGCCACGGGGCTGGCCCCGCTCCTTATTAAACTTTATCCATTAATTTTAGCTACTGATTATTTCATTCCTTCTTTATTTATTAGCTGACATTCTAAGATAAAGAAAATATTTCCCTTTCTTTCTTTTTTCTCTTCCTTCCTTTTTTCCTTCCTTGTTTTCTTCTTTCCTTTCTTCCTGCCATGGCTTATGTGTCCTTCAAATAGCCCTTAGAATTTGTAGTATATCTGAGGTCCAATTCTGGCCCCTGATCATGTTCTACATACATTTCCTGGGTGGCTTTATCTACTCTCATGGCTTGAGGTACCATATGTGAGAGATGACTTTCAAATTTATATCTATAGCCTAGATCTCCCTGTTAAGCTTCAGAACTCAATGAGCTCCCAGACATTCCCTTTTAAATGTTCCACAGACATCTCAATTTCCACAGATATAAAACTTAATTCATCATATTTCCCCCAAAACTTGTTTCTCTTCTTCTATATCTTTTCTCAGTGAAAAACATCACTACATAGCCAATCATGGAAATCAGAAACCTGGAATTCATCATAGACTTTTCTCTCCCTCCCACTCATTCAACCCCCAAATGCAATTACTCATCAGTACCTGTAATTCTGCCAGGTAAATGTCTCTCAAATCTGTCATTACTTCTTCATCTATACTATCAAGACCTGAGTCTAGGCTCTCAAAATATTTCTCCTAGATTGCTACTGTATTCTAATGGCTTTCTCTACTTCAAGTTTTGCGTGCTTAAAACCCATTCTCTACATTTCTGCCAAAGTGATCTTTCTAGAGTGCTTATCTATTCATGCCACTACCCTGCTTAAAATCATTCAGTGGTTCTCATAGTGTTCAGGACAATGTTCAAATTTCTTAGCACACCGCCCAAGGAGAGTTCCTTCACAGTTTATTTCAAACCTTCCTCTGTGTACTCATCTCCTATGAATTTTCAATAATGCCTTCTGCCCCAGTCATTCAGAACTTTGTGGCCACGTATTTTATGCCTCAGGGGTTTTGCAGATGCTCCAATGTCCCTTCATCTGGGAAGGTTTCCTAACCTTACTGATACTCTACTTATTTAGATGATAAAATTCTACTTCTCTGTCTCACATGTCCTTCCAGGCATACTTTGATTTATCCCTTTATCTGTCTCTCTACCCCATGAGACTGAGGCCTCTTAAAGGATATTGTCTGCTTTAGATTTGTACCTTCAATGCCTAGCATGGTACCTGGCAAAATGTAGGTAGGCAATAAATTCTAATGAAGGAATGAATAAACGAGTATGAATAAATGCTAACTAGATGAAATTAAAGTGTGTTGGATTCACAGATAGAGTTGATGAATAATAATATTCACAGTATTTGCAAAATGGAAGGATGTCTCAGAGAAATAATTCTGGTATTGTGCCATTAGGCCTAGTCACAGCTGAGCTTTAGATAATGTTGGGAAAGCTAAAACATGGCATCCAAGTGGAACTATAGAGCCTGGAAAAGACTGGGTTTTAGAATATTGGAACAAGGTAATGTGTTTTTTATTCAAGAAATATGTAAAAACAAGAATAATGGCCTAAAGACAAATGCAAAACCGGAAGTATAGTCTTAGTAGTGAAGGAGAGCTGGACAGACAGATCCATCATTAGCCAAAGAATTTTATCTAATCTAAGATAGGAGGAACCTATCCAAAGCAGGAGCAGATGTGTGCTTTCCTTTTTACAGTTGTGCTGTCATTAACACAAGGAGAAATCCAGGATGGCAGCAAATCCAGTGATGAGCAGTAAAAATTTGGTTTGTGATATGTTGAATTTGACATTCTAATGGGATATCGAGGAAAATATTTGGAAATTCAGAATCAGCTTTCAGGGAAGCAGCCAGGGCTGGTGATGTAGGTTTGATCTTCTTTTGCATAGAAGTAGAAGTGATTCTTGTCCAGTCTCTCCTCCACTGCTAAGATGGTTCCTAGCTTTGCATTTGCCTTCAGACTTTCATCTGTTTTTTTAATATCTTGAATAACCAGCCAATCATCCTGCTCTAATATTCTAAAATCTTGCCATTACCTGGCTCTATAGATCTACTTGAACTCAGTATTTTAGCTTTCCCAACATCGTGTAAAAGCCAGTTGTGGCTAAGCCTAAGGGTGAGAAATTACAGCACAAATGGAACAAGCAGGTGTTTACTCAAGAGAAAAAACAAAATCACTACATGAGAAAAGAGGAAGCTATGGACTAAATCTTAGAAAATCCCAATTTCAATTGGGAAATGACAAAGAGGAGATAACAAAAGGAACTGTTGGAATATTAAGAAGAAAACATGGAGAGTACATTATCATGGAACATAAAAAAAGCAAGAAGGCTTCTGGTAAAATGGTCATCTTTAGTTTCAGAAGCTAAGGAAATGTAGAAATCATGAAAACTGAGGAAAGGTCACGGATTTTTGTAACCAGAAGATAGTGATGACCTTCAAAAGAGCATCTTGTTCTTCTCAATTTGGTGATTGAGTTTGATTGCTCGCCTCTTCAGGTGGTCATAAAAGATTTGTATGTGACCTGAAGTATCACCAAGATCAATTGGAGAAATGTGTTGTCATACAGTATTACCACAAAAGGTCAATTTCTCAATGCCCTTATACATTTTATTGTCAAGATGAAATACAGTAACTGTTGCTTAATGGGCATTTGGTTTGAGTCTCCGTTTCTGAATGCATTAATCCATGACTTTTAGCTTCTTTCTCAAAGTAGCTTCTTTCTAATTAAAGCAGATATTTGATTTTGATAAACTACTTATGCAAATAACTTTGTTGTGATGTAACAGTTGTACAGTTATCGATGTTCTGAGTGCAACAGATTTGATCACTTGCTTTTATGAACTGAATGTAAATCAGTATTTTTCCCAAATCAGCATTCAGCTTTTCTGTAGTCCACAGCTTCAAGGGGCACTGCACACATGCACACATACAATATACACACACACAATATGTATGTGTATACATGCAATACACATTAGGACTTTTAATTCTGTATGATCATGAGCCATTGTTTCATCCACAAAAATTGCACAGCTTTGAGGTTTTTCTGGAACTCAACTATTCTCGCTGTGTGTGATGTGTCAAGATTTGATTATAAGCATCCAAATTCTAGAACCTAACTGAATTGAATGAATAGACGGTCCCAATTTCATTTAAAAAAAATGATACATACTCCCATTTTGTAAAGATGGTCCTTGGGAAACAGGAAGTGACCCAGAAACATTATCTTCCTCATTTCATCCCAGACATCTCTAAAGTAGAAGATTTGTAACTCCCTCTTTCTGAAACCCAGTCATATACAGAATACTGAAAAGAATGAGTTTTCCCCTTTGAAAATGTCACTGGGCATCCAGGAAACGTCTTTTAGTTTTATCTTGGCAAACGAATGTCCACTGATCAATATAAATGAGGAACAGGCACATCAACATCAATAGGAAATGACTTTTGTGATGTATGATTTGATTCATGGCACGGAGTGGCCCTTACCAAGTTCTGTTCTTATCAGCTTGAAAGAAGGCGATATCATAAAAGGAGCCTCCAGATGACTGTCATTTTCAAGTGGGGTGTTCTCAAGTTATAGACTTCTGCCACCTCTGAGATAAATGAGTGGCTGCCCTTGACTGACCCTGTCTTTAAAAAAGGGAAGGCTGTCTTTACAGACCTGGGGATGTATCCTGGAAAACTTTGAAAGACACAGCATTTAGAGACAATTTTGTTTCTTTATCAACTGATACTTCTCTATTTCACTTCTCAGGTTTTTATCACTTGCCGGCATATGTGTCGAAATGAGATCATGAGGTCTCAGCACTCTTTTTCCTTGGCCTCTTAAAGACTCACTCAATTGAAAGAGCAATCTTGTACTTAGTAGAGGTAGCGAACATTATGATGTCGCACCCGCAAAGGCAATGCCCGACTTTGTGCCTGATAAGCAGTCTGAAATGATTAATTATTGAACAATCACATCCTGGTTTCTTCACGGTATTTTTAGTAGTAAGAGAGTGGAATAACCACTCTGTGACGCGCAATCACCGACAGGATTATTTGGAATATTTTACTATGCTATGACAAACATTTCATAAAAATCTAGTCTAGAAAGTTGGAAAAGTATTTACCAATTTCAGTGGTCATCATGAAACCAGAATAACTTTCTAACTAGTTTGGAGATGCAGAATAGAAGAGCAGTTGACATCTGGACCCTGAAACCAGAGTGACTGGGTTAAATTGCCAGCTCCAACCCTTACCAGCTATTTGACCTTGAGGGAGCTCTTTAATTCTTCTGTCCCTCCACAGCCTCGTGTATAAAGTGAGGATAATGACAGGACCTATTCATGATGCCGTTGTGAAGATTAAATGCAAAGCACTTTGAATGTGCCTTGAACATATGCAATGTTCAATATCTATTAGCTGCTGCTATTCATCATCTTTCTTCTTCCTCCTCTTCTGTTCCTCATTATTATTAATATTGTTATTATTACAGAAATTCCAGGCACATTTTTTTTTTTTTTTGGTGAGGAAGATCAGCCCTGAGCTAACATCTGATGCCAGTCCTCCTCTTTTTGCTGAGGAAGATTGGCCCTGAGCTAACATCTGTGCCCATCTCCCTCTACTTTATATGGGATGCCACCACAGCATGGCTTGACGAGTGGTGTGTCTGTGTGCGCCCAGGATCCGAACTTGCAAACCCCAGGAAGCGGAGTGTGCACACTTACCCACTGCGCCACTGGGCCGGCCCCCAGGCGCATTTTATTTTTAAATAGAACTTTCCTAAAAAGTAATCAGGCTAGGGGCCAGCCCTGTGGCTTAGTGGTTAAGTGCGTGCGCTCCGCTACTGGCGGCCTGGGTTTGGATCCAGGGCGCGCACTGACGCACTGCTTCTGCAGACGTGCTGAGGTGGCGTCCCACATACAGCAACTAGAAGGATGTGCAACTTATGACATACAACTATCTACTGGGGCTTTTGGGGAAAAAAAGGAGGAGGATTGACAATAGATGTTAGCTCAGAGCCGGTCTTCCTCAGCAAAAAGAGGAGGATTAGCATGGATGTTAGCTCAGGGCTGAGCTCCCTCACAAAAAAAAAGTAATCAGGCTAAACTCGACGTTCCAAGTGGTGAAAATTATGTGTGTCCTGAGAGCACTTTTACAGTACAAGAGTTTTATGTCCAGTATCTGTGATCAGGGCTTGGCAACTGCTGAAGAAACCACCTCTAAATCCTACAAATATCAGAAAAGCTTTCTGCTGCAACCTCGTCCTCCACGCAGCTTTAGTAAGACCTATCCTTAGAGTAAATGCTATGTGGTTTACAAGCTTCCTGTCTTTATTGTTTTAAAACATATAGCTTCTTGTTGATGGTATGGTGTAGGGAAGCTTTTTAAAAAATTTCTAGACTATGGCCCATAATAGCCCAGCATATGCATGTGTGTGAACAGAGGCACTGCTAGTTTTTATGGTGATTTTGTGAAAGTCAGACAAAGGTGCTCCCTCTGGGTGGGCAAATTAGAAACAGATGCTGCCTTTTGCAGATATAACCCGTGGGGCACATGGCTTGGCACTGCATTTATTTCCTGTCACCCCAAATCTGAGTGCCCCTGTGAAGCGCGCAAACTGTGCAACCGTACCAGGGAAAATGTGTTATGTCTCCACATTTCCGAAACAAATGTTTCACACACAAAAAGAATTCCCTACTTTGTGGAATACATTCTAATCTTTTCTACCTTTTGATGCAGGTCATGACCCTAAATTATTTTGCAACTCATTACAGAGTCACTATTTGGAATATTAAAAATATTGTAAATTTTTTTTACAATAAAATTTCATACCAGGCCTGGGTATGAATCCTGGTTCTACTATTTACTACCTGTGTCCTTGGGCAAGTTTCTTAGCCTTCCTCAGCCTTCGTTTCTTTCTCCATAAAAAGGGGTATATAAGAGTAGGGCTTTCATAACGTGAATGTGAAAGTAAATGAGTTAGTGTATGTAAGATACTTAGAATGTGGCCTGACACAAAGCAGCTATGTTAGCTATTACTAGTATTAGTGACTGACAATTACATCTTCACTGAACTTCCTCTTCAAATCTAGCTCTTTCTGTACCATCACAACGCTGAGAGGTACAAGGGGAAGAAGGGCACTGGGATGTGTGAATGGGATGACAGCAGTAGCCGCCCAATCTAGTCCTAAAAGTTTGAAAGGGGCTACACTGTTGCACATAGTCCCAGCTGTAAGATATCCTTTTTCTCATAAGGAGGCTTACAACATCATAAGACTTTGTACACGAAAGTGTGCTATAAACTGTAGAGCACTCTACAAATATTTACAATTACTATTCAACAAGCATTCATTAAGTGATTGCTTGCGTCAAGCATTGTGCACCGTGCTGGGAATGAAGAGGCTGTATTCTGGAGAATTCCTGCATGAGTTAGACTTGTAAATAATTATAACAATAAGATGGCTGAAATTTAAAGGTGTGAATGAGGCCCTATAGAGACTAGAGAAAGAAAATATGGCTGGAGAAACTGATGTTAAACTGGATCTGGAATGGAGGAAGCCTTTTCAGTCAGATAACAATGGGACTTTTAGCTACGTTTATAGAAGCTAATCATTGCTATTATGATTGCAAAAAGTACTAGAGTGACACAATTCACATAGGCCCCTCTGGATTTCCATAGAACTTAATATGGCTGGACATGAGGCTTGTAAGGGATGATGGGTTGCGGGGGTGAGGAAGGAAAGGTAAGTAGAGGCTGGGTCACAAAGCACATAAATTACAGCTTATTACATTGTCTCAAGGTTGGCTCGCTACCTCTGTGATATTAATTTCCTTAATTTTCATCCTTCTATTTCTGCCTCTGCCCTAATTCCTTGTGATGAAGATGGAAACCAGTATTGAGCAAGAAGTTAATTAATGAATGGAATGAGTTAAAATTCAGTTTCTTTAGAAGGAGTCTGGAATTTAGCTGTGAATAAAATAGGTAATGGAGGGTGGTACAAAGTAGACACAATTACAGTACATTGGCTATCCAATTATCTTTTGTGTGAAATCAAATAGCATATTTTATTCAATTAATTACTGTTAGTTATTTTTTAAGTTATATGATGTGTTTAACAGAAAACACTCTCTTTTAAGAAAAAAGACAAATACTCAAGTATCTTTCAAATGCAAAGTCAAATGCAAATGTATGAAACACCAAAAAGTGCTCCATGAAATTTGGTTTACAAGACAGAGAGATTAATACATACACACAATATATGCATACATGAATATGTGAGTATATATTTGTAATGGATATTAGCCCTATGTCCATAATATATGTTGCAAATATGTTGTCATTTGCCTTCTGACATTACTTATGGTGTTGTCTGCCATGCAAAAGCTGTTTATTTTTATGGAGTCAAATTTATCAATTTTTCCTTGTGTGGCACCTGAATTCTGAGTTAAAATGCCCTCTCCTATACCTAAGTTATAAAGGAATTCATCTATGTTATCTTTTAGTACATTTACAGTTTCACCTTACAAATCAAGATCTCTGATTCCATTAGAGCTTATTCTTGTGTACAGTGTGACAAATAGTTCTGTATTATCTCTTTCGAATGGCTGTTCAGTTGTCCCAAAGCACTTAAGAAAAAAGTTCCAACTTTGCCCCAATGATTTAAGATGTCACCTTTATCATACACTAAAAGTTCTTATGCACTTAGGTCTATTTATGGACTCTCTATATTCTATTCCGTTGGTTGTTTATTGATATGCTGAGTACCCTACTATTTTAATTATTAAGACTTTGTGGAATGTTTTAATACTTGATACTTTTTCCTTTCCAGTGTTTTCCCAGCTATTTTTGTGTGACTATTTTTCCACAAGAACTTTAATTTTTCCACAAGAACTTTATGGTATTTCATATTGGGATAATAAACTTTAACTTAGAAGGATCTGATAATGCTGAAACATTCTACCCAAGGATAAGGGATGTTTTTCTACTTGTGTATTCAGGAGTGTTTTAAATTTGCTTAATACAAGCTTTAAACATTTTTTCTTAAGTATATTCTTAAGTATTTTAGCTTTTTGTTGTTGCTGCTATTTTAAATGGAGTTTTCTCTTCTTTCATATCTTCTAACTGGCAATTGATTTTGCACGTAAATTTATATCCTCATATCCTACTAAATTCTTTTTTTTGGTTGGTTGTTTGAATTAGCTTTACCATTGATTCTCAAGATCTACAGGAAATATGAAATCATCTGCAAATAAAGATAGTTTCCCTTCTTTTGCAATTCTTATGCCTCTAATGGTTCTCTCTTTCCCTATTGTATCAGCTAGTTCCTCCAATACACTGTTAAATAGTGATGGAGATAGTGGATTTCCTTGCCTTTTTCACGATCTTGGTGAGAGTGTTGCTATTGGTTTCTCATTACGTAAAATGCTAGTTTTTGTATTAAGGAAGTTATCTATCGGTTCCGATTTCCCAAGTGTTTTTTATAAGGAATATGTTAAATTATTCCAAGGTGTTTTTAGCATCTATAGGAAATAATCATGATTTTTTTATTGTCTTTAGATGTATTAAAATGTTGCATTATATAATAGATTTCCTAATGCTGAATTATGTTTGCATTTCTGGTATAAATTCTACTTAGCCATGGTATATTATTTTCTTAATTTTGCCTGGTTTTTTTTTCAACAATAAAGTCTGTTAACCTGGCTTTTTTTTTCCCAACAATAAAGTCTGTTTACAACACTTGATTTAGGATTTTTGCATCATTTTCTCAAATACCATTGTTCTATACTTTTATTTTACTTAGTCATATTTGTTCAGTTAAGGATATCAATATTATATTTGATTCATAAAAAGAATTTGGAAGTTTCCTTTCATTTTCTATGCTTTTAAACAATTTATGTAGGCTTGGGACAGTCTGGCCTCTAAAGGTTGGATAGGACACCCCTCTAAAAGGATCTGGACCTGGTAGGTTTATTTGTCTGTTTGTTTTTGTTTTTGTTTTCTTTTTGGTAAAATAGTTCCTTGACAACGTTCTTATTTCTTCTGTGGAAATTGGTCTTTTAGGTTTCCCATCTCTAATGCAGTCAATTTGGGCATGCTGTATTTGCTTAGGAAATTACCTATGTTACCTGAGTATTGAAATTTATTTACATAAAGTTGTGCAAAGTAGAATTTCATAATTTTTTTCACAAATTTCCCCGGTATCAATAGATATTTCTCTTCTGTCATTTCTCATTTTCTGTATTTGTGCTTTCTCCTTACACTTTAATTACATTGACTAGTGATTTGTCTATTTTGTTCCTTTTTTTCAAAGAAGCAAGATTTTGATATAATTTGTTCTACTGTTTCCCTGTTTCCTCACTAGTTGGTTTTATTATTATTATTCCATTTTTTATGCTTTCTCTTGGTTTACTTTGTTTTTTTCCCTAGATTTATGAGTTGACAAGTTAATTTTTAATTTCTATTATTTGTACTGAAATAGGTGCTTACGTATACAAATTTTCCTCTGATCACAGTTTTAAATCTCATAAAGTCTGATTTATAGTGTTTCCATCATCGTTTTTCAAACATTTCATAATTTCTGTTTGTATTTTCCATTTAATCAAGAGTTTTAAAAGGATTTTTAACTTTCCTGAGAGAAGTCCTCTTCTTAAACTTAGTATTTTTAATTTCTAGTTTTGTTGCATTGTGATCAGAAATTGTCATTAGTAATATTTTTATTTTGTGAGAATTACTGATGTTTTCTTTGTGATCAGTTTTCATGATTGTTCCATGTACAATTGCAAAGAAAGTGTATTCTTTATTTTTGCAATGTTTTATACACAGACACACTCATTCTCACATCCATAAAGTTAATTTGATTGATGATGTTGTTTATATCTTCAATATCCTTCATTAGTTTTTTAGCATTTGACCTGTGTTATACTGACAATGGTGTTCAAGTCTCCTTTTATTAATACGTTTCTATTGTTTTCTCCTTCAATCTCATGCAGTTTCTGCTTTAGGTTGCTGCAATGTTATATGATGCAGAAATATTCATGGCTATTATATCTTCACTGAAAATCATGGCTTTTAGCATTTAAAGTGTTCTATTTTATCTACATTCATGCTTTTTGGTTGGTAGTGTACCTTATTTGGTAATAGTATTACGAAACTTGCTTTCGTTTCCCCCCCCCCATTTGCCTGAAATATCTTTGCACATCCCTTTAAATTTAGTCTTTTTGAATCACTTATTTTAGGTGAGTCTCTATACAACATAAATTTGGGGTTTCTCTATGTGTCAATTCATAAGTTTTTTGCTTTTTATTGTATCAGTTAAGCTCATTTAGTTTTATTGATGAAGTTAGAATATTTGGTCTCAATTCTTCTCATATATTATAATTACTGTGTATATTATATTGTATTATATTACATTACATTATATTATATTATATTACATTACATTACATTATATTATATTATATTTATTGTGTTTCTAAGTGGTGTGTCTTCTCTGCTCTCTTCTTTTTTTCCTTTTTTTCAGTATTTATGATTTGCATTTTGGTTTTAATAGTTACATTACATTTTATGATGTACATTTTATAATGTATACATTTGTACATTTTATAATCCCTAATCCACCACCTCTTTTTTCCTCATGCAATCTTTTACTAACTGGTTTGTCAGTTTCACTTAGTATTCTTTGATTCCCATCTATCACCTTTACAGTAATAAATGATTTTATTCTACTCTCTCCTTTTTTCTCCTCTCCTCACATTTCTAGTTGTGTTATTTCTATTTTGTCAGAACATATAACATGTAGATATTACTCTTTTAACCCTTTCTTCACCCTTGTTTTGATTTTAGATCTATAATTATATATGATAAATACTCACCACCATGCTTTTTGTCATTAATTTCTTGGTTGGATGAAGCTCATCCTGTAGCAGCTGGGTTGGATGAAGTGTTCATGAGTACAGAATTCTGTGAGTTCTTCTATGTTTACAATGGTTTATATCCTTGATGCTTGAATGGTATATTGGCTGGTTATAAAATTTTTGGCTAGTACTTTCTCTTCTTGAGTTTCTTGAAAATGTTTTTCCAAACTTACCTTATACAAAATGCTGTTCTTGAGAAGTCTGGTGCCAATCACATTTTCTTACTCTTTTAAGTAACTTTTTACTTTTATTCCTAGAGACTTGGAGGGTTTTCGGAGGTGAGATTTGTCTAATAGTCTGCTAAAATATGCCCCAGAGTTGACCATTCTGTCTCAACTTTCTGATACATAGCTGGCCCTTGTTAATATGTATGTTGTGATTTTGCCTTATTTCAAGAAAGTTTTCTTGGATGATAACTATAAACATCTGTTTTCTTTTGTTGTATTATTTTTCCTCTTCAGGAAATTGAAGGAAAAGTATGTTGTATCTACTTTTCCTGGGTTTTTTTTTTTCACTTTTTTATTGAGTTTGATCTAATCTCATTTCATTTCATCCTATTTTTATCAATTTCTCTTCATTTTTGAAGTTCTGATTCTAGGTATATTAGTTTTCTACTGCTGCATAACAAATTACTTTGATTTTACTCTCTTAATATCCATTCACACAAAAATTCAGGGGTATTTCACCCCAGTGAAAATTCTAGGCACCTAGTGACCTAGGACATGTCAAAATATCCCTTCCAAGGTGAAAGATAAATTGTTGCATCTGGTCCTTTCTGCAGTGGGCCTCTTTGGATTTGGGATATACCTCATATGGATGTACTACTATGACCCATTTATCAATTGACCTGAAAGCTGCTAGTTTTGAGAAGGATCCAAAATAAGAGAAGATTCTTCAAGAGGTCCAGATTGCCATGCAAGCCACCTGATACCTGGGCCATATAATCCAGTAGATATAATGGTACTTGAAGTGTCAATAGCAGATAGAGATGTTGTTTGGAGGTGTTGGCAGCCCCATGCAAGTGAATTACAACACAGACCCTTAGGATTTTGGAGCAAAGCCACGCCATCTGTGAATAACTACTCTCCTTTTGAGAAACAGCTTTTAGCTCATTACCGGCCTATAGTAGATATTGAATACTTAACCATGGGCCACCAGGTTACCATGCAACTTAAGCTGTCCATCATGAGCTGGATGTTGTCTGACCCATCCAGCTATAAATTTGTGTGTTCACTGCCAGACTCCATTATCAAATGGAACTGGTATATATGAGATTGGGCTGGAGCAGACCCTGAATGCACAAGTAAGTTTCATGAGGAAGTGGCCCAAAGGTTCATGCCTGACTCCTACTACACTACTTTCTCTCTGTCAGCCTGCACCTATATCCTCATGGAGAGTCCCCTACCACAAATTGATTAAGCAAGAAAAAAATTTGACCCTGGTTTATTGGTGGTTCTGTGTGATATTGCAAGCGCCACTCAAAAGGAGACAGCAATAGCACTACGGCTTTTTTCTAGGACACCATTGAAGGACAGTGATGAAAAGAAATCCTCCCACTGGGAAGAACTTTAGGCAGTGTACTTGATTGTTCATTTTGCTTGGAAGAAGAAATGGCCAGAGTTATGAATCTGTATCATTTCATAGACTGTGGTCAATTGTTTAGCTTGCTGATCAGGGTCTTGGAAGGAACTTGATTAGAAAATTGGTAGCAAGAAGATCTGGGGGAAGGAGGTATGTGGATAAACCTCTCTGAATGGGCAATTAATATGCAGATATTTGTGTCTCATGTGAATGCTCACTACAGAGTGACTCAGCAGAGGAGGATTCTAATAATCAAGTGAATAGAATGACTTGTTCTGAGGGTTCCAGTCAGTCTCTTATCCTAGTCATTCTTGTAATTATCCAATGGGCTCACGAACAAAGTGGCCAGGTGGCAGCAATGGAGGTTATGGCTGCACTCAACAACACGGACTCTCATTTACCAACGCCACCTGGCTAGAGCCAGTGCTGAGTGCCTAATCTACCAGCATCAGAGACCAACACTGAGCCCTCGACATGGGACCATTCCGCAGGGTGATTAGCCAGTCACCTGATGGAAGGTTGATTACATTGGACCACTTCCCTTATGGGAAGGGGAGGCACTTTGCTTTCACTGGAATAGACACTTGCTCTAGATATGGATTTGTGGTCCCTGTCTACGATGCTTCTGCTGAAACTACCATCTGTGGACTTAAAGAATGCCTCATCTACCCTCATGGTATTCCACACAGCATTCCTTCTGATCTAGAAATTCATTTCATGGTAAATGAAGTGTGGCAATGGACTCATGCTCATGAAATTCGCTGTTCTTACCATCTTCCTCATCATTCTGAAGAAGCTAGTGTGATAGAATGTGGAATGGCCTTTTGAAGACTCAGCTATGGTGCCAACTAGGTGGCAATATTTTGAAGAACTGAGGCACTGTCCTCTCAGATGAGATGTATCAGCATCTCTGAATCAGCGTCCCATATATGGTGCTGTTTCTCCCTCACCCAGGATTCATGGGTCCAAGAATCAAGGTATGGAAATGGGAGTGGACCCTCTCATTATTACTTCTAGTGACGCCTAAGAGAAAGTTTTGCTTCCTGTCCCTATAACGTTGAAAGTGATGTCTTAGTTCCAAATAGAAGAAGTTTTCTACCATGGAACCCAACAATGACTCCACGGAATTGCAAGTAAAGACTGCCTCCCGGAAACTTGGGGCTCCTCATGACTCTGAATCAACAAGCAACGAAGGGAGATTACTGTTGGGGACATTTGGTCCCTACTACTACGGAGAATTTGGGTTGTTACTAAACAATGGGAGTAATAGGGGTATGTCTGGATTGTAGGAGATACCTTAGGGTATCTCTTAGTACTCTTATGTTCTGTAATTAAGGTCAATGGAAAATCGCAGCAACTCAGGCAGGACTCGTAGTAGCCAGACCCTTCAGCAGTGAAGATTCGGGTCACCACACCAGAGAAGGAACCATAACCAGCTGAGGTTGTCTGCCTCAGCAAAGAAGGCAGTTACAAATACCAGCTGCAACTACATTGCAAAATGAAGATAGTAATAGTTATGAGTATTTTCCCTTATTTTGATATGAATTATGTTTGCACATATATTAACTAAATTTTTTTTCATTTCCTCTTTTATCCACTGATCACCAAACATAATATGTTTTAATAACAATTAACTGTATACCTCAGTATTTAAGCCACAATATTTCAAAGGAGAACATCACCCAGAGACTTGGTATCTTTCTCTGGAGAAAGGGTGAGTATGTTTTGAACTGTATGCAGGATAGTTGTATCGTGTTTAAAGGAAGTATGACTTTGTTATTTTCTTTATTTGGAAATTAAGGATAGGTAAGGACATGTATTCTGTGGGTGCCAACTTGACAAGAGGAGGATGGTGATGGCTCTTTGATGCGTCATCTTGGCTAGGTTATACTCCCCAGTTATTAAATCAAACACTAATCTACTTACTGTTAAAAAGGAGTTTTGCAGATGTAATGAAAATCCCTACTAGTTAACTTTAAGTAAGGGGGATTATCCCAGGTGATCCTGACTTAATCAGTCAAAAGACCTTAAAAGCAGGGCTGAGGTTTTCCCAAAAGGGAGAAGAAATTCTCACTATGGACAACAGGTTTAGCCTATTCCCATGGAGGTCCAACCTGCTTGTGATCCCTTTCTGATGGCCTGCTCTACAGACTTCAGACTCACTTAACCAGTGTGATGGTTAATTTTATGTATCAACTTGATTGGCCATGGGGTGCCCAGGTTAAACATTATTTCTGGATGTGACCATGAAGGTGTTTCTGGATGAGATTAGCATTTGAATCAGTAGACTCAATAAAATAGATTTTCTCCCCAGTGTGGGTGGGCATCATCCAATCCATTGAGGACCTGAATAGAACAAAAGGTAGAGGTAGGAGGAAATCCCCCCTTCTAATCCTGCCTCACTGTTTGAACTAGGACATCTCATTTTATCTTCTGCTGCCCAGGGACTGGGATTTAACCATTGGCTTCCCTAGTTCTCAGGCCTTTGGACTCAGATTGAGTTAAACCACTGGCTTTCCTGGGTCTCCAGCTTGCAGAAAGCAGATTGTAGGACTTCTCAGCATCCTTAATCACATAAGCCATTCATTTCCTCACAATAAATGTCTCTGTCTCTCTCTGTGTATAAATATATATATATACACACACACACACATATATATATATATGTATATATATCCTACTCATTCTATTTCTCTGGAGAACCCTCAGTAATTTGCAATTAATTGTAAGCCCTTACCATTGCTTAAGCTAACTCCTTGTTTTATATATACATACTCTGCTTCTCTGATTTAACGCTGTTTGATACACTAGGAATGATTTTTACATCTCACAATGTTTGCTTGAGAACATTTAATTTGATTTGGAATAATTTCTTATAGTTTTCTTCTGCTTTGTGGTTGATTTTTAGGGGGAAGTTTCATCAGCTGAAATATTTAGATTCTCATTTCTGTTTTTCCCTTATAGTAATTCTGTATGGAATTGGTCTTATTTCTTCTAATCCTAGGCATTTTTGTGAGTGAGGTTCATAGTACATGAGCACCTTCTCTGTCAATATAGTGAAATGTAGTTTCTTTAATTGCTGGCATCCTTGTAGTTGGCAGGGAGGAGTGTTGGTGTATCTAACAAACAATGTTCCCAGGAATAAGATTGCTCAATAAAATACAAAGATTTCTTGGAAAATATACTTATGCTAAAAAGTATTCTTTACATGAAATTCAAATTTAAATGGACATCATACATTTGTATTTGCTTAATCTGGTAACTCTACCATGAATATTCTTGGGCCTTCATCCTAATGCACGTTTGCAATAGTTTCTTTTTCTTTTTCTTTTTTTGTGAGGAAGATAATCCCTGAGCTAACATCCGTGCTAATCCTCCTCTTTTTGCTGAGGAAGACCAGCTCTGAGCTAACATCTGCAATAGTTTCTTGCAGGCTTTCTCAACTGGGGTTCCTCAAATACACCACAAACAGAAAATGATGAGAGTGATTATCATCCCAATTTCTCCCAGGTTGATGTATAACTAGTGTCATTCTAGATACATAGGAGAAAAATTAATTACGCTCTTTGGATGCCTTAGGGCACAGGGGCTTAATTTTTAGGTGAATCTCCATGGTAAAAGACTGTCCCAGAGTGGAATTTCTGAAACATAGAATATGGGAATATTCACTAGAATGTAACTTACATAAAGGCAGAATCTTATTCCTGTTTTGTTCAGTTATATTCATAAGTGTGTAACATAATAATATCTACCATATGGGTAGAGGTTAAATTATTTTTTAATTAATTCTACAGATGATAAAAATAGTTTACAGATATATTTAAAAGGATTTGTACTCTCACCAATAGTGTATAAGGGTTCCCACTGATTCACATCCTTGCCTTTATGTGGTGCCATTTATTGAAAAGATGGTCCTTTTTATACTGTTATAAAGCACTGACTTTGTCATAAGTAAACTTTTTCATGTGTATTGTTCTGTTTCTGGGCTATTTATGTTACACTGGTCTATTTGTCAAACTGTGTGTTAATATAATGAACATGATGACTTTTTCTGCCTGCTTGTTTCTGGAATACAGAAATGGAATTTTATTTTATATATAGCCAAATTGATAAACTCTTATTGAGTCTTACAATTGATTTGTACATTGTTTTAGATTTTCTGTGTCATACCATCTGTGAATATTGACAATTTGCTTTTTATTCCAAATGGTTTTATGTTTTTCTTATTTATTCTTGTCTTATTTTGCTGGCTAGGACCTCTAGTAAAATATTGATCCATACTTTTTTTCTGATTTTTTTAGATAAGACTTCTAATGCTTCAACATTAAAAATGAGGTCATTTTTATAAGACTTTTATAAACATACTTACCAGATTAAGAAAATTAACTTCTATACCTCCGTTGTATGTGTTTTGTTTTTACCTTTTTCATAAATAGTTGTTAAATTTTCATATTGCCTCCTTTGAAATAATCATATTTCCTCTTTTAATGAATAAATCCAGTGAAAAATATTTCAGATATTCTACTATAATATTCTTTTTATATTTCTGAGATAAATACACTGAATTGTGTTGTTTAATCTTTGTTTTTATATACTTCTGGATTTGATTTGATAATATTTTATTTTGGATTTTTGCATCTATATTTTAATGATGAGACTGGTCTATAATGTTCCCATCTCCTGCAGATCTTAATGAGTTTTTGAGTCAGTGTTATTCTAGTCTCACAAAATGAGTTGTGGTATGTTCTCTTTTTCCCACCTTCTGAAGAAAACGTCTGCGTGAATCAGCAATTACTCACTTATTGAAAATTTGGTGAACTTGTAGAAATATTTTTTCCATTAATCAGTATCGACAGAAGTGCATTTTATTATTTATTTGCCTCTGTATTATATATGTTTTTTATTTCAGTGATTTCTGCACTTAATTTTATTTTATCCTTTATTCTACCTTTTGGGGCTATATTCTGCTGTTTTTTTCCTAATCTCTTACGTCAGAAACTTAGCACATTCATTTTCTACCTTTCTTCCTTCCTAATAAACATTAAAGTTTATAAATTTAATTTGAAGTGCCACTTTTATCTCCTTCTACAACTTTTGCATACACAATACTTTTACTATTGTTTAATTTTTCTAATTTTATTTCTAATATGATTTCTTCTTTGATGCACAAGTTAAAGAAACACTTTGTAATTTCCAAATATTGTAGTTTTTACTTTTTTTTTTTTGCTACCAATTTTAAAGTTAACTGCATTATTTTCAAAGAATGTCGTCCCTATGGCCCATTCATTTATATTTGTCAAAATTTGCTTTATGGCCTAATACCTCGTTAACTACTGTACGTATTTCATAGATGTTTAAGGAGAATGTGATTTTTGCATGGTTACATATGAGGTTTTACATATGTCAAACCATTCAGTCAAGCTTGTTAATGTTATTGTTTAAGTCTTCAATAATTTTGGAAATTCTTGTCTAATTCATCTTACTAAGTGTATTGAAAGCTCCAACTCTGATTGTGAATGAGTCAACTTCTCTTTGTAGTTTTATCAATTTTTTGATTAAATTTTGAGGTTATTTCATTAAATGCATACAAGTTAGGTATTTTGCATTTTCCAGGTGAGTTGAACATCTTTCTATCATTTTGTAGTGACTATTTTTATCTTTAATAATGCTATTTGTTTTATATTTTGTCTGTTAATATACCCTTCCGGATTACCTTTGGTTAGTACTTAACTGGCATCTTTTTCTCTTCTTTGATTTCATTATTTCTGTGTCTTTATGTTTTAAATGTGTGTCTAGTGAAAAGAATACATCTAGACTCCTTCTTAAATCAATTTTGATACTCTCTGTCTTTAATGGGCAATTCTGACTATTTGTATGTATTGCAGTTATTAAAATATTTGGTTCTTTTCAAATTATTTTACTTATTTCATATTCATCACATTTATTTGATTTTTTTCTCCCTTTTTTGCCTATTTTGAAGTGAACTTGTTACTCTGAAGAAAACATCTCTTAAAAAGAACTAAAATTCTGTGTAACATCAACTAACATCTTTTTTTAAATGCATCACTGAATTGGCAATAAAGTAAAAAAAAATTCTTAGTGGCAAAAAAAGAAAGGCAGGCCAGAGAAGAAAGCACAGAATCAAAACTGACTTTGACAATGAAGAAATTTGTCAAATTGGATGAACTTTAATTTTCAGTTTTCAGCCCATCTGAGCATCTACTTGATGTGAAGAGTCTGAAAGGAACCTGAACCTCCCATACCACGTAAGACTCTGATTCCAGTGTTCTCCTTCTAAGGGTAAACAAACAAACCTGCCGTGATTCTTTAGAAAATTGTCCATCTTGAACTTCAGCATTGAAAAAAGAAAAGGAAATATCCTCTGAATATTTATAACTACAAATTGGCCCTCATACAGATATGAAGCCTGGCTTCCTACTACCTAAGTATTTTGAAAAACCTCAATTTTAAAATTTAATTTAAAATTTCTTGAGCTGATAGTGCCTCTACAGGTTTGGCAGAAGATAATGAAAATTCTCTCTGGAGGCATTTACTTTCTATGAAGTTTTCAAAGTATTGCTATGGATTAGCTTTATAGAAATATGAGCTCACAATAACACACAAACACACACGCACACACACCCCTCACAAAAAATAGAGCATCATAAATAAAAACCAACAGAAAAAAGATAAATTATACCTTAAGAATTTCAGATATTAAAATAGACTATAAAATAAGTATGTTCAATTTGTTTAAAATATAAAAGAAATGATTGAAAATATGAACTAGAAATATGAGACTATAAAACTGTCCAAATAGATTTGAAAAAGACTCAAATTGAATTTCAAAAAACTGAACGGATGGGTTTAAAAGCAGATGATATTGATAAAGAAAAAATTCATGAACTGACACATAGATTTGAAGAAAATATCCAAAATTCAGCCAGAGATATAAAGATATGGAAAAATATAAATAAGTGCTTAAGATCCATGGAGAAGAGAGTGAGAAGTTCAACATATATCTAATTAAACTTCCAGATGAAAAGGAGAAAAGGAATGGGGAGAGTCATATTTGAAGAAATAATGTCTGAGAATTTTCCAAACATTGTTTCTGTTGAGAAAGCTGTTGTCAATCTAATTGTCATTGCTTAAAAGATATATCTTTTTCCTGTTTGACACTTTTTTTTTTTTGAGGAAGATTGGCCCCGAGCTAACAGCTGTTGCCAATCTTCCTCTTTTTTTTTTTTTTCCTTTTTCTCCCCAAAGCCCCCAGCACATAGTTGTATATCGTAGTTGTAGGTCCTTCTAGTTCTTCTATGTGGGACACCACCTCAGCATGGCTTCATGAGTGGTGACTAGGTCCACGCCCAGGATCTGAACCGGCGAACCCTAGGCCACTGAAGCAGAACACACAAACTTAACTGCTGTGCCACTGGGCCGGCCCCCTCTTTGACTCTTTTTATTCTACCAAACACCACCAATCTATTCTACAGTTTTGAGTACTCTGTATGTGTGTATATATACATATATGCATATTCAAAACTGGAAAATTCTGAGGCATTATTTTCATATTACCTCTTCTACGTCTCTTCTATCCTCTCCTTTTAATCTCAGAATAGGCGCTTGTTAAACTTATTGGTTCATTCTTTCACATCTTTTAATATCTTTTTCATACTTTCCATATATTTTTCCTTGTGCTTTTCTAGTTCATTCTATTCAGCCTCTTATAATCTATTGTTTGTACCATCTACTAATATTAATTTAACAATTATATTTTTATCTCTAAACATTATAATTGATTATATTTAAATATGTTCCTTTTTATAGTCTCCTGTTTTCTGCTTTTCTACATTTCTTCTTTATTTCTTTAAACATTTCACACATAGTGTTTAGTAGTAAACACCTGATAATGGCAATATTTTTAGGGGGTGTATATCTATCGTTAACTTTTTCCTGTTGACTCTGAGTCATGGCATCTTGTTTCTTTATGTGTTAGAGGATTTTAGTATGTGCTCGCATGTCACTCAATGTAGTCTGGGGAAACTCTGAGGGCCTAAATTGAAGGTACTTTCCTACGGGGAGGAATTGCATTTTCTAATCCTGGGAGTGGAGAGGTTGCTGATTTGGAAACAATTTTAGTATCAGGTTCAATTCCCTCATCTTAAGGTGGGCCCAGGACTTAGTTTCCCAATCCCAGTGACCACAGGACAATCCTAGTTCTACTTCCTGCTCGCTGCTCATGGCCACTCATAGTAGTTTCTGCTCATTGTGTTTCAAAACTTTGGCTGTTTTGGCCTTAGGAGTCCTCTTTATTTGTGCTAGAGTCAAGAAATGCGTCAAAAAGTAGTTTTCTTGTAATATATTTAATATCTAGTTGTGGATATAGTTAGAGGGCACTTCAGTGCACCATACCAAAATATCTGTAGTTTTTCTGGACCTTCCTCAGAAATGGTGATCTTTCCTTTCATTTCCCAAATTGTAATAATCTGAGAACTAACACTATGTGGCCACAGGAAATCCAAGCCTTTTATCATGTTTTTTCCTCACACATCTCTGGACATCTGTGAGGAATGTTTTCATGTTACACAGGCCCTGCTTAGCGTTCATTCATAACCTTGTAGGACAGACTGGCAATGAACTTCTGTTCAGCTCCCGCAACCATCTCTAGCCATTGCATAATGGGTTGTTGCTGCTGTTCCCATACCATTTTACCCTAAATGAGAATACATTCCTGCTCCCTAATTCACCAAAGCACTACCAAGGCCAAGCTTTTTAACATTTATCAAAACTTAAAACTTGACTAATATCTTGGGGTAACAGAGAGGAATTAAACTTCAGAAAAAAACCAGTAACACCAAAAAACTTGATCTGAAATATGACTGTTTATAAATATGACCTCCTATATGGAAGTCCATTCCTGATACTCAACAGAAGGGAAAAATCTCAGTTTCCTTCTTACTCCAGGTTTAAGACCACACTTTTGATCAGTCTATTTTGCAAGAATCTAGCTCCACAGTGAAGATAATTGTTCATATTTTTACGAGAAATGCTTCAGGTCTTCACAGCCTGGATCCTTGTCGTTCTGGGCTAATACCGTAGCTTCACCTTTGCATATCTAAAAATATGTAATGACATTTACCCAAGATGCAAGAGGATAATTTACTTTAAAAGAAGAAGTTGAAGCTCTTCTCTACAGAATGAAAGACTTGCCACCAGCTTTGGAGTATAAGTTTATCATTTCTAGCCATAAAGGTTTCAAAAAGATATTGAGTTCCAATCCTAACTAGATCACCTCACTTTCTTGCTACCATGTTGGTCCCTCCCAAACAAAACGCTTTGCAACATCTTCAAAGGGAAGAATCTTGTCTTATTTGTCTTCTTGTTCCTACTACTAAACAAATTGCCTAGTACATAGTCATGATCAATAACTGTTGAGCGCATGAATCAGCGAATGACTCTGTAAATGCACATTTCACTAAATATTTGGTAGGGGAAACTGTATTTCATTTTTACATAATTTCTTGCAAGAGAAGGAGAGAGAGAGAGAAAAGAGAGAGGAGAGAGAGAACATGTGAATACGTGTTTGTCTTTCTTATGGGAACAACAGGTTTGAATATTGATGAAGTGGAACCTCAGATCCACTGTGTGCACTGAACTAGAGTGAGACAGAAAAATACAGCAGAATCGTGACCAAACGGGAAATGCCCCAGTCTGTTGACACAGCATATACTCTGAGCCCAGCCAGTAAGCAGCAGAAACTTGACATGAATAAATATGGTTAAACGCAAACGAAACAGCCATCAAAGATGTGTCTCTTCCTGACTCGGTGGCTGCGGGCTTTCAGAGGAGCCCAGCAACAAGGGAAGAGGGAATCTGCATAAAATATTCTGAGCAGAGCACGGGTAGCTGGTTCCACACTAGATAAACAATTTAACAAACACCCAGGAAGAATGTCTCTAACCTTCATAAAATTGAAAGGACAGGCAAGAAATGAGATGGACGACACTGTCATGGAAATTACAGTCTCAGCAATTTGGAGACATTTCATTCTGCAGAGGAGCTGGCACACTGGAGGAGGAATAAACAGGAAGTTTGAAATCTGTCTGAAATGGCATAGCATATTTTTCTTGGGGTATAGTATTAAATGAGACTAAAGTTCTCTACAGAAAATAATATCACTTAAAGTTCAACTCATCTTTTCAACAACTTAGACGATTGACAGGAGTTATTTAAGTGTTGCTAAATGTCGGTTCTTAAAAATCATGAGACTAAATAGAGTCTTGGGAAAGAAATTGCTCAGAAACATAGATCTATTAGTAAACTGGAAAATAAATAAATCAGGAGAGAGTTTATCTACATGTGAAGAGCACTGTTCAAGGCACTCTGAAAGGAAGATAACTGAACAGGTTACTCTTACCCTAAAGAGTCTAGTTAGGAAGACAGGGCACACCTGGGTATACATAAATCAATAAATGCAGACTGATTTCTTACCAGATGAATACACAGAGTTCAGGAGTGATCAGATACATAGGTGTTACTCGAGGAAGTCTTAAAAGTAAGTTTTACACTACGATTTAAAGGGGATATTGGAAATGTATATTAAACAATTGATATTTTAATGTTATATAGAGGCCAGCCCAGTGGCATAGTGGTTAAGTTTGCACATTCCTCTTCAGCGGCTGTGGTTCACGGGTTTGGATCCTGGGCCCAGACCTAGTCACCGCTTATTAGGTCATGCTGAGGTAGCATCCCACATAGAAGCACTAGAAGGACCTACGACTAGGATATACAACTATGTACTGGGGCTTTGGGGAGAAAAAAGAAAAAGTGGAAGATTGGCAACAGATATTATCTCAGGGCCAATCTTCCTCAAAAACAAACAAATAAATCTTGTATAAATTTGATCATGTAAATATAGGCTGTTTTTAGTTTTCTATGCAAAGGCAATCTTTTTTCCATCATAGAATTACATATTATTTCGGCCTTACATATCAGTTCCAGCATTTCCTGAAGTGTTCAGTGGAATCCTGTTACTAGGTTGTCAATGGAAGAACAAAAAAAAACTATGGACAAGGTTTTGTGAAATATTTTTTAATCTATTTCCTTCTTGGCCTTCTAAAACACTTTGGTTTACTAAAGGTTTTGAGAAATCTTCCAGTGAATAAACCTCTTAATTTACTTAACCTTGCATTTTCTAATTTTATTTAACAGAGTACTTTTGTTTTTGTTGAAAGTCTATTGGCACATTAAAGAAGCCAATAAACAATTTTGGAACAACTGATCCATTCAGCTTCTCACTTTACAAGAAACAAAAAATGGAGCTAAGCTACTTACCCCTGGTTACCGGGCCCTCAATGCCTGAGTAAAGCTTTGCATGCTGTTGTCTGGATTACCAGCTTGACTGATCATCTGCTTTATAATTGTACTGAAATCAAACACTGTGTGAAGTTAAGGTTTTGATAAAAACTAATGGCCTTAAGCCTGATGAGGAAATTTTGCCAAGAGGTAAGAACTAAAAGAGAGGAAAATCTGGCTCAAGGGAATGATGACTTTTCAAAGTGACCTTGCTAGAAAAGAGTGGCTCCTGAGACTGGCAATTTCCCATCCCCAGAGTCTTCAAGCAGAGAGAGGATAATGATTTGTGGGGAGAGTCGAAGAAATTTTTGAATCTGTTAGGAGGTGATGAACTCCAAAGTGCCACTTTTGCCCTAAGAATTTGTTATTCTGTTCACGGCTTGCTATGGCTAGGTTAATTACAATAGGACTGGGCAGCAAGGAATCCAGGGCCCGCAACTACCACAACCCCAGGTGGCCAGACAAGTGCCAGGGAAAAAGACCTGGTGGCAAGTGTTTGAAGGAGACACAGCTTCTCAGCAGGGCACAGCGTTCGCAGAGCCTGGTGTGAGGCTGCAGGAATTAATTCAGGCACGCAGGTACATGAGGGGTGGGCAGATGAAGCCAGGGTCAAGACAGCAGGCAAATACTTGGTTTCTGGAAGTGTTCTCGGCAGGTGGTAGAACCACCAACACAGGAATGGGAGTCACAGGCAAGACCGTGTTTCTTTTTGTCATCTAGTGCCTTCTAAGTCACAGATGAGCAGGTTCTAAATTAGGGGGTTGTTTATTTCCAGTCCTAGAATTGAACAGTCTAGAGAGAGAGGGTTGAGAAGGTGAGATGAGATTGACACAATCAGGTATACATTTAGGATAGGCCACAGGTTCCTTATAAAATTAAGGAATAATGTAGGAATATGGTAGGAGCTCAGTCACCAAAACTGGACTATGAAAATTACATCAGAATAACAGTAAGAGTGGCACGATACTGAGTCCCTGTATCTCGCTGTCTATTCCAAGAAGTTGTTCTAAAGACCAGGGTGTGGCTGACTCTACAGGTGGAAGTCAACTGTCTTCAGCTGTGGGAAGAAGAAACAGAGAAGCTGAGCTCAACAGCTGCTTCCATCTCCAGAATGCACCTCATCAAATAGAAAAAACAGAGGAAGCAAACCCTTAATTACTTCAGTATCTTCCTGCCAACAATTTACGAGGCAGAGACAGCAAGCTTAGAGAGTAGTTAATGTTCAAGCCTATGTGTTATGTTAGCCTGAGAGGTGATATTCCTTATTTTAGTAGAGTGAAGGAAAAGTATGAGGGAGGAGATGAGAAGTTAGCCAAAAGAAGTAAAAGAATATTTCCATGGCCCATCATTCCAAAATTGCCTCATTCTAGGAAAGATAGTATTGCTTTCTTTAAAACCTTAGGAATCAGACAGACCTAGGAAATCTTGCTGTATTTGAGAGAGAGTATTCTGTAATGGTTAAGAGCATAAATTCTGGAGTCAGTCCTCCTGTTTCACATCCTGGTCCCATCATTTACCAACAGGTGGGCTTAGGCAAATTACTTAACCTCTTTGTAATTTACATTCCTCATCCATAAAAATGAAGATAATAATAGCAAGTATTAATAAAGTTGTATGGTATATGTATTGGTATGTATATGTTAATATAAACAATATCTGGCAACTCCACACAAACTCTTCCAGAAAATTGAAGAGGGGAGAATATGTCCCAACACATTTTACAAGATCAGCATTACACTGGTACCAAAACAAGATAAAAGCATTACAAGATAGAAAAACAATAAACCAATATGTCTCATAGATGGAAAAATTTTAAATAAAATTTTAGCAAATCAATCCCAACAATATAGAGATAATACGACATAACCAAGTGGGGTTTATCCTAGGAATGCAAAGGAATATTCAAAAATCAAATAATATAATTCATCATTAACACACTTAGAAGAATAACCAAATTATCATCTCAATATACACAGAAAAAGCATTTGAGAAAATCCAACATCTACTGCTGATAAGATCTCTCAGCAACGAGGAAGAGACGTGAACTCCCTTGACCTAATAAAAGGCATTTATAAAAAACCCACAGCTGACATCATACTTAATGGTAAAAGACTGAAAGCTTTTCCCCTAAGATCAGGCCAAAGATAAGGAAATCTACTCTCACCATGTCTATGCAACATTGTACTATAGGTTCTACCCACAGCAATAAAGAAAGCAAAAAAATAAAAAGCATCCATATCAGAAAGAAGTCTTTATTCTCAGGCAACTTGACATAGAAAACACAAAAGAATCCACAAAAAGGCTACTAGAACTGATAAATGAAATAGGCAAAGCTGCAGTTTTAAGTTCACACATAAAAATCCATTGTATCTATAAATACCAGCAATGAATAATCAGAAATTAAATTAAAAATGGTAATTTCAAAAATACCAAGACTTGGATAAATTTGAAAAGAGATTCACAAGATCTGCATGCTAAAATCTACAAAATATTGTTGAGAAAAATTAAGACCTCAATAAACGTAGAGATATACCATGTTCATGGGTTACAAGACTCAATGTTGTTAAGATTTCAGTTCTCCCAAAATTGATCTACAGATCCAAAAATCAATGCAAAATAGATCATAGACTTAGATGTAAAGCCCAAAACAATAAACATTCTAGGAGAAAATCTTGGAAACATTGAGTTAGGCAAAGATTTCTTAGATATGATGTCTACAGTATAACCCATAAAAGAATAAAGTGATAAAGTAGACTTCATCAAAGTGTCTCCTTTTTGAAAAAAATTATTAAGAGAATGAAAAGACAAGCTGTAATCTGGGAGAAATTATTTTCAAAGCCTATATGTGATAAAGGATTTATATATAGAAAACAAAAAGAACTCTCAAACTCAAAAATAAGAAAAATTTAAAAACTAATAAAAAATGGGCAAAAGATTTGAAAAACACTTTGTCAAAGAACACATATGGATAGCAAGTAAGTATAAAAATGATGTTCAAAATCATTAGTCATTAGGTAAATGCAAGCAAAAACCACAATGAGATACAGCTACACATGTATTAGAATGGCTAAAATGAAAAAAACTGACCACCCAACACCCATTCATGATAAACAACAACAGCAACTCTCAATACTGGGAACACAGGAGAACCTCTTCAACTTGCTAAAAATTAGCTATAAAAAGCCTACAGCTAATGTAATACTTAATGGTGAGAAGCTCAAAGCTTTTTCACTAAGATCAGGAACATGGCAAGTATGTCCCCTCTCACTACTGCTTTTCAACATTGTGTTGGAAATCCTGGCTAATGTAATAAGATAAGAAAAGGAAATAAATGGTATACAGACTGGGAAAGAAGAAATAAAATTGTCTTTATTTGCAGATAACAGGATCATGCATGTAAAAAATCCAAAAGAAGTGACAAAAAAAACCTCCTGGAAATAATGAGATTATAGCAAGATTGAGGATACAAGGTTAATATACAAAAGTCAATTACCCTCCTATATGCCAACAATGAACAAATATAATTTGAAATTTAAAACACAATACCATTTATAGTAGCACACCCAAAAATGAAGTACTTAGGTATAAACCTAACAAAATATGTATAAGATCTGTAGGAGAAAAACTATAAAATTCTAATAAGATCAAAGAACTAAATAAATTGAGAGATATCCCATGTTCTTGAATTGGAAGACTCCATTAATCAAGATATCAGTTCTTCCCAAATTGATCTATAGATTCAATGCAACCCCAAACAAAATCCTTGTAACTTATTTTGTGGATATCAACAAACTGATTCTAAAATTTATATAGAGAGACAAAAGATCCAGAATAGCCAACACAATGTTGAAGGAGAAGAACAAATTTAGAGGACTGACACTACCCAACTTCAAGACTTACTATAAAGCTACAGTAATCAATACAGTGTTGATATTGGCAAAAGAATAGACAAATAGATCAATGGAACAGAAAAGAGATCTCATAAGTAGATGCTCATAAATATAGTCAACTGATATTTGACATAGGAGCAAAAGCAATACAGTGGAGCAAAGACAGTCTTTTCAACAAATGGTGCTGGAACAACTGGATATTCACGTGCAAAAAAAAAAAAGACTTTAGACATAGACCTTATACCCTTCACAAAAATTAACTCAAAATGGATCGCAGACCTAAATGTAAAATGCAAACTATAAAAATCCTAGAAAATAAATAGGAGAAAACCTACATGATCTTGGATATGATGATGACTTTTTAGACATGACACCAAAGGCAAGATCCATGAAAGAAAGAAGAAATAAGCTGGTCTTCATTAAAATCAAAAACTCCTCTGCTCTGTGCAAGACAATGTCAAGAGACTGAGAAGACAAGCCACAGAACGAGAGAAAATATTTGCCAAAAACACATCTGATAAAGGACTATTATCCAAAATATACAAAGAACTCTGAAAATCCAACAATAAAAAACCAAAGAACCCAATTTAAAAAGGGGCCAAATATCTTAAGATGCACCTCGCTTAAAAAGATATACAGATGGCAAATAAGCATATGAAAAGATGCTCCACATCATATGTCATCAGGGAAATGCAAATTACCACAATGAGATACCACTACACACCTAGTAGAATAACCAAAATCCAGAACGGTGACAGCACCAAATGCTGCCAAGGTTGTGGAGCAGTAGGAACTCTCATTCATTGCTGGTGGGAATGCAAAAGGGTACGGCTACTTTGGAGGGAAGTATGGCAGTTACAAAATTAAACATACCGTTACCACACAATCCAGCAATCACTCTCCTTGGTATTTACCCAAAGGAGTTGAAAACTTATGTCCACACAAAAACCTGCACAAGGATGTTTATAGCAGCTTTACTTGTAATTGCCAAAACCGGGAAGCAACCAAGACGTCCTTCAGCAGATGAATGGAAAAAAACTGTGGTACATCCAGACAATGGAATATTATTCAGCACTAAAAAAAAAAAAAAAGAGCGACCAAGCCATGAAAAAATGTGGAGGAAACTTAAACGCAAATTACTAAGTGAAAGAAGCCAATCTGAAAAGGCTGTATACTGTAAGACTCTAACTCTACGGAATTCTGGAAAAGGCAAAACTATGACGACATTAAAAAGATCATTAGTTGCCAGGGACTGGGGGTGGATGAGGGAGGGATGAAAAGGTAGAGCACAGTGGAATTTTAGGGCAGTGAAAATACTCTTTATGATATGATAATGATGGATACATATTATTATACATTTGTCTAAACCCACAGAATGTACAACACAAGCAGTGAACTATATAAACTATGGACTTGGGGTGATAATGATGGGTTATAATGATAAAGTAGGCTCATCAATTATAACAAATGTGCCATTCTGGTGGGGGATGTGGTAATGGGAGAGGCTATGCATGATTGGGGGCAGGGAGTATATGGGAAATATCTGTACCTTCCTCTCAATTTTGCTGTGAACTTAAAACTGCTCTAAAAAATAAAGTCTGTTAAAATTAAAATAAAAAAAAATAGACCATATTAGTGTTGGCAAGAATGTGGGAGAACTGGAACTCTCATGCAATGCTAATGAGAATCTAAAATTGTACAATCACAACTTTGGAACACAATTTGGCAGTTTGGGGTTTTTTTTAAATTTAAAGTTAAGCAAATATCTACCATTTGATCTAGCCATTTGACTCTTGGATATTTGCCTGAGAGTAAATAAAGCCTATGTCTATAAAGATTTACACTGTGTTCATAGCAACTTTTATTTGTAATAGTTAAAAACCGGAAACAACTCAAATGCATCAACAGGTAAATGAATAAACAAATTGTGGTAAAGCCAAACAACAAAATACAACTCAGCAGTAAAAAGGAATGGATTACTGATACATGCAACAACATGGATGGATCTCACAATAATCACAATGAGTGAAAAAAGCCAGATGAAATCGAGAACATGCCATATGATTCCATTCATATAAAATTCTTAAATGTGGGGAATAATCTATAGTGAAAGAAAGCAGATCAGTGATTACTTGAGGAAGGAGAGAGGTTAAGCAGGGATGGGAAGAAGGGACCTATAAGGGGTAAGAGGAATGTTTTGGGAGACACGGATATGTTCATTCCTGTAACTGTGGTAATGGGTTCATGACTGTGTACACATATCAAAACTTATCAAATTGTACATTTTAAATATGTGCAGTTTGTTGTATGTTATTTATGCCTCAATAAAGTTATTAAAAAACAAATTACTATGTTTTAAAAAAGATTTTTTGGAGTTAGAATCATCAGATTTCTGTGATTGGATTTGGTTTATGAGAAGAGTGAGGAGTAAAGGATGCATCTGGGAATTTGGATGGAGCACAGGGTAGCGGTAATGCCATTCACTGAGAAAGCCAGGACAGGTTAAGCGTTAACATCAGTTGTAAGTCTGCTCGTCCACCTATGCTTCCCATTCTAGTTAAAGACAACAAGATCCATTCAGTGATTCAATATTAAAAATCTGGAGTTCATTCTCAAAACTTTGCTCTTCTCGCCAAATTTAATTAACCAGAATGAAGACATTTTTGAATAGATAAGTGAATGAGTGCTCAGATCAATGAATTAATATGCCAAAGGATATACTGGGATTTTAAAAACAGAATCCATTGTGGCTGGCCTGGTGGCGTAGTGGTTAAGTTCGTGCACTCTGCTTCACCTGCCCAGGATTCACAAGTTCGGATCCTGGGCACGGACCGACGCACAACGCATCAAGCCATGCTGTGGTGGCATCCCATATACAAAATAGAGGAAGATGGGCACAGATATTAGCTCAGAGCTAATCTTCAGCAAAAAGAGGAGGATTGGCAATGGATGTTAGCTCAGAGCCAGTCTTCCTTGCAAAAAAGAATGCATTGATTAAATTAAAAGAAAATTTAAGTCATTCCTACTACCTTTATATATAAAGATTCACTTAGAATCTACATACTCTCCCCAAATTATAATATGATAGTGCTTTATTTTATCACTTCCCAGCCTAAATGTGTGTTTGAAAATAGTAAGAAATATAGGCAATAATAACATCACTACGTGAAAATTTCCTAGCTGGAAAGATCTCTGATTTCCTGATATTTTTAAAAGTTTATTTGGACCAAAGCAAACAAAGCGATGGTCAAGAAATCCCGAGGCTCTGGCTTCGAGAACAAGTTGCAAGTGCCCGCCATATTCTCAATAGAGATCATAATTCCACATCCCTGAATTTTCAAAATGACAATATTATATTTTATCTATTAGCAACATATTTATCAATAAAAAGACAAAAATAAATTACTCTAACCCCACATGCTCTGGATTAGAATAAAATTTCAAAAAATCATGTAGATTCAAGTTTTCTCATTTCCTAGAAGGCTGAGTAAAAGCCTATCTTTAGAGAGAGATTTTACATGCGAACATTTCCTGTAAGCTGCGCCCTCCTCCTGCCTTGTCTTGTATTTTTGTGCATCCACTCACTGGTGAAAATGATTAAATCTCCAGGTATCACTCCATCTGAGGAAAATGAAATCACTGGAACAGAACCTGTTCTAAGGATCGTCTGTCTATTTATCCAGCCAAGAGTTTGTGTGTTACCTGTCATTTGGCTGCCGCTTCAACAGAGTTCTGCACTGGCCTGAATAAGGGAAGCATAGACTCTCCGAGCTAGAGAGAGACACAAGAGTTCTCTAGTGAGTTCACTGACATGCATGAGAGTGAGATTACAATTTTCACAGGTCCCTAAAGCCCTCCAGAGAATCCCTGAGGTCCCTGGTGTCAGAGGCTACTCACGATGTCCTTAAGAACCAAAGACAAGCAGGCAGTTTGGGGAGTATTGATGGCAAGCACGACAACTGCACCAGTATTCTCTTGTCTGACAGCATCTTATCCGAAACACTGGCCATGGACATGCTCCACGTGCCCACACTTCAATCTGCCTTTGCCGCTCAACTACTTTGGGGTCCTCTAACACACACTATTCTGTCTTTACTACCTCTCTCTCTACAGAACCAGGTCTGACTACGCGTCTTTGCTCTTTGACTCAGCCATAGTGGCTAAATTATGGATCCAGTGGTCCACAAGTTCCCCACTATCAGCCTTTGTACACAACCCTTCACACCATGATCCTAGTTCTTCAACTGCTGTGGCTGGTTTATCTTATCCATATGTGTCAACCTCTGAGTGATGCAACATGAGTGATGGCCTCATCATTGATAACAGACCTCTGCCCAGACTTAATCCATTGTAGCTCCTCTCCTCTCTCTTGTCCCCACTGAGTCACTATTTAATGATTTTACTCTTTAGGAAATGATTTTTTATAGATAATGCTTACTTTTGTGATAGCATGAAATAGTATGGTGTATTGACACAATTTTTTTCAGAGAAGCATAGATACAACTCATGATGCAGTAACCAAATCATTCTGGCCATATGAACACAGAAATGGCAAAGGGGCTATAAAAAAACAAAGAAGCAATTGAAGAAGCATTTGATTATTTAGTGATATGATATAGGCACATTTTATTAATTACAAAATATAACTATACACACACACAAATGTTACATATATGCAAAGTTCCCAATAATTTGCGAGATGTTTCGACTAATTAGGAGTGTGTACAGATTGCCTGGGATAAAATCATAGCCCTCTTCTTTATAGGTGTTTGGCCTTACACAATTTAAACTTTCTTTCCAGCCTCGGCTTCTTCAGTTGTAAAACAGAAATAATAATACCATTTTCCTAGGGTTGTTGTGAAGAATAACTAACATAGTCCAAAAATACACGTGGTATAGTGCCTAGGACATAGTCACTACCATCTGAAAGATTATGATTAAAGAACTCTAAGATAACTGTTAGTTACCTTTATTCATTAAAATTACTTTAATCCTATTTACTGCTGCATATTACCTGTATTTACTATTACTGTTATATTGTAGGCCATTTCTAAGTGACACCTTAGATTTTTTCTAAAGTATAAAACTTAAATTTCTGCAGCTTTTCCTCATATGTCTTATATCTGTCTTATTAAGATTTTCTTTGGAGAAATGGTAATTATGTGACATGATAGAGGTGTTAGCTAACGCTATGGTAGTAATCATATTGCAATATATAAGTATATCAAATCAACACATTATATACCTTAAACTTACACTATATTATATGTCAATTATATCTCAGTAAAATTGGAAAAAAATTAAGAGATATAAATGGAGATGTAAATGACTTTTAGGTAACTAACAGCGAGAGGGAAGGCCTAGGTATGTACCTTAAGGTTTTGTGAGGATTATTATTATCACAAAGTATTAAGTATGCATATAGTTGAGTTTTGGTTAAGAAGTTATGAATTAATTGACTTTGTCCCTGGCTTCCGAGCTTCCAGTCTAAGAGAGACAACAGTGATATGCGTCTAAGGTAAATACAAATAAATGACCCCATATTGAAAAAATATTAAATTCTGTATTAATTATTTCTAAAGCTGAGTGGTGAATAAAGAGGTATTAATTATGTAATCATCTGTAGTTTCATGTTTGCCTAAAATATTTCATATCAAACAAAATTCAAGGATTCAGAAGTGTAGAAGCTGACTTAAGAACAGGTGAATTAATTTATAGGCCCTGAAACTGTGCTTAATTTATTTTACATTAAAATTTAATTGTTTATGTATTATAATTTGAGGGTGCTTTACACTTTCTTTAACATGGAATCAGATTTATTTCATATTTATTCATTTTGTGGTTCACTTTGATGCTGACTCTCAGTTATGTCTAATTTGAGAAATATATCTATAATTCCACTTATATATTTTATCTTTCCATAAGTGTATTTCCTCTTATTAAATATTCTGTATGTCTTATCGCTTTGCAACTTGTCCTAGTTGTACTAAATTTTAACACTCATTCTACTAACTAGTATGGTATCGTTTGCACACATAATGAACATGATCATTCAGGTTATTGATTTAACTATTAAATACAATGGTATTTAATGCAGGAATAATTATGATGGAAAATCAATTGTTATGTCATTCCAGGTTAACATAACCTATTGATATCAATTTTTTGTATATTCATTAGTTAAATCTCTCCACCTTAATATTTATATATGGTCTATTATGTCCACCTATGTAATGAATACATATATTTCATCCAAAACAGAATCAAGAGCATAACTGTGACAGAATGGATTAGAGCCACAATTTTCCCTTTACCTATAGAATCAGCCATCAGTTGAAAGTAGAATTTAAGCAGTCTGGCAAAACCAACTTTTAAAAAGTCAAATAGTCCTCTGAGAAGCAACTCATAATAATCTCTCTTAATATCCTCATTTTCAGATGAAGAAACTATGGTCCTGAGCACTTTATATGATTTAATTATATGATTTTAACCTTTTGTAGTTTTCAAAGACAAATAAACTTGGAAATATTTTGAATTAGTTTCTTATTTTGCATTTTCTATTTCATTTTAGATGTGATTAAGTGGTTTGTGGATTATATTTCCTTATCATTTTCCCAGGGATGGGAATTGGTCAGAAATTTTCCATCAGTCTTCCAATAATATTGAAATATGGAAATAACAGGCATATAACATTTTAGATGAGTTGTTAAGTATTCCAAAGGTCAACAATTTACTCTCGTTTTCTTTAGAAAGTTTTAATAATTTACCTATTAGTGATGTCATTCTGTGTGATAAGATAGAGCCACAGTATCGACAGCCCAAATATTCTAGTCATAAAAACACTAATGAGGACCTCATGCTATGATTATTATGACCTACGAACACAGTCAATAAAAAAATCAGTCTTATAGCCATTAACATGCACATTGCAAGGAGACAGGGTTTGTGTTTGACTTCTTTCCTTCCCCATTAATAACCACATTTCATGAGCTAATCACAAGTTTTTTTAAAAGATCCATAGCATGATCTTACCTTACACATGTTATAAAACTAAGTTGCCCTGAAAGGCCTTTGAAAAAAGTTCCAAAGCTGGAATATTGAGCATCACTTTACTCAAATAAGGATGTTTTTCAGATTCTTAATTCCATAATTAAATGCATTGAAACTAATATTAAAATTATATTGATGAAATGAAGCAGTCTTGATACATTTGAATAACCAACAAGATATTTTTAGGCCTAAGAAATCATTTTTGGATCCTAATTTACTCTAGAAAATTACTTAATAAACCAAACCCCAAATAAACCAGGCAACTGTCCAATTGGATCTAACACTGAAGTAATTTAAATTAACTCTGAGGTAATCCAAATCTTTCTAGGAAAGACAGTTTTCATATTTAAAGAACTATATTTTGAAGAAACTACAAAATATTACTGAGCAAGGTAAAAGAAGACTTGCATAACTGTGGAGCTATGTCACGTTCCTGCAGGAAAAGACAATATTGTAAAAATTATCAGTCTAAACAAATTATTTTAAAAGCTTCTTGCAATTCCAAACAAAATGCCAGTGGAGTTTTTGAAAGAAACTGGGGGGAAAAAACAAAATGATGTTAGAATTAATTCAAAATAATCCCCAAGAAAGAATAGATATTTCCATAAAAATCAGAGTTGTTATCAATGAGAGAATTTATCTTGTGAGAGAGTAAAGCTTATTATTAATATATAGTTATTAAAGCCTTGTGCTATTGGCACCAAAAATACACAGAGTTCAATTACCAAAACAGGCCAAGAACAGCTCCTGATATATAGAATAATCAACAAATAATAAATTAGCATTGTAAATCAATGAGAAAGAGGGATAGTCAATAAATGGTGTTGCAGAAATTTATTAGATATGTGGCAAAAAGTAAAATTAGATCTTTACCTTATCTAATACATATATGCAAGCCTATATGGATTCAGATTTTTGAAAGACTTAACGCTATCACAATTCTAAGTGCCCTTTTTAAGAAAAACAATAAAATATTACAAATACAAAATTAGTTATGAAAGCGAATATTAACTTAGGATGAGAAAATCACAACAAAATACAAACTTCGAAAAAGCTAATAGATCCTACAAATATGAAATCTGGAAAAAATATATTTTAATTAAATAATCATCTGACGCTTCTATAATACTTTTCTCTATGTTTTGGCTGCAGACTCTGATTGCTTTTTCAGAAAAACAGCAATTTTATTTTTTATTATTGATAATTTAAAGAAGTTTCTTCAGATTCTCAACTCATTATTGATAATGTTACATAAGTGTTTAGGATTATCGCCAACTTTAGGAAAACCTCTAATAAGTTTCTTTCACATATGAGTGGTAAGATATGGAGAATTTTCCACAGATTAGTTTCTGGCTTCATACATTTCAAATCTTGGTGCTCCCCCATTAACCACACACTTTCAGTGCTGCGCACCAGAGAACATATTCATTCTGCATTAGAAATTCTACCCGTACATCTTAGTGTCAGAACACCAGGAGGTTGCACAAATGTGTAAAGTTCCAGAAAATCATTCCTCCACTAGGAAGGCAAGCTGTACACAAAAGTGGTGCTGAACCATATAAAAATATCCCACTAAACCCAAACTAATGTATCCTTTTAGCTGGATCCCAATATGCCTGGAGCTACTACAATGCAATCTGTCATCAGGGGAAATATAATAGAGGAAATGTGTGATAGAGAGGAAGAGTGATAAAAGGAAAATTGGAATGGAAAAAGACTGCAAAATTTACTGTTGAAATTTTTCAAAAATGTATAACCATGCAAACCCAATTCTAGGGTCCTTTATGGGCTTCATGGTAAATCTACCCCTGATTGTCCCCACTTCGTAATTTGGGAAACTGAAGCTGGGTAGGTAAGCGACTTGTCCATGATCACACAGCTTGTAAATTGTGAGCTGAGCTTAGTCAAGGTTGAACGATTCCAAAGGTAGTACTCTAAAACACCAAGCTTTACTTCTGATAAAAGAGAAAAAGAGTTAATATCCTTTATATGAAAAAGCTATTTTGAATCAGTACAAGACCACCATATTCCAATAGAAAAATGGGCAATTCACCAAAAAGGAAACAAATGGTTAATTATCATTAAAAATCGCTAGACTTTAAAATGGATATATATGGTTATCACATTTGAAAATAAGTTTTAAATGATACATAGCATTTATGGACTAAGATAGGCACATACATTGCTTCTGAGAATATAAATTTGTACGAGTTTCAGAAAATTAATTTGCTGATTTGGCAATGTGTATTAATAGCTTTTAAAATGCTCATCACATTTCTTGCAGTCACTCCACTTCCAGGAAAATAATCTGAAATGAATACAAAGTTTACACACAAATACATCACACTTCTTATAAGCAGAAAAAAGAAATAATATAAAGGGAATGGTTAAGTGAATTATGGGATTATGATACAGAAAATGAAATATAGTATGTGCCATTATATTATATTTATAATATTTCCATAATATGCAGAAATACTTAAGGACTGCCAAGTGAAAAAAGTTCTTTTATGTATAATGTACAATACAATCTCAACCACATAAAAACACGCATACACGTACGTATATAGAGACGTTAAGCAGAGCTATAGAGCTACTTACATAGATTAGGAGCTATCATTTCAGTGACATTATACCATTGTAACTTAAATTGAAAATGCAATTTTAAAAATAATTGCTTTATTTTATAACCTACAAAACAGAACCTTTGTACCTACTTCTCTACTTCTTGTTGGCAAGTTAGAGAATTGATGAGGGCGTGTCTACATTGTGGCACGTGGCGCTGAAAGCGTGTATTGTGATCACAGCATTCAATTCAGTGCAATTCAGAACAGGCGCCTGATGTCCTCAGCTCCATGTTCACCTCCCCCACTGTCTCACAGGCTGCGCAGCTGTAGTTGTCTGCCTGGTGGTCTCCCAGAGGTGGCTGTGTTTCATTGTAAGGCTGTATTAGCGAAGCCCCTGGGCTCTTATGTGAGGAAAGGCACTATATAAATGCAAAATAGTCTATTTTATTCATGCTGTCATATAAATAGAGATCTACTTTATGTTAGCAGTTTTTCAAGGAAACTGGCTATTCTTAGCATCAGGCTTCTCATTCTCAGGGCCTCCATAATCTATTGGGCAAAATTATTTTCCACCTCAGGAGAGTAGGTGCCTTCTCGGGTGCAGAACAGTCATTAGAAATGTCACCTTGAGCCAGTACTAGTCCACACAGAGGACTAGATGATTATCTAGATGGTTCAGATAATAGCTGCTTCAAGCTGTCTCTGGCTCTGGCTGAAGTTACGGAGATCCAGCTGCAAGGACACAGTAAGCCAACTCTTTTCTACTGGTCTCAGCAGTGACCAACTTTCACAGCATCTCCAGTACAGTGACAGAGTGAAGCAGACAGGCTCTGCAGTCAGGCTGACCTGAGTTTAAACCTGGTTATGCTATTTGAGAGCTCTGTGTCTTTAGGTCTAGTTCATTTGTAAAATGAATGCATCCACCCATTAGGGATGTTACAGGATGATTAAATGGGGCATGCCTGAAAGATGTAACACAGTGCCAGGCACATAGTAGGTCAATACAGGTTATCAGAGTCAGTAGTTCTGCTTCCCTGATTCAGCACCAACCTGAGAAATGTGTTTAGAACAGCATGCTATGGGCAGGGGGTGGGGGATGGCTGAAGAACAGGAGTTACAGGGCCTTGTATCTGGCTCTTAAAGAATTTACAAGCTCTAAACAGAGAAAGCTTAGAACTAGCAGTGACCTTAGAAAGTATCTGTTCCACTCCCTTCATTTTTAGAATAAGGAAAGCTTATTAAAACAAGCCAGTGTGGCTTCCCGGTTCTGTCTGACATTCTGTGAGCCTCAAAATGAATCAAATAGACTTGACACATTAATTTGGTTCAAAGATTATATGCCCCTCTTTTCTGTTTTTTTCCTCCCCACTTTAAAATACTAAAATTAATCTGCTCAGTGGTGGGACCCAAACCCTTTTCATCACGTGCTACCTTTCGACCACCACCCACCATCACTGCGTAATCTTCCCTGTCATCTTGATCAACCTTGTATTGCTCTTTTGGCATTAATGGTCTAGCAAGCTACCTGTTTTCTTCAAGTGTTTAGTAGAACCACACCTTTGAATCTTGTCTCACTTTACTTTTCTAAATTTTGAAACCCTTAAGAATGAACGTGTGTATAGAAAAGGAAGCTTAAATATACTTGCCAAAAGGGCAAGGCAAGTGCTCCCCCACGCCGTTTCCATTATATTTTGCCATGGTGCTGATTCCAGCCCTCTCACTACATCAGATTAGTATTAGGCATCGATATACCTGCCTGCTCTCCCAAGGAATTCGTTCATTCTATGGATCTATAATTGAAACTCTCAGAAAGAAAGTCTTCCTCTCTGTTTAATTTTTGTGGAAGAGAAAATTAATGCCTCCTCCCCATGTTACCACATCTGTCCATCCCTATTCTAGCTCTTTTTAAAAAAATGAAGAGTTAATAATATGACTGGACAGAGCGTAGGCCATTCTTCAGTCCAGGTGTTTCTAGTAGTATCATCTTCTCTCTAGTCCAGGCATCTTAATTTTTCTGTGCCATGTACCTTTTTAGCAGCCTGAGGAAGCCTATAAACTCCTCCTCAGAATGTTGCTCTTAAATACAAAACTAAAATGCATGAATTTCAAGGGAAACTCATTTTATTGAAATAGTTATCAAATCACGAAAAAAAAATTGTGATATAAGACCATATGTGTCTTTTTAATACGTTAAATAACAAGATCTAGTTGTGGGTCCAATAACCACCATAATCTCAAAGTAGTGATGAGCACAAATGTTATTTCTAGACAGCTGCAACCATTGTAATGTGGAATAAAAATGTCTGTGATTTCTATGGATGAGAGCCAGAAGTTCTGCTAATCCTATTGTGATTTCTTTCTTATATTCATAATGGATGGAAAAGCAAAATTCTAGTTAGAAGTTAGTGAAAATGAAGATATAGTAGTTCCCCATTTATATGCAGGGCCCTGTGAATTCTATTCAAGAACCCCTTAGTCTCGGTAGTCTAGGTTAAGAAACCCAGCTGTGCTCACTGACACAGATCTAAGCAGGCCTGGCATGGGCTAGCTGTTCTGCCCTGTGCCTCCCCTACCTCTTCTTAAAGCAGAACTCAAGAGTAGGGTTTCTCGTGGGGACTGGCCATTTCTTTTCTCCATGTCTTGCTTCAAGAGCACCTAGGAAGGAAAGTCTCAAATTTTAGATTTAGGTGAGGGAGAAGAAAATGGCATTTTCCAGTTAGGAAATGTTTTATATAGTACTAAGTTCTCTTTTTTACTACCCAGTCTTTACTTCAGATATTTCCTGATTCATTTTCTCTCTCTCTCTCTCTCTCTCTCTCTCTCTCTCTCTCTCTCTCTCTCTCTGTATGTATGTATATTTTCAAGACTCAAAGCCTGGGTGGAGTTTGAAAGAAAATATCTCCTCTGGAAGATGAGTAATATATTTCATTACTCTGCGGTGAAGGAGAGTTTTCTGGAAAATACTTAATTTGTCTTCCTTCTCTTTTTATTTATCCCTTTTTTTGTTTTCATGTATTTTCAACAGAAAACAAACCCCTCAACTGACCTAGATTTGGTCTTCCAAACCACCTAGGCAACACACACACACACACACACATACACGCACTCCTCTTTCTCTATAGATGGATATGGATATACCTATACATAGACCATACACATACAATATGTATATAGATGTAAACATAGATACAGATATAAATATACTCTGTATTTTTCATCCTTTAAAATTTGGAGATGACTCTAGAGTTTTCCCCATAAAAGAGAACTTTATTAGAAAGTCAGCTCCGTGAGGGCAGGGCCTTTGTTTTGGTCACTGTTGCTTCCATAGTAATTAAAACAGTGCCTGACTCTGTTTAAATATTTATTGAATGAATGGATAAGTATGTTAGCCGAAAGGTACTCTGTGAATAAAGTGGGCTTGCGAGGGTTTTTTGGTTTTATCTGAAATCAGTACTAAGAGAGAAAGCCAAGTGCCCCAGAAGTAGTTTTCAGGAAAGCAAAGCCAAACTTTAAATTGTCACCTAAGGAAAATATATACATATTACAAATATACGTAATAACAACAAAACTACTCTGACCTGAAATAGCAAAAGCTTTTGTTTTATTTTTAAATCAGACTAAAAGGTTATGATTTCTAGAATGATGATCTAGAAGACATGAAACAAGAGATATAATTTAAAAAGTAGAAGTAAAGCTAACTATCTATACATGCCAATGCAGAAGAAAAATGAGGCAAAGTAAGTGAAAATTGGTTACTGAACTCTATAAATACCAGTGGAGTGGCTGTAGCACCATGGGTGATTTTTTTTTTTAATTTTTGTTTATTGCAGTAACATTGATTTATAACATTGTATAAATTTCAGGTGTACATCATTATACTTCTATTTCTGCATAGATTACATCATGTTCACCACCCAAATACTAATTACAACCCATCACCACACACATATGCCAAATTATCCCTTTCGCCCTCCTCCCTCCCCACTTCCCCTCTGGTAACCACCAATCCAATCTCTGTCTCTGTGTGTTTGTTTATTACGTTGTTATCTACTACTTAATGAAGGAAATCATACGGTATTTGACCTTCTCCCTCTGACTTATTTCACTTTGCATAATACCCTCAATGTCCATCCATGTTGTCACAAATGGCTGGATTTCATTGTTTCTTATGGCTGAGTAGTATTCCATTGTGTATATATACCACATCTTCTTTATCCATTCGTCCTTTGATGGGCACTTAGGTTGCTTCCAAGTCTTGGCTATTGTGAATAACGCTGCAATGAACACAGGGGTGCATGTATCTTTACACATCGGTGTTTTCAAGTTCTTTGGATAAATACCCAGCAGTGGAATAGCTGGATCATATGGTAGTTCTATCCTTGATTTTTTGAGGAATCTCCATACTGTTTTCCATAGTGGTTGCACCAGTTTGCACTCCCACCAGCAGTATATGAGAGTTCCCTTCTCTCCACATCCTCTCCAACACGTGTTGTTTCCTGTCTTGTTAATTATAGCCATTCTGACGGGCGTGAGGTGATATCTCATTGTAGTTTTGATTTGCATTTCCCTGATAGTTAGTGATTTTGAACATCTTTTCACGTGCCTGTTGGCCATCTGTATATGTTCTTTGGAGAAACGTCTGTTCAGGTCTTTTGCCCATTTTTTAATTGGGTTGTTAGTTTTTTTGTTGTTGAGATGCATCAGTTCTTTGTATATTTGGAGATTAAGCCCTTATCAGATGTATGGTTTGCAAATATCTTCTCCCAATTGTTAGGTTGTCTTTTCGTTTTGTTGATGGTTTCCTTTGCTGTGCAGGAGCTTTTTACTTTGATGTAGTCCCATTTGTTTATTTTTTCTATTGTTTCTCTTGCCCCGTCAGACATGGTGCTTGAAAATATGTTGCTAAGACCGATGTCGAAGAGCGTGCTGCCTATGTTTTCTTCTAGAAGTTTCATAGTTTCAGGTCTTACCTTCAAGTCTTTAATCCATTTGGAGATAATTTTTGTGTATGGTGTAAGGTAAGGGTCTACTTTCATTTTTTTGCATGTGGCTATCCAGTTTTCCCAACACCATTTGTTGAAGAGACTTTCTTTTCCCCATTGTATGTTCTTGGCTCCTTTGTCAAAGATTAGCTGTCCATAGATGTGTAGGTTTATTTCTGGGCTTTGGATTCTATTCCATTGATCTGTGTGTCTGTTTTTGTGCCAGTACCATGCTGTTTTGGTTACTATAGCTTTGTAGTATATTTTGAAATCAGGGAGTGTGATACCTCCAGCTTTGTTCTTTTTTCTCAGGATTCCTTTAGCTATTCGGGGTCTTTTCTTGTTCCATATAAATTTTAGGATTCTTTGTTCTATTTCTGTGAAAAATGTTGTTGGAACTTTGATAGGGATTGCATTGAATCTATAGATGGCTTTAGGAAGTATGGACATCTTAACTATGTTAATTCTTCTGATCCAAGAGCACGGAATATCTTTCCATTTCTTTGTGTCTTCTTCAATTTCTTTCAGCTATGTTTTATAGTTTTCCGTGTACAGCTCTTTCATCTCTTTGGTTGTTTATTCCTAGGTATTTTATTCTCTTTGTTGCAATGTAAATGGGATGGTATTCCTAATTTCTCTTTCTGCTACTTCGTTGTTAGGTATAGAAATGCAACTGATTTTTGTGTGTTGATTTTGTATCCTGCAACTATACCATATTCGTTTATTACTTCTAAAAGTTTTCTGGTGGATTCTTTAGGGTTTTCTATATGTAAAATCATGTCATCTGCAAATAGTGAGAGTTTCACTTCTTCCTTTCCAATTTGGATCCCTTTTATTTCTTTTCCTTGCCTGGTTGCTGTGGCTAGGACTTCCAATACTATGTTAAATAGGAGTGGTGACAGTGGGCATCTTTGTCTGGTTCCTGTTCTTAGAGGGATAGCTTTCAGTTTTTCACCATTGAGGATGATGTTAGCTGTGGGTTTCTCATATATGGTCTTTATTATGTTGAAGTACTTTCCTTCTATACCCATTTTATTTAGAGTTTTTATCATAAATGGATGCTGTATCTTGTCAAATGCTTTCTCTGCATCTATTGAGATGATCACGTGATTTTTATTCTTCATTTATTATTAATGTGGTGTATCACGTTGATTGATTTGTGAATGTTAAACCATCCCTGCATACCTGGAATAAATCCCACTTGATCATGGTGTATAATCTTTTTAACATATTGTTGTATGCGATTTGCTAGTATTTTGTTGAGGATTTTTGCATCGATGTTCATCAGTGATATTGGCCTGTAGTTTTCTTTTCTTCTGTTGTCCTTGTCTTGTTTTGGTATCAGGATAATGCAAACTTCATAGAATGAGTTAGGGAGCTTCCCCCCTCCTCAATTTTTTGGAAGAGTTTGAAAAGGATAGGTATTAAGCTTTCTTTGAATGTTTGGTAGAATTCACCAGGGAAGCCGTCTGGTCCTAGACTTTTATTTTTAGGGAGGTTTGTGATTACTGTTTCGATCTCCTTACTGGTGATTGGTCTATTCAAATTCTCTACTTCTTCTTGATCCAGTTTTGGAAGGTTGTATGATTCTAAGAATTTATCCATTTCTTCCAGATTGTCGAATTGGTTGGCATATAGCTTTTCATAGTATTCTCTTATAATCTTTTGTATTTCTGAGGTGTCTGTTGTAATTTCTCCTGTTTCATTTCTGATTTTACTTATTTGTGCCTTCTCTCTTTTTTATCTTGGTGAATCTAGCTAAAGGTTTGTCAATTTTGTTGATCTTTTCAAAGAACTAGCTCTTGGTTTTATTCATTTTTTCTATTGTTTTTTTGGTCTCTATATCATTTATTTCTGCTCTGATTTTTATTATTTCCCTTCTTCTACTGATTTTTGGGCTTGGTTTGTTCTTCTTTTTCCAGTTCCTTTAGGTGCATTGTTAGATTGTTTATTTGAGATTTTTCTTGTTTGTTGAGATAGGCCTGTATCGCTATAAACTTCCCTCTTAGAACCGCTTTTGCTGTATCCCATAAATTCTGGCATGTCGTATTTTCATTTTCATTTGTCTCCAGGTATTTTTTGATTGCTTCTTTGATTTCTTCGTTGAGCCAGTCATTGTTCAGTAGCATTTTGTTTAATCTCCATGTATTTGTGGCTTTTCTGATTTTCTTCCTATAGTTGATTTCTAGTTTCATACCGTTGTGGTCAGAAAAGATGCTTGGTAATATTTCAATCTTCTTAAATTTATGGAGACTTGTTTTGTTGCCTAATATGTGGTCAATCCTGGAGAATGTTCCATGTACATTTGAAAAGAACATGTATTCTTCGGTTTTTGGATGGAATGCTCTGTATATATCTACTAGGTCCATCTGTTCTAGTGTATCATTTAAGGCCAATGTTTCCTTATTGATCTTCTGTTTGGATGATCTATTCGTTGGTGTAGGTGGAGTGTTAAAGTCCCCTACTATTATTGGGTTACTGTCTATTTCTGTTTTTATGTCTGTTAATAATTGCTTTATATATTTAGGTGAACCTACATTGGGTGCGTAGATATTTACAAGTGTTATATCCTCTTGTTGGATTGTTCCCTTGATCATTATGTAATGCCCTTCTTTGTCTCTTTTTACAGTTTTTGTTTTAAAGTCTATTTTGTCTGATATGAGTACTGCTACTCCAGCTTTCTTTTCATGGCCATTTGCATGGAGTATCTTTTTCCATCCCTTCACTTTCCGTTTGTGAGTGTCTTTAGGTCTGAAGTGTGTCTCTTGTATGCAGCATATATATGGGTCTTGTTTTTTTATCCATTCAGCCACCCTATGCCTTTTAATTGGAGCATTTAGTCCATTGACGTTTAAAGTAGCTATTGATAAGTATGTACTCACTGCCATTTTTTAACTTTTTTTTTTCCTCAGTGTTTTAGTAGTCCTTCTCTGTTCCTTCCTTCTTCTATACAGAATTGATGGTCTCTTTAGTTTGACCTCTGTCTGAAAGCTGTACTCTTTAACTCCCCTCCTCCTTCCTTTTATGTTTTTGATATCATATCTAACCTCTTTTTTGTGCATTTGTATCGATTACCCTCTTATCATGGAAATAGATAATTTTTCCTATTTGTGGTCTTCTCTTTTCCCCTTAAATCAGTCCCTTTAACATTTCTTGTATCACTGGTTTCTTGGTGAGAAACTCCTTTAATTTTTGTTTGTCTGGGAAATTTTTGATCTCTCCTTCCATTTTGAATGATAACCTTGCTGGGTAGAGTATTATAGGCTGTAAGTGTTTTCCTTTTAGCACTTTAAATATATCATGCCATTCTCTTCTAGCCTGTAAGGTTTCTGCTGAGAAGTCAGCTGATAGCATTATGGGGTTTCCTTTGTATGTAACTTGACTTTCTCTTGCGGCTTTTAGGATTCTCTCTTTATCTTTAATTCTGGACCTTTTGATTATGTTGTGTCTTGGTGTGGGCCTCTTTGGGTTTATCTTGTTTGGTGCTCTCTGTGCTTCCTGTACCTGGATGTCTGTTTCCTTCCTTAGGTTAGGGAAGTTTTCATCTATTATTTCTTGAAATAGATTCTCTGCCCCCTTGTCTCGCTCTTCTCCTTCCGGGACACCTATAACACGGATGTTAGTGCACTTGATGTTGCCGCAGAGGTCCCTTAGACTGTCCTCACTCTTTTTAATTCTTTTCTCTTTTACTTGTTCAGCTTGGGTAATTTCTTCTAGTCTTTCGTCCAGCTCACAGATCAGTTCTTCTGTATCCTCCACTCTGCTTTTGAGTCCCTCTAGTGAATTTTTCATTTCCAGTATTGTATTCTTCATTTCTGATTGGTTCTTTTTTATATCTTCCATTTCTTTGTTGACATTCTCACTGAGTTCATCTATTGTTCTCCCCACATCAGTGAGCATCCTTAACACTCTTTGTTTGAACTCTCTGTCAGGTAGGTTGCTCATTTCTGTTTCACTTAGTTCCTTTTCTGGGGTTTTGTCCTGTTCCCTTACTTGGAATGTATTCCTTTGCCTCCTCATTTTGCCTCTTTCCCTGTGCTTGTGACTATGTATTAGGTAGGTCAGCTACGTCTCCTACTCTTGGATAGGTGACCTTATGTAAGTGATGGCTTAGGAGGCCTGCCGTGTTCTTCCCTCAGTTCTCAATGTTTCAGGGGTGACCCCTATGTGGGCTACGTGTGTCCTTCTGTTGTGGCCTGTTTGCTCTCCCTGTAGGCACCCAGGGAGGCTGAGTTATGCTCCTGGCCAGCTGTTGTAATGCTCAGCTGCTTGTAGTTGTCGTGGGCCCTTCAGTCTCTTTATCAGGTGTGGGGAGCCCCAGCACAGTTGGCTGCAAGCTCTAATACCACATTTGTGTTGCAGTATTTCTTTTAAGTGAGTAGGCCCCCAGCGTGGCAGGTTGTTAGGCTCAGGGCCTTGCAATTGCTATAAGCCTCCAGCCTTTAGGTCTCTTGTCAGCTCTCTGAGGATTGCAGCTGGGTGGGGCTGGCCTCAGGCACGGGAGCACCCAATTGTTTCAGGCTTTGGAAGGTGGGGCAAACCCCCTATGTGGGTCTTTGAGAAGCACAAGTCTTCTGCAGCTGACAAGCCCTGCCGCCCACAGGTCCACACACACAGTCAACACAGTCCTGCCCTGTGCGTGCACCCCGACCTCCCAAAGAGGACCCAGTCTCTCTCCGGCGGGAGCCCCACACACTCCACCACTGCCCCACACTTTCCACCCGCTCCTTGTGCATGCCCTGCCACACTGAAGTCCGCTCAGTTGCCAGGCTGCAGAGAATCCAGTCACCAATCTATGCAGGCCCACAAGTTGCCTGAGGGCTTGTTGTTGGGTGGGGCCAGTCTCTAGGGTGGGCTGCCTGCCCTGGCTGAGTTGGATTAAATCAGTGCTCTAGCGGGTGGGGCAGACTCTGGGCTAGCAGGCCTCGAGGAGAACTCCAATGGCACCTGTGTCAGCACGCCCACACCAGGCCACAACAATGGCTGCCACCAATGTCCCAGTCCCTGGAGAGGTCTCAGCTCTCACCGAGATGCACTCAGGGCCTACTAGGTGAGTCTCTTTTCACCAAAGCACCGTGCACCTTTCTTTCTGGTGATTTTAGGTTGCTTTCTGAAACGGGTGAGTTTGCGCTTGGGCCCTTTAAGAGCTGGTTTTAATGTCTTTGTGAACCAGGTTTTCTGGGGGTACTCCCCAATGTTTTAGTAGCAGGCAAAGTCAGATATTATGCCACTCATCTTGGTTTTGCTGGGTCCACAAAATGCCCACAGTGGGGGCGCTCCCTTGCCCAGGGTCCCGCGCCTCCAGGGAGGGCTGCAGACCTTTTGGCTGTTCCCGGTTGGCCGTGAAGCTGGCGGCTTGTGAAGGTGGCATTTTTCCTCTCCAGAAGGGAGTTTCTGCCTCTTCCACTTCAGTTAGGATTGTCCGTTGTTGCACGAGCGCCTCTTATCCAGTTATCAGTTCTGTCTCAGGGGTAATTTTTCCTTGAGTAGTTGTAAATTGGCTGCGTTCGCGGGAGGAGGTGAGTTCAGAGACTGCCTATGCCGCCATCTTGACTTCTCTTCCCACCATGGGTGATTGATACACATGTTGAATAAATGAATGAGCTAGCTAACGATTCAACACTATCTAACCCCTTCCTTACCTCATCTTCCAACATTTCACAGAGATGCTAGACTTAATACCCGTGGAGTAAAAGAAGCTAAAAGATAAGTATTTAGCTGGGAAGAGGATTACAGAGAACAGGGGAAGAATTAACAGCCATACAATATGACTTCTGGTCAACCACAAAATACTGGATAGTGGGAGCACTAATTCAGATTCTGCTATGATAAGGCCGAAAAAGATGGACAGGGGTGAGAAGTCCATGAGGAGTTTACAGACACTCCACCCATGAATGTTGCCCAATGATGGCATTTGAATCATAAGATCCCTTAATCCACTGGATGGTAATTTAGGTACTATTTAGTATAATTCATTCCCTAAAACAAGATTTCTCAAGCATGTCTGAAAAATGCTCATACAGCTCCCCCTTGGAATGTTTCCCATGATAGAGATCGCATCACTTTTTAAAACAGGCAGCTCAATTATTAACAGAGATAATTATTAGAAGATTCATCTTTGTATGACTTGAAATTTACCACCCTATAATTCTACCCAACACTGAGCACAGTGCCTGGTACATGGAAAGCACTCAATGATTTCTTTTGTTGAAATAGTATTCCCACTTTTGTCACCTGGAGAGGGAGGAGAAAAATCTCTTCTCACCTGCAGATGATAGACTACATATCTGTTGTTTTCTCTGAAAGGAGGAGATAATTAGAAGCAGTGACCCAGCAGACAGGAGTTTAACACTTCATGACCACAGTTGCATTGATTTATTCAACAAATGTATATATCTTCAATCTTTAAAAAAGTGCCTGGTTGATACTACTAAGTAGGGAAGGAGGATATATGCAATTAATACAACTCTTCAAATATTCAAATCATCTTCCAGGGGCATCACTCTCAAAATGTTCCCTTCTCCAAATCAAATTTCTCAAATCTTGCAATAGTCATGGTTTGTCCAATCTTTAGCCTTTACTTTGGGCGCTCAGGTTGATCAATTTTAGCCTTTTTAGAGGGCAGTGACCCAAACTAGACCCAGACATTCAAGTATGGTGTGATTTGCCAGAGCACAATGAATCCATCATAACACTTGACTTGGACATGGACTTCCACTGATATATGCAACTGAAAAATTTTTTTCCAACAACTATCACACATTGAGTTTGCAATTAAGTGAAAGCAAAGGGTTTCATATTTAACTCTGTCTCTGATTATTTTTTTAGCCAGGTCTTTCCTATCAATTTATTTTTTGATCCTAAATGCATACCTTACCTGTTAAAAATTTCATTTTGTTGGTTTCACGCAGCGGTTCAATCTGTTGAGAGCTTCCATGTTTTCATTCTCTTTTCCATTTTTCCTTCTAGTTCAGAGGATAAGGTATCCTTTCATACTGATCCTGAATTTTCTCTTCCTTCCACTAGCATTGCACCGACCTTCCACAGTTATCCCTCCTCCTTTAAAATTGATCTTTATTATTTCTACATTGTCCTCACTGAAATTAAATTCACCAGTAACTACCTAATTTTCAAATCTAATGAATTTTTAAAAGTCTTTATTGTGTTTTGTCCTTCCTTGGTATTTGACAGTGTCAATCATCCTTTATTTGTGAAAAATCTCTTTCCCTAACTTTCATTACATTATTTTCTCTCTTTTTTTTGACATTTGAATTTCTTTTTTGTTTGTTTGTTTGTTGTGGTAACATTGTATAAATTTTAGGTGTACCTCATTATACTTCTGTTTCTGCATGGATTACATTATGTTCTCATGTTCACCACCTAAATACGAATTACATACATTATTTTCTTATAGTTACCCTTGTACCATATTAATTTTGTCTTTGATCTTTCTTTCTGTCCAAGTAATATTGTACCCATGCTTTCATCTTTAGTCTCCATTCTCTTTGCTACCTCCATTGTTCCCAAATTTATATTACCAATCTCAGTCTAGACTTCTCTTCTAAATACTTGATGTATCTTTTCCACTGAATACTAGAAATCTAAATCTCCACATTCTTAAACACCGTGAACTCAATATTTAAAAAAAAAACAAAACCCTTTTTAATTTTAATCAGCAAGAGCCTCTACTTTCTTTCTTATAAAATTCATGCTCTGCATCACCACCTATCAGACACCAAGCACAGATGTGAGCAGGTCACTATTTATCACAAAATACATTTGACATTCCTTTAGCATACACGACAAGACCCTTCACAATGAAGTGTTTCTATTGAATTAACCATATGTCAATCCCAACTCTAAGTGCTTTACTTATAGTAACTCATTTAATTCAACAACCCTATAAAGTAGGTTCTATTACCACCATTTTAGAGGTGAGAAAATGTGTACAAAAAGCCAAATAACTTGCTCAAAGTCAGTAGCTGTAATTGGAGGATCCAGGACTCAAACCTAGGGAGCCTGGCTTTAGGGTCTTTATTCATTTGACCACCACACAATATCATTTTTTATGACACAGGCTCCTTCTTAACATTTCCAGATTTACCTTACTAAAGTTCCCATCAAACTTACTGTCTTCCAGAAACATCAAATACCTTGCCCTTTCTCCACAAATCCCAGTTTTTCCAGGACTCTCCCTTAATTTCAATATTCACTGTGGCCGGAATATCTTTCCAACACCCTTGATTCTTGCTCCCTTGGATCTTTTCAGGAAGGAAACAGAATAAGGAAAGGGAGGAAGGCATGGTTTCAGGTGAAGTCTAACCTCATTTGATCCCATGACGAGGTCTTTGCTGCTTCACCTTGAGGCAAGGGAGCAGGATTTTCTTCCTTTGCACCTGTCAAAAAACTGACTACAGACATGGGGTGGGGTGCTGGGGACAGTTGTAACTCACAGACATCTCTGAGCAAGGCAATTTCAATCATAGAAAAGCAATTAATAGTGTAATTACCCCTACTAATAAATTCTTCTTTGCTCTCAGCTGACTTAAATCTTTCTTAGAACAAGGTGGAATATAAATACATTAATAATAAGTTGATTATTTGTTCATACTTTCATATCAACATAAAAATTTTAGGAATCCTTTAAATTCATGGCTTTATTCAAATGACAACAACAAAGCATAATTAGACTGACTAAATCAATAATAATCAATACTTGGTTTATAATCATCTAACTCTATATAAATGTACATAAAATATGTACAAAATATTTCTATACCTTAGGTCGAGGTCTAATCATCAACTTTTCCTTCCTAAAGTAAAAGAAGCCAGCTCTGGTAGTCTAGTGGTTGAGATCTGGCACTCTCACCCCCGTAGCCCAGGTTCATTTCCCAGTCAGGGAACCACACCACTCATTTGTCAGTTGTCATACTGTGGCAGCTGTGTGTTGCTGTGATGCTGAAAGCTATGTCACCATATTTCAAATACCAGCAGGGTCACCCATGATGAGCAGGTTTCAGTGGAACTTCCAGACATAGATGAGGAAGGAGGATCTGGCCACCCACTTCTGAAAAAATTGGCCATCAAAATCCTATGAGTAGCAGTGGAACATTGTCTGATATAGAGCTGGAAGGTGAGAGAAATGGCATAAAAAGACCAGGCAGAGTTCCGCTCTGCTGTACACAGGATTGCTAGGAGTCAGAATCAAGTTGACAGCACTAACAACAACAAAAAGTAAAAGAGCTCCACTGCCCAGGAGCATTTAAGAAAATAACTTCTATCTAGTACTCTCCAAATGCTTATATTCTTGCAGCACAATGTTTGTCCGATGTCTCAGGATTCTGGGATTCTGTTCCATCCTCACAGTTGTCCATGATGATCCTTGAATGACTAGTCCTTTCTTGTATTCGGATGATAAACTTTGTAAAGATGTTTCAGTCTGTCTGCAATTAAACCAAAATTACCCTTTGAAATTCTAGTATTTACCTTTACTCTGAATAGAGCTTTCTCTATTTCTCTTCTTATTTTCTTCTGAACAAGTCTGCGTGAATGACAGAACTTCAAAAGATAAGATACAATTTTCTACAACTTAAAAATGTCCAACAACGCTACCATTATACGTTGTAAAGAAATTCTCGGGGCTGGCCTGGTGGCGCAAATGGTTAAGTGTGCACGCTCCGCTTCGGCGGCCCGGGGTTGGCAGGTTCGGATCCCGGGCGCGCACCGATGCACTGGTTGTCAAGCCATGCTTTGGCGGCGTCCCATATAAAGTGGAGGAAGATGGGCATGGATGTTAGCTCAGGGCTGATCTTCCTCACAAAAAAAAAAAAGAAAGAAAGAAAGAAAGAAATCTTAAGTAGAGAAATTCTCACACATATTTTGCACAAAGGAGACATTCATAAGGATGCTCATCACAGTATATCTGGTGGAATCAGAGACATTCTTGATGGCCATCAGACAGAGAATTGCTAAGTAAAATGTAGTGGATTCAAACTATGGAATATTATGCAGCCCTTAGAAGGAAGAACTAGATGTATAGATGACCAAAATATGGATAGACTGAAATAAAATTATATATATATATATATTACTGAGTATAAAAAGTAAAAAGCAAATGAGATCTAAAGTGCAAAACCGTTTCTAAAAATAATTTTAAAACTCTACACATAAAACAATAATGCATGTCGTACAAGAACACTTGCAAACAAAAATGTACACATCAATCATACTAGAATTGTTGCCTTTGGAGATAAAGAAACAGGAGTGCAGAATAAAGACATAAAAGAATACATAAAATGACAGAGGACTTACACAAATACTGATAGATCATGAATGAGGAATGTGATTAACTAAACCTTCTACCTCTAAGATCCAAAAAGAAAAGTCTTGTAGTTATTTTATGTAATGTACATTTTAAACTTTTAGACACATCTCACTCAGCAATATCTAACATCCATTTAATAATATTTTATGGCTTTACTACGTGTGCCACATATTGTAAAAAGTGCTTATTGTTTTAAAATTAGGATTCATTTTATTGTTTAGTAAAGCCATACATTAAACTTAAGTTGTATCATGATACTCTTTAGTGTTGTACTAAATCTGTTCAAAATTAATCAACTTGGAACAATATAGTGAAACAGACATATAAATCAAAATTTCAATTTTTTTCCAAGAGCAGCTAAATAGTGATTACTGATAAATTTATTTTCCTTGCTTTATCCCAATATGGCTTCTGTCTATTTGAATTCTCTGCTTGTGCAACCTCATTATATAACAGGTCTTCTAAAGTCACAAGCCCTGTGTAAAGAAGCATTTCTTCTACTGGTTCTAATACTTCTTCAATCACTCTTCTAGTTTAAGTATTATGGGATTGGTTTCAAATTGGATCCTAGCACAATACTTGTCACTCAATAGATGTGTAATAAATAGGTAGTGGGTAAATAAATGACAATAAAGACTTATTTACCTTATACCCTTCATGTTTCAATGTAATATTTCCTCTATCCCGAAAGCAATACATATTTTATCCAATTTCAAAAGGAAAACTTTAAGACATTTATAGAAGGCAAAACAGGAACTGTTATAATCCAAAAATCCAGATACCTCCATGGTTCAGTTTGATATATTTCCATGTAATATATATATACACACACATAGATACACACATATCGTTACTAAAATGGAAATACACTATATATGGTTTCCTAGTTTCCTTTTCTCCCTAACAATATAATAAGAATATTTCCTTATACCATTCACCCCCACCCCCCACCCCCAAGTGATCAACCAGTCATATACAAACTATTTATTGAAAAATTCATCTTCTTTCATCAGTGATTTGAAATAACACCATTATCATATATTAAATGCCATCTGTATTTGGATCTATTTATGCATTCTCTATTTTGTTTTCTTGATTTGCCTGTTTATACACAAGTACTAAACATTTTCATAACTACAACTTTTAAAAATTATTAGGTTTAGTCCACACCCACATTCTCTTCTTTTTCAGAAATTTCTCATATGAACCTCAGAATCAGTTTACTTTTCCCTATCCATAGACAATAATCTTAAAGAATTTCTTTTGAAATTGCAATAAAATTCAGATTACTGAAGAGATCATTAATATATTTACAATAAGTGTTTCTATATAAAAGAGTGCATTTTCTATTAATACAAAATTTATTTATGTTCCCAGGTGGGGGGAGTTATAGTTCTCTTAATATAGATCCTGAATATTCCTTAATAGGCCTAACTTTCAATATACTATTATCGTTGTTATAGCTAATAACGTCTTTTCTTCAAAGAGATTGTTAGTATGCAAGAAAATTTTTTAATTTTGAGTGTTAATTGTGTATTCTGCCACTTTTTAAACTCTCATAAATTCTAATAGTCTTTTTTTTCCTGTTGAGGCTTTCACATATAGAATTTTATCTCTATGTCATAATAATTTGCCTTCTTCTTCCCAAGTTATATACCTTTTACTTCTTTCTCTTGTCTAATTTATCAGCAAATACATCTAGATTCTAGAACATTGTTTAATAATAGTAAGCATGGTAAGCACAGATAGCTTATGTATGGCTTATTTGAAGGGAAATGTGACTGGTGTTTTTTCATTAAATCTAATGCTGGATCTTAATTAAGATATATAAATGCATGAATGTATATAGAGAGAGAAAAGGAGAGAGAGAAAAAGAGAGACAGAGAGATCCTGTTCTTTTTTTAAATTACTGTCTTCATCAATATTTAATGACATATTTCACCAACTGTTTTTTTGTCATCTATGTAGATTGATGATAGATTTTTAAAAATCCGTTATTCACAATAGCCAAGACTTGGAAGTAACCTAAGTGCCCATCAAGGGATGAATGGATAAAGAAGATGTGGCATATACACACAATGGAATACTACTCAGCCATAAGAAACGATGAAATCCAGCCATTTGTGACAACATGGATGGACATTGAGGGTATTATGCAAAGTGAAATAAGTCAGAGGGAGAAGGTCAAATACCATATGATTTCCTTCATTAAGTTGTAGATAATAAAAACAATAAACAAACACATAGAGACAGAAATTGGATTGGTGTTTACCAGAGGGGAAGGGGGGAGGGAGGAGGGCGAAAGGGATAATTTGGCACATGTGTGTGGTGATGGGTTGTAATTAGTATTTGGGTGGTGAGCATGATGTAATCTATGCAGAAATAGAAGTATAATGATGTACACTTGAAATTTATACAACGTTATAAACCAGTGTTACTGCAATAAACAAAAAATTTAAAAAATAATAATAATAAATAAATAAATAAATAAATAAAAAGGTTCCAACCAGGAAAAAATAAATAAATAAATAAATAAATAAATAAATAAATAAATAAATAAATAAAATAAAAATCATTCCTTTTTATTGATAGATTTGCTAACAGTGAACCAACTGCATGTTCCTAGGATTGACCTAACTTGGTCAAGGTCACTGCTGTAGATGTCTCTCTCTTATACAGCATTCAGTTTGGCTTTCCTTTTTTATTAATCTCTAGAGTAACTTATTTTTAAATATGAATGTCCTATTAATATTTATGTATATGACAGATATGTTTGGTCTTAATGCTGTCATTGTGTTTCAAGGTCTTAAGCCCTATTCTTATTTCCCCACGATATGATATGGATTTGTTGTGATTTGTGTTTGGGATTTTACTCCAGACAATTTGGAGGTTTGCTGTCTATTTACTCGAGTCATGATCTCTACAACTGGAGATAATGTCCTCGAACCTCTACTTCTTGAATTATAATCTTTAAACACAGAAGATGAGGGATTCGGACACTGACACTCCTATTTCTCACTCACATCCCTTTTGTCCTCTCAATCTCAGTTCTTCTAATGGTTGCCTTCACGCGTTAGAGTAATACACTTAATCAGTGATTATTTGATTCATCATATTTAACAGTATATGTTAGCACCTCTGCTCCGACGAAATCTGCTTATTTCTACTATCTTCATCCCTCTCCCCCCACTACTTCAATTAAGGACACTTACTTATATTTTTATTTCTACATTAATTTTCTCTCAATAGTTTATCCTTAGTCTGTATTAATTTAGAACTATTTTCACCACGTCCCCTATTTCCAGGAGTTCTCTATTGAAGGGGTTTTCTATTGTCCAGCTGTCTCAATTTTTTAAAGTTCATTTTAAAGGGCTCATAGCTGCTAATTTCTAGACATTTTGCATCATAAAATGTCTATTTATTGGCTTAATTGGAATGACTTCTGTCTTTTCATAAAATTCTTGATAAAGCTCTTTTTCCCTCAGAACTCTATAGACATTATTTCACGGACTTCTATTGGTGGATTTTCCTGTGGTTAAATCTGATGTAGTCTGATTCTTAATAAGTGGCTTGATTTTTTGAGGATGAGCAGGTGCCTATGTCAATAGATTCTCTCTTTGTCATTGAAGTACAGTAACTTTACCAGGCTATGTCTTGGTGTTTATAATTGTACATCTTAAGATTCACTGTAAATCCAGTATTTCATCTATTTCATGAATTTTTTCTATTATAACTTTGAATTTTTTAACTTTTCATTTTCCTGTTATCTTCCTAACAGACACCAATGACGCGCCTGTTAGATCTTTACATGAATTCCCTATCTATTATCTTTCTTTTACTCATTTCCATTTACTTGTGTCTCTTTTCTCAATTCTGTCCTCCATGTCCTTCCCTGTGGTTTCAGGAATATCTATTGTCCTTTTTTGCTGCTGTTAATGTGACTTTCATTTATAAAATTTCCCCCTTCTGTTTTATTCCTGAACTCTGTCAGCTCAATTTTCATCACATTCTGTTGTCTTATTTCTTCTTCAAACCCTTGTATCCATTTTTTGAACTCTTGTGTCAAGAGGTCATTTCTCTTTCATTTCTTTGATTTCCTGGGGTCATGTTGCCCATAACTGTCAACTGCTTCATGGTGTAATTTGTGTACTTTATATTTGCATCTTGGTTTTGTTTTCATTTTTCTTTCTTTTTTTCTTACAGTGTCTAGCAGGGACTATGTCTAATTTTTTTCTTGTTATTACTTTGAATGTTGTCCGTTTATTCACATGGTCAGCTGTTCGTTGATGTATCATGTAGGAGAGGAGGAGAGAAGTGATGTGAATTAACAGACAGCTTTCATTTTAGTCTGCAGTCTCTTCCTTCCCAATACTATACTTCATAAATGTGTCTTTGATCTTGGCTAGTAAGATGGTCTGGATTTGAATATATAAACCTAAATTCTGGTTCCAACTCTTCTTAGCTCTATAACTTTGGCAAGTTTACTTCAACTCTTTGAGCCTCATGCTCCGTATTTTTTAAATTTGTCTAACAATAACACCTATTTCACAGGGTTCTGTTGAGGATTAAAAGAGATAATTCTTGTAAAGTGTTTATTACAGTGCCTGGCACATGGCAAATGTTTAGCGGTAATTATTATTGTTAGAGCAAAGCCTCATTTAGCAGTCTTCGGTGCAAAGATGTAATTTAACATTACATCTTTTTAGCAGACTAAACTTGTCAACTGCAAGATTGATTGCTATCCACTATTTCACCTTTACTCTGTCACACCATGTATCAGTTTCCGATGGCTGCTGTACCAAATGACCATAAAGTTAACAGCTTAAAATAACACAAATTTATTATATGGCAGTTTTGGAGATCAGAAGTCCAAAATGGGGTTCACTGAGCTAAAATCAAGGTATTAGCAGGGCAGTGTTTCTTGCTGGAGGCTTCAGGGAAGAATCTATTTCCTTGTCTTTACAGCTTCCAGAGGCCTTCTAGAGGCCTACATTTCTTGACTTGTGGCGTCTTCAAAGGCAGCATCTTTAAGCTAACAATGGCTGGTTGAGTCTTTCTCTCAATGCTTTCTTCCTGGTTCTGACTCTTCCGCCTCTCTTCTCCATTTAAGGACCCTTGTGATTACATTGGCCCTGCCTATATAAGACAGAATAATTTCCCCATAGAAAGATCAGCTGATTAGCAATCATAATTTCATTTGCAACCTTAATTTCCCCTTTCCTTGTAATCTAACATATTCACAGGTTCTGAGGATTAGGACATGGACATCTTTGCAGGGCCATTTTTCTGCCTACTACACACCAATAGCCCAGTTTCTGCAAAAATGACATATTTTTTTCAATCAGACCCATCACTCCTAGCTGTCTGTAGTGTCAGACTGGGTTGTGCCAGAAGCCCTCCACAAACCTAGACTTGCTTTCTGAGTTAAGGGACATAAATTTTTGCCCTTTAGTGTGTCTGAAAATCCTTTTGGAGAATTTTGCACAAGGCTCACGTTCTATGGAGGATGAATATGTTCTCAGTTTCCTCTTTTGACTAGGCCTGTTTTTCATAGGTGCTGGGTGCTATTCTTCATAGCCTTGAGGTTGTGATTGCTTTCCAGCTTGGTTGAAGACGGAATTTGCTGCTTTCATTATTCTTTTTGTTTTCAGTTGATTTCAGGAAGGCAAGATAGAAATATCTTTCGTCTGCCATCTTTACCAGACATATCCATCTATTTTTTTAATTAAGACCATTTTTTAGGACAGTTTTAGATTCACAGCAAAATTAAGAGGAAAGTACAGATATTTCCCATATACCCCACACATGCAGAGCCTCCCTCATTAGCAACATCCCCCACCAGAGGGGTACATTTGTTACAATAAATGAACCTACATTGACAATCATCACCCAAAGTCCATAGTTTACATTACGGCTCACTTCTGGTCTTGTATATTCTGTAAGTTTGGTCAAATGTATAATGACTTGTATTTATCACTATAGATTCATGCACAGTATTTTCACCACCCTAAAAATTCTCTGTGCTTCACCTATTCGTCCCTCCCTCACCCATCCCCAACCCCTGGCAAGCGCTGATCTTTTTACTGTCTCCATAGTCTTGCCTTTTTGAGAATGTCACATAGTTGGAGTCACACAGTATATGGCCTTTCAGATTGGCTTCTTTCACTTAGTAACATGCATTTAAGTTTCCTCCATATCTTTTCATGGCTTGATAGCTCATTTCTTTTTAATGTTGAATAATATTCCATTGTCTAGGTGTACCACAGTTTATTCATTCATCTACTAAAGGATGTCTTGGTTGCTTCCAGGTTTTAGCAATTATGAATAAAGTTTCTGTAAACATCCTTGTGCAGGTTTTTATGTAGACATAAGTTTTCAGTTCCTCTGGGTAAATACCAAGGAACATGATGCTGGATTATGTGGTAACAGCAGGTTTAATTTTGTAAGAGACTGCCAAACCGCCCTCCAAAGCAGCCGTACCCTTTTGCATTCCCACCAGCAATGAATGAGAGTTCCTGCTGCTCCACAACCTTGGCAGCATTTGGTGTTGTCAGTATTGTGGATTTTGGTTATTCTAAGAGGTGTGTAGTGGTATCTCATTGTTTTAATTTGCAGTGTGCTGATGACATATGATGTGGAGCAGCTTTTCATATGCTTATTTGCCATTTGTATGTCTTTTTTAGTGAGGTGTCTGTTAAGATCTTTGGCCCACTTTTTAATCAGACTATTTTCTTATTATTGAGTTTTCAGAGGTTTTCATATATTTTGGATAATAGTCCTTTAGCAGATATGTTTTTTGCAAATATTTTCTCCCAGTCTGTGGCTTGTCTTCTCGTTCTCTTGATATCTATCATTTTTTATGTCATATGTATAAGAAATTCCTTGAAGGCTCTACATAGAGATGATCCTTTCCTACCTTCCAACTCTAATGCTATTTTTTCTCTAACATTATATTGTCTTAGTTTTTTCAAGAGGTTCAATATCAGATGCAAGAGACTAGATATCAAAGCTCAAAGTGCCACATTATCTGAAAGATTCGGGCTTAATTGTGCATTTCATAAACTGCAATCATATATTTTTTAGTATATAATTTTTTTCTATTTCTTGCTGTTTTTATTCTTTGGAAAGAAGTGATAGTTTAATTTGATTTTATGTGGACATATTATGATCCTATAAATGATTGTAACCACTCTTTTCAGACTGGTGGGCTAATTGCTAAGAAATTTCATATGCTGGAATTTGGAAAGATTTTGGGAATTGTATTCAGCTTCTCTGATCATTTATTGTATTCATAGATCTGGTAACGGTAATTGCCTTAATGTCAAATATCTTGTGCTCAACAACTTACAAGAATCCAAAGCAAAAGTGTGTTTGGGAAGCAAATTATCCCTTAAATAGGTGACCCTGAAGCCTCATGAACTAACTGTGCCTTCCCCACTTATTAATAAGCATCATTTCCAAGCAACCAAGATGTATTGAATTGGGAGTCCCTAAGTGTGAGAGGGTCCAGAAATAGCTTTGAATTTTTCTTTTTTTAATTTACTTTGTGGGGCTAGGGGGAATGAGCAATCCTTTAGTCTGTCAATATCACCAGCAAGAGCACCACATGAAGAGAGGATGGGGAGGGAAGAGTGAAGTGATGAGGGAGGTTCAGCTGAGAAGATGGAATATCTATTTGACACAGAAGAGGGTCCTCAGAACTCTGCAGGGCTGAAATGTCAAAAGCAGCCACTGAAAAAGAACTGAGTCATCAGAATTTTGACATTGACAAGGGTACACTATATACAATATGTGTGACTTCTAATACCTACCAACTGTTACACTATAGATTAAGACACTTTCTGTTTCTGTCTTTAGTCTTTGGTAAATTTAATTGTTTTATTTTATTTTATTTTTTTGCTATTTATCTTCTCTATTTTCCT